>NC_092380.1:28107940-29307940 GCF_030028105.1 Mobula birostris | reverse complement strand
TTGGGTAGGGGTGATAAGGCAGGAAGGGAGTTTATGGGAGAGGCAGGGAGGGAGATGTGGGGGGGGGGGTAGTGGGGGTTAGGAGGGATGGAATGCCCAGCCCAGGGATAGGATGCAGGTTGTCGGGGAAGTTGACTATGGTGTAGAGTGAGGTCCAGTGACAGAGGACAAACGTTGGACAGGGCAGGGTCTGTGAGGCTCCGTGCTCAGGTCCCTATGTCTCTCCCTTCCACTGTCCTGTAATCTGCATCACTATAACTTTCCTCCCCACCCCTCCTCCCCTGAGAACCTGGTTTATGGTGGGCGGGGTGAGAAGGAAAGACTGAAGGCAGAAACTGACCCACAGCAGCACACCTTTGCATAGCGACCTTGATGGTAACCCTCTGCCCATAACCTCAGCCTATCCATCCTCTATTCCCGCCAGCTCCTTCTCCCCCACATCCCTTCCCTTCCTTCCCTCACCCTCTTCCCTTGCATCCACCTTCCCTCCTCCACCTGTCTCAGCCCCTACCCCTCATTCCCCACCTGCCCCTGGATCTGACTCTCCCAGTGGGAGACACATGGCAGCGAACGTTAGCTCATGCCTGATTGGTCACCCGATGAGGTTGCAGTCTAGAATTGGCTGCGTTAGGTGTGGAGCCCCAAACAGACACCGTTATAGTCTCACATTCTGATTGCCTGTTCATCCACTGAGAACCTACATCTACAGCAACCAAACTCCTAGATCCCTTTCCCAGCACTACACATTTCTACCTCCTCCTGCCTCACTGAATGTGTGTCCTCTATTCTACCCCACTTGCCTCAGTCCCTTCCCACCTACAGCCGTGATGCTTCACATGCTCTCAATCTCAACAATTTTCAATTCTCTGGCCCTAATCACTTCATTTTCACCATGGATGTCCAGACCCTATACACTTCTCTCCCCCATCAACAAGGTCTTAAAGTCCTCCACTTCTTTCTCAAAAAAAGAACCAAGCAGTTTCCCTCCACCACCACCCTCTTCTGTCTGGCAGAATTGGTCCTCATCCTCAACAGTTTCTCCTTCAGCTCCTTGCACTTCCTCCTGACTTCAGCCCCAGTTATACCTGCCTTTCTCATTCGTTATGTAGACCAGTCCATGTCCCAAGGCTCCCCTGGGTAATACTCTCCAACTCTTCCTCCACTTTATTCAGGGCTGCATTGGTGTTGCTTCATGTACCCATGCTGAGCTCGTCAATTTCACCAACTTTGCCTTCCTGCCCTTAAATTCACTTGGTCCAATTCTACTTATTTATTTTTAAATCCTTTTATTAATTATTTGTAAGGGGTTTCTTCTTTTATGTACTGTGTATAGTAATTAAAATAGCTTCTTTGTTATGTTAAATGCTGAGAAAGTCTCCAGCTAGCACTTTGCTTGGGTTATAACAGATAACAGATGTACTATGAACCAATGGGTGTCCATGTTATTCTGTTTTGGGGTGATATGCTGTCTCATATGACTGGGAACCAGGGGGTTTTGGCGGGGAGTTGGAGGAGAGACCGTGAGGACGACGGACGTGCGGGGAAAGCTCAGGCTGATCACTCCGGGTGGTCCCGAGCTGCGAGTCGACGGGGTCAGAGAGGTCCCGAAGAGGTCCCCGAGCTCCAACGTGTGCACAAAGAACTTTGATAAGTCTGGCACCTTTTCCGTTCCTTTTTTGTATTGAACTTCTATTAATCTCATAGACTTAGTAATATCTATAAAGTGTAATTGGTAAAACGTACATTGTGTGCAGTTGTACAGCAGCTGACGTAACCCAGAGACCAGGTGGGTGGCGGACGGGATTTCCCCGAGATAAATACGAGGCAATATAGCTGAGCGTTACATATTATTGAAAATCAACAAAAAATACATTAAAGTAGTCAAATCAACATATGAGTATGTACAATAAGAGTTAAACTATCAAATAACTGATTAACCAGCCTAAACAGTATACCGGTAATAATAAGAAAAAACAAAACGTTAAAACTATTTTTTTTGGAAAAAGAAAGAAGGAAAAAAGAACCCCTACTAACTAAAACAAAAAAAAACTTACTAACCGAAAAAAAACAAGAAAAAAGACCCATTGGGAGCACAACCCCAGAGCTATACGCCATAAAAGAAAAAACATCAATCTGCCAACCAAATCCAATTACACAAGAATCAGAAGGGGACCATCTTAATTAACTCAAATCAAATGATAGCAGCGGGCAAAAGAACCCCACCTTTTCTCAAAGTCAAATCGAGGATCAAAAGTTTGACTTCTAATTTTCTCCGAACTAAGACATAACATCACCTGAGAGAACCATTGTACCAAAGTGGGAGGTCCAATTCTGACACCTCTATGCCCTTTCCTGATCTCTCCATCTCTGTCTCTGGAGACAAACTGTTCACGGACATCTTTTATAAACCTACCAATTCCTACAGCCATCTTGACTTTATCCCTTCCAATCTGGTCTTCTGTAAAAAATGCAATTCCCTTTTCTCAATTCCTTGATCTTCTCTACATCTGTTCTTAGAATGTGCCTTTCCTATCTAGAACATCACAAATATGCTCTTTTTTCCTCAAAGAATGAGGTTTCTCGTCCTCTACCATTCATTTGGCCCTCAGCAACATCTCCTCCATTTCCTGGACATCTCTCTCCCTGCCACTTTAACTGGGATAGAGTTCTTCTTGTCCTCACCTACCATCCCATGAGCCTGCTCATCGAACAAGATTCTCTGGAACTTCCACCATCTTCAACAGAATCCTATCACCAAACATATCTTTACCTTCCCCCATCTCCCTGTCTTCAGCAGGGATCACTTCCTTCATGATCCACTTGTCATTTCGTCCATCTCCACTAATCTCACTCCTAGCACATATCCCTGCAAGTGACAGAAATGCTACACCTGCCCACTTACCTCTATTCAGGGCCCGAAACAGCCCTTCCAGGTGACGCAATACTTCACTGGTGAATCTCTTAGAGGGTCATCTATTGTGTCCAGAGCTCCCAAAGTGGCTTCCTCTGTACAGTACTGGTGAGACCCAACATAAATTGGGGGACCATTTCGTTGAACACCTCAGCTCCACCTGCCAAAAGCAGAATTTTCTGGTTGCCAGCCATTTAAATTCCTATCTTCATTCCCATTCTAACATGTCAGTCCATTGCCATTATCAGGCCATCCTCAGGGTGGAGGAGCAACACCTCATATTCTGTCAAGGTAACCTCCAGCCTGATGGCATGAACATCAATTTCTCCTTCCAGTAATTTATTTCTCCCCTTCCCTCTTCTTCTATTTCACACTTTGGCCTCTTACCCCTCCTCACCTGCCTCACCCCTCCCCATGGGTCACCTCCTCCTTCCCTTTCTTCCATGGTCCACTCTCCCCTCCTATCAGATTCCTTCCTCTTCAGCCCTTTACTTTTCCTTCTCACCTGGGTTCACCTATCACCTCCTAGCTCAGCCTCCTATCCCTCCCCCTCCCCCTACCTTTTTATTCTGGCACCTTCCCCCTTCCTTTCCAGTCCTGATGAATGGTCTCAGCCCGAAATGCTGCCTCACCTGCTGAGTTCCTCCAACATTCGTGTGCATTGCTTTGGAGTACCAACAGCTACAGAATCTCTTGTGTTTCCGATCGTCCGTGCTCTCTGATTGGATGGACTGGTGGGAGTGCCAGGTGTTGCTGACTGGACAGGTAAGTAACGTTGGATTGGTCGCTGGTGGTTGCCGGAGTGATGGTGACCACGAGGCGGCGCCCTAGGGCAGGAGGTGACGCTTCTTCAGTTTGTCGGGGTCAGGTGTGTTGGCAGCGATACCCCTCCTCCAGTCTGTCCCCTCACCAGCCCTTCACCACAACCCCACACCCTCCACCTTCCCACCCCATCTGTAAGATTCTTCCTGCATCAAAAAGCTACAGAAACTTAACTGAGCTAAGGCAGCAAAAATTATAGTCATAGAGGTAGAACACAGAAACAGGCCCTTCAGCCCATCTAGTCCATGTCGTCATTTAAACTACCTACCCCCATCGACCTGCATGGGACCATCGCCCTCTGTACCCACACCATCTGTGTATCTGTCCCAAAAAGAGCAGACAAGGACACTCAACTCAATTTGAAATACTAACTACCAAGTCAGATGTGTACAGCAATTCATTTGTCCCCCGCACAATTAAAGCATAGAATAATCTTAATCCTAACACAGTCACACAACCAAACCCAATTAAATTTGAGGCAGCTTTTCTTCTTCAGAAGTCTCCTTCCTAAGCTCACCCTCCGCCACTTCCAGTTTAAATTCCATGCAGAATATTTTGGAAGATCAAGAACCAAGAACTAAAACTTCTCTTAAATATTGAAATCGAGCTCACATGCACCACTTGTGCTGGCAGCTCATTCCATGACCCTCTGAGTGAAGGAGTTTCCCCTCAAGTTCCTCCTAAACTTTTCACCTTTCACCTTTAATCCATGACCTCTAGTTGTAGTCCCACCCAACCTCAGTGGAAAAAGCCTGCTTGCATTTACCCTATCGATACCTCTCATAATGTTGTACACCTTTATCAAATCTCCCAGCAATATCCGACGTTCCAAGGGATAGTCATAGTCATACTTTATACTTTAGTCATACTTTATTGATCCCGAGGGAAATTGGTTTTCGTTACAGTTGCATCATAAATAATTAAATAGTAATATGTAAATTATGCCAGGAAATCAGTCCAGGACCAGCCTATCAGCTCAGGGTGTCTGACCCTCCAAGGGAGGAATTGTAAAGTCCTAACCTATTCGATCTTTTCATATAACTCAGGTCCTCCAGATTTGAAAATTTTGTAAAAATCTGTGGAAAAAAACAGCATGTACGCCAGCGACTTTAGCGGAGTTGGAAGGCACAAGCGTATTGAGTTACAAATTCAGATAAATACTTTAAAACACGAACACGCTGATTTAAAATAAAACGCAAAACAAGCCAAAAGAGCAGTATGAAAAAGATAATAAATGAGCAAAATAAAATCTCTACATTAACGGCGAAGTGTATCAGTAGTAAAAGCTCTATTCAGTTGCAAAGTGAAATGAGGCGAGTCTGGGAGGTGCGGTGATCCTCAATCACCGTTAACTTCGAAAGGCCGCCAACTCCGACCGGTCACCAGAAACAGCGACACCTCAGGAGCCCTAAAGAACTGCAAAGTGATACTGACTCGATAGAGACCCCTAGTGGCCGGAAGATGATGACAATAAAGTGATTTATACTTCTGCGTCAAATGGATGCCGTAACCTACGCAAGTAGTATACGCGCATTGTGAGCATTTATACTTGTGCGTTGGTGTATCTGCGTCGCTTTGCAATTTGGGCACGTCACACATGCACACACACCTGCCTGTGCAAGACTTCATGGTCATGCTAGTCTTTCTCGTGTAAACAACTTTAAAGCGAGCGTCTTTTATCGTAAAAGCGAAATGTGTCCTCCATAATTTCGGAGGCCTGTAAAGCTTTATGGAAAGCATTGCAGCCAGAGTTCCTTCCCTGCCCTTCAGTCACCCAATGGGAAGCTACTTCAGCGTAGGAGGAGATGCGATGCTACCAAGCGGACCAATCACAGTTGTTGAGGTCTGCGTTGCCGCAACATGTAGTTACATTTTGGGAGAGGTGCGCGTCAGGCTATGGCGTAGGGTTCGCGGCGACACCATACCTACGGTGTCGATTTGACGCAGAAGTATAAATCAGCCTTAATGTGGTAATTGGTCTGGCAGCCATGGCCCTGCAGCCGTCATTTGCAGTCAAAAAAAGTCAAAACAGCAAAAATCGGATGGCTTATAGACACTGTTGTCAGTGGACATGGAAGACCATGATGATCATGACGGTGCAAGAACAATAACATGCAAAGAAAATGCAAATCATCATAAAGTAAAGCCTTTGTTGAACTCAGATCTGGTTCTGTACACTGGTGGCTCCTCAATTATTGAGGGAGGAATTTGAATGGATGATTGGGCTGCTGCCACAGAAAATAAAATGAGAGCCTCAGGAAATATGGCACAACAGGCAGAAATGAAAGCTTTAATTGAAGCCTGTAAGCTAGCAGAAGAAAGAGCAGCTGATACCTACACGGATTCTCAATAGGCTTTTGGAGTTGTCCATGGCTCTGGAAATTTATGAAGACAGAGGATTTCTTACAGCCATGGAACTGCAATCAAGAATGGTGAACTAGGACAATAACTCATGGAATTCATGCAACTACCATCAGAAGTTGCAGTATTAAAATGTAAACATAATTCCACAATGACCACAATGGAAGGCCATGGAAATGCATTTGCAAACAAAAACTGCAAAAAGGGTAGTGAAAGAAGGAATAATGAAAATCGAAGAAATGGAAGAAAATCTGATAACTGAAACCAAGTTAAACACTGTCACAGATGAACATGTAAGATATTCAAGAAATGCAAGATCAGTGCTCAAATGAAGAAAAGTGTTGCTGGATGGAAAATGGTGGGTTATTAGATAACGATGGAGTATGGAGATATGGTTCTAGTCATAGACTGGTAGCTCCAGCTGAGCTGCTTCCTTACCTGGCACAGCAGATACACTCCTTAAGACAGATTGGAGTGCAAAAGATGGTCGACAAATTCTCCCAGGGGTGGTGGAATCCAAAGTTCAGGATGCAAGCTTGACAAGCAGTTGAGAGAGGCATGACTCGTGAGAAAACAAACCACACAGCCATTTCTCTGATTAAGGACAATATCCCTAGATGGAGAATGCCATTCCACATTGACTCCGAGCAAGGAACACTGAATGGTCTTTTCATTGTCCACATCATCCAGAGTCATCATGACATGTTGAGAGAATTAATGGACTCATCAAGCAATGGCGGACTAAGTAGCATGAGGAAGGCTTCCATGACCTACAGCTGTTCCTTTGCTTTTATGCAACAACAGGGCAACCCCAGACAAGGAAACAAAATTGAGTCCATTTGAAGTGGTGATGGGATGACATATGACACTACGGGTGCTCTCGATCTCAGAGATGCTGATATACATGTTATGTCAGTTAATTTAGCTGATTATTGTGCAAAACTAACACAAGCTATTCAGTCTGCTTCTCAACAGGTTTTTGCTGCTTGGAGTGGTCCATCGGAAGGAGGACACACTTTGATTCCTGGCAGGTGTGTCCTGGTCAAGAAACCACAAAAGGAACCTCTGGGAGATCGGTGGGAAGGTCCTTTCAAGCGCTGTTAATTACCAATTCAGCAGTTACGGTTGAAGATAAAAATAAGTGGATACATGCCAGCAACTGCAAGCCAGCTGAAGTGACTCCAGGTTAAGACAAGTACTGCGGGAATACTTCAAGTACAAATATAATTATTGGACATTATTATCATATTCCCCATTTTCTTGTTTGTTTAAAAGAAATTACTCTGAATGTTCAGATGTAATTATGGGAGGGTCCCTTATAAAATCAAAAGTGTGTTGGGGGAGGTGACTGTAGGAAACCACTTTTTAAAAAAATACTTATAAGATTTGTACTTTAATATACGCGTGCATTTTTCACCCTCATTGGCAGAAAATGGTATAGCAGCTAAACTAACAGCTTATCACTTTTATCATTTTTTGTTGACTAAGCATTAGCATATTACCCACATGATGTAATAGTTTTAATTATGTAGCCTATTAACTAACTCATTCCTATCTAAGGAATTTTTCTTTTCTTATAATAAAAGTGACAGGTTTTTCAGAAGCACCATATTTATTCCTCTGTCTTACACCCCTTAGCATAGTTTTTCAGCTCTTTATTTAGTTTACTTAGTATTTGTACGTTTGTTTGTACTCTAAAATAAACTGAAATCTTGAAATTAAGACTGCTTGCCATTTTTGAACAGCGGACGAACCCTAAGGATCAGAAAACAAAAGATTCAACAGTGGACTGTCCTACCAAAGTGTAACACCTCTCAGTTGTCTGCATTAAATTCCATGTACCATTTTTCAGACCATTTTTACATGCTGGGCATGTGGCCAAGTGGTTAAGGCGTTCGTCTAGTGATCTGAAGGTCACTAGTTCGAGCCTCAGCTGTGGCAGCGTGTTTGTGTCCTTGAGCAAGGCACTTAATCACATATTGCTCTAGTGTCTGTGCGAGGAGTGGCACCCCACACAGACTTCCAAATCTGCGCCTTGTAAGGCATGAAAATGCCCGACACAGGCCTCTCATGGTCTGAGTCGACGTTCCCTCCCTTTCCAGCTGGTCCAGATCCTGCTACAAGTCATGATAGTCTTCCTCGCTGTCCACTACATCCCCAATCTTGGTGTCATCCACAAATTTGCTAATCCACTCTCTGGCTTCTCTCACAAAGCCAATGTCTAATCCAATTTACTACCTCATCTTGAATGCCAAGTGACTGAACCTTCTTGACCAACCAGCCATGCAAGAACTTGTTAAATCCCTTATATCCATGTCGACAACGTCCACAGCCTTCCCTCCATCAGCTGCCCTGGTTACTCCGTCAGAAATCTTTAAGTTTGGTTGAACATGACATACCAAGCATAAAGGCATGCTGACTATCCTTAATCAATCTATGTCTATCTATCTCATTATCTAGTTCTTAAACAGTGGAATAGCACTGGCTGTCCTCCAATCCTCCGGCATCTCATCTGTCACTAAGGATGATTTAAATCTCTGCTAGGGCCACAGCAATCTCTGCACCTACCTCCCACAGAGACCAAGGGAACACCTTGTCAGGCCCTGGGGATTTATCCACCCTAATTTGCCTCAAGACAGCAAACACCTCCTCCTCTGTAATCTGTATACAGTTCATGAAGTTGATGCTACTTTACCTTGCTTTTTCGACTCTATGTCTGTCTCCTGAGTAAATCATCATCATCATCAGGTGCCATGCCCAGTTTGAGCTTTGACTGCCATTGCCACACACTCCTGTTTCGCCTGAGTAAATACTGACACAAAAAATCCATTTAAATTCTCCCTCCATCACTTTTATCTCCATACATGGATTACTATTTTGATCCTCCAGAGGACCAGTACGCCTAACCCTAATGCAATCCTTTTGCTCTTAACATATCTGTAGAACTTCACCTTATTTGCTAAGGCAACTTCATGCTTTCTTTTAGCTGTCCTGATTTCTTTCGTGTTCCCTTGCATTTCTTATACTCCACAAACACCTCATTTGTTCCTACCTGCTACACACATTTTTTTTTCTGAACTGGGACCTTAATATCTCACGAAAACCAAGATTCCTTACATCTGTTATCTTTTACCTTTTATTCTGGCAGCACATACAAGTTTGTATTCTCAAAATTTCACTTTTGAAGGCCTCCCACTTACCAAGTATACCTTTCCTGGAAAACAGTCTGTCCCAATCTGCACTTGCCATATCCTTACTGATACCATCAAACTTGGCCTTTCTCCAATGTAGAATCTTAACCCGCAGATCAGGCCTATCTTTTTCCATATTTACTTTGAAATGAATGGCATTGTGAGCACTAGTTACCAAGTGTTCACCCACGCAAATTTCTGTCACCTGCCCTGTCTCATTCCCTAAGAGCAGATGAAGTATTGCACACTCTCTTGTTGGGACTTCCACATACTGAGTAAGGAAGCTTTCCCGAACACATTTGACAACCTGTCTCATCTAGTCCTTTTACAATATGGGAGTTCCAGTCAATATATGGAAAGTTAAAATCACCTACTAAAACAAACTTACGTTTTGTGCAACAGTCTGCGATATCCCCACAAATTTGTTCTACTGAATCCCTCGGACTGTTAGGTGGTCTGTAATACATTTCTGATTTCTCAGATCTACCCATAGCACCTCACTAGACGAGTTCTCCAATCTGTCCCGTTTAACTACTGCCGTGACATTTTCCTTGACTAGTATTGCCACCCCTCCTCCTTTAACCCCTCATGCTCTGTCACATCTAAAACGATGGAACCCTGGTATATTGAGATGCAGTCCTGCTCCTCCTGCGACCAAGTCTCACTAATGACTACAATATCATAATTCCAGGTGTTGATCCATGCCCTGAGCTTATCTGCCATTCCTACAATACTTTGGGCCCCTGATCTATGGAAGGAAGTGTGGGCATTGGAGAGGGTTCAAAGGAGGTTTATGAAAATGATCCCGGGATCGAAAGGTCTGTTCATATGAAGAATGGTTTGAGCCTGTATTCACTGGAATTCAGAAGGATGAGAGGTGACCTAATTGAAACCTGTCAAATCTTGAAAGGCCTCGAGAGAGCGGATGTGGAGAAGATGTTTCCGATGGTGGGAGGGTCTAAGACAGGAGAACACAGCCAGAGAATAGAGGACTGTCCTTTCAGAACGGAGATGAGGAGGGACTTCCTCTGACAGAGAGTGATGAATCTGTGGAATTCATTGCCACAGGCGGCTGTGGAGGCCAAGTCTTTAGGTACAGTATATTTAAGGCAGAGGTTGATAGATTCTTGATTGGCATGGGCATGAAAGGGATATGAAGAGAAGGCAGGAAATTAGGGCTGAGAGGGAAATGGATCAGCCATGATAAAATGGCGCAGATATGGGCCAAATGGCCTAACTCTGCTCCTATATTCGATGATCTTACGGTCTTCTTGCATTGAAATATATGCAGGTCAGATCATAGTTGCACCATTATACAGCTTTTGATTCCTGTCTGAGGTCCTAACAACATCAATCTCCACAACCTCTCCACTATGTGTTCCAACACTCTGCTTCCCATTCCCCTGCAACTTTAGTTTAAACACCCCCATGCAGCACCAGCAAACCTCATCATGAGGGTATTAGATCCACTCCAGTTCAGGTGCATTGGGAACTAATAAAATAATGGAGAAATTACACTAATATTTGATGTCCACATTGTTGGGAGAAAATGCTGAGACCCCACTCTCTCACTCCCTTTTATATACTGTGTACAGTTTGTTGTGATCTACATTCTACCTGATCTTTCATTGATCCTGTTACAGTTATTATTTTACAGATTTGCTGAATATCCCGACAGGAAAATGATTCTCAGTGTAGTTTGCAGAGACATATTCGTACAGTGAAATTAAAATTTACTTTGAAATTTAAACTTTGAAGCCATCTCTTCGATACAGGTCGATATACATTGGGAACTAATAAACAAATAAATAGACTAGATTAGATTCAACTTTATTGTCATTGTGCCGAGTACAGATACAAAGCCAATGAAATGCAGTTAGCATCCAACCAGGAATGCAAAGAATAGTGTTATTTACAAAATAACTGTAAATAAAAAGTAAATGCTACAGCACACAAATATAAAAATACTGAGACAGTACAATATGGGTGCAACACTGCTTAGTGCTGTGATGTGAGGTTCAGCAGGGTCACAGCCTCAGGGAAGAAGCTCTTCCTGTGCCTGCTGGTGCGGGAGCGGAGGCTCCTGTAGAATGAAGAAATTTTTAAAATATTTAATGTCCATGTTATTAGGAGAATTCAAGAACCCATTTCTCTCTCTCAAACTCTTTTATATAGTATATATATTTATAGAACTTGTATATATACATTGGATATTGCTGGGAGGGCGTAGCAGTAATGTACTTGGAGCGGTGTGTCTCAGGGGGAGATCTGTACACTGACCGGTGTCTCTCAGGGGCAGATCTATACACTGACCAGTGTCCCTCTGTCCCTCTCTTTCAGGGGGAGATCTGTACACTGACCAGTGTCTCTCAGGGGGAGATCTGTACACTGACTGGTGTCTCTCTGTCCCTCTCTCTCAGGGAGAAATCTGTACACTGACCAGTGTCTCGCAGTCCCTCTCTCACAGGGGGAGATCTGTACACTGACCAGTATCTCTCAGGGGGAGATCTATACACTGACTGGTTTCTCTCTGTCCCTCTCTCTCAAGGGGAGATCTAGACACTGACCAGTGTCCCTTTGTACCTCTCACTCTGGGGGAGATCTGTACACTAACTGGTATCTCTCAATCCTCTCTTAAGAGGGAGATCTGTGCACTGAGCAGTGTCTCTCACTCCCTCTCTCTCAGGGAGATGTCTGTACATTGACCAGTTTCTTCCAGTCCCTCTCTCTCTGAGGGATATCTGTACACTGACTGGTGTCCCTCTATCTCTCTCAGAGGGTGATCTGTACACTGACCGGTGTCTCTCAGGGGGAGATCCGTACACTGACCAGTGTCTCTCAGTCCCTCTCTCTCAGGGGGAGATCTGTACACTGACCAGTGTCTCTCTGTCCCTCTCTCTCAGGGGGAGATCTGTACACTGACCAGTGTCTCTCAGCCCCTCTCTGATGGGGAGATCTGTATGCTGACCGGTGTCTCTCAGTTTCCCCCTCTCTCAGGGGGAGATCTGTACACTGACCAGTGTCTCTCAGTCCCTCTGCCTCAGGAAGATACCTGACCAGTGTCTCTCAGTCCCTCTCTGCTGGGGAGATATCTACACTGACCAATGTCCCTCGGGGATCTAAGTTCACTGACCAGTGTCTCTGGGTTCCTCTCTCTGGGGGTGGGGGAGCAGAGTGAAGAAAAGAGTAGGGGAGGGAATTTATTTTTTACTGGAAGGAGAAATCAACATTCATGCCATTGGATTTGCAGCTAACCAGACAGAATATGAGGTGTTGCTCCTTCACCCTCAGGGTGACTTCAAGATGTGGCAATGCAGTGAATGTACCCCAGTGACTGGGTATGTAGGGACAGTGTACCTCTGTAACTGGGTGTGTGGAGGACACTGTACCTCTGTGTGTGGAGGACACTGTACCCCTGTAACTGGGTGTGTGGAGGACACTGTACCTCTGTGTGTGGAGGACACTGTACCCCTGTAACTGGGTGTGTGGAGGACACTGTACCTCTGTGTGTGGAGGACACTGTACCCCTGTAACTGGGTGTGTGGAGGATACTGTACCTCTGTAACTGTGTGTGTGGAGGACACTGTACCTCTGTAACTGGGTGTGTGGAGGACACTGTACCTCT
This sequence comes from Mobula birostris, assembly GCF_030028105.1. Classification (NCBI taxonomy): domain Eukaryota; kingdom Metazoa; phylum Chordata; class Chondrichthyes; order Myliobatiformes; family Myliobatidae; genus Mobula; species Mobula birostris. The sequence goes on along the minus strand of NC_092380.1, from coordinate 29,295,030 downwards.
GTAACTGGGTGTGTGGTGGACACTGTACCCCTGTAACTGTGTGTGTGGAGGACACTTTACCCCTGTAGCTGTGTGTGTGGAGGACACTGTACCCCTGTAACTGGGTGTGTGGAGGACACTGTACCCCTGTAACTGGGTGTGTGGAGGACATTGTACCTCTGTAACTGTGTGTGTGGAGGACACTGTACCTCTGTAACTGGGTGTGTGGAGGACATTGTACCTCTGTAACTGTGTGTGTGGAGGACACTGTGCCTCTAACTGGGTGTGTGGAGGACACTGTACCTCTGTAACTGTGTGTGTGGAGGACACTGTACCTCTGTAACTGTGTGTGTGGAGGACACTGTACCTCTGTAACTGGGTGTGTGGAGGACACTGTACCTCTGTAACCGTGTGTGTGGAGGACACTGTACCTCTGTAACTGTGTGTGTGGAGGACACTGTGCCTCTAACTGGGTGTGTGGAGGACACTGTACCTCTGTAACTGTGTGTGTGGAGGACACTGTACCTCTGTAACTGTGTGTGTGGAGGACACTGTACCTCTGTAACTGGGTGTGTGGAGGACACTGTACCTCTGTAACTGTGTGTGTGGAGGACACTGTACCTCTGTAACTGTGTGTGCGGTGGACACTGTACCCCTGTAACTGGGTGTGTGGAGGACACTTTACCCCTGTAACTGTGTGGGGTCATGGAAGAGGGGTGAAGTTAAAATGATGCTAAATGGTGACTCCTTTACAACCAGCTCTATTTCTATTTTGGATATCTCCTTTCTCTCTTTTTCAAGATCCTTTTGAAGACCCTGACCTGGTGTTACCTCCTGACTTCAGTTCTTTGCGGGAGTTGAACCTGCTCTCAGGACATTACGACCGAGCGCTCTTTGATATCCCAACAACGCGGCCTGGAAGGCAAGCGCACCTTCAGGGTTCCAGATTTTCGTGGCTCTGGGGACATGTTGATTCTAGGCCAGTGACCATGACTGAAGCATCGTGGGAGAATATGAAACATCGGGAGCAACGGGTTAGCTGCCGGGGGTTGTTTCTGGATAGCTGCACCCTTTTGTGTTTCTGGAGAGCTCGGAAAAAGTGACACAACAGACTTTTAACATCATAAATCAGCAAGTTCTTTGTTATGTCTCCCTCTTGCTGTGAAACTGGTACACCCTTTTTTCCCTGATTAGGTATGTTGAATTTCTCTGCGGCTGTCCATCGATTTTCGATGATGACTGAGGCCTGGGCAAGGTTGTATGGAAGACCGGCAGTTGCCCATGCTGCAAGTCTCCTCTCTCCACGCCACCAATGTTGACCAAGGGAAGGGCACTAGGACCCATACAGCTTGGCACCGGTCACAGAGTAATGTGTGGTTAAGTGCATTGCTCAAGGACACAACACACTGCCTCAGCTGAGGCTCGAACTAGCGACCTTCAGATCACTAGACCAACGCCTTAACCAGTTGGCCACGTGCCACAGATATGTTGAAATACCAGGTGAACGAGTAGTTTTTGGAGTTCTACAAGTCTGTGTCTTTGCTGCACATTTGAGTGCTCAGTGGAGGACACTGATGCTTTTTGCCGGTGGGGTTGTGGGGGGTTATCATTGCCTTACTGCTGCTTGTGTGTAGGAGGGGTAGCTGGGGGGACTTAGGGATTCTGACATTTTAACTGACAGTCATTCTTTGGGGTACCCTTCTGTTTTCATGGATGTTTGAGAAGAAAAAGAATTTCAGGATGTATATTGTATCCATTTCTCTGACATTGAATGTACCTATTGAACCCAGTTTTTGGGAGAGTGGGGCAATAATGTTCCCCAGTGACTGGGAGGTTGAGGGACAGTGTTCCCCAGTGACTGGGTGTGTGAGGGGACAGTGTAACCCAGTGACTGGGAGTGTGATGCACAATGTTCCCCAGTGACTGGGAGGTTGAGGGACAGTGTTCCCCAGTGACCGGGAGTGTGGGGACAGTGTACCCCAGTGACCGGGTGAGTAGGGGACAGTATTCCCCAGTGACTGGAAGTGTGGGGACAGTGTATCCCAGTGACTAGGTGTGTGGGACAGTGTATCCCAGTGACTGGGAGTGTGGGGACAGTGTACCCCAGTGCCTGGGTGAGTAGGGGCAGTGTTCCCCAGTGACTGGGGTGGGACAGTGTACCCAGTGTATCTGTATGTCGCATTTTACGTTTCTGTGTTGAGCTGAGGCTGATCCCAGTGGACTGACAGGTTAATTTCCCCAGGATCACTGTGTGCAGAGCTGTGTGTTTTTCTGTTGAGGTGAGGGGGTCCTACAGATCGATGGGTTCAGTGCCCCAGTTTCTCCTTTCCCTGGAGAAATGTGCCATTGCCCTTTCGTTCCACTCAGGAGGCTGCCGGTCACCGCAATCTTTCTTCATGCACTGAAGTCTCTGTAAACGGTGTTCATCTCTTTTGGAACTGTGGGACAGAAAGCAGAGGTGATGGGGTCCGTACTGAAACTTTGTCCTTCTGCACCCTATGTAGCCCCTCTGTCCAACCCCAATTTCAATATCACCCCACTCCTGCCCCCTCCCTCCGTCCCCCAGTCACCAGTCTCACGGACTGAGTGTCAGACCCACTTTGCTTCAGTGCCTGAAAACATTTACCTTCTTTCAGCTCCGTTCCCCCATGTGACCCAGCAAATCGTGAGGACAGCAGAGATCAGGAAAATCACCAACACTATGAGTCTGATAATCAGGAACGATCTCTGAGACGTGGCCGCCAGTGTTGAATCAGGCGCTGCACCAGGGAGGAGAAAAGATTCCGTGATTAATCCCATCCTAATCTCCCAGTGACACAGGATCCACAGATCCATCATCTCACCTCAGGCCACAGAAAGTTCTGTCACCCCCAAAACTGTATCTTCCCCCTCCAATCACCCCCACTTCCCCTCCATCTTCCTTCCCCTCCAGTCCCCACTGACTTCCATTCATTCTCCACCCTCCAATAACCCCTCATCTCCTTCAAATCATCCCCCATTCCTCCCTTGCATCCCCATCTGATCCTTCCTCAAATATCTCTCCATCCTTTCTAACCACCCCCTCTCACATCTCTTCCCTCCACCCCCACCTCGCCTCTACAATATCCCATAGGTCTAATCCTGGAAGGTCCCATTGGTACATTAAAGGAAGATACCAGACAGATTTGCAATGAGGATTGAAGAAATTGTCAAGGACTTAAACAAATCTTCACGGAGCACATTATAGGAAGGATGTGATTACAATGGAGAGAGTGCGGTGTGGCCTGGACTGGAGACTTTAGTTATGGGGAGAGATGGGATAGGCTGGGCTCATTTTCCCTGGAGTGAAGAAAAGCTGAGGGGTGCCTGACAGGTAGAAGGATATAACTGTATAAGTTCATAATTAGATCGGGGAGAGAGAATTCTCTTCCCGTGGTAAGGCAACATAACAGTAGGTAAGTTGAAGTTGAGAGAAAGGAGTTTTAATGGTGATTTGAAGGTTAAGCTCTTACCAAGACAGTGGTTGATATCTGGAAGATCTTGCCAGAGGAGGTGCTGGGATCAGATACAATCACGGTGTTTCAGAGCCATTTGGACACACTCTGAAACAGGCAGCTTACGGGAGAGGGGAACCTAATGTGGACAAGTGGGGTTAGTGTGGGTGGGCAAAGAGGCTAGTTTGGACACGATGGGCTGGAAAGGTTGTTTCTAAGCTTTGTGAATCTGTATCTAGAAGTAGACCAGTCAATGTGATAGATCTGGATTCTCAGAAGGTTTTCAATCAGGGCCCACACAGGAGCACGACAACAAGGTTAGTGCTCATGGACATGAAGATAAAGTAACTGCAGATGCTGGAAACCCGAGTTTAAAGCCAAGGATAGCAAAGGGTCTGTGACCTGAGCCGTGACCTCTGTTCCTCAGCCCAGGGGTGTGGCCTGACCTGACCTGGTGTTATTGTTCAGCACGTGAAGCGGGCAAAGGTGCTGCTCCCTGAGGTTACGGTGGGTTTCACCGGAACAATGTGGGAGCACAAACTGGATGGGAGTGAGATCGGGGGATTTGGAGGGAGGAGGGGTCACCCAGTGCACTGACACGGGGTTATGGAGTTATAGAGTCATACAGCATGGAAAAAGGCCCTTCAGCCCATCTGATCCATGGCAAATATGTTGCCCAGTGAGCGCTCAGGGATTCCATCTGCCTTTGTTTGAACCACAGCCCTCTGAATCTCTCCTATCCATCGACTTATGTACATGGCTTTTAAATTTGCAAATGTGACTGCCTCAACCACTGTTTCTGGCAGCTCATTCCAAATAACTGTCTGGGATCTTCCTCCCAAGGGATATCTGTTCAAAGACTAACGTCCCACAGTTGCTGTGCAGGAAGTGTATCACTCAGTCCCTCTGTCTCAGTGTGATATCCAGACAAAGACCGCAGTCTCTACTCCCCGTCTATGGAGGCATACTTATACACTGACAGGTGATCATCTCTGTTCAGGATACCAGTGTCTCTGAGTCCCTCTCTCTCAGGGAGAGATCTGTACCCTGACTGGAGTTTCTCAGTCCCTCTCTCTTTCAGGGGAAATCTGTACATTGACCAATGCCTCTCAGTCTCTCTCACTTAGGCAGAGATCTGTGCACTGAATGGTGTCTCTCAGTCCCTCGCACTCAGGGGAATATTGGTACAGTGACCAGTGTCTCTCATTCCCTCTCTCTCTCTCAGGGGAAATCTGTACACTGACCCATGTCTCTCAGTCCCTCTGTCTCGGAAATATTTGTACACTGAACAGTTTAACCCAGATAAATGTGAGGTGTTGCTCCTTGGTAGGGCAAATGTAAGAAGATAATACACTGTTAATAAGAAGACCCTTAACAGTTTTTTCTGAGCTGAGAGACCTTGGGGTCCAAGTTCGTTGCTCCTTGAAAATGGCTAGAGAGATCAAACGGTTGGTTAGGAAGGCTTATTGAATGCTTGCTTTTATTAGTTGAGGCACTGAGTTCAAAAGTCAAGGGGTTATGTTGCAACTTCATAAAACTCTGGTTAGGCCACGTCTGGATTATTCTATACAAATGTGGTCATCCCACTAGAGGAAGGAAGTTTAGGCTTTGGAGGGTGCTGAAGAGTTTTACCAGAATGCTCCCTGGTTTAGAGGGCATGTGCTGTCATGACAGGCTGGACAAACTTGGGTTGTTTTCTCTGGAGTGTCAGAGGCTGAGGGGAGATCAGATAGAGTGTATAAGATTATGAGAGGCACAGATACAGTAGACAGGGAGTATCTGTTTCCTAGGGTAGATATGTCTAATACCAGAGGGCAAGCAATGAGGGTGAGCCAGGTTAGGTTCAAAGGGGATGTGAGGGGTAAGTTTTTTACTCAGAGAGTGGTGGATGCCTGGAATGTATTGCCTGGGATGGTGGAAGAGGCTTTTAATAGATGTTTAGATGGGGCACATGGATGTGAGTAAGATTGAGGGATATGGACATTGTGTAGGTAGGAAGGATTAGTTAATGGGTGTTTTTGATTTGATTTTTAGTTGGTTTGGCACAACACTGTGAGTGAAGGGCCTTTTCCTGTGCTGTACTGTTCTATGTTCTATATTCTCAGTTCCTCTCCCTCAGGGGAAGATCTGCACACTGACCAGTAAGTTTTTCCCTCTCTCTCTCTCTCAGGGGTAAATCTGCAACACTGACCAGTGTCTCTTGTCCCTCTTTCTCAGGGGGAGATCTGTACACTGACCAGTGTCTCTCAGTCTCTCTCAGGGGAAGATCTGCACACTGACCGGTGTCTCTCAGTCCCTCTCTCACAGGGGGAGATCTGTACACTGACTGGTGTCTCTCAGTCTCTCTCAGGGGGAGATCTGTACACTGACCGGTGTCTCTCAGTCTCTCTCTCTCAGGAGGAGATTTGTACACTGACTGGTGTCTCCCAGTCTCTCTCAAGAGGGGATCTGTACACTGACTGGGGTCTCTTGTCCCTCTTTCTCAGGGAGTGATCTGTACACTGACTGGTGACTCTTGTTGTCTCTCTACTGCATACACTGAATACTAAAATTGAACACAGAGCACAGGGATGGTACAAGCCGAAGCTGTCTACAGTGACCCCTCACACTCTCTTGGGGCATGGAAACCCCCACACTTTGAGTTGGATTGCTTCCTCGAACACTCACACGGCGTGTTGCGTTTACAGACGTCCTGCAGTGGGATCCGTGCTGTGTCCTTACTGACAGTGTTCCTGGCCTCACACGTGTACACAACATCTTTAACCTCTGCTGTGTAATGAACCTCTACCGTCTCTCCGTGTTTCCAAGCGCGATGGTTGCTGTTGTCTCCCACAGCTGCTTCTTCTCTCCACCACCTGAATGTGGGGGAGTCGCCTGAGGTCACAGAGCAGGTTAGGGTGACGTCACTGATCCCGGGGATGCACTGGAACTTGATGTTTGCTCCGGACACAGGCTCTGTGGTTGGGAAAGCAAGATGAAAGATGAATAAAGGAGATCCTTGATCCCCAAATCCCCCATCCCGTCTCCAACAGTTCCGAGTAAACTTTCAGCCATCCCAGCTCATTTCCACGCACCAGTTTAACCCTTCCCTCATCCTTCAGTTCAGCCAAATGCTGCTGGAGAAAGTTCCCACCTGTGTGCACCCTCTTTCCCAACCACTACCCACACTCATTTACAATCTCTCCGCTGTTCCGTTTATGGCACAGCACCCCGGGATTTCTTGCCTGTTCCACATCTCTTGTCTCTCCTGTGAGTGGTCACGGGATCTCTTCTACAGCTGAGTGTGATCCAGCCCAGCCCTGTCCTGCATCTGGTCCAACAGAAGTCGGAGCCCAAGTCATTTGGTAGGTTTAAAGCAGGTTTTTTGATTAGTAAGGCTGTCAAAGGTTACGGGGAGATGGCAAGAGAATGGGGTTAAGAGGGATGATAAATCAGCCATGATGGAATAGCAGTGCAGAAGTGATGGGCTGAATAGCCTTATTCTGCTGCTCTGTCTATTGGTCTAATTTCATCATCCAGATCTTTGACATATAACATAAAAAGAATTGTAACACCCTGCGAAAAGACTCACTGCTAACGTAATGGCCTTTCTGTGGAAGCAGTGTTTAGAGATAACAGGTGCTTTGGAATGTAAGCTGGGTTGTTTGTTCAGCGGGAGAGGAAGAGGGAAGACGCTGGAGAGAACCGGTCATAGGATTCGACCTGGTGGGGGACCGTGATTCGATGGAGCAAAGTGTCGCAGTCAATTGGTGAATATGACTTTTCGAAGAGTTGAGGTCCAACTGGTGCATATTTGACTGTTTAATTATGATGGACCCTTTTTGTTTTTTCTTTACTAACCCTTTAACTAAGATTCATAAATATAGTTCCTTTAATTGTATGCCATGTGCTGTCTGTTATTTCGTAGCACTAAGTTGTAACAGGGTAGCAAATTACACAACATCCACACAAACCGGGGTTTGGGGTGCGAGAGTTGTCTGAATCTGATGAGTTTGATGAGACTGGAGTGTGTATTCCTGAGACTTATGCAGTCAAGGAAACCAGAGGGGTTTCAAAAGCAGCCCCAACATCACGAGTCACCAGCAGCCAACCAGCAAAGGCCCCCTTTATACAACTCTTTGTCTTCTGCGAGTCATGCAAACTTCTAATAGACTAGTATCTTTCTGTAATACCATGGACTCTGATCATGTTCAGCAGCCTCGTGTGTGGCACCTTGTCAAAGGCCTTCTGAAAATCCAAGTAAACAACATCCACTGACTCTCCTTTATCTATCCTGCCTGCGAGTTCCTCAAAGAATTACAACAGATTTGTGAGGCAAGATTTCTCCATAAGGAAACCATGGTGATTTCAGCCTATTTTATCACACGTCTCCAAGTAGCCTGGAACCTCATCTTTAATAATGGACTCCAACATCTTCCCAACCATTAAAGGCAGAATAAGTGGCTTATAATTTTCTGTTGTTCGCCTTCCTCCCTTCTTAAAGAGTTTAAACACAAGTAATTCTGCAGATGCTAGAAATCTAAGACAACACACAAAAACATGCCGGAGGAACTAAGCAGGTCAGGCAGCATCTGTGGAAATTAATAAATAGTTAACGTTTCAGGCCTAGACCCTTCATCAGGACTAGAAAGGAAGGGGAAAGACATCTGAATAAAAATGTGGGGGGAGGGGAAGTAGGACTAGCTGAAAGGTGATTGGTGAAACCAGGTGGGTGGGAAAGGTAAAGGCCCGGAGGGGAAGGTATCTGATAGGAGAGCAGAGTGGGCCATAGGAGAAAGGAAGGAGAGGCACCAGGGAGAGGTGACAGGCAGGTGAGAAAGAGGCAAGAGGCCAGAGTGGAGAATAGAAGGTGAGGGAAGGGGGAAGGAAAAACATTTTTTACACTATAAGGGTGGAGGAACAACACTTAATATTCCATCTGGGTGGACTCCAAACTGAGGGCATGAATACTTATTTCTCCTGGTAATAAAAATTCCTCGCGCTCCCCTTTTCTTGTATTCACTTCCACAGATGCTACCTGACCTGCTGAGTCTTCTAGCATTTTGTGTGTGTTGCTTAGAGTTTAAGATTGTTTATTGTCATCTCCTGTACACAAATGTAAGGAAAATAAAATAATTGTGTTTGGATCTGATGCAAAACACAAAAGATAAAGAACACAATAATAATAAAAACATACAATTAATACCAATCCATAAGATAACCTACTGTATACATTGACTGTATGTCCATAAAGTGACTGATGGGAAATAATAGAATAGTGGTGGAGTTAGTGTGTGGAGGTGCTGATCAGACTTACTGCTTGGGGAAAGTAACTGGTCTGGTGGTCCTGGCGTGGGTGCTACTGTACATAGCCTCCCCCCTGATGCTAGTGGGACAAACAGTCCATGAGCAAGGTGGGTGGGACCCTTCATGATGTTACTGGCCCTTGCTGGGCTCCTTTCTGTATATACTCTATGTCTTTGATGGCAGGTAATCTGTTGCTGTTGACGCATTGGGCAGTGTTTACTACTCATTATAGAGTTATCCTCCCTATCGCAGTGCAGTTTCCATGCCTAGCAGTCATGCAGCTTGTCAGGATGCTCTCTACTGCGCATCTTTAGAATGACATAAGTATTGATGTGCAAAGTTTAGTGGCATTTCTGATTTTCCAACCCGCTGGAAACCTTTCAGGCTCTAGTGATTCTTCAAAGATCACTAACAATGCCTCCGCATTCTTCAGAGCTACCTCTTTCAGAATCCTGGGGTGTAGACCACCTGGTCCAGGTGACTTACTTACCGACAGACCTTTCAGTTTCCCAAGCACCTTTTCCCTAGTAATAGTGACCACACTCACTTCTGCCCCTTCACATTCCCCAATTTCTCCTAAACTGCTGATGCCTTCCACAGCAAAGACTGATGCAAAATACTTATTCAATTTGTCCACCATTTCTTTGTCCCCAATTACTACCTCCCCAGCATCATTTTCCAGTGGTCCGATATCCACTCTTTGCTTCTTTTACTCTAAGTTTTGGTATCCTCTTTTATATTATTGGCGAGCTTACCTGTACATTTCATCTTTACTCTCCTAACTGTTTTTTAAATTGCCTTGTCGGTTTTTAAAAGCTTTCCAATCATCTAACTTTCCACTCATTTTTGCAATATTATATGCCCCACGTTTCACTCTTATGCTGACTTTGACCTCCCTTGTCAAACATGGTTGCCTCATCTCCCTTTAGAATGCTTCTTCACCTTTGGGATGAATGTGTACTATGCCTTCTGAATTACATCCAGAAACTTCCAGTCAATTTTGGCCAGCTCCTCTGTCATGTCTCTATAATGTATTTTATTTCACTGTAATACATCTGATTTTAGCTTCTCTCTGTCTGTCAAATTGTAGGTGAATTCTATCCTATTATGATCACAACTCTGAAGGGTTCCTTCACCTAAAGCTCCCAAATTAATTCTGCTTTATTGCACCAATCCAAAATGTCCTTTTCTCTAGTGATCTCATGCACTAAAAAGCCATCTCATAGGCATTCTACAAATTCCCTCACTTGGGTTCCCGCAACAACCTGATTATTCCAATCTACCTGCATTTTGAGGTCCCCCAGGACTATCATAACATTGCCCTTTTTATATGCCTTTTCTGTCTCCTATTGTAATTTGTAGCCCACATCCCGTCTCCTGTTTAGAGGCCCTTGCAGTTTCATAACTCTACCCACAAGAATTCTACATCTTCTGATCCAATGACACTTCTTTCTAAGGATTTGATTTCATTTTGTACGAACAGAGGCACCCCACTCCCTCTGCCTACCTGTCTGTTCTTAAGATATAATGTGTATCCATATTTTGGATGTTAAACTCCCAAATGTCATCTTGCTTCAGCCACAACTCAGTGAAGCCCAGAATATCATACCGGGCAATTTGTAACTGAGCTACGACATTATTTTCCTTACTCCATATACTGTGTACCTTTAAATATAACACTTTCAGTCCTTTACTTAGCACCCTTTACAATTTGTCTTCATGTTAACGGAAGTTAAAAACTTTCTAAACATTTTGTCTTTTCCTTTATTCTGGAAACTTCCGTAACCTCTGCTCTCCTTTAACTTTAACCTCACTTTTCCAAATTGTTAAACCCAACTATTTAAATTTAAGCCCTATCCACAGCCCTAGTGATAAGAATCGCTGTGACCCTGGTCCCAGCATGGCTGTGGTGGAGCCCATCCCATCGGAGGAGCTGTCTCCTTCCCCAATACAGGAGCCTATGTCCCACAAATTCAAATCCATTTCTTCCACACCAATCTCTGAGCCTTACATTTAGCTCTCTGATCTTATTACTCCTGTGCCAATTTGCACATGACTCAGGTAACAATCGAGGGATACTTATCCTTTTGTTTCTGTATTTTAATTTAGCCTCCAGCTGCTCAAATTCCCTCAGTAGAACCTCTTTCCTTGTTCTTCATACATCATTGGTACACACACGGACCACGTCAGCTAGATCTTTCCCTTCCCACTCCAAATTCCTTTGCAGGTCAGATTAGATGTCCTGAACCCAGGCACCAGGCAAACAACACAGCCTTCAGGACTCTCGATTTTTGCAGCGGAGAATTATGAATTCTCATTCCCTCCCCCCTCTTGAATGGCCCCTACACCTCAGTGCCACGATTTGGTTACTCACCCTTCCTACAGCCCCACCCTCATCCTCACAAGGAGCAACATTTGTGGCAAGTTCACGGGTACTCCTCTTGTATACCCCTGCATGCTTTACTTCCAGTCACACACTCTTGTCCTTTGCTACTGACTGAATTTGAAGTATTTAATGTAATGGGTGCGATTGCCTTATGAACGAGAGTGCGTCTCCCCCTCCTTGGTGTATCACAACATTTGAAGCTCAGATTCCAGGTCACCATCTCTGGGCCTGAGTTCCTCAAGCAGCCAACACTTGCTGCAGATGTGGTCACCAGGAAATACAGTGCGGTCCACCAGCTCCCACATCATACAGCTACAACACATCATCAGGAACCACAATGGGGTCCACCAGCTCCCAAATTATGCAGGTGCAGCCCATCACCTACTCCTGCATTCCTACTTTATTTAATCAGTTGTAATTTCTATTGTTTTAGCTATACAAATTAGTACTGTATATAATGAAAAATCTTTGCCTGTTCTTACCTGATACTCACTTCTGCCTCCACCTCTTAAAGCCTCAGTCCTCCACTCTAACACTGCCCACTCCCACAATGGCTGGTCTGCTTCAACCTCACTTCTTTTTATTGGCTCAAGTAAAATGAGACTTACTGAGTCACCCTCTTCCTTCAGGCTGTAGATTACAGAGCTCCCGTGTGAACCCTGTGGAATAAGGAGCGTGAACATGTCTCATCTTGCTCTATGGTGCCAACCCTGTATTGGAAGATGATCTTGACTGAGAGTGTGGCTCCTCTTGGAGTTTCTCTCTTACATCTTGATTGCAGAAGGAGACATGTCTACATAGACATTGTGGTCCTGCACGTATATATTGTGCGGTTGCAACCTCATCCTTTAAACTCAGCAGGAACTTTCTCACACTACCTTTCCAGTAGATAGAGAGGGCAGCCAGTGCCTTTTTTCCCAGGGTGGCAATGGCTAATACCAGAGGGCATCATTTTAAGGTACGGCAATTGTAGAGAAATTTGGAGGAGATGTCAGAGGTAAGTTTCTTAAATGGAGAGTGAAATGCACTGTTGGGGGCGGTAGAGACTGATACATTAGGGGCATTTAAATGATAGGCACATGGATGAAAGAAAAATGCAGGATTATGGGCTATGTTGGAAGGAAGGTTTAGATTGATCGTGAGTAGGTAAAATATCGGCACAACATCATGAGCTGACGAGCCCATAGTGTGCTGTATATTTCTATGTTCTAGGTTCCATAACTCACCAAGACCATTTCCTACTCCCTCAAAACATGCCAGGCCACCACTATTTTACTCCCTTTATATTTAACATTTATTTGCACACAACATGACTTCAGCAGCATCCTTCATCATGCCCTGTGTTATAACTCTGTGGTCCTGGTTAGAATTCTATTAATCTTAAAGTTATACAGTATGAAAAAGTCCCTTCAGCCCAACTCTTCCATGTTGACCAAGGTCTCTACTTGAGTAAGTCCCATTTGCCTACATAAGGCTCATATCCCTCTAAACCATGTAACTATCCAAACAGATCTCAAATGTTGTAATTGTACCCAACTCAACCTCTGCCTCAGGCCACTTGTTCAAAATAACTACCATCCTCTGTATGAAAAATACACCATCCTGGAGACTCACTGGTGTTCACAGAAACTCCTCTCTGTCTCACTAACTATCATCTCTCCTGCCAGTACAGTTGTCCTGGACTAACCCCCACCCTCCCTGGTGCCCTGCATTAGAGTTGGTCATTGTGTCACAGATCTACATGGTCCTCAGGAGAACATTCTTATTTCCTCCATCACACATGGGAAGTTTCATCTCCTGGGTACCAGATCAGGACATTATTGATGAGACAGTGAAGGATAAATCCAATAGGCAATCCAGAAAGGTGGGAATGTAAGGCTTGTTCACACAGGCAGTGATCGTACTGAATCTCACTGAGGAGTTTGAAGGGAGATGGATAAACACTGTGGAAATATATCTGTAACCCTGAAGTCTTTATGAATTTATAACTTTTGTAAAATATCATGTGACAAAATGGAACCAGCGTGATCCCAGGATGCTTTGCTGGTTGCTGGTTTGGAGGGAGGCTTACAAGTGTGTGTGTGTGTGTGTGTGTGTGTTTGTTTGTTTTATGGCAGGGGAAAAGTTTTGACAACAGAGAAAAATAGGACATGGCGGTTATGGGGGAAGAAGCCTCTAAAGACAAATGGACTGGCTGAAGAACAGACGCCAAGAATCACAGACATTTGCTTATAATGGAGGAATGTTATGAAATGGAACAAACTAATTACTGTGCATAGTAAAAAGTATAAAAGTGGTTTGATTGAGCTGTAAGATTGAAGCTATTTTCCAGACAATATAGTCTGGAGTAGGCTTCCCTTGCAAGTAAACAATAAAATGCGCCTATAAGGTGGTAGGGTAGTGTAGTGGTTAGCACAACGCTTTTCAGTACCAGTGACCTAGGTTCAATTCCTGCTGCTGCCTGTACACTCTCCCTCTGACCGTGTTGGTTTCATCCAGGTTCTCTGGTTTCTTCCCAGGGTCTGGACTTACCAGATAGTAGGTTAATTGATCATTATAATTGGTCTGATGATTAGTCTATGATTAAATAGGTGGGTTGCTGGGCAGCATGGCTCAATGGTCCAGAAGGGCAATTATCAGTGACAAAAGCACCAACATGCACAACTGATGCTGTTTAAAAACTGCTCACTCTGAAAATGTTGTAGTATCTAATAACCATGCCACTAATGCTAATTTAAAGAAAAACTGTTCAACAACAGGGTCCTGTTCCAATTAAGCAGCATAGTGTCCCAAATAAATGAAAGGAATCCCGGCTATTTTCTTGATTAGTTTTTGTTCTTTAAGAGTTGTAACAAATAACTGGCTGTCCCAATTAACTGATGGCCCAATTAACCTGAATTTGGATTCACCAAAGTCTCGTACAACTTCAACATAACACCCCAACTCCTGTACTAAATGCCCGATTTATGAAGGCCAATGTGCCAAAAGCTCTGTATACCCGTGATGTAACATTCAAGGAATTATGGATCTATATTCTCAGATCTCTTTGCGCTACCACACACTATGGTGTAAGTCCAGTAAAGACCTACCCTGGTTTGTCCTCCTGAAAGACAACACCTCACATTTGTCTGCATTAAATTTCATTTGCCATTTTCAGCCTATTTTCCCAACTGGTAAATCCCACTGCAAGCTCTGATAGTCTTCCTCGCTGTTCACTACACTTCCAGTAATGGTGTCATCCACATATTTGCTGATCTGGTTAACCACATTTTCATTCTAAATCACTAATATACGCTCAGTTTATTAGGTACCTCTTGTACCTCATAAAGTAGGCACTGAGTGTATGTTCGTAGTCTTCTGCTGCTGCAGCCCATCTATTTCAAGGTTTGAAGTGTTGTGTTTTCAGAGATGCTCTTCTGTAGAGCACTGCTGTAATGTGTGTTTATTTGAGTAACAGAAGATCAGCCGTTTCTGAGATACTCAGACACTCCATCTGGCACCAACAATCATTCCATTGTCTATAAGACATATGAGCAGAATTAGGCCATCTAGCCCATTGAGTCTGTTCCGCCATTCAATCATGGCTGATCCTTTTTCCTTTCTCCTCCTCAACCCCAATTCCGGGCCTTCTCCCTGTAATCTTTGATGCCATGTCCAATCAAGAACCTATCAATCTCTGCCTTAAATACTCCCAACAACCTGGCCTCCACAGCTGCATGTGGCAACAAATTCCACAAATTCACCACCCTTTGGCTAATGAAATTTCTCCGCATCTCTGTTTTGAAAGGGCACCCCTCTATCCTGAGCCTGTATCCTCTTGTCCTAGACTCTCCCACCATGGGAAACATCCTTTCCACATCAACTCTGACTAGGCCTTTCAACATTCAAAAGGTTTCAATGAGATCCCCGCTCATCCTTCTGAATTCCAGTGAGTACAGACTCAGAGCCATCAAAAGTTCCTCGTATGATAACCCTATCATCCCTGGAATCATCCTTGTGAACCTCCTCTGGACCCTCTCCAATGCCAGCATATCTTTTCTAAGATGAGGGGCCCAGAACTGTACACGATACTCAAAGTGAGGCCTCACCAGTGACTTATAAACCCTCAGCATCACATCCTAGCTCTTGTATTCTAGACCCCTTGAGACCTCTAGACATGAGAGAGGTCTGGAGGGGGATGAGGACCATCACTGGGTTCCGGCAAACTAGCAACAGACGAGTGGAAGGCAGTGTGGACAGGGCCAATGAACTTAACCTGTTCTTTAACAGATTTGACAGTGTGGCCCATGCCCATCCCACACATGAGCCATCTGTTGTCGGCCCCCAACCAACACATATTCCACTCTCCCCTCCTACCCCTCCTCACAGTCCCCCACCTTGCTCTCATGACGATACCACTTCCCCACACGAAACCACCACGGTGGGCTTCACAGCTCTACAGGTGAGAAGACAGCTGAAACGTCTCAACGCAAGCAAGGCTGCAGGACCGGATGGTGTCAGTACCAGGGTGCTCAAAGCCTGTGCCCCTCAGCTATGTGGAGTACTTCGCCATGTATTCAACCTGAGCCTGAGGCTCCGTAAGGTTCCTGTATTGTGGGAAAACGTCCTGCCTCGTCCCTGTGCCGAAGACGCCGCGCCCCAGCGGCCTCAATGACTACAGACCGGTGGCATTGACCTCCCACATCATGAAGACCCTGGACAGACTTGTTCTGGAGCTGATCCAGCCTATGGTCTGGCCACACTTAGATCCCCTCCAGTTCGCCTACCAGCCCCGACTAGGAGTTGAGGATGCTATCGTCTTCCTGCTGAACCGTGTCTACGCCCACCTGGACAAGCCAGCGAGCACTGTGAGGGTCATGTTTTTTGACTTATCCAGTGCGTTCAACACCATCCGCCCTGCTCTGCTGGGGGAGAAGCTGACATTGATGCAGGTGGATGCTTCCCTGGTATCATGGATTCTTGATTACCTGACTGGCAGACCACAGTACGTGTGCTTGCAACACTGTGTGTCGACAGAGTGATCAGCAGCACTGGGGCTCCACAGGGGACTATCTTCACCATCTTCACCTCGGACTTCAACTACTTCACAGAGTCTTGTCATCTTCAGAAGTTTTCGGATGACTCTGCCATAGTTGGATGCATCAGCAAGGGAGATGAGGCTGAGTACAGGGCTACGGTAGGAAACTTTGTCACATGGTGTGAGCAGAATTATCTGCAGCTTAATGTGAAAAAGACTAAGGAGCTGGTGGTAGACCTGAGGAGAGCTAAGGTACTGGTGACCCCTGTTTCCATCCAGGGGGTCAGTGTGCACATGCTGGAGGATTAAAAATACCTGGGGATACCAATTGACAATAAACTGGACTGGTCAAGGAACACTGAGGCTGTCTACAAGAAGGGCCAGAGCCGTCTCTATTTCCTGAGGAGACTGAGGTCCTTTAACATCTGCCGGACGATGCTGAGGATGTTCTACGAGTCTGTGGTGGCCAGTGCTATCATGTTTGCTGTTGTGTGCTGGGGCAACAGGCTGAGGGTGGCAGTCACCAACAGAATCAACAAACTCATTCGTAAGGCCAATGATGTTGTGGGGATGGAACTGGACTCTCTCATGGTGGTGTCTGAAAAGAGGATGCTGTCTAAGTTGCATGCCATCTTGGTCAATGTCTCCCATCCACTACATAATGTACTGGGTGAGCACAGGAGTACATTCAGCCAGAGACTCATTCCACCGAGATGCAGCACTGAGCGTCATAGGAAGTCATTCCTGCCTGTGGCCATCAAACTTTACAACTCCTCCCTTGGAGGGTCAGACATCCTGAGCCAATAGGCTGGTCCTGGACTTATTTCATAATTTACATATTACTGTTTAACTATTTATGGTTCTATTACTATTTATTATCTATGGAGCAACTGTAACGAAAACCAGTTTCCCCCCGGGATCAATAAAGTATGACTATGACTATGGCTATGAAATGAATGTGAACATTGCACTTGCCTTCCTCACCACCAACTCAATCTGCAAGTTAACCTTCAGGTTGTTCTGCACAAGGACTCCAAAGTCCCTCTGCATCTCAGATTCCCGGATTTTCTCCCCGTTTAGAAAACAGTCCGCACATTTATTTCTACTACCAAAGTGCATGACCAAGCATTTTCCAACATTATATTTCATTTGCCATTTTCTTGCCCATTCTCCTAATCTGTCTAAGTCCTTCTGAATCCTACCTTTTACCTCAACACTACCTAACCCTCCATCAATCTTCATATCATCTGCAAACGGCAACAAAGCCATCTATTCCATCACCTAAATCATTTATATACAACATAAAAAGAAGTGGTCCCAACACCTATCCCTGTGGAACACCACTAGTTACTGGCAGCCAACCAGAAAAGGATCCTTTTATTCCCACTTGCTGCCTCCTACCAATCAGCCAATGCTCTAACTATGTTAGTAACCTCCCTGTAATACCAAGGGCTCTTAACATGGTAAGCAGTCTCATGTGTGGCACTTTGTCAAAGGTCTTCTGAAAGTCCAAATATACAACATCCACTACATCCCCTTTATCTATCCTACTTGTAATCTCCGCGAAGAATTCCAACAAGTTTGTCAGGCAGGATTTTCCCTGAAGGAAACCATGCTGACTTTGAACTATCTTGTCCTGTGTCACCAAGCACTCCATCACCTCATCCTTAACAATTGACTCTAACATCTTCCCAACCACTGAGGTCAGGCTGACTAGTCTATAATTTCCTTTCTGTTGCCTTCCTCTTTTCTTAAAGAGTGAAGGAACATTTGCAATTTTACAGTCCTCTGGCACCATGCCAGAGTCTACACGGACTTTAGCAAGAGATTTGACAAGGTCCTACGTGGGAGGTTGGTCAAGGATGTTGAGTCGCTCAGCATTCAAACTGAGGTAGTAAATTGGATTAGACATTGGCGTTACAGGAGAAGCCAGAGAGTGGTAGTAGATGGTTGCATCTTTAACTGGAGGCCTGTGAGCAGTGGAGTGCCGCAGGAATTGGTGCTAGGTCCATTGTTGTTTGTCATTAAAATATCAATGATCTGGATGATAGTGTGGTTAACCGGGTCATCAAATTTGCGGATGACACCAAGACTGGGAGTGTAGTAAACAGCAAAGACTATCATAGCTTGCAGTGGGATCTGGATCAGCTGGACAAATGGGCTGAAAAATGGCAGATGGAATTTAATACTGACAAGTACAAGGTGTTGCCCTTCAGTAGGACCAACCAGTGTAGGGCACTGAGGACTGCTGTAGAACAAAGGGATCTGGAAAATCAGGTCCATAATTTATTGAAAGTAGTGTCACAGTTAGAGATGGTCATAAAGAAAGCATTTGGCACTTTGGCCTTCCAAATTCAGACTACAGGAAATGGGATCTTATGTTGAAATTGTATAAGATGTTAGTGGGGCATAATTTGGAGTATTGTGTGCAGTTTTGGTCACCTTCCTACAGAAAAGATGTAAGGTTGAAAGAGTACAGAGAAAACTTACAAGGATGTTGCTGAGACCCGGGTTATAAAGAAAGACTGAATAGGTTAGGACTTTATTCCTTGGAATGCAGAAGATTGAGGGGAGATTTGATGGAGGTAATAAAAATTATGAGGTGTACAGATAGGGTTAATGCAAGCCAGAATTTTTTCCACTGAGATTAGGTGGGACTATAATGAGAGATCATGGGTTAAGGGTGAAAGATGAAAAGTTTAAGGAGAACATGGAGGAAATTTCTTCACTGGAATGAGCTGCCAAGGCAAGTGGTGCATGTAAGCTTGATTTCCATGTTGAAGAGAAGTTTGGATAGGTACATAGATGGTAGGGGTATGGAGGGCAATGATTCAGGTGCAGGTCAATGGGAGTACGCAGTTAAAATGGTTTGACATGGCCTAGATGGGACAAAGGGGCTGGTTCTGTGCTTTACTCTTCTACAACTCTATGTGGGATACAAATTACAATGGGAGATAGAAAAGGTATGTAAAAAGGACAATATTATGATAGTAATGGGGAATTTTAATGTGCAGGTAGATTGGGAAAATCAGATTGGTGCCACATACCAAGAGAAGGAATTTGTAGATGCCTATGAGAAGTCTTTTTGGAGCACCTTGTGGTTGAACCCATTCAGGAAAAGGCAATTCTGGATTGGGTAATGAAGCAGATTTAGATAGGGAGCTTAAGGTAAAAGAACCCTACAGAGTCAGTAGTCATAATATGATAGAATTCACTCTGCAGTTGGAGAGAGAGAAGATAAATTTAAATGTATCAGTATTACGGTGGAGTAAGGGAAATTACAGAGGCTTGAGAGAGAAGGAAGTTAATTGGAAGGGGTCACTATCAGGGATGATGGCAGAGCAGTAATGGCTGGAGTTTCTGGCAACAATTTGAAAGGTGCAGGATAAATACATCCTAAAGAAGAATTATTCCTAAAGGAAGAAGAGGCAATTGTGTCTGACAAGCAAAATCAAAGACCGCATAAAAGGAAAGGAGAAGGCAAATATTACAGCAAAAATTAGTTTGAAGTCAGAGGATTAGGAAGCTATTAAAAACCAACAGAAGGCAATTAAAAAAAGCAGTATCACAGGAAAGATGAAAAATGAAGGCCAGCAGTATAAAACAGGATACCAAAAGTTTTTTCCAAATATACAGTATAATGAGTAAAATTGGTGAGAGTGTATATTAGCCCACTGTAAAATGATGCTGGAAAGGTAATGGGGGACAAAGAAATGGCAGGCGAATTGAATAAGTATTTTGTCTCAGTCTTTACTATGGAAGACACTAGCAGTAGGACAGAAATTTGAGAGTGTCAGCAGACAGAAGAGAGGGTAGTTAAGATTATAAGGGGAAGGTACTTGGGAAGCTGAGAGGTTTGAAGGTAGGTAAGTCACCTGCACCAGATGGATACCCCAGGTTCTGAAAGAGGTAGCTGAAGGGATTATGGAGGCATTAGTAATGATCTTTCAAGAATCACTTGATTCTGGAATGGTTCCAGAAGACTAGAACATTTCAAATGTCACTCCACTCTTTAAGAAGAGAGGGATGCAGAAGAAAGGGAATTATAGGCTAGTTGGACTGACCAGTGGTTGGGAAGATGTTGCATTCCATTACTTGGAGGCACATGATAAAACAGGCAAAAAGTCAGCAAATTTGTTGGAATTCTCTGAGGAAATAACAAGTATTTTCATTTTCAGAAGGCCTTTTGCAAGATGCGGCAGCTTAATAAAACTGGAGCCCATGGCATTACAGGAAAGGTTGGCTGAATAGAAGATTGGCTGACTGGCAGGTGGCAAAGAGTGGATAAAGGGGCTTCTTCTGATTGACTACCAGTGACAAGTGGTGTTCCGCAGGGGTTGGTGTTGGGACCGCCTCTTTTTATGTTGTTAACGATTTGGATGACAGAATTGATGGCTTTGGAAGAATTGACTAAGAAGTAGCAGACAGAATAAGTGTATGGTTCTGCACTTTGGTAGAAGGAATAAAGCTGTAGACTATTTTCCAAACGGCGATAAATTCAAAAATCAGAGGGTCGAGGTGACTTGGAAGTCCTCGTGCAGGATTCCCTGAAGGTTAACTTGCAGGTTGAGTCAGTGGTGAGGAAGGTAAATGCAATATTCGTATTCTTTTTGGGAGGACTGGAATATAAAAACAAGGATGTAATGCTGAGGCTTTCAAGCATTGATCAGTCTGCATCTGGAGTATTGTGGGCTGTTTTGGGACCCTTATCTTAGAAAAGATGTACAAGCATTGGAGAGAGTCCAGAGGAGGTTTCTGGGAATAGAAGGGTTAACATATGAGAATTGTTTGATGGCTCTGGGCCTTAACACGCTGGAGCTTATAAGAACGATGGGGGATATTATTGAAAGCTATTGAATATTGAAACATCTGGATAGAGTGGATGTGGGGAGGATGTTTCCTACAGTGGGTGAGTACAGGATAGAGTGCACAGAATAAAAAATGTCCCTTTGATGAGGATGAATTTCTTTAGCCAGAGGGTGGTGGATCTGGAATTCATTGCCACAAAAGGCTGTGGAGGCCAAGTCATTGAGTATTCTTAAAGCAGAAGTTGATAGGTTCCTGATGATTCAGGATGTCAAATGTTATGTGGAGAAGGCAGGAAAATGGGGTTGAGAGGGATAATGGAATGATGGAGAAGACTCGATGGGCTGATTGGCCTAATTTTGCTTCTATGTCTTATGGTCTTGTGGGTACGTGGCCAAGAGGTTAAGCATTGGACTAGCCACCTGAAGGTCGTGAGTTTGAGCCCCAGCCGAGGGAACGTGTTATGTCCTTGAGCAAGGCACTTAATCACACATTGCTCTGCGACGACACCGGTGCCAAGCTGTATGGGTCCTAATGCCCTTCCCTTAGACGACATTCGTGTCATGGAGAGGGGAGACATGCAGCATGGGCAACTGCTGGTCTTCCATACAACCTTGCCCAGGCCTGCGCCCTGGAGAGTAAAGACTTTCCAGGCGCAGATCCATGGTCTCACAAGACTAACGGATGTCTTATGGTCTTATACTCCAATGGGAACCGGTTAACCCTGGGATGGAGGACAGAATACTTCTCAAACAGACGTTGCTGGGTGAGACTATTGTGAATGTATGTTACTGCAAATGTGAGTCAGGAACAATATTGCTGGGTGTAAGTGTGCTCTTGCGTTCGTGAACTGTGTCACTCACTGGGGCACTATATCCAGTGTAATGAATACACAGGGTATCACACAGCACAGCATAGCACAGCGCGAAGGCTGAGGAATAAAACACCTTGCTGAGCTCAGACTTCAGTCTGGGGAAATAACAAGCAGAGTGGCAATGGGAGCATAGTGGTATGCCACGATAGCACAGTGGTTAGCACAACGTTTCACAGTACAGGCAACCCGGGTTCAATTCCCACCACTGCCTGTATGGAGTTTGAACGTTCTCCCGGTGACCACGTGGGTTTCCTCCGGGTGTTCCTGTTTCCTCCCATAGCACAAAGATGTACTGTTTGGTAGGTTAGTTTTTTATCGGTTGCCCCATGATTAGGCAAGGATGAAACCAGGGGACTGCTGGGTGATGTGGCTCAAAGGGCCAGAGGGACCTATTCTGTGTTGTATCTCAGTAAGTAGATAAAGTGCTCTGGGAAACAGGCGGAACAACTGGGATCCCTGAACATGACAGACCAGACCTCTGAGTGAGATCTGTTTAACTGTGACCCACAGATACAGATCATTTGACCCATCCGCACCAGTCCCTCAATGCCATTGGCTTTTCCCTCAGTTCCCTCCTCCCCATGTGCTCATCTCCTCCAGCCTCAGTGCCTCGAGGTTCCCCCATGGACAGTTCTATCCTTCATGGTCCCTGGCCCAGTCTCCATGGATGTGGAGAGTGTGTCCAGCAGACCACCTGCCTGACACTAGGTCTGTGAGCCCAGCTCTGGGCACTCACAGTCAGTGGGGATCAGTGAACAGGGGAACCAATGGGATCTACCCTCACCCATTCGTTAGTAGTGTTTCAGGAGCCAGTGAAACTAAGGCACCTCTGCAGCATCTCACTCACTGTACACCTCCAGTCGAACTATCCTTTTGGATTCAGCTCCTGAACCTCTGGTAACAGTCACCTCATAATCACCAGCATCCGCTCTCCGTACATCACGGATTTCCAGACTGAAGTTCCCGGGATGTAGAGTTATCCGTTGCTCATACTCAGCCATGAAAATTTCAGTGCTCCCCTTTATGTATTGCACTATCCTGCTACTGAGTGATGTCAGTTTCCACACAATCTCATAAAGGTCCTTTCTGACTGAGATCCCGGGAGATAAGAAGACCGACTTTCCCCGAGCTCCCTTCACAGTGGGAGAGAAAGCCCGCGTTCCAGCTGAGGAAACAAGAGGAGAAAGTCAGCAGGTGAGCTCAGTGACAGGAGGAGGAATCAGAGCTGAGAGGATCACAACCACAGGAGCAGGCCAGGGGGCCCATTGTCTGGTTCCCTGCTGTGTGACACAGCCAGCCCACAGTTCCTACATCACACAAGGACTTGTTTCCTGCCCGAGGCCACACCTCCTCTCCTCAGGCGGTTCCAGCACCCTCTGAGAACCGTCCGCTGTCTAGAACTCCCGTGACGGCTGGGGAGACTTGGTTAGCAGGAAGCTGAAGGAATGAAATGAAGCAGGGTCACGCTGATGTTTGAACAGATGTACCAACCATTGGATGTTTGAACATTTGGTTGGTATCAGAGTGGCAATGTAGCTGCAGAAATTTTCCACCTGAGACAACTTTACAGAGCTGTGAATTCTCCCGCAATCCCGGGCACTCAGAAACAAAGAAATCTTCAAGACGCTGTTTACGAGGGTCTACGGTGCAGGTCCAAACTCTGTTAATTGTGGACCAGGTGACAAAGGTGATTATGGAATCTGGTGGGAATTTGACTGTATTAGGAAATAAGTCCATCTATGGAAAAGGAGTCAACGTACTAACCAATGGATGGCTATAAATTCATGGATGACCTTTCACAAAGAAATGCATTATTTGGTGCCTCATGAGATGATCAATAGCAAAGACTCCAATATTTGTTTGATTCAATAAAAAGAAGCAAGATGTAAGCAGAATGGCTATTGCTGGAGCAGCCATTGTTGGACTGGGCCAGTGTTAGAGTGGAAGCTTTGACTCAATAGGCTTCGGCGAGAACAGGTGGAGTCCAGGTGTGCTTCTGAATCATTTGTTATCATTTACTTTATTTGAAATCAGTCCATATCTCTCCAAATACTTAAACTTAGAATACCTTCAAGTAACTTTCCCACAACTGATATCAGACTCATGGGCCGATAATTTCTTGGTCCATTTTCAGACACTTTTAAGAAGCAGAACTGGCTGTCCTCCAATCCACTGGTACCTCTCCTGTCGCTAAAGATAAATTAAATATCTCTGCTATCCCCTGCAATTTCTGCACTTGCCTCCCGTAGGGTCCGAGGGAACACCTTGTCTGGCCTTGGGGATTTATTCACCCTGAGTTGCCTCAGTATAGCAAACACCTCCTCCTCGGAATCGGTAGAGGGTCCATGAGGTTGATATCATTTTCCCTCACTCCTATAGACTCTGTGTCCACCTCCTGAGTAAATACAAATGCAAAAAATTTAATTAAGATCTCCCTCATCAGTTTTGGCTCCACACATGGATTACCATTCTAATCTTCCAGAGGACCAATTTTGTCCCTTCCTCTCCTTTTGCTCTTAACATATCTGTAGAATCCCTTAAGATTCTTCTTCACCTTGTCTGCTAGAGCAAATTCGTGCCTTCTTTTCACCCTTCTGATTTCTTTCTTAACCACTCTTTTGCATTTCTTATACTCCATAAGCACTTCATTTGTTCTTACCTGTCTATATAAGCTATGCACCTCTCTTTTTTTTCTCTTGAAAACCAAGGTTCCCTACACTTGTTATCTTTACCTTCTATTCTGACAGGTACATGCAAGCTTTGAACTCTCAAAGTTTCTCTTTTGAAGACCTTCCACTTACTAAGCACATCTTTGCCAAAAACAGCCTGTCCCAATCAACACTTGACAGATCATTTCTGATACCATCAAAATTGGCTCTTCTCCATTTTTAGAATCTCAAACTGCGGACCAGACCTATCTTCCTCCATATTTAATTTGAAACTAATGACACTGTGGTCACTAGACGTAAAGTGTTCCCCTACACAAACTTTTGGCACCTGCCCTGTGCCTTTCCCTAATGGCAGATCCAGCATCACATGCTCGCTTGTTGAGACTTCTACATACTGATGAAGGTAACTTCTCTGAACATATTTGACAAACTCCATCCCATGTGGTCCTTTTACAGTATGGGATTCCCAACCAATATGTGGAAATTTAAAATCACCTATTATAACAACCTTATGTTTCTTGCAACAATCTGCGATCTCTGCACAAATTCGTTCCTCTAAATTGCATGGACTATTGGGTCGTCTGTAATATAACCCCATTAATGTGGTCATACCTTTCTTGTTTCTCAGTTCCACCCATATTGCCTCACTAGACAAGTTCGCCAGTCTGTCCTGAAGGAGCACTGCTGTGACATTTTCCTTGAGTAGTAACGCCACCTCTCCACCCACTTTGTCATGTCTAAAACAACGGAATCCCAGAACACTGTGCTGCCAGTCCTGTCCTTTCTGCAACCAAGTCTTTGTAATGGCTACAATATTTAATTCCAGGTGTTGATCCATGCCCTGAGCTCATCCAGCTTTGCTATAATACTTCTTGCATTAAAACACGTAGCACAGGACACAGGTCACACCTTGCTCAACCTTTTGTTTCCTGACTTTGTCCGAGATCTTACCAATATGTGTCTTCGCAATCTCTCTACTAACTGTTCTGGCACTCTGGTTACCATCCCCCTGCAACTCTAGTTTAAATCCTTGCATGCAGCATTAGCAAACATTCCCACTAGGCTATTACTCACCCTCCAGTTCAGATGCAGTCAATCTGTGGGATCTCCAGGTCAATCTGTGGGATTCACTGCTACAAGTGGCTGTACTGGGGTCCCGTTGTTTCAGAGGTGGTGAAGCTCTGAGACTTGCTGTCACAAGAGGCTGTATGGGGAATCCAGGGTTTTAGAAGTGGGCTTCTGGTATTTCTGTACTGACCACATCACATAATGTTTATAACTAAACAGCATAAAAGGGATGGGAAGAATACGGGAATATGGGCTTGACAGAGAGGATCATCCATATTCATACAGAACGATAGAACAGGTTCAAAGGACAGAATGGCTGATTCCTGCTCCTATTTCCTGTGTTTCTATTTTACTGCATGTGGCACAGAGTGTCCTGGTGTCAATGGACATCGGACGGAAATATTCTAGGGGTGGGGTGACACCTTGTAACTATTGGGAGGCACAGGGTAAGTCAGATAGGGAGATGAGTGGCTCAAAGATTGATGGGAGGAGAGGGTTTCAGCTCATTGGGCATCAACACTAGGGAAGGACCCTTAGTGGTGGGCTCCAAGAGTGGGGGATCCCAAACTGGAGGGCCCTAGAGCGGTAGGTCCAAGAGTGGTGATCCCAGAGTGGAATGTCCCAAAGTGCTGAGTCCCAGAGTGGGAGGGGGAGGTCCCGTAGTGGTGGGGTTCCCAGTGTGTGGGGGGGGGGTGTTTCCTGGAGTTGGGGGGGACTCCTGGAGTGGGAGAGTCCTGGAGTGGTGGGTCCCAGAGTGGAGGGTCCTGGAGTAGTGGGTCCCAAAACAGTGGGTCCTAGAGTGGTGGGTCCCAGGAGTGGGGTGTCCCGGTACTGGTGGTTTTCAGAGCGGTGGGTACCAGAGTCCCTCAAAGATGTCATGCAAGTTGGTACAGTGGTTAAGAAGGTGAATGGTCTTCATTAGTCATGGGATTGAATTCATGAGCACGCTGTAATGTTGAAGTCTTATGAAAACTCTGGTTTTTGGAGTGACAGGGATGATAGGTGACTTCATAGAGATGTATAAAATTTTGAGTGGATAGCCAGCACTGTTTGCCCAGGATGGCAGAGGCCAATACCAGAGGGCATCCTTTTCAGGTGAGTGGAGGAAAGTTTAGGGTAGATGCCAGAAATAAGGTTTTTAAACTGGGAGCTGGAAGTGCCTTGAAATCACTACCAGGGCTGGTGGCATGTGGAAGGCAAATGTTTGATTGATCATAGAGAAGGTTTATACGGGCTGGCAAAACATGATGGGCTGAAGGGCCCACAATGTGTTGTACTGTAAATAGGAAGGGGGTCCATTCATCATCTTGTTGTGTGGCATTGTTTGTGGAAGAACGGCTATAAGAGGATTTTTCATTCAAAGGGTAATTGAATTCCAACATGGAATATAAACAGGAAAATCCGAGGGTACAAGGAGTGGGTCGATGAGTAAGACTAGAGAGATTCACTGAAAGGCATGGCAGTGGATGGACAGTGACTAACTTTTACTGAACAACTGCAGGGTCTGCAAGAGTTCAACATTCCTTTCTGGAACAAAATCACTAACAGCAAAATGGTTCAACCAGGGTTTCTGACAGACATTAAGGACAGGATTAGATCCAAAGTAGAGACATGTAATGAAGCCAGAAATGGCAGTCAGTCTGAGTATTGGGAGAGGTACAAGTTGCAGTAAACAATTGACTAAGAGTGAAAGGAGAGTTGGGATCTTTCAAGGAAGCGAAATACAAATAGCTGAGCTCTAGGAAGTACTTAATGAAGCTGGAAAGGGTAACCAGAACTTGAGGAAGAGCCCCTTCAAATACTCAGACAGGGGCTGCAACCTCTCACACTCTGTATGGACGTCATACACTTGTCACGATGTGCGCTACAGTAACAGAACCCCAGTGCGGAGGAAAGACAGTCTCAGATGTAGAGACAGTGACGAGAGTTTGTTCATAATAATTCCAAAAGAACATCAGTGGCTCGGCCAAGCAACACTGTGAGAAGTAACATTGTCAAGACTAGGATTAGCACTAATCGGGTGTCTGCTTAAAAAATACAAGTAACACAGAACCCCCAAGACTATCAAAATAAACTTAAGTTTAAGCAGAAAGCACAAGGAGATCGCATTACAAAGAAGGTCGCTCAAGAAAAACACAAGGAATGCTAAATGATTAACAACTCTCCTTAAAGAACAATTCAACAATTCAGATGCTCTAAAAACCTCAGAGCCCAACGCTCTCCGGCACCTTGATCAGGCCCGAAGAGCTCATTACAACACAGATTCCACATGACAGCAAGTTCAGTCGTCAGGATAGACAGGAGGCACATAGCAGGTTTAGGCAGGTAAAAACAGATGAGTGCTTCAGGAGAATAAGAAATTCAGGAGAACGTTTAAGAAGGAAATCAGGTATAAAAGAACTCATGATGTTGCTCTGGCAGACAAGGTGAAGGAGAATCCTAAGGGCTTCAACAGACATATTAAGAACAAAAGGATAGCAAAGGACAGAATTGGTCCGCTGGAAGATCAAAGTGGTAATCTGTGCATGAAGCCAAAGTAGGTTACATTTTGCATCTGTATTTACTTAGGGGACGGACACACAGTCTATAGAAGTGAGACAAAGCAGCAGAGAGGTCATGAACCTTATACAGGTTACAGAAGAGGAGATGCTTGCTGTCTTCGGGCAAATTAGGGTGGACAAATCCTCAGGGCCTGACAAAGCATTCCCTTGGACCCTATGGGTGTCTAGTGCAGAAATTGCAGGGGTCCTAGCAAAGATATTTAAAACATCCTTAGTCACAGGTGACATGCCGGAGGACTGCGGGAGAGCTAATGTTTGAGAAAGGCTCTTGGAATACATCAAGAAATTATAACCTGGTGAGCCTGACATCAGTATTGGAAAAGTTATTGGAAGGTATTCTAAGAGACCAGATATACAAGTATTTTTATAGACAAGGACTGATTAGGGAGAGACAATATGGCTTTATGCATGGTCATTCACATGTAACCATCTTATAGAGTTTTTCGAGGAAGTTTCAGGAAAGTGGATGAAGACAAGGCAGTGGATGTTAGCACAGAAGTTAGCAAAACCTTTGATAAGGTCCCACATGGGAGGTGGTCAAAAAGGTTCAGCTGCTTGTCATTTAAGTTCAGGTCGTAAATTGGCTTCGACATTAGTTCCTCGTGGGAGAAGTCTGACATTGGTAGTAGATGATTGCCTCTCTCACTAGAGGCCTGTGACTCGTGTTCGCAGGGATTGGTGGCTGGTCTGTTGTTCATCATCTATATCAACAATCTGGATGATAATGTAGTTAAATGGATCAGCAAATTTGCAGGTGACACCAAGATTAGGGGTATAGTGGACAGCAAGGAAGAATATCAAAGCATTCAGCAGGATCTGGGCCAGCTGAAAAATGGCAGGTGGAATTTAATGCAGACAGGTGTGAGGTGTTACAGTTTGGGAGGACCAGCCAGGGTGGGTCTTATATGGTGAACAGAAGGGCACTGAGAAGAGCAGTGGAACAGAGGGATCTGGGAATACTGATCCATAATTCCTTGAAAGTGGTGACATAGGTTTGAAGATAAAGCACTTAGCACATTGGCCTTCATAAATCAATGTATTAAGTATTGGGGTTGGGATGTTATGTTGAAATTGTGTAAGATGATGGTGAGGCGTAATTTGGAGTCTTATGTGCGCTTTTGGTTTCCTACCTACAGGAAAGATGTAAACAAGATTGAAAATGTACTGAGAAAATTTACAAGGATGTTGCTGGGACTTGAGGACCTGAATGAAAGGAAAAAGGTTGAATACGTTAGGACTTTATTCTCCTGAACGTAGAAGACGGAGGAGAGATTTGATAGAGCTATACACAAGTATGACAGGTATAGATAGAGTAAATGCAAGCAGATTTTTTCCACTGAGGTTGCTTGAGACTAGAACTAGAGGTCATGTGTTAAGGGTGAAAGGTTTAATGTTTGAGGGGAATATGAGGGGAACTTTTTCACTCAGAAGGTGGTGAGAATGTGGAATGAGCTGTCAGCACAAGTGGTGGATGCAGGATCGATTTCAACATTTATGAGAAATGAAGATAGGTACATGGATGGGAGAGATATGGAGGGCTGTGGTCCGTGTAAATCAATGGGATTAAGCAGATTAATGGTTTGGCATGGACTGGATGGACCAAAGGGCCTGTTTCTTTGACTCTATAAAGGAGAATGAAAGGCCATTGGTTTAAGCTGCATTTATTTCAACGTGAGAGGCTTAACTGGTAAAGCGGATGAACTCATGGTGAGCACTGGCTCTGGGGCCTGGATATAACAGACAACAGAAACATGGCTGAGGGAAGGGCAGGTCTGGCAGCTCAGTGCTCCAGGATACAGATGCTGCTGGTGGGACAGAGCTGCAGGGGAGAGAGAGGAGAGGGAGAAACAGGACTTAACGATGGTCCTTCGAGAGGATATGGTTGGGGGGATCATCCAGTGTGGGCATTAAGGTAGAACATAGAAACTAGAAGGGCGTGGTCACTGATGGAATTGTATTATAGAGTACGATAAGCTTTTGGAGTAATTGGTTTTATTCATCCTACAACTGACGGATCTGAATAGCCAAAGCCCCTGTAGAGAAGGGGAGCTGGTGTCAGTGTGTGATAAGCTGGTCCTCACAGGGAGGGTGTTTGGTCAAATACTGTTTCAAATGGCAAGGAAGGGGCAGGAAGTGGATAGTTATCAGGCAGAGAATGGTTCTGGAGTCCAGATATATCGAGATAAGAGACAGAATACAGACAGACTGGGGGGGGAGGGGAAACACGGTGGCAGAATGGCAGCGGGTAGTGCTGCTCTCTCTCACATTCCAAAGCCCTGTGGGTTCACTGACCACTGTAAATTGTCCCCAGTGTGAGGGTGAGGGAGTTGACGGGATTAATGACATGGGGTCAGTGTCAACTGGTGCATGATGGCCAGTGGACACTCAGTGGATGAAAGGGTCTGTTTCTGCAGTGTTTGGCCCCAGGGGTGGCAGGAGGAGACAGAAGCAGTCAGAGAGGAACCGAGAGCTGCTGAGAGGCCAGCAGACCCAGAGACTTAAGGAGAGACAGAGGTTTACGGATGGGTACAGAAACAAAGATATTCACGGTGAGAGAGATTGAGAGATCTCCAGAGAGTTTGGGGAGAAAAAAGAAAGGGAGGGAGAGAGGTAGAGTTAATTTTGGTTCAGGACGTGGACAAACAGAGACTCCAGCAGTAACCACAATGGATGAAGGGTCCACTCAGCAAGGCTCAGACAAATCTTATGGTTCTACACCCAAGAGTCCATCATTAAAAGCTGGTCTTGCGCACCCAAGCAGAAACGAGACTGGTACAGAGTTAGCTGGTTTCCCGCCACCAAAGCAACTTCCATATCTTGAAGACTTATTTGGTGTTTAGAGAACAGAGATTGTTGAAGTAGGAAGTGAAATATCAGGAACTAACTGTGTCATACCTATCCAGTGCTCCGTGACAGGGGACAAAGCCACAGGGGGATAGGGCATAGAGCACCAACTGTAAATCAAGAACATCCCACTGCCTTGTCACTCTCTCTGAGCCTCTGTTCATCTCTCCTTTTGTCTACTTTCTGTTTTTACCAGTAGCCTCATTCTATCTCCTTCATTCTCTGTCTTCATCCACAGTTCATCTCTCGCTCTATACCCCATCTCTCTCCCTCTCTCTATCTCTCTCATTCTATTCACCCACAGCTCCATCTCTCTCTCCCTTTCTGTCTCTCTCTATCTCTCACTTCCCACACCCGCTCTTTCTCACCCTCTTTCTCTGTCTTCACCCACAGCTCCTCTTCCTCTGCCTCCCTCTCTCTCTACTCTCTCTCTCTACCTCTCTCTATCCTCTCTCACTCTATTCTCACCTCTTTCCCTCAACCCCCACCTCTCTCTCTACCCCCAACTCTCTCTCTCCCTCCTCCCACTTCTCTTTCTCATTACCCCTTCTCTCTCACTCTCTCCCTCAGACTCTCTCTATCTATCACTGTCCACCCCTCTCTCTCTCTTTCTCTATCTCTGGTTCTCCCCATTCTCTTCCTCTTTCTTCACCCACAGCCTCTGTTTATCTCTCTCTCACTTGGTCTTTCCCTTTCATTCTCATACACTGTCTCATTAATATAAAGTATTTAATTGAGGCCAAAAATGGATTCTTGGACATTCCACTCATTCCAGCCTTCCAGCTTGAAAAGGACCCGTTCATTCTGACCATCTGCCTTTGATGTGATTACCAATCCACATGAACATGCATCCCACAGTTCCATCAGCTCTTATATTGCACACCAGCCTGTTAAGTTGGTACCATATCACGTGCTTTCTGGAAATTCAAATCTGTAACAACTACAGGTTCCCCTCCGCTGACTAGACTTGTTACATCTCCACAAATCTCCAGCAAATTTGACAAATGTGGTTCACCAGTCATGAAATCACAATGACTTCATTTGACACCATTAAACTTCCCTAAATGATCATTATTTCTCCCTGGAACACAGAGTCTAACATTCTGCTGTCAGAAGACATTAAGCTGACAGGTCTGTGAACTCTCACGTTTTCTTTCCCTCTGTCCATCAACAAAGAGTTACATTTGTGATTTTCTAACCCAACGGTGTCATCCTGGAACTCAAGGAGTTTTGAAAATCCTGCAGCTCCGCCATCTCAGGAGCCACTTCCTTTAAACCCTATTGTCTGCCTTTGCTAATTTTTCTATAACTTTGATCTCTTGACTAAGGATATTACAAGTTCTTCTGTACTGTTTGAAAGTAGTCCATCTCTTATCATTGGGATATCTTTGAAGAGCCCTCTACCAGGAACACAATTCAATTCATCTGCAGATATTGCAACCTAATTAATTCTTCCTCATTACAGGAAAATGGCCTACTCCCAGGTATGACTAAGATCCTGTGCAAGAAGCAGCAACCGTTGGCCCTCCACTCTGAATTCCCCTCCAACCCAGAGAAGATGCCCTTAACTCTGGCACAGGGCAACTCTGCCTTTTGTCTCTGTCTCTGCTATGAAGAAGAGTCTGTTCTCCTAACTGTCCCGACCCCTACGACCACCACCTTTCTCATTTGTCCCCTCACTTGAACAACCTCCTGTACTATGTACAATTTACACATTGTCCCATCCTTAGAACGGAGAAGAGCAGAGAGAGGAACAGTCCCCATAGCCCACACTCTCTGTGCTGACCACGATGACAATTGTAACCGCAGGTGGAATGTTGATGTCCCTAGTAACATCTGTGGTTTATAACACAAATCTGTGTGAAGAACAGAGAACACTGAATGATACAGCACAGGAACAGGCCATTCAGCCCATAATGTTGTGCTGAACCAGCTAAAAAGTAAATCATAAACACCCAAAAGTTAATCTCTCCGACCTAAACAATGTCCATATCCCTCCACCTTCCTCACGTTCATGTGTCCATCTAAGCGTCTCCTGAAAGCTTAAAGCATAAACTAAACTAAAACCAATCTGGAGAGACCAATAACTTGAAACTCCCGCACGCACTTGTGCTCTCCACCTTCTTGTATGCATATGAATATGGACTTTGACAGCAGAATAGCAAAAGAAGATTCAGGTAGTAGAAATTAGATGCTTCAGAAGGCTCCTCGGCATCTCCTATGCAGACCACATCTGAAATAACGAAGTACAAAGTACCATCACACATGAGGCACTACTAAGATCTACTGTCCACAGTAAAGAAGAGGAAACTGAGATGGAATGGCCACATAGCAAGACCAAGTGGACTCTCAAAGACCATTCTTCAGGGAACGGTGCAGGGGAAAAGGAGGAGGAGCAGGCAGAGGAAGGAATGGACAGGCAACATTGCACAGTGGACTGGTGAGAGCTTTGACACAATCCAGGCACTCGGCCCCAACCGTGAGAGATGGAGGCAACTGGTACAGCGCTCATCTGTACAGCACCCCTACAAATCGGGTGGGTTGCGGGATCCACAACCATATCCGTAACCACTGTACCAGGCAGCACATTCCAAGCAGTGACCACACTCTGAGTAAAAGTCACCCCTTTGAACCTACCCCCCTCACCTTCAATACATGCCCTCTGGTATTAGACATTTCTATTCTGGGAAACAGATACTCTCTGTCTGCTATATCTATGCCTCTTATAATCTTATAAACCTCTATCAGATCTCTTCTCAGCCTCCACCGCTCCAGAGAAAACAACTCAAGTTTGTCCAGCCTCTCGTGATGGCACATGCCCTGTAAACCAGGCAGCATCCCGATAAAGCAGTTCTGCACCTTCTCCAAATCCTCAACATCCTTCCTATAGTGGGGCGACCAGAACTGTGTGCAATACTCCAGATCTGGCCTAACCTGAGTTGTACAAAGTTGCAAAATAACCTCAGTTTGATGTTGTTGGTAGACATCGGCTTATACCTCCTCCCTCTCCCTGATCAGCCATCTGCACACTGAACTGCCCAAAACATGGATGCATGGACGGTCTCTAATCCTTCCATCACCAATCCACCACTCACACCCTGATGTCGCTGCCCTGTGAGCATCGCGTACACAATGGCCCCATGTGTGGAAGTGACCGAAACCAGGGAGAGGGAAGCGAAGCAGAAGGATTTTTTACAAATTAAACTCACAGACAGGGACAGAGAGGATCAGCCAGAGGGCGAGCAGCTGCCGAGTGTCCATCTCTCTCTCGAGGACAGGCGGATGGGGTACAGTGATACAGAGGTCCTCTGCCCTCCTCGTTTCTGGTTATGAGCAGTCCAGTCTGGTGGAGAGTGTGCAGAGGCGTAGAGTAGAACAGGAAACTGGGCTGTGAGGTGGTGTGGTCACAAGCAGAAAGGCACCACCCCCAGGGGGAAGAACAAGACTGCAAAAGAAGAGCCCAGTCCCTGATTACTGTAACACTGTCCTTCAGGGTGCTCCTGAGGATTCAGTATCTTCCTCCCTCTCAGTCCACCCCACCCATTATCCAGACTCCTCAGTGGGGAAGCGATGTCAGGTTGAGCAGGGTATTTCCAGTCTCCTTTAGACAGGACCCGGATGTGCAGTCAGGACAGGAGCAGTCAACAGTGGGAAACAGAGAAACGATCCGACTGTGACATGGATAGAACATGGGAAATATCTCTATAATGTCCTTCACTCTCAGGGGGAGATTTGTACACTGACCAGTGTCTCTCAGGGGAAGATCTGTACACTGACCGGTGTCTCTCAGACCCTCTCTCTCAGGGGGAGATCTGTACACTGACCAGTGTCACTCTGACCTTCTCTCTCAGCGGCAGGTCTGTACACTGACTTCACAAACAAAAGAAAATCTGCAGATGCTGGAAATCCAAGCAAAACACACTAAGTGCTGGAGGAACTCTGCAGGCCAGACAGCATCTATGGAAAAGAGTTCAGTCGATGTGTCGGGGCCAGACCCTTTAGCAGGACTGGAGAGAAAAAAAACAATGTGTCTGAGTTTGAAGGTGGGGGGAAGGGGATAGAAACACAAAGTGAAAGGTGAAACTGGGAGGGGGGAGGGGTGGAGTAAAGAGTTCAGACAACACACATAAAAGTTGCTGGTGAACGCAGCAGGCCAGGCAGCATCTCTAGGAAGAGGTGCAGTCGATGTTTCAGGTCGAGACCCTTCGTCAGGACTAACTGAAGGAAGAGTGAGTAAGGGATTTGAAAGTTGGAGTGGGAGGGGGAGATCCAAAATGATAGGAGAAGACAGGAGGGGGAGGGATAGAGCCAAGAGCTGGATAGGTGATTGGCAAAAGGGATACGAGAGGATCATGGGACAGGAGGTCCGGGAAGAAAGACAAGGAGGGGGGGACCCAGAGGCTGGGCAAGGGGTATATTCAGAGGGACAGAGGGAGAAAAAGGAGAGTGAGAGAAAGAATGTGTGTATAAGAATAAGTAACAGATGGGGTACGAGGGGGAGGTGGGGCATTAGCGGAAGTTAGAGAAGTCGATGTTCATGCCATCAGGTTGGAGGCTACCCAGATGGAATATAAGGTGTTGTTCCTCCAACCTGAGTGTGGCTTCATCTTTAGAGTAGAGGAGGCCGTGGATAGACATGTCAGAATGGGAATGGGATGTGGAATTAAAATGTGTGGCCACTGGGAGATCCTGCTTTCTCTGGCAGACAAAGCGTAAATGTTCAGCAAAGCGGTCTCCCAGTCTGCGTCGGGTCTCGCCAATATATAAAAGGCCACATCGGGAGCACCGGACGCAGTATATCACCCCAGCCGACTCACAGGTGAAGTGTTGCCTCACCTGGAAGGACTGTGTGGGGCCCTGAATGGTGGTAAGGGAGGAAGTGTAAGGGCACGTGTAGCACTTGTTCCGCTTACACGGATAAGTGCCAGGAGGGAGATCAGTGGGGAGGGATGGGGGGGACGAATGGACAAGGGAGTTGCGTAGGGAGCGATCCCTGCGGAATGCAGGGGGGGGGGAGGGAAAGATGTGCTTAGTGGTGGGATCCCGCTGGAGGTGGCAGAAGTTATGGAGAATAATATGTTGGACCCGGAGGCTGGTGGGGTGGTAGGTGAGGACCTGGGGAACCCTATTCCTAGTGGGGTGGCGGGAGGATGGAGTGAGAGCAGATGTACGTGAAATGGGGGAGATGCGTTTAAGAGCAGAGTTGATAGTGGAGGAAGGGAAGCCCCTTTCTTTAAAAAAGGAAGACATTTCCCTCGTCCTAGAATGAAAAGCCTCATCCTGAGAGCAGATGCGGCGGAGACGGAGGAATTGCGAGAAGGGGATGGCGTTTTTGCAAGAGACAGGGTGAGAAGAGGAATAGTCCAGATAGCTGTGAGAGTCAGTAGGCTTATAGTAGACATCAGTGGATAAGCTGTCTCCAGAGATAGAGACAGAAAGATCTAGAAAGGGGAGGGAGGTGTCGGAAATGGACCAGGTAAACTTGAGGGCAGGGTGAAAGTTGGAGGCAAAGTTAATAAAGTCAACGAGCTCTGCATGCGTGCAGGAAGCAGCGCCAATGCAGTCGTCGATGTAGCGAAGGAAAAGTGGGGGACAGATACCAGAATAGGCACGGAACATAGATTGTTCCACAAACCCAACAAAAAGGCAGGCATAGCTAGGACCCATACGGGTGCCCATAGCTACACCTTTAGTTTGGAGGAAGTGGGAGGAGCCAAAGGAGAAATTATTAAGAGTAAGGACTAATTCCGCTAGACGGAGCAGAGTGGTGGTAGAGGGGAACTGATTAGGTCTGGAATCCAAAAAGAAGCGTAGAGCTTTGAGACCTCCCTGATGGGGGATGGAAGTATATAGGGACTGGACATCCATGGTGAAAATAAAGCAGTGGGCGCCAAGGAACTTAAAATCATTCAAAAGTTTAAGAGCGTGAGAAGTGTCACGAACATAGGTCGGAAGGGATTGAACAAGGGGGGATAAAACCGTGTCGAGGTATGCAGAAACGAGTTCGGTGGGGCAGGAGCAAGCTGAGACAATAGGTCGGCCAGGACAGGCAGGTTTGTGGATCTTGGGTAGGAGGTAGAAACGGGAAGTGCGAGGTGTGGGAACTATAAGGTTGGTAGCAGTGGATGGGAGATCCCCT
Organism: Mobula birostris; assembly: GCF_030028105.1. Classification (NCBI taxonomy): domain Eukaryota; kingdom Metazoa; phylum Chordata; class Chondrichthyes; order Myliobatiformes; family Myliobatidae; genus Mobula; species Mobula birostris. The sequence continues at coordinate 29,257,928 of NC_092380.1, read as the reverse complement.
GAGCGCATAAAGTCGGTGATGGTGTGGGAGACAATGGTCTGGTGCTCCTTAGTGGGGTCACGATCGAGGGGTAAATAAGAGGAGGTATCCGTGAGTTGTCGCTGTGCCTCGGCAAGGTAGAGGTCAGTACGCCAGACTACAACAGCACCCCCCTTATCGGCGGGTTTAATACTAAGGTTAGGATTAGTGCGGAGGGAGTGGAGAGCAGAGCGAGTTCAGAAGTTGTTTGGGTGAGAGGGATACAGGGCTGGAGAAGGGGGATCTAATAGAGAGGACAGATGCCCATGGAAGAAAGAAAAGTAGGAGGAGCACCAGAGAAGGGGTGGGGGGGAGTGGGAGTGGCCATTACTGGAAGTTCAAAAAATTGATGTTCATGCCATCAGGTTGGAGGCTACCCAGGCGGAATATAAGGTGCTGTTCCTCCAGCCTCAGTGTGGCCTCATCACGGCAGTGGAGGATTGACATGTCGGAATGGGAATGGGAAATGGAATTAAAATGGGTGGCCACTGGGCAATCCAACTTTTTCTGGTGGATGAAGCTTAGGTGCCCAGCGAAGCGGTCTCCCAATCTACGTCGGGTCTCACCAATATACAGGCTACTCCGGGAGCACCAGATATAATAGATGATATCAACACCTGTTACTTGTAAAAATGCGATCCCTTACATTCAATTCCTCCTTCTCTGCTCTCAGGATGAGGCTTTTCATTTCCGGACAAAGGAAATGTCCTCCTTGCTCAAAGAAAGGGGCTTCCCTACCTCCACCATCAATGCTGCTTTCAACTGCATCTGTTCCACTTTGCGCATGCCTGCCCTCAACCTATCCTCCCACCACTCCACCAGGGACAGGGTTCCTCTTGTCCTCACCCATCACCCTATCAGCCTCCACGTCCAGCACATAATTCTCCGTACCGTCCACCACTTTCAGTGAGATTCCACCACCAAGCACATTTCCCTCCCCTGCACGTTCTGCTTTCCGCAGGGATCGCTCCCTCCACGACTCCCTTGTCCATTCAGCCCTTGCCACTGATCTCTCTCCTGGCACCTACCCTTGCAAGCGGAACAAGTGCTACACCTGCCTCTAAACCACCTCCCTCACTATTCAAGGCCCCAAACAGTCCTCCCAGGTGAGGTGAAACTTCAGCTGTGAGTCTGTTGGGGTCATCTACTGCATCCAGTGCATTCGGTGTGGCCTCCTGTATATTGGTGAGACCCAATGTAGATTGGGAGACTGCTAGGTTTCAGGAACGCTGGTTGACTGTACTCCTAGGGCCCTCTATTCCACAAAACTGACCAAAGTAATGAGTTTAGAAAGATCCCTTGGTTGTTATGACGAAGTGAGCTGAAAGGCCTGTGTCCATGCTATTCGACTGTCCCAATAAAGGAAACATTCTCCACACACAAACACCTTATCAAAACCCCTCAGGATCTTTTGCTTTGCCAAATTGATTCTTATTATCCAAAAGTCAAGCAAAATGAAGCTGGTCCATCTCACACTCTGGTGGCAGTCGGGGAGAGACACCCGTCAACCATTCCCCATTGCTTCTTCTGACTGAGCACATTGTGGATGGTTGATACAATTTTATCTCTGTCTACTTCTCACTCCTCTTTCTGCTCTGCCTCTCCCTCCCCCACCTTCCCTCTCTAACAATCTCCCCTCCCCCACTCTCACTCTTTCCCTTCACTAATGCATGCAGCCCACCTAAGGGCCTAACAGCAGATTCCTCTGAGAAAGCCACTCTCCCTCCCACTCCCCATCCATCTCCCTCTCATTCTCTCCTCCCACCCCCCTCTCTTCCTTTCTCTCACACTCTTTCTCTCCCCTCTCCCTCTCTCTCTGCCCCCTCTCTCCCTCTCTCTCACTCTCTTTGTTAAACTTTTGCTCTGACAGTGTAGTGATGGAGAGGGAGAAGAGGAACTGGAATTTTAATATTATTGCTGAAGGAGCTGATGGGTCTGAATGCCCAGTGCCCCTGTGGAAGTACTGAGCTGGTGACAGGGTGAAAGGTGAGTAAAACGGTGCCACATGGGGGCAGAAAATAAGAGAGACTCAGACACTCTGGTCAACAGGAAATGAAGCAGAGACTGACACTGGACTCTGGCTATCACATGCAAGATATACAGACAAGCAGGAAGAAAGAAGCTGTGAGAGAAAGATGCAGAAAGATACGGAAACAGATGTTACACGACGAGCAGACTAATGTGAGACTGGAGAGATCAAGAGCGAGGCAAGAACAAAGAGAATGAACATTTGCAAAGATCCATACGTAGAAAGAGAGAGAAAGAGGAAGAGAAGCCAAGTGAGAAATACAGGTTGAAACTCTCTGGTCCAGTGGTCTGAGGTCTGGCAGCTCCTGTGGTCTAGCATGTTTTGAATCTGCACAATAGATCTTCAATCTCCTTATTTTTATTTAGAGACACTGCACGATAACAGACCGTTCCGGCCCAATGAGTCCACACCGCTCAATTAAACCCATGTGGACAATTAACCGACTAACCCGTACATATTTAGAACATGGAAGGATACTGGAGCACCCAGAGGAAACTGACGTTGTCATAGGGAAGAATGAGCAAACATCTTACAGGCAGCAGTGGGAATTGAACCCAGTCGCTGGCACTGGAGAGGGTGAAGCTACACCATCATGCCATCCCACCTATACTAATTTATTCTAACAAAGATCTAATTAAGATCTAAAATTAACTAAGATTTGTACTGATCTGAAGCCAATTTGTCTATTTTGCAATCTCGGCCATTAGCAACCTGTGTTAGTCACCAATGGAAACTTTGACTTGCTGATAGCTCTCACTGGTCTTCCACAGGGATCAATGCTGTTGTTTCTGATATTATTAAATGACTTAGATGAAATTGTAAATGGGCGGGTCAGTGGGTCTTCAGATGACCCAAGGATTGGTGTTGTGGACTATGTGATGGGTTGTAGGACATAGATCAGTTATAGATGTGGGTGGGGAAATGGCAGATGGAGTTTAATTTGAACAAGTATGAGGTGTTACACGATGGAAGGTCAAAATAAGGAGAAAGTATACAGTTAATGGTAGGGTCCTTAATGGTATGGTGGACAAATGGATCTTGGGATCTATGTCCAAACTTCACTGAGAGTGGCTAAACAAGTTCACAGAGTGGTGAAGAACGCAAATGTCATGCTTGCCTTCATTGGTCAGGCATTGGGTATAAGTGTAAGGAAATCACGTTGTAGCTATATAAAACTTTGGTTAGACTATATATGGATTATAGAAACATAGAAGCATAGAAAATAGTTGCAGGAGCAGGCCATTCGGCCCTTTGAGCCTGCATCGCCATTCAGTATGATCATAGCTGATCATCTAACTCAGAACCCTGTACCTGCCCCTGGATCATACCCCCTTATCCCTTTGGCCACAAGGGCCATATCTAACTCCCTCTTAAATATAGCCAATGAACTGGCCTGAACTATTTCCTGTGGCAGAGAATTCCACAAATTCACCACTCTCTGTGTGAAGAAATTTTTCCTCATCTCGGTCCTAAAAGGCTTCCCCTTTATCCTTAACCTGTGACCCCTTGTTCTGGACTTCCCCAACATCGGGAACAATCTTCCTGCATCTAGCCTGTCCAATCCCTTTAGAATTTTATACATTTCAATAAGATCCCCCCCTCAATCTTCTAAATTCCAGCGAGTATAAGCCTAGTCGATCCAGTATTTCATCATATGAAAGTCCTGCCATCCCAGGAATCAATCTGGTGAACCTTATTTGGACTCCCTCTATGGCAAGGATATCTTTCCTCAGATTAGGGGACCAAAACTGCACACAATACTCCAGGTGTGGTCTCACCAAGGCCTTGTACAACTGCAGTAGTACCTCCCTGCTCCTGTACTCAAATCCTCTTGCTAAGAATGCCAGCATACCATTCGCCTTTTTCATCGCCTGCTGTACCTGCATGCCCACTTTCAATGACTGGTGTACAATGACACACAGGTCTCGTTGCACCTCCCGTTTTCCTAATTGGCCACCATTCAGATAATAATCTGTTTTCCTGTTCTTGCCACCAAAGTGGATAACCTCACATTTATCCACATTAATTTGCATCTGTCATGAATTTGCGCCCTCACCTAACCTATCCCAAGTCACCCTGCATCCTCCTTATAGCTAACACTGCCGCCCAGCTTTGTGTCATCCGCAAACTTGGAGATGCTGCATTTAATTCCCTCGTCTAAGTCATTAATATATATTGTAAACAACTGGGGTCCCAGCACTGAGCCTTGTGGTACCCCACTAGTCACTGCCTGCCATTCTGAAAAGGTCCCGTTTATTCCCACTCTTTGCTTCCTGTCTGCCAACCAATTCTCTATCCTCATCAATACCATACCCCCAATACTGTGTGCTTTAGGTTTGCACACTAATCTCCTGTGTGGGACCTTGTCAAAAGCCTTTTGAAAATCCAAATATACCACATAGTGCACTGTTCTGGTTGCCCCATTGCAGGAAGGAAGTGGAGACTTTGTAAAGGAAACAGGAGATGTTTACCAGGATGCCGCTTGGATTAGAGGTTATCAGGTGTAAGAAGTTGGAAGGAGAGATTGTACAAACTTGGATTGTTTTCTCTGTACTGATGGAGGCTGAGCAGAGATATGATAGAAATCTATAAAACTATGAAAAGCAGAGATAGGTTAAGCAGTCAGAATCCTTTTCCCGCTGTAACAAATGTCAAAGACAAGACAGCATGCCTTTAAGGTGAGAAGGTGAACATTCATATGATATGTGCCAGGCAAGTCTTTTCACAGAGAGTGGTTGGTGCCTGGAATGTGCTGCTGGAGGTGATGTAGATGGGAGAGTGGTGTTTATGGAGCTGTTAAACATATGGAAATGCAGAGAATGAAGGAATATGGGACACACATGCAGAGAACTTACAGTTGAATTTCTCATCATTTCAGGCAGAGACATTGTGGGTCAAAGAGCCTGTTCCTGTTACTATGTGAGAAGAGTCAGGGATCTTCCTCATGGAGAACTCCCACATTCCAAAGCTTTATTTGGGAGTTTGGAACATGGGAGATCATCAGCAAGAGTCAGAAAAGAAGCGGGAATCAACTTGTTGTCATTATTGCTAATTACTCTGTAATGGTGTAACAAACAGCAGTGTCCTACATGAGGCAGTAAACAGAGACACTTATCATTCCGTGAAAAGAAACAAACTTAGCACGTCAAACACATCTGTGGAGGAAGATGGCAGGTCACCATTTTGGACCAAGACACTACATCAGGGCTTACAGACTGGAAGATATAGGAGTAGGATTAGGCCATTCGACTCATCAGATCTTCTCCACCATTCCATGATGGCTCATTTATTCTCCCTCTCCATTCTCCTGCCTTCTCCCATAACCTCTGATGCCCTGACTGATCAAGAACCTATCAACCTCTGCTTTAAATACACCCAATGACTTGGCCTCCAAAGCTGTCCATGGCAATGAATTCCACAGATTCCCCACCCTCTGGCCAAAGAAATTCCTCCTCACCTCTGTCTAAAATGGATGTCCCTTTATTCTGAGGCTGTACTGTGAATGCCTGCAATGATGACAGAACACCAAATGCAGTCTGCCCAATGCTTTAGTATTCTAGTCCTCTCAAAATTAATGCTAACATTGCATGTGCCTTTCTTACCACTGATTCAACTTGCAATTTAACTCTTAAGGAATCCTGCAGGACAACTCCCAAGTCCCTTTGCACCATTGATTTCTGAATTTTCTCACTGGTTTGAAAATAGTCTGCACCTTTATTCTTTCTACCAAAGTGCATGACCAGATCCTTCCCTACACTCTATTCCTTCTGCCACTTCTTTGTCCAATCACATTATCTAAGTCCCTCTGCAGACTCCCTGCTTCCTCAGCACTACCTGCCCCTCCACCTATCTTCATACCATCCACACAGTATCAGAGAAACAGGTCCACAGCAGATACCATCTCACTGGCTCTTCACTCAACCCTGGAACATTTGGACGGCAAAGATGCATACATCAGGATGATCTGTATTGACTGCACCTCAGTATTCAATACCATCACCCCCTCAAAGCTAATCAATAAGTTCCAAGACATTGGCCTCAATTCCTTCTTGCTCAATTGATTCCTTGATTTTCTCACTTGAAGACCCTGGTCAGTTTGGATTGGCAGCAACATTTCCTCCATGATCTACACTAGCACAGGTGAACCACAAGGCTGTGTGTACTTAGTCCTCTGCTTTACTACCTTTACACTTATGACTGTGTGGCAAAGCACAACTCCAGTGCCATACCCTTGTGGGTTGAGTTAAGAAGCTGCAAGGGCAAAAGGACCCTGATGGCAGTTATATACAGGCTTCCAACAGGGGCTGGGATGTGGACCACAGATTACAACAGGAAATAGAAAAGGCGTGTCAAAGGGCAATGTTATGATAGTTATGGCATATTTTAACATACAGGTCAATTTGGAAAATCAGGTTGGTAATGGATCTCAAGAAAGTGAGTCTGTTGAATACCTAAGAGATGGCTTTTTAGAGCAGTTTGTCACTGAGCCTACTAGGGGATCAGCTATACTGGATTGGGTGTTATGTAATGAAACAGAGGCGATTAAGGAGCTTAAGGTAAAAGAACTCTTAGGAAGCAGTGATCACAATGTGATTGAGTTCAACTTGAAATTTGATAGGGAGAAAGTAAAGTCTGATGTAGCAGTATTTCAGTGGAGTAAGGGAAATCACAGTGGTATGAGAGAGGAGTTGGCCAAAGTAAATTGGAAGGAGCTGCTGGCAGGGATGTCAGCAGAGCAGCAATGGTGTGCGTTTCTGGGAAAAATGAGGATGGTGCAGGACATGTGTATTCCAAAAATGAAGAAATACTCAAACGGCAAAATAGTACAACCGTGGCTGACAAGGGAAGTCAAAGCTAATGTAAAAACAAAAGAGGGCATACAACAAAGCAAACATTAGTGGGAAGACAGAGGATTGGGAAGTTTTAAAAAACCTACGGAGAGTAACTAAAAGAATCATTAGAAGGGAAAAGATGAAATATGAAAACAAGCTAGCGAATAATATCAAAGTGGATAGTAAAAGCTTTTTCAAGTATGTAAAAAATAAAAGAGAAACGAGTGGATATAGGGCTTCTGGAAAATGAGGCACGAGAAATAATAACGGGGGACACAGAGATGGCTGATGAACTAAATGAGTATTTTGCATCAGTCTTCACCGTGGAAGACACTAGCAATGTTCCAGATGTTGTAGTGTGTGAAGAAAAAGAAGTGGATGCAATTATTATTACAAGGGAGAAGGTGCTCAAAAAGCTGAAAGACTTAAAGGTACATAAGTCACCAGGACCAGATGAACTGCACCCTAGGGTTTTGAAAGATGTTGTGTTAGAGATTGTGGTGGCATTAGAACTGATCTTTCAAAAATCATTGGACTCTGGCATGGTGCCGTTAGTCTTGCGAGACCATGGATCTGCGCCTGGAAAGTCTTCACTCTCCAGGGCGCAGGCCTGGGCAAGGTTGTATGGAAGACCAGCAGTTGCCCATGCTGCAAGTCTCCCCTCTCCACGACACCAATGTTGTCGAAGGGAAGGGCATTAGGACCCATACAGCTTGGCACCGGTGTCGTTGCAGAGCAATGTGTGATTAAGTCCCTTGCTCAAGGACACAACACGTTCCCTCGGCTGGGGCTTGAACTCACAACCTTCAGGTAGCTAGTCCAATGCCTTAACCACTTGGCCATGTGCCCACACTGCATGGTGCCAGAGGACTGGAAAATGCAAATGTCACTCCACTCTTTAAGAAACAAGGAAGGCAGCAGAAAGTAAATTATAGACCACTTAGTCTGACCTCAGTGGCTGGGAAGATGTTACAGTCAATTGTTAAGGACGAGGTGATGGAGTACTTGGTGATACAGGACAAGATAGGGCAAATTCAGCATGGTTTCCTTAAGGGAAAACCCTGCCTGACAAACCTGTTGGAATTCTTTGAGAAGATTACAACTAGGATAGATAAAGGGGATGCAGTGGATATTGTATATTTGAACTTTCAGAAGGCCTTTGACAAGGGGCCACACGTGGTTGCTTACCATGTTAGGAGCCCATGGTATTACAGGAAAATTACTATGATGGTTAGAGCATTGGCTGATTGGTAGGAGGCAGCAAGTGGGAATAAAAGGATCCTTGTCTGGTTGGCTGCCAGTAACCAGTGGTGTTCCGCAGGGGACGGTGTTGGGACCACTTCTTTTTATACTGTATACAAATGATTTAGATGATGAAATAGATGGCTTTGTTGCCAAGTTTGCAGATGATACGAAGATTCGTGGAGGGGCAGGTAGTGTTGAGGAAACAGGTAGGCTGCAGAAGGACTTAGATTAGGAGAATAGTAGCAACTGAAATATAATGCTGGAAGATGCATGGTCATGCACTTTGGTAGTAGAAATAAATATGCAGACTATTTTCTAAATGGGGAGAAAATCCAAAAATCTGAGGTGCAAAGGGACTTGGAAGTCCTTGTGCAGAACAACCTAAAGGTTAACTTGCAGGTTGAGTTGGTGGTGAGTAAGGCAAATGCAATGTTAGCATTCATTTCAAGAGGTCTAGAATACAAGAGCAGACATGTAATGCTAAGGCTTTATAAGGTACTGGTGAGGCCTCACCTTAAGAATTATGTACAGTTTTGGCATCTTCATCTTAGAAGAGATGTGCTGGCATTGGAGACGGTCCAGAGGAGGTTCATAAGGATGATTCCAGGAATGAAAGAGTTATCATATGAGAAATGTTTGATGGCTCTCGGTCTGTACTCGCTGGTATTTAGAAGGATGAGGGAGGATCTCATTGAAACCTTTCGAATGTTGAAAGGGCTAGACAGAGTAGATGTGGAAAGGATGTTTCCCATGGTGGGAGAGTCTAGGACATGAGGGCACAGCCTCAGGATAGAGGGGTGTCCATTCAAAACAGAGATGCAGAGTAATTTTTTTAGCCAGAGGGTGGTGAATTTGTTGCCATGTGCAGCTGTGGAGACCAGGTCATTGGATGTATTTAAAGCAGGGATTGATAGGTTCTTGATTGGACATGGCATCAAAAGTTACAAGGCCAGGAAATGGGGTTGAGGAGGAGGAAAATAGGATCAGGCATGATTGAATGGCAGAGCAGACTCGATGGGCTAAATGACCTAATTCTGCTCCTATGTCTCATGGTCTTATATTCAAGTTTGCTGATAATACCACTATCGCAGGGTGAACTAACGGTGGTGATGAATCAGTATTAAGGAGGGAAATTGAAAATCTGGATGAGTGATGTCATAACAACAACTTCTTATTCAATGTTAGCAAAACCAAGGAACTGATTACTGACTTCAGGAGAAGGAAACCAGAGGCCCATGAGCCAGTCCTCATCGGAGGATCAGAGGTGGAGATGGTCAACAACTTTAAATTCCTCGGTGTTATTATTTTGGAGGACCTGTCCTGGGCTCAGCACACAAGTGCAATTATGAAGAGAGCATAGCAGTGCTGCCAGTTCCTTAAGAGTTTATGGAGATTTGTCATGGATCTAAACCTTTGACAAACTTTTATAGCTGTGTAGTGGAGAGTATATTGACTGGTTACATCACACCCTAGTGTGGAAACACCAATGTCCTTGAACAGAAAATCATTAAGAAGTAGTTGAAGTGGTCCAGTATATCACAGGTAAAGCTATTTTCCCCCTAAATGAGCATACCTATACGGAGCACTGTTGCAGAAAAGCAGTATCCATAATTAAGGCCCTACTCTACCCAGGACATGCTCTCTGTTCACTGCTGCCATCAGGAAAAAGGTATATGATCCTCAGGACCCATGCCATCATATTCAGGAACAATTATTACCCCTCAGCCATCAGGCTCTTGAACTAGAGGGGATAACTTAACTCATCACTTTTTCATCACTGAACTATTCCCACAACTGATGAACTCATTTTCAAGGATTCTTCATTTCATGATCTCGATATTTATTGCTTACTTATTTATTATTATTTCTTTCTTTTTGTATTTGCACATGGCATTTGAGGTGTGCCTAGCCATACAGTCATGGCAACATCCCTGTAAACTTTCTCTGTACTCTTCTAATCTTATTTACATTGTTCCTATCGATAAGTTTCCAAAACTGCACACAATACTCCAAACTAGGCCTCACCAATGTCTTATACAACTTCAACATAAGATCCCATCTCCTATATTCAATAATTTGGTTTATGAAGGCCAATATGCGAAAAGCTTTCCTTATGACCCTATCTGCCTATGACACCACCTTCAATGAATTATGCACCTGTATTCCCCAATTCCTTTGTTCTGCTGCACTCCTCAGTGCCCAACCATTCACTGTGTTAGACCTACCCTGGCTGGTTTGACCAAAGTGCAACAGCTCACACTTGTCTGCGTTAAATTCCATCTGCCATTTTTCCAGCTGGTCCGCATCCTGCTGCAAGCTCTGATAGTCTTCCTTGCTGCCCACTAAATGCCCTAATCTTGGTGTTACCACAAATTTGCTGATCCAACTACATTATCATCCAGATCGTTGATATAGATGACAAACAACAACAGACCCAGCACCAATCCCTGCAGCACATCATTAGTCACAGGTCCCCCATCAGAGAGTCAACCATCTACTATCACCCTCTGGCTTCAACCCGTGAAGCCAATGTCTAATCCAATTTACTACCTCATCTTGAATGCAAAGTGACTGAACCTTCCTGACCAACCTCACGTGAAACCTTGTCAAAGATCTTGAAGTCCACGTAGACAACATCCACTGCCTGCCTTCATCATCTTTCCTGGTAACTTCCTTGAGAAACCCTTTGATTTCTAGCTTGGTTAGACACACCCTACCGTGCACAAATCCTTGTTGATTATATCTAATCAGCCCCTCTCTATCCAAATACTTACATATCCAGTTCCTTAGAACACCTTCCAATAACTTTCCCACTACTAATGTCAGGCTCACCAGGCTAGAATTTCATAGCTTATTCTTAGACTACTTTCTTAAACAATGGAACAACATTAGCTATCCTCCTATCCTCTGGCACCTCACCTATAGCTAAGAATGTTTTAAATATCTGTGCTAGGGTTCCTGCAAATTCTGAACTAGCCTCCCACAGGGTCTGAGGGAATACCTTGTCAGCCCTTGGAAATTCACCACCCTAATTTGCCTCAAGACAGCAAATGCCTGTGCCCCTGTAATCTGTACAGGGTCCATGACCTCTATGCTGCTTTGCCTCACTTCTGTAGACTCTGGTTCTGTCTCCTGAGTAAATACAGATGCAAAAAGTTCTATTTAAGATCTCCGATCTTCCAGAGGACCAATTCTGTACCCTGCTATCCTTTTGCTCTTAATACATCTGTAGAAGCCCTGGGATTCTCCTTCAACTTGTCTGCTAGAGGAATCTCATGCCTTCTTTTAGCCCTCCCAATTTCCTTCTTAATTGTTCCCTTGCACTTTTATACTCTTCAGGTACCTTATTTGCTATGCATCTCCTTCTTTTTCATAACTAAGGCCTCAATATCTCTCAAAAACCAAGTTTCTATAAACCTGTTATCCTTGCCTTTTATTCCAACAGGAACATAAAAACTCTGTACGCTCAAAATTGCATTTTTGAAGGTCTCCCACACTTCTGCCAGAAAAAAACGCCTGTCCCAATCCGCACTTGCTGGATCCTTTCTGTAACCATCAGAATTGGCCTTTCTCCAATGTAGAATTTCTACCTGAGACGCAGACCTGTACTTTTCCATAATGCCATAATTGAAACTAATGGCATTAGATCGCTAACTCTAAAGTACTCCCCAAAACAAACTTCTGTCACGTGCCCTGTCTCATTCCCTAATATGAGATCAAGTATTGCACACTCTCTCATTGGAACTTCTATGTGTTGATTAAGGAAACTTTCCTGAACACATTCGACAAACTCTATCTCACCTAGTCCTTTTACATTATGGGAGTCCCGGTTGATATGTAGAAAGTTAAAATCACCTTATTTTTCTTGCAAAAGGCTGTGATCTCACTATAAATTTGTTCCTCCCATGGTCTGATGGGAGGTCCATAATATAACCCAATTAACATGATCATACCTTTCTTAATTCTCTGTTCCACCCTTAACAGCTCACTAGAAACATAGAAACATAGAAAATAGGTGCAGTAGGCCATTCGGCCCTTCGAGCCTGCACCGCCATTCAGTATGATCATGGTTGATCATCCAACTCAGAACCCTGTACCTGCCTTCTATCCATACCCCCTGATCCCTTTAGCCACAAGGGCCATATCTAACTCCCTCTTAAATATAGCCAATGAACTGGCCTCAACTGTTTCCTGTGCAGAGAATTCCACAGATTCACCACTCTCTGTGTGAAGAAGTTTTTCCATATCTCGGTCCTAAAAGGCTTCCCCTTTATGCTCAAACTGTGACCCCTCGTTCTGGACTTCCCCAACATCGGGAACAATCTTCCTGCATCTAGCCTGTTCAATCCCTTTAGGATTTTATATGTTTCAATAAGATTCCCCCTCAATCTTCTAAATTCCAACGAGTATAAGCCTAGCCGATCCAGTCTTTCATCATATGAAAGTCCTGCCATCCCAGAAATCAATCTGGTGAACCTTCTTTGGACTCCCTCTATGGCAAGAATGTCTTTCCTCAGATTAGGGGACCAAAACTGCACACAATACTCCAGGTGTGGTCTCACCAAGGCCTTGTACAACTGCAGTAGTACCTCCCTGCTCCTGTACTCAAATCCTCTTGCTATGAATGCCAGCATACCATTCGCCTTTTTCCCGCCTGCTGTACCTGCATGCCCACTTTCAATGACTGGTGTATAATGATACCCAGGTCTCGTTGCACCTCCCCTTTTCCTAATCGGCCACCATTCAGATAATAATCTGTTTTCCTGTTCTTGCCACTGAGGTGGATAACCTCACATTTATCCACATGAAATTGCATCTGCCATGAATTTGCCCACTCACCTAACCTATCCAAGTCACCCTGAATCCTCTTAGCATCCTCCTCACAGCTAACACTGCCGCCCAGCTTCGTGTCATCCACAAACTTGGAGATGCTGCATTTAATTCCCTCGTCTAAGTCATTAATATATATTGTAAACAACTGGGGTCCCAGCACTGAGCCTTGCGGTACCCCACTAGTCACTGCCTGCCACTCTGAAAAGGTCCCGTTTATTCCCACTCTTTGCTTCTTATCTGCCAACCAATTCTTTCTTTCTTTCTTTTTCAATCTTGTTATTAGTTTCATAAAATAAAAACATAACATAGCAATAATACAAATAGTAGGAGATACATTGTTGTACTTAAAATGAGTAATTATAAGACCAAATAGTATAAATTGACAAAACTCCCGATCGTGTAGGATAACAACGAATAATACAGGACAAAAAAAACTGAAGAAAAATCATGAAAAAGAAAAAAAATAGAAAAAAAAAACAAACCCCACCCCCCAAAAAAACTAAGCTAAAAGACTTGGGAAATTCTAACAACTTAAAAATGGAAAAGAAGAAAACCTTAGTGTTGACGACTCCATTCCTCTTAACCAACAGAACAGAGAAATAAGTTTAGAAATGGTCAAATTACATCATATGAAAATGCTGAATGAACAACCTCCAAGTTTTTTCAAATTTAATGGAAGGGTCATAAACCGCACTTCTAATTTTTTCCAAATTCAAACACGCCATAGTTTGTGAAAACCAATAAAATACAGTAGGAGGGTTAATCTCTTTCCAATTCAGCAAAATGGATCTTCTGGCCATTAAAGTAAGAAATGCAATCATCCTACGTGCTGAAGAAGTTAGATAATTTGAGTCTATCATTGGTAATCCAAAGATAGCAGTAATTGGGTGAGGTTGTAAGTCTATATTCAAAACCATTGAAATAATATCAAAAATATCTTTCCAATATTTTTCCAACTAAGGACATGACGAAAAATGTGAGTTAAAGAAGCTATCTCGAAATCAATTTATTTTAGCAAGTCCTATTATATCTAATTTCCTTTTTCAACCTTCCACTATGGACCAAGCTTACTTTGATTGGAAAACCAAAAGTATAGTACGTTTTCGTGATTTATTTTTGGATAATTGTTTCATGTCTTTTGATCAACTTTCTAATAAATATAACTTATCCAGATCTCACTTTTTTAGATATCTACAGATTAGAAACTTTTTAATTACTGTTTCTCCTAATTTTCCACACTCATATCCAATGGACACTTTGGAAAAAACTTTGGATTTAAATCTCTCTCAGAAAAGTGTTGTAGCAATTATATATAATATAATTATGAATTTATGTCCTGATGTTTCCAATAAAATTAAAGCTGATTGGGAAAGAGAACTTAAGATTATTATACCGATTGAAAAATGGGAAAAAATTCTTCAATTGGTTAATTTATCCTCTATATGTACTAAACATGTGTGATACAGTTTAAAGTAGTGCACAGGGCTCATATGTCCAAAGATAAACTATCTCGTTATTATTCTTATATTAATCCTATATGTGACAGATGCCAACCAATTCTCTATCCACATCAATACCATACCCCCAATACCGTGTGCTTTAAGTTTGCACACTAATCTCCTGTGTGGGACCTTGTCAAAAGCTTTTTGAAAATCCAAATATACCACATCCACTGGTTCTCCCCTATCCACTCTACTAGTTACATCCTCAAAAAATTCTATGAGATTCGTCAGACATGATTTTCCTTTCACAAATCCATGCTGACTTTGTCCGATGATTTCACCGCTTTCCAAATGTGCTGTTATCACATCTTTGATAACTGACTCTAGCATTTTCCCCACCACCAATGTTAGGCTAACCAGTCTATAATTCCCCAGTTTCTCTCTCCCTCCTTTTTTCAAAAGTGGTGTTACATTAGCCACCCTCCAATCTTCAGGAACTAGTCCAGAATCTAAAGAGTTTTGAAAAATTATCACTAATGCATCCACTATTTCTTGGGCTACTTCCTTAAGCACTCTGGGATGCAGACCATCTGGCCCTGGGGATTTATCTGCTTTTAATCCCTTCAATTTACCTAACACCACTTCCCTACTAACATGTATTTCCCTCAGTTCCTTCATCTCACTAGACCCTCTGTCCCCTACTATTTTCGGAAGATTATTTATGTCCTCCTTAGTGAAGACAGAACCAAAGTAGTTATTCAGTTGGTCTGCCATGTCCTTGTTCCCCATAATCAATTCACTAGATAAGCTTTCCAGTCTGTACTGACTGAGCCCTGATGTGACATTTTTCCTGAGTAGAAATGCCACACCACCCCCTTTAATCCCTCCTGCTCTATCATATCTAAAACAATGGAACCACTGAATATTGCTGCCAGTCCTGCCTGCCCCTCCTGCAACTAAGTCTCATAATTCCACTTGCTGATCCAGGCCGAGCTCATCCACCTTTCCGACAATACTCATTGCATTGAAATTTCCGTAGCTAAGGACACTAGTCACACCACGCTCAACCTTTTCATTCCTGACTTGTATGCAGGCTTCACACATCAAAGTTGCTGGTGAACGCAGCAGGCCAGGCAGCATCTCTAGGAAGAGGTACAGTCGATGTTTCGGGCCGAGACCCTTCGTCAGGACTAACTGAAAGAAGAGCTAGTAAGAGATTTGAAAGTGGGAGGGGGAGGGGGAGATCCAAAATGATAGGAGAAGACAGGAGGGGGAGGGATGGAGCCAAGAGCTGGACACGTGATTGGCAAAGGGGATATGAGAGGATCATGGGACAGGAGGCCCAGGGAGAAGGAAAAGGGGGAGGGGGGGGGAAACCCAGAGGATGGGCAAGGGGTATAGTGAGAGGAACAGAGGGAGAAAAAGGAGAGAGAGAGAAAGAATGTGTGTATATAAATAAATAACAGATGGGGTACGAGGGGGAAGTGGGGCATTAGCGGAAGTTTGAGAAGTCAACGTTCATGCCATCAGGTTGGAGGCTACCCAGACGGAATATAAGATGTTGTTCCTCCAACCTGAGTGTGGCTTCATCTTTACAGTAGAGGAGGCTGTGGATATATGTATGCAGGCGTAACATCTTTCTCCACAGCCACTCCACTATCTGTTCTGGTGCTCCAATTTCCATCCCCCTGCAACTCTAGTTTAAACCCGTCCCAAGCAGCACTATCAAATCTTCCTGCCAGGATATTAATGTCCATCCAGTTTAGGTGCAAACCATCTCTACTGTACAGGTCCCACCTTCCCTGGAAGACAATGATCCAAGACCTCCTTCCTGCACCATCTCCTAAGGCACGTATTAAACTGCATGATCTTCTTATTTCTGGCCTCACTAGCATAACTCTGAGATCACAACCCTGGTGGTCCTGTGCTTTAACTTAGCACCTAACTTCCTGAACTCACTTTGCCAGACTTCATTACCCCTCGTACCCATGTCATTGGTACTGGCATGGACCACGACCTCTGGCTGCTTACTGTTCCATTAAGAATGCTGTGAACTGGATCCGAGATGTCCCTGATCTTGGCACCTAGGGGGCAACATGTCATCCAGGAACCTTATTCTCATCCACAGACACTCCTTTCTGTTCCCCAAACTAATGAATCCCCTATTAATATAGTCCACCTCTTTTTTCCCCTTCCCTTCTGAGTCACACAGCCAGACTCAGTGTCAGAGACCTGACTTCTGTGGCTTTCCTCAGGGAGGTTAAACTCCATCCCCTTCAATATCCAACCTGTTGTTGAGGGGCACTCTGCACTGGCTGCCAATCCTCTTTCTCCATCCTGACAGTCACCCAGTTACCTGTGTCCAGCACCTTGGGTGTATTTACCCTCTGCCTCCCCAATGATCCAGTGTTCACCCAGTTCCAGCTCCAACTCCTTAACACAGAGAGTTAGAAGCTGAAGGTGGATGCACTCCTTGCAGCTGTGGTCATCAGGGATACTGGAAGTCTCCCTGCCTTCCCACATCCCACAAAAGGGGAAGGAAAGAAAGGAAATGGTGAAGGGTAAAGGGTAAAGACCATAAGACATAGGAGCTGAATTAGGCCATTTGGCCCATTTGGTCTGCTCCACCATTCAATCATGGCTGATTCTTTTTTACCCTCTCCTCCTCAACCCCATTTCCTGGCCTTCACCCCAGAACCTTTGATGCCATGTCCAATCAAGAACCTATCAATCTCTGCCTTAAATACACCCAACGACCTGGCCTCCACAGCTGCATGTGGCAACAAATTCCACAAACTCACCACCCTCTGGCTAAAGAAATTTCTCCGCATCTCTGTTTTGAATGGACACCCCTCTATCCTGAGGCTGTGCCCTCTTGTCCTAGACTCTCCCACCATAGGAAATATCCTTTTCACATCTACTCTGTCTTTCCCTCTCAACATTCAAAAGGTCTCAATGAGATCCTCCCTCATCCTTCTAAATACCAGTGAGTACAGACCCAGAGCCATCAAACGTTTCTCATTTGATAACCCTTTCATTCCTGGAATCATCCTTGTGAACCTCCTCTGGACCCTCTCTAATGCCAGCACATCTTTTCTAAGATGAGGAGCCCACAATAGTCAAAGTGAGGCCTCACCTGTGCCTTCTAAAGCCTCAGCATCACATCCCTGCTCTTGCATTCTAGACCTCTTGAAATGAACACCAACACTGCATTTACCTTCCTTACCACTGATTCAACCTGAAAGTTAACCTTTAGGATGTACCGCACACGGACTCCCAAGTCCTTTTGCATCTCAAACTTTTGGATGTTCTCTCCATTCAGAATATACTCCACACATTTAATTCTACTACCAAAGTGTATGACCTTGCATATTCCAACATTATATTTCAGTTATCACTTTCTTTCCCATTCTCCTAATCTGTCTAAGTCCTTCTGCATCCTATCGGTTTCCCCAACCCTACCCGGCCCTCCACCAATCTTCGTATCATCTGCAAACTTGGCAACAAAGCCATCTATTTCACCTACAGCATTATATATAGTTGTCAGTCTTCGTTACTTGTAATTTTTCTTGAATTATATTGCACTTCTTTATTTTCCTGTATATGCCTACAAGAAAACAAATCTCAAGGTAGTATATCTTGACATGCACGTACTTTGATAATAAATTTAATTTGAACACTGAAACATCTGAACTTGGAGGAATTACACTGATTTACAGGATGGACCTGATATGAACTCTATAGCGACATCTGGCTGCTTCAGTGAGGATGGCAGTGGTTGGCAGCCATGTCATGACATCCAATAAAGACCAAAGGTCCAAAGGTTAATTTTATTATCAAAGTGAGATTTGTCTTCTCCAGATAGCAATAAAACACAGAAAACCATAGGAGTTGAAAGAAAGTCATCAGTGCATAAAAAGAAAAAGAAACAAAACTCACAAACCCTAAACCCTTGCAACCAATCCTTCTCTCACACAAAAAATAACAGATCACCCAAACCCCAGCCTGCAAATTGGCGAGAATATGAAAGAGACATAGAACTAAAAAAGGCCAATATGAACTACAGAACAATCCATGAATCTTAGAATTTAGATAATATCTCCAAGAGCATCCGAGGGTAGCGACTTAAGACCAGCGGCCTCTCTGAACGTAGCGACATGAACTAGCAGAACCTCCGAGGGCAGCGACACTAACCATCAGTCTCTTCAAGAACCAGTGAAGTGAAGACACATATCACTGGAGATGGAACCTTTGAAAGGAGAAAGATGGTTTCCCACCTGGATGGGAAAAGACTGATAAATGATCTTGAGTCACCTTATGTCATCATCCAATGAGCGAGTCCGGTGAATACAGCTACAGTGTAGCTACTACACTGTTATCATAAGACATGGACTATGATGTCCATATCTGTGCAAGAATACTAATATGAATAATAATTCATTGAAAGTAGCATTATAGGCAGATAGGGTTGTAAAGAAATTTTTTGGCACATTTGCCTTCATGAATTAAAGTATTGAATACAAGAGATAGGATGTTATGTTGAAGTTGTATAAGTCATTGTTGAGGCCAAATTTGGAGTACTGTGTGCAATGGATGGTAGGGGTATGGAGGGCTATGGATCTGGTACAGATCAATGGGAGTTGGTAGTTTAAATGTTTAGGCACGGACTAGATGCACCGAAGGACCTGTTTCTGTTTTGTACTCTTCTATGACTTTTTAATTCCATGTCATGAAGTTGCAAATCATTATAAAGGGATACCTCTATTGAACCAGGATTTGAATCAGCATTAGATTACATATCACTGGCACATGTTGAGAAACTTATTGTTTTGTGGCAGCAGTACATAAAATCACATTCCAATAAGAGCTATCTATAAAATATATGAATAAGTAGTGCAAAGAAAGCAAAAGACATAGTGAGCTGGTATACATTGGTTCACTGTCCAGAAATCTCATGACAGAGGGGAAGGAGCAATGTTCCTAAAACATTGAGTGTGTCTTCAGGCTCCTGTACCTCCTCCATGTGATGGGAATCCTTAATGATGGATGCCACCTTTTTGAAGCATCACTTTTTGAAGATGTCCTCAATGTTGGGACGCTAGTGCCCATGATACTGTACACTGATGGCTCCTCAGTAATTGAGGGAGCAGTCTGAATGGCTGCATGGGCTGTTGTTTCTGAAATGAAGTATTGGCATCAGGAAGCATGACTGCTGATTTGTCTGTGTACGCAGAACTTAAAGCCCCGATTGAAGCCTGTAAGATGGCAGAAGGAAAATGAGCGAACACCCACATAGATTCTCAATGCTCTTCATGACTGTGGAAAGTTATGGAGGCAAAGGGAATTTCACAGCTGTAGGAACCTCAATCAAGGTTGGCCAGCAAGTACAAGTAATAAAAGTTATACAATTGTCACTTCAAAATGATCACAATGGAAAGTTATGGAAATGCATTCGAGGACAAAATTGCAGAAAGGGCAAAAAGGGCAGTGCTGGAATGGATAAAAGAAGCCAAAGAAATAAAAGACGTACTGAGAATGGTGCCATATGGGAGGTTGGTCAAGAAGTGGATGGGGTCTACATGGACTTTAGCAAGGCACTTGACAAGGTCCCACATGGCAGATTGGTCAGAAAGGTTCAGTCACAGCATTCAAGAAGAGGAAGTAAACTCGATTTGACATCGTGGAAGAAGCTAGAGTGGTAGCAGACGGTTGCCTTTCCAACTGGAGGCCTGTGACTAGTGGAGTGCCACAGGGATTGGTACTTGGTCCATTGTTGCTATATCAATGATTGAGATGATAATGTGGATAACTGGATCAGCAAATCTGCGGATGACACAAAGACTGGAGATGCAGTGGACAGTGAGGAAGGCTATCAGAGCTTGCAGTGAGATTTGGACCAGCTGGAAAATGGACTGAACAATGGCAGATGGAATTTAGTCAGTCAAGTGCAAGGAGTTGCACATCGGTAAGACCAACCAGGGTAGGTTTAATATAGTCAAGGACAGGGCACCGAGGAGTGTGGTGGAACAAAGAGATCTGGGAGAACAGGTCCATAGCTTACTGAAAGTGGTGTCTTAGGTTGATAGGGTCACAAAGAAAGCTTTTGACACATTTGCCTTCATAAGTCAAAAGTATTGAGTTAAAGATATGGGGTGTTACGTTGAAGTTGTATAAGACGTGAGTGAGGCCTAATTTAGAGTATTGTGTGCAGTTTTAGTCACCCACCTACAGGAAAGATGTAAATAAGGTTGAAAGAGTAAAAAGAAAATTTACAAGGATGCTACCAGGATGAGGGGATCCAAGTTGCAATGAAAGATTGAATAGGTTAGGACGTTATTCCTTGAAACATAGAAGGTTGAGAGGAGATTATATAAAGTGATACAAAATTATGGTGGCAAAATTCCCACCTCTCCCAGAAGTTCCAGGAGACTCCCACATATTGATGCAGCTCCCTGACGCCCGCAAGTTATATACAATATCCCGGAAATCAATTTTTTTTGAGAGAGAGAGTGAGAGCAAGCATCCTGATTGGTCTCTCTTTGTGCTAAGTAGACCTATCAGTTTTCTCTGTGGGTGGGCTTTACAGTCCACCTCTGTCTCTCATCAGTTCAGTTTAGTGTCCTGAATGGCAGAATGTTTTAAAAAAAGAAAATATAAAACGTACGTCACCCCAGACTACATTAAAGAGTACCCCTGCCTAATAGGGATCAAAAATAATGACAGTGTTGCTCGCTGCGCTGTTTGCAACAGTGACTTTTCTACTGCCCATGGTGGGTTAAAATATAAAAGACGTGTTGAGGTGAGTTTAACAGGTGTCATTCATTTATTAGCATAGCTAACGTTATTTAAACTAGCTGGCTAGCTGCTAAGGAGCTACTCTATTGATGTCCTACGTGATGAGGCCAAACTCCCTGTAGACTTGTAGAGTTGTAACAGAATTTAAAAAAAATGACTCCATGATAATATAATACAGTATAAGTACATATTTTAATGTCATATTTTCTGCATATACGCAACTTGGTTTACAGATTAGACAAAGTATTACATACACCCTTGGAGGTCAAAGGGGGCGGGGGTGCTACCTTCCTGACATGAGTTTTTGCAGGGTGGGATGTCTGTGGTGGGGATCATCATCATCATCAGGTGCCATGCCCAGTTTGAGCTTTGACTGCCATGGCCCACACACTCCTGTTTCGGGTCAAGTGGATCAATTCATTGGTATTCATTTCCAGTTCTCTGGCTGCTGTTTCCATCATCATTTGTCTTTGTCTTCCTCTTCCTTTCTTCCCTTCAATCTTTCCCATAATTACCGTGTATTCTAACTCCTCTTTCCCAATCACATGTCCAGTGAAGTTACGCAAACACGAGGAAATCTGCAGATGCTGGAATTTCAAGCAACACACATAAAAGTTGCTGGTAAACGCAGCAGGCCAGGCAGCATCTTCCTAGAGTTCACCAGCAACTTTTATGTGTGTTGCTCCAAAGTATTTCTCTTTCTGTGTTTGCTCTGTTCATGGCATCCTCATTAGATATTCGTTTCATCCATGATATTCTTTGCATCCTCCTCAAAAACCACATCTCTGCTGCTACAATTCATTTCCTCACGTTACTAGATATTGTCCAACATTCTGAGCCATATAACATAACTGGATAAACATAACATTTCAGTACCCTGAGGCGGATTGTCATGCCTAGTTTAGTATTGGTCAGTATAGTCTTCATTCTCGTAAAGGTGTCTTTTACCATCCCTATTCTTCTTTTAATGTCCAAGTCGCACTCGCCATCTGATGTCACCCAGGTTCCTAAGTAGCATAAGTTCTGTACTTGTTTTATATCTTCCCCGTTTATTCTCAGCCTGCAGATAGGATTCTCCTTCTTTTTGGATATCACCATACATTCTGTCTTTTGGCAATTGATAGATAGACCCATTTTTAGTCATAGTCATACTTTATTGATCCTGGGGGAAATTGGTTTTTGTTACAGTTGCACCATAAATAATTAAATAGTAATAAAACCATAAATAGTTAAATAGTAATATGTAAATTATGCCAGGAAATAAGTCCAGGACCAGCCTATTGGCTCAGGGTGTCTGACCCTCCTTTTGCACTTTCTTCAATAATTATATCAATTAAGTTTTGTAGATTTTCCTCCGTACTTGCAATTAACACAGTGTCATCTGCATATACTTTATACTTTATTGTCACGAAACAATTGGTACTAGAACGTACAATCATCACAGCGATATGTGATTCTGCGTTTCCCACTCCCTGGATTACAAATATTAAAAATAGTAAAAATTAGTAAATATTAAAAATTTAAATTATAAATCATAAATAGAAAATAGAAAAATGGAAAGTAAGGTAGTGCAAAAAAACCAAGAGGCAGGTCCGGATATTTGGAGGGTACGGCCCAGATCCGGGTCAGGATCCGCTCAGCAGTCTTATCACAGTTGGAAAGAAGCTGTTCCCAAATCTGGCCGTACGAGTCTTCAAGCTCCTGAGCCTTCTTCCAGAGGGAAGAGGGATGAAAAGTGTGTTGGCTGGGTGGGTCGTGTCCTTGATTATCCTGGCACCACTGCTCCGACAGCGTGCAGTGTAAAGTGAGTCCAAGGACGGAAGATTGGTTTGTGTGATGTGCTGCGCCATATTCACGATCTTCTGCAGCTTCCTTCGGTCTTGGACAGGACAACTTCCATACCAGGTTGTGATGCACCCGAGAAGAATGCTTTCTACAGTGCATCTATAAAAATTAGTGAGGGTTTTAGGGGACAGGAATTAAAGGCGCTAGTGGGCTTTCTTGGCAGTGAACTCTGCTTGGTTGGACCAAGTCAGGTCATTTGTGATATTGACCCCGAGGAACTTAAAGCTTTTGACCTGTTCCACTTGCGCACCACCGATGTAAATTGGGTCGTGCAGTCTGCTACTCCTTCTTAAGTCAACAACCAATTCCTTCGTCTTGCTGACGTTGAGGGATAGGTTATTGTCTTTGCACCATGCCATCAGGTCCTTAATTTCCTCTCTGTACTCAAAACTCATCATTACCCGAGATACGGCCTACAATTGTTGTGTCATCAGCAAACTTATATATTGAGTTTGATGGAAACTTGGCTACACAATCATGAGTGTACAGTGAGTACAGCAGGGGGCTGAGTACACAGCTTTGTGGGGCACCAGTGCTCAGAGTGATTGTAGAGGAGAGCTCGTCCCCTATTTTTACAGCCTGGGTCCTGTCTGTGAGGAAGTTGAAGATCCAGCTGCAGATCTCAGTGCTAAGGCCCAGGTTCCGGAGCTTAGGAATCAGTTTATTTGGAATGATGGTATTAAAGGCAGAGCTGTAGTCAATGAAAAGGAGCCTTACGTATGCGTCTTTATTCTGCAGATGTTCTAAGGAGGAATGTAGGGCCAGAGAGATGGCATCTGCCATTGACCTGTTGCTCCGGTAGGCGAATTGCAAAGCATCGAGGTTGACCGATAGGCTGTGGTTGATGTGTGCCATAACCAATCTCTCGAAGCATTTCATAGCAATTGACGTCAGAGCCACAGGTTGGTAGTCATTCAGGCATGCCACCTTGCTCTTCTTCGGCACTGGGATTATCGTTGCCTTCTTAAAACACGAGGGGATCTTAGACTGAAGCAAGGAGAAGTTGAAGATGTCAGCAAACACTCCAGCTAGCTTGCTTGCACAGGCCCGGAGAACCCGTCCTGGGACGCCATCTGGGCCCATCGCCTTCCTTGGATTTATCTTCAGGAAGGCCCTTCTAATGTGCTCCTCAGTGACGATGAATCTCGATGCCACCAAGTCCGGTTCATCCGGAGGGAGCTCCTCTTCTGTTCGAATCTTGCGTAGAATACGTTAAGTTCGTCAGGAAGAGAAGCACCACAGTTATTGATATTCCCAGCCTTTTCTTTGTGCCTAGTGATCTCATTTAGACCCTGCTATAGTCTACTGTCATCCCTTTGGTTAGCCTGGACTTCCAACTTGGCTCCATATTACCTCTTGGCGCCCTTAATGGCTTTTTGGAGTTCGCGCCTGGATTCCGTGTAGCGACTGGTATCCCCGGACCTAAAAGCCGCAGCTCTAGCCTTTAAAAGGGACTTGACCTCATAATTCATCCAAGGTTTCCGATTAGGGAATACCCGGATCATCTTGCGAGACACACAGTCCTCCATGCATTTCCAAATAAAGTCCATGATAGCTGAGGCATGCTCATTGAGGTTAGCTGCCGAGTCCTTGAATACTAACCAGTCCACTGATTCAAAACAGTCACGGAGGACCTCATCCGTTTCCTCCGTCCAACGCGACACTACTTTTGACACCGTGACCTCCCCCTTCAGTTTCTGTTTGTAAGCCCGGAGCAGGAGTATGGCCTGATGGTCCGATTTTCCGAAGTGAGGTCGTGGGACGGAACGGTAGGCATATCTGAAATTATTGATGTTTTCACTGCCAACTTTGATTCCCAAGATGTCTCATTTTCTGTAGTATTGTTTCACTGAACACATTAAATAAATCAGGGAAGAAAACATACCCTTGTCTAACGCCTCTCTTGATTTTCGTAAACTGACTCACTTCTCCATCTATTCTTACAGCGGCAGTTTGTTCCCAGTACAGATTTGTGATTAGGCGGAGGTCTTTCGAATCTAGATCTAGAGTTTTCTGTAATACTTCAAATAACTTATTGTGCCTCACTTTATCAAATGCTTTTGTGTAGTCGATAAAACAAGCAAACAAATCTTTTTGCACTTGAATAGCTCGTTCTGATAGTATCCTTAACATCAATGTCAGAGATATATAAAGAGTAAAAGAGAGGCGAGATATTGGACCACTGTAAAATAACGCTGGAGAGGTAGTAATGGGGGACAAGGAAATGTCGGATGAACTAAATGAGTATTTTGCATCAGTCTTCACTGTGGAAGACACTATGCTGGAGGTTTGAGGGCGTTAGGGGGCAGAAGTGAGCGCAATTGCTATTACTAGGGCGAAGGTACTTGGGAAGCTGAAAAGTCTGAGGGTAAATAAGTCACCTGGACCAGATGAACTATACCTCAGTATTCTGAAAGGTAGGGGAAGGAGCAGGTAGTGTTAAGGAAGAAGGGAGACTGCAGAAGGACTGGGACAGATTGGGAGAATGAGCAAAGAAGTGACAGATGGAATACAGTATTGGAAAGCGTACAGTCATGTACTTTGGTAGAAGAAATAAAAGCATGGTCTATTTTTTAAGCGGGCAGAAAATTCATAACTTCGAGGTGCAAAAGGGATTAGGAGTCCTTGGGCAGGATTCCCTAAAGATTAACTTGCAGGTTGACTTGATAGCAAGGAAGGCAAATGCAATGTTAGCATTCATTTTGAGAGGACGAGAATATAAAAGCAAGGATGTAATGCTGAGGCTTTATAAGACACTAGTCAAGAGTATTTGTAATGTGCTGTCAGGCCTGTGCGGAGAGCTGAAGATTGTTGGGGTCCAAGGTTTTTAGAGCACCTGAAATGGTTAATTGCTGTTTAATAAGAGTCATTAATCATTTTGAGTTTCTTGTGTTTTTCTCCAATGACTCACTCTTTGTAATGCGGTCTCCTGGTGCTTTCTGTATAAACTTGTTAAAGCTTATTTTGATAGGCTCGGAGATCGCACGTTATTTAAGCAGACACCCAATTAGCACTAACGGCGGGGTCCTAGTTTTGAGAATATTGCGTCTCATGGTGTTGCTCCGCCGAGCCCCCGAAGTTCTGTTAGAGTTCTAATGAATAAACTTCATTCAACTTCACTTGCCCCATCACTGAACAGTTCCCACATATGTCTGTCTTCCTCTTGCTTTCTTCCCTTCAATCTTTCCCATAAGTACCATGCATTCTAACTTCTATTTCATAATCACATGTCCAATGAAGTTATGTTGCCTTTTCATGTTCTCATACATTATCTCTTTTTGCGTTTGCTCTGTTCATGCACCCTCATTAGATATTCATTTCATCCATGATATTCTTTGCATCCACCTCAAAAACCACATCTCTGCTGCTTCAATTCATTTTCCTCATGTTACTAGATATTGTCCAACATTCTGATAAATGTAACATTTCAGTGCTCTGAGGCAGATTGTCATACCTAGTTTAGTGTTGGTCAGTATACTCTTCATTCTCGTAAAGGTGTCCTTTGCCATCCTATTCTTCTTTTGATGTCCATGTCGCACCTGCCATCTGATATCACCCAGCTTCCTAGGACTCTCCTTCTTTTTGGATATCACCATACATTCTGTCTTTTTGCAATTGATAGGTAGACCCATTTTTGCGCTTTCTTCAACAACTATATCAATTAAGTTTTGTGGTTCTTCCTCCGTACTTGCAATTAACACAGTGTCATCTGCATGTCAGAAATTATTGATGTTTTCACCGCCAACTTTGATTTCCAAGATGTCTCTTATTTTTTGTAATATTGTTTCACTGTACACATTGAATAAATCAGGGGAGAAAACATACGCCTGTCTTGATTTTCGTAAACTGACTCACTTCTCCAACTATTCTTACAGAAGCAGTTGGTTCCCAGTGCAGATTTCTGATTAGGTGGAGGTCTTTTGAATCTAGATCTAGTTTTCTGTAATACAAAGTTTGTATTTCAAATAACTTATTGTGCTTCACTTTATCCAATGCTTTTGTGTAGTCGATAAAACAAACAAACAAATGATGGTGGAGATAGGTAGGGTAAATGCAAGCATGCTTTTTCCACGGGGAAGGGGTTGGTGGAACTAGATTAAGGGTGAATGGTGAAAAGCTGGAGGGGACTGAGGGGAAACTTCTTCACTCAGAGGGTCATGAGAATGTGGACTGAGCTGCCAGCCCAAGCGGTGCATGTGAGCTCGATTTCAATGTTTAATTGAAGTTTTGACAGGTATGGTCCCGATGCAGGTCGATGGGAGTAGTCAGCTTAAACAGTTTGCCACAGACTAGATGGGCAGAAGAGCCTGTTTCTGTGCTGTAATTTTCTATGATTATGACTCTAATTTATGAAGTGAAGGTAACAGCTGAAGTTTTAGAAACAAATTTGAAATCTTTATCACTGATGACCATATAAGATATTTGAGAAATACAGACTCAGTACTCTAATGAAGAAAAATGTTTCTGTATGGAGAATGGTGGGAGGTTACACTGTTGTGGTGCCTGGAGATATGGCACTAGTTATCCACCAGTAGTTCCAGCTACATTGCCTCCTTATCTGGCACAGCAGATAGACTCCCAAGGACACACTGAAGTGAACATGATAATCAACAGATTCTCCCAGTGGTGATGGAAGCCAAAGTTCAGGGCACAACTGCGACAAACATTTGAAAGATGCATGAGGTGTCAGAAAAATAATATTGGATCAATGAAAGAAAAAAATCACCACAATTAAGATCTCCTGCTCCAACTGGTCCATTTTTGAATTCGCAAGTGGACTACATTACTTTCTGAAAGTGTGAAGGATACTCAGACATACTGATGACAGTGGACAAGTTTTCATGATTGCTGGAAGCTATTCCAATGACAAAAGCCAGTATGACACACATATAAGCCAATGTTCTGAACAAGGAGAGGAGTGAGGAGGAGAAGGGAGATGGCAATGTGGAGGAGAGGGGGGGATGAGGGGGAAAAGGGAGGGTGAGAAGAGAGAAGGTGAGGGGTATGGAGGAGGGGTGAGGGGGTAGGATGCTGGGAGAAGGGGGCAGAAAGGGGGAGAGGATCGGAGAGGCCGAGTGGGTGGGAGGAGGAGGGGTTACGAGGATGGAGTGAGAGTCAGGGATAAGAGGAAAGAGGAAGAAAGGGGATGGGAAGGGTACAGGGGTAGAGGAGGTGGGAGAAGAAGGGGGAAGGAGGGGGTGGAGAGGTGGGAGAAGGAGGGGGGAGGGGGGGAGGGGGAGGAGGGAGAAGGAGGGGGTGGGAGAAGGAGGGGTGGGAGAGAGAGGGAGGGAGAGGGAGGGAGAGGGATGGGAGTGGGAGGGAGGGAGAGGGATGGGAGAAGGAGGGGTGGGAGGGAGGGAGAGGGAGGGAGAGGGAGGGAGAGGGAGGGAGAGGGAGGGAGAAGGAGGGAGAAGGAGGGAGAAGGAGGGAGAAGGAGGGAGAAGGAGGGAGAAGGAGGGAGAAGGAGGGGTGGGAGAAGGAGGGAGAAGGAGGGAGAAGGAGGGAGAAGGAGGGAGAAGGAGGGAGAAGGAGGGAGAAGGAGGGAGAAGGAGGGAGAAGGAGGGAGAAGGAGGGAGAAGGAGGGAGAAGGAGGGAGAAGGAGGGAGAAGGAGGGAGAAGGAGGGAGAAGGAGGGAGAAGGAGGGAGAAGGAGGGAGAAGGAGGGAGAAGGAGGGAGAAGGAGGGAGAAGGAGGGAGAAGGAGGGAGAAGGAGGGAGAAGGAGGGAGAAGGAGGGAGAAGGAGGGAGAAGGAGGGGTGGGAGAAGAAGGGAGAAGGAGGGGTGGGAGAAGAAGGGAGAAGGAGGGGTGGGAGAAGAAGGGAGAAGGAGGGGTGGGAGAAGAAGGGAGAAGGAGGGGTGGGAGAAGAAGGGAGAAGGAGGGGTGGGAGAAGAAGGGAGAAGGAGGGGTGGGAGAAGAAGGGAGAAGGAGGGGTGGGAGAAGGAGGGGTGGGAGAAGAAGGGGTGGGAGAAGAAGGGGTGGGAGAAGAAGGGAGAAGGAGGGGTGGGAGAAGAAGGGAGAAGGGGGAAGGCGTGGTGGAGAGGTGGGAGAAGGGGGTAGGCGGGGTGGAGAGGTGGGGGAAGGGGGAAGGAGGGGTGGAGAGGTGGGGGAAGGGGGAAGGAGGGGTGGAGAGGTGGAGGAAGGGGGAAGGAGGGGTGGAGAGGTGGGAGAAGGGGGAAGGAGGGGGTGGAGAGGTGGGAGAAGAAGGGGAAGGAGGGGTGGAGAGGTGGGAGAAGAAGGGGAAGGAGGGGTGGGAGAAGAAGGGGAAGGGGGGTGGAGGGGTGGGAGAAGAAGGGAAGGAGGGGTGGAGGGGTGGGAGAAGAAGGGAAGGAGGGGTGGAGAGGTGGGAGAAGAAGGGAAGGAGGGGTGGAGGGGTGGGAGAAGAAGGGAAGGAGGGGTGGAGGGGTGGGAGAAGAAGGGAAGGAGGGGTGGAGGGGTGGGAGAAGAAGGGAAGGAGGGGTGGGAGAAGAAGGGAAGGAGGGGTGGAGGGGTGGGAGAAGAAGGGAAGGAGGGGTGGAGGGGTGGGAGAAGAAGGGGGATGGAGGGGTGGGAGAAGAAGGGGATGGAGGGGTGGGAGAAGAAGGGGATGGAGGGGTGGGAGAAGAAGGGGATGGAGGGGTGGGAGAAGAAGGGGATGGAGGGGTGGGAGAAGAAGGGGGATGGAGGGGTGGGAGAAGAAGGGGAAGGAGAGGTGGGAGAAGAAGGGGAAGGAGGGGTGGAGAGGTGGGAGAAGAAGGGGAAGGAGGGGTGGAGAGGTGGGAGAAGAAGGGGAAGGAGGGGTGGAGGGGTGGGAGAAGAAGGGGAAGGAGGGATGGAGGGGTGGGAGAAGAAGGGGAAGGAGGGATGGAGGGGTGGAGAAGAAGGGGGATGGAGGGGTGGGAGAAGAAGGGGGATGGAGGGGTGGGAGAAGAAGGGGGAGGGAGGGGTGGGAGAAGAAGTGGGAGGGAGGGGTGGGAGAAGAAGGGGGAGGGAGGGGTGGGGGAAGGAGGGGTGGGGGAAGAAGGGGGATGGAGGGGATGGAGAGGTGGTAGAAGAGGGGAAGGAAGGGTGGAGAGGTGGGAGAAGGGGGATGGAGGGGTGGAAAGGTGGGAGAAGGGAGAAGGAGGGGGAAGGAGGGGTGGGAGAAGAAGGGGAAGGGGGTTGGGAGAAGAAGGGGAAGGAGGGGTGGGAGAAGAAGGGGGGCGGAGAGGTGGGAGAAGGGGGACGGAGGGGGCGGAGAGGTGGGAAAAGAAGGGGGACGGAGGGGGCGGAGAGGTGGGAGAAGAAGGGGGACGGAGAGGTGGGA
Organism: Mobula birostris; assembly: GCF_030028105.1. Classification (NCBI taxonomy): domain Eukaryota; kingdom Metazoa; phylum Chordata; class Chondrichthyes; order Myliobatiformes; family Myliobatidae; genus Mobula; species Mobula birostris. Next base: position 29,227,608 of record NC_092380.1, on the reverse strand, counting down.
GAAGAAGGGGGATGGGGGGGACGGAGGGGGTGGAGAGCTGGGAGAAGAAGGGGGACGGAGGGGGTGGAGAGCTGGGAGAAGAAGGAGGACAGAGGGGGTGGAGAGGTGGGAGAAGAAGGGGGACGGAGGGGGGTGGCGAGGTGGGAGAGGATGGGAAGCAGAGGAGAGAGGAGGTGAGAGAGGAGAAGGAGTGAGACGAAGGTGGAGGAGGGAGGGCAGAGGGGGAGGGCAGACAGGGAGGAGGGACCAACAGACCCACCTATTTAAATCTAGCCTAACCACAGGCGAATTTACAATGACCAGTGAACCTACTAACTGTAAGTATTTGGACTGTGGGAGGAAACCAGAGCACCTGGAGGAAACCCACGCATTGACAGGGAGAACACAGAAACTCCTTACAGGCAGTGGTGGTTATTGAACCCAGTCAATTGTGCTGTAAAGCGTTGTGCTAACCACTATGCTACAGTGCCACCCCAAGTTCTACCTATATGGTCTTGCAGGACAATTAAAATATATTTTAACCTTTCTGTGTAGTATTAGCAAATTTCCCTGGAAGGATATTTATCCCTGACGGGTTCCAGGGCAATACATTTCTCTTGTACAGGTTGCTTCTACCCAAGAAGAGAACCACAAAAAATATGCATTTCCATTTATGAGCAACCATTTTAATCTCCATTCACATACATCAGTCCATGGCTTCCTCTACTGCCACAATGAGGCCAATCTCAAACTGCAGAAGCACCACTGTCTGGGTATTGTCCAACCAAATGGCATGAACAGTCATTTCCCCAATTTCGAGGAAAAATTTCCCCTTCCCCTTCCCTCTACTCTATTCTCCCCCCCCCCCCACCTCTGGTCTCTTACCTCTCCTCCTGCTTCACCTCCCCGAGTCCGTTTATCCCATGGTCTACTTTCCACTCCCATCAGATTCTTTCCTCTACAGCCTGTTACCTTTCCCAACATTGCCTCCCAGCTACTCACATCATCCTCCTGCCCCACCTACCTGGCTTCACTCATCACCTTCTAGCTTGTCCTCCTTCCCCTGTGCCCTCCTTTCTATGCTGGCATCTTTCCCCTTCCTTTCCAGTCCCGATAAAGGGTCTCGGTAAATAATGACCGTCTGTTCATTTACACTGACACTACCTAACCCGCTGAATTCCAGCATTTTGTGTATGTTGCATGGTTACTTACCACCACCCCGAGCCTGCTGCTGGACGGCTGATACGCTGCGCGGTAAATGGTTTCGCTTCTGTTATTGGCTAAGGTTAGAGATAGGGCGGGGTTTCGTACACGCTGCTCGTCTAATGGCCAGAGCACACGTCGCTCCGGTTGAATCACAGCCTCCGGTATTCTACATGACTGACGAACTGTTTCGTTTGACCGGCAGGTGTATCAGCCAATGATAGGAGGGTACAGAGGCAGGTCTGGACTGTGAATAGCCAAGCGGAAAGGACCGTCATGCTCCGCCCCTCCTACGCCACCGTTCTCTCACCATGACATGCCTCAGTGAGTTGCTACTGTCGGTGTTGGCTGGCCTATGAGTTAAAAAGAACAGACGTAGTTTAACGCCTCAGCGGGTCATCGGGAGCAGCGGTTGTTTGTGCGGGCTGAGGAGGGCTGTTGAAGCTGTGAAAGAGTAGGACTACAACTTTCAGATTGCTCCGCGGCATCACAGGTTCATCAGCTGCCTCCTCTTGACAGCACCGCCTGCCGGGAGTTGTAGTTTGGCCTGAGCGGCCATCTTGTGCGACGGTTGGAGCTCGGCCCGCCCGAGGTTTTCGTAGTTCAATATGGAGGGCTGGCAGATGTGAGACTAATGACCCAAAGTATGCAAGATGCAGCCGCTGTAAAGTGCAATATGTGCCTTGCAGAGGAAAAGGGAGCTACAACCGCCATTTTTCCGCGGTCATTTTCACTGGGGCAGGAGCTGGGGAGAAAATGAGGCAATATCGTAGAACTTCTCTAGTTTTGTAATCACGATGGGGTTGCAGTGGCGGGGAGGGTAGTATTGCATCATTCCCATTTCTAGGATCAGTGCAGGAACTGGGGAAGGAGTGAGTGAGAGGCAACACACGCCACATTGCCTCCCAGTTTTAGTATAATTGCAAAGTTACTGTGCGGTTGGAGTAAGTGGAGGGAATTTAGCTTTGCATTCTCACCATTTCTGGGATCAGTGCACAGTCAGTACCCCGTTTCCTTATGATTGAAGCCTTCCATTCCTGGCAATATATCCCTGTGATGCAACCCTGCGAGAAAGAATGAGTGCATTCACCCTATACGTGCTCATCATGATTTTATAAAACCACCTCAGTCCCATACTCAGAATCAGGTTTAACTAGACAATGGGGTGACTGTTCGGGCAGCCTTTGAGAGAAGGATAGTGCAGTCTGATGTGACCAGAATGAACATTAAATTTTCCTGAATGCTATTGCTATCTCTTTCATTTGGAAATTAAAGAAGAAAAACTAAGCTTATTAAAGAAGAAAGATGCATAGCAAGATAAATATGTGACCAGAATGAACATTAAGTATCCATGAAGTAAATTTGACGTAATGGGGTTTGCTGGGTCGGGTTTGGAATTAAATGTCCAATGTATTTAGCCTTGAATAATCAGGGAAGGATTCCATCGATTCCTAGTTGGAATGACTTCTTTGGCACCAAACGATGTCATTTGGAAGAGGCAATTGTATTGTCTGATATTCTTCCTGAACTCTTTTGCAATAGGTTCATTATTACTGTATAAATTGAGGAGTTCATTAGGTAGAGGCTGCAAGTTGCCCATCCTGACCTGTCCCTTCATACAGCAGAAATGTGGGGTTTCTCCAGTGAATAGGAAGACACAACAGTGAGGGCATACTCTCGTCTCTTCCTCTCTCCTCCTTCTCTGCCTGTTTTGGTCATTCTGGAGATGCGCAGCCCTTTCATCCTTCGTTTCTTCATCTCTTCTACCATTTGTTCTTTCTCTCTGATCCTGGAGTCGTGCGGCCCTGGCCTGATCGGATTTGTTCTCTCCTCCGTCTCTGCCTATTGTTGTCATTTTGAAGACGTGCATGCCTGTCCTCCTCTGTCTCGTCTTCTCTCATCCTTTTTGTTCTGACTCTTTGACCCTGGAGTTGTGCGGCCCTGGCCTCATCCAATTGTTGTTCTCTCCCCCTCCTTGCCACCTCCCGACGATGTTTGGTGTTGTCTCTTGACCATAGTGTCCCCCTTCTCTTTCTACGTGGCATAATTAGACTATCCATATATTTTTACCCTAATGCTTGATAGAAGATAGGAAGCAGTAACACAAAGCCTTTAAGCTGCTGAAACTGGCCATGCGCATGCGTTGTGGTGTGGCATCGCAGTCTCCATGGAAGGTGGAAGGGGCTCTGAGCATCGTGAGCCGCTGCTGAGGCTGGCCGTGCGCATGCGTGGGGCTGTGGCGTCCCGATTTCCATGATGACCGATCGGGTCTCGGGTGAAAGGCAGCCTGTTGATTTTTGGCGAATGAGCAATTTTATACGAATATATAACCTGAACTTTGCCTGCATTCTGTAAGTTAGTGCATTTTAATTCAATTTAGCCAAAAAAAGTGCCGCTCTTATGCACCGTTTGTGCTAATTGGAGGTCACAAACAGACAGAGCATGCGAGTTTTAGTAGTATCCTAGACAACCGGGTGACCCGTTGGGGCACCCTTTGAGAGAAAGGTAGTGCAGTCTGATGTGATGTGCTTTGGAAATTAAAGAAGCAAAACTCAGTTTATTAAAGAAGAAAGACACATAGCAAGACAAATATAGCTCCTCCTTGATTAACAAAGGACACTTTTGATGACAACATTTCTGGTTGATCTGCCACCCTTCAAGAATACTCTAATGTTTTCATTTCTTTTTCCCGGCTTAAAGTCACATACAGCTGACCATGCTGGAATACCAGTTTCTCCAGATAAATCAACATATTCTCCATGGTTTGGTCTTGCGCCTTATGTATAGTCATGGCAAAGCATGACGGTATCCAGAACTGGCTCCGCTGAAGGGGGACATCTTCCCCTTCTGATAAATTGGGAATAATTCTTGGCATCATGACAATGTCATTTTTGAACGCACCAATGTTTACCTTTACCACGATGAGATTGTCGTGCAGTTCTTCCACCATCATTCACGTTCCATTGCAAAGCCTTGGTGGATCCAAGTTCCTCATTGAAATGATGGGAGATCCCCTCTTCAATTCCAGTTCATGTAGTGGCAATCCAGAGAGTTTGACCGAATCAAGGAATTCTGTTGGAAAATGAGTGGCGATAGCTCCTTCACTTACGGCATTGAAGGAACAGTACTCTTTCATGATTCCACGGAAGTGTCTAATGCATGTAAGATTTATTTTTCGCATCATTTCATTCAGAGGAACCAAGGTAGAATTCCTCGAGAACAGTTCTGCAGAATTGTCGAATGTTGGGTAGATGAAATCAATGCATTCTTCTATAGTTTTTGCTGGCAGAATCATATCTTCAAGTAATTCGATTTCATCATTTTCATTTTTCTCAATCTTGTCTTCTCCAACATCCAGTAAGAACTCAGAATATCATCCTTCTCCCTCACTCAATCGCATGTTTCATCTTCAATTGAAACTTGATGAAGCTTCTCCATAAGTAGGATTTTTTTATACATGAATTCTCCACATCAGCATCATTTCCGCATTTCACAACTGCTAGAAGCAAATGGTTAAAATGCCCCCGAAGGCCTCATTCTTGCCGCATACATCACAAAGAGTCCGGTCCACTGCTTTGAAGCTCTCCCTCCTAATCATGGGGCACTCAACCCAGACAATAAGCCTCGCATTTTGGAGTAAATTTGCAGTATTGGTGTTTTTATCGATGTTAGAAAGGGCATCTTCATTGACCTTGAGGGGTATTTTGAATCTTGAATGCGCTGTCCTACCACCAGGCATCAATGTTGCTGCAATACCTGATGATGCTACAGCAATAGCAACACCTCCATCTCCCCTAACTTTAGTGAGGATCAAGTTGATGATAAATGTCTTGCCCATTCCTCCTGGTGTATCAACGAAAATCATTGAGAGAGATTCCTTTCCAAGCAGTCACACATTATTCTCATTATTCAATAGGCTACTCTTTGCCGCATATTCTCGAGTTGATCTTTCCTTTTCTCCTCTGTCTTTTCCTCTCTCCTCCTTCTCTGCCTGTTTTTGTCATTCTGGAGACGCGCAGCCCTTTCATCCTTCGTCTCTTCATCTCTTCATCTGTTCTACCATTTGTTCTTTCTCTCTGATCCTGGAGTCGTGCGGTCCTGGCCTGATTGGATTCTTGTTCTTCTCCTCCTTCTGTGCCTATTGTTGTCATTTTGGAGACATGCGTGCCTCTCCTCTGTCTCTTCTTCTCTCATTTTTTTGTCTTGACTCTTTGATTCTGGAGTCATGCGGCCCTGGCCTCATCGGATTGTTGTTCTCTCCTTCTCCTTGCCGCTTCCCGACGATGTTTGGCGCCATCTCTTGACCCCAAATGTCCCCCTTCTCTTTCCATGCAGTATAATTAGGCTGTCCATATTTTTTTTTACCCTAATGCTTGATAGGAGAAACAAAGCAGTAACACCAAAGCCTCCAGGATGCTGATTTTTCTTGATGATGTGGTTGGCGCTCTCCTAAATGGACATGATAGCCCTGCCCTTTTGCTACGGTGGGTGTCGCTGCTATGAGCATCGTGAGCCACTGCTGATGCTGGCCATGTGCATGCGTCGTGGTGTGGCGTCGCGGTTTCCATGAAAGGTGGAATGGGCTAGGATTGTGGAAAGTGGGGCCTGTTGATTGACAAGTGAGCAATTTTATATGAATATATAACCCTGAACTTTGCATGCATTCTGTAAGTTAGTGCATTTTAAGTCGATTTAGTCAAAAAAAGTGCCACTGTAATGCACCATTTGGGCTAACTGGAGGTCACAAACAGATAAATAGAGCATGAGAATTTTAGTAGTATGTAGATAGATATCACTGGCATGTGTCGTGAAATTTGTTGTCTTTGTGGCAGCAGTACAATGCTATACATAATGGGAAAAAAAAACTGAATTGCAGTAAGTACTTCCCCTACAACTCGGTCCTTCCACTCCCATCAACATCCTAGTAAATCTTTTCTGCACTTTTTCCAGTTCTGTAACACAGTATAGCAACCCAAACGGAACACAATAATCCAAGTCCTGAAGAAGAGTCTTGGCTTGAAACGTCGACTGCTTACTCCTTTCCATAGATGTGCCTGGCTTTTGAGTTCCTCCAGCATTTTGTGTCTTGCTTTGGATTTCTGGCATCTGCAGATTTTCTCCTGTTTGTGACCGTAATTGAAGCATGGCCTCACCACTGCCCTTCACCTTCAACTCCCAACATTTATACTCAATGCCCTGACTGATGAAAGCCAACGTCCGAAAACCTTCTTCACTACCTGTGATTACACTTTCAGTGAACTGTGTATTTGTACACCTCGGTCCCTCTTTTCCTCAACACTGTGAACATTGTACTTGGATTTGACCTTGCACTGATCTGAATTAAAGGCCATCTGCCATTCCTCGGCCACATACCAAGGATGATCACGATTGCCCCTGTAATTTTTGCTCCTTCTTCACTGTCCATGATACAACTAGTTAGAATGTTACTCGCGCTCCTCAGTCTCTCTGTTTCACAATGCTGTGGGATGGGTCCAGGTCCTTGGAGTTGGGAATTTGAGGAGGTGCTCTGATTGAGGTTGGACAGGATGTGGAGCAAGCAGAGGATGAGGGAATGGAACAGGAGGAATGGGGGCATCTTGTCCTGAGACTGATGCTCAAAGCCCCTCTCCCCCCACCAAACCCACTCTTTGTGTAATATATAAAAAAATCTTGCCCTTTCTCCTTTGAACTTATCCCTTCCACCTTAAATGCATTTCCTCTGGTGTTAGGCATTTTAACCCTGGGAAAATGCCTGCTCTATGCCTCTCTCTGCAGTTGTGGCTATTATAGAGATAGTGCCAAACACTAGGCTGCTAAACAAGATAAGAAACCATGGTATTGCAGGAAAGATACCAGTGTGGACAACAAATTAGCTGACTAGCAGATGTCTATAAGTGGGGGTAAAGGGGGCCTTTTCTGGTTGCTTGCCAGTAATTAGTGGTGTTCAATATGTCCCTATTGAACAGAGATGATGAGGAAATTCTTTAGCCAGAAAGGTGAATCTGTGGAATTCATTGTCACAGATGGCTGTGGAGACCAATTCATTGGGTATATTTAAAGCAGAAGGTTGATGGGTTTCTGTTTATCAGGGGTGTCAACTGTTACAGGCTGAAGGCAGGAGAATGGTTGAGAGGGAAAATGTTAGCCATGATCAAATACTGATGCAGACTTGAAGAACCAAAAGGCCCAATTCTTCTCATATGTCTTATGGTCTTAGGGCAGGTTGCTGAGCAGTGGCCTGATAAAAGGTTTAAAAATTTGTAGAGTAACACTGCACTGAAACAGGACCCTTGGCCCAACCTGTGCATGCCAACCCAGGTGCCCACCTAAACTAGTCCCATCTGCCTGCATTTGATCCATCCCCTTTAAGACACTGAATTACCATGAATGTACATCTCAGGCAGCAAGGACATACAGGTGGAAAGGTCCTTTTCCCCTGTTGTATGACTGTATGACTAAACCTTTCCTATCCCTGTACAGATCCAAATGTCTATTAAATTTGTTTAAATACAGGACCACAGTGTTGGGTCTTTAAAAGAACATTAAGGTGTATAAGGGCCTGACGGGATATGCACCTGATTATTGATAGAGGCAGGGGCTGAGGTTACTAGGGATTTCACTAATATCTTTGTGTCCTCTCTAACCACAGGTGAGCTCCCTGAGGACTAGTGAGAAGCTGATGTTCTATTATTCAAGAAGGGGAACAGATAATTCTGGAAACTATGGACTCACATCAGTGGTAGGGAAATTACTGATGAAGGTTTTTAGCAATGGTATGTAGAGTCATAGAGCACTTTAGCAAAGAAACAAGCCCTTCAGCCTATCCAGACCACGCTGACATGTTTTTCTGCCTAGTCTGATCTACCAGCACACAGACCATACCCCTCCGTACACCTCCCATTTATGTACCTATCCAAACTTCTTTTCCTGTGTAAGTCCTACCCTGGCTTGTCCTTCCAAAGTGAAATGCCTCACATTGATCTGCATTGAATTCCATCTGCCATTTTTCCACGCATTTTTGCAGATTGTCCAGATCACGCTGCAGGCATTGAGGCCTTGCTGTCCACTACGCCCCCAGTCTTGTTGAATCAGTTTACCACATTACTATTCAAGCCATTAATATAGTTACTCCAAAACCTGGGCCTCTGTACCTCCCTCTGCAACTGGATCCTTGACTTCCTCATCAGGAGACCAGTCTGTGCAGATCAGAAATAACATTTCATTCTCTCTGACAATCAACATTAATGCACCTCAAGGATGTGTGCTTAGCCCACTTTTCTACTTTCTACAGCCACAACTGTGTGGCCAGGCATAGTCAAAGAGCATCTATGAATTTTTTTTTAGATTTTAGATTAGATTATGAGGACACTCAGTCCTCGTTTATTGCCATTTAGAAATGCATGCATTAAAAAATGATACAATGTTCCTCTGGTATGATATCACAGAAACACAAGACAGACTAAAGCTGACAAAAATCATATAAGTATAACGTATAGTTACAACAGTGCAAAGCAATACTGTAATTTGATAAGAGCAGACCATGGGCACGGTAAAAAAAAGTCTCAAAGTCCCGATAGCCCCAGCATCTCACACAGACGGTAGAAGGGAGAAACTCTCCCTGCCATGAGCTTCCAGCGCCGCAAAGTTGCTGATGCAGCATCCTGGAAGCACCGGACCACAGTCCGACTCTGAGTCTGTCCGAAAACTTCGAGCCTCCGACACCGAGCACCATCTCTGCCAAGCGCTTTGACCCTGCCCCGACTGCTGAGCAACAAGCAAAGCCGAGGATTCGGGGCCTTCCCCTCCGGAGATTTCGGATCACACAGTAGCAGCGGCAGCAAAACAGGCATTTCAGAAGTTTCACCAGATGTTCTTTCGTGCTCTCACATCTGCCTCCATCAAATCAGAATTGTGCACGGCACCCTACTTGACAGATTATAGATTGTTGTAGCGTGGATGAAATCACCGGAGAGACAGAGTCACTGTTAGATACAAAGCAGCTTCTTTATTCCACACAAGGTACAGCAGGCATCATACGGACGGAGACACTTCCTGCAGAAAGGTCTGCTAGGCCAATGTGGGCTCGATATTTATATGTTAAACACAAAGGCAATTGCTACTTTAAAAGTTATAGACAATGCTTCCTTTTGAAGCTACATACAAAATGTCACACCTTCGGACTTCATCCTTTCCTTCCAACGCCAACATGTCTGGGTTGGTATCCACAGCCTTTAGTTAAATCCACAATACATTTTGGCATTTTACATGCTAACATAGAAGACAAGTAATATTTGTAATGTATAGATAATACTGTCTTAGAAACTACGGCATCAGGTCAAACTATGCCGCCAGAAGCTCCTGGTATTCACACTTTTTTAGGAAGCGCATTGTTGTGGACTCAATCCACAGTACTTTGTCAAATAGAAGTCTGGTGGCCAAAGTCATTTAAGTGTAAACAAATCATCTACCCAAAAAAACTCACTCTAACACAGATATTCATCACCGGAGAGGCCGCGCATGCTGCATCGCGTCGCCATCTTCTCCTCCTAGGTGCAAATGCAACTATTGTCAGAACTTCAGATGGTGACAAGAAGGCGTACAGGAGTGAGACAGATCAGCTGGTTGAGTGATGTCACGGCTACAACCTTGCACTCAACGCCAGTAACACAAAGAAATTGATTGTGGACTTCAGGAAGAGTAGTTGCGGGAGCACACACCGGTTCTCATCGAGGGATCAGAAATGGAGAGGGTGGGCAGTTTCAAGTTCATGGGGGTCAATATCTCTGAAGACCTACCCTGGGCCCAATATATTGATGCAATTACAAAGAAGAGGCAGCAGTGATTATATCTCATTTGGAGTTTGAGGAGAATTGGTAGGTCACCAAGGACACAAATTTCTGCAGAAGTACTATGGGAGCATTCTAACTGATTGCCTCGCCATCTGGTATGGAGGGGCACTGCAAAAGATCAGAAAAAGCTGCAGAACATTGCAAACTCAGCCACCTCCATTATGGGCACTAGCATCCCCAGCATTTCGGACACCTTAAAAAGGCAATGGCTCAAACAGGCAGCATCCATCATTAAGGACCCCCATCACTCAGGGCATACCCACTTCTCATTACTACCATCAAGGAGGAGGTAAATGGAAACTGAAGACATACTCAATGTTTCAGGAACAGCTTCTTCCCCCCTGTCATCATATTTATGAATGGTCAATGAACCCTTTTATTTTATATATACTTACTATAATTCAGTTTTATTTTGTCTTGCAATGTACTGCTGCCGCAAAACAACAAATTTCACAACAGTTGCCAGTGATATTAAACTTGATTCTAATTCTGAAATGACATTCAACAACAGACCCAGCACCAATCCCTGCAGAATCCCATCAGACACAGGCGTCCAATTAGAGAGACCACTATCTTGCACCAGTCTCTGTCTTCTCCCACAAAGTCAATGCTTAATCCAATTTGCTACATCATCCTGAATACCAAGCAACTTAATTTTCTGGACCAGCCTCCCTTGCGAGACTTTATCAAAGGCCGAGCTAAAGTCCATGTAAACAGTGTCCACTATCTTTCCTTAATCCACAAAAAAATTCTATGTGATTGGTTAGATAAGACCTACCACACCCAAATCTATATTGGCCATCTCTAATCATTCCTGTCTAATAAATACTTATAAGGCATGAAAGCAGAATTAGGCCATTCAGCTCTTCAAGTCTGCTCCACCATTTCATCATAGCTGATCCACATTCCCTCTCAACTTCATTCACCTGCCTTCTCCCTGTAACCTTTCATGCCCTGACTGATCAAGAATCTGTTTAGTGCCACCTTAACTACATCCAATGACTTGGCCTCTACAGCTGCCTGTAGCAATTAATTCCACAGATTCACCACCCTCTGGCTAAAGAAATTCTTCTTCATCTCCGTTCTAGATGGACGTCCCTCTATTCTGAAGCTGTGCCCTCTGGTCCTAGACTTCCCCACTATAATTACACCTATCTACATTCTCTCTACACCTTTCAACATTCAATAGGTTTTAATGGGATTCCCTCCCCCCCTTCCTTTTAAATTCCAGTGAGTACAGGCCCAGATCCTCATATGATAACCCTGAGCTTCCCAGAATTATTCTTATCTTTTCAGAACTTTGTCCAATGTTAGCACATCCTTTCTTAAATATAGGGCCCAAAACTACTCACAGAACTTCAAGTGAGCCCTCATCTGTGCCTTAAGAAGTCTGAGCATTACATTCTTGCTTTTACATTTGGAACACCATTAGTCACCAGCAGCAATCTAGAAAAGCCTCCCTTTATTCACACTCTTTGCCTTCTGCTAATCAGCCAATCCTCTATCCTCTAATTAGTATCTTTCCTATACCAACATGGGCTCTTATCTTGTAAGCAGGCCCATGTGCTTCACCTTGTCAAAGGCCTTCTGAAAATCTAAGTACACCCACCTATTCTCCTTTGTCTATCCTGCTTGTTATTTCCTGAAAGAATTCCAACAGATTTGTCAGGCAAGATTTTTTCCGAAGGAAACCATGACTTTTGTCTATTTTATCATGTGCCTCCAAGTACCCCAAAACCACAACCTTAAAAATCAACACCAACATCTTCCCAACTGCTGAGGTCCGGCTTACTGGCCTATAATTTATTTTCTTCTGCCCTTTCAGGTTCCCAAGCACTTTCTCCCTAGTAATAGCAATTACACCCACTTTTGCTCCCTGATACTCTCAAAGCTCCGGCATACCGCTGGTGTCTTTTACCGTGAAGATGGATGCAAAATACTTAATTCGTTCATCAGCCATTTACAGCATGGGAGTACCATTTAATATGTGGAAATCACAACCTTATTTTTCTAGCAGCTCTCTGCTATTTCTCTACAAATTTGCTCCCCTGAACCCCACTGCCTATTGCAAGGTCTATAATGTAAACCCATTAACCTCATCATCCCTTTTCACTCTTCAGTTCCACCCATATTTCCTGAGTAGACAAACAATCCAGTCTGTCCTGTTTGAGCAATAATGGCTACATCATAATTCCAAGTAATTGTCCATGTTCTCAGCTCATCTGCCTTACCTACAAAACTGTAGAAAATGCTCCAGGTGCAGTTTCACTAACATCTTGTATAACAGCGCCATAATGTCTCAACTCCTGTGCTCCTCAGCTGAAGGGTTTAATTTCGTGCTATGCAGTTCTGTGAAAAGAAGGGTCTGACGATAGGTAGCGGGACTGATTTGTGATGCGGGGAGTCGGGGAAGGGGGTGACTGGCTGCAGCCAGTTCCCACAGAGTGCCCTGTCCCAAATCCTCTGCCTGTCCAATGTGTGGAAGAAGGGTTTGAGGTCGACTCCAAACCCTTTGAGTATGAGGAGAGGGTGAGAGTAGTGATCCTGTGGAGAATGCGGTTATTCCCTGTTATGCACCAATGCTGATGCCAGCAGCTGTACAGAACCAGCTAGGTTCACCGAGTCCTTCTGGGCTCTGTCTTCTGCGCATGGCACTATCCATCCCTTCAGAAGCAGAATAGGCTTTATTATCACCGGCATGTGACATGAAATTTGTTAATTTAGCAGCAGCAGTTCAACGCAATACATAACCTAGCAGAGAGGGAAATAATAAATAATAAATAAAATTTTAAAAAATAAACAAGTAAATAATTACAAATATTGAATAGATTTTTTAAAAAGTGCAAAAACAGAAATACTGTATATTTAAAAAAAAAAGTGAGGTAGTGTCCAAAGATTCAATGTCCATTTGGGAATGGGATGGCAGAGGGGAAGAAGCTGTTCCTGAATCGCTGAGGGTGTTCCTTCAGGCTTCTGTATCTCCTACCTGATGGTAACAGTGAGAAAAGGGCATGCCCTGGGTGCTGGAGGTCCTTAATAATGGACGCTGCCTTTCTGAGACACCACTCCCTAAAGATGTCCTGTGTATAGACAATAGACAATAGGTGCAGGAGTAGGCCAGTCGGCCCTTCGAGCCAGCACTGCCATTCACTGTGATCATGGCTGATCATCCACTATCAGTATCCAGTTCCTGCCTTATCCCCATAACCTTTGATTCCACTATCTTTAAGAGCTCTAGCCATCTCTTTTTTGAAAGCATCCAGAGACTTGGCCTCCACAGCCTTCTGGGGCAGAGTATTCCATATGTCCACCACTCTCTGGGTGAAAAAGTTTTTCCTCAACTCCGTTCTAAATGGCCTACCCCTAATTCTTAAACTGTGGCCTCTGGTTCTGGACTCACCCATCAGCAGGAACATACTTTCTGCCTCCAGCGTGTCCCATCCCTTATAATCTTTTATGTTTCAATAAGATTCCCTCTCAGCCTTCTAATTCCAGAGTATACAAGCCCAGTCGCTCCAATCTTTCGACAGATGACAGTCCCGCCATCCCAGGAATTAACCTTGTGAACCTACGCTGTACTCCGTCAATAGCAAGAATGTCCTTCCTCAAGTTTGGAGACCAAAACTGCACACAGTACTCCAGGTGTGGTCTCACCAAGGCCCAGTACAGCTGCAGAAGGACCTCTTTGCTCTTATACTGAATTCCCCTTGTTATGAAGGCCAGCATGCCATTAGCTTTCTTCACAGCCTGCTGTACTTGCATGCTTGCTTTCAGTGACTGATGTACAAGAACACCCAGATCTCGTTGTGCTTCCCCTTTTCCTAACTTGACTCCATTTAGATAATAATCTGCCTTCCTGTTCTTACCACCAAAGTGGATAACCTCACATTTATCCACATTAAACTGCATCTGCCCACTCACCCAGCCTGTCCAAGTCACCCTGCATTCTCATAACATCCTCCTCACATTTCACACTGCCACCCAGCTTTGTGTCATCGGCAAATTTGCTGATGTTACTTTTAATTCCCTCATCTAAATCATTAATATATATTGTAAACAGCTGCAGTCCCAGCATTGAACCCTGCGGTACCCCACTGGTCACCGCCTGCCATTCCGAAAGGGACCTGTTAATTGCTACTCTTTGTCTTCTGTCAGCCAGCCAATTTTCAATCCATGCTAGTACTCTGCCCCCAATACCATGTGCCCTAATTTTGCCCACTAATCTCCTATGTGGGACTTTATCAAAGGTTTTCTGAAAGTCCAGGTACACTACATCCACTGGCTCTCCCTTGTCCATTTTCATAGTTACATCCCCGTCGTAAATCCATGCTGACTCGGACCAATCCTGTTCCTACTATCCAGATGTGTCATAATTTCATCTTTTATAATTGACTCCAGCATCTTTCCCACCACCGACGTCAGGCTAACCAGTCTATTTGTTAACATGACAAATCTCTTCATACTCCTAATAAAGTATAGCCACTGTCTTACCTTTTTTATAGCTACATCGATATGTTGGGATCAGATTGGGCCCTCAGAGATCTTGACAGTATTAGTTATACGTCACCCATCACCATATATCCGGTGTGGGCATCAAGTATTCCAGGATCAAGGACAGAGTACACATGTTTTTTTGATGCACTATGGAAAGCTTCCTACCTGGATCGGTCACTGCTTGGTAGGGTAACTGCTCTATCCCAGACAACAAAAAACTGCCTAGAGTTGTGCACATCCCTCAAAAATTCAAAGTTCAAAGTAAATTTATTGTCAAAGTACATATATACTACCCTGAGATTTATTTTGTTGTGGGCATTCACAGAACAGAGAAATACACTGAAATCAATGAAGAACTACACACAAAGACTGAAGCAATCAATATGCAAAAGACAAACTGTACAAATACACAAAAAAACAAATAATAATAATAAATAAACAATACTGAGTCCATAGGTTTTGGACTCAGTTCTTGTTGGGGTGAGTGAAGATTGCCAGAGTAGTTCAGGAACCTGATGGTTGAAGGGAAGTAATGGTTCCTGAACCTGTTTGTGTGGGAATCAGAGATCTCCTTCTCGATGTATCAGTGAGATAGTCTGGATGGTGGGGAGCCAGTCTTCATCAAGGGATCAGAGGTAGAGAGAGTCAGCAACTTTAAGTTCCTTGGTGTCATCATTTCAGAGTGTCTGTGCTGTGACCAGCATCTAAGTGTAATTACAAAGATCGCCTCTACAGTACTTTCTTAGAAGTTTGCAGAGATTCCACATGTCATCTAAAACTTTTACAAACTTCTGTAAATGTGCGGTGGAGAGTATTCTGACAGGTTGCAGCATTGTCTGGATTGGAACACCAATGCCCTTGAGTGGAAAAAAACTATAAAAATAGTGGATATAGTCCAGTTCGTTTATTTTAAACCTCATTATGTACAGGTTGTGAGTCTGAGGAACCTTACAAAAATTGGTAAATCATCATGGGGTAGCATAGTTTTTCATGATCACACGTGTTTTTTCCCCAGGATGGGAAATCTTCAACTAGAAGAATGATCTAAGGCGAAAGAGGAATGATTTAAAATGGACTGGAGAGGCAGCCTTTCCACACGGAATGGATTGGTCTATGGAATGAACTGCCAGAGGAAACTGTAAAAGTAAATACAATTATAATGTGTAAAAGATATTTGGCTTTTCTCATCTCAGCTGTAAACCAGGCGCACCCTGGAGACTCACCACTCTGAATATGAGCAGGTTCACAGGTGATAGGGAGGAACGTAAAAAAGGAGATGACATTTGCAAGATTAATAAATGAGATTATCACTGCAGTAAGGAGGGAGGATGTCTCACAGGGCGCCGTGTGGGCCTGGAGGATATCAGATGTGGGATCTGTATTCAAGAATGGTTACAGGGACAAGGCAGCTGCCAGTTATTGTCAAATATATAGTAGGGAGAACACTGGATAAATATTCTGAGGGACTGGAATGATCTTCACTTGAAAAGGCAGGGACTGATTAGTCATGGTCAGTACAAACTGGTTCATGGGAGACCCATCTAAATAATTTAATTAATGCCTTTTTTAAAAAGAGATAAGCAAATATATTAATAAGAGCAGTGTGTGTCATGTGGTTCACATGGTTTTCAGTAATGGCTTTGATGTTCACACATGGACAGCTAGTCCAAAACTGTCTCAGTAACATCTCCTGTCACAGAATCATTTAGTATGTCAGTATGGAGACAGACCCTTTGGCGCATCTCATCCAGATCAGGGTGTCCATCTAAGCGGTTCCACTTGTTTGCATTTGGTCCAAATCCTTCTAAGTCTTTCCTATGTACTTTTCAAAATATTGTTTAAATGTCGTTATTGTGTCTGCCTGAACTATTTCCTCTGGTAGCTTATTCCATGTATCTACCACTTTCTGTGTCAGTAAGTTGTCCCTAAAGTCTAATTAATCTATATCCCAGCTTTCAGAACTGTCCACCGTACCACCAGTTTGGTGTCATCTGCAAATTTATTATTTACTTTCTGACCCACATATCAATGCATGTAAGAAACAACAGAGCAGAGTACTCCAATCTAAAATGGGAAGTGAGGGGCCAAGGATGTAGAGAGCGTCGCAGGGACTGGAGGAAGGTACAGAGTCTGTGGCTACATCCTCTGTGGCTACATCAGAATTTATATTTATCCTGTTGAATTGTTTATCTAGGTATATGGGATGTCCAGAAAGGGGGAGCACCTCTGGTGAAAGGGCTTATTGTGTCCATTCCAGAGCACCTTTGGACCCTACTGGACACACAGCTCTCACGTGTGTCTCTTAGTAGTTGTATGCATGCAACAGTGGCCACACCCTGGTACACCACTTTGACAGGAGGGCTAAACTAGGTGAAGGTAGCCGACGGTCTCATACCTTGGTGAGATAGGTACATGCCTAACCCAGCACACGGTCAGCTCCGGTAGACTGGGCAGATGAAATCTACAGTGAGGTCCCATGGCCAGAAAGGCGATACTACAATGCTTTATGGAGAGCAAAAGGCATGACAAGGCACAGATGTCATGGTCATCCACTGTAACCAAGGAAGACCATAGTTTGTGATGCTTGTTCATACCACTGAACCCTGAGTTCTGAGGTCAAAAGAGTGGAATGTCCCCAGTGCAATGGCTTCTCCACTTTAAAAACTTTCATGCGTGTCATCGTCAGACACAATAGACAACCAATTGTTTATCTATCCATGATTACCTTTTGAAATACCATGAAATACCCCACTAAACTCACACCTCATCTTCCTGTGCTCCAGAGAAAACAGCCCATCCAATCTCTTATTGTAACTCAAGTCCTCCAGTCCCCGCCACATCCTTGTGAATGTTTTCTGCACCCTCCTCAGCTGAATTGCATTCTTCCTGGAGGTAGGGTATCAGAAGTGCACACAGTGCCCCACGTGCAATCTCACTAACATCTTGTGCAGTTATAACATAACATCCTCACTCCTGTACTCACTGGCCCGACTAGTGAAGGCAAGTGAACTCAAGCACTTTCTTTACCACCTTGTCCGCCTATGTTGGTACTTTTAGAAATTCTATCCTTAGATGCCTCTATTTTGCAACAATCTCCAGGGCACTCCCATTTACTGTCAATTCTTTTGCCCTCATTTAACTCTACCTGACATTTCTTTGCCTATTTTTATAGTTGATGTATGTCCTATTGTAACTTGGATGACCTACTTCACGATCAGGATACCATCAATTTTGGTGTCAACTGCAAACTCAGTAATCACATCACATACATTCTCATCCAGGTTGCCAATATATTTGACAAACGAAGTACACAGCACCTTCCCCAGCAGTACCACTGGTCACAGGCCTTCAAGCTAAGAATGTAATTTGAAGATACAAAGAAGCCACAGAGGGAGGAGAGTGGAGCTGTGAGAGTTTGCCAAGATGGGAGGAGGTTACAGAGCGGGAGAAGGTGAGAACCATGGAGGATGTGATCGCAAGGATGAGAATGGGAAACCTGAGGCAGGGAGCTGGTGCAGTAAGACACTGACAGGTACTCACTGTTCCTGGTACAGCAGGCAGGAAGAGAAGAGGACAATGGAGAAGCAGTCAAGCTCACCATACTCCACCAGTCCGCGGCCTCATCCACATGGCAATGGCAGAGAGCAAGGAGCAGCTCGTCTGATCCAGTTGCTGCCTTCTCTATCTCTCCACATCAACCTGCACACAAGAGAAGCCCATTATATAACCTCTCAGTCTTCAAAAACACAGCAAGTACAGACCAACCCCCACTTCAGTTCAGACCCTGCTTCATCTCCACCCCTGGGCCCAGTATGCTCCCCCTCTGTGGGCCACTGGAATGATGTCAGTGATGTGATCAATCCTGTGATGTGGCGTCACGTAACATGACATCCTGTCCGTAGACTGGGAAGCGGGGCAGACTGAACTGTCAATCTGACAGCCACTACAAGCAATCACTGCACACAGGGCTTAACAGGGACTTCGGCGTGAAATATGCAGCTGGGAAAGAAAAATAGAATTAAGCACCAGTACAGAAAGGGTGATAATTCCAATCATCCATGTTTTAAAAGAGAGAATAATTGAAAAAAGTTGAAAGAATATATAATCCAGTAAGGTTGAAACCCTTTAAATAATTAGTTTTAAATGATGGAAAGATCAAAAACAAACCTTGGCACTGGAAATTTGAAACTAAACTAGAGAATGCTGGATACTCTCAGCAGCTCAGGAAGCACCTATGAGAAGAGAAAGAGAGTAAACATTTCAGGTCAGAATTTAGAAAGGGAGGGAAAAGCAAGTTCATGTTAATTTACAGAAAATAATTGCAGAGATGAAATGGATATCAGTATGATATCAAGCCAGATGGAACAGGTTAATAGGGACAGAGAGATGGTGAATACAATTATCATAATTATCTGGTTTATCTGTTTGTAATAGCAGAGATACATTAATTCCCACTTTCACAGTACTTTACTGTGCTATAACAGTCTATTGGCCCCATCACTTCTATAATAACCAGTGGGAACCCATGCATATTAATCCCTTCTTCCAGCATTTGGCCTGTAGCTGGGTAATTCAAGTGTTTGATGAGACTTATTTATTTATTTATTTATTTATTTATTTACTTACTGACATACAGTGCGGAAATCCCCTTCTGGCTCTTCAAGCTGTGCTGCCCAGAAGCCCTCCATTTTTAATCCTAGCCTAACCACAGGACAATTTACAACGTCTAATTAACCTACCAACTGGTATGTCTTTCAACAGTGGGAGGAAACTGGAGCACCCGAAGGAAACCTATGTGGTCACGGAGAGAGCTTAAAGGCAATGGTGGGAATTGAACCAGGGGTTGCTGGTACTATAAAGCGTTGTGCTAACCACTACACTACTGTGCAACCAAATACTCATGTTACTCAAATACCATTCATAACTCTGCTTCCACCGTGTTGTAAGACTGGAAGTACATATATGTCACCGTGTACTACCCTGAGATATATTTTCTTGTGTGCATTCACAGTAAACAGGCACAATGGAATATATGAAAAACTGCACATATACATTAGGGCGTTTAGAGGTCAAGGATGATGATGAAGTGTTGGGCCTCCTAAAGAGTGTTAAGACGGATAAGTCTCCAGGTCATGATGGGATATACCCCAGGTTATTGAAGGAGGCAAGATATGAGATTGCTGGGCCCTTGACCTGTATTTTTGTGTCCTCTCAGCCACAGGCAAGGCCCCAGAAGACTGACAAGTGGCTAGTTATTCCTCTACTTAAGAAGAGAACAAGGGAAAATCCTTGGAACTATAGACCAGTGAGACTTACACCAGTTATAGGGAAATAGCTGGAGGAAATTAGGAAGTGGATATATGAGCATTTGGAAACCCACAGCCTAATTAGGGAGAGTGTGGCAGGCTGTGCCATTCCAGCTTGATTGACTATTTTGACAAGGTGATGAGAGAGATTGTTGAGGGTAGGGCAGTGAATGTTGTCAGCAGGAATTTTGGTAAGACGTTTGACAAAGTATCTCGTGGGAGGCTAATCCAGAAGATTAAAGTGCATGGAATCTGCGGTGAATTCGCTGTTTAGATTCAGAACT
The DNA here is from genome assembly GCF_030028105.1 of Mobula birostris. Classification (NCBI taxonomy): domain Eukaryota; kingdom Metazoa; phylum Chordata; class Chondrichthyes; order Myliobatiformes; family Myliobatidae; genus Mobula; species Mobula birostris. Next base: position 29,207,493 of record NC_092380.1, on the reverse strand, counting down.
GGCTTACACATTGCAGACATAGGGTAGTGGTTGAAAGGACTTATTTGAGCTGGAGGCTTGCAATCAGTGGAGTTTTGTAGGGATTTGTGCTGGGACTTCTGCTATTTGTAATGTATATAAATAATCTGGATGAAAATGTAGATGGGTGAGTTTGTAAATTTGTGGATGATACCAAGATTGGTGAAGTTGTGGCTAGTGTAGAAGACTGGCAGATAATACATCAGTTGGAGATATGGGCTGAGAAAAGGCAGATGGAGTTTAACCCAGCTAAGTGTGAGGTATTACACTTCAGCAGGGTAAATGCAATAAGACAGTACACTGTTAAGGGCAAGATCCTTAACATTGTTACTGAGCAGAGATATCTGGGATCCAAGTTCATAATTCCCTGAAAGGGGCTACACAGGACGATAATGTGATTAAGGAGGTTCTTGGAATTCTTGTTTTTATTAGCTGAGGCATTGAGTTCAAAAGTCAGGAGGTTACGTTGCAACTTTATAAAACACTAGTGAGGCCACATCTGGAGTATTGTGTACAGTTCTGGTCGCCCCACTAAAGAAAGCTTTGGAGACGGTGCAGAATAGGTTTACCAGGATGCTGCCTGGTTTAGAGAGCATGTGCTTTCATGAGATCCTGGATGAACTTGGGTTGTTTTCTCTGGAGCACCAGAGGCTGAGGGGGAGATCTGATGGAGGTTTACAAGATTATGAGAGGCATAGAAAGAGTGGACAGAGAGTATCTGTTTCTTAGAATTGAAATGTCTAATACTAGACGGCATACCTTGAAGGTGACAGCGGGAATATTCAAGGGGATTGTGAGGGGTAAGTTTTTTAGAAACTCAGAAAGTCATGGATGCCTGCTATGGTGGTAGAGGCAAATACATTAGAGGCTATTAAGAGACATTTGGATAGACACGTGGATGTAAGGAAGATGGAGGGATATGGACATGGTGCAGGTAACAGGGTTAATGTTTGGCTGTTTTTGATTTGCTTTTTAGCTGGTTTGGCACATTATTGTTGGCTGAATGGACTGTTTCTACTGTTCTATGTATACATACATATACATAATTTACATAATCACATGCATATACACTCATATACACACACACACGCATGTGTCACATAATTGGGCAAAGCTTTGACAACATTATGAGGGGGACATGAGGAAGACTGGAAAATTGTAAATGTCACTCCACTCTTCAAAAAGAAAGAGAGGCAGAAGAAAGGAAATTATAGGCCAGTTAGTCTGACTTCAGTGGTTGGGAAGATCTTGGAGGTGATTGCTAGGGATATGGTTTTGGGATACTTGGAGGCATTTGATAAAATAGACCACAGTCAGCATGATTTCCTCAAGGAAAAATCTTGTCTGACAAATCTGATGGAATTCTTTGAAGAAATAACAAGTAGAATAGACAAATGAGAATTGGCTGATTTTGTGTACTTGGATTTTCAGAAGGCCCTTGACAAGGTGCCACACATAAGGCTGCTTGACAAGCTAAGAGCTGTCATATTACAGGGAAGATACTACCATTGATAAAGCAATGGCTGATTGGCAGAAACAAAGAACGGGAATGAACCTTTTGGTTGGTATATTGTGACTAGTGGTGTTTCACTGTGGTCTGTGTTTGGGCCAATTCTTTTTACATTCTATGTCATTGACTTGGCTGACAGAACTGCTGGTTTTGTTGTAAAGTTTTCAGATGACACAAAGATTAGTTGGAAGGGCAGGTAGTTTTACAAAAGTAGAAAGGCTACAGAAGGCCATAGACAGATTAGGAGAATGGGAAAAGAAGCAGCAGAAGGAATACTATGTTGGGAAGTGTATGGTCATGCACTTTGGTAGAAGAATAAAAGCATAAACCATTTTCTAAATGGAGAGAAATTTTAAAAATCTGAGGTGTAAAGGGACTTGGGAGTCCTTGTGCAGTGTTCCCGAAAGGTTAATTTGCAGTCAAGTCTGTGGTGAGGAAGACAAATGCAATGTTAGCATTCATTTTGAGAGGACTAGAATGCAAGTGCAAGGACTGATGAGGCTTCACTTTGAGCATTGTGAGCAGATTTGGGCCCCTTATCTTAGAAAGATGTGCTGACACAGGAGAGAGTTGGAAGTGTCACGAACCCCGTGATGGGGATAAAGAAACCAGCAGAGATGGAAAACACTTTGGAGTCTCTTATTGCTATAAACTAATATTTATTAGTAACTACGCAATACAGTAATATAAATGTAGATAAATCAAACATGTTAGCAATGATTATATAAAAAAGTAAGTGTGGAATATATATGTATGAAAAAGCCAGGCTTCTTTAAGTTTAGGGGTAAAAAGATACAGTCTTACGATGTTGAGTAAAGTTCAGTTCAGTTCGTGGTATTTAGTTGAGTAGTGATGGAGAGAGAGAGAGAGAGAGTGAGTTGAGTCTTCAGGTGAGCTGATGCTGTCGATCTTCTCGTCATCCTCCGAAAATCCTTTACAAGTCACCGACTGTGACTTTAACCAAGGGGACTGGTCTTCTGTGGTGGAGCTATCACCAAGGGTGGACACATAGACAGCTCCCCACCAGTCAACCCCTTCCTCACCGATGGATAGCAATTTGGAACGATCCGCCTGATCGATCCTCCAAAACCCACTTTTTCTGCGGGCACAACAATGCTCATTCCATCTCCAGATCATGTGTCTGAGGTCTGTATCATCTGACCTCCCATTTATTTCACCAGGCTGACCATCACCTGTCATTCAAAGAGTCCCTCCCTCCTTTGTCTGTAAAGGAGTGCAGAAGCAGGCAACAAGTCCTTGAAGAAATATCAACAATGTGTTGAAAATCATAACATCGAGTGTCCATTAATTAACACTGCCTTCGGTCACCATAGCAACTTTCGAGCTGCTCGGTGCTGTCTCCAACTACAAACTCAGTAAATATCCAAAGTTACTTCCAATGCCTTAAAGTGACAGTCCAAGCGTTAATCTTCGTCTCTCTCTCTCTCTCTCTCTTTTCAAAAGCAACATATCGGTGGTAAATAACTCTGTCTCTCTCTCCTTTCCAAACAAACCATCAATGATAAATGTCTCTCTCTAAACAGTTAATAGGGGCACTCCAGGATCCCCTCACAGAAGAAGGTTCATGAAAATAACTCTAGGATTGAACAACATTTCATATGAAGAGCATTTGATGGCTCTGGGCCTGTATTGACTAGAATGAGCAGTTACCTAATTAAAAGCTATCGAATGTTGAAAGGCCTTGATAAGGTGAATCTGGAGAAGGTGTTTTCTATGGTGGGAGAGTCTAGGACCAGAGGACACAGCCTCAAAATAGAGGAGCATCCTTTTAGAAAGGAGATAAGGAGGAATTTCTTTAGCCATAGCGTAGTGAATCTGTGGAACTCATTGTAACAGGTGGCTGTGCAAGCCAAATCTTTACCTATATTGAAGACAGAGATTGATAGATTATTGTTTGTTCAAAGCATCAAGGGATACAGGGAGAAGGTAGGAGATGGGGCTGTGAGGAAAATGGATCAGATTTGATTAAATGAAGGAGCAGGCTTTAAGGGCCAAATGGCATAATTCTGCTCCTATATCTTATGATGGGGAGAGTGAAGTTGTACATTTTGGCAGGAAAAATATGCAATAAAGCGTGTGGCCTAAAAGCTGAAGGTGAAGAGGGATCTTGGGGCCCTGGTACAACTTTAACAAGGATTTATTCTCAAGTACAGATATAATTAGGAATGTGAACAGAGTGTTATCTGATGAAGGGAATTCGGACTGAAACGTTAACTCTGTTTCTCTGTTCACTGACACTGCCTGGCGCGTTTTACTCAGGTTTCCCTGTTCTAGTCTTCACATTTGTTCTTTTTTCATCAGTTAGTTTTTGGAGAATTGAGCAGTTATCCAGGGTGGTAATGTTGCTGGCCGACCTTCAATATGGGACCTGTGCGTTTTCAAGTTTATCAGGAGCACTGGTTATGGAGATGGAAAATGAAAGGCCATTCTCTGATTCTGTCTCCACCCCATCCCCCTGCGTTTTGCTTTGAATGTTTACTCTTTATTGTGCGATTAAAGTTCAAAGAAACGGGTGGATTAGGTAACACACATCAAAGTTGCTGGTGAACGCAGCAGGCCAGGCAGCATCTCTAGGAAGAGGTACAGTCGACGTTTCAGGCCGAGACCCTTCGTCAGGACTAACTAGTAAGAGATCTCTTACTAGTTAGTCGTGACGAAGGGTCTCGGCCTGAAACGTCGACTGTACCTCTTCCTAGAGATGCTGCCTGGCCGGCTGCGTTCACCAGCAACTTTGATGTGTGTTGCTTGGATTTCCAGCATCTGCAGAATTCCTCGTGAGTGGATGAGGTTGTCAGGTAATTATTGACAATTATGCCACGGGATTGAAACCGTTCCGAACACAGACTGAGCAGTGCCGAGTCACGAATAGCCCGGTTGTGACATGGAGGTGAATTCCCATTCACTTTTGATGAGCGCAGCAAACCAATGAAGGAAGCAGAAAGAAAGGCGTCGAAAGGAAATATCGGTTTCTCGGACAACCGGACACTTTAAGATCCCGCCGAAAGATATTTACTGATCTGTAATCTGCAAAATGCTTTGAATCATTAATACGATGAAGATTTACTTTAGAGTAACACCCTACGTGTTATTTAACTCACCAGCTTGAATGTTTCTGGTTATTGAGCTTCGAAAAGCCGATTCAGTTTATAGTCGCGGTCGGTCTATGTAGAAAGGGCTTGCTGTGAAAGCAACTGAATACCAGCGTCAGCAGACTGTTGTGTCCCCGTGAACCCATCGCGGACTCGACCAGAAATGGGACTGGTTACAAAATGAAGGACTGCATTTATTATAGCCTATCTCCTAAACAGGAACCGCAAATACCTGGGAAAACATACCCACAAATGCGAACTGTAAACGGCACAGAACTACCGATTCTCCGCTTTCAGGCTGCGTTTGGAGTTTGTGTGATTAACGGGGAAGTCTTATTGAACACCTACAGGGGGAATAGCGTGCCCCTAACACAAGTACTGAGAGCCCTCTTCTCTGCCGGAGTGGTGGCTCTGAAAAGAGCCTTTTGTTGTGCTTGGTGCCGAGGTCGGGTTTAGGCGCGCTCGCCGCGGATACGCCGGGCCAGCTGGATGTCTTTGGGCATGATGGTGACTCGCTTGGCGTGGATGGCGCACAGGTTGGTGTCCTCAAAGAGACCCACCAGGTAAGCTTCGCTGGCCTCCTGCAGGGCCATGACGGCCGAGCTCTGGAAGCGCAGATCGGTTTTGAAGTCCTGAGCGATTTCGCGCACCAGGCGCTGGAAGGGCAGTTTGCGGATGAGCAACTCGGTGGATTTCTGGTAGCGCCGGATCTCCCTCAGAGCCACGGTGCCGGGTCGGTAGCGATGGGGCTTCTTCACTCCGCCTGTTGCTGGAGCACTCTTGCGCGCCGCTTTGGTCGCCAGTTGTTTACGGGGAGCTTTGCCACCGGTCGATTTACGCGCTGTTTGCTTGGTCCGAGCCATTCTCCTTCAGCAGTGCGATTACAGCCTGAAATATCAGGATTGAAGTGTCAGAGCAGACGCTGGGTCTGGCTTTTAAAGAGTTGATGAAGGGCCGCCCGGCTCCCCTTCTGATTGGTTGGAATGGAGATGTCCATCATAGGGTCTCAGCAGTGCGATTGGCTGGCTTTCCTTAATCAGTTTGAAGCTGTCCGGCGTGGGGGTTGAGGAATATTATCTGTGACCAAATATGGAAACTAGTGACTGAGGGTCAGAATCCAGCCAATCCGACTGCAGGGATTGGATGTCCGGTCAATTTCAAATCGCCCGCCAATTTCTAGAGCTATCGGGGCTAGTTGCCTAGTTACAGTAATAGAATCATGAATTGTCAAATTTCACCTTCACTTAAATAATCGTTTTTACTTCTCTCAATTATTTAAATCTGAATGTTTGCATATTTAGTGTATAGCTTCTTGAGGCGAGTGAATTCAGTTCTGCCGGAAATGGGAGGATAAGGAGAGGATTGAGATCAATTTTATTTACTGTACCTGTATATACGAAATGTCTTTTTTGGGAAAATAAATAATCTATATGGGAGGCAGGGTTTAAGGTTCGGCACAACATTGTGGGCCGAAGGGCCTGTACTGTGCTGTACTGTTCTATGTTCTAAGCATATATATATATAAAATAGTACAAATAATGCAAAGACAGTCATAGCATGTTACCGGGTAATTTCTGTATGTTTCATCCCTCTCCAGTCCATTGCCAGAGCCGGATCGCCCGCCAATTTCAAATCGCCCGCCAATTTTTTGAGCAACCGGGGCTCGTTGCTTACAATTAATAATAATGAATGATCTAATTTCATCTTTATTTAAATCAGCATTTTAACCTCTCAATTAATTGAACCTGAATGTTTGCACGTTTACTGAATAGCTTCTCGAGGTGAGTTAATTCAGTCCTGCCGGAAACTTGAAAACAAAGAATTAAGATCGATTTAATTTACTGCATTTACTAAATTGTTTTTTGGGGGAAACAAAGCCGCAACAGAATCACAGGAATCAATGGCAAACAATTAAATTATCTATCTCTGCCCGCTCCAAGTCGTTGCTCAACGACAAACCCATTGTCGCCCTCTCCTTTTATACACAGCGCTCTGACCTGCCGAGAGAAACAGTGTCGGAGTAATGGAGCAGAGAGAGGCATTTCATCTTACAGCTCTGTCCCAATTTTACTCCACCGCTAATTTCCAACGCTTGATCCGAACATAGAATGGAAATACAGCGCTCCGCGCAGCCCTTCAGAAGCGCGAGTTCTTTATTGAATCAGAATCAGGTTTAATATCACCGGCATATATCGTAAAATTTATTAACTTGGCGGCAGCAGTACAATGCAATACATGATAATATAGGAAAAGTAAATAAGTATATATACATATATAAAATAGTTAAAAGTACTACATGTTACCCGGTAATTTCTGTACCATGTTTCATCCCTCTCCAGTCCATGCCCAGAGCCTGTTCCCTCTCCTCAGATAGTTTAGCAGTTTTGTCACTTTAACCCTTAATTGAAACTTCCATGTTGGACTTTGAGCTGAGACAGAGATTCTCCGCCAGTGCTACCATCTCCCGGCCCCAAATAAGAAACGGCCTTTGAACGGAGACTGAAGCGGAACAAATTCATGTCCAATTGAGTCTCGGTCCGAACATCCGATACTGTATTTTATTTCAGATAGTAGGGAAGGGACGGCAACGCCGAATGTCAACGAGGCACCGGGGATCCCGGGTTTTCTGAAAGTAGTTCGTACTGACATCTAAACCGACCAGGATCTGGAATCGCGTGATTCTGGATCAGCTCTTATCTGGGAGATGTGGGTGGCTCTTAAAAGAGCCTTTGGTTTCGGGTCTTTACTGTATTTACTTTTTGGCCGCTGTCTTCTTGGTTTTCACAGATTTTGCCTTCGGCTTGGGTTTTGCCGACTTCTTGGCCACCTTGGGGGCTGCGACCTTCTTCGGACTCTTGGGCTTCTGCGCGGTCTTCTTGGTCGCTGTTTTCTTAGCTGCCGCTTTTTTAACCGCAGTTTTCTTAACCCCTTTGGTCTTGGTGGGAGATTTCTTGGCACCTGTTTTCTTGGCCACAGATTTCTTGGTCGCTGGTTTCTTCGCTTTTTTCACGACTTTCCCGGTATGTTCTTTTTTAGCGGCTCTCAAGGAGCCGGAGGCACCTGCGCCCTTAGTGTGAACCAGGGTGCCTTTATCCAATTTCCTTTTAATGGCCATCCTGATCTGACCTTTCAGCTTTTGTACATCGACGCCGCTGCTGGCCAAACTCTTCTTTATCGCGGCTACGGACACCCCTCGCTGACTGCGGCAATCGGCCACAATCTTGTCGATCTGATCGCCCAGTTTGGGACCGGTTGACTTGGTCCGGACGGCCGCCTTCTTCTTCTTGGTAGCCTTGGGTGTGGTGGCGGGTGCTGCTGGTGGAGCCACTTCTGCGGTCTCGGTCATGGTCGGAACCTCTGCACAAACTCTCTCGAACTCTGAAGTGAGTGAGAAATGAAGCGAGAGGCGGCGGTGCTGAGCAATTTAAAGGCAGCGAGCGGACGGGGCGGAGACATCCTGCAGTCAGCTCCCGGCCGCTCCGTCTCTCTGTGTTTCTCTCTCCCGAAAAACTCTCCGATTCCGATTAAAATAGGACATCCCCAAGACCCAGACCGCTCTCTGTCTGTGCCCGAGGCCGGATTCTCTGCTGTAAAGAAAGCTTGGTCCGAATTAAATGCAGCAGTTTCTATATCAACCCGTTTCACTGCTGTACTGGTCTTCTTCTTACCCGAGATCGCGACATTTTCGCAGTTTTCTGACTGAAATATTGAAACCAACGAAAAAGTTGCGGTTAATTCCCACTTCAGGACTGAGCTGGGGAGCTGGGCCACCCCGTGACAGAGAAATCGTTTTATTTTCGAAAGGTGGGGTTGAAAAATCCAGCGATGTGGCCGGACTCACAAACACAGAGATACCAGTCTAAGCCATCCGGCCCTCTGACACACTCTCTCTGACACACCCACAAAATGCTGGACTCAGGGTTCGGCCCGAAATGTCCACAGTACTTTTTTCCATAGATGCTGTCTGGCCTGCTGAGTTCCTCCAGCATTTTGTACGTGTTGCTCGGATTTCCAGCATCTGCAGTTTTTATCTTGTTTACTCTCTGACACACCGTTCAAATCTGTATATTCACAGCAAACTGTTGGCCCGGTGCACAGTTCCCGGCGCAGGTTTTCTTCTCCGATCGACCTGCTCTCCGGATTATTCGCATGTTATTTGTATAATTCCAGTTCAGTAACACCCCGAAACCGGCGCTCCTCACAGTCCTGATCCCTGGTTAGTGTTAGATTTATCTCCTCCTTAAGTGGGCTGCACGTTCAGTTTAAATAGGAGATGAAGACCGTTAATTGACCTCCCTACTTTTATGTTCAATTCCTCAGTTAATCTCACAAATCTGTTTGAGTTCCTTGAAGAGGTAACCCAGAGATTTGATGAGGGCATCATAGCCACATCGTATTAGAGATGCTTCATTCAGAAGAAAAGTATCAATGAAACATAAATTAGACAAAGTCCCTACGGAACTGCAGTCTGGAAGGTTAGATGACACGGGAATCCAGGGAGAGGTAGAAGTGGATAGATACTCGGCTTGATGTTAGGAGACGGGGGTGATGGTCGAAGGTTGTTTACGGGACTGGAGATCAGTCAGGAGTGACGAGTCACAGGGTTCGGCGCCGGTCCCATTGCTTTTCATCTTTCATATAAAGAATTTGGATGAGAGTGTACAAGACATGGATAGTTTGTTTGAAGATGACACTAAGCTAGGTGGTTGAGTCATAGAGCAACAAAGCGCAGATACGACGTCCACATTCCTCCCAACTTCCGGATTAAACGCCCTGACTGACTGATGTCTTTCACTGCCCGGTCTGCCAGTGATGCCACTTTCAATGAACAATGCTCTTGTACTTCTCATTCCCTCTCTCCAGTGACACTCCCTAGTTCCCCACCATTCATGTCCTACCTTGATTTGACTTTCCAAAATACGTCATCTGAATTGTAATCCATTTGTCAATCCTCTGTCAGGCCTTCTGCTTTTACCCATCTTGATGTGCTGTAGCACTGCAAGTACCTCCTCCTCGGTAACATAAATGTCCTAGAAAAGATCTCCACTTGTTTATTTTATCTCTTGAGAATGATTTTCTCCTTGGTAAACATTGAAGAGAAAATTCATTACAAATCCCACCCACCTGCAGCTGAAGATCTTGGCAGACATGCTGATCTCTAAGGAGACCGAACCTCTCCCTAGCCACCCCTTTACTCTTAATACAGCTGGAGAACCTCTTGGGAGATTCCTTAACCTTACCTGCCAGACCCATCTCAAACCTTCTCTTTGCCTTCTGGTTTCCCTCCTAAGAGTGTTGTTAATCTTCTAATAGTTATCAAATGACTTGCTCGATGCTAATCTCCTGGATGAAGTGTTTGTCTCCTTTTTGTCTTGACCCTATCTTCAATATCTCTCATTAGCCAAGGTTCCTAATACTTGCCAGGTTATCCTTCACCCAAACAGGAACATACTGTTCTTGGACACTTGCTTTTCCACTTATTAACTCCTCCCACTTGCCATTCATTCATTTCCTTTCATACAACCTCTTCAAATAGACCTTGTCTGGATCTGAATTCCACCAACATGACCCTGCTGCAGTTCACAGCCCTAACCAGTGGAGCTGACCAATCCTTTGCCATTACTAAATTAAACTAGCAGAGAGACTGAAGAAGGTATCAGAAATTACATGGGAATCTTGGTTAACTGAGTGTCAGCAGTACATTCCAGGCATCCACCACTCTCCAGGCAAAATATTTGCACTGTACCACACATTTGAACATTCCCATACTCATCTTAAATGCTTGTCCACTCATATTAGATATTTAATCCCTGGGGAAATTGTTGTCTTCTCTGTCAATGCTTCTCATAATCTTATAACCACTGCCAGGTTTCTCTGAAGCTCCACCTCCCAAGAGAAATCACCCAAATTTGCCTAAATTCTCCTTATAGCATATGCTTCTAATCCAGGTAACATCCTAGTAAATGTACACTCTGAACCCTCTCCAAAGACTTCAAGTCTTTCCTATAATGTAACCAACAGAATTGAATGCAGTATTCCAGAGGAGACCTAACTCGACTTTTGGACTCTACTCCAGAGGAGGCCTAGACTCTACTCTAGAGAAGACCTATCTCGACTTTTAGACTTTATCCTAGATGACGCCTTACTATACCCTTGGACTCTACACCATAGAAGACAAAGCTAAACTGTCAGACTCTACTCTAGAGGAGGCCTAACTAGACTTTTAGACTCTATTCCAGAGGAGGCCAAACTACAATTTTAGACTTTGCTCCAGGCAAGGCCATAATAGTCTTCTAAACTCTACTCCAGAGGAGGCCTAGACACTATTCTTTAGGAGGCCTAACTAGACTTTTAGACTCTGTTCCAGAGGAGGTCGAAACAGAATTCCAGTGGTGCTGGAGTAGACTTTTAGACTGTACTCTAGAAGGGTACTAACTAGATTTTTAGATCCTATTCAAGAGAAAGCCTAACTAGATTTTTATACTCTGTTCTAGAGAGGCCTAGACTCTACTCCAGATGAAGTCTAACTAGACTTTTAGACTTTACACCAGACGAGGCCTAACTATACCTTTGAACTCTACTCCACACGAAGCCATACTAGACACTTAGACGCTATTCCAGGTGAGGCCTGAACAATACTTCAGAGGAGGCCTAACTAGACTTCTAGACTCTCTTCCAGAGGAGGACTAGATAGTTCTTTACAGGAGGCCAAACTAGACATTTAGAATTTACTCGAGAGGATGGCTAATGTTTTATCTTTACTTATGAAAGGCTGCAAGGATAAGCCAGGGACCAAGTCAGTGAGCCGAACATTAATGGTTACACGATTGGCTTGGTGGATGTAGATTGAGGGAGATAGCCTGTACAGTCACCAGCCTTTAAATGAAAAGATTAATCTTCAGGTCCAAATTTACATCTTTCCCTCGCATCCCAAACTCATGCCCCCTACTTTTGGTTTTTCCTAAGCTGGGAAACAACTGTTACAATCCAGCTTCAAAGTTCAAAGTAAATTTATCAAAGAGCATATATATCACCATTTACAACACTGAAATTCATTTTCTTTGGGCATTCTCAGTGAATCCAAGAAACACAATAGAATCAATGAAAGACAACACCCAACAGGATGGACAAACAAATAATGTGCAGAAGACAGTGAACTGTGTGAATACAAAAATAAATAAATAAACAATAAATTTTGAGAATATGAGATGAAGAGTCCTTAAAAGAGAGTGCATAGGTTGTAGGAGTATTTCGATGGTAAGGCAAGTGAAGTTGAGTGACGTTATCCTCTCTGGTTCAAGAACCTTTTGGATGAGGGGTAATAACTATTCCTAAACCTGGTGATGTGGATCCTGAGCCTCCTTCCTGCTGGAAGCAGCAAGAAGAGAGCATGTCCTGAATGGCGGGGCTCCTTGATGATGGATGCTGCTTTCCTGTTACAGTGCTCCATGTAACTGTGCTTCCTTCATACTCCCTTGCTCCAAGGAATAAAAAAACTAGCCTGATCAATCTCTGCCTATTACTGAAGCCCTCTAGTCTTGACAACATCCCTGCAAATCTTTTCTGCACTCTTTCCGGTTTAAACATGTCTTTTCTTCAATAGGATGATCAAAATTGTACAGAGTCCTCCAAAAATTTATACAACTGCAAACGTAATGTCTCAACTCCCATAACCAACACCCAAGCCAAAATAAGCCAGTGTGCCAAATGTGCCCTTCATCATCCTGTCCAGCCATGATGCTGCTTTCAGCAAACTAAGCATTGCTAGATCCCTCTGTTCTGTTAAGCTCCTCAGTGCCTGTACATTTATAGTATACATGAGTCTTGGTTGACATTCCAAAATGTATCATGTCGCATTTATCAAATATTGAAATCCATTTGCTAGTTCTCAGACCACTTCCCTAACTGATCAATATCCATCTGTAATACTTCAATATTTTCAACTCATCCTGATTTTGTATCCTCTGCAAACTTACTGATCAAGCCTTGTACATTTGCATCCAAATCATTTACATAAGTAACAAATAACAGGCGTCCCAACACCAAACCCTGTTGCACTCCAGTCTCCATTCCAAGAAATATGGTTTGACTGTGGTGACACCAGAGTTCGTGGTATAATTGACAGGGATGTTTATTCAGGGTACAATGGGATGTCAATGAAATGGTGAGGGCAAGGAATGGCAGGTGGAATTTAACTCTGACAAGTGTGAAGTGTTGCATTTTGAAAACTGAAAATGCAGGACTTCCACTACAACTGTTGTGACCCTAGAGAGTGTTGTTAAAGAAAAGCACATAGGGATACTTGCATATTGTTCCTTGAAATTAGTGATGTAGATACACAGAATGGTGAAGGTGTATGAAAAGCTGGCTTTCATCAGACAGTGCATTAAGTAAAGGAGTTGGGACCTCATATTACACAAACATGTTGTTGGCGAGACCACAATAGGAAGGATGTCAGTAAATTAGCAAGGATGCAGTGAAGATTCACAACAATGCTTGCAGTGTGGCTTGCCCACAGAAGACAGAATGGAGTGTATTCTGGAGGATGGAGACCAGTGGTGTTCTGTAGAGATCTGTTCTGGCACCCCAGCTGTTTGAGAATTTTATAAGCAACTTGGATGAGGAAGTGGAAGGGTTGGATCGAAAGTTTGCAGATGACACAAAGGTTGGTGAAGTTGTGGATAGTGTAGAATATTGCCATAGGTTAAAATGGCACATTGATAGAACGCAGAGCTGGGCTGAGAAGCAGCAGATGGGGTTCAACCCGTATAAGTGTGAAGTGATTCACTTTGGAAGGCCAATTTTCAAGCCAGAAATTAGGATTAATGGCAGTATTCTTAGCTGTGTGGAGGAACAGAGGTATCATGGGTTCCATGTCCATAGATCCCTCAAAGTTGCTGAATGGGTTGATAGGGCTGTTAAGAAAATGCATGGTATGTTGGCTTTCATTAGTTGGAGGACTGCATTCGAGAGCCACCAGCTCAATAACATGCTGGTTAGACCACACTTGCAATATTGGGTTTACCTCTGCATGCCTCATTGTTGGAAGCTTTGGAGTTGGTGCAGAAAATTTACCAGGATGATGCCTGCAATAGACAACATGTCGAGGATATGTTGAGAAAGCTAGGGCTTTTCTCTCTGGAGTGAAGGAGGATTTCTTATGTTAGTTCTTGATAAAAGACAACTTAGCATAGGTAAAAACTAACACATCTTTATTTGGGACACAGCAGCAATGGGTTCAGCCAGCATGAGTACTATGACCAGTTGACTGGTTCTGGGTTGAATCACCTGCATTGCACACTGGGAACATAATAACACATCTTCCCCCTTTAAAGAAAAAAGGAACACAATTCTGCGTCCTCATAAACCTGCAAGAAGTAATAATGCATTCCAACAAAGACACCTGCAGTACATTAACCAATTGTAATAAGCAAATACAGTCCCTTATTCACACAGCTACTTTCAATACATCTCTGTGGTGGATTGATGATCCCTTTCGATCTAACATTTGTTGCCTCAGATGTATTGTTTTCATCTGCTGCATTTTTATGAGTGTCTTTTTGAGAATTCATGTTTATTTCTTTCACATCCTTCTACTTACATCCTATCGGTTCATCTCTGTTCTTGTTTTTGTTCTTGTTCTTGCTGTGTGGCCATAACTTACTTCACATACCTCATAACGGAGTCCTCGACTATATCCATGTGATCAGTGAGTATTTGCACAAGGTTCAACTGATTCTGTCTCATTTCACAGAGCTCCTTATGTTGGCTGTGCATCATAGATAGCAACTCCTGCTGTTTTGTGTTGAACTATTACTGTTGTCCTGACTTTTGGGTCAGTGTACCTTTTTGTTTTTCATCTTCAACTTTGAAAAGGATCATGGAGATATTTTTTGATTTTCAGTCTTTATCTAGGAGTCAATAAGGGGCAGATTTTGAACCAAAGCTGCATGATGTGGAAGCAAGAATGACGACTTCTTCATTATGATCACTCTGATTAGCACTGGCTAATTGTCATGCTGGTGTAACTGGTACAGATGTCTATAGAATGTGGTGTTCTTGTGCTTCTCTTGCATAATCTCTCTGGAGCTCTTGTGGATGCTGTTACAAGTTTCTCAAGTTACATCAGGTAAGCATCTGAGCCCTTCCAGAACATCTGCACAGCCTTCCTCGTCACTTTTGGTCAGTGAAGCCACTATGAAAACTCTTTTTCACCAGGTTGAGATTTTCACATGCACTCAGACCTAATATTGGCTGTACTTACTTTTCGGCAATCAGTAGCTGTGCATTTAGGTGCTGTCTCTAATGCTTATCACTATATGGCCACTTTTTACTGGTAGTTTCTTTCCAGTATAGCCGGTCACTTTTAACTTCACTGAATAAATCTTGCTCTTTACTTTGAGAGACTTATAATCATCCATGGATAACAGATTTGCCTAGCCTCCAATGTCAAGCTCAAATGGAATTACTATCTCATTCACAGTCACTGGAACAATGCATTCCAATTTACAAGCACCCACCGTCGGTAGAGAATCTACAAAGACTTCCTCCTTTTCTTCAGCAGCTGTGTGCACCTTTGTCTTGGTAGCCCCAGTTTTACAGCACTTTGCAAAATGATTCCACTTCCCACAATTATTGCAGGATTTTCCATATGCAGTAAACATCTTTGGGATGTGCCTACCTCCACATTTGCTGTTTGAGCCTATCTCTTTGCTTTGCCATTGTTTTGGGAACTGCCTTGTGTTCTGCCCTCTGTTTTTACAGCATGAACTGCGCAGCTCCTCAGGTTTTGACTGTATGATCTCCGCTGCCCTAGGCATATTCACAGTCTTTTTCAGTGTTAAAACTTTTTCACAGAGCATTCTTTCTCTGAGAACATTATCTGGGATTCAACAAACTACTTTGTCTTTAACTAGTGAGTCTCTTAAATCTCCAAACTCACAGGACTCAGTGTGTGTAGCTCAGTTTAGTATTGGTCATAACTAACACCTTGTTCTTGATCACAGGAAAAGAACTTATATCTTTCAAACGTGACGTTTTTACTTGGGACAAAATACTCAAACTTTGTCATCAGAGTGTCCAATGCAAAGTCTGTTTCATCAATTTGAAAGCTGTTGTAGATGTCCAAAGCATCTTTTCCAATTACATGTAGAAAGATAGATGTTTTCAAATGTTCATCAGCCCTTCCGGCTCAGTTCACTGATAAATATATATTGAATCGTTGGAACTGTTTCCATTTTTCATTTAGATTGCTGGTAAACTGTAGAGGTGCAGGAGGACTTAGCTTATCCATGACCAAATTTTTGGGCTTTTACCTGAATCATTCTTGGTGAACAACAGCAGCTGCAGGACACAAAGTGCCCTCTGGCAGCTTCTCGCCGTTGGAACCTAGCATCTCTTTCTTAATCGCTCGCAGTATATTTACTCTCTGTGTTTCATCCTCACACCAAACAGTAAACACGAGGAATTTTGCAGATGCTGGAAATTCACGCAACACACCTCAAATTTGCTGGTGAATGCAGCAGGCCAGGCAGCATCTCTAGGAGGAGGTACAGTCGACGTTTCGGGCCGAGACCCTTCGTCAGGACTAACTGAAGGAAGAGCTAGTAAGAGATTTGAAAGTGGGAGGGGGAGGGGGAGATCCAAAATGATAGGAGAAGACAGGAGGGGGAGGGATGGAGCCAACAGCTGGACAGGGGATTGGCAAAAGGGATACATTTTAATTCCACATTCCATTCTCCCAGTGGCCACACATTTTAACTCCACATCCCATTCCCATTCTGATATGTCTATCCACGGCCTCCTCTACTGTAAAGATGAAGCCACACTCAGGTTGGAGGAACAACACCTTATATTCCGTCTGGGTAACCTCCAACCTGATGGCATGAACATTGACCTCCAACTTCCACTAATGCCCCACCTCCCCCTCGTACCCTATCCGTTATTTATTTATATACACACATTCTTTCTCTCTCTCTCTCCTTTTTCTCCCTCTGTTCTTCTGACTATACCCCTTGCCCATCCTCTGGGTTTTTTCCCCCCTCCCCCTTTTCCTTCTCCCTGGGCCTTCTGTCCCATGGTCCTCTCATATCCCTTTTGCCAATCACCTGTCCAGCTCTTGGCACCATCCCTCCCCCTCCTGTCTTCTCCTATCATTTTGGATCTCCCCCTCCCCCTCCCAGTTTCAAATCTCTTACTAGCTCTTCCTTCAGTTAGTCCTGATGAAGGGTCTCGGCCCGAAACGTCGACTGTACCTCTTCCTAGAGATGCTGCCTGGCCTGCTGCGTTCACCAGCAAATTTGATGTGTGTACCCCAAACAGTAATAAGGTCTACAAATTACACCAGGAGATAGAAGAAAATGCATGCCAAAAGGGCAATGTTACAATCATCATTGGGGATTTCAATATGCAATCAGATTGGCAAAATCAGGTTGGTGCTGAATCTCAAGACGGGGAGGCAATTGCTAAGGATGTGGCTTCAGGGTACTTGGAGACACATGATAAAATAACCCATAGTCTGCATGGTTTCCTGAAGGGAAAATCTTGTCTAACAATTCTATTGGAATTCTTTGAAGAAATAACAAGCAGGATAGACAAGGGAGAATTAGTTGATGTATACTTGGATTTTCAGAA
Organism: Mobula birostris; assembly: GCF_030028105.1. Taxonomy (NCBI): domain Eukaryota; kingdom Metazoa; phylum Chordata; class Chondrichthyes; order Myliobatiformes; family Myliobatidae; genus Mobula; species Mobula birostris. Next base: position 29,190,222 of record NC_092380.1, on the reverse strand, counting down.
GGCCTTTAACAAGGTACCACACATGAGGCTGTTTAACAATTTAAGAGCCCAAGGTATGACAGGAAAGATACTAAAGATAAAATAGTGGCTGATTGGCAGGAAGCAACAAGTGGGAATAAGGAGAGTCTTTTCTGATTGGCTGCCAGTGACTAGTAGTGTTCCACAGGGGTCTGTGTTGGGACCACTTCTTTCTACATTCTATCTCATTGACTTGGATGACGAAATTCATGACTTGCTTACAAAATTTGCAGATGATACGAAGACTAGGTGGAGGGGCAGGTAGTTTTGAAGAAGTAGAGTGGCTACAAAAAAATATAGATTAGGAGAATGGGCAAAGAAGCAGCAGATGAAATACAGTGTTGGGAAGTGTATGATCACGGACTTTGGTAGAAGAAATGAAAGGGTTGACTATTTTCTAAATGGAGAGAAAATTCAAAAATCTGAGGCGCAAAGTGATTTGGGAGTCCTTGTGCAGTATTCCCTAAAGGTTAATTTGCAGGTTCAATCTGTGGTGAGGAAGGCAAATTTCAAGAGGACTAGAAATATAAAAGCAAGGATGTAATGTTGATGCCTTATAAAGCACTGGTGAGGCCTTGCTTAGAGTATAATGAGTAGTTCTGGGCCTTTTATCGGAGAAGGAATGTGCTGACACGGGAGAGGGTTCAAAGGAGCTTCATGAAAATGACTCCAGAATTTAATGGTTAATGGCTTTTCATATAAAAAGTGTTTGATGGCTCTGGCCTTTATTTGCTAGGATGAGGGGTGACCTAATTGAAAATTATCAAATATTAAAAAAAAACCTTGATTGTGTGGATGTTCTATAGCTGGAGAGTCTAGGACCAGAGGAAACAGCTTCACAATAGAGGGGTGTTCTTTTAGAAAGTAGCTGAGGAGGAATTTCTTTAGCCAGAGGGTGGTGAATCTGTGGAATTCATTGCCACGGGCGGCTGTGGAGGCCAAGTCTTTATGTATATTTAAGGCAGAGTTTGGTAGATTCTTTGTTCAGGGTATCAAGGGATACAAGGAGAAGGCAGGAAATGGGGCTGAGAGGGAAATGGATCAGAGTTGATGAAATGGAGGAGCAGATTTTATGGGCCAAATGACAAAATTCTACTCCTATTTCTTATGATGGGGAGAGTGAAATTGCACATTTTGGCAGGAAAAATATGCAATAAAGCATGTTGTTTAAATGCTGAGATCAAAAGGGCTGGAGGTACAGACGGAATTTAGGGCCTGGTGCATCATTCACAAGGGTTTATTCTCAGGTGCGGATGTAATTAGGAATATGAACAGAATGTTATCTGATGAAGGGAATTCGGACTGAAACATTAACTGTTCCTCTATTCTTTGGCACTGCCTGACCTGTTTTCTACTCAATTTTCATTATTCTAGTCTTTTCTTCACATTTGTCTTTTTCCAGAATATCATCGGATAATTGAGCAGAAAACTAAAGAGATTTTGCCTCAGTTTTTTTTATTTCAAAATATACTTTATTCAAAAATAAATATATACAATAAACCATTCAATAACTTTTCATCCTTTACATACGTTTCCATTATACTCAGTAAAATACCCGTGTTTATAGCCACCCACGTGGCACTCCAGTAGTTCAGCTTAGCATCTCATTGTTGAGGGGTATACTCCTCGCCCACCGACCCCTCCCACTCCCACGGGTGGAGAAACCTATACTGTGGTCCTTCCCCACCGGGCCCTTGTAATGTTACTGACTGACCTTCAATATGGGACGCATGAGACTTCAGGTTTATCTGGAGCGCTAGATTTCTGTTCGGTTGTGGCTAGGTCGTTGGAAATTGGCGGTTGTGGAGATGGAAGATGAGAGACTGCGCTCTGCAAACAAGAGAAAATCCGAGCAACACGGACAAAACACTGAAAGAACTCAGCAGGCCAGGCAACATTTTATGTGGGCTGCTCTCTGCTCCGTCCATCCCTCTGAATTCCCATTCACTTCTAACGAGCGCAGTGAGCCAGAGAGCGGCCTCATTCACCAATGAACAGAGAGCAGCGAGGAACCGTCAGTTCCCCGGATGACAGGAAGTTTGAAAATCCCGCCGAAAGTTATTTAGTGATCTGCAGTCTGCAGAAATTATGCATTAACCCGTTAAATTTTGATAGAAATTATTTTAAGCAGCAGTCCGAGCGTTATTAACTCTGCGATTTGAATATATCAGGTTATTTAGCCTCCAAAACCGATCTACTCTTTATATTCGCTATCGGTCTATGTATAAACTTTATACACTGGACTCTTCTCAAACCGCGGTCAAAGGAGTTTGCAGTGGGAAGATACCGAAATTATAGCAACTAAATTGTTGTCCCCGTGAATCTATCATGGTCTCGAACAGAAATGAAACTGGCTACTAAATGGAAGACTGAATCTATTTAAGTTTGTGATAGACGGGGACGTCTTGTTGACTAAAACAACCAATGGGGGGGGGGTGTCAGAAGGGAATGTAGTTTTGCTAATACGAAGAGCAGTGAACGGACAATGATAGCTCTTTTTCTCTGCCGGATTAGTGGCTCTGAAAAGAGCCTTTTGTTGTGCTTGGTGCCGAGGTCGGGTTTAGGCGCGCTCGCCGCGGATACGCCGGGCCAGCTGGATGTCTTTGGGCATGATGGTGACTCGCTTGGCGTGGATGGCGCACAGGTTGGTGTCCTCAAAGAGCCCCACCAGGTAAGCTTCGCTGGCCTCCTGCAGGGCCATGACGGCCGAGCTCTGGAAGCGCAGATCGGTTTTGAAGTCCTGAGCGATTTCGCGCACCAGGCGCTGGAAGGGCAGTTTGCGGATGAGCAACTCGGTGGATTTCTGGTAGCGCCGGATCTCCCTCAGAGCCACGGTGCCGGGCCGGTAGCGATGGGGCTTCTTCACTCCGCCTGTTGCTGGAGCACTCTTGCGCGCCGCTTTGGTCGCCAGTTGTTTGCGGGGAGCTTTGCCACCGGTCGATTTACGCGCTGTTTGCTTGGTCCGAGCCATTCTCCTTCAGCAGTGCGATTACAGCCTGAAATATCAGGATTGAAGTGTCAGAGCAGACGCTGGGTCTGGCTTTTAAAGAGTTGATGAAGGGCCGCCCAGCTCCCTCTGATTGGTTGGAATGGAGATGTCCATCATAGGGTCTCAGCAGTGCGATTGGATGTCTTTGCTTAATCAGTTTGAAGCTGTCCGGCGTGGGGGTTGAGGAATATTATCTGTGACCAAATATGGAAACGAGTGACTGAGGGTCAGAATCCAGCCAATCCGACTGCAGGGATTGGATGTCCGGTCAATTTCAAATCGCCCGCCAATTTCTAGAGCTATCGGGGCTAGTTGCTTACAGTTAATAGAATCATGAATTGTCAAATTTCCACCTTCATTTTAATTATCGTTTTTACTTCTTTCAATTATCTGAATCTGAATGTTTGCATATTTAGTGAATAGCTTCTTGAGGCGAGTGAATTCAGTTCTGCCGGAAATGGGAGGATAGTGAGAGGATTGAGATCAATTTTATTTACTGTATATATTAAATGTTTTTTGGGGGGAAATAAATAATCTATTACACTAAGTATATATGTATATTAAAATGTTATAAAGTACAAATAATGCGAAGACAGTCATTGCTTGTTACCGGGTTCATCCCTCTCCAGTCCATTCCCAGAGCCGGATCCCTCTCCCTAAATCTCTCCTCACCGATAGTTCAGCAGTTTTAGTCATATTAACCATGAATTGGGGAACTCCCAATTTGGGATTAGCGCTGTGAGAGAGGGTTTCTCCGGCAGTGTTACCATCTCCCGGCATCTATGAGAAAGAAACGGCCTTTGGACGGAGACTGAAGCGGAACACATCCGTGTCCGATTGAGTCTCGGTCCGAATATCCGATACTGTATTTTATTTCAGATACTAGGGAAGGGACGGTATTGCCGAATATCAACGAGGCACTGGGGTCCCCAGGTTTTCGGGAAACAGTTCGTACTGACATCTAAACCGACCAGGATCTGGAATCGCGCGATTCTGGATCAGCTCTTATCTGGGAAATGTGGGTGGCTCTTAAAAGAGCCTTTGGTTTCGGGTCTTTACTGTATTTACTTTTTGGCCGCTGTCTTCTTGGCTTTCACAGACTTTGCCTTCGGCTTGGGTTTTGCCGACTTCTTGGCCACCTTGGGGGCTGCGACCTTCTTCGGACTCTTGGGCTTCTGCGCGGTCTTCTTGGTCGCTGTTTTCTTAGCTGCCGCTTTTTTAACCGCAGTTTTCTTAACCCCTTTGGTTTTGGCGGGAGATTTCTTGGCACCTGTTTTCCTGGCCACAGATTTCTTGGTCACTGCCTTCTTGGTCTTAGATGCCTTGGCCGCTGGTTTCTTCGCTTTTTTCACGACTTTCCCGGTATGTTCTTTTTTAGCGGCTCTCAAGGAGCCGGAGGCACCTGCGCCCTTAGTGTGAACCAGGGTGCCTTTATCCAATTTCCTTTTAATGGCCATCCTGATCTGACCTTTCAGCTTTTGTACATCGACGCCGCTGCTGGCCAAACTCTTCTTTATCGCGGCTACGGACACCCCTCGCTGACTGCGGCAATCGGCCACAATCTTGTCGATCTGATCGCCCAGTTTGGGACCGGTTGACTTGGTCCGGACGGCCGCCTTCTTCTTCTTGGCAGCCTTGGGTGTGGTGGCGGGTGCTGCTGGTGGAGCCACTTCTGCGGTCTCGGTCATGGTCGGAACCTCTACACAAACTCTCTCGAACTCTGAAGTGTGTGAGAAATGAAGCGAGAGGCGGCGGTGCTGAGCAATTTAAAGGCAGCGAGCGGACGGGGCGGAGACATCCTGCAGGCAGCTCCCGGCCGCTCCGTCTCTCTGTGTTTCTCTCTCCCGAAAAACTCCCCGATTGCAATGAAATTAGGGCATCCCCAAGACCCAGACCGCTCTCTGTCTGTGCCCGAGGCCGGATTCTCTGCTGTAAAGGAAGTTTGGTCCGAATTAAACGCAGCAATTTCCATATAAACCTGTTTCACGACTGCACTGACCTCGTTCTCTACCGCGATCGCGATATTTTCGCTGTTTTCCAACTGAAATATAAAAGTAACTGAAAAATCGCGGTTAATTCCCACTTCAGGACTGAGCTGGGGAGCTGTGCCATCCCGGAGCAGGAAAATTGTTTTATTTTCTCTAGGTGGGGATGAAAAATCCAGCAATGTGACCGGACTCACAAACACAGAAATACCAGTCTAAGCTGTCAGGCCTCTTAGCACACTCTCCCTGACACACACATTCACAGCACCAACTGTTGGCCCGGTTCACGGTTCCCAGCGCTGGTTTTCCTCTCTGCTCGACCTGCTCTCCGGATTATCGCGTGTTATTTGTAGATTCCCAGATCAGTAACACCCCGAGGCCGGCGCTTTTCATCAGTCATGATCCTGATCCACAGTTCAGTTTAAATAAGAGATGAAGACCGTTGCAATGTCCTGCTGTTTGATCAACAATATTCGATGGAATTGACAGAAAACCGCTCTACTTTTCAGTTCAATTCCTCAGATAATCTCATGAATCTGTTCGAGTTCCTTGAAAGGGTAATCCAGTGATTTGATGAGGGAATTATGTATTCGAGACGCTTCATTCAGAAGAAAAGCATCAATGAAACATAAATTAGACAAAGTCCCCATGGAACAGCAGTCTGGAAGGTTAGATGACATGGGAATCCAGGGAGAGGTAGAAGTGGATAGATACTCGGCTTGATGTTAGGAGACAGGAGGTCGAAAGTTGTTTACGGGACTGGAGATCAGTGAGTAGTGACGTGTCACAGGGATCGGTACTGGGCCCATTGCTTTTCATCATTTATATAGAGTGTACAAGACATGGATAGTTTGTTTGAAGATGACACTAAGCTAGGTGGTAGAATCATAGAGCAACAAAGCGCAGATACAATGTCGACATTACTCCCAACTCCCGGATTAAATGCCCTGACTGACTGATGCTAAACACCTCTTTCACGGCCCGGTCTGCCAGTGATGCCACTTACAATGAACAAAGCTCTTGTACTTCTCAATCTCTCTCTCCCGTGACAATCCCTAGTTCCCCACCATTCACGTCCTACCTTGGTTTGACTTTCCAAAATACTTCATCTGAATTGTAATCCATTTGTCAATCCTCAATTACACTTCAGTAACTGAGCAAGATCTCCCTGTAATCATCTTCACTATCAAAAATACCTCCTTATTTTGTGTCCTCCACAAACTTACTTACTGGTAAAATCTTGTGTATTTGTAATATAAGGATTTGCATATAAAAAATAACAAGGGTGCCAACACTGACACCCGTGGCACAAGTCCCCAGCCTTGATTCCTCACACATGCAAAGTTATGCCAACTCCTCACAATCAGACTCCATCTGCCCAAATACTGGTAGATTCTGTCCTCACAATCCCCTCCAGTAAATTCCCCACCCCTGATGTCAGTCTGAGTAGCCTGTCATTCCCTGGCTTATCCTTGCTGCACTTTTTAAACAATTAAATGACAACAGCACATTCTAGTCTTCAGCAACTTCACCAGTGACTGATGATGAAGCAAGTGTCTCCACAAGGGCTCCATAATATCCTCTCTATCCTCCCACAAAGTCCAAGGAAGCACCCTGACAGGCCTTAGGCTTTTACCCATCTTAATGTGTGTAAAGCTGCAAATACCTCCTCCTTGGTGATATGAATGTCCTCCAAAAGATCTCCAGTTGTTTCTTTAATCTCTTGCTAAATGTACTCTGAACCCTCTCGAAAGCTAAGGATTCATTCCCATAATGCAGCAAGCAGAATTGAATGTCATATTCCAGAGTATGCCTAACTGGACTTTCAGACAGTATTCCAGAGGAGGCCTAACTGGACTTTCAGACAGTATTCCAGAGGATGCCTAGACTTTACTGCAGAGGAGACTTAACTAGACTTTTAAATTCTAAGCCAGAGAAGTCCTAACTAGACTTTTAATCTTTGCTGCAGAGGGGGCCTAACTAGACTCTTAAACTAAACTCCAGAGGAGGCCTAATTCACTTTGTAAACTCTATTCCAGAGAAGGCCTAAACACTAGTCCAGAGAAGAGCTAAGTAGAGTTTAAGGCTCTACTCCAGAGGAGGCCTAACAAGACTTTTAGATGGTTCTCGAGGAGGTCTAGACCAGTATTGCTCAACCTTTTTTAGCCCAATACCCCCTAAGGCACCTTTCATACTTGCCAACATACCCCTAAAGTATCTTCATACTTGCCAGTGCCCCTCTTAGGTGTAATATACTTTCCAGTACCCCCATAGTGTAAAAAACATGTCTAACATATGCTAACATGAGAAAAATTATTCTGCTTTAAATTTTTATTTATCTTGAAACCAAACTTACACAGTACCTGTGTCCTGCACAGCTACTTTGATATCAATGTTATCCTTGAGATTCATGGTTGAAATATCTGATTAAAGTTGTGACAGCAAAAGCCCCCATACGTAACAATGTCCAAGTGGTTTCTCTTTTTTGTGAGTATGTGGTTCACTCCACTGAAGCCTCTTTCAACAAGGTAGGAAGATGCAAATTCAACGAAGGCGGTTTGGCTCTTCTCCAAAGATCAGGAAACTTTGTATTGCAGTGTAGCCACATACCACAAAACATTTTTGAAAAGCATTCTTGCTTCTTCATCATTCAGTATTTCAATGATTTCTTCTTACAAGCTCTCTTCCTATTCTTCCACCTTGCAAGGAAATGAGTTTATTACCCAGTCTGGAAGTTCCAGATCATTCAAACCTTGAATTGATTCTGAAAATCCTTCCTCAGTGACTGCAGATATAAGCAATACTCTTGCAAACCACCACCTGTGAAAGAGAGTGCCATACTTTCCATGTAAGGAAACTGTGAGAACATTTGTTTCTCAGTGTTTTGATTGTATATTTCCAATTTTCCAATAAAAGTGGACACTGCACTTTTTGCCTGGATTAAAGTGAAATTCTCACCCTGCAGTTTCATATTTACAGTTAATTTTGTCAGATTGGCTAGGTATGTCACATCTTCACATAGAAGTTCAATCTTGTTTCCCAAGCTCTTGTCAACTTTGAGCAAAAACTCAACTACAGTGTCAAAAAGATCAAAGAAATGTTTTAAGCAACAGCCTTTTGACAGCCAAAGCACTTAAGTGCAAGGAAGCAGGCATTCAAACTCTTCATTGTTATAATAGCAAAATATTTTGCAATTTAATGGATGAGGTTTAATTTTGTTGAAAGCCACTGGCTGAGGTTTTTGGCTGCAAGTTGTTGATGATGAATTACCCAATGGATTGCAAACAGACCTAGAATTTCTTTTTCCATCAAAGCCACTAAACCAGCATGGCGACCTGTCATATGTGATGCTTCATCTGTTGCAAAAGAAATTGTGTTCTTCATCAGAATACTTTTATCCTCAATATATATTTTGAGCTCATCATCGATTGATTTTTCACTGATTTTTTTTACTTTTTACAAAAGAGAATCTCATCATAAACTTTTCTATTTTTGATGAACCGTACGTATGCTGTTAGCAATGCCTAGTTGTCTTGCACAGTTGACTCATCCAGTTGTATCCCACAATCTGTTTTTTGTAGTTCTGTGCATATTTGATACTCAACGTCTTCACTCATTTTGTCAATATGATGAGCTACAGAGTTATTTCTCAGAGGAATTGTTTTTAAAATACTGGTATCCATTTTGAGAACAGTGATGAGCACTTCTGATACAGCAGGCATTATTAATCTTTCACTAAATGTATGAGATTTTTCACACTTTGCTATCATTTTGGAAATGTTATCAGAAATGATGAGACCACTATCAAGGCCACTTTTAGCTTTCTGCAGTTTCTGTTTCTCAGCAGGATTATAATTCAAGGCTTCACCACCTTCAGGCTCATAGAGTTCCAGAGGATGTCTAACTAGACTCTTAAACTTTACTCCGGAGAAGATCTAATCATACTTTTAGACTCTACTCCAGAGGTTGCCCAATTAGACTTTTAAACTCCTTTCCAGAGGAGTCCTAGATTCTACATCGGATGATGCCTAAATAGACTTTTAGCCTCTATTCCAGAGGAGGCCTAGAGAGTACTCCAGAGGAGAGCTAAATAGACTTTAAGACTCTACTCCAGGCAAGGTCTAACTAGACTTTTAAACTCTACTCCAGAGAAGACTAACTAGACTTTTAGACTCTACTTCAGAGGAGGCCTTATTTGACTCTTAGTGAATTGAATTGATTGAATTGACGTTATTTCTTAAATCCTTCATATACACGAGGAGTAAAAATACTTACATTACGTCTCTGTCTAAATGTGCAATGTGCAATCATAGTAATTTATAATAAATGGAACAATCAATGTAATATAGCGTACACTCAAATCAGCGTGAGTTAATCAGTCTGATGTCCTGGTGGAAGAAGCTGTGCTGGAGACTGTTGGCCCTGGCTTTTATGCTGCGGTACCATTTCCCAGATGGTAGCAGCTGGAATAGATTGTGGTTGGGATGGCTTGGGTCCCCAATGATCCTATGGGCCCCTTTTACACACCTGTCCTTGTAAATGTCCTGAATGATGGGAAGTTCACAACTACAGATGCGCTGGGCTGTCCGCAACACTCTCTGTAGAGTCCTGCGATTAAGAGAGTTACAGTTCCCATACCAGGAACTGATGCTCTCAATTGTGCCCCTGTAAAAAGTTCTTAGGATTTGGGGGCACATACCAAACTCCCTCAACCGTCTTTTATCACTAACTCTGTCTAACTTTTCTTCTCACATTGTTCTGTTTTTCGTATTATCCTCTCCCTTGGTTGCAGTGTCTATTTCCCTTCCACAGTTAAGGACTTCATGATGAAATGTCTTTTGGTGATTTCCCTTTTTCAGGAAAGTTTCTGTGATCTATGTCCAGTGTATGCAGAGTTCTCAGTGTCTCCTCTGATTGACAGCTCACCCTTCTCCTCCCAGGCTGTTATCTCGCAATTATCTGACATCCAGGGTTTTGCACAGCCATTTGTGAGTTAACATAGAAGCCCACTGACTGCCACTGACATTGTTCCCTTGGCAACCTGCCAGAGTGGACGCAGGGCAAGTGGTCTGGGCCCAGTGGTGGAGGTGAGAAATACCCCTCAGGTGGTGTGACAGGGGCTGAACTGAAGTGGGGTTGATCTGCACTTGCTGCTGTTTTGAAGAATGTAATGGGCCTCTTCTGTGGTATGTCTGTTGATGTGGAGAGAATAGAAAAGGTGGCAACTGGATCAGATGAGCACCCCCTTGTTTCTGCCATTGCCATGTGGATATCCCAAGTTAACTGAAGGAGTCTGGTTGGCCTGACTGATTCTCTACCGTGGACATCGGCCTCTTCTCTTCTTTCCTGCTGCCCAGGGAACAGTGAGTATATGTCAGTGCCTACTGCACCAACTCCCTGCCTCAGATTTCCCATTCTCATCCTTGGGCTCACAGCTCTCCTTGATCTTCACCCCCTTACTCTCCCTCTAATCTCCTCCTGGCCTGGTTCCCTCTCAAATATCTGCTCTCCCCCCTCACTGGTCCCTTCAGAGTCATAAGGTGATAAAAAAGAACAGCACAGAATCAGGACCTTCAGCCCATCTATTCCACAGTGAACTATTTAACTGCCCACTCCCATTGACCTGCACCTGGGTCTCCATGCCCCTACCATCTATGTACCCATGAAAACTTCCCCTAAACATTGAAAACGTAAACACAAGGAAATCTGCCAATGCTGGAAATTCAAGCAACACACACAAAATGCTGGTGGAACACAGCAGATCAGGCAGCACCTATAGGAAGAAGTACAGTCGACGTTTCGGGCCGAGACCCTTCGTCAGGACTAACTGAAAGAGGAGATAGTAAGAGATTTGAAAGTGGGAAGGGGAGGTGGAGATCCAAAATGATAGGAGAAGACAGGAGGGGGACGGATGAAGCTAAGAGCTGGAAAGTTGATTGGCAAATGGGAAACAAGGCTGGAGAAGGGAGAGGATCATGGGACGGGAAGCCTAGGGAGAAAGAAAGGGGGAGGGGAGCACCAGAGGAAGATGGAGAGCAGGCAAGGAGTTATTGTGAGAGGGTTAGAGAGAGAGAAAAAAGGGGGAAATAAATAAATAAATAAACAAACAAACAAACAAACAAACAAATAAATAAATAAGGGATAGGGTAAGAAGGGGAAGTGGGGCATTAACGGAAGTTAGAGAAGTCAATGTTCATGCCATCAGGTTGGAGGCTACCCAGAGGGAACATAAGGTGTTGTTCCTCCAATCTGAGTGTGGCTTCATCTTGACAGTAGAGGAGGCCATGAATAGACATATCAGAATGGAATGGGACGTGGAATTAAAATATGTGGCCACTGGGAGATCCTGCTTTCTCTGGCGGACAGAGCGTAGGTGTTCAGCAAAACAGTCTGCCAGTCTGTGTCGGGTCTCACCAATATATAGAAGGCCACACCGGGAGCACCGGGAAAGTCACTGTTGTTGTCCAAATCAAAGATGGCGATGAATCAGCATATAGGAGGGAGATTGAAAATCCTATTGAGAGGTGCCACAACAACAACTTGTCATCCAACATTATCAAAAGCAAGGAGATGATTATTGACAACAGGTTGAAGAAATTGGTGTCCATGAGCCAGTGCACATTAGGGGATCAGAGGTGGAGAGGCCCAGTAACTTTAAATTCAGGGGATTTATCACATCAGAGGATGTGTCTGGGGAACTTCCAGAGATGCAGAGTGGAGAGTATCTTGACTGGTTGCATCACTGTCTGATATGGAAACACCAGGAACTACTTCCGGGGTGCCGGGGTGCCGGGGTGCCGGGGTGTCGAGGGGTGACTCAAGTAGCAACGGTACTCTCAGTGCTCATGAATGGAAAAGCCCATAAAAAACTGGTGGATGCAGCCCATGTCCTGCACAGCAAAAGCCCTCCCCACCATTGAGCACCTCTACAAAAAACATTGAAACAAGAGAGCAGCATCCATCTTCATCCAGACCATGCTTTCTTCTCACTGCTATCATCGGAAAGGAGACACAGAGGCCTCAGGTCCCACACCACCAGTTTCAGGAACAGCGATTACCCTTCAACACACAGGCTTCTGAACCACCGTGGACATATTTTCAAGAACTCTACAACTCATGTTCACATATTATTATTATATTTGCACATTTTTGTGTGTAGTTATTCATTAATTCTATTCTATTTCTTTGTTTTAATTTGAATGCTTGCAAGAAAATGAATCTCAGGGTAGTATTTAGTGACATATACACACTTTAATGATGAAATTAACTTTGAACTTTGAACTGTAAAAGATGTTGGTAAGATTGCACTTGGGGTATTGTGCAGTTTTGGTCCCCTCACTACAAGGACCAATGTGATTCAGCTGGAGAGGGTGCAGAGCACATTTGCAAGGATATTACTGGATTGGAGGGCTCGTGTTATAAGGAGAGACTGGATAGGCTGGGACTGTTCTGGAACACAGGTAGATGAGGGGTGCATTTGAAAAATGATATTAAATCAAGAGGAGCTTACATAAATATAGATGCCCCTGTAGCATCACACTGTGTAACATCCTCCAGTCCCCGCGACCCTCTGAAATGTCTACTCTCCAACATCTGTGGATGATTTGCATCCTCACTTCCCTTTATCGGATTGGAGGCCCGTGACCAGTGGTGGGCTGTAGGAATCTGTGCTCTGTTGTTTGTCACAGGCACTGATGGTGTGGATGACAATGTAAATGATGTGATTAATAACGTCGTAGATAACACCAAAATTGGGTGGTCTACTGGACAGTGAAGAAGGTTATCCAAGTGTACAATGAGATATAGACCAATTAGGATTGTGGGTTAGGAAATGACAGATGGGATTGAACTGAGACAAGTGCATGATGAGGAATTTTGGTCATTTAATTCAGGGCAGGGCTACATAGCAAATGGCAGGCAGGGCTCTGAGTGTTGTAAAATAGGGACAGAATGGTGATACAGGTAGATAGGGTGGTGAAGAAGACATTCAGTGTGTTTGCCTTCATCAGACAGAGCATTGGGTTTAATACCTTGGAGCCATTTTACAACTGTACAAGATGTTGGTGAGACTGCACTTGCTGGACTGTGTGCAGTTTTGGTCACTGAGCCGTGGGAAAGATGTATTTCATCTGGAAAGGGAGTAGGAATGATTGACAAGGATGTGACTGGAGGGTTTGAGTTACATGGAGAGACTGGATAGAATGGGTCTGTTTTACCTGGGGTGCAGGAGACTAAGGGGAGACCTTGAAGAGGTTTATATAACCGTGAGGGGTGGAGATAGTGCAGATGGTCACTGTCCTTTCCCCCAGGGTGGGGAATTCCAAAAATAAAGAGCATTAATGTATTGGCAAAGGATAAAGTTTTTACGGGACCTGAGGGACAACTCTTTCACGCTACTAATGGCTTATGTGGAATAGCTTCCAGAGGATGTTGTTAAGGTGCATTTATTTCCAATATTTGAAACACATTTGGCCAGGTACATCAGTAAGAAAGCTTGAGACAGAGGCCAAAGTCAGGTCAGGTGTGTAACTTGGTCGGCAGGGATAAGCTGAAGCAGAGAGCCTATTTCCATGCTGTATAAATTAATGACTCCATTTGAGAAGTCACACCAGGACAAGATGGACACAATAAATGCTAGGGAACGGGAGGGTTGTTGAACAGAGAGATCTTGTGAGTTCCTGTGCCCACCACCTCCTCTGGTAGCTCATTATAAATTATTGTTTACTGTTTATGGAATATAAATACTGTATTGTTTATGACCATCAGACTTAGGAGCAGAATTAGGCCATCTGGGCCATTGAGTCTGCTCCACCATTTGATCATGGTTGATCCATTTCCTTCTCAATTCCATTCTCCTGCCTTCTCTCCTACCCTTTCACACCCCGACTTTTCAAGAATCTGTCAACCTATGCCAAGACCACCTATGACAATGAATTTCACAGATTCACCAACCTCTGGCTAAAGCCATTCCTCCTCATCTCCGTTCTACATGGACATCCTTGTACTCTGAGGTTGTGTCCTCTGGTTCTAGAATCTTCCAGTATTGGAAACATCCTCTCCACATCCTGTCTATCTTGGATTTTCAATATTTGATAGGTTTCAATGAGACTTCCCTCCTCCTTCTAAATTCCCGTAAGTACAGACCCAGAGTCTTCTGTCACTGCTCAAAAGATAGCTCTTTCATCCCCAGAATAAATTTTGTGAACCTCCTTTCAACGTCTCCAATGCCAGCACATTCTTCCTTAGATAAGGGGCCTAAAACTGCTCACAATACTCCACGTGTGGCCTCACCAGTGTTTTATAAAGCCTCAGCATTTAGGTCCTTGTTTTTACATTCCAATCCTCTCAAAAGAAATGCTAACATTGTGTTTGCCTTCCACACCACCAACGCAAACTGCAAGGTAACCTTTACTGAGTCCTGCAGAAGGACTCTCAAGTCCCTTTGCACTTCTGATTTTTTAATTTTCTCCCCATTTCAAAAAATAGTCTTGACTTTTATTCCTTCTACCATACAGTTCCTTACACTAGGTTCATTCTGCCCCTTCTTTGCCCATTCTCCCAATTTGGATAAGTCCTTCTGCAGCCTTCCTGCTTCCTCAATATTATCTACTCCTCCACCTATTGTTGTATAGCCCGCAAACTTGGCCACAAAACCATCAATTCTGTCACCCAGACATAAAACATAAAAATAAAAAAAGAAGTGGTCCCAACACAGACCCCTGTGGAGCACAACTAGTCACCAGCAGCCAAATAGAAAAGGCTCCCTTTATTCCCATACTTCACCTCCTGCCATTCAGTCAGTACTCTATCCATGCTGGTATATTTCCTGTAATACCATGACCACTATCTTGTTAAGCAGCCTCATGTGCAACACCTCGTCAAAGGCCTTCTAAAAATCCAAGTACACAACATTCACTGATTCTCCTTTGTCTACCCTGCTTGTTACCTCCTCACAGAATTCCACCAGATTTGTGAGGTGAGATCTTCCTTAAGGAAACCATGCTGACTACGGCCTATTTAATCATGTGCCTCCAAGTACCCCAAACTTCATCCTTAACAATCAACTCCAACATCTTCCCAACCACTGAGGTCAGACTAACTGGCCTATAATTTCCTTTCTTCTGCCTCCCTCACTTCTTGAAAAGTGGAGTGGCTTTTGCATTTTTATAGCACTCCTGAACCATGCCAGAATTTAGTGATTCTTTAAAGATCATTACTAATGCCTCCACAATCTCTTCAGCTGCCTCTTTCAGAACCTCTCTTGAGTGAATTATCTACCTTCAGACTCTTCAGTTTCCCAGGCACTTTCTCCTTAGAAATAGCAATAACACTCACTTCAACCCCCTGACACTCTCACATTTCTAGAAGACTGCTAGTGTTTTCCACAGTGAAAATGGATGCAGAATACTTACTAAGTTCCTCCACCAATTTTTGTCCCCCATTACTACCTCTCCAGCATCATTTTCCAGTGGTTTGATATCCACTTTCATCATTCTTTTACTCCTTATAGATCTGAAAAAAAAACTTATTGTATCCTCTTTTTTATTATTGGCTAGCTTCATATTTCATCTTTTCTCCCTTTATGGCTTTTTAGTTGCCCGCTGTTTGCTTTTAAAAGCTTCCCAATCTGCTGTTTCCCACTAATTTTTGCATATTACATGCCCTCCCTTTAGCTTTTATGCTGTGTTTGACTTCCCTTGCCAGCAACAGTTGCCTCACACTCACTTTAGAATACTTCTTCATTTTTGGGATGTATCTTTCCTGCACCTTCCAAATTTTCCCCAGAAATTCCAGCCATTGCTGTTCTGCCTTTATCCCTTCTTGTGTCGCCTTCCAATCAACTTTGGCCAGCTCCTCTGTAATCCCTTTACTCCACTGTAATACTGATACATCCGATTTTAGCTTCTTCTTCTCCTGTCAAACTGCAGGGTGAAGTCTATCATATTTTGATCACTGTCTCCTAAGGTTGCTTTATCTTAAGCTTCCTAATCAAATCTGGGTCATTACATAACACCCAGTCCAAAATCCCCATCCCCTAGTGGGCTCAACCATAATGGCTCTAGGAAGCCATCTCACAGGCATTCTACAAATTCCTCTCTTGGGATCTAGCACTAAAAGGATTTTCCCAATCTACCTGCATATTGAAATCTCCCATGATTATTGCATCATTGCCCATTTTAAATGCCTTTACTATCTCCCATTGTAATTTGTAGCTCACATCTTGGCTACTGTTCAGAGGTCTGTCTATAACTCCCATCGGGGCATTTTTACCCTTACAGTTTCCAAACTCTACCCACAATGATTCTACTTCTTTCAATCCTTTCTAAACATTTGATTTCATTTTTTACCAACAGAGCCATGCCTACCTGCCTACCTGCTATCTTTTCGATACAATGTGTACCGTTGATTTTAAGCTCCCAACTATGATCTTCTTTCAGCCACCACTGGACGTGCCACAAAATCATAGTTTCCAATGTGTAGCTGTGCTTCAAAATCATCTACCTTATTCTGATTACAGTATGCAAATATAAAACCTTCATAAGTATATAAGTCCTATATTCATCACTCTTTTAGTTTTCGGCCCACTGTTATATGTCAACTCACCCACTGACTGCAATTTTGCCCTATCATCTGCTTGTTCTTCCTCACAGGCTCACTACACACTGCATCTACTCGTATATCAACTGCCCCATCCTCAGCCTTCTCACTCCGGTTCCCATCCTCCTGTAAGATTAGTTTAAACCCTCCCCAACTGCGCTAGCAAACCAACTTGCAAGAATATAGATCCCTTTGAGTTCAGATGTAACCTGTACTTTTTTTATACAGGTCTGAAGAGATCCCAAAGATCCAGAAATCTGAAACACTGCCCCCTGTACCAATTCTTCAGCCACGCATTAATCTGCCAAATCATAGTTTTCTTACCTTCACTGCTTATGGCACAGGCAGCAATACAGAGGTTACTACCCTGGAGGCCATGCTTTTCAGCTTATTGCCTAACTCCCTATATTCTCTCTTCAGGACCTCCTCCCTTTCTCTACCTATGTCATTGGTACAAAAATGTCCCAATAAATTCTGGCTGTTCACCCTTTAGAAAGCCATGAACCGGATCCAGGACATCCCTGACCCTGGCACCTGGGAGACAACATGTCATCCAGGTGTCTCTTTCACATCTACAGATCCGCTTTCTCCTCCTCTAATTATGGAAACCCCTATCACTACTCATCCATTCCATCTGAGCTAAAGAGACAGACCGAGTGCCAGAGACCTGGTCGCTGGGGTTCCCCTGGGGGTAGGGTATCATTTCCCCCCCCCCACCAAACAGTAATCAAAGAAGTATACATATTATTGAATTGAAAGGGTGCAGGGTACTCTACACTGGCTGCCAATTCCCTTTCCCTACTGGCAGTCACCCAGGTACCTGCCTCCTGCTTAGGGGCAACTATCTCCCTGCAGCTCCTATCTATTACCTCCTCCTTCTCCCTTATGAGCCAAAGGTCATCAAGCTGCAGCTCCTGTTCCTTAACATGATCTCTAAGGAGCTGCAGTTTGATGCACTTCATGCAGATGTATTTATCAGGGAGGTTGGAGTTTTTCCCAAATTTCACACAAGAAACATACCACTACTTCCAGTTCTATTCTTAGCGTACTAGCTACAGAAAAAAAAACAACTTACCATAAATTTTCTTTTGTACTTAGAACTCCGCCCATGCTTTCCCAAGCCTGTTCTTACCTAAGCCTGTTGAGCCAAAGATGAACTACTCTAACAATGCCCCACTCCAACAATGGCCACCCTACTTATATCTCCTTTCATTGACATTACTAGTCAGGGAAAATATCGTGGCAGTGCTCAGACAGGGCAGGCTGGAGAGCTCATCTACTGGACTCCATACTGAAAAAGGGCTGGATTGGAAAGAGCTTGTCAAATGTGTTCAGGCAAGTTCTTTAATCAGTACATGCAAGTCCCATCCAGGATTGGGAAGCTTTTAAAACCCTACAGGTAGCAAATAGAAGAATTATTAGGAAAAGATGAAATATGAAAGCAAGCTAGCAAACAATATCAAAGTGAACAGTAAAAGCTTTTTCAAATATGTAAATATGAGAGTGGATATAGGACCGCTAGAAAATGAGACCGGAGAAATAATAACGGGGAACAAAGAGATGGCAGATGAACTAATTAAGTATTTTTCATCAGTCTTCACTGTGGAAGACACTAGCTAGATGCTGAAGGGTGCAAGGGAAGAGAAGTGAGTGCAGTTACTATTACAAGGGAGAGGTGCTCAAAAAGCTGAAAGACCTGTGGGTACAGACTGCACATGGAAATAACTGGTTCCAAAACACTCTATGCCAAAGGATGCGGAAAACAATTTGTCACATAGCATTCCTCAGGAAATTGGCGATGGATCTATTTTGCTCTGGTAAGGCAGGCATGACTGATGTGCAATTTGTTATAAAACTAATTGTAACTTCTATGGCTTAGACTGCACATGGAAATAACTGGTTGCAATACACTCCACACCATAGGATTCCCAAAAAACTGTTTGCAACAAGATACCACTCTGTGTTTTTGAGCAAAATAGAAATGCACGCTTTTCCCCCCTCCGGAAGCATTACATTGTATTGTGTGTAATTTCCGAGACGCAAGTGGACATAAGATTTCAGGCTTAACTGGCACCATCATGCAAATACGTGTATAGTAATCAGAACCATGGAATGCATGAAAGTCGTTTACAATAACCTCCCACGTAGCATTTTTGGGAAATTGGCAATGTACGTGTTTCTTCTGAAACTAAATGTAACTCATAAGACCAAGGTTATAGATGGAAATAATTGGTTCCAAAATATTCCATGACATAGGATACAGTAAATAAAAATGTTTAGAACAAGTTGCCACTTCGTATTTTTGAGCAAAATAGAAATGTATGCTCTTTCCTCTGGAAGCATTAATATACTGTGTGCAAATTCTATGAAGCAAGTGCACCCAACTTTTCAGACGTAACTGGTCCTGTCATGCACATACATGTATAGTCACCAGGACTATAGAATACATCAAATAAATTTGTTTACAACAACTTCCCACATAACATTTTTTCAGGAAAGTGGCAATGTAGGCATTTTGCTCTGGCAATGCTAGAATAGCTTATGTGCAATTTGTTCTGAAACTGAATTTAACTTCTGTAGCTTAGACTGCAGCTGGAAATAACTGGTTCCAAATCAATCCCTGCCATAGGATACTCTGAATAAAAATGTTTACAACAGGTTACTACTTTGTATTTTTGAGCAAAATAGAAATGTATGTTACTTCCTGTAGTAGCATTACTTTGCACTGTATGCAATTTCTAAATGTTCAAAGTTTCAAGTGTTCATTTATTCACAAAGTATGCATATTCTATGCAACTCTGATATTTGCCTGCACCAAATAGGCAAACAGGAAGATCATGGGTGTCGATGAAAGAAAAGACATCAACTACTCTCCCCTCCTGGTATGAAAAGGAAAAGAAGCAGAACTCGCAGACCCCAAAATTACCCCCTTCACCGCAGCAAAAAACAGCCACAATCAGTGACCCCCTCACTCGCAGAAAAGAACAGCGCCAATAACAATCCCTGACCTTCTCACTTGTAGGAAAGATCAGCAACAATAAAAATCTCCATCCCCCTCACACAAAAAAGAACAGTGACAGTAGCATCAAATCCCTCTTGCACACAAAAAATCAACAGATCACCCACAAGAAAGAAAACACCGAAAAACTGAAGAAAACCAATATAAAGAAAGTACTGTCCAATAATCACATAAATCTCAGAATATGGGAAACATCTTTTCATCTGCTTATGAGGTGAGCAGCTGCACAAACTCAGACCTAAAGAGTGATCAGCAACCAGGGTCCTAACGCTACTGCCCGTCTCCGTTGGGAGCCATCACTGACCCCTCTGCATTCACCTCGATGCTTCAATCTTTTTTGGGGGGCACTGGGGCACTGAACACCATGGCGGCCGAGGCGCCGATCACGCCGAAGAAGGGAGAGTACTCAGGAGATTCAGGAGTGGACATCTTGTCAGCAGCTTTCGCAGCAGGCTTAGGGAGGCCTAAGCACAACCTGATACAGGAGGAGGGCACAAAGCGGACTGGCGGCTGCCGACTGAGTCACAGTGAATCCTCCCTCTGGTATCAACGCCGCTCCCGCACTCGGTCGCTCCGTTCCGGCTGCGCCCTAAATACCAACTCTGACAAAATGGCGGCGTGGGCTCCCACGTGACCGCGCCCAGGGACTCTACCAACGGCAGTATGGATGGGGAGAGTCGCTTTAATCTTCTTTGCTGCTTTGAAGTGGAGTTATTCATGACCCCAGGCCTCGTCTCTGATCTTTTCCATGAGTTAGTTTGTGTTCTCGGTCCTTTTCAAAACCCCCGTCTTTGATCTCCATGAGCCAGCCTCTCCAGAAACATCATAGCACTGATACTTGGATCTGGTTCCAAAACTGTATGTCACAGGCTCCAGCAGCTTTTGTAAAACAAACAAGACGAAACAAACAAGCAGAAGGCATAGAAAAAATGAAATAATTGGAGAGATTTATTATCTGGAAGATGTCGTCCAAGGGATTGTTGTTCGCTGGCACCATTTTGATGCAAGTGTATATGATATTTCAGACTTAACTGCCACTGTCAGGCAAATGCACGTATAGACCTCAAGACCATAGAATACATAAAATAACGTTGTTTACAATAACTTCACACATAGCATTTTTCAGGGAATTGGCAATATAGGTGTTTTGCTTTGGTAATGCTAGCATAGCTTATGTGCAATTTCTTCTGAAACAGAATGCAACTTGTAAGGCCCAGACTGCAAATGTAAATAACTGGTTCCAAAACACTCCACACCATAGGATATGGTAAATAAAAATTTTTGGCACAAGTTACTACTTTGCATTTTTGAGCAAAATAAAAATGTATGCTTTTTGCTCTGGAAGCATTATTGTACAGTGGGCACATTCAATGAACCAAGTGCATGTAACTTTCAGACTTAACTGGCACTGTCATGCAAATGCATATGTCATCATCTGGATCACAGAATACATAAAATAAAGCTGTGTACAACTTCCCACATAGCATTTTACAGGAGAGTGGCAATGTAGGCATTTTGCACTAGTAATGGCAGTGTGTCTTATGTACAATTTGTTCTGAAACTGAATGTAACTTCTGTGGTCGAGACTGAGATGAAAATAGCTGGTTCCAAATCAATCCACACCAGAGGATACATGCTTACAACAAATTAGCACTTTGTATTTTTGAGCAAAATAGAAATGTATGTTATTTTTGCTGTAAGCATTACTTTGTACTGTAGGCAATTTCTATGATGCAAGTGCATATAACTCTTCAGACTTAACTGGCACTGTCATGCATATGCATGTATAGTCATCAGGTCCATAGAATACACAAAATCAAGTTATTTACGACAACTTCCCACAGAGCTTTTTTCAAGAAAGGAACAATGTATGACTTTTTCTTTGGTAGTGCCAGTGTAGCTTGTGCAATATATTGTAAAACTGAATGCAGCTGCAATGGGTGAGGTTGTACATGGAACTTACAGGGTCCTTAACACTCCACGCCTGTGAGGGCGCTGAAGCAGGTACCCAATCACAGACCAAGTACTGTGCGCACTGTGATATTTAATGAGAAGCAAATCCAGAGGGGCAACAAACTCGGCGTCAAAGTTCAGGCAGAGATCAAAAATTCAAGAGAAATTCAAAACCCAGAATCGGGAAACAGGCAGAGTTGATATTCAGACAGACAGAGTTCAGATACGAATGCTGGAAAGGCTCAGGAAAACTCACTGGCACAATCTGGCAACAAACAGGTGAAACCACAGGACTAAAATAAACAATAAACAGAGAGGCAGATGATAGGTGGAGCACGAGACAGAAGTGACACAAAACAGGTAATAATGAGAAATAGGTGAGAGGCGGAGTAGAACAGGAGCGGGGACAGGAGCACATGGGGCATGAAAACAAACAAGAGCATGTGGCAATACAAAAACACAGACTGATGTCTGGGGGAAAACACACAAGAAGACAAAGTTCAACTGGAAGTACTGACAACGCCATAGGATACTCAAAATAAAAATGTTCACTACGTTAGAAGTTTGTATTTTTGAGCAAGT
This sequence comes from Mobula birostris, assembly GCF_030028105.1. Classification (NCBI taxonomy): domain Eukaryota; kingdom Metazoa; phylum Chordata; class Chondrichthyes; order Myliobatiformes; family Myliobatidae; genus Mobula; species Mobula birostris. The sequence continues at coordinate 29,168,078 of NC_092380.1, read as the reverse complement.
ACAAATGTATGCTATTTGGTCTGGACACATTACTTTGTACTGTGTCAAATTTCTATGCAGCAAGTGCATATAATGTTTCAGACTTAATGGACACTGTCATACATGTATAATCATCAGGACCATAGAATACATAAAATAAAGTTGTTTACAACAACTTCCCATACAGCATTTTTCAGGAAAGTTGCAATGTAGGTGTTTTGTTCTGGAAATGCTAATATAGCTAACGTGTAATATGTATGGCCTAGACTGCAGATGGAAATAACTGGTTACAAACAGTCCACATCATAGGATGAAGGAAACAACTTGCCACATCGCATTTCTCAGGAAAATAGGAATGTATGTCTTCTACTCTGGTAACGCTAGTGTAGCTTACGTGCAACTTGATATTAAACTGAATGCAACTTCTATGGCCTACTCTGCACATGGAAATAACAGGTTCCAAAACACTCTATGCAATTTGGATACTTATAATAAAAATGTTTACAACAAGTTACTACTTTGTGCTTTTGAGCAAAATAGAAATATTATGGTTTTTCCTTCCCTCTGGAAGTATTATGTTGTATTATGGATAATTTCTATCCATATAATATTTCAGACTTAACTGGCACTGTCATGTAAATGCATACATTGTCATCAGGACCATGGAATACATAAGATAAATTGGTTTACAATAACTTCCCACTAGCATTCTTCATGAAAGTGGTAACGTATGCCTTTTGCTCTGGTAACATTAGTACAGCTTATGCGCCATGTTATGAAACTGAATGTGACCTCAATGGCCGAGGCTGCACATGGAACTTACAGATTCCAAAACACACCATACTCAAAATGGATACTGAAAATTTGAAAAAAGTTTACAAGTTAAGAGATTGTATTTTTGAGTGAAATACAAATGAATGCCATTTACTTTGGAGCATTACTTTGTACTGTGTCTAATCACTATGCAGGCATCCCACCTCTCCTGGAAGTTCCAGGGGTCTCCCCCGCATATTGATAGCGGCTCCCTGACGCCCACAAATTATATACAATATCCCGGAAATCAATTTTTTTGAGAGCGAGTGAGCGAGAGGGAGAGAGAGAGAGAGTCAGAGAGGGCAAGTGACAGACGTAGCGAGAGAGTGACAGAGAGAACATCCTGATTGGTCTCTCTTTGTGCTAAGTAGACCTATCAGTTTTCTCTGTGGGTGGGCTTTACAGTCGACCTCTCTCTCTCTTTCATTGTCCATCAATTCAGTTTAGTGTCCTGCAGCGCCATGGCAAAAAAAGGAAAATATAAAATGTACTTCACCCCAGACTACACTAAGGTGTACCCCTGCCTAATAGGGGTCAAAAATAATGACAGTGTTGCTCGCTGCACTGTTTGCAACAGTGATTTTTCTATTGCCCATGGTGGGTTAAATGACTGTAAAAGACATGTTGAGGTGAGTTAAACAGGTGCCATTCATTCATAGCTACAAAAGTTTGCCAGTTGAGTTCTGGGGGAAGCTGTCCAAAGTAAAATCTGTGAGCACAGGGCAGTTGAGATTCAAAGAGCTCTGCCAGTTGATGAAGCTGCTTTTGGTGGTGCCAAATTCTAATTGTGATGTAGAAAGGACATTTAGCATGGTGCATCACATTAAGACAGCATTCAGAAGTCAGCTGTCTCACAAAACAATTTGGAGTCTGACGTCTTGCAAAATTAACAAATTCATTGACACAGACAGCTATGAGGTTGAGACTTCGGACAAGAAGCTCAAATCTGCCAAACAAACCACAGCACAGTGCAAGGAAATTTTGCAAAAGAAATAGAAAAGCTATTTGCATTAGCATTTAGCTATTAGCATTGAGACTGCCAACAAAATACTCAACAAGGAAGATATATATATGTATATGTGTGTGTAAATAGTTTCAATATGTGATCAAATAAATTGTTGTGCTATTTCATAACCAAATATCCTGTATACATACACCCTTGGAGGTCGACGGGGGGGGGGGGCGGGATGGTGGCGCTACCTCCCTGAAATGAGTTTTTGCAGGGTGGGATGTCTGACTATAAAGCAAGTGCATATAATTTTTCAGATTGACTGACACTGCTATGCATATCCACGTATATATCATGAGGCCCACAAAATACATAAAATAATTTTGTTTACAACATCCCACATAGCTCTTTTCAGAAAAGTGGCAATGTAGATGTTCTGCTCTGGTAACACTGGTATAGCTTTGAGTAACTTGTTCTAAAATGTAACTTCTGTGGTGTTGCGCGCGCACCGCGTACCCACGGGCGCCCGTGTTCTCGTTTCTGTTCTCTCTCTTCCTCTCGCCGCCAGCTTCCCATGTTTCAGGTGTGCCGATCAGCTGTCAGAGCGTCGTGGGTCCCGCCTCCTTCTCAGGACTGCTCCAATCGGGAGTTGGAGATCGCAATTTTAAAGAAGACGGCAGCCAGGCGGGAGGGGCTGAGGGGAGGAGGCGGATGGGGATTTTGGCGGTTCGCTGACCGGGGGGGGGAGGGAGGGAGAGAGGAAGAGAGGAGATCAGTGGTGGTTTCCCTTAACTTTTGGTTGGCCTGTTTGTTTAATTTTTCATATTTTATTAATTAATTTTCTTCCCCTTTATTCAGCCCAGTAGTTTGGAAAGGGTTAGTTTGTAGCCTATGGCTGCAAAGGGGGAGGGGGGAGTTGAAATTGAAGGAGGAGGGTGGGAGGCTGTGGAATACTCTAGAAGTAAGGTTAGCCAAAAAAGGGGTGCATCAAGTGAAAGAGCCGATGTAATGGGGGACAACAAATTGAGGAGAATGGGTGACTTCGAGGAATTTATAGTTCTGTATAAAATTAAAGATCAGAAGGAAGGGGAAGGAGGATTTAGAGCCCTTAATCCTTTGAAAGTGGTAGCAGCATTAGAGAACCAAATAGGTAAAGGATTCCAGGCCAAGATTTTGTCTAATGGATTGCTGAAAATTTGTTGCAAAGACGTTGACCAATATAGCAGTGCTAAAATAGTGGGAAAATTGGTTGTGAAAGTGGAGTGTATTACTCTGAAAGGAAGGGAGTTAGTGGGGGTAGTGTATGGTATTTGGTCTGGACAGTATTAAAGGTGTTTGAGTGATTGAAGCCAACCGATTAAAATTGAGAGAAGGAGGTGACTGGGATTTTCCTGTTCTGGTTTTTGCAGGTGATGTTCTTCCAACTAGAGTCTTATCTTGGGAGCATGTCTCATCAAGTTACAGAATATATTAGACCTTCCTTGCGCTGTTATAATTGCCAGAGATTTGGACATGTTGCTGGTTCATGTCGAGGTAAAAGAAGATGTATGAAATGTGGAGAGGATCATGATATCAAAGCAAATAAGGCAGTGGCACCTAAATGTAGTAACTGTGGAGGGGACCATATAGCAGCGTTCAGAGGATGTGAGTATTTTATCAAGACAAAGCAGATTCAGGTTGTTAGTAACCAACAAAAAATATCATATGCTGAGGCAGTAAAGAAAGTTGATAGAGAGTGAACGATAAGTAAAGAAAAGATTGGAACGATGGGGAGTCAGTTCATTCTGAGTTCTCCAACTATGGTTCCTTAAGACATGTTGTTGATGACCAAAGAGTCTTTTTTGGTGTTTGTTGTTGATGTACTGGTCAGGGCTAAAACTACAACTAAGAGGTCAGATATGATAAAATTAGTTGTTGGAGCTGCAGAGAGATTCCTTGATATGAAACCGGTTTTACCAGAAAAATTTCATGAATATATGACAGACAAACAATCACTGAATACTTCCCAGTTGGCGGCGTCAGTACGGAGGAGCTTTATGTGGATGAAGAGGCCAATAATTAGTATTTGGATGTTTTTAATATTACGATGGAATGCAAAAAGTTTTAACTGCAAATGGTCAAGAATTAAAAAGATTTGTTGGAACTTTTAAAGACAAGCCTGATTTGAGACATGATTAAAGCCTCATTTAAATTTTGGATCCCTGGATATGATAGTTTGAGAGCTGACAGAATGGGTAAATCTAGTGGAGGGTGTGCAACTTTCATAAAAACAGGACTCTAGTTCAGAAGACTTGATTTTAAATCTAACCTTGAAATTGTGGCTGTGGAGTTTGGAACTCTGGTGGTCAAACAACTGTGATTAACTTTTATAATCCATGTAATATGATGTTATCAGATTTCGATGAAATTATGAATAGGGTAAAATCCCCAGTATTCTGGGTTGGAGATTTCAATGCCCATAATCCTATATGGGGTAGTGAAAGTAAAGCTAGTAGTGGAGCAGTAGTAGAGGAGTTTCTAGATAAATACAACATGGTACTTCTAAATGACGGAAGGCCTACAAGATTTAAAGAATACTTGTAGTCACTTAGACTTATCAATCACTTCCTCAAACTTAGCCAGGGTCAGGGAATGGGATGTTATGGACAGATATACACAAGGAAGTGATCACTGTCCTATATTATGTAGATTTGGTAGAAATTTGATGGTAGAAGTTGAGGAGAGGGCTGCTAGCTATAATTTTTCTTTGGCCTGTTGGGATGAGTACCAGGAGAAAGCTGTGGATATAATAGAAGAGATTGATAGCGAGGGCTCCATAGACGATTGGAATGAATGTTCTATAATTCATAAAGTTGCTTAGTTGACTACTCTACTATGGAATGTTCCTAAGGCATTAGTTCCGTGGTGGAATAAAAATTGTGATATAGCAGTAAGAAACAGAAATAGAAGTTACAGGAAATTAAGAAAGTACCCAGTGTTAGATAATGTTATGGAGTATAAAAAGGAAAGAGCAGTAGCAAGGAGAGTAATTAAGATGCAAAGAGGGATGTGACGAGAATACACATAAATTGAGATGTTTGCTGGCCTGGGCTAGCACCAGTGGCATCAGCAGTTGGTCTGCCACCTGTCCTCAGGGGAGGGAGGGATAAGGAACAATGAAGCAGCATTTGGAGATGTTAATGAAGGAGCCATCAGTCTGGGTATTGTCAAGAGCGGCTCCCCCTTTGAACCCTGAACTGTTTGAAGTGATGAACAGGCGATACCCCAGCAGGGGGATAAAAAGGGACAGGTTCGCTAAGGCAAGACACACACGACACCACGAGGTAACGAGACCCTGGAAGCGGTGCGCCTCTCACGAGTCGGTGGGAAGCTCTTGGACGGCTGATCGGGGGATCAGCCTTAAACGCACAGGGTGGAAAGGTACGATCAGCAGGAACCCGGTGTGTGTCCACCCTCGCTTGGGTGCCGGGTTCACTGCAGAGGATCGACCGCATCTGGAGGAGGGGTCACAGTTGGTGACCTCAGGTGACATCACAAAGGACCCGCCCGAAAGCTGCTTGTGAGCAATATCGCCGGTCTGTGAGTGGAAGCTGTTCTGAATGATCAGTCGTTCTTGTTCTCTCTCTCTCCCTCCCCCCCACGTTGTCCATCACCATGGCAACGATTACTGCGAACTGAATTAAATTGAACTGGATTTTTGTGTCACTTTGAAATTGGTCATTTACCCCTAGACAACGATAGAGCTTGATTGATCCTGTTATCTTAATTCTGTGCACATGTATGTTTATCATTGCTGAACTGTTGCATCTATTATCCTTTCGATTACTATGTTGCTTGTTTCTTTAATAAAACTTTTTTAGTTCTAATAATCCAGACTCCAACTGAGTGATCCATTTCTGCTGGTTTGGCAACTCAGTTACGGGGTACGTAACAGGGATAGTTGGAGAAGATTTTGTGGAACCCTGGGCCCTGAGACACCTATAAAGCAGCTATGGACAATCATTCACAGAATGTCAGGGATATATAGGAAACCATCTATCCCAGCTTTGCTGGAAGGAGATATTGAAGCTGTAACCAATAAGGAAAAAGGCTGATATGTTTGTAGAGGTGTTCCAAGCATTACACAGTTCTGGAAAGCGAGGTGATTTGAGAAAGGAAATTATGTTAAAGGAAATTGGACAGGAGTTTGGATGATAATAGCTCCATAAATTTGTTTTTCTCCTTTCAAGAATTGCAGGAAGCTGTCCAATCAGGTTCAAACACTTCTCCTGGTAGGGATGGACTGTGTTATGAATTGCTTAAGCATTTAGATGACTCTGTATTAATAGAAATGCTAGCTTTGTTTAATTCAGTGTGGAGAGAAGGAAAATTACCAGTAGAATGGAAGCATGTGGTGGTAGTTCCAGTTTTAAAGCCAGGTAAAGACGAGTCTAGTCCTAGTTTGATTCGGCCTGTAGCTTTAACATCAGTGCTTTGTAAAATTATGGGACGAATGGTCACCAACAGACTTGTTTATTTTTTTACAAAATAAGGGACATTTTGCTGCTTATCAAAATGGTTTTAAAACTGGAAGATCAACAATGGAATCTGTTGCCCTTTTAGATCATGATATTAAAAATGTGTTTCAAGATAGAGAAGTAATAGTAAATGTATTTCTAAATATTGAAAGTGCATATGACTCACTATGGAAGCATGGTTTATTAATTAAACTCTATGATGCAGGAATTAGAGGTAGAATGTTTAATTGGATCAAAGATTTCCTTAAGGAAAGGACATTTCAAGTAAGAATAAGCAGAACAAGCTCCAAGTCAGTTAAAATAGGTAATGGCACCCCTCAAGGAAGTGTCATTAGTCTAGTTCTTTTTAATGTCATGATAAACAATATCTTTGATCAGGTAGGGACAGGATTTGGCAAATCGTTGTTTGCAGACGATGGTGCAATCTGGAAAAGAGGAAGAAACGTCAATTATATATTAAGGCAGGTACAAAAGGCTTTAAGATCATTTGAAAACTGGGCTAATAAACAAGGTTTCAGGATTTCTGCTTCTAAGTCCAAATATATGATTTTTGGCTTTAGAAGAAAGATTTCTGATTGTGAATTGTGTCTATATGATTCTCCACTAGAAAGAGTCAAGGTATTCAAGTTTTTAGGTGTCTGGTTTGTTGAAAGACTTACTTGGAGGGTTCATATAGATAAACAATTGGAAAGTGTGAGAAAGTTTTAAATGTTATGATAAGTATTGCTGGATGTGACTGGGGAGCAGGACAGGAAACTATGTACTTAATATATCTAGCTATGATTAGATCAGTTATCGATTATGGTTGTATTGCTTATGGTTCCGCTACTACAGCAGTGCTTGGAAAACTAGACACCCAGTGCAGTCCAAAGCACTTAGACTTTGTTGTGGAGCTTTTAGAACAATATCAGTCCTGGCATTATGTGTGGAGATGGGAAAAGTGCCTCTACATTTAAGACGAGTTCAGATGGGCCTGCAGTATTGGGCAAAACTAAATGGCTTCAATCACAGCTATCTGCTAAGGTGTCTTTTGCAGGGGAAGTCAGAGCGCCTAAGTAAAATTAAAAGATATCCATTTTTAGATTGGGTTAATAACTGGGCTGTGAAATTGAAACTGATTGAGGAAGACATAGCTGACCAAATTTGCTTGCCACCTGTTCCTTTTTGGCTTTTGCCAGAACCAGAAGTAGACCTCCTTTTTCAGCTTCAAGAAAGAACAATTTCAACAGCATTGATCATAAATGAATATTTAAATAATAAATAGGGGTCTTATTTGAAGATTTTTACTGATGGTTCAGTGGACCCAGAGGGCAGTAAGGCAGGATTTGGGATGTGCGTGTCTCAACTTGGAGTTAATATTGGTCACCAGGTTTCAGATGGTGTTTCTTACTCACTTGTTACATACACCTGTTAGGGTGCATTCTCCAGTTACCTTATAAGGTAACAGATGTCATCAGGTGGTTCCCAACCTTCACTGAGTGTTTCGACCCTTAACCACGACACTCTCCAGTTGGTGGGCCGGCAGTGGTGGCCAAATCACTGCCCATCTGCTCCTGGCTTCCAGCTTCCCTCCTCTCGCCTACTCCAAATCTAACAAGAGGCTCGTTCTGCCTCTTCCCCCATCCTATGAGCTGCTTGTTTTTTAGCTCCTTTCGCAGACATCCCACCCTGCAAAAACTCATTTCAGGGAGGTAGCACCATCAATTTGCGGGAGACTTCCGGGAGAGGTGGGATGTCTGCAATAGAGTAGCTCCTTAGCAGCTAGCCTGCTAGTTTAAATAATGTTAGCTATGCTAATGAACGAATGACACCTGTTAAACTCACCTCAACACGTCTTTTACAGTCTTAACCCACCATGGGCAATAGAAAAGTCACTGTTGCAAACAGTGCAGCGAGCAACACTGTCATTATCTTGACCCCTGTCAGGCAGGGGTACACTTTAGTGTAGTCTGGGGTGACGTACATTTTATATATTTTTTGGAACACTCTGCCATGGCGCGCTCTTGCTTGTTTTCGCTCTCGCGCACTCTTTCTCTCGTGCGCGTGCTCTCTCTCATGGTCGCTCTTGCGCTCTCTTGCTTTCGCTCACTCTCAAAAAAATTAATTTCCGTGATATTGTATATAATTTGCGGGCATCAGGGAGCCACTATTAATATGTGGGAGACTCCCGGAACTTCCGGGAGAGGTGGGATGTCTGCTTTCGTCCAGGCCCAGATCTGACAACAACCACCATGCTGATTTGGCTGGGAAACCTCTGCAGCCGATCTCCACAGGGAACAACCATGCCTGCCATCCCTTGTCTTTACACTCCTGCACTAAGGGCTGGAACTTCAAGGCCTTTCTCTCGTGGGCCTCTTCCCATCCCTCCTCCCATGGCACAGTCAGCTCAACCTGAATTATTTTCTTGTCTTTGGTTGACCACAGTACAATGTTCGGGCATAGGGTTGTGTGCACCACATCCGGGAACTGCAACCTCCTTCCCACATCAACCCTCATCTCCCAAGACCTGGCTGTTAGCAGCAGATTGGGTTTTGGTTGTTTGGTTATGAAAGGCGTAGCTCCCTCTTTGATGAAGATGATGGCCTTCCTCAAATCTGTGCTAGCCGTCCGCTTCTTGCATCCCTCCCACTCTAGTGTGTCAGCAAGAGCCAGAAGCACCTTATCATGGCGCCACCTATACCGTCCTTGAGTTAGAGCTGTTTTACACCTGGACAGTATATGAGCCAGTGTCCCCTTTTGACCACAGAGCTTACGGTTCGGGTCCTCTCTCATCCCCCATGTGTACAGATGTAATGGTGAAGGAAGGGTGTCATACACGGATCGCAAGAGGAAGGGAATACAGAAGGGCTCCAGTCTCCATAACTCTGCCCATGATATCTTGAGCTTAGGCAGATCCCATTTTGTCCAGGCACCCTGGGACCGTTGTTCACTGCCTTTGAAATCTGCTTCTCTTCCTCATGGATCCGTACTTCTGCCTGTATCATGTCTCGCCTGTTCCTTATGCTTGCGTTTCCCCATTTCTGGAAGTGAACTGAGCTGAGGCCTTGCCGCCCGACGCAGGGGTTGCCGATGATATCTCGCAGTTTAAGAGAACACACTGCCTCCTCCACAGTTGCGTTGGCTGCCCACTTGTGCCCAGATCTGGTTATAATGCCTGCTTGCTTTACCAAGACATTGGAATCTCTCAAGCTTAATAAGGCTCTGCATTTTGCCACCTTGAATTCCTCCACAACAGATGACAGGGGAAGCTGCAGTTTCCCAGAACGAATGTAGAGGCCCACTGAAGAGAAGCTTGGGGGAACTCCCAACCATCTCCGCAGGTGCTTGTTGGTTCTCCTCTCAATGCCCTCTATGACAGTCATGGGGAACTCATAAAGTGTGAAGAGCTAGAGAAGCCTGGGCAGAATGTCGTATTGGTACAGGCAGGTCTTTGCAACAGAATTATTAGCAATCTTCTGGGCCTTATGGTGGATAGAAGACTCTTGACCATGGAGGGTTATCATCTGTTCGGATTCTGCTGCTGCCTTAGAGGCTATAAAAGGGAATAAATCAAAAGCTCGTCCTGACATAGTTACTGAGATTCTCATAGTTTTGTTTAGAGTAGGGAAGATGGGTTGTGAAGTCAGATTTACGTGGATACCTAGCATGCTGGGGTGGAGGGAAATGAAATTGTGCATGGCATTGCAAAGTCTTCCTTACAGAGCAGGCAAGCAGAAATTAGTGCCCCTAGACAAAGCAGAATTGTGAAGTAGGATTTAAAAAAAGGTATAGAGAAGAAGTGGCAGGAGGATTGGAAAAATGAATTAAAGGGAAGGCATTTCTTTTCTATTTACCCACTAGTTAAAAAGGTCTCAGACTGTTACTTTTCAAATCGTAGAGATATGGTGAAATTAGCAAAACTTAGGTTGGGGCATTGTGGGCTAAACTATTATTTAAAGGTATAGGAAAACATCCTACTGGATTATGTGACTGTGGTAGTCCAGAGACAGTTCAGCATGTTTTGCTGAGTTGTAATCGATATAAAATTGAAAGAAGCATATTGTTTAAGAGGCTGTCTGACTTAAATGTATTTTGTTTTTCTATTAAATCCTTGTTTAGCCACCAAGAGAACCACGATCTGATTGAAGAGTTTATTATTCAATTTATACATGCGACTAGTTTATCTTTGAGAATTTGAGTTTCTTGAAATTCTATAATTAGTTATACATCCTGCGGAGGGCAGTAATATGCCTAGATGCGTCTAAACTGCAGGGAATAGAAGAGGTAAGGGGGAGGAGTTGTGGTTGGTGGTGTTGGCTGTGAATCGGTGGGGATGTTGGGGGACAAAGTGTAAGTTCAGGTAGGGGTGAGGAGGATCTGGAAAGGGAACTGTAACTGGAAGGTTTGGGTGAGTGTGTATTGGTGGAAGGAGGTTGAAATGAAGTTGAGTCAAGATCTGGAAAACAGAAAAAGAAACAATATTGGAATGATTTCAAGTGATGGAGAGGAAAGGTGGGATATTTTGAAAAAAGAAAAGACTTCAAGGTATTGTTTAAATTTGAGCAGAGCAGACTTCTACTGTCAACCCATTAAATTAACTACAGAGTTAACATTGGAAATAGGGAATATATGTTGTGCTTGTACTTTAAGAGGAGGTGATGTGTTAATTTTTTGTAAGGATAATAAACAATGTGAGAAGGTGTTATGATTGAAGACTCTACTTGGCAAAAAGATGGTGTCTATATTGCCTAATGAAAATAGAGCTATTAGAAATAGAAGTTGTCCTGTCCAAGACAAGAAGCTGCAGAAGATTGTGAACACGGCACAGCACATCACACAAACCAATCTTCCGTCTGTGGACTCACTTTACACCGCACGCTGTTGGAGCACTGCTGCCAGGATAATCAAGGACATGACCCATCCAGCCAACACACCTTTCGTCCCTCTTCCCTCCGGGAGAAGGCTCAGGAGCTTGAAGACTCGTACAGCCAGATTTGGGAACAGCTTCTTTCCAACTGTGGTAAGACTGCTGAATGGATCCTGACCCAGATCTGGGCCGTACCCTCCAAATATCCGGACCTGCCTCTCAGTTTTTTTTTTGTACTACCTTACTTACCATTTTTTCTATTTTCTATTTATGATTTATAATTTAAATTTTTAATATTTATTAATTTTAATAGTTTTAATATTTAATATTTGTAATCCAGGGAGTGGGAAGTGCAGAATCAAATATCGCTGTGATGATTGTACGTTCTAGTATCAATTGTTTGCCGACAATAAAGTATAAAGTTTTAGGGGTGTTATAGTGGATGTTCCTGTGGAAAGTTTGATAGAAGAGGTTAAATCTCATTCCTTGGGAGGCATGGTTAAGGAGGTAAAGAGATTGCAAGTAGTCAGAAATGAGGAACTGATGGATAGCTTATCTATAGTGATCGTCATCGTCATGGCTATCCCTCGAGGTCGAGGATGATGGTCTTCGTTCTGAAGAAGTGGCCCACAGAGTGAAGACGCCTGTGTATGTATTTGTATATTGATATGTTTCGATGAAGTAAAGCTCCCTGATAAAGTTAGTTTGGGGTATGTTAGTTATAATGCATGAGCTTATATTCCACCCCTGCTAAGATGTTACAAATGTCAGTGGTTTGGACATATTTTGGCAGTATGTTGTGGGAAACTAAATCTAGTAAGTGTGGTGGCGAACATAAGTACGAAGATGGTGAAGGTGTACAGTTTAAATGTTGTGGTGGGGAACTTGGTGCAGCTCATAGAAGATGTGAAGTGCTTAAGAAGGCAGCTGAGGTTCAACAGGTTAAAGTAAGATACACCTAAGTCTTATGCAGAGACCTTGCAAAAAGTTAAACCTAATGTTGATAAAGAATTTCCAGTCAGAGAACAGAATGTGAAGTCAGAGGCTATATGTTGGCATCATACTTCTCCTACTAAAGATACTTGTTGATAAAATCGAGTTTGTGATGTGACAGTATTTCCGTTTCTGCACTTTTTTAATCTATTCAATATATGTAATTGATTTACTTGTCTATTTATTATTATTTTTTAATTATTTTTTCTCTGCTAGATTATGTGTTCCATTGAGCTGCTGCTGCTAAGTTAACAAATTTCACGTCACATGCTGGTGATAATAAACCTGAATCTGATTATAACAGAAATAGTGGATAATTGTACTGTTCAGACATCTAGTTGTACTGATAAAATTAAAATTATAGTGATAGCTGCTGAAAAGTAGTTGGTGTTGTGTGGGAAGTTGTAAATGAAGCTTCGATGGGTGGGGTATCTGTATTTCAGTCCCTTGTGAAGGTACATAATGTGGTTAAGAACATTGCAGTGGAATGTAAGAAACCTGATTTCTCATGGTCAAGAAGTTTATTTCTGATTTATCAAATCCACCGACGTTATATGTATTCAGGAAAACTGGTTATTACCACATTTAAGGTTTTCTTTGTAGGGTTATATTGTAATTGGGTGTGATAGGATAGTTGGTAGAGGGGGTGGTGTTGCAAGATATCTAAGGAAAGGGGTAGGATACAGAGTTGTGGATGTCAATGAAGTATATTGAGGCACTTGTAGAAATGTTTGATTCAACAAGTCGCGTTATTAAAGTAGTTGATTTTTAAAACTCTTGTTGAAAACTTTATGTTGATCTGTTGGAAACCACATGTTATTCTAGCTCATTAAGGGTTGTATGTTGTGGGGATTTTACGCACATAGTTCACTGTGGGGTTGTTCATGGAATGATAATAATGCTTTGATTGTAGAAGAAATTTATGTCCCATTTTGTGTGTCTTAATATGGGAGGGGTATGAGATTTAATGTTCATAATAGTTCTGAAACTGCTATAGATTAAGCTTCAGTTTCAAACATTCTGGCTGGAGTGAGTGAGTGGGATGTCAAGTGACATAAAGCATTGGAGAGTGTTCATTTTCCTATATTTATAAGCTTGGGTTTGGATTTATATAGGGGACAAGAGGCCACATTTAGGAGGAATTTTGGTAAAGCAAATTGGGTGAAGTTTAAGGTTTTATGTGAAGAATGTTTGTCGGGGCTCAATGTTGATTTCTGTAATATGGATTTCTGTAATGAAAGATTATGTCACATTATTCATCAAACTGCAGTGGAAGTGATTCCTATTAAAAAGGGCGTTAATAGAAGAAAGGCTGAACTATCATGGATGGAGGAATGCGAAGAGGCAATTAGGGAGAAAAATAAGGTGTTTAGGAAAGTTAAGAAGTATCACTCTCCAAGTATAAAAGGGCACAGGCCATGGTGAGGAAAGTGGTGAAGGTTGTGAAAAAGGGTTTACTGGATGTCATTTTGTGAAAGTATTGGAAAAGATGTTAAACTTGGTTAAAAGATGTTAAACCTTCCTTCAGTTAGTCCTGACGAAGGGTCTCGGCCTGAAACGTTGACTGCACCTCTTCCTACAGATGCTGCTTGGCCTGCTGCGTTCACCAGCAACTTTGATGTGTGTTGCTTGAATTTCCAGCATCTGCAGAATTCCTGTTGTTTGTGTTAAACTTGGAGATGTTTTGGGAATGATTAAGAAAATGGGGGGGGGGGGAATTCATGGGGTTAATAACATTCCAGTAAGTAATCTGATTGTTACTGAAATAGAGAAGGGTGAGTTATTGGCTCAGTCATTTGCTGCAATTCATAATAGAGATAATTCAAGTGAAGAGGCTGAACAATGTAAGGATAAGGCTCTAAGGGAATGTCCTGATGTGTTGGAAGCCAGCTGTAGCAATGTAGATATTAGTGATGTAGAGTTTTCTTTGTGTGAATTTAAGAACGCTATTAGTAGTACAGATCAGACAGCTCCAGGAAAGGATGATATATGTTATTGTATGTTTAAACATATGGCTGACAACTCTCTTTGAGATAATATTAAAATTTTTGAATCATGTATTTGGAGTTTAGTCTATCTTGCCCCTTCATGGAAAATGGTAGCAGTAGTGCCTATTGTAACACCTAGGAAACCTGCTTTGGATCCTTCTAGTTATAGACCAGTATCATTAACGTCCCATTTGTGTAAACTTATGGAACATGTGGTAATAGAGTGCAAATTGTATTTTGTGAAAAAAGAGGTGATAAGCATTATCAGAGAGATTGAGCAGATTTTGGAAGCGTAGAATAACATTGGATTCAGTTTTATGTTTGGAAGATGATATTAGGAAAGAACAGGTAAATAAAGAAGTTGTGCTAGCATTTTTTTTGATATTGAAAAGGCATATGATATGTTATGGAAGGAAGGTCTATGATTAAATTATGGAAATTAGGAGTGAGAGGAAGGCTGTATATTTTTTGAGTTTTTTTTATTTGTATGGTCTATGCAGGTAAGGGTAAGTAAGGTATATTTGGGCCTCTATGAGATAATTGGACCCCACCTGGCAGTATTTGTAGCTCTTTATTGTTTAATATTATGATTAATGATATTTTCTTTGAGATATTACTGGGGTGGGTAAGTCACATTTTGTAGATGATGGAGCTTTATTGATCAGAAGTAGCAATTTCAATTTAACTGATGCAATTAATGAGTAATAAGGTCGAACAATGGGCAAATAAGTAGAGTTTTAAGCTTTCAGTAGCTGAAACACAAGTGATGTGTTTGACAAAGATGATCAATAGACCTGCACTTGATTTTAAATTATATGGGCAAACTCTTGAAGAGTCAGTGGTAAGATTTCTCAGCATGTGGCTAGATAATAAGCTGACATGGAAGCACCATATCAGTAAAATAATTGATAAATGGAAAGGGGCATTAAAACTTGAGGTGCTACACAGACCTCTGTCCATTTAATTTGTTTAATTAGATCTGTACTTGATTATGGTTGTGTGACTTGTGGATCAGCTTCATTTTCAATTTAAAATGTTTGGAAGTGATACAAGCACAGGCTTTAAGACTGTGTTGTGGTGCAGTAAGGTCATCTCCTGTTTTGGCTTTACTGGTTGAACTGGAACAATTACCCTTACAGTTGCGGAGGTTGAAGTTGTTGTTAACATACTGGATTAATTTGAGGGGGGCAGAGGAATGATCACCCTGTTTAAAAGTGTTGGAAAACTTTTGGGAACATCACAAGAAAAGTGTTTTTAGTTTTGGGTGGCTGAATTCTTATCACGCTATGAATATGGGTCTGCTGGATTATGCAATATGTCCCACCTTGGTTTTGTCCAATAACTTTAGTTGATTTTAGGTTGCATGATTTAATGAATTCCAAAGATCTTGATATGCTTTAATCAGTTGGCTCATCAATATGCTGAGGAAAATTATTATGATACGTTAACCATTTTTACTGATGGATCAATAGATGATTTAACTGGGAATGTCGGTGTGGCTGTTTTTGTGCCTGAATTACAGGTAACAATAAAGAACCTTCTTACAACCATTTATCAGTATATACAGCAGAATTGGTTGCCACCATTTTGGGCTTACAGTGGGTGGGAAATTTGTCCTTGCAAAGTTGTAATTTGTTCAGATTCTTTTTTGGTTTTGACTAGTCTTAAAACAAGTCATTCTAGCAGCAGGTCAGATTTACTGCTGGAAGTTCCTCAAATTTTATTTCATATTCAAAGTATTGGTCTACATGTCCTCTTCTGGGTTCCTGCACATAGAGCTGTTGAGGGGAATGAGCGGGTTGATTGTTTGGCCAAAAAAGCTGTTAAAGGTTCAGCTGTGGTTATAGACCTTCCACTTAACAAATCACAAACTAAGGGATTGGTGGGACTAAGAATTAGGGGATTATGGTAAGACTTGTGTGATAATGGGCATAAGTAGAGACACCTTTACAGAACACATAAAACTCTTGGATTGATTGGAGAAGGGGTAAACATAAAGGGAAGGAATTGTATTGACTCAGCTTAGAATTGGGCTAAATTATTGCTTGTATCTTGTTGGAAAACCTCACTCTGGAATGTGTAGCTTTTGACATTATGAATAGCTGAACACTTTCTTTTACAATGTAAAGTATATGAGGTTGAAAGAAAGCAAATGCAGGCTGCACTACTAGCTTTGGGAGTTGAAAGTTTTCATTTTAAAAACTTCACTAAGGTATGGAAGTGATTTTAATTTAATTCACTCTTGTCTTTCATTGTTTACAATCTATAGGGCCTTTAGGGATAATTTAATTTTCAATTGAGAAAGAACTAATAGGGGTTTTATTTCCCAACTCTCTACACCACACTAATCCAGTTGATGGCAGTAACGTACCTTTAAGTTGGACTACCAACCACCATTAAAAAATTAGAAGTAGTAGTAGGGGAGAACTGACTGCTCTAGTTTTTGTATTGGTAAATTTGTAGTCTTCGTATTCTGACCAGTATTTTTGTATTATGATTTCAACTTTTGGATTACTCCCTTGGATTTGGTTGCCCTGGATCACTTCTGTAAATATGTGTAAATATATTGTAAATAGGACAGCCTGTATCTGCCTGTCCTTTTCCTTTCACAAACAATGCACCACACTGAGGGTGGACTTGTTTTTATGTTCCTGCCCCCAACTCCCCTAGAGAAGAGCCAACAAAGGGGATTGTAACATAAATTGGGGGCTCATCTGGGATACTCCCTGTTGGAGTCAGTTAATTTTGTAAAGGATGAGTTGAAGTTTTTTTTCTTTTCTGATTGATCACCATGTTTGAGTGTTCTCTGGTAAAGTTATTGTGTCCCAGGTGAGGTGTGTTCTCTTCTTCCATTGGAACACTTTGTTATTTTACTTTGGGTTTTTTTTGTTTGTTTTAGAGTACAATCCTGGGTGGGGCCTTAATCCCTGGTGGGGATACACTATTTGGGTGAATGTCTCACAGTGTGGATATGGACCAATTTAGTATGCAGGTATTTGTGACTGATCTTATAGTAGAACAACTAGACAGGTGCTGCAAAGATGACCTTCTGTCCTTGGCAGAGCACTTTAATATTCTTGTGGCAAAACAAGACCTGAAAAAGGTAATTAAGCATGCCTTGTTTGAAGGTCTGATGGAGCACGGCGTTTCTGTGCTTGGTATGCAGGCACCCAATGGAGAGGTACCCACAGTTGAGAATTCTGAGGGGCAAGAGAAAGATCAGGTGGAGGCTGAGGCTGAGGCCGAAGTCACGTTGTCACCTTGTCACCTTGTGTCCACTGTGTCTGAGGGTGAAGGTTCACTGGCCAGTGGGTGTGATCCTTATTTGAGGGTGCGACTGGTGGGACTGCAGCTCACCTCAGATGAGGAAAAAGGCGTGCACTGCACTCCCGGGCTAAAGTGGTAGCTGGAGGTTCGCAGATAGGAGATAGAGGCTGAAAAGGAGGTCAAACTGCAGCAGCTGGGGTTTGAGGCGATGAAAATTGCTGCTGCTCCGGTTGTGCGGTTGACTCCTGCTTCCTCGCCGGCTGAGAGCACTGACCCAGTGACCTCACAGCCTGGGTTTGATGTGGGTAAGCACATCAAAGTAGTGCCACCTTTTCACGAGAGTGAGGTGGACTCCTACTTTGGTGCTTTTGAGCGCATAGCAGGCTCACTGCAATGGCCTCAGGATGTCTGGCCTCCCCTTGCAGTGTAAGTTTGTGGGGAAAGCACAGGAGGGTAGGCTCTGCTCTGTCGCTGCCCAACAGTCTCAGTTATGAGACTGTTCAAGCTGCGACCTTGCATGCATATGAGCTGGTGCCCGAGGCATAGGGACAGTGCTTTGGAACTTGCAGGAAGATCACAGCTCAGACCTGTGGGTTTGCAAGGGAGAGGGGCCACCTCTTTGATAAATGATGCATGTAAGATAAGGTGACGGAATTTTGGTTCTCTTCGGGAGCTGTTGCTTTTGGAGGACTTTAAAAACCGTTTACCTGAGCGTATTGTTCTGAACCTGAATGAACAGAAAGTACATTCCTCGTCTCAAGCCACTGTGCGAACAGATGAACTTAGCCTTGCACACAAGAATGTATTTGCGTCTCACCATGCAGTAGCTCAGAGCAGTGAGAAAGCGGTCGATGTCACTAAGGCTCACGATGAGAAACAGCCTCCTCCTACTTCACCGAAGAAAGAGTGCAAGTGTTTTTATTGTCACAGGACAGGTCATTTAATGGCGGACTGCATGAGCCTAAGGTGCAAACAGCAGCAGCAGCCATTGGACCAGTCTCAAGGTGTGGGTCTGATTAAAACTCTCCACGATGTTCTGAGGACTTCAGCTGATGTAGGATCCAATGTATATGCCTTTATTATTTCATGCGCTAGTTTCTAAGTCTGGTAAGCCAAGCAAACAGATCTCGGTGACTGTGCTGGTGTAATACTGGCAACAGCAGTCTTTTATCTGCTCTGATGCACTAGATCTTTCTAAGGACCCATTTTGCGGGTCACCTGTCTTAGTGCAGGGAATTGAGATGGGGTGTTTAAAAGTTCCAGTGCACACAATCCGTTTACAGTCAGACCTAGTGAGTGGGTTTGTCGCAGTCGGGGTAAGACCTTCGTTACCAGCCAGAGGGGTCACCCTAATCCTGGACAATAACCTAGCTGGTGGAAGGGTGCTGCCATGGCCAGGGGTGGCAGCTACGCCCTTGGCTCAACCCCAGAATGAGGAGTTTGCTCCTGCTTTCTCCTCTGTGTTCCCAGCCTGGGTGATGACTTGTGCTCAGTCCTGCAGATTTCAAGATGCGGTGGATCTCTCCAACTTCTTTGTGTCACCTCTACCTGGCTTATTCGCAGGGTCTCCGCTGGCACCAGATTCTGCTATGAAAGACTTTGTCGAAAGGAAATCCTATCTAGTAGTGCGATGATTGAGTTGCTGGCCATCCATGATCAGCTGATAGATCCTTCCCTCGCTTTGTGTTGGTCTGCAGCGAGGGAGAGTGATACAGCTGGGGCAAAAGGAGTGCTTACTTTGAGGAAAATGGAGGATTGCATTGACAGAGTAAGTTCAGCCAAGTTTGTCAGTAAGCTTGACCTGTTAAAAGGATATTGGTAGGTCTCACTAACTCCTCATGCCACTGAAATCTGTCTTTGATATTCCAGATCATTTCCTTCAGTACTCCATGGCATTTGGAATGCACAACACACCAACAACACTCCGGTGACTTCTGTCCCTAGTTTTGGAGGAGATGCCTAACTGCGAGGCTTATTTAGATCGGGGTCCCCAACCATTTTTGCACCGTGGACTGGTTTAATATTGACAATATTCTTGTGGACCGGCTGACAGGGTGGGGGAGGAGTGTTCAAGTTCAATAGTGCGTGACAGGGAATGAGGAAAGGTGCAGCTGACTCATGTCATTTCATATCACCAAATCATATTGTTTCCTTGCGGCCCGGTAGCACATGCTTTGCGGCCCAGTGGTTGGGGACCACTGATTTAGATGACCTGGTGGTCTATTCTGCTGACTGGTTGTCACACATGGAGACTCTTCACGTGTTTAGGTAAGGCCTCGTTGACCTTTTATTTAACTAAGTGTGACTCAGGTCACCTAGCTGGGCAAAGTTGTTAGCCAGGATCAAGTGCATTTAGTTGACGCGAAGGTCGAAGCAATACATTCCTTTCCTGTGCCCAATATGAAGCGGCAACTCTGGCACTTTCTTGGTACAGCTGGTTATTATTGATGTTTCTGTTGGAAATTTCTCCACAGTCGTGTCCCCTCTTGTTAGCCTGCTGAGCTCTTCCCATGAGTTTGTGTGGACCCCTGAGTGTCAGGTGTCATTGAGTGTGTGACTATGCTGTTGTGCCACACACTTGTTCTTACCGCACTTGATAACAGCAAACCTTTCAAGGTGGAGGTTGACACCAATCCTACATGTGGGAGCGCAATGCTGTTGCAGGAGTCTCTCTCCCCCCTCCCCCCCTCCCCCCCTCCCCCCTCCCCCCTCCCCCCCTCCCCCCCTCCCCCCCTCCCCCCTCCCCCACAAACCACAATCCCATTCTCTTTCTGTCGTCTGCAGAACCACACACATTGCCTTATGCACTGGTCTTTGATTACCCAAAATTGTAATGTTGATATTCATTATAAAAAAGGGAGCAAAAATGTGTGGGCAGACACACTCAGTCTCGGTCCATGAGTTACTGTTATTTTTGTTGCCAAGTCAAGACAATTTGTTTCTGTGGGTGGGGTGTTGTTTCTATCCTCTCTTGCCATCCAGTTTCCCTTGTTTCAGGTGTGCCGAGCTGATGTGAATCTCCATTCAGAACGCTGCCGGACCCACCTCCCTGTCAGGGCTGCTCCAGTCGGCATTTTGAGAGCGCAATTTTAAAAAGAATTAAGGGGGAGAGGACCGTTAAAGAATCATGCTAGTTTCTGTATTAACAAACTTGTATTCGTGCTCTGACCTGTGTTTTCATATTGGGATTTCAGCTTTTGGATTACACCCTTGGATTTGGTTGCCCTGGATCATTTCTGTAAATGTACTGCAAATAGAAATGCCTGTGTCCTTTTCCCGTCACAACACACCACACTGGGGGTGGACTTGTTTTTATGTTGGTTCCCCGACAGCCCTAGACTAGAGCCAACAGGAATAACGTATGGCCTAGACTTGTTATTCCAAAACAATCCACACCATAGGATACTCTAAATATAAATGTTTACAATGAGTTACCATTTTGCATTTTTGGGCAAAATAAAAATGTATGCTTTTTGTTCTGGAAGCATCGCTGTATTGTGTGCAAATGCATAGAACTTTCAGACTTAACTGCCACTGTCATTCAAATTTATATATCGGCATTAGGACCATAGAATACATAAAATAAAGAAGCCTATAACAATTTGTCACACATTTTTCAGGAAAGTGACAATATACACCTTTTACTTTGGTTATGCTAGGATAGCTTATGTGCAGTTTGTTATAAAACTGAATGGCCTACATTTCACATGGAAATAACTATTTCCAAACCACGTGTCACACGATACTGGAAAATAAAAATGTTTACTGCAAGTTGCCACTTTGTATTTTTGAACAAAATAGAAATGTATGACAGTGCCAGAGAGGGGTAGTAGATGGTTGCCTCCATGCCTGGAGGTCTGTGACTAGTGGAGTGCCGCAGGGCTTGGTGCTGGGGGCAATGTTTTCTGTTATCTATTTCAACAATCTGGATGATAATATGGTTAACTGGTATCAGCAAACTTGCAAATGACACCTAGATTGGGAGTGTAGTGGACAGCAATGAATTTAATACAGACAGGTGGAGCTGTTGGACTTTGGTAAAACCATCCAGGGGTAGTCTGGCACAGTGAACGTAGGTCCATAATTTGTAGAAAGTGACATCACTGGTTGATAGGATTGTAAAGAAGTTGTTTGCACATTGGCCTTCAGAAATGGAAATATTCGTGTTACAGACCAAGTGAGGTCCCCAACAAAACAGAATTTAGTCAAACTGTTCTGCTTCACACATAAGTTGGAAAAATGTCTAAAGACCTGCCAACCTAAACTGCCTATGCTAGTTGCTAATTGTATGTAACATGAGGCTTGAGTTGAGAAGGGACCAGTTGCTAGCCTTCCAGCTGCAACCTGATGTGGATGTAACTTAATAATCTGTGGCCCACTAGCCTGGGGAAGTGCACAGAGACACAGCCACAGCAGAGAAGTCAGTCAAACTCTCAGGGAGAGAAAAGAAGTCTTCTGTCATCCAAATAATTAAAATAATAAACAAACAGGACAATGGAGCAAATAGCTGCAGTACCTATATTTACTTGCCTAATAAAACCTCCTGGGACATTTTATTTCTCTTTGAGAGATTACTCGGAGACTTAGAAAGATTTAGGGTTGAAAGCAGGCTTCAGAAGAGCATCAAGTAAGCACATTAATATACTGCATTAGTGACAAAGCAGAATGACAATTAGAATTAAACAGTCAAATCCAACAATCCCCCTTTCATTCTAAATCACATGTTTAGAATCACTACATCTGAAAATTTAGAGGCAGAAAATTTTGTGGTATCTAAATTAAGTCCAAAATTATCAGAAAAACTACTTGGGTGACAAAACATCAAAGGATATATAATATTTGAAGTATTCATAAGGATATGTCTTGTTTAAGCAGTGAACTCCTCACGATCACCTTTAAACAAGTAAAAAAGATGTAAATTATGATAAGGCACATTAGTATGAATAATATGATTCGTAATATTGAGTAACCCTAGCTTCTGAGACTTGAATGAACCCAATCAAAGAAAGCCCATCCATCAGATTGATGTATTTAAACTCTAGATACCAAAGGTGTATGTTTTACGTTTTTGACTCATCTTATTAGCCTATTTTTTTCTCTTTTTTTGATGTCTTAGTCATTCTTTACAATAATACCCGGTTCTGGCCTGCCACCTGTTCATGTGTTGTTATTCTTTTAAATGCTATATCAACATTTGGGCATATTTCATGTGTCTTCATCTCTTCTTACCTGGACAGAAAGTGAAGCTGTATTGGAGTTTTGCTCCCAATATTAACCTGTTTAAATTTGTAGTGCGGTAGATACCCACTGAATTCCTTTTACATAGCAAATTCTGTCATAATACTCTGTCATAAGTGCTCTTACCATTGATTGGATTAAGTGGTAGAGAACTGTTCCTGGCATTTATTAGTAAATCCTTATCAGCAGTAACTGTGATCAAAGCCTGTAGTCCCAAACATATTCCACTTGTAGTCCCAAACATATTCCACATAAACCGGTTGTCTTCATGTTAACTGCTCCACCAGGTAAAGAAATGCCAGGAAGAGGAAAGGGCTTTGCATGCCTGATGGAACTTCTTATGCAGCATTATGTACACTTTCTTTTTCCTTTATTCCTATAGTGTTTTAACCCATTCATTCTTCACGTGGCTCATAGCATTAATTGCAAATACTGATACAATTCTTTATTCAGATGTCAGTGATGGTTCAGTTAGGAGCCCTCCATCTCTTCATTCAGCAGGTTGTTGGTAAAAGTTCCATATTCCACAGATAATCATGGCTAACAATTCAGTGCAGTATCGAGGGATATTAAATTGGAACTCTGGCTCTTAGATAGATCCTAATGAGTGATTCTGGACAGCAGCAGAGGTTTCTGTCAGTGTCCTGTCCAATATTTAACAGTGCTTCTGTGATGTTTCCCACCAGGTGTTTGTTTGAGGGAGTGGGGAAATGGGTGGCTAGAATGGTAATTCTGAGGGGCAGGAGAAGGAAGGGTGCCTTGGAATTGATAATTACCCAGAATATGTATCATTGCACTGCAGAGGATGTAGAAGAGATTCACTAGGATAGAGTATTGATGAGGACAGAGTGGGAGGCTGTAGTGCAGTGGAGAGAGACTAAAGTGAAAAGCAGAATTAAGAGGAAGGAAGATAGTGTAGATGGTAGGGAACTTTTCCTCATAGCTAAAAGTAAAAGTCAAGTTTTAGGTAAGAGGCAAGAGGTACCATAGCGGTTAGTGCAACACTATCATAGCCTGGGGCGTTGGAGTTTAGAGTTCAGTTCCAACCCCATTACTAAGGAGTTTGTATATCTAACCTGTAAATGTGTGGCTTTTCTCCCACTTTCTAAAGACGTACCAGTTAGTAGGTTAATTGGTCACTGTAAATTGTCCCATGATTCGGTTAGGGCTAAATATTCAGTTGGGATCTGATACACACCACCTCTGTCAGTGTTGGAGGAATGTGCTGTTTAAATTCAGTGGTCAGATTTTTGACAGGTTAAATTATTAATATACTTACCCATTGTATAGAATATCCTTTCATTTTCTTTAAGTCACACCCTAGTCTGTCAACAACTCCCATGTCCCATAAATTAGAGAGAATGTGATACTATAAGTACAGTTGTTTTATAGATCTAATGATATAGGAGCAGGAGTTAGTGATTTGGACCTGAGCTTACACTGCCACTCAGTGATCATGGTTGATCATTCAAATTTAAAATCCTCTTCCTGCTTTATTCCCCAATCCATTTAAACATTATTATTCAAAACTCTTCCTTGAATATCTGTAATGATTTATCCTCAGTTACTTCCTCTGATTCAGAATAACACCTTTGCTTAAAGAAATTTCTCCTCTGCTCATTCTAAGTCATCCAACCTGTGATTCCTGATTCTGAATGATATTTCACTGGCATATTTGAGGAATTCAGCAACCTATAAATGTATCTGTGGTCATGCACATTCCCAGGGGAACAAAGATGACTTCTTTCCAGTTTGGTTCTGTGATACCTCAGGTGTCTAAGGATGAAAAGAAGGCAGGAAGTGCCTCATGAGTTGGTTGAGTAATATGGAGGGTAGTGGAGTTCACTGATGCCAGGGTAGTAACCTCTGAATTGTTGCCTGTGCCACAAGCACGTGAGGGTAAGAATAGGAGCAGATAAATGCATGTCTGAGGAAATGGTGCATGAGCTGGGGTTCAGATTACTGGATACTGTCAGAAGATGGTGCTGGAGCAAGGTTTACTCTCTGCAGTTTATAGGTTTGGACTCTAATTCAGGTTTATGATGTGTACTAGTTCTGGTTGGTCCTTTCTCTTTTGCTATGTTAGGGCAATTTTTGAGTTGAGGTGGCCTGCAGATGATGAACACTGAACTGAAATGTGATTTTACTCAATTTTTTTTTTGTTGATTGCAATTGCACAATTTGTGTAAATTGCACATTTTTTTTTGCACATGAGGTGGGGGGGAGGGGTAGTGATTGATGTTTTTCTTTGAATGGATTTGTTCCACAGTTCTTTGTTTTGTGGCCGTCTGTGGGGAAGGCAAATTTTAGGGTTGTATGCTCCATACATACTTTGATAAAGACATGCACTTTGAATCACTGGAATCTCTTCTGTTATGATTTGTACAAAAGGAACAGGCTACTCCTGAATCTGAGGGGACTAATATCCTTGTGGGCAGACTTTCTAGAGCTGTTTGAGAAGGTTTTTAATTAATTTAGCAGAGGTATGGGAACTGGAGTAATAGGGCTGAGGTTGGGACAGTTGCTTTACAATCAGAGGCAGTGTGTAGTAAGAGGCTAGCAAGGACAAGCTGATGTTCGGACAAACTTGCAGTCAACCAGATAAGTTACAATGTAAAAGGAGGACAAAATCGAAAAGGGTGAATACAGGACTGAAGCTGATTTATTTGAATGCACACAGTATACGGAATAGGATAGATGAACTTGTAGCACGGTTATAGGCTGGTGTGAATGATGTTGTGGGCATCACTGAATCATAGGTGAAACATTATATAGCTGGGAGCTTAACTTCCAAGGATACATTGTATCTAAAAGTCAGGCAGGCAGGTAGAGGGGGTGGGGCGGCTCTGTTGGTATAAAATGAAATCGAATCCTTAGAAAGAGCTGACATAGGATCAGAAGATGTTGAATTGTTATGGTTAGAACTAAGGAACTGGAAGAGTGAAAAGACCCCACTGGGAGTTGTATACCCCCCCCCCGCCCCAAACAGTAGTAAAGATGTGGTCTGTGAATTACAATGGGAATTGAAAATGTGCATCCAAAGGACAATGTTATGATAGTCATGTTGGATTTAAATAAGAGGAACAGATAGAGTGGATAGCCAGCGCCTCTTCCCCAGGGCACCACTGCTCAATACAAGAGGACATGGCTTTAAGGTAAGGTGTGGGATGTTCAAGGGGGATATTAGAGGAAGGTTTTTTACTCAGAGACTGGTTGGTGCGTGGAATGCACTGCCTGAGTCAGTGGTGGAGGCAGATACACTAGTGAAGTTTAAGAGACTACTAGACAGGTATATGGAGGAATCTAAGGTGGGGGCTTATATGGGATGCAGGGTTTGAGGGTCGGCACAACATTGTGGGCCGAAGGGCCTGTACTGTGCTGTACTATTCTATGTTCTAAATATGCAGGTAGATTGGGAAAATCTGGTTGCTGCTGGATCCCAGGTGGGAGTTTGCAGAATGTCTATGAACGGCTTTTAGAGGAGCTAGTGGTTCAGCTCAATTGAATGCTGTGCAACAAACCGGAATTAGAGAGCTTAAGGTAAATCAACCCTTAGGGACCAGTGATCATAATGCTTTATACTTTATTGTCACCAAACAATTGATACTAGGACATACAATCATCACAGCGATATTTGATTCTGCACTTCCCGCTCCCTGGATTACAAATATTAAATATTAAAATAGTAAAAATTAGTAAATATTAAAAATTTAAATTATAAATTATAAATAGAAAATAGAAGAATGGAAAGTAAAGTAGTGCAAAAAAAACCGAGAGGCAGGCCCGGATATTTGGAGGGTACGGCCCAGATCCGGGTCAGGATCCATTCAGCAGTCTTACCACAGTTGGAAAGAAGCTGTTCCCAAATCTGGCCGTACGAGTCTTCAAGCTCCTGAGCCTTCTCCCGGAGGGAAGAGGGATGAAAAGTGTGTTGGCTGGGTGGGTCGTGTCCTTGATTATCCTGGCAGCACTGCTCCGACAGTGTGCGGTGTAAAGCGAGTCCAAGGACGGAAGATTGGTTTGTGTGATATGCTGCGCCGTGTTCACAATATTCTGAAGCTTCTTTCGATCTTGGACAGGACAACTTCCATCCCAGGTTGTGATGCACCCGAGAAGAATGCTTTCTACGGTGCATCCATAAAAATCAGTGAGGGTTTTAGAGGACAGGCCAAATTTCTTTAGTTTTCTCAGGAAGTAAAGGCGCTGGTGGGCCTTCTTGGCAGTGAACTCTGCTTGGTTGGATCAAGTCAGGTAATTTGTGATATTGACCCTGAGGAACTTAAAGCTTTTGACCTGTTCCACTTACGCACCACCGATGTAAGTTGGGTTGTGCGGTCCGCTATTCCTTCTGAAGTCGACAACCAATTCCTTCGTTTTGCTGACGTTGAGGGATAGGTTATTGTCTTCGCACCATGTCACCAGGTTCTTAACTTCCTCTCTGTACTCAAACTCATCATTACCCGAGATACGGCCTACAATTGTTGTGTCATCAGCAAACTTGTATATTGAGTTTGATGGAAACTTGGCTACACAATCATGGGTGTACAGTGAGTACAGCAGGGGGCTGAGTACACAGCTTTGTGGGGCACCGGTGCTCAGAGTGATTGTAGAGGAGAACTTGTCCCCTATTTTTACAGCCTGGGTCCTGTCTGTGAGGAAGTTGAAGATCCAGCTGCAGATCTCAGTGCTGAGGCCCAGGTTCCGGAGCTTAGGAATCAGTTTATTTGGAATGATGGTATTAAAGGCAGAGCTGTAGTCACTGAAAAGGAGCCTTATGTATGCGACTTTATTCTGCAGATGTTCTAAGGAGGAATGTGGGGCCAGAGAGATGGCATCTGCCGTTGACCTGTTGCTCCGGTAGGCGAAATGCGAAGCGTCGAGGTTGACCGGTAGGCTGTGGTTGATGTGTGCCATAACCAATCTCTTGAAGCACTTCATAGCAATTGATGTCAGAGCCACAGGTCGATAGTCATTCAGGCATACCACCTTGCTCTTCTTCGGCACTGAGGTTATCGTTGCCTTCTTAAAACATGAGGGGATCTTAGACTGAAGCAAGGAGCAGTTGAAGATGTCAGCAAACACTCCAGCTAGCTCGCTTGCACAGGCCCAGAGAACCCGTCCTGGGACGCCATCTGGGCCCGTCGCCTTCCTTGGATTTATCTTCAGGAAGGCCCTTCTAACGTCCTCCTCGGTGACGATGAATCTTGATGCCACCAGGTCTGGTTCATCCGGAGGGAGCGGGACGCTCCTCTTCTGTTCGAATTTTGCGTAGATATGATAGAATTTGCCCTGCAATTTGAGCAGGTGAAGCGAAAGTCAGATGTATCAGTATTACAGTGGAGTAAATGGAATTACAGAGGCATGAGAGAGGAGCTGGCCAAAGTTGATTGGAAGGAGACACTAGCAGAGTTGACAGCAGAGCAGCAATAGCTGGAGTTCCTGGGAGCAACTTGGAAGGCTCAGGATAGATACATCCCAAAGGAGGAGTTTTCTAATGATGGAACCGTGGCTGAGAAGCGAGTCAAAGCCAACGTAAAAACCAAAGAGAGGGCATATATTGTAATAGAGCAAAGGTTAGTGAGAATTTAGAGAATTGGGAAGCTTTTAAAAACCAATAGACCAGAAGGCAATTTGAAAAGGCAACTAAAAAACAAGGAAAAGATGGAATACAAAGGTAAGTTATCTAATGATATAACAAGTTTCTTCAAATATATAAACAATAAAGGAGAGGTGAGTGTAGATATTGGTCCCATGAAAAATGATGCTAGTAATGGGGGACAAGGAAATAATGGAAGAACTGAATAGGTATTTTGCATCAGTTTTCTTTGTGGAAGATACTAGCAGTATGCCAGAAGTTCAAGAGTGTAGGGGGGCAGAAGTGAGTGAAGTTGCCATCACTAGGGAGAAGGTGCTTGGGATACTGAAAGGTCTGAAGGTAAAGATATCATTTGGACCAGATGGACCTTACCCCAGGGTTCTGAAAGAGGTAGCTGAAAAAATTGTGGAGGCATCAGTAATGGTCTTTCAAGAATCAACAGGCTATTATATGGTTCCAGAGGACTGAGAAATTGCAAATGTTACTCCACTCTTCAAGAAGGGAAAGATGCAGGAGAAAGAAAATTACAAACAAGAGAAAATCTGCAGATGCTGGAAATTAAAGAACTAAACATAAAATGCTGGAGGAATTCAGCAGGCCAGGCAGCATCTATGGAAAAGAGTAAACAGTCGACATTTCAGGCTGAGACTGCATCAGGACTTCAAAGGAAATTATAGGCCAGTTAGTCTGACCTCAGTGGTATGGAAGATGTTGGAGTCGATTGTTAAGGATATGGTTTCAGGATACTTGGAGGTAAATGATAAAATAGGCCAAAGTCATCATGGTTTCCTGAAGGGAAAATCTTGCCTGACAAAACTGTTGGAATTCTTTGAAGAAATAACAAGCAGGATAGACAAAGGAGAATCAGTGAACGTTGTGTGGTTGGATTTTCAGAAGGCCTTTGAAAGATGCCACACATAAGACTGCTTAACAAGTTAAGAGCCCATGGTATAACAGGAAAGATTCCAGCATCGGCAGAACATTGGTGATTAGCAGGAGGCAAACAGTGGGAATAAAGGGTTTCTTTTTTTGGTTGGCTGCCAGCGACTGGAGGTGCTCCACAGGGGTTTGTGTTGGGACCGCTCATTTTTTTAATGATATATGTCAGTGATTTGGATGATGGAATTGATGGCTTTTTGGCCAAGTTTGCAAACAATATGAAGATAGGTGGACAAGCAAGTTGTGTTAAGGATGCAGGGTTCCCCAAAGTTTAATTTGCAGATTAAGTCGGTGGTGAGGAAGGCAAATGCAATATTACTGTTCCTTTCGAGAGGACTGGAATATACTGTAAAGGCAAGGATGTAATGTCAAGGATGGATGTAAAGGCAAGGATGTAATGTCTCAGGCCTTACTTTGAGTATTGTGAGCAGTTTTGGGCCCATTATCTAAGAAAGGATGGACTAACATTAGAGAATATTCAAAGGAGATTCATAAAGATATTTCTGGGATTGAAAGGCTTATCATATAACCATATAACAATTGCAGCACAGAAACAGGCCATCTTGTCCTTCTAGTCTGTGCCAAACTCTTACTCTCACCTAGTCCCAGTGACCTGCGCTCAGCCCATAACCCTCCATTCCTTTCCTGTCCATATCAGGAATGTTTGATGGATCTGGGCCTGTACTCACTGGAATTTACAAAAATAAGTGGAGATCTATTGAAACCTATTGAACGTTGAAAGGCATAGACAGAGTGGATGTGAAAAGAGTGTTTCCTATGGTGGTGGAGTCTAAGATCAGAAGACACTGCTCGGAATAGAGGGATGATCATTTAGAACAGAGATGACGAGGAATTTTTTTAGCCAGAGGGTGGTGAATCTGTGGAATTCATTGCCACAGGCAGCTGTGGAGGCCAAGTCATTATGTATATTTAAGGCAGAGGTTGATAGATTTTTGATTAGTCAGGGCATGAAGGGATACAGGGGGAAGGCAGGAGACTGAGGCTGAGAGGGAATTGGATCAGCCATGATGGAATGTCGGAACAGACTTGATGGGCCAAATGGCCTAATTCTACTCCTACATATAGCTATGGCATACATTTTGACTGATATGTGCAGTTGATCTGAACAAGGGATCCACTCCTGTTGATTCACTGAGGGCATCAAGGCCAGCTAACAGATGCCTCATTACCCCTTACTTCCCTGAGTCAGCACCTACAGAGTTAAAAATTGTTACGTTCTCAATTGGTACCCTAGGTTTGTTTATTTTGCTTATATCGGTCACTCCTGTCACGTATTCTGTCCCACATCAAACTGAGCTCTGATCAGTTTCTCTTCAGGGTTGCATTTGCACTTTGAACTCCACTGAAATGCTCACTGGTTTTGTTAAGTAGCATTTTTGCATCCTTTTTCGTTGTGCATTTTAGTGTTGCTTATTCACTAACCGTGGTGAATTTATTCAGTGTCTTTAATGCTTCTTTCACGGCACCCCCATCTGCCCCAAGTGCTTTGAAATCATTTATACATCTTTGAAGAATAGTTATTGTTATAAAACCGGAACCACAGTTAATTTGTACCTAGCATTCTAGTCAAGATGGCGCCTGCGTTAACGCTTCCACGGTCCCAACACTTCCTGGAACTGTTAGAGCCTGCGATTTACAGTTTGGAAATTGATACAGTGATCTGGCGCTTTGCTGTCTCCGAGAAGATTCCAGGAAGTGAGCATGAGCCTCGTGGTGAAGAAACTACAAGACAAGGCACGAGCTGATGTTCAACTCCATTTAAAGCTTCTATTATTCGCCAATTAAAGTGATGAGGAAGATCGAACCATTGTGGCGAAAACAGAAGGTGAGTGTGGGTTTAGCGCCGACTACCTGCCTTTTGATCACTGATGGGATCACCCTGCTGCTGGAGAAGGAGCCTGCGCTGCCTCTGCGTTCGAGTGGTGTCTCTCTCGTTCGATGATGTCGGACGATGTTAGCGAGGTTCTGCATTTATGGATTTGGACTATGAACTGTGGACATTCTCAGTCTTCTGGCTTTTATATTCTGTGCTGTCACCCGATCTCTCTTGGTTATTTTTGTGTGGGAGAAGGGGAGTTGTGGTCAATGTGCTTGTTGCATTTTCTTTAGTTTTTTATGTGGAGTTAAGGGGATTTTTGGGCTGATGTTCTTGTTGCATTTTGTGCGAGGAGGGGGGTTTCGGGGATTGATGATCATGTTGCCGTTATTTTTTGGTGTGGATGGGGTGCATTTGCTGTTTCTCTTTGAAATGACTTCATAGTTTTCTTTGTTTCATGCTTAGCTGGAGAAGCAGAATCTCAGAGTTGTATACTGCATACATACTTTAATAAATGAACCTTTAAACCTCTGAACCTTTGAACACTCACCCACAATGTAACAAATTGATAATGTTAAACTAGATAGAGTGGAATGGAGGGAATGTTTCCAATAGAAGGAGAGTCTAGCACCAGAGGGCACAGCCTCAGCACAGAAGGAATGGGTTATTACTTTACTTTATACTTTATTGTCGCCAAACAATTGATACTAGAATGTACAATTATTACAGTGATATTTGATTTTGTGCTTCCTGCTCCCTGGATTACAAATCAATAGTAAATATTAGAAATTTAAATTATAAATCATAAATAGAAAATAGAGAAATGGAAAGTAAGGTAGTGCAAAAAAAACCGAGAGGCAGGTGGGGATATTTGGAGGTTACGGCCCAGATCTGGGTCAGGATCCATTCAGCAGTCTTACCACAGTTGGAAAGAAGCTGTTCTCAAATCTGGCCGTTTGAGTCTTCAAGCTCCTGAGCCTTCTCCCAGAGGGAAGAGGGATGAAAAGTGTGTTGGCTGGGTGGGTCGTGTCCTTGATTATCCTGGCAGCACTGCTCCGACAGTGTGCGGTGTAAAGTGAGTCCAAGGATGGAAGATTCGTTTATGTGATGTGCTGCACCGTGTTCACGATCTTCTGCAGCTTCTTTCGGTCTTGGATGGGACAACTTCCGTACCAGGTTGTGATGCACCCTAGAAGAATGCTTTCTACGGTGCATCTATAAAAATTAGTGAGGGTTTTAGAGGACAGGCCAAATTTCTTTAGTTTTCTCAGGAAGTAAAGGTGCTGGTGGGCCGCCTTGGCAGTGAACTCTGCTTGGTTGGACCAAGTCAGGTCATTTGTGATATTGACCCTGAGGAACTTAAAGCTTTTGACCTGTTCCTCTTGCGCACCACCGATGTAAATTGAGTTGTGCGGTCCTCTACTCCTTCTGAAGTCAACAACCAATTCCTTCGTCTTGCTGACATTGAGGGATAGGTTATTGTCTTTGCACCATGCCACCAGGTTCTTAATTTGTTCTCTGTACTCAAACTCATCATTAACCGAGATACGGCCTACAATTGTTGTGTCATCAGCAAACTTATATATTGAGTTTGATGGAAACCTGGCTACACAATCATGGGTGTACAGTGAGTACAGCAGGGGGCTGAGTACACAGCCTTGTGGGGCACCGGTGCTCAGAGTGATTGTAGAGGAGAGCTTGTCCCCTATTTTTACATCCTTATTAGGAAAAAATACAAACATTTACAGACAGAATCTTGGGCCAGTGTACCGGCTCCTTTAAAAATGCATCTGTTAGTCTGTTCCTCTCCTCATTCTACTTAACAAAATCTCTGTGTTAAGTAAAGATTTTACTGTTTATAAAACAAAGAGAATAAGTCATGTTTCTATCAGTATTTGATTCAGCTGTGTAGATGAGGGAAGAAATGGTTAGGATTTTAAATTTATAAGATCAGAACCATGTTAGACTGTTATGCCTTTTCTCTCTGGGTAATAATAGACTTCAAAATAAAGCTGGACATATTTCAGGCTGGGATGGAGCTCACCATATGTACAGTATAAGTATTTGGATAAACATAAACTGATTAATGACAGTCAGCATGGTCTCATGTGTGGTAGATCATGTCTAACCAATCTTATGGAGTTTTTTGAGGAAGGTGGATGAAGGCAAAGCAGTGGATGTTGTCTACGTGGACTTTAAGGTCCAACATGGGAGGCTGGTTAAGAATGTTCAGTTGCTCAGCATTCAGGATGAGGTAGTAAATTGGATTAGGCATTTGCTTTGTGGGAGAAGCCAGAGAGTGGTAGTAGAGGGTTCCCTCTCTGACTAGAGTCCTGTGCTGGGCTCTTTGTTGTTTGTCATCTATATCAGTGATCTGGATGATAATGTAGTTAATCAGATCAGCAGATCTGCAGATGACTCCAAGTTTGTGGGTTCGTGGACAATGAGGAAGACTATCAAGGCTTGCAGAGGGCTCTGCATCAGCTGGAAAAATGGGCTGAAAAATGACAGATGGAACTTTATGCCGACTTGGGCAAGGTTTTGTACTTTGGTGGGATCAACCAGAACAGGTCTTATACAGTGAATGTTCGGGCTCTGAAGAACATGGTAGAACAAAGGGATCTGGGAATACAGGTAAATAAGTCATTGAAAGCGGTGTCACAAGTAGATAGGGTCGTAAAGAAAGCTTTTAGTACATTGGTCTTCATAAATCAATGTATTGAGTAGAGGAGATGGGCTGTATTGTTGAAGTTGTATAAGATGTTAGTGAGGCCAAATTAGGATATTGTGTACAGTTTTGGTCAGCCCTACAGGAAGGATGTAAACAAGGTTGAAAGGCTATAGAGAAAATTTACAAGGAGGCTGCCAGGTCTGGAGGACCTGAGTTATAAAGAATGAATAGGTTAGAATTATATTCTTTAGAACAAAGAAGATTGAGAGGAGATTTAATAGAGGCATACAAAATTATGAGGGGTTTAGATAGGGTAAATGCAAGCAGGCTTTTTCCTTGGAGGTTGGGTGGGACTACAACCAGAGGTCATGGGTTAAAGGAGAAAGGAAAGAAGTTTAAGGGGAACATGAGGGGAAACTTCTTCACTCAAGAGGGTCGTGAGAGTGTAGAATGTGCTGCCAGCACAAGTCGTGCATGGGAACTAAATATCAACATTTCAGAGAGGTTTGGATGGGTATGGAGGGCTATGATCCCAGTGCAGATCAATAGGAGTAGCAGTTTAAATCGTTTTGGCATGGACTAAATGGCCCCAAGTGTCTGTTTCTGTGCTATACTTTTCTATGACTCTACAACCTTCCCTGACATCTACCTTCTGGTTCAAATCCTTCCCTTACTGACCAGGCACTCCAGTTTCCAGCCCCCTGTGAAACTAGTTTAAAGTCTCCCAAGTCGCTTTAGCGAACCTCTCAGCCAGGACATTGGCTTCCCTTCAGCTCAGATGCAACCGGTCCCTCTTGTACAGGTCAACCCTTCCACAGAAAACGTTCCAATGATCCAAGGACTTGAAACCCCGTCCCCTGCACCATCTCCTCAATCACTCATTAATCTGTGCTACCACCCCATTCTTGCCTGCTCTAGCCCATGGCACCAGGAGCAATCCGGAGATTAATACCTTCTCTTCTGCCTTAATCCTAACTCTATATACTCGCTGCGTAGGACTCCTTCCCCTTTTCTGCCTATGTCATGGATGCCAATATGCACCACGAGCTCTGGCTGTTCACCCTCTCCCTTGAGAATATCCTACTGCCGCTCCGATACATCCTGGACCTTGGCACCCGGGAAGCAATACACCATCCTGTGTCTCTTCTGCAGCCACAGAATCTCCTTTCTGTCCCCCTGACTACTGAGTCTTCTATAACTACCACACTGCCTGACTCAGCACCGGCAACAGTGCCACCAGCCTGGCTGCTACTGCTGTACCCTGATGGGTCATCCTCCCTGAGCAGTATCCAAAAAGGTACACTCGTTGCTGAGGGGAATGGCCGCAGGGGAACCCTGCATTGACTTCTTACTCCCCTTGCCTCTCCCGATGGTCACCCATCTACAGTCTGAATGTTGTACTCTGGGAGTGACCAGCTCTTCAGAAGTTTCATCTATAATATCTTCAGCCTCCCGAATGATCCTCAGGACATCCATGGCAGGTTTTGACCCAAAATGTTGATAATTCTTCCCCCCCCGCCCCCAGGTGCTCCTCAACCTGCTGAGTTCCTCCAGCAGATGGTTTATAGCGTGAGAAAGTTACTGCTCACCATAAACTGTGGGAAGTGTACACTTACCAATGGACAATTTGCCTCAATCTGCCACACAGCACCAAATTAAAATGAAGACACTGTATATGGAAAAATGTCTTTATTGGTACAGTATACAAAATAAATGCATCAAGGTACATTAATTTTACAAAGAAATAAATATGTGGATTTTTTTTAGAGACATGGTCATATAATATAAAAAGTACATCTTTAATATCTACAAACAAGTTTTATAGGACAGAAAAAATGAAATAATTTATGCAATAAATAATAAAATCAGTTCTCAGAGCAGCGCCTTAAGTCACCAGTCAAAAATTTGTTCTAACTACCACTATATCCATGGGAGTCTTCAAACATACCCATCTGGTCCTTTACAAGCCCTACAATACAACTTACTCCCAACTACCCCTTCCCAGAGGAAGGAAAGCATGAGTGTGTTAGTCAGTGTTATGGTTAAATATAAATTATACCTCTGTTTATAAATACCACGTGTCTTCTAAAGAAAAAAAAGATATTACTTTGCAATTAGAATGTAGACCCTTCCTCAGGGAAGAGTCATAGTTCTATCCAATCTTCATTGCTTCGCTATTTCCTCTCTCCCCAACTTCAGATAGGCTCTTGGCAGGTATATTAACTTGTAATGATACAGCAAGATACCATTTGGCCCATTATGTCCATGCTAGCTCCCAGTAGAGCAATCCATTGGTACCATTTTCCCACCCTTACTTCTCTCCTCAACTTACATGCCCATCAACCTCCCTTTCATCCTCGTTACTATTTACGGAGGGTCAGGCAATGAAGCCCCCCAGGATGTGGGATGTTATTGGAGCAACTCGCGGTAATCCCATGTCATGGAGAGAACGTGTCGAGTCAAGATGGGCCAGATTGAACCGAGCCCCAGGAGTTGCTATGCAGCTGCTGTGCTGCAGCGCCGCTTCAAAGTTCAAATTAAATTTGGCAGATAAGACATAGGAACAGAACTAGCCCACTTGGCCCATAGGGTCTTCTCTGCCGTTCCAATCAAGAAATTAACAACTTTGCATTAAATATACCCAATAAATAGGCCTCCACAGCCATCTGTGGTAATAACTTCAACAGATTCACCACCCTCTGGATGAAGAGATTACTCCTCATCACAGTTCTAATGGATGCCCCTCTGTGCTGAGTCTGTGCCCTCTGATCCTAGACCCACCCTCCCCCCTCAACCGCAGGAAACATCCTCTCCATATCCATTCTATCTAAGTCTTTCAATATTTGATAGGTTTCAATGAGACCCCCAACCCCGCAATTCTTTTAATTTTCAGCTAGTACAGGCCCAGAGCCATCAAACCCTTTCATTCCAGGGGAGTGGGAGAAGGAAGGGAGACTATCGAGGATGGCGACACTTGCCAGTGCAAGAGGAGGATCGAGGAAAGTGCCTGAGGCTTGCTGAGGCCCCCTGAAGCCAAGTCATGGGAGAGAAGGAAAACTGTCATTCCTCCTTTGGGCCACAAAGGCAAATTCATCTGTGCTTGTGGTCTGGAGATGGTGCAGGAAGTGGGAGGTTAAAAAAAAATATCTCTGTCAGTTAAGTATTCTGGGTAGATAACCGCCCTGGGTTTAACTGCACGATTTCTTGCACAACCGCAACTTTACAAGCCAGGAGCTAATATGGAGCTACACACAAGAGATTCTACAGAAGTGGGAAATCTTAAGCAATGCTCACAAAATGTTGCAGGAACTGAGCAAGTCAGGCAGCAGCTATGGAGAGTAGTACACAGTCGCTGTTTTGGGCTATGACCTTCCATCAGGAGTTGCTACACTGAGGTAGTGAGGACTGTGCTAATTGGTTCAAACTGAATGGTCAAAGTGGTAACTGTTATTGAGGCATATAGATAGGATAAATACGAGCACTGTGGTTGGTTGAAACTAGATCTGAAGTTGGAAGGTGAAATGTTTAAGGGGAACACGAGGGGGAACTTCTTCACTTGAGTGCGGAACGAGCTGGAAAGGACTACACAATTGATGTTTCGGGCTGGGATCTTTCATGAATGGTCTCGGCCCTAAAAATTAACTTAATCCCCTCCATAGATAACATCTCCTAACCCAGAGCCCAAAGTCTATAACATTTATCCATGAAGTTCTAATTAAACCTGCATGTTCTAGAGTAAAAGGTGTTGGAAGCAATATTAATTTGAACATTTTATTTTTAAGCAGTTTCAGTCATGCTTCTGATGTCAGGTTGTGGAGGCATGTGTCTGTGTGACGTAATGCGCTGACCACCATAGTAAAAAAATAGACAGACGGATGCTACTGTTAAACCACATATCCTACCCATGTTTTACAGGATGTGGGAAGGCTGTTAAAATAACTCAAGCAACCCACTGGGTGATGTTACTTAGTAACGTGGCAAGTGTGGGTTTTAGAGCCCTTGAGTGGAGTTATTTTGGCTGGGGGAATTTGCAAGCAATTCCCTCCTCCATCCCCCACAAAGGCAGGGCATGAAGAAACCCAAGAATAGGTGAATCCACAGCCAAGGAGGACTAATGACAAACTTTCTAGAGACACAAGAGACTGCTGAAATCTGAAGCAACACACAAAGGTTCTGGAGGAACCCGACATTCAGGAAGCACCTATGGAGGGAGAAGGACAGTTGATATGTTTCACACTGAGACTGGACTGATCTTCTGAGTTCTTTCAGTGTCGTGACAATTTCTTTGTCACCTGTTGAACTGGCGGTATGTGTGATAGAGTCTATGCCTTTTTGTGTGTGTGTGTGTGTGTGTGTCTGCGTGTGTGTGTGTGGGCAAGTTGCGTTATTTGTCAGAATGAACTTGTAGCCGAGCATTCTAAATGTAAAGTCCCCCAACCCCCACCTCAAATCTTCCAGTGTTTCATCCTTTCAGATTACAGGCCAAAGAGAGGCAGAGAACTAGATAATCTGGGAAGTGTCTCTTGCTTTATGGATCACTTGATAGTTGTGGCCACACTTCCCCATCCAGGTTTGTCAATCTCATCTCAATCAAACAGATCACTGATTTTGGCCTTGTGGTACCCATGCTGCTTCATCCCATTCTCAAGCAATCACCTCTGTTCTCCAGGAACACTGTGTTTTGTTTTCTAGTTCTCTGCCCTCTGACAATTTTTGACTCTCCTTCAATGAAGTCAGCTCAAAAATTTCAACAGTACCAATATTAAATCCAATAAGTTTGTACATTCTCCCAGTGAACATATGGATTTCCTCTGGGTGCTCCAGTTTTCTCCTACAGTCCAAAGATGTACTGGTTGGTAGGCTAA
Organism: Mobula birostris; assembly: GCF_030028105.1. Taxonomy (NCBI): domain Eukaryota; kingdom Metazoa; phylum Chordata; class Chondrichthyes; order Myliobatiformes; family Myliobatidae; genus Mobula; species Mobula birostris. The sequence continues at coordinate 29,129,580 of NC_092380.1, read as the reverse complement.
TTGGTCATTGTAAATTGTCTTGTGATTAGGCTAGGATTAAGTCAGGGGATTGCTGGGTGGCATGGCTTGAAGGGCAGGAGGGGCCTATTTTGCATTGTATCTCAATAAATAAATAAATAAAACAAATCTTACACAAAACATTTCTCTATCAACAGGCAGGATACCATCCAGCCTACGTAGAACAATCCACTGATCTGATTTCCCTTAAGTACTGATCTGATTTTCCTTAAGTGCCAATCCAAAGGGAATTGGATGGGCAAATGCACTTTAAAACCAGTCACTTCAGGCAGATGGTGCTGGTCAGGCACAACTGACAGCTCACCTAGGAGAAGGAAAACTCTGATCTCAAACCTCCACTGCCTTGCAGCTATAGGCACTCACGGGGAAGGCTTCTGGAGTAAATCCCGAGGAAAAAATCTGGATCTGGAGCCCTATGTTGGGTTTAACGCTGACTGGAAACTCTTGCGACATGCCAAACTGTATTCGTCTCTGACACTGCTTTGGGTTCATCAGCTGCGTGAAGAGGGGTAGCCTGCTACATGGGCAACAGCTCGCTTGCCGTATTGCACTGCCGAAGCTTGTCTACTGGCTTGCGTACTATTAGGCAGCTGGGATGCAATATCCATGGTTGACCCTGGCCAGCAGAGGGGCTCACTGCAGCAAATTCCAGGAAATAAACAGGAAACGTTCCTCTTATTAATTCAGCGTTCTCCCTCTCCACTAAGTTTATCGATTTGCCTGTGGTTCCAAACCCTTCCATTATAATAATCAGCACCTGAGTCCTGCGATCAATGCCTTTTTGCACATCCTCCACCCCTTCTATTCCACTTGCATTCACCCTCATCTACATTTCCTGAACTGACCTCTCATACAACAAAGATCAACTCTTGATCTCTCAATCAACATACGTCATGACCCTTGCACTTTCTTGTAACATAACTTGACCCTTGTTTTCTGCATTCTACCCCAAAACACTGGGGGAACTCAGCAAGCCAGGCAGCATCTATGGAGAGGGAAAAAAACAGTCAGTACTTCAGACTGAGACCCTTCATCAGAACTGGAAAGGACTTCCTCCTTCTTCTCCAGTCCTGATGAAAGGTCTTGGTCCAAATGATGGCTTGTTTATTCCTCTCCGTGGATGCTGCCTGGCTGCTGAGTTCCTCTAGCATTTTGTCTGTATTGTCCAATATTTCAACATCTACAGAATCTCATGTTTGTATTCTGCATTCTTATTTATTTATTAAGGAAACAGCATGATAACAGGTACTTCTGGCCCAACAAGCCGGTGCCACCCAATTAAACATACTAACCCTTAGGTGTTTGCGATGTGGAAGGAAACAGGAGCTCCTGGAAAAAACCCACAAGGACATGGGGAGGAGGTAGAAACTCCTCCCACAGAACAGGGAAGGCTTTTTTTTTGTTGTTTTCTGTTTACTACCTCTGTATCTATGTACGCCGTGATCTGTCTGGATGGCAGCAAACAAAAGTAAGCCCACCTTCATAGCTCCCATGTCTCTGAGCTCTTTTATCTGCAGGCTGAATGTCCCATTCCCCTCCCTTGGAAAGCACTTTGATTCACCAATGCACCTTGGTGCATTGAAGAATCAACATGAACAAATCAGGCATTTGATTTAATTTGCAGTGAGGGTGAGGGAGGATGAAGGTACCACTGATGTGTGAGGACACAGTTGCCAAGTGGATAAGTAGTTAATAATGAAGGGAATTAATACACTCAGTGACCACTTTATTAGGTACGAGAGTGTACCGAATAAAGTGGCCACTGAGTGTACGCTCGTGGTTGTCAGCTGCTGTAGCCCACCAAGGTTTGATGTGCTGTGCATGCAGAATCGCTCTTCTGCACACCACTGGTGTGACACAGGGAGAGAGGGAGGAGGGAGGAGAGAGGGAGGGGAGAGGAGAGAGGGAGGGGGACAGAGAGAGAGGGGGGAGAGAGAGAGAGACAGACAGACAGACAGACAGGGTGGAGAAGAAGTGACCTGTAAGAAAATGCCCAAGAGGTCACAACGTGTTTCTGGAAAGAGCAAAGGCTGGGGCAATCTTATGGAAATTAACCTCCAGCAACATTGCAATGCTCTCATGATGATGCTCAACAATAAAATGGTATTGACGGCATCCATTTTTCCGGGAGGCTTTTTAATCACTGCAGCCAATAGTCTGAAAGCAATAGTCACTGCTTAATAATGTACTCCATTCTATGTGTTTATGCAGTGTATAAAAGACATTCTTTGTTTATAAGAGTAGCATTTACAAACCCCATCTTTGTCCAGTTCCAAAAATTTAAAGCATACACTGTATCACCCTAGTGACCCTAGCTATTTTAAGACGCAACTACTGTGTGTGAGAGGTATCACAGAAGCATTGTATGTAGTCAGAAACATCGATTATTGCTTTCCAGCTCTCGAGAGTTCCTGGATTGTTTGTTGAGTGCATAGAATGGTTGAATGGTCTACTCTACCATTCAATCATGGCTGATTTATTATCCCTCTCAACCACGTTCTCCAGCCTCACCCTATAAAGAAAATTACCCAATGTGCCCCATTCCTGAATAACTAATTGATCTCATCTTTATCTGTTACTACTTCCCTCCTAGTTCGCCTCAACTGCATAACTTCCTCACACCCACTCACCCTTTGGTGTACACACAACAATTACAGAATTCCAATATAAAATTTTTCCTGCTTAATTCCACATATTTATACATGACTTCTTTGCCAGGCATAACACTGTGGTGTCTAATCCTGATCCAAGGATAATATTTTGCCCAGTCCATCCTGTTTAGCATTCAAGTACATCCGCTCAAAAAATCACTTCCAAATATCAAATTTTTTTTTAAAAATCAGATCACAAAGTTGATGTGTCATTGTGTTGATTTCATGACTTCAGTATTCTGAAGCACTAATCTTACTAGAACTCCTTTGGCCTTTAACCAGGAGTTCAAAGAATCAAACTGATTGGTCTGATGCTCACTTTTTATTTTAAAAGTTTAGAGTGTCTGGAACATAGTGCAACAGAGCAGCTCTTTACTTCCAGAACAGTGTGAGATTTAGTATAAAAATTTGTTGCTAATCTTCTACGCTGAACCGCAGAAGTAAACATAGCATTGCCATTACCTTGGACTCAATAGATCAAGGACAAATTTCACCCCTTTGCCAGACTCTTGGATCAAGCTAAAGAATGTCCCAACCAATCTGAGGCCCTCAAAGGCAAGCGCAGCACCAGCTGCTTTCCGGCAAAATCGGATTTCAGAATTCCCGTCTTCACAGTTTATTTTGACTTTCAAAGTGCTGTGAGATGGGGCAGTTGGATTTGTTGGTTGATTAGCAGAGCAGCAGAATAATCTGCCACCTTTTTCTTTGCCTGAACAGAAGCTAAGACTGAAAGACAGTCCCTCCAATGCCACAGAATTCCCTCGGCACTGCTCTTAAAGCTGTGAATACCAACTGAGGTGTTACTTAGGGAGATGTCATTATTGTGTAACTAACAGTTAAGACCTCAAGATACTGATCTCTTTTAATCTATGTTTAAATTGAACATCAAACGGCTTTCACCTCAGCATGTTTATGCCAGCTTTCACGTGCCCTTGATCCACATCCTTCTGCACCTTGGTGATTCAAGCACTCATCTAGATGCTTGTTAAATGTTGTGAGAGCGTCTGCCTTCACAACTGCCTCAGGCTGTGCGTTATGCATCTTGTGAGATGAGAAGACACAACAGCAGTATCAGGCCATTCGGCCCATTGAGTCCACCCCACCATTCCTTCATGGCCGATTTATTATACCTCTCAACCCCATTCTCCAGCCTTGGCATTTTAGGCTGAGACTTCATCTATACCCAAGACTATTTCAAGTCAAGAAAGACCAACTTTCCACTTTCCTCCACAGTCTCTACTTAACCCACTGAGTTCCTCCATTTGCTCCAGATTCCAGTGTCTGTAGACTCTTTTGTGTCTCTTCATTGCATCTCCCACAACCATAAAACAGGGTGGAGTTGGAGGATTTCACAAACACATCTCCACTGGTTTCTGGCCAGATTCATGTAAAACGTTTCCAATATTGTTTCTGCTAACTCTGCAATGCAACATCCCCTATTACACATTCCCCAACACTTAACAACTTTGCGCACACCTTACGTAAGCATAGCACACGTCTTTTCTCAGATCCCTTCTCACCCTATTGCACCTTATGCCCTCTAGTTTTAGGCACTCCTTCCGTCGGGTACAAGTTTCCTGCTATCCTGCTGGTCTCTTGATGTAATACAAGTCTTGTGGTATGACACATGATCTTGCTAATGTTACACTCAAATCTCTCAGTCCCGTAAGCCAAATACCACAGTGGGAAAGGCTAAAATAGCCCCAGTGATGTCCTGCATCTAAATCAACACAAATTCACAGGCAACTGGAAAATTTGCACTGTCTTCTGTTTAAGTTGACCAGTGGTTGGAGTATGCCTGTACAATTAGCTCCAATCTTGATGGTGTTGTTCACACAAGTCCTTTATCACTTATGCCTCATCTGCAAATAACTCCTCTCCTGGCGATGGACCACACTGTGGTCACATTACCCACGTCTGACATGATCGGTTAATGGGTTCATGGACTTTGTTCATTGGGTAATAATAGGGCGTTAGCTCCTCTCTGTGTTCTCTCTGGGAGTGCTAGTGTTTGACCCGGAGGGCTGTTTACTTTTCATGTGTCACTGCATTCTTCACGGTTAGGTGACTCTCTTTGCAACTCTTGTTTACAGAAATGTCAGTCTCATGTGTTTTTAATTGAAAGCACCACAGGAATCATGGAGTCAAGAGCGAAAGCAGGGGATGGAATCCTGCGCTCTCACTCACCACCTAAAAGAACATCGGCGCTCAAAACATTTTACCAACTCTCTACAAAGCTGTGTGGAGCAGGGTGGGGGTGGTGGGAGAAGAAAACGTTTAGCATGTTCTTTAAGTTACAGACAGCTGCAAATCTTCTGCTGTGCTCTTTATGAGGGGCATTTGATGGCTCTGCACCTGTACTCGCCAGAGTTTAGAAGAACAAGGGGGATTTCTTTGAAATTTGCCAAATATAGAAAGGCCTAGATAGTGTGAGTATGGAGAGACATTTCCTACAATGGGGGAGTCTAGGACCAGAGGGCTCAGTCTCCTAACTATTCCTTTTGAAGAGATAAGGAAAAATTTCTTTAGTTCTTTAGCCAAAGAGTGGAGAATCTATGGAGGTCATTGCCACAGACAGCTGTGGAGCCCAATCCATTGGGTATATTTAAGGCAGAGGTTGATAGTTTCTTGATTAGTCGGGGCATCAAAGGTTACAGGGAGAAGGCAGGAGATTGAGGCTGAGAGGAAAAATGGATCAGCCATGATGAAATGGCGGAGCTGACTCATTGGGCCAAATAGCCTAATTCTGCTCCAATGTCTTATGGTCTTAAGTTACAGTAACACTTCACGAAAATTAGAAAGAACAAATATATTAACATCTGCATTGACAACATTGTTTCTGAAGTGTTTCCCCGGTGAGCCAAGGTGAATCCCTGCCTTTTCACCCTTCAGATTTCCCTCTATTTCAACTTCCAGATCCAACTGCTCTCCACCATCCCAAGTGAGACCAGCTCAGATGGAAACTTAGACCAGGACCCCTGCTCCAAAGCTCAACAATCAGTGGTCGGACATAACTGGGCTAAAAGACAAAAAACAAGCAGAATGAAGTCGTATTTTAAGTCCAGGGAACTGCCCACTCACATTTGCTTATCTGAATGGAACTGAACTTAACAAAATCTCTGCAATAAAAACAATCAACTCCAGGCCAGGATAAACTTCTGCATTAACCAATCTCCTCCGCCAACTTTGGCTTTGTTGTTATGTCAGGGGCCACAAAATAGACACTGAGGTTAGACAAGGAGCAGGGTGCGAAACATTTCTTCAAAAACTGGTGAGGGAGGAATTCAGCAAGCCAGGCAGCATCTATGGAAAAGAGTACAGTCCTGCTGAAGGGTCTCGGTCCAAAATGTCGACTGTACTCTTTTCCATTGATGCTGCCTGACCTGAGTTCCTCCAGCATTTTGCGTGTGTTGCTTTGAATTTCCAGCATCTGCAGATTTTCTCTTGTTTGTGAGGGAGGAATTTGTTATCTTTTGGTGTCCTTACTTGGCTGATCTCGGTTCCATATAAATTCACTTAAGTTTGGCACACTACATCCAAATAGAAATACTGGTACTAGTTATTGGTTTGTCCCAGGACAACTGCTGTAAAGAAGGTGTGCATTAGCATCTGGATGTTTTCCAGATCAGAATTTTGGCTCTTCCGACAGGGGCTAAGAATGTACTTGTGCTCACAACTTCTCGCTCTATACCCCAACCAGCCCTTGAGGTTTCAAGTACTGACCTCACCAAGCCTCAGAATTCAGTTCCCTTCCTACACTACTCCCCGCCTGCTACTCAGTTGAATTTCAGGATCCAGGAGAGAGTGCAACCTCTCCTCTCCATGTGAAACATTCACACACTTAAAACATTGTCCCAGAACACTAAAACCATCAACAAGGACAGCATCCCAATTAATATCACGGCTCCAAATTAACATTACAATGGAGAGATAGTTATACTGCATTCTGTTCTTACTTTTTCTTCCATACTTCATTGATGTCTCTAAAGATCTGTCTGGGTGGCAGGCAAAACAAGGTTTTTTACTGTATCTCAGTATATGTGAGCTTAATAAACCAATTACCAATGTAGCTGCCTCTCATATTCTGTGCCTTCTCACCACTCAAAAATGTTTCATTTTTTCAGGTGCATTTTTACCTAGTTGCTATTTCTTTTAATTTTATTTGGAGATGCAGCAGGGTGACAGATCCTTCTGGCCCAGTGAGCCCCCACCGCCCAATTACGTGCATGTAAGCAATCAGTCTGCTAACCCATATGGCGTTTTGAATGTGAGAGGAAACGAGCACCTGGAAGAAACTTACGCGGCTACCGGGAGAACGTACAAACTCCTTACAGAGAGTTGTGGAGTTGAGCCCAGATCACAGGTGCTGTAATAGCGATATGCTGCCCCCAAAGTACTTAGCACTGCAGTGCTAACTACTGTCACCCCTCCTCCTCCCTCATGACAACTGGTTCCAGGTTCCCGTCCAACCCTTCCCCTACAGTGGCAGCCTTGGTCCCTGACGCAAGTGAATTTGGAATTATGCCTGAGAAGAAAATCTTTCTCCCAAAATCTCCCTACTTTCCTCTTCGTGAGGAAAATACAAAGCTACCCAGTCACCATTTGTGGCACTGGCTCCAAACAATTCACAAGTGGCCGCAAACTCTAAAATTAGCTACTTCTGTGATGTGTCCCAGCTTCCTGCCATCCACGGTGAACATATAAACACGAGATGTACCCAGCTTTCAATTTTAGTTGTGTTTGACTGGAATCAACCCAAATTGACCTCTTCACTTGTGGCTCAACTCCCTGAAGAACTGATGTTTTCACTTCCTGTCATAAATACTCTTGCGCAATGAGCAACCACAATTATCTATATAGGTTTTTCTGTTTTACATATATAACTCCATAAATAGAGTCCCGTTAATTAAGACAAAGAAAGGTATCACATGAGAAAATAGAACAAGACATTCAACGGCAAGATACATCTGTAATAAAACCTTCCCTGTGTTATATCGCCCAGGCACCAGGCAGTATCCATGGTAACCACCCACCTGTCAACAAAATAAAACCTGGCACTGCTGTTGGTAAAAAAAAAGAGAACTTTAAAACACAATCAATAAGCAGAAGAGACTTCTCAACTTCATTAAATTAGAGCTCAAACTTAGTTTTCCCTTAAATAGCTATTGTGATTAGCATTCGTCGTGCTTTGCAATCCAGATGTTCTGGTATTGAAACAGTGCTTAGTTCTGTGGGATATCTCCTTCTTGGGATACTTTGGTGGAATGTGCCGGAAAGGCACAGCAGATTGGGCAGAGACTACAAAGGGGGTGGTCCATACTTCCTTCTGATGGGGAGGGTACCAATATCAACCAATAGATATGGGGGAAAAAGATGGATTCATGGATTCAGGCTACCAATGAGCCAGGATTTCACTGATCCTCTCATCTGCTTTTCAAACACACCATCACCTCCCCCTTTGCAACTGTTGCCCAGTCAGCTGTACAGGTCCAGCCTTTTCCTTTCAATTGCTCTGATTTTCTGGACATTTGATGGTTCGACTTGGGCTGAGGGAGACCAGAAGCCGGATGGATTTATCTGTGGGGTGCAGGCTAGGTAGGGTCTGCCACCTAACAACAGTGATCAGCCCAAGTGCGTGCCACTCCACTCTCTCCAGCGATTGCCCTTGTCCAACCCGCCCCAAAACGCTACCAAACCCCACCCCCACAAGTACTTCCCCACCTCAATTATTCCGCAAGAAGGCTTCCTGGGGTATTGTGCGTCCTGGGGGAAAGGAGAGAAGAGTTTTTTTTGTGCCTTGTAAACCTTGGCTTGGACGTTGTCAAAATTCTTACCTTCAAGCCAAAATAAAGAAAATTCCCCACCCCGAGGACAGTGGCCCTCTTGTTGAATCTGGCCCTGGTGAGGCAGTGCTAGCGGGAGAGGTTGGAGGACTTCACAATGGTGATCACACTGGTCGTGTTGACCTTCGTGGGGGCAATGGTTCCACACGCCACCGTCCTAGCAAAGTTCTGAAGGGCCTCATATTTGGAGCGCAGCGCGTCCAGCTCCGTCTTCATGTCGGCATTCTCCGCTGCCAGCTTCTCCACCTCCTGCTCCAGCTCGGCCTTCTGGCGCTCCAACTCTTCTTTCTGAGTTACCCTCTTCACCCGGCAGCTGGCCGCATAGCCCCGGTTCTTCAAGGTCCGTCGCCGCTGCTTCAGGTTCAGGATTTCGTCCTTGGAGAGGCCGCGCAGGTGGTGGTTCAGCTCCCGCACAGACATCGACACCAGGTCCTGGTCCAACAGCACGGGTGTGTTCTCACCTGACTCCCTCTTGATCTGCAAAGCATGAGAGGCAATAGACAATGGCTAAGTGGTGGAACATGACCAAGAGCTGGAAGCATTGTTGAGGATCTCTATCACCCATCCTACAATCCCTTGGACCCTCTACATCAGGAAAAGGTACAGGTGCATCAGAGCTCGGACTGATGGACTGGGTAACAGTTTCTCTCCTAATGAATACCCTGCCACCTCGAGATGTCATCACTAGGACGGTGAGCTGTTCAAAGTTCAAAGGTCGGGTACAGATCGAATTGAGGCGGGAGGGTCCTGCTCCCAAAGAGCATCAAGGCAATTAAATCCGTTGTTTGGGCATCGATTTAGGGTCCGGGCCAGATTGAAAAGGTCAGGACGTTAAGCCTTGAGGACAAGGGATCGCTGCTCTACGACATTAAGAAATAGGAGCAGAATTAGGCCTTTTAGCCCATCAAGTTTGCCTCGCCATTCCATCATGGCTCATCCTGGATCCCACTTAACCCCAAACACCTGTCTTCTCACCATATCCTTTCATGCCCTAACCGCCCTGGAAACAATCAACTTCCACCTTAAATATACCCATGAATTTGGCCTCCACTGCAGTCTCTGGCAGAGCATTCCACAGATTCACTACTCTCTGGTTAAAAAAATTCCTCCTTACCTCCGTTCTAAAGGGTCACCCATCAATTTTGAGGCTGTGTCTAGTTCTGGATACCCCATCACCCCTCTCCACTTCCTTCCTCTCCGTCCTTTCAACACTCCGTAGATTTCAATGAGATTCTCACACATTCTTCTAAATTCCAATGAGTTCAGGCCTAAAGCTGCCAAACACTCCACCCATATTAACCCCTTCATTACTGGAATCATCCTTGTGAACCTCCTCAGGACTCTCTCCAATGACAACACATCCTTTCTGAAATATGAAGTCCAAAACTGTTGACAATACTCCAAGTGCAGCTTGATTAGTGTCTTACAAAGGCTCAGCATTATCTCCTTGTTTTTATATTCTATTCCCCTTGAAATAAATGCCAACATTTTATTTCCCTTCTTTACCAGACTCAGCCTGTATATTAATCTTCTGGAAGTCTTGCACGGGGACTCCCAAGACCCTCCTGCACCTCTGATGTTTGAACCTTCTCTCCATTTAGATTATAGTCCGCAATAATTTTCCTTTCATCAAAATGTATGATCATACATTTCTCAACACTGTATTCCATCTGCCACCTTTTTGCCCATTCTTCCAATCTGTCTAAGTCCTGCTGCAATTGCACTGCTTCCTCAGCACTACCTACCCCTCCACCTATCTTTGCATCATCTGCAAACTTTGCCACAAAGCCATCAACTCCATTATCCAAATCATTGGCAAACAATGTGAAAAATAGGCGTCCCAATACTGACCCCTGAGAAACACCACTAGTCACTGGCAGCCAACCAGAAAAGGCCCCCTTTATTTTCCACTCGCTGCCTCCTGCCTGCCAGCCATTTCTCTAATCCATGTCAGTATCTTTCCCGTAATGCCATAGGATTTTATCCTGTTAAGCAGCCTCATGTGTGGCACTTTGTCAAATGCCTTCTGAAAATCCAAATGTCATCTTGAGAGGTTAGACTTGGCTCTGCACTGGACTATGGGACTCTCCTTACGGACTTCAGTTCAGAATACTATTTGCCCATGGTTATTGTCTGCATGACTTGTTTTTTTTTTGGGTGTTCCACGGTCTTTTTTATGGGTTCTTTTGAGTTTCTTTGTTTCATGGCTGCTTGTAAGGAGACGAATTTGAGGGTTGCAGAATGTATACATGTGCGGCGCGTGGCCAAGTGGTTAAGGCTTTGGGCTCACGATCTGAAGGTTGTGGGTTCGAGTCTCGACCAGGGCAGCGTGTTGTGTCTTTGAGCAAGGCACTTAACCACACACTGCTCCAGTCCATCCAGCTGAATAAGGGTACCGGCAAATTCTGGGGGTTAACCTCGCGATAGACTGGTGCCCTATCCGGGGTGGAGTCTTGTACTCTCAGTCGCTTCACACCACAGAAACTGGCATAAGCACCGGCCTGATGGGCCACAAGGCTCGGGACAGACTTTAACTTTAATAATGTATACACACTTCGATAATAAATGCACTTTGAACTTTAAACCGTCAATTAACAATAAACTTGAACTTGAACATCTTGAGAGGTTAGACAGACCTGGATTGTTCTCTCTAGAGTGTCACAGATTGGGAGGAGATCTGATCGAACATGAGGGAAATGGAGTGGGGGGAAAATTATAGCTTCCTTGACCAACACTGAGGAGAGTGAGAGCCGACTTGGCAGAACTGTATTTTTATATGTCAAATAAACTTTATTCCTAATAAAAATATCAAAAGTAATACAATAATACCATCAGACATAGCCACAGAATTTGGCCATTCGTCACATTGAGTCTGGTCTACCATTCCGTTATGGCTGATTTATTATCCCTCTCAGCCCCATTTTCCTGCCTTCTCCCCATAACCTTTGATGTCCTTACTAACCAAAAGCCTATTAAACTCTGTTTTAAAAGTACCCAATAACTTGGCCTCCACAGCTGCCTGTGGCAATGAATTCCACAGATTCACCACATTCCGGCTAAAGATATTCCCCTTCGGCTCCGTTTTAAATGAAGGTCTTTGTATTCTGAGGCTGTGCCCTCTGGTCCTAGACTCCCTCACTGGAGGAAACATCCTCTCCACATCTAAACCTTTCAATATTTGATAGGTTTAAATGAAATCCACCCCCATTCTTCTAAACTCGAGTAAGTACAGGCCCAGAGCCATCACACATTCATTTGTTAAGCCTTTCCCTCCCACAATCATTCTTGTGAATCTCCTCTGGACCTTCTCCAATGCCAGCATGTTTTCCTTAGTTCTGAGTGGCCTAATTCTGCTCCTAAATCTTACATATTATGGTCTTAAAGGGCCCCAAACTAATCAAAATACTCCAAGTGCACTCTCTGCAATGCCTTAGAAAGCCCCATCGCAATAAGTCTTGTTCTAGCTGTACAAAGGGTAGTTAAAACTACCCAAAGCATTGCCGGCACCAGCCTAGCTGCCATTGAGGACATGTATACAGAAAGGTGGCCAGAAAAAGATCAGCAATATCATTAAGGATCCCACCTACCCTGCTCATGAACTGTTTGCCCCATCAGTGAAGAGGCTACGTACCAGGGCCACCAGACTCAAAAATAGTTACTTACCCCAAGCCAGACTGGACAACACACCCAGCCATTAACCCACCCCACCACTACTATATCCACGTCAGAAACTCCACCTCCACAGCTCCCTAAACACCCTTCATACCCGAACATGCACTGCCCTTCTACGCTTACACTCCACGCCTCATACCTACCCTGCCCTGTTGTGTTCCCACGTGCCCTGCTACTTCCAAGAAGAGTTCCTCTTGCCAAGTCACTTTGTCAGTTTATCACTCTGTTTTGCAGGATTGGTTTTTATATTTATATTTGTGTGTGTTTATGCTGTAACAATCATTTTGTTCTCCTTTGCACTCGTGTGCTGAAGAATAACAATAATCTTGAATATTGAAACCGTGCAAATGTCTTTTATTCTTACATTGATAATCAATAACATTACGTAGTGTTCTATCACATTCCTTAAAACCAATAGGACTGTTGCCACACATGGCCCTTGGGGTTGGTATACTAGTACAATTATTGGGGGCCTTCCTCACATACTTGGCAGAGGTGTATAAGATTATGAGGCATATATAGGGTGGACAGCCAGCGCCTTTTCCCCAGGATAGCAATGGATAATACCAAAAGCAACCTTTTAAGACGAGTGGAGGAAAGTTTAGAGATGTCAGAGGTTTTTTCTTACACTTGCATTGGGCAGCTCAGTCAGTATGGATGAAGTGTGAGGAAGATGACTATGAGATGTGTGACACAGAACAGTAAAGCAACATTGTGATGACCTACTCCTTAATCATTCTTACTCTTCTTCCTACATAGCCCATAGCCTTCCATTTTGCCTTCATGCATGTGTCTATCTAAGAGTTTCTCCAATATCTCTAATGTACCTACTTCCAACAACACACCTGGCAGCATGTTCCACAAACCTACCATCCTCTAGGTGAAACTACTGTCTGTGACATCCCTTCCTTATACATTTCTGCAATCATGTCAAAATTATGCACCCTTTTATTAGCCATTTCTGCCCTGGGGAAAAAGCCTCTGGCTAGCCACTTGATCTAAATATCATATACACTTCTGTCAAGTCACCTCTCAATCTCCTTTGCTCCAGAGAGAATAGCCCTAGCTCACTCAACCTTTCCTCATATGACAGATTCTCCAATCCAGGGACATCCTGGTAAACTTCTCTGCACCTTCTCTAAAGCTTCTACATTCTATAATGAGGCGACCAGAACTGAACACAAAACTCCATGTATTGCTGACCAGAGTTTTATAGAGCTTCAACATTACCTCGTGGCTCTTGAACTCAATTTGCCGACTAATAAAGGCCAACATTCCATGTGCCTTCTTAACTACCCTCTCAACTTGCTCGGCAACTCCGAGGGATCTATGGATGTGGGCCCAAGATCCCCATGTTCCGCCTCACTGCAAACTTCATTCAAGTTTGACCTTCCAAAGTGAATCGCTTCACGCTTTTCTTGATTGAACTTCATCTGCCACTTCTCAGCCCAGCTGCACATCCTATCAATGTCCTGTTGTAACCTACGACAACCTTCTACTCTAACCACAACACCACCAAATCTTTCAGTCATCTGGAAATTACTATCCTTTTGGACTTGTTTTCTTTGGCCCACAAAGGCTAATGGAAGATCTTCCCCTCGTTCACTCCCCCTAAAGCCTTTGGCATCTTGTCCACCTCCATCAGCTGTCCTCTCCAACTTCTTTTTCCCCAGGGAGAATGATCACAGCTTCTCCCTTCTCACCATTATTCGTGGAATCCTTCCAGGGGCACTCTTCCAAATTCTCTCTAAAGACCACCACAGCTTCCTCAAAAATTGATGAGCACTATTTTACTTAATGAGGCAACCAGAACTGAACACAAAACTCCATGTTTTGCTGACCAGAGTCCTTAGTACTCCGACCGTGGTCCAACTGGAAAAAAAGTTACACTGTTGTACTTTATAACATTTAAAAAAAAAGGTATGTTGGAGTATTAAAATGAAATAGTCTGGAAAATCTGTTAACCCACCACCAGAGCTCCAATGTGCCAGATTACAATGAAGAATTACACAGGGGCAAATGACACAGCTGAGTAAAAGTTCCACCATTACCTTCAATGCCTTGCTTTCTCGGTTGGTGCTCATACTGCAATGAACTTGACCGGAACACGCTCCCTGGATCAAAGAAGAAAGGCAACAGGTCAGCTACCAGGTCACAACACAGTAGTGTAGCAGTTAGCAGAATGCTTTACAGCACCGACAATCGGGGTTCAACTCTCCCATTACCTGTAAGGAGCGTACACATTCTCCCCGTGACTGCGTGGTCTCCTCCCGGTGCTCCGGGTTCCTCCCACATTACAAGAATGTACGGGTTAGGTTAGTACGTTGTGGGCCTGCAATGTTGGTACCTGAAGCATGGGACACTTGCAGGCTGCCCCCAGCATATCCTCAGTCTGTGTTAGTAATTGATGCAGAACTACGCACATTTCAAAGTATGTGCAACAGATGAAGCTAATCTTTAACATCTTCCAGTCTTCCAGGCAACGCTGCTGACATCACTTCTAATGTGACTCCAGCCCCCACCGACGAGGTAATCAATCCCTTTCCCCACCATTCCCATGTGGCTCGTATACAAGCCTTCCTCCAAGTTGAATTGACTTCCAGTGTGCAAGTGAGTGGTTGAATCGGGGAGGGGGAGGGGGAGGGGGTGGGGTAAGTTCTTAGGAACGTGGAGAGTAATGTGGGAATACCATGGGAGCAGAGTCAGGGGTGGTTGATGGTCAACATGGTCCAGGTGTGATCTGGAACTCCTTCAGATCAGTCACAATCCTATTGGTTGGCAGAGGGACATATCACATATGCAGGAGAAAGTCAGCAGTCAGGCAGTACCTATGGAAAGGAATAAACATTCAATGCTTTGGGCTGAGACTCTGCATCAAGACTGGAAAGGAAGGCAAAGAACGCAGAATAAGATTTTGTGTGTGAGGGGGTATGAGTACAAGCTGGCAGGTGATAAGTGAGACCAGGTGTGAAAAGACAGAACACCCTATTTCTTGCATTAGACTCCCGCCCCCAATTCCAGATTTAATGTGGTTGAAAAGGGCTTTTTCCCCCCACATTTAAGACCAAGCTTTCCTTCTTTGCACTGATGGTGTGAAAAAAGAAGAGCTGTGAATGCCTGGGAAGTTTCTGAGAACAAAAAATAAAGCAAACATTCGGTCACAAAAAAAAACCTTATTCTAAATTCAGCCACTGAAAATATTTTGCCAGGAATTCTGGTCCAACACAGAGTGAGGGAAGTCCCCTATCTTGTCCATCCACTGCACTACCAGGTAAGACCAGCCTACTTTAAAATCTTGGTAACTTCTGGTTTGACCTGGAGTTTGAGGAGATTTGGCATATCACTAAGGACTCGAGCAAATTTCTACAGATGTACCATGGATAGCATTCTAACTGGTTGCATCACCACCTGGTACTGAGGGGCCAATGCACACAAAAAAGCTGCAGAGGATTGTTAAACCAGCCTACTCTGTCACGGGCACGGGCATCAAAGGCAGTTTCAAAAGGTGATGTTTCAAAGATGCAGCATAAGTTTTTAAGGACCCCCACCACCCAGGACATGCCTTCTTCTCATTACTACTATCAGGGAGGAGGTACACGATTCTGAAGACAGGTACTCAAAACTTTAGGAACAGCTTCTCTGCTCACAGATTTCTGAATGGACCATGAGTGGTCCTCACTATTTGTTCTATATAATATTTGCATTTATATCATATTTTTTTTATTTATTTATATATATATATATATATACACACACACACACACACACACACACACACACACACACAATACATATTTATGGTGAGGACCTTTGCTGGTTGGGGTCAACTACAGATGTTGCATTCCAGCTATCTACATGAAATGCAAGCCAGTGCGCAAGACTGGGCAATACGACATGGAGGGCAAGAAGTTGCCCATTTTTCAGGCTCCCCCTCTCCGCGCAGCTGATGAATCCAAAGAAACAGCAGAGACTGAAACAGTTTGGCACCAGCGACATCGCAGGAATTGCCAGTCAGCACTGAACTCATTATAGGACTGCCTTCGGGACTCCAGCTCCAGATTTTTCCTCAGAGTTTACTCCCAAAGCCTTTCCCATGAATGGATTTGAGATCAGAGCTTTGCTTCTCCTAACTGAGTTGCCAACCACGGCTGACAAGCCCCACCTGCCCAAAGCGACTGGTTTTAAGGTGTCAAACTTTTGATCCTTCTTCTGTCAGTAAAACTAGTTCCTCTGGGCTCTGTAGCAAAGCCACACATGAAGGCCAGGAGCTGGACTTGCTTGTCAGAGCTTATTTGAGATGCATGCTATTTGGCAGCATTTAATACGGTAGTGGGAGCTTATTTCCACTACCATACTGCGCCCCCCCCCCCCCCCCGGCTATAACAACCTTAAAGAACATATTTATGTATTTATTTGTATTAAATATACAATAAATTACAATAAGATATAGTTATTTTTCTCATTGTAATTTATAATATATTTTATGTATTCCAATGTACTACTGACACAAAACAATTTTCACAACATATATCATTGAAAATAAAATTGATTCTGGTCAAACAGACTCACAGCATTGCTTTGTAAAACCCAGTATGCCATGGTTGTCTGCTCAGAACCAATTATGAGTTATGACACACAGCGTTAGTTCAAAACCCAGCAGAAAACAAAATGTGCAGATTAATCAAAAACAGAAGTGGTCTTTAATCAGGAGCAGAAGTTCATGTTTGTTCAGCATTCCCCATCTTTATAGATAACAAGCTTAAAATTCTTCTGAGACATAGGTCAACACGAAGTTCAAAGTAAATTTATGATCAAAGTGCATATATATGTCGCCATATACAACCCTGAGATTCATTTTCTTGTGGGCGTTCACAGTAAATACAAAGAAACACAATAGAATTAATAAAAAATGCACGACAGAGGCGGACAACCTAACAATGTGCAAAAGGCGGCAAACTGTAAATGCAAAGAGAATAATAATGGTAATAATAATAAGTAAATAAGCAATAAGTATCAAAAATGTGTTTATGAACTGCAGACTTATTCCAGACTTACGGTCTTTTTATTGTGTGTGTGTTTTTTTTTCACCCGTTCCTTTCCTATTTTGTTGTGCAAGGGGAAGGGGTTGATGTTCTTGTTAAGTTCTGTTAGTTTTTTTGTGCAGGGGAGGAGTTTTGGGGTCGATGTTTTTGTTCAATATGTGGGGGGGGGGTTGAAGTTCCTGTTCCCTTTTGTGTGTGGGGAGGGGTTGGGGATTGATGATTGGGATGCCACCTTTTGTGTGTGGGGGATGGGTTTGATGTTTCTCTCTGAATGACTTTCATGTTCTTTCTTTGTTTCGTGGCTATCTGTACAAGACAAATCTCAGAGTTATATATGGATACATACTTCGATAATAAATGAACCTTTAAACCTTTGAATACGAGTTGTAGGGTCCTTAAAAGTGAATCCATAGTTTCTCCATAGGTTGTGGAATCAGTTCAGTATTGGGGCGGGTGAAGTTATTCCTTCTGGTTCAAGAGCCTGATGATTGAGCGGTAATATCTATTTCTGAGCTGGGTGGTATTGGACTTGAGGCTCTGATACCTCCTTGTTGATGGCAGCAGTGAGAAGACAGCATGGCCTACATGGTAGCTTAATAGCAAGCTCGTAACTCAAGCCCTACTGCAGCTTCTGAATACAGAGGGTCTACGTCAAAGAGAAATTTTGTTTTCGTTTTAAAACTAAACTCTATTCATAGTAAGAAGTATTTATAAAAGAAAAAACTGGTTTAAAGATTCTACATTTGTAGTCATTATATTGAGATTCAGATTTAGTTCATTATGTGCATTGAAACATACAGTGAAATGCATTGTTTGTGTTACCAACCAACACACCCAAGAATGTGTTGAGGGCAGCCCGCAAATACCGCCACATATTCTGGTGCCAACATAACATGCCCACTACGTTCAGCAGAATACAACAATACAACAAAGCAGAACATACTAAGTGTCAAAGCAACAACAGGAAAACAAAACCCCTTCCTTTCCTCCCTCCCACCAATGCACATATACAATCCTCCAATCCTTCAGCCTCTAGCTGACTTCTGAATGAATACATTCAGTAGTGTTATCTTATTTTTATACTGTAGATTGTTGCCACTTACGTGGCCCCTGGCGGCATAACACTTTGTTAGGGCCACTTGTAAGATCGCGGTTCAATTCCTGCCACTGTCAGTAAGGAGATAAGGAGATTACATGCTTCCCCTGTGACCATGTAGGTTTCTTGCAGGTGCTCCAGTTTTGTCCTATGTCCCAAAGATATACGAGTTAGGGTTAGTAAGTAGTGGGCATCTAGGTTGGCATTGGAAGTATGGTAACACTTGTGGACCGCCTCCAGCCCAGCCCTGATGCAAGCAATGAACTTCACTGTAGATTTCTATGCTTGTATGACAAACAAAGATAATCTGATCAAACCTAACACCCTTCCATTGTTCAACAGGTTCTGCCATCTGATTTGGCCCTTCCATGTGTGGGAGCAGGAAGAGCCCAGACTGTGGTCCTTCCCCACATGACTTTTGCGTTGTCTGCAGCAAGCTGTCACAGCACGTCACAGCGCATCCATCATCATCACTGAGCAAATTTGCAAGGAGCATTGCCACAAGAAAGCAGCATTCATCATCAAGGACCCGGCCATCATGGATAACTTCACTTCCCTCAATGCTACGGACTCACTTTCAAGGTCTCTACAATTCATATTGTCAGTACTTTAAGAATGTGTGCATTTATTATTTGCATGTTTGTCTTCACTTGCACATTGATTGTACACCAGTCTTTGTGTAGAGTTTTTCATTGATCCTGTTGTATTTCTTAGTTTTACTATGAATGCCTGCAAGGAAATGAATGTAAAGGCAGTATATGGTGACCTATACATACACTGATCATATAGTTACAATTGGCAACATTCCTTTACAGATACTTTGCTGTGCTGGAAGACCAAAAAGTTTCATGCAGACCAGAGGGTGATGGGACTGCTCCAGCAGGTCTGCCCATCAAAATTCAGTACCCATGTGTCCCTCAAATCACTCTCTATCCTGAGCTCAACAGATTGATGCAATCACAGAGAGCGCACGCAAGCAGCCATATTTCATTTGGAGTTGGAGGAGATTCGATGTGTCACCGAAGAATCGAGAAAATATCCACAGATGGACCGTGCATTCTGACAGGTTGTACCATCATCTGGTATGGAGGCACCATTGCAGGAGATTGGGAAAAGCTGCGGAGGGCTGTCGGCTCAGTCAGCTCCACCATCGAGGACATCTTCAAAAAGGCCACATCCCCTAGGACATGCCCTCTTTTCATCACTACCATCAGAAAGGAGGTGCAGGAGCCTGACCACACACACAAAGTTTAAGAAACAGCTTATTTCCCTCCACCATCAGAATTCTAAACAAGACAATGAACCTACGAACAGTACCTCAATTTTTTTTTGCTCTCCGTATTTAACATTATAGTATATATTATAAATTATAGTGTATATTATGCATTGCACAGTACTTCTGCTACAAAGCAACAAATTCCAAGACATATATCAACTGACAATAAAGGAGATTCTGATTATAAGCTTGGAGTTCCTGGACCACAAAGTCAATCCCCCCAAATTAAACATTTTTTTTTTGGCTCAAATGTTTCTTAACGGATCAAGAGCTTGAAGTGTTAACAAACTTGGAACTATTGTTGCTTTCAATTGAAGAGAAACAAAAAGAAAAAAGCACATATTTGACATGTTACCCTGTCTGACTGCCAAAGAGTAAGACTGCCAATGATCTAAAGAGGGCCTCTTCTACGTTCCTACTGAGCTTAGCTAACCCATTACAGATCAGACAGCAGAACTGGGCTTGGGTTGGTTTGTAGCCACACCAGCATTAGAAGTACTAAACCTTATTTGGTAATCCTTAAAACCACACCCCTAAATGAGTTTTTGATCACTTCCTTGAATGTCTCTGTGGTTCAGCTTCAACTTCAGAGAATATGCCTTTCCCTGGGTGTTATGCTTGCTAGTGACATTTTGTAAACAGAAGCCTGATTTCTAGATTATTTCTTTTTGTGGAGGTGGGCACCCAAGGCATCTCTGTACAAAATCACATGAAAATCATAGTCATACAGTGTGTAAATAGACCCTTCAGCATCCTCATCTTATCAATGCTGACCAAGTGGCATCTGTGGAATTGATGTCCAGACTGGGCTTAGCACCGTGGCATAGCAGCTAGCATAACGTATTACAGTACCCGTGTAAGATCAGGGTTCAATTCCCACCTCCACCTGTAAGGAGTTTGTACTTTCTCCCTGTGACCTTGCGAGTTTCCTCAAGCAGTCCAAAGACACATGGGTTAGGGTTAGTACGTTGTGGGCTTGCTACTTAGCAATTGTAAGCACGGCGACACATCGCGGGCTGCCCCCAGCGCACCTCAGACTGTGTCAATCACTGACTACGAAGCAACACACTACACTGGATGCTTCGATGTACATGTAAAAGTTAAAGCTAATCTGTGCAATCCATTTTCTTTGACCTCATGGTCACTGAAACGACCCAGAATGGTAGCTGTAGGGGTCTTAAGTAGGGTGATGCGATGGTCATCTGGTAATGTGGTGGAGGATTCCACTAGCTCTCCACATGCAACGTTTCTGTCATTTATTCATTTTCTAGGATTTAGATGCTGATGGTATTTACTATGCTTCCCAATCCTCCCTAGAAGAAGGTGGTGGTGAGATACCTTCGTAAACCTCTGCGGTCCTTCTGGTGAAGGTGCTCCTTCAGCGCTGCTTGACAGAGGGGTGTGGAGAGATGAGAGCATGTTCAAATGTTCATTTTATTATCAATGTATGAATGCAGAATACAACTCTGAGATTCATCTTCTCCAGATAGCCATAGGATACAGAAAACTATAGAAGCAGTTGAAAGAAAGACATCAATCACCACCCATGAGAAGAAAATGAAACAAAACCTCGCAAACCCCAAAGATCCCAACCCCTCCCTCGCACAAAACCTAAAAGATCAGATTCAGATTCTAAAATCAGCAACAATGGAAGGAGCGGCGATATATTTCCAAAGCAGACAACCTGGAGGGAAGCCTTACCCTTCTTGGTGGTACAAGTTATCACAGTACAGTAATGAGTATGATCCATAAAGTACTACAGGCCACACAGAGGGTGCGAGCTGGGGCTGTATGAGGGAGAAGGTGGAAGGGTGGCAAGGGAGGGGGAATAAAGTAAGAAGAAGGGAGGTGATGGGAGGAAGAGGTAAAGGCTGAAGGAGGAGGAATCTGATAGAAGATAAGAGTAAACCACGGGAGAAAGGGAAGAAGAAGAGACACTGGAGGGAGTTGATGGGCAGATGAGAACAGAGTGATAAGAGGGTAATCAGAACATGGAACGTGGAATGAAGAAAAGAGACAGAAAGGGGAAGGAGGAGAATTTACCGGAAGTTAGAGAAGTTGATGTTCATGGCATCGGTTGCAATCTATCTAAATTGAATACAAGGTGCTGCTTCCCTCTTGTGGGTACGGCCTCATTATGGCAGTATAGGATTCTGTGAACAGTCATGTCAGAATGGGAATGGGAAGTAGAAAAGTAAAGGTGGCCACGAGGAGATCCCGATGTTTGTGCCAGGCAGAACAAAAGTGCTTGAAGAAGCAGACCCAAACTACGTCAGAATCCTCAGGCACGCCAATGTCTCGCACACAGAGGATCGAAAAGGATCACATTAAAAGGAGGGCAAAGGGCCTGACAGCATTGGGAATGGAACCAACACTTAAGCAACTGAAGACACAGCTGCCAATGGAACATAGAACAGTACAGCACAGGAACAAGCCCTTCAGCCCACAACGTGGTGCTGAACCAGCTAAAAAGCAAATCAAAAACATCCAAATACTAATCCCTCCTACCTACATAATGTCCATATCTCTCCATCTTCCTCATGTTTATCTATCTAAACATCCCTTAAAAGCCTCTAATGTATTTGCCTCTACCACCATACCAAGCAGTGCATTCCAGGCATCCACCACTCTCTGAGTGAAAAAAACTTACCCCTCACATCCCCCTTGAACCGACCCCCCTCACCTTCAGTGCATGCCCTTTCGTATTAGACATTTCAACTCTAGGAAACAGATACTGTGTATCTGCTCTATTTATACCTCTCATAATCTTATAAACCTCTCTCAGATCTTCCCTCAGCTTCTGCCACTCCAGAGAAAACAACTCAAGTTTATCCAACTTTTCGTGATAGCACATGCCCTCTAAACCAGGCAGCATCCTGGTAAACCTCTTCTGCACCCTTTCCAAAGCCTCAACTTCCTTCCTATAGAGGGGCGACCAGAACTGTACACAATACTCCAGGTGTAGCCTCACCAGAGTTTCATAAAGTTGCAATATAACCTCTTGACTTTTGAACTCAATGTCTTGATTAACGAAAGCAAGCAGTCCTAAGCCTTCTTAACCACCCTATTTACCTGTGTAGCCACTTTCAAAGAGCTATGAACCTGGATCACAATATCT
Organism: Mobula birostris; assembly: GCF_030028105.1. Classification (NCBI taxonomy): domain Eukaryota; kingdom Metazoa; phylum Chordata; class Chondrichthyes; order Myliobatiformes; family Myliobatidae; genus Mobula; species Mobula birostris. Next base: position 29,106,864 of record NC_092380.1, on the reverse strand, counting down.
CTCTGCTCAGCAACACTGTTAAGGATCTTACCCTTAACAGTGCACTGTCTCCTTGCATTTGCCCTACCAAGGTGCAATAACTCACGTTTACCTGGGTTAAACTCCATCTGCCATTTCTCTGCCCATATCGGCAACTGATCTATATCGCACGACACTCTTTGCCAGTTTTCCTCACTATCCACAAGAGTTGAGTCTGCAAAATTACTCACCCACCCATCTATATTTTCAATCAGTTCATTTATATATTAAAACAGCAGAGGTCCCAGCACAGATTCCTCTAGAATATCACAAATTAAAGACCTCCAGCTAGAATAGGTCCTTTTAAGCACTACCCTCTGTCCTTTATGCATAAGACAGCTCTGAATCCAAACAGTCAGTTCGATGTGAATCCCATAATCTTAATCTTTTGGATTAGCCCCTCATGAGGGACTTTGTCAAATGCCTTCCTAAAATCCATGTGGACAACATCCACTACCCTACTCTAATCAATCTCTGTTGTCACCTTGTCAAAAAACTCAATCAAGCAGGTAAGACACAGTTTACCTTGCACAAAGCCATGTTGGCTCTCTCAAAATTAGGCCATGGGTTTCCAAGTGCTCAGACATCCTATCCCTAAGAATCTTCTCCAACAATCTCTCTTCAGTTCTGTAGTTCCCAGAATTTTCCCCTGTTCTCTTCTTAAATAGAGGTAGCACATTAGCTACTGGTCAAGGCCCCAGCAATCTCGTCTCTTGCCTCCTTCAATAGCCTGGGGTAAATCCCATCAGGCCCTGGGGACTTAACCATCTTAATACTCATTAGGAGGCCCAACACTTCCTCCCCCTTGATCTCTAAACCTCTTAACCTATTTATACACACAGCACTGATCTCCTGCTCCGCCATATCCTTTTCTTTGGTAAATACTGAAGCAAAGTACTCAATAAGTACCTCACTCACATATTCCACATCCAAGCAAATGTTTCCCTCTTTATCCTTGAGTGGTCCCACCCTCTCCCTAGTTATCCTCTTGCTGTTGATGTATGTATAGAATGCCTTAGGATTCACCTTAATCCACTCGCCAATGACATTTCATGGCCCCTCCTGGCTTTTGTAATTCACTTCTTTAGCTTTTTTCCTGGCTTCTATACTCATGTTCTTCTTTCAATCCTAACTTTTGAAGGTTTACATACCTTTCCTTCTTGTGCTCAACTAAATCCATCACTTCCCCGGACATACAAGGTTCTCTTATCTTTCCATCCCTGTCCTTCCTTCCAGCAGGAACATACAGTACATTTCCTGTACTCTGTGCAATTGGTCTTTTCACACATCTGTTCTTCAATGTCCCGGTGGCTATTGGGAGGTCAGTAGTATAATCTCAACAGTGTGATTGCACCCTTCCTATATTTCTGAGTTCTAACCAACTGAACTCAGTGCCAGAACCCTCCATTATGTCTCCCCTGAGTGCAGCTGCAATATTCTCCCTGATTAGTAGTGCAAATACCTCTTTTACCTCCCCCACTATGAAAACTTCAAAAACCTGGTACACTAATCACCCATTCCTGCCCCTTTCTCAGCCAAGTTTCAGTAATGGCCATAACATCGTAGTTCCATGTACTGATCCATGCTCTAAGTTCATCACCCTTACCCATAGTACTGGTAGCATTAAAATATACACACTTCAATTGAATCAGGGCAAGTTCAAGAGGCTGCAGCTGAAGACTACGGAGGGCAGTAGTTTTGGAGGTGTTATAGCAAGATGGATAGATGATGGACATTTGGGTAATTGTCTTTTGACAACAACCCTCCACTTTTATGATTATTTCACAGCAATAGCTACCTTTCAAAGTATTTCACGGTTGAGACTTTCTTTTAAATTGGTGAGCCAAACTTCCCGTAGGTGAGCACGTAGGCAAGCCCATTTTGAAGCACAAGCGATATGTGGAGTGGCAGGGGTAGTAAGTTTGTAAAGGACACAAAAGTAGGTGCTGTCATAGATGGGGAAGGTGGTTATAGCAGATTTATGATTAACTGGGTAAGTTGGTAGACTTATAGCAAATCAGTTTAAATCAGATATTGCATTTTGGGATGAGAAATCATGATAAGACTTTCACAATGAATAGAGGGAGCTGCAGAGTGTTGTGGAACAGAGAGATCTATGAGTACAAGTATGTGGTTCCCTGAATTGGCAACACAGTTAGCCAGGGTTATAAAGAAGCCTTAGCATTTTTGCCTTCTTCAGTCAAGGCACTGAGCTTAGAAGTTGGGATATTATGTTACAGAGGTACAAACTGTTGGTTAGATATTACAGGGTGGTAAAGGCCTTCATCAATCAAGACACTGAGTGTAGGCTATTGGGATGTTATTCTGTAATTGTATGAGATGGTGGTGAGGCTGCATTTGGATTATTGTGTTCAGTTTTGAGCTTACAGAATTTTGCCACTAGGCCAGAAAGAGTATAGAAAAGGTTCACAGGGATTTCGCCAAGACTTGAGGGACTAGTTAAGGAAAGATGTTAAGCAGGTTAAGACTACATTCATTGGAGCATGGTGGAATAAGGGGCGATCTTATATCATGAGAGGCATAGATACGGTGAATGCACCATGTTTTCCCACCATAGTTGAGGAAATCAGGAGGGCACAGGTTTTAAGGCAAGAAGGGAGGAAGTTAATGAAAAACTGAGGGGCAACTTGAAGACTTGTACGGCCAGATTTCGGAACAGCTTCTTTCCAATTGTGATAAGACTGCTGAACGGATCCTGACCTGGATCTGGGCCGTACCCTCCAAGTATCCGGACCTGCCTCTCGGTTTTTTTGCACTACCTTACTTTCCATTTTTTCTATTTTCTATTTATGATTTATAATTTAAATTTTTAATATTTACTATTTTTACTATTTTTAATATTTAATATTTGTAATCCAGGGTGCGGGAAGCGCAGAATCAAATATCGCTGTGATGATTGTATGTTCTAGTATCAATTGTTTGGTGACAATAAAGTATAAAGTAAAGTAACTTTTTCACTCAGAGGGTGATCCATATGTGAATTGAACTGCCAGAGGAAATGGTTGAGGCGGTACATTTAGAATGATTCTATGAATCTATTTTAGTCCAAGTTACCATCCACCAATGAGAAAATTGTTCAAGATCAGTTCATTTGGGACCCTAATTCCCAACCAATCAGTTTCTAGATCCATAGTAAAAATCACTAGCCATCAATCATTTGCATCTTCCCCATCTGAATCATTCTGGAATCCTCAAATACTGAATATTGAAATAGGTAACAGGCTACCCTCCCCCCCCCCACCCCCGCCATCTTATGGCTTCTTGGGTTACAGAAATTTGCCCTTACAATATTCACAAATCATTATCCGAATATAATTGATGAACCCATGGTTGGCTCCACTACGCCAAGATGACTGAAGTGTCGAGCAAGGTTAAAATTGACAAATAGGTGTTCAGTGCCATCTGCCTGTGGCTGACTGGTCTCCCTCTCTTCTCGCTACTCCGTCGGGCAGGAGGTGCAGGAGTCTTGGGTCCCACACTGCCAGGTTCAGGAGCAGTTGTTGCCCTGCGGCCACCGGGCTCCTGGACTGGCTTCACTCGCCCTAGTACTGAACAGGCTCCACAGCCGTGGGCTCACTTTCAGGTCTCTGCAGTTCATGTTCCAAGTGTTTTATTTATTGTTTTTTTTTTGCTATTTGTGCAATTTGACCTCTTTTGCAAATTGGATACGGGACCATAAGATACTGGAGCAGAATTAGGCCGTTTGGCCCATCGAGTCTGCTCCACAATTTCAGCATGGCTGATCCATTTCTCCTCTGAGCCCAATCTCCTGCCATCTCCCCTTATTTCTTCATGCCCTGACCAATCAAGAATGAAGAAGTCAGGAGGGCGTAAGTTTAAGCAAAAAGGGAAAAGTTAATCGGAAACAATGAATGGTCTCGTTGTGTGTGTCAATTCTTTTGTGTTTCTTTATTTTGTCAGTGCCTGCAAGCAAGACGGTGAATCTCAAGGTTGTCTATGATAAATGATCTGCTGGGGGAGTCTACTGTATTCTGTGTTCTCGATGCAGCCTTCTCTACTTTGCTAAGACCGGTCATAAATTGGGAGACCACTTCATCAGGGACTTCCACTCCATTCACCAAAAATGGAACTTCCCGGTGGCCAAAGATTTTAATTCCGATTCCCAATCCTGTTCTGACATGTCGGTCCATCGTCTCCACTTATGCCACAATGAGCCCACTCAAAATGTGGAGGAGCAACACCTTATATTCCACCTGGGTAGCCTCCAATCTCAGAGCATGAGTATCGATTTTTCCTTCTGGTTTAAAAGAAAAATTCCCTCCCCTTCCACTCCTCTTCCATTCCCCACTAAGGCCTCTTACCTCTTCTCACCTGCTTATTATCTCCTCGTCCTTCCCTTTCTCCTGTGGTTCATTCTCCTCTCTTATCAGATTCCTCTTCCTCCAGCTCGTTACTTTTCCCATCCATCTAGCTTCACCTATCACTTTCTAGCTATCCTCCTTTCCCTCCCCCCAGCTTTTTTTTAAATTCTGGAGTCCTTCCCTTTCCTTTCCCGTCCTGATGAAGGGTCTCAGCCTGAAACGTCGACTGTTTGATCATTTCCATAGATGCTGCCTGGCCTGCTGAGTTCCTCCAGTATTTTGTGCATGTTGCTCTGGATCTTCAGCATTTTCCTACCGGCTATGGTAGGAAACTTTGTCACATGGTGTGAGCAGAATTATCTGCAGCTTAATGTGAAAAAGACTAAGCAGCTGGTGGTAGACCTGAGGAGAGCTAAGGTACCGGTGACCCCTGTTTCCATCCAGGGAGTCAGTGTGGACATGGCGGAGGATTACAAATACCTGGGGATACGAATTGACAATAAACTGGACTGGTCTAAGAACACTGAGGCTGTCTACAAGAAGGGTCAGAGCTGTCTCTATTTCCTGAGGAGACTGAGGTCCTTTAACATCTGCCGAACGATGCTGAGGATGTTCTACAAGTCTGTGGTGGCCAGTGCTATCATGTTTGCTGTTGTGTGCTGGGGCAGCAGGCTGAGAGTAGCAGACACCAAAAGAATCAACAAACTCATTCGTAAGGCCAGTGATGTTGTGGGGATGGAACTGGACTCTCTCACGGTGGTGTCTGAAAAGAGGATGCTGTCCAAATTGCATGCCATCTTGGTCAATATCTCCCATCCACTACATAATGTACTGGGTGGACACAGTAGTACATTCAGCCAGAGACTCATTCCACCAAGATGCAGCACTGAGCCTCATAGGAAGTCATTCCTGCCTGTGGCCATCAAACTTTACAACTCCTCCCTTGGAGGGTCAGACACCCTGAGCCAATAGGCTGGTCCTGGACTTATTTCATAATTTACATATTACTATTTAACTATTGATTACTATTTTCTATTACTATTTATTATTTCTATGACTATTACTATTTACTAATAGTAATATTACTATTACTATTTGTATTACTATTTATTATTTATGGTGCAACTGTAACGAAAACCAATTTCGCCCAGGATCAATAAAGTATGACTATGACTACGACTATGATCTGCAGCATTTCTTCTGTCTTAGACATGCATCCTTTGATTTGAGCTTTGAAAATTTTGAAATACGGTGTAAAATTCATTCTCACTGAACATGAGAGAAGATAGTAAACAATGTTGATTTATTTCTTGATGCTTGTGCTTTGTGTTATGGAAAATATTTTTGTAATTTTTAATTGTAATTCTTGTTATATTTTATTATAAAAATTGAGATGCATAAATTCTAAATTATATAGGAGATTATATAAATTACAAATAACAATCACATTTGAAATTGTAACACAGGGTTGCTGATATCTGGTTACAATGTTGTACGTATTACTTGCACAATCTGTCTCCTCTAGTACACTATCTGTCACTTTGTATGTCTAGTTTTTCTAAGTTCAGTCAGTGGACTGTCAAACAGTTCAAGTATCTTGGCATCATTATCAACCAAAATCAAAGCCTTTGCAAGGACAGCCCAAACCACAGCAACAGGCTACTAAAACCAATCTGGTGAGACAATAACATCGCTCTCAGATCCAAGTTGAAGCTCCTGCATGCACTTGCGCTCTGCATCTTCTTGTATGCATGCGAATCATGGACTTTGACAGCAGGACAGCAAAAGAAGATCCAGGCAGTAGAAATGAGATGCTTCAGAAGGCTCCTCGCATCTCCTATGCAGTCTCAAATGACAAAGTCTGAAGAACCACCACCCAGCACATGGGACACTACTAAGATCTATTGTCCACAGTAAAGAGGAGGAAATTGAGGTGGTATGGCCACATGAGAAGATCAAGTGGACCCTCTTCAGGGAATGGTGCAGGGGAAAAGGAAAAGGGGCAGACAGAGGAAGTAATGGGCAGGCAACTTTGCAGAGTGGACCAGACAGAGCTCTGCCACAACCCAGGCACTCGCCCACACCCGTGAGAGATGGAGGCAGCTGGTACAGCGCTTGTCTGTACAACGCCCATACGACCCAGGTGAGTGTGGGATCCACAACCGTATCCGTAAAGTAGGTGTGAGGGGCCAGCTTTGTTTTACACAGAGAATAATGGGTGCCTGGAACGTGCTGCCTAGGATGGTGACAGAGTCAGACACATCAGTGATGTTTACCCTACTAACCCACACAACTTTGGAACGTAGGAGGAAACTGGAGCACCTGGAGGAAGCCCACGCAGTCACAAGGAGAACGTTAACTCTCCATACAAACAGTGGCAGAAATCAAACCCGGGTTGCTGGTACCGTAATAGCATTATGCTAACCACCACTCCATGCTACCTGGACTATTTCCCATTCATGCCCTTATCCAAACCTCTCCTAAATGTTGGAATCGAACCTGCAGTCACCATTTCCACTATTTGCCAGAGAGCTGTGGAGGCCAAATCGGAACATATTGGAAAGCAGCCTTAGCGACTGCAGCAAATCAAGAGGTATGGGTGAGGTGGAGGTTGGGAGAAAGAGAAAAAATGATTGGAAAGTGCAGATGAAGTCAAGATCATTTATTAAATGCTGGAACAGGTTTCAGGGGCCAAATGACCCACTGCTGTTTTTACTGCTTCACTGGAGATACAAGAGACTAGATTCTGGAAATCTGGAGCAACACACAAACCTCTAGAGGAACTCAGAAAGACATTGCTCACCATTGACGCTGCCTAACCTGCTGAACTCCTCTGTCGCTTTGCGTGTTGACTCACTAATGCCCACCCACCCACAATTCCCCGGCTGGTTTCACCTGTCACCTGCCAGCTTGTACTCCTTCCCCTCCATGGGACCAGTTAGTTATGCCCTTGAGTTCTTCATTCCCCCAACTGTGTGAATTCACCCTCTGTTCCTTGTGATTTTATAAGATCACCCCTCATTCTCCTTTGCTCCAATGAAAAAATACCTTCTCAACCTCTCAGTCCCTCAAGCCCTGGCAACATTCCTGTAAATCCCTTTGGCACTTTCCAGCTTAATAGCATCTTTCCTACAGCAAGGTGACCAAAATTAGAATATTCCAAATTATTCTCTTTGAAGCACAAGAGGATAGGAGGATGAGAGGAGACTTGACAGAGGTGTGTAAGATGATAGATAGAGTGGGCAGCCAGAGACCTTTCCCCATGGTGGCAATGGCCAATATAAGAGGATATCCTTTAAGAGTGAATGGAGGAAAGTAACGGGGGGGGGGGGATGTTTGAGGTAGGTTTTGTTTTAAGACACATGTAAGTGCACAGAACACAGTGCCAGGGCTAGTGGTGGAAGCAGATCCATTAGGGACATTTAAGAGACTTAAGATAGGAACATAGACTCTGCGATACATGTTCTGTGTATTACTTGTTCACATTTTTATTGTTTGCATGATTTGTTTTGCACATTCAAAGTCTGTCAGTCCTTGTGTGGGTATTTTTTTACGGATTTTATGGTGTTTCCTTGTTTTGTGGCTGCCTGCAAGAAGGTGAATCTCGAGGTTGTGTATGGTATAACTATACTTAGAATTTTGAAAAAAAAATGGAGGAAAGGGTTAGATTGATCTTGGGGTAGGTTATAAGGCCAGCACAACATCATGGGCTGCTGGGCCTGTACCGTGCAGCCTTACCAATGTCTTACATAACTACAACGTAACATTCCCAACTTCTCTACTCATACCAGTTATCAACCTTCATCAAGAACTATTCAAGATTATTACTGAATTCTAAAGCAGGAGTTCCCAACCCAGGGTCTACAGACCCCTCGGTTCACAGCAGGCATCCATGGCATAAAAAAGCTTGGGAACCCGTGCTGAAAGTGAACCTGGTACAGTCTGACAGATAAATGAATAAACACATTTCTGAGGCCAAACGCTAGACACCACCCAGTTGGAAGTATGTGTTACACACCCTGCTAATCTGAACTTTGAACTTCCAGGTAAACGCCAAACACCGCACCTACACTTGTGCATGCATTAAGAAAATAAAATATATCTGGCTCTGTTTCTGGGAAATGTATTGCAAGATGCAGAAAGAATTTTTAAACATAGTAGAATCTTCTGGAGGCTAATAAAAAAGAGAAGTCAGAATTCTCGCTCAAAGCTCATAACCCCAAAATCTTGTCATTAATTGACTGGGAACTGCTTAGCTGAGACCGCCACTTAACCAATGAATGAGTAGAAAATAGCATTTCTGCACGAGGACGTTGCTGTGGAGATGGTGTCATGTAGAAACGGCTGGGTGACTTCAGACTCGCATTGGTATTCAGAGGCACAAAGGTTCTCTCCCCATCAACCACCACCCATCCCCCCCGACCCCTCCCCTTCTCCAACCGCACCATTACTAGATGCTTTAAGAAGCTGGGAGTCTCCATTTATAAACGTCGTTGAGTTAGCAAAGAAGATCAGGCCACCTGAGCATGTCAGCGACAGAAGAAGAAATTCAACTTTGTACTGAAGTTCACATTTGGCTTTATTCATTGAAACAGACAGTGAAGTGTGTCAGTTGTGTTAATGACCAACAAACCCAAGGATGTGGTGGGATTAGCCCTCAAGGGTCGCCACACATTCCGGTGCCAACATAGCATGCCCACTGTGCTTGGCAGTACATCACAGAACACAACTAAACAGAACAAGCAGCTAAACAACAACAGCAAAACAATCCCATTTCCTCTCTTCCACACACATATACACACACACACAGACAGTCCTCCAGCTTTCAGCTATCGATTTCAATCAACCTTCGGGCTTTGGCATCGACCCCCAGACTCTAGACTCGGGAGCCGCAGCCCTCGCGCCTCATACTTAGGTGGACATCCAATCCCAGGACCCACCAACCTGGGACGGCCTGACATCCGGGAATGTCTTCCATCACCTTCCCATGTTGCTGGCTTTCAGGTGCACAGCGAAGACCTGGACACGGGGCGTATTTCGTCCCATGTCCATGAGTTAAAATTAAAGCAGGCACAACTTTATAACTGATGGAAAGAAGGAATGTAGGGTGGAGCCTCACTCAGGAGGTGCCAGAGGTGGATCCAGCTGAAGAGGAGGAAGATTGTGAAAAAGAAAGAGCGGCTGGGAGGTGAAAGGTGCAGCTAACAATGGATTGCAGATGATAAAATCTGATCAGAAAGGAACATGGAGCATGAAGAAATGGAGGTAGTTAGAAGAACGAGGAGGATATCACTGACACTTATCAAATATGGTTCCTTCAGGTTGTTATAGCTGGGGATGGTAATGGGGACTCACTCCCACTACCCTGTTAAGTGCTCCCAATGGCGTGCATCTCAACTAACCTCTGACAACCAAGTCCAGCTCCTGGCCTTCACACGTGGCTTAGTTGCTAAGCCCGGCGGAACTCTTTCCACCAACAGGAAAAGGGGCAAAGGCAGGTTATTAGCGCCCAAATACCAGTCGCTTCAGGCAGATGGGGCTTGTCAGCGCGCACAGCCTCTCTGGTGAAATGATATCGTATTTGTTAAATAGGGTACCGTGCACAATTCTGATTTGATGGAGACAGCTGTGAGAAGCACAGAGGAACATCTGGAGAAATGACTGAAATGCCCGGTTCGCTGCTGCTGCTACTATGCGATCGGAAATCTCCGGAGGGAAGGCCCCAAATCCTCGGCTTTGCTTGCTGCTGGCAGCTGGGGCTGGGGTCGAAGCGCTCGGCAGAGATGGTGCATGATGCTCGCTGTCAGAGGCTCGAAGTTTTCGGACGACTCAGAGTTGGACTGTGGTCGGGCATGGCAGGGAGAGTTTTCTTCCTTCTCCCGTCTGCGTGAGGTGTGGGACTTTCGAGAGACTTTGAACTTTTTTTTACTGTGCCCATGGCCTGTTCTTCATCAAGTTATGGTATTGCTTGCATTGTTGTAACTATATGTTATAATTATGTGGTTTTGTCAGTTTTTCAGTCTTGGTCTATCTTGTGTTTCTGTGATATCACACCGGAGGAATATTGTATCATTTCTTAATGCATGCATTACTAAATGACAATAAAAGAGGACTGCGTGTCCTCATAATCTAATCTAATCTCTGGGTGAAGGGAAGCTCTGATCTCAAACCTCCACTGCCTTGTGGCTATACCTGCTCATGGGGAAGGCTTCAGGTGTAAACCCCAAGGAAAAACGTGGAGGTGGAGTCCCTAAGACAGTCCCACGTTGAGTTCAATACGACTGGCAACTCCTGCGACGCTGCTGATGTTAAAATGGTTTCATCAGCTGCGTGCAGGGGGACAACCTGGTGTATCGCGCGCCATATCATACTGCCCAGGCTTACATATCACGTAGACAGCTGGGGAAAGTAAACATCCACGGTTGACCCTGACAACGGAGGGCCTCATTTATTGAATATCGAGAGGCTTAGATAAGAGTGCGTGGAGAAAGGACGTTTCCTATACTGGGGTTGGGAGTTACGACCAGATGACACAGCCTCAGAATACAAGGATGTCCCTTTAGAACAGAGATAAGGAGGAATTTCTTTAGTCAGTGAGTGGTGAATCAGTGGAATTTATTGCCACAGGCAACTGTGGAGGCCAAATCATTGGGTATGTTTAAAGCATTTGAATAGTTCGATCTGATGGTATCCTTAACATCAATATCGCGTCTCTTGTACCTTTGTCTTTCACAAAACCACATTGTTCTTTATCTATTTTCAGTTTGTATCTTACGTTTATCCAGTTATGTTATATGGATCAGAATGTTGGACAATATCTGGTAACATGAGGAAATGAAATGAAGCAGCAGAGATGTGGTTTTTGAGAAAAATGCAAAGAATATCATGGATGAAATGAGTATCTAACAAGGATGTCATGAACAGAGCAAGCACAAATAGAAAAATAATGTATGAGATCATGAAAAGGCAACGTAACTTCATTGGACATGTGATTAGGAAAGAGGAGTTAGAATGCGTGGCAATTATGGGAAAGATTGAAGGGAAGAAAGCAAAAGGAAGGCAAAGACAAATGATGATGGAGACAGCAGCCAGAGAACTGGAAATGAATACCAATGAATTGATCCACTTGACCCGAAACAGGAGTGGGTGGGCCATGGCAGTCAAAGCTCAAACTGGATATGGCAGCTGATGATGATGATGATGATATTTAAAGCAGAGGCTGATAGGTTCTTGATTAGTAAGGGTGTAAATGGTTATAAGGAAAAGGCAAGAGAGTGGAGTTCAGGGGGTTAATAAATCAGCCATGATATAATGGTGCAGCAGGCTCGATGGGCTGAATTCTACTGTGTCTTATGGTCCTATGATGGGGTAGGCAGATGGGAACAGTGAGGTAAGAGGGCCCAGTGGGAGGAGTGTGTAGGTGAGGGTCAAATGGACTGGGTGGAGGAGGGGAAAGAAACAGGGTTTGATTGTTGCTCCAGCATCTGTAGTTACTCGAACGGTAGTTATGACCCAGAAACAGGAACTGGCCAGGCACTGGAGAGGAAGCAGACTGATCTGGACTGATGGGAATTTCTTGCCAAAGACTAAATAGGCCAAATTTACTCCTCCTCAACTGTGATACCTCAAGGATTTAATCTGTACGTAGCAAGCTGCCACAGCACTAACGGGATAACCGCTATATCCCATGGACTGTTTTCTCACTCCCATCAAAGAACAGGCTATACAGAATCCACGTCGGGACCACCAGACTCAGAAACAGTTACTTCCCCCAAGCAGTCACCTCCGCCCACTAACACACCCCACCACCATTACATCCACATCACCAAGCATCACTTTATGTACAAGTACATGTAATCAGTCTATGTACATAACAGGTACTTTTACATAGTGTTTTATAGGATTACTTTTATATTTACAGTCAGTGGCAACTTTATTAGGTACAGGAATGGAGTGGTCTTTTGCTGCTGTAGCCCATCCAATTCAAAGTTCAACATGTCCGTCCGGAGAAGCTCTTCTGCACACCACTGTTGTAACGCACGGTTATTTGAGTTACTGTCACCTCCCTGTCACCTTGAACCAGTCTGGCCATTCTCCTCTGACCTCTCTCATTAACAAGGTTTCCTCGCCCACAGAACTACTATTTACCGGATTTTGCTTTGTTTCTTGCACCATTCAGCAGTTTCTGAGATACTCAAACCACCCTGTCTGGCACCAACAATCACTCCACGGTCAAAGTCACTTATATCACATTTCATCCCCATTCTGATGTTTGGTCTAAACAACGACTGAACCTCCTAGCTGTACCTGCATGCTTTTATGCATTGAGTTGCTGCCGCATAATTGGCTGATTAAATATTTGCATTAACGAGCAGGTATACAAGTGTACCTAATAAAGTCACCACTGAATATATGTTTGGAGTGTATATGTAATCTATGCTCATTAATGATGGTCAGCGTGTACATTGTGGGTCTGTTCATGTGTGGGGTGGAACATGAGAGCTTGGGACAATCTAGTTTTGGCACCAGACCACTAAATATTATTGATATGCTATTGTGTAATGTACCAAGATGCAGCAAAAAACTTTGTTCGAATGCCACTCATAAGGATCATTCCATTCGCAAGTACGTTGATGCAGGATAAAGAAAACAGAATGCAGATAGTGTTACAGTGAAAGTACAGCACAGGCAGACAAATAAAGCTCAGGGTCTGCAATGAGGTAGATTGGCAGATCAAGAGTTCATCTTATGGCGTAAGAGAAGTCCATTAAAGAGCTGGATGACAGTAGGATGGAAGAATACGGTGGTATGCTGACTTAAGCTTTTGTATGTTCGATAAGCCCATAAGACATAGAAGCAGAGTTAAGCAGTCTTTTCCACCATTCGATCATGGCTGATCGATTTATTTTGCCTGTCAGCCCCATTCTCCTGCCTTCTCCCCATAATCTTTAATACCCTTGCTAATCAAGAACCTATCAACCTCCATTTAAAATACACCCAATGACTTGGCCTCCACAGCCATGAATTCCACAGTCATCACCCTCTGGCTGAAGAAATTCCTCTGTGTGCCGGCTGGTGGCACAATGACATCGGTGCCGGACCTGGGAGCAGAGGTTCCTGGGCTCGAAACCAGTTGGGTGCGCTCCCGAGTACGCTTTCCATCCGTGCCGGGTTGAGTGTTGAGATCGCAACTTGACCTCGTAAAATAAAAGGGAAAAATACTGCGAAAATGTCTGTGTGAGGAGTGGCACGCCACACAGTCTCTCTCCGCACCTTGTAAACAGCCATGAAAAAGACATCATCACAGACGCACGCACACACACACAGACGCAGACACACGCAGATGCACACGCACAGACTCGCACACACGCAGGCACACGCCAAAAAAAAAAATTCCTCTGCATCTTCCTTTTATTCTGAGGCTGTGCCCTCTGGTCCTAGACTTTCCCATGATAGGAAACATCCTCTCCATGTCCACTCTCTTGGCCTTTCAATACTGGATAGGTTTCAATGAGATTGTGCTCGATCGGAGAGGGAAGGAGAGATGCGAAGGGTCTGTGAACAAGTTGGCTGCTTTCCTGAGGAAGTCGGAAGTGTATACAGAGTCACACTGATTTACATGATGAGCTGATGGATTTCTAGCAGTGCTGGGCAGAGTAGTTGCACAGTGTTTGCATGCGACAGCAGCCACACCCCGGGCAACAGCTTCGACAAGCCGGCTAAGCCAAGTGAGGGTAGCCGACGGGTCTCAAACCCTCGGTGAGATAGGGAGTTATCTATCCCAGCATGTGAAGACAGGCTCTGGCGGGTTGAGTGGACCAACGGAAGGTCCAATGGTCAAGAAGGCGGTCTCTGCAAGCGTCGTGGAACGTGTAGAGCAGGACAAGATACAGAAGACGTCCTGGTCATCCACTGCGCCTAGTCCCATCTCCAGCCGTCTCGACTCTGTCTTGCCACAGGATCCAGATGGGAATTGGGAAGAGAGAGTGAGGCTGACGCTGTGCAACTCTCCCTCACTTACATCCAAATCACACACTAGTCTCGACACCATCATAATGGTGTCGAGGTCCTCATCGACGTTGACGATGGAAGAACACAGTTGCCAATATCAATCTGTGATGATCTAGAGATGATACTTTTGAAGGTGCATCTGTAAAAGTTGACCTTACATGACATAACTGACATAATTTGTATTTGATATTACAGATCAAATGGCCGCTACGGGACTAGCTAATCTTCACCATTGCATGTTCCTGCTAAAAGTGGTCAGCTTGTTTTATACCTCAAAAGTAGGGGTTCCCAACCTGAGGTCCACAGACTCCTTGCCCAATGGTGTTGTGCCATTGCATAAAAAGGTTGGGAAGCCCTGCCTCAAAGGAAAGATATCCAAACCAAAAAAGTTTTCCTCAAATCCAATGGTATTAGTCACGATGGAGTATTTGACCATGCTACACAGAATAATTTTGTCCCCATTTCAAAACCATGCAACCTACCAATTCAAATATACTTCTATCATAAAGTTCTATCACAAGGATGAGTATAGGTCACGATGGCACCAGGTTGCGATGTCCGTTACTGTTGTGGCTCACACTTTTATTAGTTTCGGAAGGATGGTTTAGGGACAGTGTAGGAAGTTAGGGGTCAGGTTGGGGTTCAGGGACAGGGATGAGGGAGAGTTAGAGGTCAGGGGCATTAAGCAAAAGAGTTAGGGGCAGGAGCTGGTGTTCAGAATGAACTTCAGAATGCTACGTGGTCAAAGGTCATCGATCCTGGAGGCCAGGTTGGCAGGTGCTAAGGAGGCCAGTGATCCCCAGGCAAGTGAGTCCTGGGTCGGAGCTACATATGGGCAAGAGTCACAAGGGCCAGTGGCCCTCCCAGCCCCTCCCCTCAACTCACCAGGGTATGTAGTCCGGAAGGTCAACCCCAGGTTGATAGCCAGAAGTCAAAGTCCAGAGGGCAACAGAGGATGAGGTCAAAGTCTGGAAGGCAACACCACAGGTCAAAGTCCAGAGCTCGGCAGATCAAAAGGTAGAAGCCTGAAAGAGACTGGAGGTAGAGGCCTGAAGGTTGAAGGCCTGATGTCTGCGAGTCTGAGGTCGGGGCCATGGAGGCTCGGAGGCAACCTGTCCTAGGATAGGAGGCCTGAGTATGTGAGTGGGAGGGTGGAGAGGGGCTTGTTTTGCTGTTTTTTTTTTTGTTGTTGTTGCAGCTGCTCGTGTTGTTCTGCTGAACACTGTGTTGGCACCGGTACCTGTGGCAACATTAGCAGCCTGACCCCAGCACATCCTTGGGTGCGTTGGGTCATTTCACTGTGCGATAAATAAACTTGAATTTTGAATCTTGAATCAACTGTTGGGGGGAGGGAGTTCCAGGAATTAACATCTGATAAATAAATCTGTATCCATTTTCGAGCTGCAAATGTAAATTCCTCGTGTTTTAATCTCCCCTGTTTTTCTCCCACTCTAGAATCCATTGAAAAGGGTTCCTGAAGAAAGAGCGAGGTACCTCCCTGCTAATGGAGAAGCGAGTTACCGTGGTGATGGTGCTGCTTAGACCACACTGGCCTGAAGACTGAACAACATTCCTTCAGACGCAAGATGAAAGAAGCGGCAGCGGAGGCACGGTGTTCTAAAAATAAACTGCACATTCCTAACTGTCATCAGAAGAAAAGCAGAACGAGAAATGGTTATCTGAAATTAATGCAGGCTCACCCCAAACCACATGCCAACGGCCGAGTGATTCAGCAGTTCTGCTCCTTATGCAGTGGGTGGGGGGGGTTGCGGGAAAGGGTGGGATTCTGTTCCTTAAGCTCCACTTCCACCCCACCCTCCCCCTCACAAGTCCCCAACCACCACCACTTCCCTTCCTTTTATTTTGCTATGATCCAGTACCATATCAGTAATAACCTGGTAATTTCTCCCCCCTCCCACTCCCCTCATTTCATTTCCCACTCTGGTTCGCTTCTTGCCCCTTCCCTTCTCCTCATCTCCCTCTAGTGCCCCTCTTCCTTCCCCTTCTCCCATGGTCTACTCTACTCTCCTATCAGATTCCTTCTTCATCAGCTGTTTACCTTTTCCACCTATCACCTCCCAGCTTCTTACTTCATCCCACCCATCTGGCTTCACCTGTCGCCTACTATTATTTTAAATCCTGTAACGTTATAGATGCTGAATCATTGAATATATTCAAGGCCCAGGCTGGTTTTCAGGAGCATTGGACAAGTGAGGATTACGGGCAACAGGCAGAAAATCAGAGCCGAAACCAAGATGAGAACTAGTTCTGAAGTCATGCAAACCAACCTGCCCTCCACCGACCAACTGCACTTCGTGCTGCCTCTGGAAAGGGGAGGACCCCTCCCACCCCAATCATTCTCCCTCTTTCTCCAATGGAGAAAGATAGAGAAGCTTGAGAGCACGTACTACCAGACTCAAGGACGGCTTCTATCCTGCAGTTACCAGACTCATTAATGGATGTTTCATATGATGAAGGTAAAATATTGATTTCCCAGTCTAGCTCATCGTGACCCTTCCACCTCATTTTTCTACCTGCACTGTTACTATAACACTATTTTCCTTTTATACTATCTCAAGGCACTTATGTCAGGAATGTTTGGATAGCATGCAAACAAATCTTTTTACTGTGCCTTGGTAGATGTGACAATAATAAACCAATTACTTTGTGATGGTAAACACACACAAAATGCTGGAAGAACTCAGCAAGTCAGGCTGAATAGACAGTCGACATTTCGGGCCGAGACCCTTCATCGGGTGCAGGCTTCACGGACTGTACCGTTCACTCCTGCGCTTATTTCTGGCAGCGTATCACGTGAGACCACACTTGGAGTACTGTGTACAGTTTTGGTCTCCAAATTTGAGGAAGGACATTCTTGCTATTGAGGAAGTGCAGCGTAGGTTCACAAGGTTAATTCCCGGGATGGCGGGACTATCATATGTCGAAAGATTGGAGCGACTGGGCTTGTATACTCTGGAATTTAGAAGGCTGAGAGGGGATCTTATTGAAACATAAAATTATTAAGGGATTGGACACGCTGCAGGCAGGAAGCCTGTTCCCGCTGATGGGTGAGTCCAGAACCAGAGGCCACAGTTTAAGAATTAGGGGTACGCCATTTAGAACGGAGCTGAGGAAAAACTTTTTCACCCAGAGAGTGGTGGATATGTGGAATGCTCTGCCCCAGAAGTCTGTGGAGGCCAAGTCTCTGGATACTTTCAAAAAAAAGATGGGTAGAGCTCTTAAAGATAGCGGAATCAAAGGTTATGGGGATAAGGCAGGAACTGGATACTGATTGCGGACGATCAGCCATGATCACAGTGAATGGCGGTGCTGGCTCGAAGGACTGAATGGCCTACTCCTGCACCTACTGTCTATTGTCTACAGTGTATCATTTCACAGTGCCTGCGAGCACCATTCGGGGTTTAATTCCCGCCGTAAAGTACAATCTCTCAACACCTCCGAGTGCTCCGGTTTCCTCCCATATTTCAGCAACATGTGGGTTTGGGTTTGTAAGTTGTGGACAAGCCGAGTTGGCACCAGAGGTGTGGCTACACCCGCAGGCTATCCAGCACAATTCTTGCTGATTTGATATGATGCAAATAATGCATTTCACTGTATGTTTTCATCTTTCAATTTTGTACATATTACAAATAAAACTAATCCATTTTTTTCTGTAAATATATTGTACTACATCCATTTTTTTAATTCCATCCATATACCATTGCACACTCTGATTCCACTGGGTAATAAATTGTTTTGGAAGTGTTACTTCCTCAAATTTTTATTTTGTTTATGATAGACCACTTGAAGCTGAACACATATAATTTCAGACCACATGTGTCACAGAGGAATTTGGAGAAACAAGAAATTAACTTTTATTAAATATGATGCATTTAATTACATAACAGTGCTGACTGTTTGCAATAGTTCGACTAAGCTAAATATGTTTTGTTGATGATTTTCATTTGTACTCAGTGTCTGAGGCTTCTCACTTAAGTGTCCAACAATAATCAGCCAGCATTGATGGACTCCAGCTGCCTTGATACTGTTTCTCCACGACCGCAATGTCCTGGTGAAACCTTCCACCATATTCATCACTAACAACGCTAAGATTTGCAAGGAAGGAATCTAAATGGGAATGCAGAAAATGAATCTTCAGTGGCATGTTGAACTGCATGGTTTTGTATGCTTGAAGCTTCTTGTCAACCAACTGCACATAGTTCGGTGCTCTATATCTGCCAAGACAATTTTCAACAATATCTTTGTATGAGTTCCATGTGATTTTCTCCAGTCGCACTAGGAGTTCTTCGAGTTGCCTGTCATTGATGACCTGTTTGATTTATGGACCAACAAAAATGCCTTCCTTAATCTTGGCCTCGGTTTTTCTGACTTGAATTAGGAATTGAAGTTGCAAATATAGGTAATTTCAAAAATAATCGTGTGAGATAGGGAAACTTCATGCTGAATTTCATGGTCAGCAGCCAAAAATCCATAAGATACACCCAAAAGTATTCCAGAAGCAAATTTTTTATTGTCCAGTGTTATCAGATTGCAATCACAGAGTCATACACCACAGAAGCAGACCTTTCAACCCACCATCTCCATACAAAGCATCAAGAATTCATCCATAGTTCCTGTCTCAGTGATTTTAATGTGAGGAGTCCTTGATGAGGATGGCTTGGACCCAAATGATGGCGTATCCAAGCCTAGGATCGAGACACAACTTCAAACTGGATCGGGAATTTCAGCTCGAAACAAACACTAGACGAGATCACGAGTGGGCTTATGAACACCAAACCTCAATTCAGGTGCTCCTTAAATGCTCAATCCTTGGTGTCCAAAACATAATTGCCTATGAGCTGGAGTGTGCTGAATCTGTGAAGGTGCCATGCCAGCTATCCGTACTCCAGGGGGTTAAAACATCTAAACTTTGGAAGCTGCCTTGGATGGGGGCATGTCATAGCAGGACCCCCATCCCCTGTGGCCAACTCACGATGGCCCTGGTTGCTCAGAGAGATGACGACTGTAGTCATGGATGAGACCCAGATCCAAGAAGACTCCTTCAGGCACCCAGGACCTCTCCTCCACTCCAAACCCTTCCCAGTCCATGAGATATTGCCAAACACCTTGAACAGTATGCATCCAAAATTGTTCTCACGGTGAAAACCTGTTCCCCATCAGCAAACCTGGGTGGTGGTGGGACAGATGGTGGTAGGGCTAACGGGCTGCTGTTCACAGGCTTCAACTTGGAAATGTGGAAAGTGGGGTTGATCTTGAATGTCCTGGGGAGCTGTAAGGTGTAGGCCACCGAGTTTACTTTCCCATAGAACTCTGAAGGGTCCAATGAACTTGGACTCCGCTCGGAGAGGCAAATTCTGAGTCGACATCTAGAGCTGTTGCCCGGGCTGCAAAACTGGTCCCTGTCTTCTCTTGTGGTTAGCCTTAATTTCAGCCTTCTGTGTAGAAACTAACAAAATCTCTCTTGCCCTAGCTCATCTCTCCTTGCAGTGTTGGACGAGATTCTCGGCTGCAGAAATCCCAGCCTCTGTCTTCTGCTCAGGAAAGAGTGGCAGATAATACCTAAATTAGTGTTTGGAAGGAGGCAACCTGTGCGCCAAATGCTATAAAGCATCGTGGGTGACCTCGGTCCATATCAAATATTTGCTCCACTCATTCGGCCTTTGAGAGGCCAGGCATCTTAAGGTATATTCCATATCTTGGTTCACCAGCTCCATTTGGCCATTGGACTGCAGGTGAAACTCAGAGGAAAGACTTGCTGTTGCCCCAATCAGTTTGCATAACACCCTCCAGAAACGTGACACAAATTGCAGACCACAATCTGACACAATGTCTACCAGAAAACTATGGATCCTGAAGACCTGATGCAGGACAATCTTGGCCATCTCCAAGGTGACAAATTTTCAGGCCTTCGAAAAACTATCCATAATTACCATGATAACGGTCTCCCTCTTGGAGGGAGGAAAACCCATGACAAAGTCCATGGAGATGTGAGCCCATGGTCTTTCCAGAAAAGGCAGAGGGTGAAGAAGCCCTTGGGTGTGGGGCTCCCTGTTCTGGGCGCACAACTTGCATGCCTTCATGTACTGATGGACCTCCCTCAACATTCCAGTCCACCAATATCTTCTCTTAATGAACTCGAAGGTCCTGGCAATCGCTGGGTGAGATGTCAATCTTGATGCATGACCCCACTGAAGAGCTTGAGGCCAGACGAGACTAGGAATGAACCGCCGACCTGGAGGGCTGTTCTGAGGAACCCGCCCTTGTGTCTGGGCCTTACGAACAAGCGTGTTGATCCCCCAACGAATTGGTGCTATCACCTTGGCTTGGGGCAAGATGATGAAAATTCTCATTTGGGTTCATCGAACTGCCAGGACATGGCATCTGGCTTCTGTTTCTTAGAAGCCAGTTGATAGGTCAGGATGTAATTAAAACAGTTGAAGTAAAGGGAGCTCCTGGCCTGCCTGCAATTCAGTCTCTTTGCCTCCTGAATATAAGCCAGGTTCTAGTGGTCCATTTGTACAATAAAACGGTTCTTGGCCCCTGAGCCAGTGATGTTATTCCTCCAGAGACAACTCGACCACGAGCAGCTCTCCATTCCCAACGTTGGGAGTTAGCTCTGCCGGGGATAGTCGCCTGGAAAAGAACACACACGGTTGCAGTTTATTGCCCAAAGGCAATCGCCCCCATGATGAAGGGAAGGTCCGGGTTAGGTACGACCAAAATGAGAGCTGTCATGAACCCATTTGAGCTCTACGAAAGCAGCCTCTGCGTCAGTAGTCCAAACAAAAGGGCCCATGGATCTCTCGGTTAGTGCCGTCAGCGGAGCCGCCACTGAGCTGAAGTTTCTGATAAACTTTCGATAAAAGTTGGCAACTCCCAGGAATCAGTGGACTTGCTTCACACTGGATGGTTGTAGCCAATCTCCAACAGCCTGTGTCTTACTAGAGACTATCTTGAGAATGCCATTAGAGATGATGAAGCCCAAAAAAAGAAATAGTGGCTACGTGAAATTCGGACTTCTCCAGTCTGACATAAAGTCCATGATCAAGAGGCCTATTTAGGATATCTCTGACATAAGCAATGTGCTCCTCCATAGACTTTGAGAAAATTAGGATGTCATCCAAGTAGACGAAGACCTGCTTATGGACAGCATCCCAGAGCAGTAGTTGCCATGAGCAGAAGTCTGTCCCTTGCTAGCTGCTGGTCTCGGAAGAGTCTGGGGGTCGGAACACGAAGCCGAAAACAAACCCTCTTACAATGGTTGGACCAAGCAGTGATTCTCCCCTCCCTCTAGTCCACAGACAGGTTATGCTGAGACAGCTAAGGATACCTGAGGATCAGGGGTATGAGTGGAGAGTCAGTAATGTAGAAACTAATGTCTTCCACATGATCCCCTATTCTCATCTACAATGCCATAGTCTGTTGCCGGATCTTCCCGGACCCTAGCAGGTGGCCGTCCATGACAGTTGCAGGCAAGAAAGCACTCAACTTTCACAGCAGTATGTCAAACCGACAGGCGGTTCCTCTATCTAGAAAATTACGTACTGCCCCAGAGTCCACAAAAGCCTTCTCCTGCCTCAGGTTCTTACGCCAGGTATCTCTGCCTTCAGCATGAAACCAGAATCCGTGGTGTTGGGTGAAGTGGCTGCTACCATCACAGTCCTCACGATGTTGGACAGTCTTAGCAGTTCCCCAGGTGGCTGCAGCTTCGGACATCCAGCCTGCAGGTGATCTGCTTCCCTGCAGTAAAAGCAGCAACGTTGACTCCAGTGCTGGGACCTTTCATCGGTGGAGAGTCTAGTGCAACCCACCTACATGGGTTCAGCTGGATACTGAGCAGGTGATGGGCTGGTCATACTTTGAGATTGGGGAGTGGAACAATGATGCGTTGAGTCCAGGCTCAGGCTAGCCCTCCTCGACCTCATGATGTAATCCCACCTACGCTCTGCCAGATGATTATTGAGACGGATGGGCTGGTTCATGAGAACCTCTAAGTTCTCCGCTGGATCTTCCAAGGTGAGAGGATCCTTCAGTTTGTCTCGGAGTCCGTGGTGGTTTAGTATGGCAAAGGCCTCCCCGTTCCAATGACTCTCCTGGGCCAAGGTCTGAAATTTGATCGCATGGTCGACCGCTGACCGTTTCCCTCCCTCCCCCTGTTGAAACTTCATCAGGTGGTCTGAAGCTAGCTGGCTCCAATGGGTTTGATAAAACACCTCCCTCATGGCGGCTATGAATTCCTCTGAGTCCGAGCAAATCCCAGACCTGCATTCCCAATGCACGGTGACCCAGGCTAGAGCTCTCCCAGTCAGAAGAAAGTTAATGAAGCTACCTTTATGCACTCCGAAGGGAACTGGAATGACTGGAGCTCATACATTATCAAGCACTGGATGAGGAAGTCGTAGCAAGAACCCAGGTGTCTACCATACCTCTCCGGGGTTCGAAAACGTACTGGCTCCGGAGCAGGGCCAGTTGGTTCTCTCAAGTGACTCTGGCCTCCTCCTTGCAAAAGTTGACCAATGGCTACCTGGAAGTCATGTGTCTCCAAGCTCTGTCTGAAAATTTCCTCGCTGTGCCTGGTCACGGTGCATGAAAGACTCTGATACCCCGCTGAGTCCCTACTGGCTCAATCATACTGTGACAAGAGTCATTGACAAGAATGGCTTGGACCCAAACGCTTGAGTATCCAAGACTAGGAATGAGACACGGCTTCAAACTGGATCAAGAATCTGAGCTCAAAACAAACACTACACGAAATCACAAGTAGGCTTACAATGAGTACCAAACCTCAGTTCAAGGTGCTCCTTAAACACTCAGTCCTTGGTGCCCAAATCATGAGTGCGAATTAATGGGACTGTCCTGAATCTTCAAAGGGGCTGCACCAGCTATCCATACCCCAGGAAGTTAGAGCATCAAAATCTCATAAGCTGGCACGGATGGGTGCATGTTGTAACAATTAATAAGTGGTTCTCAGTCTGACCCAAACCTGCTTGCTACCCTATGTCCTGTATGTTAGTTATTGTGGAGAAGCAACAGCAGTGCACAAGGTCCAATATCGATGAATAAAATGGAAATATGGTACTCTGGCTGAAATGGGACTAATGGAAATAGGAAGGAAACTGAGGGCTACGGCATGATCCTGGGAATGAAAGGGTTAATGCATAAGTGTTTGATGGCTTGTACTAGATATTTAGAAAAATGGGGTGGGGGGGGGGGAAGAATCTCATTGGAATTTTTTCCAGCAAGCTGCAATCACCGCAAAAGGTCATTCACTGGTGAGGCTGCATGAGGTTTAAAAGGAGCTCAGGGCTTTTCAGAATATTTAGGGAGGCTGCAAACATCATGATTTTTTTTAGACATTCAGCAGGGGCTAATAAAATGAAGCAAGGTGCAAGAGGAGCAGCCATTGTTGGAGTGGGCCAGTGTTAGAGAGGTCAGCAGGTTGCCATGAGAACATTTGCAGGCTAGAACTTAAGCTTGAGAAGTCAGAGGTATAAGAAGTGTAGGCAGGATGGTGGTTAAGGCAATAGAATGCTCCTCCTGTAAGATGGGTGGACTGCAGGGTACCTGACGGTCTCCCTGATGATGATATCTGTAGGAAGTGTGATCAACTGCAGCTCCTGGATGGATGGACACAGGGACATCCAATGAAGCTTAAAAACTTCATAGATGAGACTTTTACTGAGGTGGTCACACCCAAAGTGCAGGCTTCAGATAGCAGATGGGTGATCACTAGGAGAAGTAAAGGGAATAAGCACTCAGTGCAGGGTCTCCTGTGGCCATTCCCCTTAGCAACAAGTATACCCCTTTGGATACTGCTGTGGGGGGGGGGGGGGCGGGGGTGACCTATCAGCCTATCAGAGCACAGCAGCAGCACCAGGCCAATGGCACTGTGTCCGGCTCTGAGACTCACCAGAGAAGAGTAACATCAGGAGAGCAATAGTGATAGGAGACTCGATAGTGAGGGGAATGGACAGGAGATTTTGTGGCCGCAAAAAACACACCAGGGTGGTGTGTTGCCTCCCAGGTGCTAGAGTCCAGGATGTCTCTGAATGGCTACAGAATATTCTCAAGATTTAGGGTGCCACCAATGACATAGATAGTAAAGAGAGAAGAGGTCTTGCACAGTGAATATAGGGAACTAGGCAAAAGGCTGAAGAGCAAGATCTCCAGGGTAGAATTCTCTGGCTTACTCCCAGTCCACGAGCTAGTAGGGCAGGAATAGGATGAATGAGTGGCTGAGGAAGTGGTGCAGGGGATAGGTTTTCAGATTTCTGGATCTTTGGGTTCTCTCCTGGGGAAGCTGTGGCCTGTAGAAAAAGGATGGGTTATGCCTGAACCCAAACGGGACCAATACCCTTGCGGGCACATTTGTAACAGGTATTGGGGAGGGTTTAAACTAATCTGCCAGGAGGACGGTGCTGAGGATGGGGCAGTTGATTGTGAGGAAGGACAGATGATGGGGCAAAGTTGCAGTCAGTGTGATGAGTTGAAGAGTAACATGGGGCAAAATTTAAAAGGGTGAGGAATACAGGACTGAAACTTATATTTGAGTGCACACAGTATACAGAATAAAGTGGATGATCTTGTCGCACAGTTAGATATTGGCAGGTATGAGGTCGTGGGTACCACTGAGTCGTGGCATAAGGAAGATCATAGTTGGAAGCTTAACATCCAAGGACACCCATTGTATCAAAAGGATAGGCAAGGAAGCAGAGGAGGCTGTGTGGCTCTGTTGATAAAACATGAAATCAAATCCTTAGGAAAAGGTGACATAGGATCAGAAGATGTCGAGTCCTTGTGGGTAGAGTTAAAAAACTACAAAGGTTAAAAACCCAGGATGGGAGATGCATACAGGCCTCCAGACAGTCGCCAGGATGTGGGCTACAAATTACAAGGGGAGATAAGAAAGGCATATCAAAAGGGCAATGTTATGATAGTCATGGGGGATTTCAATACGCCAGCAGATTGGGAAAATCAGGTTGGTGCCAGATCCCAAGGGAGAGGAACTTGTAGAATATCTATGAAATGACTTTTTAGAGCAGCTTGTGGTTGAAACCACTTGGGAAAAGACAATTATGGATTGGATGTTGCGTAATGAACAAGATTTGATTAGGGAGCTTAAGGTAAAGGAACCCTCAGGAATCAGTGATCATAAAATGATAGAATTTACCCTGCAGTTTGAGAAGGAGAAGATTATCAGATGTATCAGTATTTCAGAGGAGTAAAGGGAATTATAGGGGCATGAGAAAGGAGCTGGCCAAAGTTGATTGGAAGGGGACACTATCAGGGATGAGAGAGGTTCTCAGGGTATTCTAAAGGCAAGATGACACAACTGTGGCTGACTGGAGATGTCAAAGACAGCATAAAAGCAAAAGAGAGTGCATATAATAGATCAAAAATTAGAGGGAAATTAGTGGATTGGGAAGCATTTAAAAACCAACAAAACTAAAAAGCCATAAGGAGAGAAAAGGTAAGGTATGAAGGTAAGCTAACTAATAATATCGAAGAAGATACAAAAAGTTTTTTCATATATATGAAGAGTAAAAGAGATATGAGAGTGGATATTGGACTGCTGGAAAAATAGTTTGGGGATAAATGGCAGACAAACTGAATAAGTATTTTGCATCAGTCTTCACTGCGTAGACACTAGCAGTATGACAGAAAGTGACTGTAGTTGCTATTTCTAAGGAGAAGCTGAAAGGTCTGAAGGTAGATCAGTCAACTAGACCAGATGGAATACATCCCAGGGTTCTGAAAGTGGTAGCTGAAGAGATTGTGGAGAAAGTAGTAATGACCATTTAAGAATCACTAGATTCTAGAGTGGTTTTGGAGGACTGGAAAATTGCAGATGTCACTCCACTCTTTAAGAAGGGAGGGAGGCAGAAGAAAGGAAATTATAGGCTTGTTAACCTGACTTCAGTGGTTGGGAAGGTGTTGGGAGTCCGAAATCAGCATGGCTTCCTTAAGGGGAAATCTTGCCTGAGAAATCTGCTGGAATTCTTTGAGAAAATAACAAACAGGATTGACAAAGGGGAGTCAGTGGATGTTATTTACTTGAATTTTCAGAAGGCCTTTGACAAGGTGTCACACATGAGACCGCTTCAGAATGAGAATAAGAATCAGGTTTAATATCACTGCAATATGCCATTAAATTTCCTGTTAAATTTACAAATTAACAGGAGAAGAGCCCATGGTATTATACAAAAGATAATAGCATGGATAGAAGATTGACTGCCTGGCAGGAGGCAAAGGGTGGTTAGCTGCCGGTGACTAGAGGTGTTTCGCGAGAGTCGTTATTGGGACTTCTTTTCACATTATATGTTAATAATTTGGCAAAGTTTGCAGATGATACAAAGATAGCCAGAGGGGCAGGTAGTGTCAAGGAAGCAGGGAGTCTGCAGGGTGACTTAGACAGATTGGGAGAATGGACAAAGAAGTGCGGAAGGAATATAGTGACGGGAAGTGTGTGGTCATGCACTTTGGTAGAAGGAATAAAGGTGTAGACTATTTTCTGAATGGCGAGAAAATTCAAAAATCAGAGGTGCAAAGGGACTTTGGAGTCCTTGTGCAGGATTGCCAGAAGGTCAACCTGTAGATTGAGTCAGTGGCAAGGAGAGGACTAGAATATAACAGCAAGGATATAGTGGTGAAGCTTTATCAGGACTATTGTATGTGGAGCATTTGAAGGCTCTGGGCCTGTACTCACTGGAGTTTACGATGATGAGGAATCTCACTGAAACCCATCAAATATTAAAAAAGGCCTAGAAAGAATAGATGTTTCCTATAGTGGTGAGTCTAGAACCAGACAGCACAGTCTCATAATAGAAGGACATCCCTTTAGAACAGAGGGTGGTAAATCTGTGGAATTCTTTGCAATATACAGCTCTGAAGGCCAAGTCATTGGGTATATTTAAAGATTTAAAGCGGAGGTTGATAGGTTTTTGATAAGTCATGGCATCAAATTTCATGTGAAAATGGCAGACTGGGGTGCAGAGGGATAATGAATCAGCCTTGATGGAATGACAAAGCAGACTTGCAGGGCCAGATGGCCTGATTCTTGTCCTATGTCGTATGGTTTTATGGAAACCTACTGAATATTGAATGGCTTAGACAGAGTGGGTGTTGAGAGGATGTTGCCAAATGGGAGAGGTTGGTCTTAGACCAGAAGGCACAGCACCAGAACACAAGGACGTCCAAAGATAAGAAGGAATTTCTCTAGACGACTGCGGAGGCCTAGTCAGAGGGTATATCTAAAACAGAGGTTGATAGCTTCTTGATTTGTAAGGGAGTCAAAGGTTACGAAGAGAAGGTAGGAGAATGGGGTTGAGAGGGGTAATAAATTAGCACAATCGACAGGTGGAGTGGACACAATTCTGCTTCTGTTTCCGAGAGTTTGATGGCATTGGTCAAGATGTTGAGTATAAGAGTCAGAAAGTCATGTTGCAAATTGTATAAAGCTTTGTTTTGCCTTCATTGTATTGTGTGCAGTTCTGATTATCGCATTACAGAAACGACATAGAGGCTTTGGTAAGGGTACAAAAAGGAGTTCACCAAGATGTGGCCTGGATTAGAGAATAGAAGGAAAGGCATATTGGCTATAAGAAGTGGAGAAAACTATATAAAATTATAAGAGGCAGTTGGGATTAGTTTGGTTTAGCATCATGGATGACATCGGCACTTTGGGCCAAAGGGCCTGTTACTATGCTGAACTATACTATGTCTGAGGGAAAAGATAAGGTGGGAGAATAGCTGTTGGAGAAAATGAAAATGAAAGGATGGGCAGTAGGCCAGAGGAAGGCAAGGATCGGAATGGGAGCTGGCTAAGATAGGCCAGGTTAGGAGAAAGGAACAGTATCAGAGGCCAACGAAAGAAATAATTTGAGCCGAGCACACTGATTTGAATGGTACTTGCACAGGTATACAGGCAAAAAAGGTTAATTGATTTTATAGAGATACAGCATAGTAACAGGCCTTTGCAGCCAACAAGCCTGCGCTGCCAAATTAAACCCACGTGACCAATTGTCGCACTAACCCGTATGTCTTTGGCATGCGGGAGGAAAACAGAGTACCACGTGCTTTGCCATCTATTCATGGGGAAAAAGTACAAATTCCTTACAGACAGCAGCAGAGTTGAGCACAGGTCACTGGCACTATAATAGTGTTACACTAACCATTACGTTATGGTGCCGCACAAAGAGGCCTTAAATGCACATGGTCCAAATATGGGCAAATAGGACCAGCATAGATGGGAACCTTGCTTGGCATAGACCAGATGAGCCAAAGAGCCCTTTCAGTGCTCTGTGATAATGAAATACTAAACATTAACACAAGTTAGAATTCCTTGGCCAAGAGCCATAGATGATGCAGTGCATTGAAGTAATAATTGCCATTTTCCTTTCAGGTGACAATCAGAAATGAGACCACCCATTGAAAACTCTGAGCTCATTGGAGAGGTCAGCCTTGAACCAGTACAAAGTATTAGGGTTCGTCCCAAACCTACAATAAACCAATCTGAAAGCTCGAAGAGAAAAGCCACAATAGGAAGTGTCCAGTGGCTAAGCGGTTGCGATTCAGTTTGAATCGTTTGAGATGGTGTATGCAGATGATTGTTACCGTTATAATGTATAGATATAAATTCTTTCATTAACTTTGACAGAAATGAATACTGTTACCACACAGTCAAAGTACTTAAGGCTGACACATTACAATATTAGCTTAGTGCAGGGTTTCCAGGTTGGGGCGAATGTGACTACTGGGGATGATACAAAATCTATCAGGAGAGCAGGGCTGTGGAGTGCAAGTACAAAGAAGAAATTGTTCAAGGCATTTGTAGGGCACTGGGTATTAGAGGGAGGACTGAAGGAGAAAGACTTGAGGGAGAAAATCTCAGATATATATAACTCTGCTTGCCCCATTATAGGGAGGATGTCAAGGGGGCCCGCAAAAAAGGTTTATCAGGAGGTTGAGATTAAAGGGCATGTGCTCCGACGAGAGGTTGGACAAACTGCGGTTGCTTTCTCTGGAATAGCGTAGGGAGACCTGATGGAGATTAATAAGATTATGACAGGCATAGATAGAGTAGACAGACAGTACCTTTTTCCCAGGGTTGAAACGTCTACTGCCAGAGGCCTTACATTTAAGATAACTCTGCCATGGACGGTCCCAAGCATGGCTGTAAAAGGAAGAGGGTTGGGTATGGGGCTACTAACCCCATCTCACAAAAACCCAGACCTACAGAAACCAACAGAAGCCCCGAGGACCTCACCCCTTGGAGAAGAAGGATCTCTGCCTAGAAGATGTATGAAGTCGTGTGGTGAAAGCCACAGGCCCAATCAGCCTTCGGCCCAGGACAGAGGACTCCGGCAAGCTGCTGTTGACTTAAGAAGAAGGTGACATATTTAAGGTGAGATGGGGTAAGTTCAAGTGAAATCTGAAGGGCAAGTTTATTTTAAGTCACAGAGAGTGGTGGGTGCCTGGAATGTGCTTCCAAGGATGATACTTCATACTTTATTGTCACCAAACAATTGATACTAGAAGGTACAATCATCACAGCGATATTTGATTCTGCGCTTTCTGCTCCCTGGATTACAAATATTAAATATTAAAAATAGCAAAAATTAGTAAACATTAAAAATTTAAATTATAAATCATAAATAGAAAAATGGAAAGTAAGGTAGTGTAGTGCAAAAAAAACTGAGAGGCAGGTCCGGATATTTGGAGGGTATGGCCCAGATCCGGGTCAGGATCCATTCGGCAGTCTCATCACAGTTGGAAAGAAGCTGTTCCCAAATCTGGCCGTATGAGTCTTCAAGCTCCTGAGCCTTCTCCCGGAGGGAAGAGGGATGAAAAGTGTGTTGGCTGGGTGGGTCGTGTCCTTGATTATCCTGGCAGCACTGCTCCGACAGCGTGCGGTGTAAAGTGAGTCCAAGGACGGAAGATTGGTTTGTGTGATGTGCTGCGCCGTAGAGGCAGAGACAGTAGGGAGTTTTAGGAGACATTTATAGGCAGATTAATGTGAGGGAATTGGAAGGATATGGACATAGGCAGAAGGGATTACTTTGGTTGGCTAGTTGATTACTAATTTAATTGGTTCAGCACAACACTGTGGGCTGAAGAGCCTGTTCCTGTACTGTACAGTTCTGTGTCCTGTGTTTTGGAGTGGCAAGAGTTGTCTGGACAGTGGATACCTCATGTAATTCATAGATGACCTACAGAATAGGGGAAACCAGCACAACAATTTCACAAGTGATGGGAAGGTAGAACATACGAGATCCCAGATTCGTTTATTCATTACTCTACACAGAAACACACAGTGACCTGCGTTGTTTGCACTAACAAATGACACGCCCAAAGGTGTGCTGGAGGCAAACTGCAAGTGAAGCCACACATTCCTGGAACCAACGTAGCGAGCCCACAATGCTCGGCAGAACAGCACAGAGCACAAGCAACAAAACAAGCCCCACTCCGACCTCCCACCCAAGCACACGTACCCAGCCCGCTAAGCCCAAGACAGGCTGTCTTCTTCAGTCTTCGGTCTGCAGTCTCCAGCAGATCCTGATTCAGACTGAGACATGCGGACCTTGGGCCTGCGACCGGAACGCAGAACATCACAGGCTCTACGGCCCACGAACACTTAACCTACTCTTAGATCAATCCAACCCTTTCCTCAATTCTTCTATTATCCACGCGCCTATCTGAGTCCTTTAAATGTCCCTAATGTATCTGCCTCTACCACCACGCCTGGCAGGGTGTTCCACACATTCATCACTCTCCATGTATTGACTACATGAAAACTGAAGGGTAAAAAGGGAGTGTGAGCTGTCTGTACTCCTGATTGTGGTGTGTAATAACAGAAACTTGTCAACCACCGGCGTAGTATGGATTATAGGAGGCAGAGTTATCATGGCATACAGAACGAATCCTCTGACTGGGATATCAATGAGCCACCCACTAATATTACTGTTGATGACACAAGGTAAAAGTTCACAGTAATTAGAAACTTTTCATATTTCATGGACAGTGGCTATAACCACATTGTTTAGACCACAAGTCATAGGAGCAGAATTCGACCATTTGGCCTATCGGGTCCTCTCCAGCAATCAACCATTGTTGATTTACTTTCCCTCTCAACACCATTCTCCTGCCTTCGCCCCATAACCTTTGATGCCCTGGCTAATCAAGAACCTATCAACCTCTGCTTTAAATACACCTAATGACTTGGACACCATGGCCGTCTGTGGCGATGAAGTTCACAGATTCACCATCCTCTGGCGAAAGTAATTCCTAATGTTTGTTCTTCTAGTCTTCTCCACCATGGTAGGAAACATCCTTTCCACATCCACTCGATTTAGGCCCTTCAATATTCAATAGGTTTCAATGAGATCCACCCCAACCCCATTCTTCTAAATTCCAATGATGTTAGGCCCAGAGCCATCAAACATTATTGACTTCCACCTTATCTGCCTGCAGTGCACTTTCCATGTAACACTTCATTCTGCACTCAGTCATTGCGCATCTCTTGTTCTACATGTATTGATGTGATGGAAAAATGATCTGTATGAATGGCATGCAAAACAAAAGTGTACGTGACAATAACAAACCAATTAAAAATTTATGCCTAATAATACAAGAAAACTCTTAATTCTCACCCTTGCCTTCCTCCATCTGAAGCCAAATCCTTTCCAGTTTTATATTACTGACAGCCTTCCGGAATATTTTTCATGTGGTTGTTTCTCACTCAGTGTTATGGGAATATGAGAGTTTTTAAAAATTAAGCCATACCACACGTATTGTAAATATCTGTTTTGTATGGACTGGAGATGTCCTGAGCAATGACAATATAGTTGTATTCTAAAGAGTGGTACAGTTCTTTTGGCACAACAACTTTATGTCAACCCTCAACACCCGATCAATTACTTACAGTCCCTGTAGAAGGAGAAACAGAGGCAAAAGTGCTTCAGCAAGTTCTATGGTGACATACCAAATCTCAAACTGGCCATGTGCTACCAACAGGGAAGAACCTAGCCTGAGGTTACCAAGATCCACTGTGGCCTCTTAATTGTTGCCTTGTATCAACTGTTCCCATTTAAAATAAAACATTTGGTGTAATGAGGCACAATTTTTAAAGCTCCCCTATCACCTTGCCAATGTCCATTAAAGTAGATCTCCAGCTGTTTTAACAGAAGCCATCACATCCGATGCCAACTGATCCAACTCATAAAAAAATATAATGCGGAAAACACCTCACTATTTCCAACCATAAATGACTAGGCACCATGTAACTAAAGCCACTGAAATCGATTCCAGATAACTGCTGAACCACAAGGTTAAAATTTAACAGACCTTTGAGGGAAAGGTGCGTATTTTTGAAGGCACATTGTGCACATTGTCTTAAAACATCTCATACGCTTCTAGCAATTCAAAGAGTGCTTCAGGAACGCGCTCTCGCTCCCCATAATTCTCAATATCTCATTCAACACTTCATATTTTTATCCTCATATTCATGCACCAACTCATTTAAGCCGGAGATTTCCATTTTATTTATGTTACCAACCTGTGGAATGCCGCCAAACTCTCTGGGCTTGGCTGCTTTTTTCGGTAAATATCTGGTTCCTTAAGGTGATTTTCTCCCCTCCTTTTCCTTCCTTATTTCTCCACCCTCGTTGAGTTCAGATGAAAAACGAGCCTCCAAAGAGGGGGAAAACAGCGAATCGTTTCTCACTTTTAATAATCCTTCCCCCCGCAAACAAAAGCTAACAAGTCTGAAAACAGAATAGAGGAAACGGGCTAAGTATTAAAAAGGAAGATTTGGGATTAAAACAATCCCCGTTAAACATTAAATACTTTAGATCCTGAAATGGACCTGAAAAGAACACGCTCTTTCACTCAGCGGTGATTCAGCAGCAAGGCAGCCAACCCAACAACAACATTGAATCTGGGTATTTCTATTTGAAGGGAAAAATATCTGAAGTTGATTACAGGTATTAAATTGTCAAAATAGGTCGAATTGAAAAGATTATGGTTGTTACTCACTGTTTTCCGGAGATACTGAGCAAATTATGTTGTTTTCAGCCTCTTCGCTTGTTGCTTGTATGAAAACAAGTCAGTTCCTGGAATTCCAGGGTCAGATGATACCCACACACGCAGATGCCTTTCATTCACAAAAAAAACACACACACGCACGTCACTGACTGGATGGCCATAGATGGTAAAGTAATGACGTCAGTCAATCCGATCAAAAGAATGATGTAACCTTTCGGAGAAGCCATGTTTGTGCGGGGCAAATGGGTGCGCACTCCTCCCACTAATGTGAGGGGCAAGCGTGCTCGCAATAAAGGGGGGTTGTTGTCTCTCAGCCCCACTTGCAAGCCGGTTCTCAACAAAGAAACAGCTGTTTTTTTCCACCGAATTCTGCTTTCTAAGCAGTAGAACTGAAACTGAATGCAAAGAGGGTCTAACATAAGAGTTTTAAGAGAACAAAACACACAAAATGCTGCAGGAACTCAGCGAGTCAGGCAGGATCTACCAAGGGAAACAATCGACCTTCTTCCAGAACTGATAAAGCATCTTGGCTCGAAACGGCGATTGATTATTCTCTTCTATAGATGCTGCCCGACCCGCAGGATTCGTCCAGCATTATGTGTTTGTTGCTCAAGATTTCCACCATCTGCAGAATTTCTTGGGTTTATTATTCGCAAGAGAGCTTTCCAGAAAATCTACCCGGCAGCTACAAGCAAAGGAGATGGAGGCACTTAACAGGTCAGGCAGCATCTATAAAAGGAAATGGACAATCACGTTTTGTGTCAAGACCCTTTATCTGGAGCAGTGAGTTATCTTTTTTGATCTATTCACTGACACATACAGTATATGAATTTAATAGCTCCACAGGCTGGAATGAAGGAACTCAGAAATTATTTAAATTTATAATTTATCTAAATATTACAACAATCCCACAACGTGAGGGAGTAAAACTCTGCATTATGACTCCATCACAATGTACAGGCATGTGAATTTAAAAGTCTAATGGCTTGTAGAAAGAAGCTGTTGGTCCTGGCTTTAACGCTGTGGTACTGTTTGCCAGAAGGAAGCAGCTGAAACAGTTTATGGTTGGGGTGACTTGTGTCCCTGATGATCTTCCAGGCCTTCTTCCTGCACCTGCTGCTGTAAATGTCCTCAGTGGAGGGAAGTTCACATCCACAGATGCGCTGGGCTGTCTGTACCACTCTGCAGTGCCCAGCGATCAAGGTTGGTGCAGTTCCTGTACCAACTGGTTATACAGCCAGTCAGAATGCTCTCAATGGTGCCCCTGTAGAAGGTCTTGAAGATTTGGGGGCCTATGCCAAACCTCTTCAGTCGCCTGAGATGGAAGAGACACTTTTGTGCTTTTTTTTTTGCCACAAAGCCGGTGTGTACAGCCCAGGTGAGATCATCGGTGATGTGTACACTGAGGAACTTGAAACTGCTCACCCTCTGAACTGCAAACCCATTAATACTGATCGGGGTGAGCCTGTCTCTGTTCCTCCAGTAATCCACAATCAGCTCTTTTGTTTTTAGGACATTGAGGGAGAGGTTGTTATCGTGGCACCACTGTGTCAGGGTGTCAACCTCTCTGTAGACTGTCTCATCACCACGAGAAATAAGGCCAATCAAAGTCCACTTTAGCAGGGAGGGGAATGTGGGTTTAGCTTAGTTCACAGCAGCAGCACAGGCACTTGCCTGAAATGTTCCCCTCCATAGATGCTGCCGAACCTGCTGGATTCCTCCAGAATTTTGCGTGTGCTGCTCTGGACTTCTGCAGAATCTCTTGTGCCTTTGATTATGGATATTGACTTCTTGGGTTGGCTTGTCCTAAAGGTACTAGCTAGAAGCATGATGTCCGTCTTGGGACACAGGGCGAACATGATTAAGAAATCTGTTCACTCAGAAAGGCAACATCTATCATTAAAGATCCCCACCATCTTCGGCAGCACATACAAAATGCTGTAATTCTCACAGCTATCATCAGGCAGGAAGTACAAAAGCTTGAAGTCCCACGCCATCAGGTTCAAGAACAACTCCTTCCCTTCAACCATTTGGTTCTTGAGCTACAGTTCAACAATAGTATGATCACTTTCTCATTTTGCACTAAAATAGATTTTGTTTTGTTCTAATTGTGCTCTTCATTGTGAAACTGGTATGACAAATGCTCTCCAAGATGGCAAGAAACTGCAGAGGGTTACGAAACCAGCCCAGTCCATTACGCAAACCACCCTCCCCCCCCCCCCCCCATTGACTCTTTCACCACTGCCTAGTGCCTCGGAAAACCAGCCAATATAATCAAGGACTCATCCCATCCTAGTCATTCTCTCTTAAGAATAATAATAAAATAACAGTAATAATAATCAAGTGGCATATGTCATTCATCAAAAGATTACTTTAAAGTACAAACTCATAAATGAAATCACACATTACTATAAATACAAACCTGATCTAGTTTTATAGAGTCAGAATACCACAAATTATATTACGACTGATCAGTTATCACAGAGACCACAATCCATAATAACCATCTGGATATAACTATCCAGGATAAACAAGCAAGAGAAACTTATTTAATAGATATAGCCATTCCAAACACATAACTTACAAAAATCAATAAGCAAAAACACCAGAAATATGCTGAACTAAAGAGGAAACTGAAAGACTTTGGAACAGGAACTGGGTATACATTGTTCCAATAGTAATATCTACAACTGATATCATCCCAAAGTCATTAGACAATAGCATTAAACAATTAGGACTACAGAGTAATTTCTATGTAAATCTTCAGAAAGCCACAATACTAAGCACCACGAGAATAGTGCAAAAGTTCTAAGCAATTGATAAATGAGAATGCTTGGCTATGTCCATATCTCAGATTTTACCAGCTTGAGCTGAGAAAAATAAATTGCAATAATAATAATAATAAGAAGAAGCAATGAATTCAAACAGTATTTTCGAAAGATACAAACATTAACTTTGGACTGGATAAGTGCAGAACATTAAACATAAAGAAAAATGCAATCGAGCTAATGGAATACAAACAGAGCAGTAGGATACAATACAAACTGATGGATGAATGTGAAGCATTTAAACGTCTGGGATATCAACAAACAAAGAAAATAGATCATAGATAATAGATCAAGGAAAATCTTTTTTCTGCAAGGCTTGGGAAAATCTGCCAATCAGGGCTCTACAGTAACAATATAACAAAGGCAGTAAACACATTTGCTATACTTACATTAATGTATTCTCTTGGCATAATACCTTGATCCAAAACCGATCTGGAAAATTTACAAAGAAAAATAATAACTGAAATGACAAACTTCAGAAAAGAATCTGTACACTTGAATGTGCTTAGATTAACACTACCTTGGACAGAAGGGGAAACAGGAATAACATTTAAAATCTGCACAACAGTTTAATAAAACTTCTGAGTAGATTAGAAGTTGACAAGGAAGTGTCGAATGCCTGGCTCAGAGTTGGAGACCTCTTCCCAGAAACAGAAGGGTTACTTGCGGCAATACAGGACTAGGATGTTCAAACAAAAATGATCAAAAATTCATAATAAAGACTGACAAATTCAAGGTGATAAATATAGAAAATGCCAAGAAAAAAAAGAAACAGTCCAACACATTACAGGATCCTGTAGCAGTTTAACTCAATCTGATTACCTACACAGGCACAATCAAGTGGCAAACGTCATTCACCAAAATCTTGCTTTAAAATACAAAAAAGAAATCATATCTTACTATAAATACAAGCTTGATCTAGTTTTAGAGTTAGAATTCCACAAACTATATTATGACCAATCCATTATTACAGGTAGGGCAATCCCTAATAACCGTCCCATCTTCCCTTTTACTTTTCCTGTTCAACTTCATCAAGGATCGTGGAGATATTTTTGATTTCCAGTCTTTAACTGGAAGTCATTGAGAGACAGATTTTGACCCAAAGCTGCATGATGTGGAAACAAGACTGGTGACTTTTTCATCATGGTCACTCTGTTCAGCACTGCGTGCCTGACTATCATGCTGGTGTAGCCGGTACAGATGTCTATGGAAGGTGGAGTTCTTGTGCTTCTCTTGCATAACCACTCTGGAGCTCCCATGGACGCTGTTGCGAGTTTCTCGAGTAATATCAGGTAAGCACCTGAGCCTTTCAAAGACATCTGTGTACTCTTCCATGAGTATTGTGTTGTCCTCTTTGGTCTGTGAAGCCAGTACAAAAACTCTTTCCACCAGATTAAGCTTTTCACATGCATTCAGGCCTAATATTAGCAGTACTCTCTTATCTACAATCTGTAGGTGTGCCTTTAGATGCTGCGCCTTGTGCTTGAATGTCACTATACAGCCTCCTTTTACTAGAACATTCTCTGCGGTCTAGTCTGTCACTTTTAACTTCACTGAGTAAATCTTGCTCTTTAATTTGAGAGTCTTGTAATCCCCTCTGTATAACAGATTCACTTGGGCTTCGGAGTCAAGCTTGAATGGAATTACTGTCTCATTCACAGTCACCGGAACAATCCATTCGAACTTATCAGCACCAGCAGTCTGCAGAGAATCTACAAAGACTTCCCACATTTCCTCCGCAACCGTGTGCACCTTTCTCTTAGTAGCCCCAGCTTTGCGGTACTTTGCAAAATGATTCTTCTTCCCACAGTTACTGCAGGAATGTTCCTACCTCCACATTTGCTACATTTACTGTTTGAGCCTTCCTCCTTGATATGCTTTTGCTTTGGGAAACACCTTATGCTCTGCCCCTCTGTTTTCACAGCACGCACTATTGTTTCTCCCCTGTGCAGCTCCTTAGCTTGTGATCATGTGGTCTCTGCTGCCCTACACATATCCACAGGCTTTTCCAGTGTTAAATCTCCTTCATGGAGTAATCTTTCCCTGAGCCCATTCTTTGAAGTTCAGCAAACTATTTTGTCCCTAACTAGTCAGTCTCTCAAGTCTCCAAATCAACCAGGCCATGCTTTTTTCTCACTGCTGCCACCAGATTGAACCTCAGGACTCATACCACCAGTTTCAAGAACAGTTACTACCCCTCAACCACTAGGCTCTTGAGCAAAAGGGGGTAACTACACTCATTTAAGGTCTCTTTTATCTTGTTAATTCATGCTCAGTATTTATTGCTATTTATTTATATCTGCATTTGCAGTTTCTTTACAGTTTACAGCTCCTGATGTTTACAGATCCTGCTTACAGTTACCGTTTTACTGATGTTTTCATCCGCGTGTCCAATATAAAGCTGTTATAGATGTCCAAAGCATCTTCACCAATTACATGCAGAAAGATAAACACTTTCAATGTTTCATTTTCCCCTCCAGCTCTTTTCGCCGCTAAATATATATTGAATCGCCGTTTGAAGCGTTTGTAGCTATCAGTTAGATTGCCGGTAAACTGCATAGGCGTGGGGGACTTAGCTTATCCATTACAGAATTTTCAGGTTCTCACTTGAATCACTCTTGGTGAACAACAGCAGCTTCAGAACACAACGTGCTCTCTGGCCGGTAGCTTCTTTCTGTTGGAACCTAGCCGCCCCTTTCTTAAACACTCACGGTATTCATTTATTGTCTGTGTTTAGACCTCACGCCGACTTCTGACACCATGTTATGTTTGTTCTTAATAAAGACAAACAGTGCAGGTAGAAGTGCTAGCACATTTTTATTTACAGAACACTCCAGTAATGGCTTCAGCTCGACCTGAGAGCGTGCAATCAGCTCCCCAACATAACTTCTGGTTCCGGGTGAACTGCCGTATTGCACACATAATGACACGATCCTGGTTTTAGTTAAAAGTCTAGCAGTGGTGTTCTGAATGAGTTTAAGTTTGTCAATAGATTGCTTTGGAAGGCCAATAGAAAGTGCAATACAGTAATCTAGTCTATTTGATATCAGTCATGAATTAGTTTTTCAGCATCGTTATGTGACAGAAACAAAGGTACCTGTGCAAAATTTCTTGTGCAGAAATGCTGCTCTGATCACTGTCTTTATGTGGGATTTAAAATTAAAATCTCAATCATGGATAACCCACAGGCCAGTTAAAGGGGAGCCAAGTTCCCAGGTTTGTCAGGAAGTTTATCTCTTTGGGCTTTGAAACCAACCACAGATATTTCCATTTTATCTTCATATAGTTTTAGGAAATTGTTGCTCCTTACCTGCCCATCACCTCCCTCTGGTGCTCTTCCCCCTTTTCTTTGTTCCATAGTATTCTGTCCTCTCCTATTAGTTTCCCCCTTCTCCAGCCCTGTATCTCTTTCACCAATCAACTTCTTAGTTCTTTACTTCACCCCTCCCATCCCCCTTTCACCTATCACCTTGTGTTTCTTCCTCCCCTCCCACCACTTTCTAACTCTGACTACTCATCGTTGTTTTTCCTTCAGTCCTGATAAAGGGTCTTGGCCCAAAACATTCACTATATTCTTTTCCATGGATGCTGCCTGGCCTTAGCTGTCCCTCCAGCATTTTGTGTGTGTTGTTGCTCATTACTTTGTTTTTTGCATCTACACCAGAATTCAGAGAAAATAGGGTGTTATTATTATCATGCTCAACCGAGATACACAATTGTGTGTTATCTGTATAACTACTGAAATCAGGTTTAAACTCTGTAATTATGTTTTCTATGGGGAGCATTTATAAGGAGAAGAGTAGGGGACCAAAACAGTTTCTCTAAGCAACACCAAAAGGAACACTGTATCTCTTAAAAAATTGGTCTCCGAGAGAGACAAACATTTTTCTCTCTAAGCTACATGAGTGAAACCAATTAAGGGCATTACCAGAGAGGCCAACTTAGTTCTCAAAGTGGTCTAGGAGAATGTTGTGGTCATTGTGTCAAAGGCAGCACTTAGATCTAGAAGAATTAGAACTGAGGCTCTGTTGGTATCAACACTGAGCCTGAAGTCACTGACAATTTTGGTAAGGACCATCTCCATGCTATGGTTTGCTCTGAAGCCTGACTGAAACTTTTCTAGAATAATGTTCTCATTCAGAAAGTTGTTGAGTTGGTTGAAAATGACTTTCTGAAGAATCTTGCCCAGAAAGGGATGATACGGTATGCATCTGTAGTTAGATAGTACCTCATTACCAAGATTTGGGTTTTTAAGTAGGGGTTTTCCTAACAGAATTGAAAACAGTAAGAAAATAGTGCTTAAAAGGTGTGGTATGGACAGGATTGAGACAACAAGTAGTCGATTTACTGGTTGTTACAACCTTATAGAGTTTTGAATTGGAAATACTTGTAAATTTTGACATGGTTGCTAACTTTTTACAGGGCTGGTTATAGTGGTTACCAGTATCTGTAGCTAACGTGCTCTCCTCCCCTGTTAGACAGAAAGTACAAAAGGCTACAAGCATATACTGTTAGATTCAAGGTAGTGTTCAATGGGACATCTCCTGGCTGGAGATTCATGACCAATGGTGGACTGAGACCTCTGCTGTTTGAGATATATACAAGTGACCTGGATGAAAATGTGTTTGGATGGGTTAGTAAGTTTGTGGACAGGGGTAGTAGATTGTCAAGGATACAAATGGATATTGACCAGTTGCAGAAATGGATGGAGGAATGGCAGAAGGGGTTTAATCTGTCCAAATCTGAAGTGTTGCACCTTGGGAGATCAAATATAAAGGGACAGTACACTGTCAGTGGCAAGGCCTTTAACACTACTGATGTACAGATGGACTTTGGGGACCAACATAAAACATAACATGGAGCATCGGGGCACAGTACAGGCCCTTTGGCTCACAATGTTGGGCCGACCCTTTGACCTAGTCCAAGCTCAATCTAACCCTTCCCTCCCACATAACCCTCCATTTTTCTACATCCGTGTGTCTAAGCCTATACCTCCCTGAAGGTGGCTGCACAGGTTGATAAAGTAGTGAAGAACGTGTATGACACGTTTGCCTTTATTAGTCAAGGCACTGAGTTTAAGAGTTGGGAAGATATATTGTAGCTTTATCAAACTCCAGTTAGGCCACATCCAGAGAATTGTATTCATTTCTGGTTGCCCCATTACAGAAAGAATGTGGAGGCTTTGGTAAGGGTGTCGAAGAGGTTTATCAGGATGCTGCCTGGATTCAAGGGTGTGTGTGCTATGACGAGACTTTGGACAAACTTAGGTTGTTTTCTCTGGAGTTGTGGAGGCTGAGGGGAGACCTGATAGAGGTTTGTACGATTATGAGAGGAACAGATAGAGCAGACAGTTGATATTTTTAGCCTAAGGTCAAAATGTCTTAACACTAGAGAGCATGCATTTAAGGTGGAGGGAACAAGTTCAAAAGGAGATGTGTGAGACAAGTTTTATATTATACATTGACAGATGGATACCAGGGATAGTAGTGGAAGCTAATAAGACTGAGGCATTTAAGAGATTTTTAGATAGTCATGTGAATGTGCTGAGAATGGAGGTATATAGACATTGTGTGGGTAGAAGACATTAACTAAATTAGGCAGTCAATTACTATTTTAATTAATTCAGCACAACATTGTGGGCCAAAGGGCCAGTTTGTGCGCTGCATTGTTTAATGCTGTTTGTTCTCTCTGCCTGGATGATGCACAAAATGTTTTCACTCTGTTTCAGAATCAGAATCAGGTTTATTAGCCTGACATATGTCATAAAATTTGAAGTTTTGTGGTAGCAGTACAGTGCAATACACAAAAAATTACTAAGTTACAATAAAAAATATATATCAAAAATGTAAGTCGTGCAAAAAGTGAGGTGGTGTTCATGGGGTCATGATCCCTTCAGAAGTCTGATGGGAGAGGGATAGG
This sequence comes from Mobula birostris, assembly GCF_030028105.1. Taxonomy (NCBI): domain Eukaryota; kingdom Metazoa; phylum Chordata; class Chondrichthyes; order Myliobatiformes; family Myliobatidae; genus Mobula; species Mobula birostris. Next base: position 29,064,683 of record NC_092380.1, on the reverse strand, counting down.
AGATGCTCCTGAAACATTGAGTGTGTGTCTTCAGGTTCCTGTAACTCTTTCCTGATGGTAGCAATAAGAGAGTGCATTTACTAGGTGGTGAGGATCCTTATCTTGGTAAACATGACAATAAAATGTTGGCCAGAAAGAATACAGGAATGGAGATGGCCATTATGTGAGACCATCCTTGCAGCCACTATTTTGTGAACTGTTCGCTGAACTGATTCTTGCTCTGCGATAACTTAATCAGAGCAATTAAATGTGGACACAAGGAGTTTCAACTAATGACCTGCTAAAGACAAGTAACTATTTATTATGAAAAGTATCGGGCTTGCAGGAGAATCGATCTTATTAGGCCCAGCGTCCGAGTCACCTGGTTTGACTGTTTTGAATCAGCCAGAGTTGAAAACACCAAAGGCACGTAGTTGAGGGCATAGAACAATGCAGGTTGTTGCCCTGAACCACAGCCAGTAAGAAGGTTACCCAGGCAGGTAATCTTGAGCCAATGGGATGGAAATGCTTAATATGGACTGATGATCAACACCATAAGAGTTATGAGCTTCAAATGCAAAGCAGCCATAACATTCCAGAGACCAGCCATTGTGGATGTGGGACCATGAGGAATACCCGGACAGTGTTGACTCCTTTCCCTTAAAACCTTTTCTCTTTATTGACTGTTCATGAAGGGTCAGGGAATTCTAGCGGCTGTGCACACAAGTAGTTATTTTGTGAACCCGTGTGCTTTTTAGTTGAGACAATAAAGGTTGGTAAATGCAGATTCTCTCTGTGCCTCTTTGATCATGTTACTAAGGGTTATCAGATCCTAAACAAAACTAGTTCCTAAACATTTCTTAGATTGGCCTTCAGAAGGGAGTATTTGTGAATGAAGACTCTCTACACTCTACCAAACACAAGACCCAAGTCTCTGTGGGTGGCTGAATTGCCAGTCTCCCAATATGAAGAGCAGAGATCCTGGAGGAGGTCAGAGTCAGACAAATGGTTTGGTGGGGAGGGGGAGGAACATTTGGGCAAATGATCAAAATAAATTTATTATCAAAGTACTTGTATGTCACCATATACGACACTGAGATTAATTTTCCTGCAGTTATTTCACAGTAGAACAAAGAAATACAACAGAATCAATAAAAAAACTACACACTAATACTGATAAGTATCAAAGAGACAAAGTCTGGCAAACAATGTGTGGAAAACATGAGGGGAGAGTGACAAGGGTGTCAGTTACAGAGAAATGTTAGAGGTATTCTGATTTTTGGAAGTTTGATAACAATGTTGATGCTAATCTAACATGCTCTACAACGATGTACAGAGTAAAGTTCTCACAGAATTTCGCAGAAACCAGCTGACTAATGAATCACACCATCTCACATCACCGATAGCCATGATGTTAATCATTAGTGGTAAGCATGAGCATCACATGCTTTCAATGAGGAAGATGCATTTCTATAATGAATAACAACACATCTTAGTGATTTATCAAGAATTCAATCATACACATTCCATGGATCCTGGCAGAGAACCGTAAACTTTTAAAACTTAAAATGTTACAAGATTGAAAAAAAGCAAGACAGCTATTATAAGAGTTAGATCATTGTGATATTCTTAGATATTAATAAAATGCAGGCTGCTTCAAAGGTTCATTTTATTGTCGAAGTATGCATGTACAATACAACTCTGATATTTGTCTATTCCAGATGGCCATTAAATACAGGAAGAACATGGGTGTTGAGGGAAAAAAATCTTCAACCACCCCCACCCAACCAGCATGAAAAAGAAAAGAAACAAAATTGACACATCCAAAATCGACCCCCACCAGCGGCAAAAAACATCCACAATAACAATCAATGACCGCCGACCCCCTCACTCACAGAAAACAACTGTGACAGTAGCATCAAAGCCCAATCCCCACTGCACACAAATGTTAACAGATCACCCACCCGCCACTCGTTCATAAGAAAGAAAATACTGAAAACTGAAGGAAACCAATATGAAGTGCAGTCCAATAATCACATGAATCTCAGAATATGAGAAATGTCTTTTTGTCTGCATATGAGGAGAGCAGCTGCATGAAATCATCTTGGCTACATCTTTGGCCACGTTGTAAGGCATAGGAGGTATATTTTTGTGGTCTTTTGCTGCTGTAGCCCAGCCACTCAATGCGTTGTGTGTTCATTGATGCTCTTCAGCACATCACTGTTGAAACGTGCGGTTATTTGAGTTACTGCTGCCTTCCTGTCTCTTGAACCAGTCTGTCCATTCTCCTCTGCCCTCTCTTATTAACAGGTATTTCTGCCCACAGAACTGTCATTCACTGATTTTGTTTTCTGCAGCATTCTCTGTAAACGCGAGAGAATATTGCACTATCAAAGTCACTTAGATTACATTTCTTCTCTATTCTGATGTTTGGTCTGAACAACAACTGAACCTCTTGACCATGTCTGCATGCTTTTATATATTGAGCTGCTGCCACAAGATCGGTTGAATGGATATTTGCATTGATGAGCTGGTCTACAGGTATACCCAATCAAACAGCCACTGAGTTGGAGATAAGGAGAAACTATTTTTCTTGGAGTATTGGATATATGAAGTTCTCTGCCCAGGGAAACAGTAGATGCTACCTCATTAAATATAGTTAGTTTTGTGGGCATGTGGCCAAGTGGTTAAGGCGTTCGCCTAGTGATCTGAAGGTTGCCAGTTTGAGTCTTAGCTGAGGCAGCGTGTTGTGTCCTTGAGCAAGGCACTTAACCACACATTGCTCTATGTCTGTGTGAGGAGTGGCGCGCCGCACACAGACATAGTGTTTGGGGAAAAGGCAAGGAGGTGGAGTTGAGTCCATGGCCATATCAGCTGTGATCTTAAACATAAGAGGGTCTACAGATGCTGATACTCTTGGAGCAACATGTGCAAAATGCTGGTATAAGCAGTTGGGCTGAGGCCCTTCACTGTACCGGAAAGGAAGGGGGCAGCAACCAGAATAAGGAGGGAGAGGGGAAGAATACAAGTTGGCAGGTCACCGGTGGCCTTGTGATGGGGAAGGTGGTTGGGGAGTGGGGGTGGTGGTGTTTGAAGTAAGAAGCTGGGAGGTGATATGTGGAAGAGGTAAAGGGCTGAAGAAGGAATAATAATTCTAACAGTAATATTAAGTACTTCATCCCCATCGACCCACCCATCCACTGTATCCCTCACGTATCATCTGCCAGTTTGTACTCCTTCCCCTCCCCTCACCTTTGTTTTCTGAGTCTGTCCCCTTGCTTTCCAGTCCTGATGAAGGGTCTCGGCCCAAAATATTAACTGTTTATTCCCCTCCATACAGGAGTGTGTTGCTCAGCCGTGATCTCGTCAAAGCCAGATAGCTTACTCCTGTTCCTATTTCTTGTGTTCTTATGAAGAAGTTTTTGCAGGGTTTAGCTGAATGATCTGGTTAATGGAAGAAGAAACAGAACTTAGAATGTCGGCGTATCGGGGCGGCATGGTAGCGTAATGATTAGCATAATGCTTTACAGCGCCAGAGGCCCAGGTTCAATTCCCGCCACTGTCCGTAAAGAGTTTCTATATTCTGCAGTGACTTCATAGGCTTCCTCAACTCGCTCTGGATCTTCCCGCGTTCCAAACAGATACGGGTTAATAGCAAGGACAATGCATTTCTCAATAACTTCTGATAAAAGGCTTGCATTTCTGTGAAGACACAAGAGACTGCCGATGCTGGAATCTGGCTTTGTTGGAGGAGTTCAGTGGATCAGACATCGCACATGGAGGCACACCTGCTGGAGGCTGTAGGTTGTAGGCCTGTCCTGGGGTTAAAGCACTGTGTATGTATGCGGGGGGAGGGAGGAGCAGGCCTTGTTTTTTGGTGCTGTTGCTTTGTTGCTTGTGTTCTGTTTTGTTCTGCCGAACATGGTGGGCAATACTATGATGGTGCTGGGATGGTGACGCTTGTGAGCTGCTGCCAACACTCAGGTGTTTTGGTTGTTAAAGCAAATGATTTCAATATGTTTCAATGTACGTTTGACAAATAGGAGAAGATAGGAGGAGGAGAAGATGGCGGCGTGACGCAGCGTGCGCGGCCGCTCTGAAATGATATCGTATGTGTTAACTAAGGGCTGTGCACAATCCTGATTTGATGGAGACAGATGTGAGAAGCACGGAGAAACACCTGGAGAAACTTCTGAAATGCCCACATCGCTGCCGCTGCTACTGTGCGATTGAGAATCTCCAGAGGGGAAGGCCCCAAATCCTCGGTTTTGCCTGTTGCCTGTTGCCGGGGCCGGGGTCGAAGCGCTCGGCAGAGATGGTGCTCGGTGTCCGAGGCTCGAAATTTTCGGACGGACTCAAGAGTCGGCTGTATTTGGGTGCTTCCAGGGCGCTGCATCGGCAAGTTTGCAATGCTGGAAGCTCATGGCAGGGAGAGTTTTCTTCCTTCTACCGTCTGCGTGAGATGATGGGACTTTCGAGAGACTTTGAGACTTCTTTTTACCGAGTCCATGGTCCGTTCTTTATCAAATTACGGTATTGCTTTGCACTGTTGTAACTATATATGTTATAATTTTGTGGTTTTTGTCAGCTTTTCAGGCTTGGTCTGTCTTGTGTTTCTGTGATGTCATACTGGAGGAACATTGTATAATTTCTTAATGCATGCATTACTAAATGGCAATAAAAGAGGACTGGATGTCCTCATAATCTAAAAAAATAAAATAAACTTGAATCTTGAATTTCCCTGCTCTGTTCTGATGCAAGTTTTTGACCTGAAACGTTGACTAACTCCTTGCCTCCACAAATTCTGCATGACCTGCTAAGTTCTTCAGCAGCTTTTTTTTTTGCTTGCGTTTCTACAGTAACTTTCACATCCTGTTCAGAACATCCCAGACTGGGAGAAACCTGACTGATTGCATCTGTTATGGAAACATCTATGCCCAGGAACAGAGGAGTCTACAAAGTGGTGGATACAACCCAGTCCGTCACAGGCAAAGCCTCCCCCATCATTGAGTGCATTCACAAGAAAGCAACGTCAACCAACAAAGATCCCCCACCACCCAGGCCATGAATTTTTCCGTGCTGCTACCATTCCACAGGAGGTACAGGATCCTTGGGTCCTGCACCAACAGGTTCAGGAACAGATGGTCCCGAGTTCGAATCCAGCCGGCTCCCCTGCACGCTTTCCATCCCTGCTGGGTTACGAGCTGGTGATCTCTTTGGAAACTCACCCGGCAGCAGGCAATGGCAAACCACTGCTGTAACTTGCCTCGTACGCGGTTCCCCTCTACGTCAGAGAGGCGTGGAGGGAAATCGCCCGCTAACCGAAGCAACTCCAGATGCAACGTACCTTTCCTTTGTTATTCCTCAAGCAGAGTGGATAACTTCACTCATCTCAACACTGAAATGACTCCACAACCTGTAGACTCACTTTCAAGGGCTCTATAACTCACGTTCTCAGTACCGTTTATTTTTTTAATTGCACAACTTCTTGTCTTTTGCACATTGGTAGTCTGTGAGTCTTTGTATAGTTTACATAACTTCTTTATTTTCCTGCAAATGCTTGCAAGAAATGATTCTCAAGGTAGTACAGTATATGGTGACACATATACTCACTTTAAGATAACTTTGACTTTGTTTAAGAGCAGTTGGAACATAGGAAATAAAGCAATCAGTTCATGCAAATAAAGTACCCGCTCTCCCTATACAATATTCATTAGATAACCTACATTTAGTAACATCCACTGAGGGTTTATTAAAGCATTGCCTTAAAATATTTTGCACTCACCCACAAGGTTTAGATTTAATATCAATCAAAGTTCAAAGTAAAATTTATTAGCAGAGTACAAACATGTCATCACATGCAACCCTGAGATTCTTTTTCCATGCTTAGCCAATCTATAGAACAGTAGCTGGAAAAGACAGTTTGCAGAGTGGGTAGTGTCTACAATGATCTTTCCTGCCTGTTTCTTTATCCTGGACAGGTACCGGTCCTGTGTGCTGGCAGCCAATATTGTGAGAATATGGGGCACCAAACCAGACGGTAATGGCCGTGAGATCTCTACGATGGCAGTGTAGAATCACACCAGTATGCTCTGGGAAAGATGGAATTTTACCAGCAGCTGCAAGAAGTACCTGTTCATAAGCAGTTTTGTTAATGAAGGAGATCTGGTTCTCCCACATGAGGTGCGACAGCTCGGGCATTTCAGAGTTTGGAGTTCGAGTTCAAATCCAGTGGTGTCCATAAGGACTTTCTATGTTCTCCCCATAAGTCACATGGATTTTCTCTGGGTGCTTTGGTGCCCACAGCCCAAAGACCTACCAGTTAGTAGGTTAAGTGATCATTGTGAATGGTCCCGTGATTAGGCTCGTGGTGGATTGCTGGGTGGGGTACCCTGCATCTCTAAATATAAAATAAACTTGGAGCATTCAGCGTGAGAGTGAAGTTGCATCATTAATGAAGGAAAGTAGGACATTTGCACAATTCTTGGTACATACCTGACTCCAATTGTTTTAATGGCCGATATACGTAATGTACTATTGTATTGTACCACCGGAGAAGTGTGAGGTGGTACACTTTGGAAGGACAAACTCCAAGGCAGAGTACAAAGTAAATGGCAGGATACTTGGTAGTGTGGAGGAGCAGAGGGATCTGGGGGTACATGTCCACAGATCCCTGAAAGTTGCCTCACAGGTGGATAGGGTAGTTAAGAAAGCTTATGGGGTGTTAGCTTTCATAAGTCAAGGGCTAGAGTTTAAGAGTCGCGATGTAATGATGCAGCTCTGTAAAACTCTGGTTAGGCCACACTTGGAGTACTGTGCCCAGTTCTGGTCACCTCACTATAGGAAGAATGTGGAAGCATTGGAAAGGGTACAGAGGAGATTTACCAGGATGCTGCCTGGTTTAGAAAGTATGCATTATGATCAGAGATTAAGGGAGCTAGGGCTTTACTCTTTGGAGAGAAGGAGGATGAGAGGAGACATGATAGAGGTGTACAAGATATTAAGAGGAATAGATAGAGTGGATAGCCAGTGCCTCTTCCCCAGGGCACCACTGCTCAATACAAGAGGACATGGCTTTAAGGTAAGGGGTGGGAAGTTCAAGGGGGATATTAGAGGGAGGTTTTTTTACTCAGAGAGTGGTTGGTACGTGGAATGCACTGCCTGAGTCAGTGGTGGAGGCTGATACACTAGTGAAGTTTAAGAGACTACTAGACAGATATATGGAGGAATTTAAGGTGGGGGCTTATATGGGAGGCAGGGTTTGAGGGTCGGCACAACATTGTGGGCCGAAGGGCCTGTACTGTGCTGTACTATTCTATGTTCTATGTTCTATTAAACCTTTCAACTTAAGTATAGCATGGTTTAGGTAGAATATGAATTTTTGGCTTTATGACACAGTGTTGGTTGGAGGTTAAACACATGGGAGAAGGGCATTGCTTTTTCTCAAAATGGTGCCATACAACGCTGATGTCTGAGACAAAGTGCACAGATTCGTGGTTTGACATGTTATGCGTCAGTGTAGTATTGCACTGGCGAATTACACTCAGTGGCCACTGTATTAGCAACCTTCTGTATCTAATCAAGTAGACACTGAGTGTATGCTTGTGGTCTCTGGGGCTGTACCCCTCCATTTCAAGGTTCAGTGTTGTGTATTCAGAGATGCTCTTCTGCACAGCTGTTGTAATGCGTGGTTATTTGAATTAATTGTCAGTTTCAACACTTCTGGCCATTTTCCTCTGACTTCTCTCATTAAGGCATTTTCACCCACAGAACTGCCCCTCACTGAATGTCTTATTTTTCACACCATTCTCTGTAAACTCTAGAGACTGTTGTGTGTGAAAATCCCGAGAGATCAGCAGTTTCTGAGATGCTCAGACCCCCTCACCTGGCACCAACAGTCATTTCACAGTCCAAGTCACTTAGGTCCCATTTCTCCCCCATTCTGATGTTTGGTTTGAACATCAGCCGAACCTCTTGACCATGTCTGCATGCTTATATGTACAGAATTGCTGCCACATGATTGGTTGATTAGATTTGCATTAACGAGCAGGTGTACCTAATAAGGTTCCCACTGGATGCAGACCAGTCCATGGGGCTGAGCCTGGCACATCCTCAGACTGTGTTGATTATTGACCCAAACAATGCAATTCACCGTGTTTCAATGCTTCAGTGTACATGTAACAAATAAAGCTAACCTTCTAAATCATTTTTAAAATTACCTTCTCAAGGGCAATTAGGCAGGGGAAATAAACACTAGTATTATACAAATTAGCCAGAAAAAGCGGCACACCTGAGGACTGGGAGAAATTCAGAATCCAGCAGAGGTGGACAAAGGGCTTAATCAGGAAAGGGAAAAAAGATTATGACAGAAAGCTGGCAGGGAACATAAAAACTGACTGTAAAAGCTTTTATATATATGTGAAAAGAAAAAGATTGGTTTAGACAAATGTAGGTCCCTTATAGTCAGAAACAGGTGAATTAATCTTGGGGAACAAGGACATGGCAGACCAATTGAATAACTACTTTGGTTCTGTCTTCACTAAGGAGGACATAAAGAATCTTCTGGAAATAGTAGGGGACAGAGGGTCTAGTGAGATGGAGGAACTGAGGGAAATACATGTTAGTAGGGAAGTGGTGTTAGGTAAATTGAAGGGAGTAAAGGCAGGTAAATCCCCAGGGCCAGATGGTCTGCATCCCACAGTGCTTAAGGAAGTAGCAAAAGAAATAGTGGATGCATTAGTGATAATTTTTCAAAACTCTTTAGATTCTGGATTAGTTCCTGAGGATTGGAGGGTGGCTAATGTAACCCCGCTTTTTAAAAAAGGAGGGAGAGAAACCGGGGAATTATAGACCGGTTAGCCTGACATCGGTGGTGGGGAAAATGCTAGAGTCAGTTATCAAAGATGTGATAACAGCACATTTGGAAAGCGGTGAAATCATCGGAAAAAGTCAGCATGGATTTGTGAAAGGAAAATCATGTCTGACGAATCTCATAGAATTTTTTGAGGATGTAACTAGTAGAGTGGATGGGGGAGAACCAGTGGATGTGGTATATTTGGATTTTCAAAAGGCTTTTGACAAGGTTCCACACAGGAGATTAGTGCGCAAACTTAAAGCACACGGTATTGGGGGTATGGTATTGATGTGGATAGAGAATTAGTTGGCAGACAGGAAGCAAAGAGTGGGAATAAACGAGATCTTTTCAGAATGGCAGGCAGTGACTAGTGAGGTACCGCAAGGCTCAGTGCTGGGACCCCAGTTGTTTACCATATATATTAATGACTTAGACGTGGGAATTAAATGCAGCATCTCCAAGTTTGCGGATGACATGAAGCTGGGCGGCAGTGTTAGCTGTGAGGATGACGCTAAGAGGATGCTGGGTGACTTGGATAGGTTAGGTAAGTGGGCAAATTCAAGGCAGATGCAATTTAATGTGGATAAATGTGAGGTTATCCACTTTGGTGGCGAGAACAGGAAAACAGATTATTATCTGAAAGGTGGCCGATTAGGAAAAGGGGAGGTGCAACGAGACCTGGGTGTCATTGTACACCAGTCATTGAAAGTGGGCATGCAGGTACAGCAGGCGGTGAAAAAGGTGAATGGTATGCTAGCATTCATAGCAAGAGGATTCGAGTACAGGAGCAGGGAGGTACTACTGCAGTTGTACAAGGCCTTGGTGAGACCACACCTGGAGTATTGTGTGCAGTTTTGGTCCCCTAATCTGAGGAAAGACATTCTTGCCATAGAGGGAGTACAAAGAAGGTTCACCAGATTGATTCCTGGGATGGCAGGACTTTCATATGATGAAAGACTGGATCAACTAGGCTTATACTCGCTGGAATTTAGAAGATGGAGGGGGATCTTATTGAAACATATAAAATTCTAAAGGGATTGGACAGGCTAGATGCAGGAAGATTGTTCCCAATGTTGGGGAAGTCCAGAACGAGGGGTCACAGTTTAAGGATAAAGGGGAAGCCTTTTAGGACTGAGATGAGGAAAAACTTCTTCACACAGAGAGTGGTGAATCTGTGGAATTCTCTGCCACAGGAAACAGTTGAGGCCGGTTCATTGGCGATATTTAAGAGGGAGTTAGATATGGCCCTTGTGGCTGAAAGGATCAGTGGGTATGGAGAGAAGGCAGGTACAGGGTTCTGAGTTGGATGATCAGCCATGATCATACTGAATGGCGATGCAGGTTCGAAGGGCTGAATGGCCTACTCCTGCACCTATTTTCTGTGTTCTATTGAAGTGATGTGCCATTGCTAAAGCATGCTTCAGTGAGCTAGGGATTTTTCTCTTTGGTACAACAGAGGATGAGAGGCAACTTGTCAGATGTATAAGATAGATAGAGTGGAGAGCTGGCGCCTTTTTTCCTAGGGCGACTGTGGCCAACACCAGAATACATCATTTTGAGATGAGCCTAGGAAATGTTGGGGGTGATGTCAGAGGTAGAGGTCATGGGTTAAGGGTGAAAGTTGAAAAGTTTAAGGGGAACATGAGGAGAAACTACTTCACTTAGAGGGCTGGGGGTGAGGAATGAGCAGCCAAGGCAAGTGGTACACACAAGCTCTATTTTAATGTCTAAGAGAAGTTTGGGTAGGTACATGGATGGCAAGGGTACGGAGAGCTATGGTTAATGGGAGTAGGCAGTTTAAATGGTTCATCATGCCCTGGATGGGCCAAAGGGCCTGTTTTTTAAAACACAGATAGTGGTGGGAGCCTGGGATTGGTGGGATAGGCAGATAAATTAGGGGCACTAAAGAGATTGTTAGATTGGCACATGGGTGTAAGGAAAGGCGACTGTTATGGGCAGGGTTAGAGTGATTGTGAAAGTCGACACTTTATGGGCTGAAGGGCCTGTACTCTGCTGTACTTTATTAAGTTACATGTTCTATGAATTAAAAAGAAACTATTTGAAGTATTCTGTCTAGTTACTCAACATTGCCAGGTGGAAGGACAGTTTATTTTTGGCTGTAATTCTTACGCACAGGGTCAAAACATTCACATGCCACATCTACCAGATGAGATTCTGGAGCATTTGGAAAGTCCCACCAAACTAAAGCAATCAATGTCCACTGTTTCTAGGAACCTCTCAGCCGTACTTAACACATAAAGATTTAATCGTGTGACCTTTTTCTGTTTAGTGATCTCGAGTGAGGCATAAGCTGTATCATTGTTGTTGCGCAAGATGTGTGGCTTAACCAGCATGTTGGGGACTTTAACAGATTAGACTGTTAAGGGAAATACAATCAGTGGCCACTTTATTAGGTACACGTGTGCACCTGCTTACTAATCATGTGGCAAAATTCAATCAATAACAGCATGCAGACATGGTCAAGAGGTTCAGTTGTTCAGATCAAACATCAGAATGGGGAAGAAATGTGATCTAAGTGTCTTTGAACATGGAATGGGGGTGGGGATGGGGGGGTGGTGTTGCCTATCTCAAACTGCTGATCTCCTGGGATTTTCACCACAACAGTCTCCACAGTTTACAGAGGATGGTGTGAAAAACAAACAAGTATCCAGTTGGTGGCAGTTCTGTAGGCAAAAAATGTCATATTAATGAGAAAGAGGTCTGATGAGAATGGCCAGACTGGTTCAAGCTGGCAGGAAGGCAACAGTAACTCAAATAATCATGCAGTACGATCACGCTGGGGACTTTAACAGATAATCATCAAAAGCCTTTGCGAACTTCTATGTATGTGTGGTAGGAAGTGTAATGACTGGCTGCCTTATGGCCTGGTATGAGAACACCTACGGCTTTCAGTGGAAAATCCTAAAAAAGGTAGTGGATTTGGCCCAGTACATCACGGGTGAAACCCTCCCAATCATTGAGCACGTCCACATGAAACGTTGCTGTGGAACAACTGGATGCTAAATGGAATGTTGTAGTTCTGGGCAATAAATAACTTCCATTCCTTGATTGCAAAGGTGAATGTAACAATTGACCTTTGCATTACTAATTAGCTTTCTGTTGAAGCAATAAGTGAATCATTAGAATATTAAAGGAGCGCAAACTGTAATAATTTCAAAGTTCAATATACATTTATTCTGAAACTATGTACACTCCATACTGTATATAACCTCGAGAGTCGTCATCTTATAGGCAACCACAAAACCAAAAAACATGATAGAAACTCATTATAAAAAATAAAAAGACAAGACTGTCAAGACTGTGTGTGTGTGTGTGGATGGGGGGGATTAAATTGTGCCAACAATAAAAAAAAGTAAATAAATAACACACAGAACATGAACCACACAGAGTCCCCGAAAATGAGTCCACGTCCCTGGAGCCAGTTCAGCGCGGAAGCGAGTACCGATGATTGCAGGCCACAATTGCACTGAAATGAGCAAACCTCGCGGAGTAGTGAGCTGAACGCCGGTTCCTCCTTCGCCCTCAGCCTTGCTACCTTGTAGTAGTCGACATGGCGCAGTCCATCGTGGTTAAAACCCTCCCCACCATTGGCACGGAACCCTGTCACAGGAAAGCAGCATCCATCATCAAGGACCCCCACTACACAGGTCATGCTCTCTTCTCCGCCATCAGAAAGAAGGCATAGGAGCTTCAGGGCAGGTTCCAGGTTCAGGAACAGTTATTACCCCTCAACCAACAGGCTCTTGAATCTGTGGCAATAACCCCATCACAGAACTTCTCCCACAATCTGAAGACCCATTTTCAAAGACGCTTCATCTCATGTTCTCTATTTATTGCTTATTTATCTGTTTTATTTTGTATTTGCACAGTTTGTTGTCTTTTGCACATTGCTTGTTTGTCCATCCTGTTGGGTGCGGTCTTTCATTGATTCTATCATGGCTCCTGGACTTAATGAGTATGCCTGCAAGAAAATGAATCTCGGGGTTGTATATAGCGACATATACAGCATGTATTTTGGTAATGAATTTACTGACTTTGAACTTGATTTTTTAATCTGGCTCAGCGTTTAAGTTGGCTACACATCAGTCAATTTTCTGCTCTCAGGCTGGCCACTGCCAAAGTCAATCTTCTTCCCACGTCCTCTCCAGCAATGGCCACCATGTTGTAGCTACATTCTTGAGAGTCCAGTTTGCTGGTCCCTCAGAGTACCATAAAAATCCATTTCTGTCGTGATTTTTGGATTGTACAAACCTATTCTGTGATTAATCGGATCTTTCCTTCCAACTCGGCCCATAACCCTCCACTTTGCTTGTACCCCTGTGCCTATCTGAGACTCTCTTAAACGTTCCTAATGTATCAACCTCTACCACCAGGCATCCACCACTCTCTGTGATAAACCTACCTCTCAAATCCTCCCTATGCTTTCTTCCAGTTGCCTTCAAATCACGCCCCCTCATTAGCTATTTCCACACTGTCTATAAGATTAATCTAACCTTTCCCTCCAACATAGCCCTCCATTTTTCTGTCATTCATTTGCTTATCTAAGAGTCTTTTAAATGTATCTGCCTTTACCACCACCCCTGACATCACGCATCCACCATTCTCTGTGAAGGAAGAAAACCTACCTTTGACAGCTCCCCTAAACTTTCCTCCACTTAACCTTAAATAGATGCCCTCTGGTGCTGACCCTTGCCACCCTGGGAAAAAGGCACCACTCTATCTATGCCTGTACACTCTAATAAAGGGCCTCCTAACCGCCGTTGCTCCTAAGAGAAAAGCCCTATCTCACTCAGGCATGACTGTGAGACACCTAGTGTCCAATGGTACAATAACTTTACCCGGGAGGCAAATAACCTGATTTTCTACTCTTGATCATTGTGACACAGCCTATTTTGTGAGTGTATATTGTGCCAACACTGAATGAGGATATCTGGGTGAAAAGTTTCTGGTTTAACAGTTACCCAATATGTGAATATCAACAACCTGGGCATGAGTCCTAACTGGAAACAAGAGATTCTGAGATGATGGAAATCCAGAGCAACGCACACAAAATTCTGGAGAAACTCAGCAGGTCAGGCAGCATCTATGGAGAGGAATAAACGGTCGACATTCTGGGTCGAGACCCTTCATCAAGATCAGAAAAGAAGGAGGGTGAATTTCCAGCATTTCCAACTATAGTTGGATTTTATTTCTGAGGATTCACCATGAAGACGCTAACCAAAACATCAATAGGTCTTTTTTTTTATTTCTATCTGTCTCCATTAATATGTTCGACAGTACTGCTAATGTGCTTCGTCAAGAGTACAGTCCTCCCTACCATTGGAAGCATCTACATTAGGTGCTACACCATTGGAAAGGAGGTACAGGTACCTTAGGTCCCACACCGCCAGGTTTAGGAGCAATTGCTAACTTACAATCATCTGGCTCCTGAACCAGCATGGAGAACTTGAGAGTCATAGAAAAATACAGCACAGAAGAAGGCTCTTTGGTCTATCTGGACCATGTCAAAACTATTTAGGCTAATCATTCCCCTCTACCTGCACCGGGACCATAGCCCTCCATACCCCTACCAACCATATACCTATCCAAACTGCCCTTAAACATTGAAATCAAGCTCGTATGCACCACTTAAGCTGGCAGCTCATTCCACACTCTCACGACCCTTTGAGTGGAGACATTTCTCCTCATGTTCCCCCTTAAATGTTTCACCTTTCACCCTTAACCCATGAACCTCTGGTTGTAGTCCCACCCAAACTCAATGGAAAAAGCCTGTTCATAACCCCTCATCATTTTGTATATATCTATCAAATATCCTCTCAATCTTCTACATTCCAAGGAATAAAGTCCTAACCTATTCAATCTTTCCTTTATAACTCAGGTCCTCCAGGCCCAGAAACACCCTTGTAAATTTTCACCGTACTCTTTCAACCTTATTTACTGTACATCTTTCCTGTAGATAGGTGACCAAAACTTCACACACGACTCCAAATTAGGCCTCAATGACATCTTATGCAATTTTAACATAACAACCCATCTCCTGTACTCATTATTTATGATAGCCAATGTGCCAAAAGCTTTCTTTACAATCTTATCTATCTGTGATGTCGCTTTCAGTACATTATGGACCTGTACTTCCAGATCCCTTCGTTCTACCACACTCCTCAGTACATGACCATTCAGTGTGTAAGACATACCCTGGTTGGTCCTATCAAAACGCAACACCTCACACTTGTCTGCATTAAATTCCATCTGCCATTTTTTCAGCCCATTTTTCCAGCTGATCCAGATCCCTCTGCAAGCCAAGATAGCCTTCCTCGCGATCTGCAACATCCCCATTCGTGGTGTCATCCACAAACTTGCTGATCCAGTTGACCACATTATCATCTAGATCATTGATATAGATGACAAACAACAGCGCACCCAGTACCAATCCCTGTGGCACTCAACTAGTCACAGGCCTCCAGTCAGAGAGATAACCACATGCTACCTACCACTCTCTGGCTTTTTTCACAAAGCCAGTATCTAATCCAAATTACTACCTCCTCTGGAATGCTGAGCAACTGAACTTTCTTGTCCACCCTCCCATGCAGGACATTGTAAAATACCTTGCTAAAATCTATGTAGACAATATCCATTGACTTATCATCAATTTTCCTGCTAGCTTCCTCGAAAAATACTACAAGATTAGTTAGACATGAACTACCATGCACAAAGCCATGTTGACTATCCTTCATCAGTCCATATCTATCCAAATACTTGTATATCTAGTCTCCTAGAATACCTTCCAATAACTTTACCACAACTGACATCAGCCTCACTGGCCTATAATTTCCTGCTTTATTTTTAGAGCCTTTCTTAAACAGAGGAAAAACATTTGCTATCCTCCAATCCTCTGGGACCTCTTCTGTCGCTAAGGGTGATTTAAATATCTCTGCTAGGGCCCCGGCAATTTCTGCACTTGCCTCCCATAGGGTCCAAGGGAACACCATGTCAGGCCCTGGCGATTTATCTACCCTGGTTTACCTCAGTATAGCAAACATATCCTCCTCTGTAATCTGTAGAGGGTCCATGGAGTGGATGATGCATTGCCTCACTTTTACAGACTCTGTGTCTCCCTCCTGAGTAAGCACAGATGCAAAAAATTTACTTACGATCTCCCCCATCTGTTTTGGCTCCACACATGGATTACCTTTCTGGTCTTCCAGAGGACCAATTTTGTCCCTCAAAATCCTTTTGCTCTTAACATATCTGTAGAATTCCTTAGGATTCCCCTTCACCTTGGCCGATAGGGCCACCTTTTGGCTTCTTTTAGCCCTCCTGATTTTTTTCTTAAGTGTTCTTTTGCATTTCTTGTACTCCATGAGCACCTCATTTGTTCCTGCCTGCCAATACCTGCCATGCAGCTCCTTTTTTCTCTTAACCAGGGCTCAACATCTCTTAAAAACCAAGGTTCCCTCCACTTGCTATCTTCACCTTTTATTCTGACAGGCATATATAAGCCTTGTATTCTGAAAATTTCACTTTTGATGGCCTTCCACTTACTAAGCACACCTTTGCCGGAAAATAGCCTGTCCCAATCCTCACTTGCTACAATTTTCCGATACCATCAAAATTGGCGTTTCACCAGTTTAGAATCTCAGCCTGTGGACCAGACCTATCTTTTTGTATATTTACTTTGCATCCAGTGATCACAATGTGATTAGTTTCAAAGTGTTCCCCTGCTCATGCTTCTGACACATGCCCTGTCTCTTTCCCTCGTTGCAGATCCTGTATCTGGGACTGTTTGGGACTTCTATTAAGAAAATTTCCCTGAACTTATTTGACAGACTCTATACCAAGTAGTTCTTTTACAGTATGGGATTCCCAGTCAATATGTGGAAAGTTAAAAATACCAACTATAACAACCTTGTGTTTCTTGCAGCAGCCTGCAATCTCCCATCAAATTGGTTCCTCTAATTCCTGTGGACTGTTCTGGTGGTCTGTAATATAGCCCCATTAACATGGTCATATCTTTCTTATTTCTCAGTTCCACCCATAACTGGATGAGTTTTCCTGTCTATCTTGACTGAGTACTGCCATGACATTTTCCCTGGCTAGCAATGCCACCCCTCTTCCTTTCATCCCTTCCATTCTGTCACATCTAAGACAATGGAACCCCGGAATATTGAGCTTCCAGTCCTGCCCCTCCTGCACCAAGTCTCACTAATGGCTACAATATCATAATTCCACATGTTGATTCATGCCCAGAGTTCATCTGCCTTTCCTAAGATACTTCTTGCATTGAAATATATGACATTAGTCGCACCAGGCTCAACCTTTTGTTTCCTGACTTCGTTTGAGGGCTTACTGTCTCCACAACCTCTCCACTAACTACTCTAGCACCCTGGTTCCCATCCCCCTGCAACTCTAGTTTAAACCCCACTACGGAGCATTAACAAATCTTCCTGTTTGGATATTCAAGCAACACACATAAAAGTTGCTGGTGAAGGCAGCAGGCCAGGCAGCATCTCTAGGAGGAGGTACAGTCGACGTTTCGGGCCGAGACCCTTCGTCAGGACTAACTGAAAGAAGAGCTGGTAAGAGATTTGAAAGTGAGAGGGGGAGATCCAAAATGATAGGAGAAGACAGGAGGGGGAGGGATGGAGCCAAGAGCTAGCAGGTGA
This sequence comes from Mobula birostris, assembly GCF_030028105.1. Taxonomy (NCBI): domain Eukaryota; kingdom Metazoa; phylum Chordata; class Chondrichthyes; order Myliobatiformes; family Myliobatidae; genus Mobula; species Mobula birostris. The sequence goes on along the minus strand of NC_092380.1, from coordinate 29,047,166 downwards.
TTGGCAAAAGGGATATGAGATGATCATGGGACAGGAGGCCCAGGGAGTAAGACAAGGGAGGGCGGAAACAGGGGATGGTCAGGGGGTATAGTCAGATGGAGAAATTCGTCCCTTTCCAGTTCAGGGGCAAATCATCTCTTCTGTATCCTGGAAAACAGCCCAATGATCCAAAATTCTGATGCCCTCCCTCCTACAGCAACTCCTTAGCCAAGTGTTGAACTGTATAATCTTCCTAGTTCTGGCCTCAGTAGCACCTGGCACGGATAGCAATCCTGAGATCACAACCCTGGAGGTCCTGCCCTTAACTTAGTACCTAACTCCCCGAAATCCCTTTGCAGAACTTTGTCACTCTACCTACCCATGCCATTGGCACCTACACGGACCACGACCTCTGGCTAATCACCCTGTCACTTAAGAATGCTGAGAACTCGATCCAAGATGTCCCGGACCCTGGCATCCGGGAGACAACATACCATATGCTTTTTTTTGTGCTTCATACTGCATTTTCTTGGAATTTCATTTTTATTCCATGAGAATTCTATGATAGAGTAAGACAATGACATCTATCGATGAAAATTCGCCTCTAGTACAGCAGGCAACAGTAGTTAAGGAAGCTAACAGATTGTGATCAAAATAGCCTCCTACCAGTATCAATACACACAAATGCTGGATGAACTCAGCAGGCCAGGCAACATCTATGGAAAAGAGTAAACAGTCAACGTTCGGGCCGAGACCTTTCATCAAGACTTGTTTGTAATTCTCCTAATGATCTTCGCGCCACCCTGCCCGTATCAAAGATGGCACCTCTCATTGCTGTCCTCAGAGACGGAGCAACTTAACCACGGGTCGATATCCGCCCGGGGTCGCCGACAGTCACATGAGGCGATCCAACCTCCTTCCATGTAGCCCAACGATTGGTTATCCAGGGGCGTGTTCTGGAGCCGATTGGTTGAGGCGGCTGTCTGTCGGGTTGGCGAGGGAGCTTGGTTTCGTTTTCAGGTAAATGGAGTTTTCATTGATGGGGAGTAAATGAAGCGCAGGAGGTTTAGGGGGTGTTGGGTTTGAGCGAGGAGCAGTTTCCATGACAGTGGGGCCATGCCTGAGGAGTGCAGCATCCTTGGCGGCGGGGGCGGTCAGCAACCCAGCTCAGTGAGGCACCGTGTGATGGTGGCGTCACCTCGCCTTGTGCTCGTGTTTCTCAGCTGCAAATGCTGGAGGCCACTCGTCCCCTTGGGTCTGTGCTAGCTCACAGATCCATCCCACGGCCCTCCCCACTAGTTTATTTCCTCGTGGAGTTATGCAGCGCGGAGGCAGGCCCTTCGGCCCAGTATTGCATGCTGTCTAAGGCATCCACCTGAACTTGGAGGCGCAGATTGTGAACGTTGTGTCTCTGCTGCGTGCCAGGTGATGCCACTACACATATTTGTAGACTTGACAATAAACTTGACTTTGCCTTTGAAGAAACTGCAGATGCTGGCATCTGGAGAGAGACAGTCCGGGAATGGCAGCATCCTTGAAAAAGGGAAGTTCGCGTTTCGGGTGGAGACCTTAATGAGGTTGAGAAGAAGGGTCTGGACCTGAGACGTAGGCTGTCCATTTTTCTCCTTTGATGCTGCTTACTGGGGTTCCAACATCTGTGTGTTGCCATCTGACCTTGTCCCATTTACCTGTGTTTGGTCCACTTTCCTCCAAACCTTTCCTATCCACACAACTCTCCAAATGTATACTAAATGTCATTATACTTAACTCGAACACTTCATCTAGCTGCTTGTTCCACATACCCATTACATTCTGTGTGGGGGAGAAAAAGTTGTCCCTTTTAAATACTTCCCTTCTCTCCTTAAGGAAAAACTTCTTCACACAGAGAGTGGTGAATCTGTGGAATTCTCTGCCACAGGAAACAGTTGAGGCCAGTTCATTGGCTATATTTAAGAGGGAGTTCGATATGGCCCTTGTGGCTATGGGGGTCAGGGGGTATGGAGGGAAGGCTGGGGCGGTGTTCTGAGTTGGATGATCAGCCATGATCATAATAAATGGTGGTGCAGGCTCGAAGGGCCGAATGGCCTACTCCTGCACCTATTTTCTATGTTTCTATGTTAAACCTAGTTCAAGATGAAGTTCAATGTTGTCAGGTATGCATATATTGGCTCTAAATACAATGAAAATGAGTTTTTTAGCAGCAGCACAATACGTTTCAAGATGAGGACAAACATGTTAATGTAAATTATACATAACTTACATATGTGTGGAAAAAACAACAATAAAGATAATTGTGTAATTCCCTCAAACAGTCTTAACAAGAGGGGTCATCATTTCCCTGGCTATAGGTTGACTCATTATAGAGCCTAATGGCCAAGGGTAAGAATGACCTCATATAGCGCTCTTTGGAACAGCACAGTTGTCTTAGTCTATTACTAGAAGTGCTCCTCTGTTCAGCCAAGGAAGCATGCAGAGGGTGAGAAACAGTGTCCAGAATTGCCAGGATTTTCCATAGGGTCCTTTGTTCTACAACAGCCTCTAGTGTGTTCCATTTGACTCCTATAACAGAGCCACACACTTTCTAATCAGTTTGCTGAGCCTGTTGGCATCACCCATGTTGATGCCATTGCATAGCAGATTGTATTGGTGACAACAGATTGGTAGAATTTGTGAAGGAGAGGCCTGCATACTCCAAACGACCTCAGTCTCCTCAGGAAGTAAAGGCAACTCTGGCCCTTCTTGTACACAGCTTCTGGGTTGGTGCTCCACACAAGTCTGTTATCCAGGTGCACCCAGGTCCTCACCACATCTATGTCCTCACAGGGAGCAGTGCAGGCTTAGTCTTCCTAAAGTCCATCACCATCGCCATTGTCTTACTGATGTTAAGCTGCAGATGATACAGCTTGCACCATTTGACAAAGTCCTCCACAGGGCCCTGTATTCGTCCTCCCTTTATACACCCAACTGTTGCTGAGTCGTCAGAATTTCTGCAGATGACATGACTTAGTGTCGTGTCTAAAGTCTGAAGTATACAGGGTAAACAGGAAGGGAGCCAATACAGTCCTCTGTGGGGCCCCAGTGCTGCTTATAACCATGTCTGACTCTGACACACAGCTCTGAAGCCTGTGGTGACGTGTGATTATTTGAGTTATTATCGCTGTCATGTCAGCTTGAACCAGTCTGGCCATTGTCCTCTGACCACACCCATTAACAAGGCGTTTTCACCCACAGAACTGCTGCTTACTGGATATGTTTTTTGTTGTTCCTCTTGTTCTCTGTAAACTCTAGAGATTGCTGAGCATGAAAATCCCAGGAGATCAGCAGTTTCTGAGATATTCAAACCAATCCATCTGGTACCAACAATCATTCCAGTCAAGATTACTTAAATCACACTTCTTCCCTATTCTGGTGTTTGGTCTGAACAACAACTGAACCTCCTGACCATGTCTCTATGCTTTTATCTATTATGTTGCTGCTCCATGTTGGCTGATTCAATATTTGCATTAACAAGCAGTTGTGCAGGTGCACCTAATACTCCTCAGCATCTCTAATGACCATGGCTGGTTTACTTCCCAATTTTGGTGAGCCAGTCAATCCTGTGGATCGTCTGGCAACCTGGAGTTTGGTGATTCCGTGTCAAATGAGGACTGATCATTAGATGACGGTCCAACTCAGTACAGAGACCTTATAATGTTTAAAATGGCACGACCAAATGTATGTGACAGCTTCCTGGTAGTCAAAAAGCTAAGAAATCCAACTAAAACCATCACTGAAAATACCTTTTCTGAGGTAAGTTGTGTTAAATTGTCAGCGCAAACAGTGAAGGGAGGAATGATGGTGAGGCGAGTTTGGGGGATGAATCATTGCAGATAGATGGAGTTCCGATGCCCGTATAGCTGCCTGAGGAGCGAGATTGGATCATTCTGGGTGCCGAGAGGAGAAATCGGGGCCTGGGCAGAGGAGATTGGATTTTGATGCACGTACAACTGCCTCAGGTTGGAGCTGATTTGAAGAGCTTGAGAGCAGCTTCGGGCTGGGCGACAAAATCTGGGCCCCGTGCGAGTCGCTGGGCAGCATGGTCTAGGCCTGGTGCCTGGGTCCTAATGCAAGTAGTGTTTGCAGCAGTGGTGCGAGATACAATAGGCTGTTTAGACAATTTAAACACTGGCAAAGATTGGAGGCGAGAGCCAGTTTCGCTCACCCTCTGCAATCTTCAGTCCTCCTTTCAGGGCGCTGGAGCCTCTGGCTGTTCTGTCGTTGGGTGAATTTAAATGCTGGTCTAGATAGGTTGAAAAGACAGGGTGTCGGTCAGGATGAGAGCCTATTTCACACTTTATCCACAATGGACATCTCCATGGCGTTGAGGCGATGAATACTGTCCTGGCTGCTGTGCTTTGTGCCCACTAATATGATGAACTGATAAGCGAGGTTCGGATCTGAGGACTTATTATTGATTCGGAATGCTGTTGTTCGCTTCAATTGTTTGCATGATTTGTATTTTTTTCTTTCTCTCGTGCATCGAATGTTGGTCTTTTATTTTTATTTTTATTCCTTTTTTTCTTTAAATTGGGTTCTTTCTTGCTTTGTGGCTACCTGTGAGCAAGCAAATCTCAAGGTGTATAATTTATACATTCATTGATAATAAATGCACTTGAAGTCATGTTTCCTTTCAATTAGATGATGGCATTTCCTCTACATCAGTGTTGCCTGGAAATGGCAAAGGTTTGTTTAAATTTATGCTCCAGGCATGGGTATTGTCAGCTTCATGATGTAGTGTCTGCTAGTAATACGTATCTAAATACTATTATGAAACATAGGCTCCAGTAAATGAATGCCTTATGCTAAGGAAAGTACTTTCACTGCAGAGCTGGTTACACCTGAACAATGTTATCTATCTGTTGATCATCATTGTGGTTATTTTTAAAATTCACATGCATGAGTTAAACACATTTGACTGGATGTCACTTGAGAGCTCAGGGTGAAATAAGATTTACATATGTTTTATTATGTTGTCACCCAATATATTTTTTCATCTCAAGCGTTAAATGCATCAATTTGTTTTCATGAACTGCCTTCTGCACTTTAAAAGAGAGCATTAGCAAGAATAACGAAATATTTGATACTAAGGATTCTGCAGCTTTTTCCCATGACTGCATGGATTTCCTCCGGGTGCTCCAATTTCCTCCCAAATTCCAAAGACATATGGGTTAGTAAGATAGGCTGGATGTAGAGAGGGTGTTTCCAGTAGTGGGAGAGTCTAGGACCAAGTGCACAGGCTCATAATATAAGGAGGTTCCTTTAGAACAGATGAGGAGGAATTTCTTTAGCCAGAGGATGATGTATCTGTGGAATTCATTGCCATAGATGGCCGCGGAGGCCGTCAGTAAGTACATTTGAAGTGGAAGTTGATAAGTTGTTGATAGTAAGGGCATTGAGGGTTACAGGGAAAAGGCAGGAGAATGAGGTTGAGAGGCTTAATAAATCAGCCATGATGGTCTAGCTCTCTGCTGGTCTTGTGTGTCTTATTCAGGCAGATAACCAACAGAGGCAGGTTTAAATGGAAGGGTAAAAAGGAGGGAATTTTAGACATTAAGGCTGTGCCAGCTCAAAGTACATCTGCCAGCGGTAGAGGGACAAAGTTGGGGTCGATTGAGAGGCCAAGAATTGAATGTAGGAGAATAGAGCTGGAGGAAATTAGGGGGAATGATGGGGATGAGGGCAAAGCCATGGACAGATTTGATAGATAGGAACGTGATGCAAACATAAGGCATCTACAAGGGTGTATAGATTTGGCAAGTGGAGTACCATGTGGAAAAATCAGAAATCGGCTATTCTGTCTACATAGTGAGAGATTGCTGAGCTTGGAGATGCAGAGGGACCTGAGTGTTCTAATGTGTGATTTGCAAAAGAGTTTCATGCAAATACAGTGGGTAGTTAGGAATAGATCGGGAGATAATGTTGTCCAGAAGGTCCAGAATGAGGCAAGAATCTTATGGTTACAGCCGTTTTAGTAGATGTTCATCATAGTACAGATTTGACAGGGTCAGACTCTGCCAGCAGGCAAGGCAAGTAAAGAACTAATAAAGAAACTTGATCAGATGCTTTCCTTTTATCCTGCCAACTTTCAAGATAGTTCAATGTCATTTCAGTACTTAAGTGTAAAGGAGAACAAAAGAATTGTTACTCTGATCCACTGCAGCACAAAAACCACACGGTAAAATCAATTTCAAAGTAAGATTGCATGCATGTCACCTGATGCAATCCTGTGATTCTTTTTCCTGTGAACATACTTAGCAAATCTACAGAACAGTAACTGTAAACAGGATCAGTTATCAACAAACTGTGCAAATAAATAATATTTATTTATAGTATAACGAGATAGAGTCCTTAAAGTGAGATCATCGATTGTGCGAACACCAGAAATCGAATGAGTATAGTTATCCCCTTTTGTTCAAGAGCCTGATGCTTGAGGGGTAGTAACTGTTCTTGAACCTGGTGGTGCGAGTCCTGACCTGTATCTTCTATCTGATGGCAGCAGCGAGAAAAGAGCATGGCCTGAGTGGTGAGGATCTTTGATGATGGATGCTGCTTTTCTGTGGCAACATTTCATGTAGATGTGCTCAATGGTTGGGAGGACTTTACCTGTGATGTACTGGGCCAAATACGCTACCTGTTGTAGGATTTTACACTCAAATGCAATAGTATTCCCATAACAGACCGTAATGCAGCCAGACAGCACACTTTCCACCACATATGTATGGATGTTTCCCAAGGTTTTCGATAACATGCTGAACCTCTGTAGTCTCCTGAGGAAGCAGAGGTGCTGTCGTGCTTTCTTTGCAATAATATTTATATGATTGATCCAGAACAGGTCCTCTGAGATCCCAGGAATTTAAAAGTTATAGACCCTCTCCACCTCTGATCCTCAGATGGGTACTGGTTCATGGACCACTGATTTCCCTCTCCTGAAGTGTACAATCAGTTCCGTGGTCTTATTGACATTGAGTGAGAGGTTGTTGTTATTACACCACTCAGCCAAATCTCCAATCTCCCTCTTGTATGCTGATTCATCACCCTCTTTGATACGGCCCACAACAGTGGTGTCATCAGCAAACTCGTATATGGTGTTGGAGCTGTACTTAGCCATACGGTCATAGGTGTAGAGCAAATAGTGAAGGGGGCTAAGCACACACCCTTGTACTCCTGTGCTGTTGGAGTTTGGAAAAAATCTCCACAATGTGAACTGACTGGGGTCTTCAAGTGAGGAAATCCAGGATCCATTTGCCCAGGTCTTGGAGTTCACTGATTAGATTTGAGGGGATAATGGTATTAAATGCTGAGCTGTAGTCAATAAAGAGTATCCTGATGTATGCATTTTAGCTGTCCAGTTGTTCCAGGGTTGTGTGAAGAGCCAATAAGATGGTATTCTTGATCTCCAGACTTGAATGCCTCTAATCTGGCTACAATGATGCAACAATAAAAAAAACACAGTAAATAGAAATACATAAGATAGCTTATATACATTGATTGTATATCCATAAAATGGTACTAGGCACAGGTGTGTCTGTATATAAGGTGCCTCTGACAGGAAATGATAAAGTAGTGATAGTTGGGGGTGTGGAGGGGTGGGTTAGTGAGTGGAGGTGTTGATCAGCCTTACCGTTTGGGGAAAGTGACCATTTTTGAGTCTGGTTGTCCTGGTGCAGATGCTACGTAGCCTTCTCCCGAACTGGAGAGGGCAAACAGTCCATGAGAAAACTGGACTGAACCAGTTTAGATAAGAAACGTTAAGAGGTACTATCTGAGTTGCACTTCAATTTTGCGAAGAAACTACAGAAATATTGAACCAAATATGCTGCAAATGACTAAAAGTTTACAGATAAACAAGATGATTATACAAGCATGTAAGCAAGCTGAAGGAAAGCGAAAACTACAAAGTCAAAAGTAAATTTATTATTAAAGTATGTATATGTCACTATATAGAAACATAGAAACATAGAAAATAGGTGCAGGAGTAGGCCATTCGGCCCTTCGAGCCTGCACCGCCATTTATTATGATCATGGCTGATCATCCAACTCAGAACCTTGCACCAGCCTTCCCTCCATACCCCCTGATCCCTGTAGCCACAAGGGCCATATCTAACTCCCTCTTAAATATAGCCAATGAACTGGCCTCAACTGTTTCCTGTGGCAGAGAATTCCACAGATTCACCACTCTCTGTGTGAAGAAGTTTTTCCTAATCTCAGTCCTAAAAGGCTTCCCCCTTATCCTCAAACTGTGGCCCCTCGTTCTGGACCTCCCCAACATCGGGAACAATCTAGTCTGTCCAATCCTTTTAGGATTTTATACGTTTCAATCAGATCCCCCCTCAACCTTCTAAATTCCAACGAGTACAAGCCTAGTTTATCCAGTCTTTCATCATATGAAAGTCCTGCCATCCCAGGAATCAATCTGGTGAACCTTCTTTGTACTCCCTCTATGGCAAGGATGTCTTTCCTCAGATTAGGGGACCAAAACTGCACACAATACTCCAGGTGTGGTCTCACCAAGGGCTTGTACAACTGCAGTAGTACCTCCCTGCTCCTGTACTTGAATCCTCTTGCTATAAATGCCAGCATACCATTCGCCTTTTTCACCGCCTGCTGTACACAAAGAATCTATTTCACCCACGTTGCCTGGGCTAACAGAAAAAGGGCTATCTGGACTCACCCCAATTTGAAGACAGCATTGAGTGCACATCTATGGCCTTTTTAACTGTGATGCAGAGTTTTATTTCTAACGCTCTTTTGAATTTTTTGTTTTATATATATAAATCAATACATCAAAGTGTCATTTGTGTCAAATCAAATTCTCATCTCCCTTTTTACTGAAAAGCCTTCAATTACTTCTTGTTATTGACCTCTCTGTTAAAGGAAATTTGTCATCTTTGTTCATGCTATCTAAACCTCTGGTAATTTTATATACAGTGTGCTACTTAAGCCAACTCTCTACTGTCCCAGAGGAAATTGCCGGCTAAAATATTCTTACCCTACCCCTAAGGATAATACCTTGAAATTAAACTTCTTGCAGGCATTTACAGGAAAATAAAGAAATATAATAGAATTGATGGAAAAACTCTATATAAACAAAGACTGTCAAACAACCAATGTGTAAAGGAAGACAAACAGTGTATAAATAAAATAATAAAACTGAGATCGAGTTGTAGAGTCTTGGAAAACGAGTCTGTAGGGTGTAAAATCAGTTGAGAGTTGAGATGTCTGAAGTTATCCACAGAGTTTAGGAGCCTGTTGCTTGAAGGTTAATAACTGTTCCTGGTGGTATGGAATCAAGCCTCCTGCCCAATGGTAGTAGCAAGAAGAGGGCATGGCCTGGATAATCAGACCATAAGAATTAGGCCAATTGTCCCATCAAGTCTGCTCTGCCACTTCATTATGGCTGATCCAAGTTTCCTGTTAGCCCCAATCTCCCGTCTCCTCCCTGTGTCCTTTCATGCCCTGACCAATCAAGAATCTATCAACTTCTGCCTTAAATATACATTAAAGACTTGGCCTCCACAGCTGCCGGTGGCAAAGAATTCCACAGATCCGCGACTCTGGTGAAAGAAATTTCTCCTCATCTCTGTTCTAAAAGGACCCCCTCTATTCTGAGGCTGTGTCCTCTGGTCTGAGATTCTCCCACCATAGGAAGCATCCTCTCCACGTCCACTCTGTCAAGATCTTTCACCATTTGATAGGCTTCAGCACATCCTTTCTAAGGGGCCCAAAACTGCTCACAATACTCCAGGTGAGGTCTCACCATTGCTTCATAAAGTTTCAACATTACATCCTTGCTTTTATATTCTAGTAGTCTTGAAATGAATGCTAACGTCACATTTGCCTTCCTCACTAAAGACTCAACCTGCAAATTAACCTTTAGGGACTCCTGCACAAGGACTCCCAAGTCCCTTTGTACCTCAGTTTTATGGATTTTCTCTCTATCTAGAAAACAGTCAAACCTTTCATTTCTTCTACCAAGGTTCATGACCATACACTTCCCGACACTGTATTCCATCTGCCACATCTTTGCCCATTCTAATCTAAGTCCTTCTCTAGCCTTACTGCTTCCTCAAAACTACTAGCCCCTCCACCTGTCTTCATATCATCTGCAAACTCTGCAACAATGAGTGTTCTTGATGATGGATGACACTTTCTTGTTGACAGCACAATAGAAACAACAATCTGGACCTTAATCCAACATTAGGAAAAATAAGAGATGTTATGTTTCAGCTGTCGAGTACTGATGGACCCACATCTGGTGTACTGTGTACACTGTTACTATGCTTGCTTAAGAAAGAATGTCTGTGTATTGGAAGCAGTCAGAAGAAAGTAAACTGCGGGTCTTCACCATCTTACAAATTACTAAATTCTCAAAATTACTAAATTCCCAATATCCCATGCAGTATTAATCTTCAGGCTCTGCCTCTCAGGGTCTTGTGCCAATATTATTTTCTGACGTTATGTGCTGTGTGTGACTTGTGTTTTGCACCTTGGGCTCGGGCAAACACTGTTTCATTTAGCTGTATGTTTCTGTATGGTTGAATGACAATTGAACTTTAACTTGAACTTAAGTACAACGTATACATATAAAGTTAGCATTTGAGAGGTGATTTGCTGGCTGATAAGGCACTATTGGCATTTTCTGCCATGTGAAAACAAATAGTTTACAGGAAGGGAACTCTGCTCTATCCTGGGAATGACATTTGACTAATACGTCGAATGGGTGGAGTGTCTTCTGATGAAAGATTGAATTGGCTAAACTTACATCTGTTGAAGTTCAGAGGAGTGAGACAGGAATTTGATGAATGTCATTAGGTGCAGAGGGTGGATGTGGAAACAATTTTCCCTCTTGTGGAAGAATCTGGAACTAGTGACTATTTTAAAATGAGGCATTCATTTAGACAGATAAGGCAACATGTTTTCTCATGTGAGTGTGAAGTTTTGGAACTTTCTTCCAGAAATGTCAGTTGAGGTCAAGTCATTAAATATTTTTAAGGCGGAGATAGATAGATTCAAGATGAGCAAGAGAGTGAAAGTTCTTTGAAAGTATAGATGTAAACATAGAGTTGAGCTCGCAGTCTGATCATCCAGTCTTACTAAATAACGGGGCAAGCTTGATGGATTGAGTGGCCTCCTGATCCTAATTTATGTTTGTATGTAGATCATATCACTTGGATCAGTTCATGCACTCCAGTACAGTGTACCATCTTTAGCGAGCAAGATGTCAATAGTTTTAAAATAAAGCCAAAATATAATCTTGTTGATTAATGTTCCTTACTGGAATATAATTACAAAAGCTTCTGAAGAGTCTGGCTTTATATGTTGCCCTTCATCAAGAGCATTCCTTAAGATAGATTCCTATAATTCACTTTCAGTCATTGTGATTTTATGATTATAATTTATTAAAATTAATTGAAAAAACAAGCAACCTGAAATTGAATTAGTATGCAAAATGCATAGACTTGAAACAAATCCTTTTAATATTGTGCTTGCACGTGCTTGAATGGCTTCATTGATATTTAAAGATTAGAAGCTTTTAAATCACATCAAGGATTGAAGTGACATATTTCTGCTTTTATCTCCAATTGCCTACATGCCAAAACTATTTTTTTATCTTCTCTTAGAACAGTTAACGATAGCTAAACTCCTCACGCAAACCTGAGACGTTACAATTGTTTGAATCATGACACCGCATGCTTGTATTTCTTTGAGGTATAGCAGAGAATTAGATTTAAAATGTTTGCTTCTAAACTAGATGTTTCAACTTTTCTTCCTAGAATTTGCCACTGAGATTATCTCTAATCTGTAATCATATGTAATCTTGTTATTATAATAGGACTAAAATTATTTTAAATCTTTAGAACTGCTGATGCACGACTTTGCTGCAAATTGGATTTCACTGTATCGGATTGCCATTCACAATTGCTTACTCATGGTTTGGCACGTTGATTGTAATTTTGAAATTTGTAATGAGTGTGTAATAGCAAGAGCAAAATACCGCTGATGGTGGAAATCAAACATCAATGCTGAAAAAGCTGGGTGCACTCACCAGGTCAGGAAGAGAGGCACCGGGAGCGGGGAAGAAGAAATGTTTTTTTGGCACATGAGAATACTGTTCTGTCTTTGTACATTCCATTGACATTAGAGATGAAGAACAGGACATTCAAAAATCATGAATAGGTGTGAGTTCTACAACAGAAATGCTGTCTAACTAGTAACCAATCTGGTGAGTAGATGACTAAATTGCAGTCGGTACAAGTCAAGACATGATGCGTTCTAGTTTACAGAGGAAAATCACATTTAAATGCCTTGTTTTGATATCTCTATATAATTAGAAGGCACTGCTGGAACGTGCTGTTTCTGACTCATTTAGCCTCTGGGCATCCAAATGTACAAATATCCATAGCACCGAATGGAGGATATAGGAGACGGCGATAGTCCTTTAGATTTTTAGTTCAATCAAACCTGTTTTTGATAATATGAAAGAGAAAAACCAGAAACTTGAAACAAAAGGAATACAGAGTAGCTCAGAAGAGGGAAAAGACAATTTTTTAAAACTAGGTATGTTACTGTCCTAAGAAGTAAAAACTTGAAATGTCAATAAGCCTTTTCGCAGAATTGTTTGGTGATACGCAGAGGTGGGCAGTGGTAACTCCCAGTGCAACAACAAGTTAAGGTCAGCCATCTAGAAAACCATAATCTAAGGGAGCTTTTAGATGGGCTGGAAATAAAGGGTATGGATGATGTGCAGACAGAAGGGATTGGTTGAATCTAGATCATGCTCAACACAGACATCGCAGGCCAAAGGGGCAGTTCATGTACTGTATCGTTCTGCGTTCTGTCTCGAGAATGCAGTGGGGAACTATTGTTGTAAAGGCTAAACGTCAAGTGCCCTACTCAAGGTAAATGTGAGAAGGTAGGGATGTTGGATAAAGGTGATCAAATGAAATGTTCAAGTTAAATTTTGAAGGAAAACATGAGGACAGATCCTGCAAGGGGCAAGTGTATGCATAGTAGCATTGCTCATTAGTTCCTCAGCAGCAAGAATGTTTCATCTACTTGAAAACCCGCCTGAAAGCAAAAAGTAGTGCACACTGAAGGCTCCCCATTACAGACTTTTGGACTATCGGAGTCAGATCGCACCAAACAGTTGCTCTCCTTACCCGGCTGGGGGAGGTGGTGGGATGTTAGGCCTTTGGAGATAATGGACCACATGCTGTCTCTCCTGGCGAAATCACCACCCTTGTGTTATTTTTAAAGAACTCTTTTTGCAGTAAGTGCCTGATCAAGTTTGTATAACCTTTGCTAATACACCCATGAATGACCATAGGGAGCTTGCTAAAATGGCTGATAGTCTACACTCAGCGGAGGCTGAGGTGTATAATTCCTCCTCCTTTCCCTGCGTCAATAAATCTGGTCAGCAGGGCCTCCAACACATGCATGCCTGCAGCTGCGAAACAGACAACGCTGGGTTTATGCTTTTACCATGAGCGCGAGGAAGTGCCGACCACCTTGCAGCTTCGACAGTGCCAGTGCACCAGGATATCAGAGGTCAGTGAACACTGTGGCAGTTCCAGCTGCCAGAGTTGTCTACTGTTCATTACAGACACCTTTTCAGAGCACTGCTTCTTTTGTGACACGGGTGCTCAAGTGAATGTGCTATCAGCATCGCCTATTGATGAGAAGGCAAAGAGTGACAAAACCTCGCTGGAGGCTGCCAATGGTAGCAGGATCCTGATGCTTATGGGACACGACGGGTGACACTCTGCTTCAGTGGGCGACATTACACATAGGACTTCATCCTGGCTAAGATGGCTGGACCTCTTGCTCTGTGCAGATTTTCTATGTGCCCAAGAGCTGTTAATTGATCTAAAGAACTGCTGGATTGTAGATCAACTGGCCTGCCGGTCCATGCCCGCGCACATAGACTGAACCCAGAAAAGCTGTCGACTGCGAAAGCTGAGTTTGCCAACATGGAAAAGTTTGGCATTGTGTGCAGGTTGAATAGCCCGTGGGCTTTGCCCCTTCATGTGGTCCCTAGCAATGGTGGTTGCCGCCTATTCACCACTCCTGATCGTTACCCGATCCCGCACATCAAAGACTTTTCAGCACGGTTAGCTGGAAAGTTGACTCAGTTAGGGGCTACTATCAGGTGCCCGTGTGCTTGGAGGACATTCCCAAGATAGCTGTGATAACCCCATTTAGCTTTTTCGAGTTTCTGCGCATGCCATTTGGGCTGAAAATGCAGCACAGACTTTACAACAGCTGATGTGCTCTGTTTGACAAGACTTAGATTTTCTTTTTGTTTTCCTGGATGACGTACTTGTTGCCAGTGCATCCAAATCCGAACATGTATCTCGTCTCTGCACACTTTTTGAGCGTTTAAGGCAACGTGAATTGATTATTAATCCTGCTAAATGCCAGTATGGGTTGTCAAGCATCAACTTTCTTGGCCATCGCACCTCTGCAGAATGTGTGAAACCCTTCCCATCAAAAGTCTCTTATTGTGGATTTTCCACTATCCCGCATTACTATAAAACTACAAGAAGTTTTAGATATGGTGAATTTCAATCACTGCTTCATTCTACGAGCTGCTGAACTTGTGCTTCCTCTGTAGAGTGCTCTTAAAGGCAACACCCCTAGCCATGTGCTTGACTGGTCAGCGGACATAACTGGAGATTTGATGACACCAATGAGCACTTTCCACGTGACCCTACTGGCATACCCACTTCCAAATGCACCTATAGCCATTACTACTGAAGCTTCAGACTATTCTGTGGGTACTGTGCATTAATAGTTGGTCGGAGGCGTGTGGCAGTTACTTGCCTTCAGCTGGCAGCACAATTCCCTTGAAAGGAAGTACAGCACGTTTGTCTCTGAGCTTCTCTGTCTCTATCTAGCTGTCCACCATTTTTGCTTTCTACCAGAGGGTCGCCATTTCACAATGTTTGTTGACCACAAACCCCTTGTGTACACGTTGGCCAAAGTATCAGACCCTTGTTCTGCACAGCAACAATGCTACCTGGCCTACATATCAGAGTTCACAACAGGCACACAACACATCAAGGGGAAAAGTAATGGAGTGGCTGAGTCTTCTCATGGCCAACCTTATGGGTTGAGGCCGTACACATATGGGTTGACTATGCCGACATGGCAGCCAACCAAGCCACTGACCCAGAGATCCAGGCTTACTGAACAGCAGTCACAGGCCTGCAGCTGGCTGACATTAAGTTTGGGGAAGCTGGGAAATCTCTCTTGTGCAATGTCTCAACCAGTTGCCCTCACCACATAGTGCCCGCAAACCAGAGGCATACTGTTTTTCACTGCATTTATGGCCTCCCCATCCAGGCTGGAAGGCCTCACAGAAACTGGTTGCACTGAAGTTTGTGTGGCACAGCCTTATAAAGGACGTGGGTAATTAGACTGCAGCCTGTGTTGAATACCTCAGGGCGAAAAATAGCTATCACGTTCAGGCACTATTGGCACCTTTTGAGATCCCTGAGCGACGATTTGACCCTGTTAATGTTGACCTGGTTGCTCCTCTTCCCACGCTGCTCTCCGCCATGCGGTTTCATGCACCTCCTTATCATGGTGTACCTACCACAGGCAGGTGACCAGAGGTTGTCCCTCTAGCATCAGTGATGACCACAGCCGTGGCTCAGGTGTTCATCAGCTCCTGGGTTGTTCGGTTTGGCACCCCATCTGTCATTACTTTAGACTGTGGTCCCCAACTCACGTAAGTCCTCTGGGCTGCGCTGGCCCAGATCCTCAAAGTTAGGCTGCATCACACCACGGCGTGTCACCAGCAGTACAATGGCCCATGCGAGTGGTTTTACTGCTCCTTAAAGGCTGCTCTGAGGGCTTCCCTGGCTGATGACTTTTGGCATGATCATCTCCCGTGGGTCCTGCTGGGCTCAGCAGAGCTCCAAAAGATGACCTGTAGTTATCTGTGGCTGAGTTAGTATGCGGGCAGCGATTATGAGTGCCAGGAGATTTTATTCCTGACACCATGACTGGCTGGTTGGCCTCCCAACAACATTCCGCCCTCCTCAGTAAGCTTGTTTCCTTTGCAACTATTCCTACCTCCCATCATGGCATACAGCACTCTTGAGTTCCTGTTGACTTACATTCCGCTTCATTTGTTTTTGTCCACCATAGTGCACGTCAACATCCCCTTAGACACCCTTACAATGGCCTGTTCCTTGTTTTGGAATGGAGAGAAAAGATTTTTATCATAGGAAGGGTAAAATGAATGTATTTCGGAAGATTGCCTTAAACCAGACTACCAAGATTTGGAGGATTCAACTACCATGCCTCTGACATCACAATGTGACCATGAGCGTGTCAACACACCTCTGGACAAGCCAGGGGCACCTGCTGTTCCTCCACCCATGGAAAATAGGACCCGAGGTGGGAGGAGCTCCGGACAGACTCTCAATGTTGGTTTTGGTGAACTCGGGGGGGGGGGGGGGGGTAGTGCCTGTGTAGGGTGGAATCGTTAGAAACATAGGCATGATTCCACCAACATTGAGTTGGGGTTCACTTTAAGAGACTGGTCTGACATGATGACGTGAAGTTTTACTGCACTTTGTGTTTTGTGTTGGGGGGACAATAATGGAGTTTTTATGGTTTCCCTTAAACTTAAAACGCCTGCGTGTTATTTATAAAAATCTACAATTACAGTACTACTACTGCTGCTGCACTGTAACAGGTCCTTCGGGCCCATGAGCTTGTGATACCCATTTACACTGTTATAACCAATTAGCATATTAACCTGTCCATCTTTAGAGTGCGGGAGGAAAGCGGAGCTTATTTGTACAAAGCAATAATGATTGAGCCTCAGGAATGCTTCAAAGATGATACAATGTTAAGATCGTGAAGGATGGTGTAGAAATGAGTGATCTGTGTGTGATAATGAAAAATAAAATGGCAACCTCTCTTTTTTACTCTCTTATTCCTCCTACCTTCCACTTCCAAACTCACCCCATGTTCCGTTCTTTCAGGTGCTTGTAGGGATGCAGTTCTTTGGCCGTTTGGTAGAGACATTGAACACTGTGACCAATCTCTTCGCCAATCCTTACCGTGTGCGGGAGGTCCCATTGTCTGAGTATGCAGCTTACGACCGAGTCATGGATGATAGCCGAGTGGTGCTTTACCATACAATGCAGTCCTGGGATTGCTTGCTCATCAATCCCAGCATACCTCAGACTGCCTTCAGGTGAGAACTTATTGTGGGCAATAGTCAGAAAGATCACTGGACCATTGTGAGACAGCTGTTCAGTACAAAGTCAAAATAAAGAGATTCATTCAACATAGCATGGTCTTATGCCCTATTTCTCAATGATAAAAAAAACCTGTTGCTGGAAAAAAAACAGCAGGTCTGTTTCTCTGCAGTTAGTGACTCACAATTAAACTGCAAATCTTGAAACCACACTCTCAAGTGCTACGTTGTTTTGACCATTTTGTTAGTGAAACATTAATTGTGGTGAAGAACAGGTTTTTTTTATTCAGGAGTAACTTTGGATCCAAATGGAAAAGACAGACATCCTGTCTCTCACTTCATAATTATTTCTGTTGATTATATAGAACTGAGGCAACACACATAAAAGTTGCTGGTGAACGCAGCAGGCCAGGCAGCATCTCTAGGAAGAGGTGCAGTCGACGCTTCAGGCCGAGACCCTTCGTCAGGACTAACTGAAGGAAGAGTGAGTAAGGGATTAGTTTCAAATCCCTTACTCACTCTTCCTTCAGTTAGTCCTGACGAAGGGTCTCGGCATGAAACGTCGACTGCACCTCTTCCTAGAGATGCTGCCTGGCCTGCTGCGTTCATCAGCAACTTTTATGTGTGTTGCTTGAATTTCCAGCATCTGCAGAATTCCTGTTGTTTGCATATAGAACTGAGGTTTTATTTTGTTGACACCATTATTGATATGTATATCTCCAAGTTTAAATTGCCTTTTATCAAACTGATTTCTTCGATCCAAATCTATTCTTTATAATTTTGATTTTTTTAGTGGAGATATTTAGTTTTTCAGAATGTGGTCATACCCTCGGGAAATACAAAGCCAGAGCCAGCTTAAGATTCTCTCGACTAATTTACTAATGCCTAGTCTTCTTCAGGGTTAAACTATGAGGAAATATTACAAGAAATAGTTGAATTTCCAGCAATTTAGGATATGGGGTGAATTGACCCATTTTCTGGGAACAGAAAGGATAGTTAAAGAAAAGTTAATTCCAGCAGTTGGGGAGTCCAGGCTTTGTGTCAAAATCTGGAAATTGGAATAATTGCTTTGAAATGTGGTTAGGAAATAGTTTTACACAGATTGTGATAGGAATTTGGAATTCTCTTACTCATATGGTAGTTCATGCTAGATCAGATCAGTTCACTTCACCTCAGAGTTTCAGCAACCCAGGTTTGATCCTGACTTGCAATTCTCTCTTTGTGGAGTTTGCATGTTCCTCCTGTGATTGCGTTTCATTCAACGTTCCCAAAGACATGAGAGTTGGTCGGCTAATTGGCTCCAATGCACTATCCCCCTTTACTAGGGAAGTGGCAGGATCTGGGGAGAATCAATAGGAAAAAAGGAAAAATAAAAACGGGATTAGTGTAGGATTGATATCAATGAGACTTTTTCTGTACTGTAGGACTAAGCATTAAAGGTTGGAGGAAAAACTTCTTCATAGATTTAGGCTATGTATTAACAATGATATTGAATGGTATACCATGCTTGAAAGGCTGAATTGCCTTCATCTGTTCCCATCGGGCAGCAGGTACAGGAGCTTTTGGTCCCACGCCGCCAGGTTTAGTATCAGTTGATACCCTACAATCATCAGGCTCCCGAACTGTCGTGGATAACTTCACTCACCTCAACTCTGAACTGATTCCACAACCTACAGACTCACTTTCAAGGACTCTACAACTCATGTTCTCAGTATTATTTACTTATTTTTTATTTGCACAGATTGTCCTCTGTTTCTCTGCCATTAATGGCTCATACATTAAACTGCAAGTCTAGAAGCCACCTCTCAAGTGCCTCATTGTTTGTTTGCCAGACTTTGTTTATGTATAGTTGTTCATAAGTGCCTGCAAGCAAACAAATCTCAAATTGACATATGCATACCTTGATAATGGGTTTGTATTCCTGTACTTAGCTGGCTGTGGAGAGTTATGCTTTACTATAGACTGTTCTGGCTTGTATTGTCACTGCTTTGCACATTTTCAGCATTGCTCTTAGACCTAGTCCGGTTCCCCTATCAATGATTAGCTCTGATGCTGATACTTGCTTTATGATATCAGACCATAATTCAATCACTTGCTTTTGTCAGCTTTGCCAATCAAAATCAGACTCTAATTCCATACATTTGTGAGTCTTTACAAGATCTAAAGGCAGAAGTCTTTGCCTGTATTATAAATGGCAGTAGAAGTAAATGTGAGGTTAGTAATTAACTGCAAGAGATTCTGCTGATGCTGCAAATCCAGAATAACAGGCACAAAATTCTGGAGGAACTCAGCAGGTCAGGCAGCGTCAATGAAAAGGAATAAAGAGTTAAGGTTTTGGCCAACACCCTTCATCAGGACTGGAAAGGAAGGTGGGGGGGGGGGAGGGAAGAAGCCAGAATGAGGAGGTAGGGGAGGGGAAGGAGTACAAGCTAGAAGGTGAGAGGTGAAGGTAGGTGGGTTATCAGAGGGATGAAAGGAGGTGGTAGGCGGAAAAAGTAAAGGGCTGAAGAAGGAATCTGTTAGGAGAGGAGAGTGGAGCATGGAAGAAAGGGAAGGACTAAGGTCACCAGGAGGTGATAGGCAGGTGAGGAAAATAGAAGGGGGATTGGGGACAAATTACCAGAAGTTAAAGAATTAATGTACATGTCATCATTGGTAATTAACCCATGTAACATGACTACTGGCACCTCTTCTTCTTCTTCTTCTTCTTCCATCAGCATGTTCCTGTTCCAGTATGATATCAGTGCTATACAATCACATTCCTTCGATTCCTTAAGGTTGTTATACCCAGGGAAGGAGGTCTGGGGGGAGTGGTGGTGGGGATAAGCTCCCACTACCTGTTGAGTGCTTCCAGTGGCATGCATCTCAAATAGCCTCTGATAACTAAGCCTAGTGGAAATATTTCTACTGACAGGAGAAGAGGCAAAACCAGGTTAATGGCACTTTAAAACCAATTGCTTTGGGCGGTTGGAGCTCGTCAGCCATGATAGGTGAAAGAAAACTCTGCTCTTAAATCTCCGCTGCCTTGCACTATACCCACTTGTGGGAAGGCTTTGGGAGTAAACCCTGAAGAAAAATCTGGAGCTGGAGTCCCTAAGTTCAAAGTAAAAATTTATTATCAGAGTACATACATGTCATCACATACAACCCAGAGATTCTTTTACTGCAGGCATACGTAGCAAATCTATGGAACAGTAACTGTAAACTGTAAGCATCAGGAGCTGTTAACTGGAAACAAACTGTGCAAATGCAGATATAAATAAATAACAATAAATAATGAGCATGAAATAACAATATTACAGAGTCCTTAAATGAGTGTAATTATCCCCTTTTGGTCAAGAGCCAGGTGGCTGAGGGGTAGTAACTGTTCTTGAACTTGGCAGTGTGAGTCCTGAGGCACCTGTACCTTCCACCTGATGGCAGCAGCGAGGAAAGAGCATGGCCTGGGTGGTGAGGGACTCTGACGATGGACGCTGCTTTTCTATGGCAACATTTCATGTACAAGTGCTCAATGGTTGGGAGGGTTTTACCCATGATGTACTGGGACAAATCCACTACCTTTTATCAGACTTTCTGCTAAAGACATTGATATTCCCATACCAGGCCATAATCAGCACCCTTTCCACCACACATCTATCGAAGTTTGCCAAGGTTTTTGATAACATGCCAAACCTCCTCAGCCTCCTGAGGAAGTAGAGGCACTGTCGTGCTTTCTTCACAATATTTATACGATGGGTCTCGGGCAGGTCCTTTGAGATAGTGACACCCAGGAATTTGAAGTTACTGACCCTCTCCACCTCTGATCCTCTGATGATTACTGCCTCATGGATCTCTGGTTTCCCTCTCCTGAAGTCTACAAACAGTTCCTTGGTCTTATTACATTGAGTGAGAGACAGTCCTACATTGAGTTCAACATTGACTGGCAGCTCCTGCAATGCCACTGGTGCCAAACTCCATCGGTCTCTGCCATTCCTTTGGATTCATCAGCTGTATGGAGAGGTGTAGCCTGCTACCTGGGCAACAGCTTGCTCTTCAATTGTACTGCCATAACATGTAGACAGCTGAGATGCAACGTCCAACGGAGGGCCTCAGTAATCAGATTCATTCGCTGTTCCTTTTTCATAGTTTGGTCTGTCCGTAGATGTGGACATTTGTGCCACTGGTGCTTCAAGATGATGCCAGTGAACAATGATACAAAAGGTGAAGTCCTGCAGACAGTTCACAAAACAACTTCTACTATTACTTATATATGATTCTACTGTTAAGCTCCATGAGATTGGAACCTGTGATTTACACTTTGATGGTGTGTTTTAGATTAGATTATGAGGACACTTAGTCCTTGTTTATTGTCATTTAGAAATGCATGCATTAAAAAATAATACAATGTTCCTCCAGAATGATATCACAAGAAAACACAGGACAAACCAAGACTAAAACTGACAAAACCACATAATTATAATATATAGTTACAACAGTGCAAAGTAATACCATAATTTGATAAAGAGCAGACCATGGGCACGGTAAAAAAAAGTCTCAAAGTCTTGATAGCCCATCATCCCACGCAGGTGGCAGAAGGGAGGAACTCTCCCTGCCAGGAACCTCCAAGCGCTGCCAACTTGCCAATGCAGCACCATTGGAAGCACTCAACCGCAGTGGACTCTGAGTGCGTCCGAAAACTTCGAGCCTCCGACCAGCCCCTCTGACACAGCCTCTCCGAGCACGACCCTCTGCCGATCGCTTTGACCCTACCCCGGCCGCCGAGCAACAAGCAAAGCCGAAGACTTGGGGCCTTCCCCTCCGGAGATTCTGGACCACAAAGTAGCAGCAGCAGTGAAGCAGGCATTTCAGAAGTTTCACCAGATGTTCCTCCGTGCTCTCACGTCCGTCTCCCTCAAATCAGGATTGTGCACGGCACCCTACTTGACAAATAACAGACATCACCACTCGAGTGGCCGCTGCGAGCTGTGTCGTGCCGCCATCTTCTCCTCCTATGATGGCGTGTTTTGGGGCCAGTTCAGCGATCTGGTGCATTGCTGTCTTTGAGAGGGACTCTGTGAGGTTGGGAGCAGAGTGTGTGGCCTGGAAGCCTGGAGACACCATGATCGTTTCCCTCCAGTTGAGGTGTTGAGGCTGCGAGCCCATGATCAACTCCATTGCCTCTTTCCGACTGAGGCGTCAAGCAAGGTTGAAGTTGATGAAGATCAGAGCAGAGGACCGGCGTGTGTTCAGTACCGTTTGTGCCTGCATTTGACTGGTCTTCCTTTGCCTCCAGCTAGCTGCTGTCAGAGGAAAGTGCAGGAGTCTTGGGGTCCACATTGGCGAGGCTCGTGGCTGTTGACTCATTTTGGGCGACTTTGAGCTTCATGATGCACGTGTTGCTGGATTCTGGTTACTTTTTCTTTGCTGTTTTTGAACAGTTTGATCGAGGCAGTCCATGAGGACTTTCTTTCTTTTTCAATCTTTTTATTAATTTCAAAATATAGAAACAAAACATAGCAATAATACAGATAATATGAGATGTATTGTTACATTTAAAAAAAGAGTAATTGCAAAACCAAATAGTGGAAATTACCAAAACTCCCATACATGTAGAACTGATCACGGATAATATAAAGCAAAAAAAAAGGAAAAAGACAAAAAAAAGAAAAAAAAAACCCATCCCAAAAGAAAAAAAAACAACTAAACTAAACTAAAAGACTTGGGCAAAACTAACAACTTAAAAATGGAAAAGAAGAAAACCTCAGCGTCGACGCTTCCATCCCCCTCCAACAACAGTACAGAGAATTAAAACCAGTTTGGAAATGATCAAATTACATCAAATGAAAATGCTGAATAAATGGCCTCCAAATTTTTTCAAACTTAATAGAAGGGTCATAAACTGCACTTCTAATTTTCTCCAAATTCAGACACACCATAGTTTGTGAAAACCAATGAAATACTGTAGGAGGGTTGATCTCTTTCCAATTCAACAAAATGGACCTTCTAGCTATTAAAGTAAGAAATGCAATCATCCTTCGTGATGAAGAGGTTAAATTATTTGAGTCTATCATTGGTAGTCCAAAGATAGCAGTAATTGGATGAGGTTGTAAGTCTATATTTAGGACCGTTGAAATAATATCAAAAATATCTTTCCAATATTTCTCTAACAAGGGACATGACCAAAACATGTGAGTTAGAGAAGCAATCTCAGACTGGCATCTATCACATATTGGATTAATATAAGAGTAATAACGAGATAGTTTATCTTTGGACATATGAGCCCTGTGAACTACTTTAAACTGTATC
The DNA here is from genome assembly GCF_030028105.1 of Mobula birostris. NCBI lineage: Eukaryota > Metazoa > Chordata > Chondrichthyes > Myliobatiformes > Myliobatidae > Mobula > Mobula birostris. The sequence continues at coordinate 29,023,645 of NC_092380.1, read as the reverse complement.
AACCTATGCTTAGCACATACAGAGGATGAATTCACCAACTGAAGAATTTTTTCCCATTTTTCAGTCGGTATATTAATCTCAAGTTCTCTTTCCCAGTCAGCTTTAATTTTATTAGAGGCATCAGGACATAAATTCATAATTATATTATATACAATTGCTATTACACCTTTCTGAGAAAGATTTAAGTCTAAGATTTTTTCCAAAGTGTCCATTGGATATGGGTGTGGAAAATTAGGAGAGACAGTAATTAAAAAGTTTCTAATCTGTAAATATCTAAAAAAGTGAGATCTGGGTAAGTTATATTTATTAGAGAGTTGATCAAAAGACATAAAACAGTTATCCAAGAATAAATCGCGAAAAGATATTATACCTTTGGTTTTCCAATCAAAGTAAGCTTGATCCATCATGGAAGGTTGAAAAAGAAAATTTGATATAATGGGACTTGCTAGAATGAATTGATTAAACCCAAAAAATCTTCGGAATTGAAACCATATACGTAAAGTATGTTTAACTATTGGGTTATTCATTTGTTTATATGATTTAAAAGAAGTAAAAGGAAGTAAAGTTCCTAAAACCGAACCCAAGGAAAACCCTTGTAATGAATTAGATTCAAGATTTACCCAATGAGGGTTTAAAGATGCGTCCAAATCTTGTAGCCAAAATTTCAAATGTCGAATATTAATTGCCCAATAATAGAATCTAAAATTTGGGAGGGCAAGTCCCCCCTCCTTCTTGGATTTCTGTAAATATCTTTTACCTAACCTAGGATTTTTATTCTGCCAAATATATGAGGAAATTTTTGAATCTACGTTATCAAAAAAAGATTTTGGGATAAAAATTGGAACCGATTGAAATATATACAAAAATTTAGGCAAAATGATCATCTTAATAGCATTAATCCGACCAATCAAAGACAAAGAGATTGGGGACCATTTGGTAAATAAAAGTTTAATCTGATCAATTAAAGGTAAAAAATTAGCTTTAAATAAATCTTTATATTTTTTGGTAATTGTTATCCCTAAGTATATAAATGAATCAGTAACCAATTTAAATGGTAAACGTCCATAAATTGGTACATGCTTATTTAAAGGGAATAATTCACTCTTACTAAGATTCAATTTGTAACCAGAAAAGTTACTAAATTGAGCTAACAGATCTAAGATAGCAGGAATTGACTTCTCCGGGTTAGAGATATATAACAACAAATCATCTGCATATAATGATAGTTTATGCATTTCATTTCCACGGGTAATACCAACAATATTTGGCGAGTCACGGATAGCAATTGCTAAAGGTTCAAGAGCAATATTAAATAGTAAAGGACTAAGAGGGCAACCTTGCCTAGTACCGCGAAAAAGACGAAAAAAAGGAGATCTATAATTATTTGTACAGACCGAGGCTACCGGGGAGTAATATAACAATTTAATCCAAGATATAAATGTCAAATTAAAATTAAATTTCTCAAGAACATTAAATAAATAAGTCCATTCAACTCTGTCAAAGGCTTTCTCAGCATCTAATGAGATAATACATTCCGGGGTAGTAAGTAAGGGGGTATAAACAATATTCATTAACCTCCTAATATTAAAAGATGAATAGCGATTTTTAATAAATCCGGTTTGATCCATGGAAATAATTTGAGGTAACACCTTCTCCAGTCTAGTAGCTAGAATTTTTGAAAAAATTTTTGAATCTACATTCAGAAGAGATATCGGTCTGTAGGATGCACAATCCGTAGGATCTTTATTCTTTTTAAGAATTAAGGAAATAGAGGTTTCATAAAACGATTGTGGTAATTTACCTAAACTAATTGCTTCCTTAAATATTCTAGACAACTTAGAAGAAAGAATGGAGGAAAAAAATTTTTTAAATTCCACTGTAAACCCATCGGGACCGGGTGCTTTACCGGAATTTAATAATGAGATTGCAGTTATTATTTCTTCCTCTGAAATGGAAGTTTCTAATGATAAGCAATCTTCAGGAGATAGTTTCGGAAAACTCAATTTACTTAAAAAATCATGCATGAAATTAGAATCATGAGGAAAATCAGAATGATATAAAGAGGTATAAAATTCTTGAAAGGTTTGGTTTATCCCAACATGATCAACTGTGAAAGTATCATCCTGTTTGCGGATCTTAGTAATTTGACGTTTAACCGAATCAAATTTCAATTGGTTAGCCAGTAATTTACCCGATTTATCACTATGAATATAAAAATCACTTCTAGTTCTCATTAATTGATTTTCGATCAAGGATGTTAATAATAAGCTATGTTCCAATTGGAGTTCAACTCTGTGTTTGTACAGCTCCTTGCTAGGAGAAATAGCATATTTTTTATCAACTTCTTTAATTTTATCAACCAGTAGAAGTATTTCATTGTTAATACGTCTTTTCAAACCGGCCAAATAGGAAATAATCTGATCACGGATATAAGCTTTAAAGGCGTCCCAAACAGTTCCGTTGGAAACTTCATCCGTAGTATTAGTTAAAAAGAAGAAATCAATCTGCTCCTTTATAAATTTGACAAAGTCCTGATCTTGAAGCAAAATAGGGTTAAATCGCCATTGTCTGGTAGTACAAAAGGTATCCATTAACTTGATGGAAAGTTTCAATGGAGCATGATCTGAAATAGCAATAATGTCATAATTACAATCAACTACATATGGAATCAAACGAGAGTCAATCAGGAAATAATCAATTCAGGAAAAAGAACGGTGAACATGTGAAAAAAAGGAGAATTCCTTATCATTTGTATGTAGAAATCTCCAAATTTCTGAAATCCCAGCATCCAACATAAAAGAGTTGATAATAGTAGCCGCCTTATTCGGTAAAGCCGGACTACTTGTGGATCTATCCAACATGGGATTCAAACATAAATTAAAATCACCACCCATTATCAACATATACTCGTTTAAATTAGGAAGGGAAGTAAGTAAATGTTTAAAGAATTCAGGATAATCCACATTCGGAGCGTAAACATTAACCATAGCGACCTTTTTATTAAAAAGTACCCCCGTAATTAACAGAAATCTGCCATTAGGATCTGAAATGATGTCTTGATGAATGAATGTAATTGAGGGATCAATAAAAATTGAAACGCCTTTAATTTTGGCTTCAGCATTTGAGTGGTATTGTTCTTTCCAAAACTTAAAGAAGCGTTGACTGTCCTCTTTCCTTACATGAGTCTCTTGAGCAAAGATAATATGAGCATTCAGTCTTTGGAATATTTTGAAAATCTTTTTCCATTTTATTGGATGGTTTAAATCATTTGTATTCCAAGAGACAAAATTAATAGAATGAGCCATAACTAAAAATTAACCCTTTGGTAAGTAAGGGGTTAACCATAATGTGAGCTCATGAAATCGGAAGGGGAATACATGATTAGAGAGGAACTGGAAACCCCGACACTGGGGACATCTTTGTAGTTCTGAATCAGCCCAATAGAAAAAATTAAAAAAGAAAAAGAGCACCCCCTCCCCCAACCCCAAGTAGAAACCCGAACTGAGCCAGAGAAGGCTGAAGAAAGCGCTAACTAATACTAACTTTAACCCCATTTCTGCAGGGGGCAACTCCAAAAATATATGTTAGATAAGTGACCTCCCAAAGACTAATATGTGAAAAATAAACAGTATTGTAAATTAGTCTCCATAGTAAAAATTACTAAAATATATAAAATAAAAGAAACCAGTATCAGTGCATATAATTAGTTAATTATAAACGAGTAAATAAAAGAAACGCTTCCAAAATAAGAAAAATGGATTATGGGAAGAAGAAGCATAAGAACATGGCGTCCCGAAAAAAAATTATAGAAAAAGAAAGACAAGTCGCCATTTTAATTATGCGAAAATCAAAAATAGGAAGCATATAACTACAAATGACCGTCGGATCGGATCATTAGTAATAACAAAAAAGGATAAATTAAAACAAAAGGTTAACTAAGGGAAAGTGATGTTATTCACAGAAGATAAATATTCTATATAAGTTATAGAATAATCACTATAGTAATAAACAAAGAACAAAAATCTTAAACTTATAAAAAACCTTCATCGCACAGTAGTAGAAGGTTTATTTTGAAGAAAAACACCAGAGAGAAAAAAAATTGGTGCTGGAAGCACCCGACACAGATTAAGAGAGGGTATCTGTATCAGATGGGAAATTATCATCCAAAAAGCTCCGAGCGGCAGCTGTAGAGTGGAAGACATGACGATTTCCATCGGGAAGAGAGATTCTGAGTCGTGCAGGATACAGTAGTGCCGGTTTGAGATTTTTTTGATAGCATTTCGACATTAAAGGTTTAAAAGTCAGTCGTTCCTTCATCACTTCAGGACTGTAGTCTTGAACTATTCTGAAGGAATGCTGGTGATACTTGATCATCCCTTGTCGACGAGCGATCTGGAGAAGTTGTTCTTTAACATTAACATAATGGAAATGAAGAATAACTGGTCTGGGTTTGGAAACAGCCGCTGCTGACTTTACCCACGGTATACGATGGGCGCGATCGAGTAATGGAGGATCGTTGGGAAAAACTGAACCGAACGAATCCTTTAAAAGTTTAGCAAAGAATATTACAGGATCTCCAACCTCAACACCCTCGGGTAGGCCAATTAAACGTAAATTTTGTCTTCTCGATCGATTCTCAAGATCAATAACTTTGGATTTAAGTTGTTGGAGCTGTTTAGTAGTCGAAGCTAGATTCTTCTCTAAGATCTCAACTTTTGTATCCACCTTCTGAGATTTAGTATCCAGCTCAGAAATTTTTGCATTGTGTTTTTAAACATCAGCATTCAGGAATTTCAAAGATTCCGTGATTGATTTTAAATCTTCATTAAGGCTTTGACGATGTTGTTCAAATTGAGCAGTTAAACTTTCAGATAATTTTATCCGATGCTGCTCAAACATTTCCTCCAAACACTTCACCATAACTTCGTAAGTTAATTCCGTTGGTTTAGAGTCACCTTTCTTCTTTCCTCCGTTCCCATCAGCGTCTTTCCCATCTTTGGTTTTAGATCTCGTACTCATTTCTTTAAGCTCAAAAGTTACGATTGACAAAAAGAAGTCAATTAATCGATAATTCAGAGAGATAAAGTAAGTCTTCTGGTGTACTTAAAGTTGATTAGATCAAGGAGATCATAGGTTAAAAAGGATAACGGGAATGGAGCAAAGCCAGAGAGACGACCTCACTACATGAGCGCTCCCTGCAGAATCCAGTCCATGAGGACTGAGGTGCTTCAGTGGAGACTGGCTCTGTGGTCTGCAATCGGCCAGCAGCACTGAATGGAACTGAACTGAAATAAATTGAATTCTCCTGGGTTCCTGGTTTGAGGTTGATATTTTATGTGTTGTTTGCTTGCTTTTTGCCTTTTGTGCAAGTTCATCTTTTTCTTACACAATTTTTTTCTGGTTGAGGTGGTGCCAGCATACAACTCTTCCTCAGTCGACATCTTCCAGATAGCAAATGAAAATAGCTGTTTTCCTACATTTATGTCTATTTTTCACCTTTAGTGTATTTCTGGGATTGTTTAGAGCCTGTGATATACAGCTTGGAGATTGTTTGAGTGATCCAGCGCTTTGCTGGCTCTGAGAAGATTCCAGGAAGCTAGCATGTACTGGGTTGGCCTCGATGTGAAGAAACTTTGAGATGGGCCGCGAGCCAATGTTTGACTCTGTTTCGCCATTTAAAGCATTTATTGATCGCCGATTAAAGCTTCGAGGAAGCCTGAGACATCGAGCCGAATGCAGAAGGCAAGCGAGTTTCAGCGCCGACTGCCTGCCTTTTAATTGCTGCTGGAGAAGGAGTCTGTGAGTGGCCTATCGGTGTGTGGCTCCCTGTGGTGAACGGGTAGGCCTCTGCGTTCGTGTGGTGTCCCTCTTTTTCGATGATGGTCAGTGATATCGGAGGAGGGTATTGTGGTTTTCCATTTATGGATTGGACTCTTCCGTTTATAGACTGTGAACTTTTACAGACTTGCGGCTTTTATATTCTTTGTCTTTTTATTGCCCGTACCTGTTGGGTTTTTTCAGAGGTCGATGTTCCTGTTCCATTTTGTGCGGGGGGAGGGGTTTTGATGTATCTCTCTGAATGACTTTCATGTTCATTCTTTGTTTTGTGGCTATCTAGAGAAATACAAATTTCAACGTTGCATATGGATACATGTTTTAATAATAAATTAACTTTGACCTTTGTTTTCTTAAATGGTTTCCATGATGTTTCATGTCTGCCTGTAGGAGGATGAATCTCTGTGCTTTATTCTGCACATATACTTTGAACTTTTGCCTCATTGTTGGTTAACTTCTCACTGCTCCAAAACATCGACATATATACAATCATCAAGGACCCACATCATCCAACAATGTTCTCTTCTCGCTACTACAGTTGGCGGGAGATACAGGAGCCATAAGTCCCATACCACCAGCTTCAGCATCAGTTATTACCCTTCAGGTTCCTGAACCAGCGTAGGTACTCACCACAGTACAGAACTGACTCCACAACCTATAGACTCACTTTCAAGGATTCTATAACTTAGTATTATTGATTTATTTTCTTTTATTAATTGCATGCTATGACTTTTCTTCCACATTGGTTGTTTGTTAGTCTTCGCTATTATAGTTTTTCATAAATTCTATCGTATTTCTTTATTTTCCTGTAAGTGCCTGCAAGAAAACAAGCTTCAAGGTAGTATATGGTGATATATGCATCCATTGATAAAGTATACAAGCATACAAATTCCTCTGTACATTTTTTTTTGTCCATGTTACTGCTAGGTCTTATAGTATACTGTACATTTAACCAAGCTACATAAACAAATCTTTGGCATTGTAGTATTATTGAATATGCCAAACTCTAATTCTTCTAACTTAGCCAGTTCTTCAGGACAAAATATGTGTTTTTTTCAGAAAGATATGCCAAGAACTATGTAGTCATCTTTGCAGAATGGTACGTTACTCTTTATCATCAAGTGGAAACAGGAAGATGAAGCGTCAGTCAGAAGTATAGCTCAAAGTAAATTTATTATTGAAGTACATATTTATCACCATATTCTACTCTGAGATTCATTTTCTTACAGACATTAAGGTAAAGAAAAAGAAACATGACTGAATCATTGAAAAACTTCACCCAAACAAGGATGGGCAAACAACAAATTGCGTAGTTACAAAAAAAAAAGAAAAAACAATAATAATAAAAGAAATAAGTAATAAATACTGAGAACATGAGTTGTAGAATCCTTAAAAATGAGTCCATAGGTTGTCGAATCAGTTCAGTGTTGGGGTGAGTGAATGTATCCCTGCTAGTTCAGGAGCCTGATGGTTGTCGGGTGTAACTATTACTAAACCTCACAGTGTGGGATCTAAAGCTCCTGTATCACCTTTCCTATCAGCAATGTGAAGATGTCATAGTCTGGATGACGGGGGTTCTTGAGGATGGATGCTGCTTTCTTGTGGCAGCATTCCTTTTAAACACGCAAGTTAGGGTTAGTAGGTTGGGGGGATGCTGTGTTGGCACCAGAAGCATGGCGACTCTTGCGGGCTGCTTCCTGTGTTGGCTGTTGACGCAAAACAACACATTTTACTGAATGTTTTGATGTACGTATGAAAAATAAAGCTAATCTTAATCTTAACCAGTTGTAATTTTTTACTTTTAAGATGTTATAATTTCATCAACATAGAAATGGTTTTTCTTTGGTTATCATATTAAATTCCTTCATTATTTTAAATACTTTGATTAGATCATGTTTCAGTGTACTGAACTTGGGAAAACAAACTAAACTTATGCAACTTTGTCCTGGTATCACACTGGTTAATTTGCCCAGGGCATCGGGCCTTGAGTAGATTTAACCAGTGCTATTTTTAATTGAAGAATAAGTTCATTCTTCATCTTGGTTAAGATAAAAGACCAATATTCATTTAGTCCTATCTGATTATATTTTTTTTTTTGCATGCATACCAATGACAAAGACCTCATTCAGATCTGTGTGCACATCCCACAGGTCAGAGAACAAACTTCTCGCTGCCTCCTTCCTCTCAACCATTAATTGACCCATGGCACAACAGAGCAACAATAGGGCTTTTAATTTAGGAAAGAGTTCTTTGCAAGATGTTATCAAACATCAAGTGAAATAGAGGCTAGGCCACAGAAGGAACCATCAGGGCAGGTGAGCAAAACCTTGGTCAAGGTGGTCAAGTTTTTTAAGAGGGAAAAATAGATGGAGAGATTTAGGGAGGGAATTCTGGAGTTGAGGGCAATGGCAGCTGATGGAATGGTAGCCAAAAATAGAACAATTATATTCTGAAATAAGAAGAGACCAGCATCATGTCCTTGATAATGAAGCCTCCCCACCATCAAGGACATCTTTAAAAGGCACCATCCATCATTAAGGACTCTCACCACCCTGGCCATTTCTCGTTTCAACCATCAGGGAGGAGGCCCAGCAGCCTGAAGACCACACACAATGATTTAGAAAGAACTTCTTTGCCTCCACTGTCGGATTTCTGAATTGCTCACAAACCTATGAACACTACCTTGTTAATCCTTTTTGTTTGCACTATGTATTTTGCAATTGAGAGCAAGTTTACATCTTGCTCTATAACGTGGCTGGAAAACAATACTCAATGTTATAGGAACGGCATGTTCCCCTCCACCAACATAGTCCATGAATGCTATTTTGATCTCCCTTTGCACTACCTATGAATCTTTATATTTGTAATTGTAACTTTTTGTATGCACTGTACTGTTGCGGCAAAACAACACATTTCACAACACGTGTCAGTGATAATAAACCCGATTCTGAATTTTAGGAACATGATTATTTTGGAGGATTATAAGTAGGGAAGAATTTGCAGAATTGGGAATATGAAGCCTTTGGAAAGAATTAGAAAAGAGGTTAAGACTTTTTTGAAAAACTTCAAAGTTCAAACGATGTATATATCACCATGCACCCTACACTGAGATTAATTTTCTTGTGGGCATTCACAGTAAATATAAAGAAAATCAATAAAATCAATGAAAAATTACACCCTAGGATGGACAAACAATCAATGTATGAAAGAAGACCATCAGTGCAAATAAAAAAAACAAATAATAATGAATAAATAATAAATAATGAGGAACAGGAGTTGTAGAGTCCTTGAAAGTGAGTCAATAGGTTTTGGACTCAGCGCAGTTTTGAGGTAAGTGAAGTTATCAATTTGGTTCAGGAGCCTGATGGTTGATGAGTAATAACTGTTCCTGAACCTGCTGGTGTGGGACTTAAGGCTCCTGTACCTCCTTCCCAATGGCAACAGTGAGAGGAGAGCATGGTTGTTATTTAACCAGGGCAACATTGCCAGCAAACACAAGGCAGTGTAATGGTTAGCACAGCGCTTTACAGTACAGGTGTTCCAAGTTCAATTCCCACAGTTGCCTGTGAAGAGTTTGTACGTTCTCCCCTTGACCACATGGGTTTCCTCTGGGTGCTCTGGTTTTCTCCCACAGCCTAAAGACGTTTGGAAGGTTAATTGGCCATTGTAAATTGTCCCCTGATTAGGCCAGGATTAAAAGGGGGGATTGCTGGATGGCATCCCTTGAAGGGCTGTATCTCAATAAGTTTAAACAAAAGATTGGCTCCATTTATGCAGAGCATTTTTCCCCCTAAATAATCCCACTGGACAACTTCACTTGTGGCACGAGGCCCAGTGGCGGTTGGGTTGGCAGCAACAAAATTGTTTGGCTGCATTTTTCACCTTTCCTTTGGTGAATGTATTCTGTGGTATAAACAAGACCATTTTAAACTGCAGGAGGTGGAAATCTGACTGGATTAAGCTGCTTTCAAACATGTTTTTTTTGCCATTAGAGTGATATAATGAGCCTTCAACTATTTCAGACTATATAATTTATGATTGAAGCAATGACCTATTGCTTGAAAAATTGTTGAGAGTCTTAAGTTCTAAAGAGCGTTTGAAGAATGAAAATCAGTACCTCATAACTCTAATAAAGTGGCCACTGAGTGTACGTTTGTGGTCTTCTGCTGCTGCAGCCCATCCACCTCAAGGTTTGAAGTTTTCTGCATTCAGAAATGCTCTTCTTCACACCACAGTTGTAACATGTGGCTATTTGAGCTACTGTCACCTTCCTATCAGCTTGAACCAGTGTGGCCATTCTCCTCTGACCTCTCATTAACAAGGTATTTTTGCCCACAGTACTTCCACTCAGTGGATTTTTTTGTTTTTCCCACCGTGTGTGAAAATCGCAAGAGACCAGCAGTTTCTGAGATACACAGCAACAATCATTTCATGGTCAAAGTCTCTTGGATCACACTTCTTTCCCGTTCAGATGTTTGATCTGAAGAACTATTGAACCTCTTGACCATGGCTGCATGCTTTTGTGCATTGAGTTGCTGCCACATGATAGGCTAATTACATATTTGCGTTAATGAGCTGGTGTATCTAAAAAGTGGCCATTGAGTGTATTTAAATTTCTAATACCACTTAGTTCTGTGGAGGGTTGCAAACTCATTCAGTTCCAGTATCAAGGACATCTTCAAAATGCGATAACTCAAAAAAAGGTGGCATCCATCATTAAGGACCCTTGCCACCCAGGACATGTCCTCTTCTCATTTCTACCGTCAGACTGGAAGTATAGGAGCCTGTAAACACACACTGAATATTTTAGAAACAGCTTCTTCCTCTCTGCCATCAAGTTTTTGAACAGACAATGAACCAACCCATGAACACTACACTTTTTTTTCACTATTTATTTAACTTTTTTAATACAGTATTGTGCAAAAGTCTGAAGCACGTTTATATAGCTAGAGTGTTTAAGATTTTTGCACAGTACTGTATTTGTCAACTTGGAGCAGAGAGTGAGTTTGTAAATCTGGCAGGAGCAAAGATTGTTGGGAGTGGCGAGGGTAGAGCGCTGCGGGAAGGGAGTGGGACAGGTGGTAGAGAAGGAGTGCCGGAGTAGGGGGTGGTGCAGGTGCAGGTGTAGGTACACCCAGCCCTGAGACTCCAGACAGGTCATTTGATTCCAACAATTGATCATTACAGATTGTTGCTCTGGTGCTTCCCGTTCCCTTCCCCTTTTCCCAACCATGATTTCCCTCTCTGTACCCCCTTCCCACTCTCAGTCTGCAAATAGGGACCCATATCAGAATCATGTTTCTTTACGTCTTGCATTTGTACTATCACAAAACAACATTCATAGAACATACGTTAGTAGATATTAAACCTGATTCTGATTCTTCTTGGATCTTTGCGCCTTCAGTGTTAGTTTTTTCATGTTCACTTGTCATGTTCATTAAAAACAAAGATCGATAGATTTCTGAATCAAAGGGATGTGGGCATTATGCTGGAAAATGGTGTGTTCACAGTCTGTGTTGCCTGTACCCATGTGGCTGTGCTGCGGACGCACGCAAGGTTTTCATTGTATTTGTACTTCACTGTACAATGATCTCAGCTATTAGTGAAGCCATGATGTTAATGAATAGTGGAGCGGACTGAAAGTGACAGATAACACTGAACTGATTCCACAACGTATGGACTGTTTAGGACCCTAGTAATTTCTGTAGCCAAAGGGTTGTGAATCTGTGGAAATGGCCTAAGGATGCTGTGGAGGCCAAGTCGTTGGGTATATTTAAACTGAAGGTTGATGGGTTCTTGTTTAGTAAGGGTATGAAAGGTTACAGGGAGAAGGCAGGACAATGAGGTTGAAAGGGGTTATCAGCCATGATGGAATGGCAGAGCAAACTTGCTGAGTTTAATTCTTCTCCTATGTCTTTGGACTCACTGTTGAGGGCTCTACAACTCATGTTCTTGGTATTCCCTCTCCCTCTCACCCTCCCGCTCTCCCCTCCCCCCTCCCCCCTGCCCCCTTCCCCCTCCCTTCTCCCCTCTCTCTCCCCCATCCACATCTCTCTCCTGATCTCTCACTCTATTTTTTCCTTGTATTTGCACAGTTTGACTTGTACAGTGGTTGTTTGGAAGTGTCTGTAGTTTTTCATTGATTCTATTGTTGTGCTTTGTTCTACTTTGAATGCTTGCAAAAAATGAGTGTAATGGTACTATATGGTGACCTATGCGTACTTTGAGAATAAATTTACTTTGAAATTTAAATGGCTTACACTTACTCCTAATTTTTATGTCATACCCTTCTTACCTGTACAGGTTGTTCCAGGTAAGCTCAGAAGTGGAGGCAAGAACTGTCTTCTTACAGTTTGCGCAGAAGATGAGGCCGTTCTATGAAGTAGCTTCGGGCTTGCTGAAACTTGACACTGTGCAACAGCTGACTGACTGTCTGCGAAGCCACCCAGACTGGCCCTTGGCCCACATTGCTGTGGAGATGGGCATGAAGGAGAGCTTCCGCCACAATCACATAATGAGGTAAAGGATTTGTGTTTCAAAGTTGTAGGGATATAAATTACTGCCTTCTTTTGTTTCCTATAGCCAATGGTGTAAATTTTCAATAGTAAATGATGACTGATGCTGGGCTGGCGCGCATGGACAATATCCTTGGGACCAGACTCCAAGTAAATACCCATCCAAGCTCAGCTCTGCCCGAGGTTCTGCATTGGACAACTTGGGGAAATGGTTAACACAAGGGATTCTGCAGATGCTAGAAGTCCACAGCAAATCACACAAAATGCTGGAGGAGCTCAGCAAGTCGGGTTTATTGTCATTTAACTGTATACATCTATATAATATATATAGCCATAAAATGTATATAGAAATGAGACAACATTTCTCTGAACCAGGATGTAAAGCACAATAGTGCACATAACACATGATAACTTATGAAGGTAGGGATAAAATCTGTAGATGAATCACACATAAGTAACAAACTAAAGTGCATTCATTTAAATATTGGCAGGTACGGAACAGATTAACCAGTGACATTTTGAACATGATGCAGCCGGGAGTTCAAAATTCTAATGACCTGAGGGAAGAAACTGTTTCTCATCCTGACCGTTCTTGTTTTTATACATCGTTGTTTCCTGCTTGATGGTAGAATGTCAAAGAGGATACCAAGGGTCCAGAATATGCAGCGCTCCTGATAAATGTCCCCAATGGATGGTAGGGAGACCTCTCAGGTGTTCTCACAGTCCTTTGTAGGGACTTCTGGTCCAATGCTTGACTGCTCCCGTACTAGATGGAGATGCAACTTCTCAGGACATTTTCAACAGTGCTCCTGTAAAACACAATTAAGATGAGGGGCGAGAGCCTTGCTTGCCTCAGTCTTCTTAGGAAGTGGAGGCGCCTCTGTGCCTTCTCGTTGAGGGAGGTGATATTAAGGGATCAGGTGAGGTAATCTGAGATGTGAACTCCCAGGAACTTGATAAACTTAACTCACTCTATGGAGGAGCCATGTATTCGCAGAATGGGGTGGTTTGTCTGCACCTCCTGTCGTCCACAATAATTTCCTTTGTGTTCTCCACATTCAGGCTTGGGTTTTTCTTCTCACACCAATCCACCAGCCACTCCACTTCCCCTCTATACTCCATCTTGTCATCATTCTTGATAAGTCAAACCATTTTTGTGTCATCTACAAACCTGATGACACGGTTTGAGCTGGATCCTGCGAGACAGTCATGCATCAGCAGTGGGCTGAGCACACAGCCTGGGGGGGCACTAGTTCTCAGCGTAATGGGACTAGAGACACTCCTGCCCACACGGACTGACTGTGGCCTTACCGTTAAGAAGTCCAGTATCCAATCGCAGAGGGGTGTGTTGAGACCCAGTGAGGACAGTTTCCCCATCGGTTTCTGGGGTATGATGGTGTTGAATGCTGAACTGAAATCTATAAACAGCTGTTTGGCATATGAGGCCCCATTTTCCAGGTGGGACAGGACAGAGTGGAGGGCAGAGGCTATTGGATCATCAATGAATTGATTTGATTTGAGTGTCAGGAGGGAACCAAAGGTGAGTGAGCTGCCCCAGAAAAGACACGACCAGGCCCTTCACCGAGTTGCTACTCCTTCCTGGACACCTTGTACTCTGAAGTCAGGCAGCAGCTATGAAAGGGAATCAAAGCCTCTGGCCAAGGCACTTCATCAGGACTGAAGGTTCTCATCCTGAAGAATTGTCTGGTTATTCCTCTCCATGGATGTTGGGTGACCTGCTGAGATCCTCTAGTATTTTGCATGTTTTTCTTAGGAAAGTGGTTCATGTAGCGAATGGACGGTTGATGTGTTCTGAGATACAGGACCATGGGAGGAGTTTGTCTGGGGTCATTAGTGAATATTATTTTAAAAAAGTAAAATCTGTTTTCAAAGTACGTATAAGTTACCATATATTACATCGAGATTCATTTTCTTCAAGGCATTTATAAGAAAAAAAGAATTAAAATAGAAATTATGAAACACTATACATAAAACAAAGACTGACAAACAACCAATGAGCAAAAGAAGACAAATTGTGTAAGTAAAAATAATAGAGAGAACATGAGTTTTAAAGAGTCGTCAAAATGAGTCCGTAGGTCGTAGAATCAGCTTAGAGATGAGGTGAGTGAAGTTATCCATGCTGGTTCAGAAGCCTGATGGTTGAAGGGTAATTACTATTCCTGAACCTAGTGGTGTGGGACCTAAGGCTCCTGTATCTCCTGCCCAGTGGCAGTAACGAAAAGCAAGGTATTTATTTTAGCAGCTGTTAAACTTTACCTGGATCAACAGAAGTGCGTATCATCCAAGACAAAGTTTAATCATCAGACTTAAGAGATAAAGATTTGAAATAAGAGTTAGAATCAGTCTTAATATTACTAGCATATGTTGTGAAATTTGTTGTTTTGCAGCAGCAATACATTGCAATACATAATAATAAAAAAAGTATAAATCACAATAAGAAAAAATAACACACACACACACACACACACACACACATATAATTGTGATTAAATGGGACACATCAGGACTAATACATTTTTGGCCCAGTTGTGCGGCTGCTCCAACTGGTACCATAAAACTGAATATTAGCTCCTAACAGTTACTGATGGAGAAATCTATTAATATACATTTCAGAGTATAGAGTGTCCTGGAAGGGGTAGCACTTCTGGTGAAGGAGCTAGTCATGTACTTTTTGGGGCAACTCACTCACCTTTGGTCCCTATTGGACACTCAGTTCTCACCTGTCGCTGTAAGTAGCTGTTTGAATGCGACCGCAGCCACATCCTGGTACACCAGTTCAGCAAGCAGCTAAACCAGGAGAGGATAGCCAGTGGGCCTCATTCTTCAATGAAATAGGGACATGCCTATCCTAGTATATAAAGTCATCCTGTGGAGTGGGTGGATAAACAGCGAGATCCAACGACCAAGAAGGTGGTCTGCAATGCTTCACAGATAGCGAAGGGCGTGATAAAGCACAGAAGTCATGGTCATCCACTGCAACCAAGGAAGACCCCAGTTTGTGATGACTACTCATACCATTAGATCTGGACTTTCGAGGTCAAGACAGTGGAACTGTCCCATTGCAATGACTTCCACTTTAAAAACCCTCGCATACAGCTTTCACTGTCATCATCAGTTTGACAGACAACGAAGATACTGTAGTGTTCTTTTGATTGGCTGTAAATGTACAAAATTAGCGCAGACACCTCGTGCAGCTACTGGACTGCCTTCATACAATGCTTTTGACGATTGCATCTTCCAAATTTTCATTTCCATTGTAACATTCAAAATGATTGTTGATTCTTCAAGTTCTTCGTAGTTTCTAACTTGTTGAAATAGTGAAATCGCTTCCTTTTCACTCCTGGCCATTCTGGCATCTCGAAGCCTGAATGCTTGAAACTTCAGTGAGAACAATTCTAAATTGTCTTGCTGCTTATTTCTTGCCAACTATCAGTGACAAAAATCATTGTTTTATAAACACAAACAACTAACGCTATTTAAAAACTCTGCACTCTAAGCCTGTGTAATGGCCACACAAGCGCACACGACTGACACTTGTTAGAAACGGTTCAGCAGCAGTCTCCTGTCCCAATCAGGCAGCATAGTGTCCCAAATAAACGAAGGATATCCTGACTATTTTCTTGATTAGTTTTTGTTCTTTAAGCGTTGTCCCAAATAAGCAGGAAATTCTGGTAGCATCAGCGGGGAGGGGGCATGGTAGTGTGGCAGTTAGTGTAAGGCTTTACAGCGCCTACAATTTGAAGGTTGGGGTTCAATCCCTGCTGCTGTCTGAAGGAATTTATATGCTCTTTCTGTGACTGCGTAGATTTCCTCACAGTACTTCTGTTTCCTTGCGCATTCCAAGGGCATATGTGTTCAAGTTAATAAGTTGTGGGCCTGCTACATTACATTAAAAGCATGTTGATACTTGCGGGCTGCCGCCAGCGCAGATTCGGACTGTGTTAGTTGTTGATGTAAACAACGCATTTCACAATATGTTTTGATGTACATGTGATAAATCTAACCTTTAATCTTTGAAAGAGAGAAAAAGATTAACAATTCAGGTCAAAGACATTCATCATGAATTCTGACCTGCAGAATGTTAGCCACATTTTCTATTTTTGTTTCATATTTTGAACATCTGCATTTTTTTTGTTCGATTTTCATTTACTGGTCTTACCAGGTTTGGCCAATTTGCGTCCCTCACCAACTGCAGTCTAAAGTTCTGGATATTGAATACACCTTCCAAGGTGTTTTACGGGAGATGTATTCAATCCCTTAAGGAGTTATAAGGGCAATTGGCTGAAAGCATCAAAGAATGTATTTATGGAAGAAAGAAGAAAGTTTGAAAGAGGAAATTGAAGAGATTAGTAGGTTGACTAAGTAGATAATATGGCAACTGATAATGGGGTGATTATCTTTAGATTTAACAAGAGGCATGGATTGGGGGGGCAGTCATATTTGAAAGTTTGGAGCTGGTAAAGCTATGGAGTGACTTGGAAACGATGATAATTTAGAAATTAAGAGGTTGCTTAATCAGAAGCCAATGCAGCTCATCAAGCCCAGAAATAATAGGTAAATGGGAGGGCAAGGTCTCATGTTTACAGAGAAGAAATGCAGGAGTGCCTTGGAATATAATAACTATTTAAACAGGGGTTCATGCAGGTTTATATAAAATTCATTAACTGTAATTATGTAAAATAAAACCAATAATGTGATCACACCTCAGCATCACCAGGTTAGTTCAAAGTTCAAGGTAAATTCATTGTCAAAGTACGTATATGTTACCATACATTACCCTGAGATTCATTTTCTTGTGGGCATTCACAGTAGATACAAAGAAATAATCAGTGAAAACCTACACACAAAGTTGGACAAAAGAAGATGAACTCTGCAAATACAAAAAAAAGACATTAATATGCTTTATGATGTGTGGTGGAAAAGGCATAACAGCGCCGCTTTCACCTCAGACGGTTAAAGAAGTTTGGTATGGGCCCCCAAATCTTAAGAACTTTCTACAGGGGCACAATTGAAAGCATCCTGACTAGCTGCATCACTGCCTGGTATGGGAACTGTACTTCCCTCAATCGCAGGATTCTGCAGAGAGTGGTGCATCTATAGATGTGAACTTCCCTCTATTCAGGGCATTTACAAAGATAGGTGTGTAAAAAGGACCCGAAGGATCATTGGGGACCTGAGTCACCTCAACCACAAACTGTTCCAGCTGCTACCATCTCGGAAATGGTACCACAGCATAAAAACCAGGACCAACAGGCTCCGGGACGGCTTCTTCCATCAGGCCATCAGACTGCCTAACTCATGCTGCTGCAACTGTATTTCTATGTTATATTGACTATCCTGTCATGCATAGTATTTATTATAAATGACTATAAATTACACATTGCAAGTTTTATTTTTACACAGAGAGGCGGTGGGGGAGTGGTACCTGGAATGGGCTGCCAAGGGTAGTGGGGCAGGCAGGTACAATAGAGGCGTTTAAGAGGCTGCTAGACAAGCGTTGAGTGTGTAGGGAACGGAGGGAGATGGAGTTACTTTAATTTCATGGTTGACAGCTCTCCGCTCATCTTTTCTGAAGTAATTTGTATTCAATTCCCGATGTAATAGATGTACACAGTTCCTCAAAAGTGGAGTCACAGGTCGACAGGGCGGTGAAGATGGTGAGAGGGAGAGTCGGGGGCTGGTTGATAGAGGAACAGAGGGAAGGAATCAAGGTGGAAGAGAAAGGGAGGGGTGAACGAGACAGAGGAGAAGGGAAAGAGGGAGGGGGGGTGGAGGAAGGAGGGAGGGGGAGGTGGAAGGAGGAGGAGGTGGAAGAAGGAGGACAAGGTGAAAGAAGGAGGAGGAGGTGGAAGAAAGAGGAGGGAGGGAGAGGTTTGAGGAAGGACCATAAGACCATAAGTCATAGGAGCAAAATTAGGCCTTTTAGCCCATCGCGTCTGCTCCACTGTTCAATTATGGCCGATCCTTTTTTCTCTCCTCCTCAACCCCAATTCCCGGCCTTCTCTCCACAACCTTTGATGCCACGTCTAATCAAGAACCTATCAATCTCTGCCTTAAATACACCCAACAACCTGGCCTCCACAGCTGCACGGGACAACAAATTCCACAAATTCACCACTCCTTTGCTAAAGAAATTTCTCCGCATCTCTGTTTTAAAAGGGCGCCCCTCTATCCTGCGGCTGTGCCCTCTTGTCCTCGACTCTCCCACCATGGGAAACATCTTCCATATCTACTCTGTCTAGGCCTTTCAACATTCGAAAGGTTTCAATGAGATCCTCCTCCCCCTTGTCCTTCTGAATTCCAGGGAGTGCAGACCCAGAGCCATTAAATGTTCCTCGTATGACAACCCTTTCATTCCCGGAACCTCCTCTGAACCCTCTCCAATATCAGCACATCTTTTCTAAGATGAGGGGCTAAAAACTGTTCACAGTACTCAAGGTGAGGCATCACCAGTGCCTTATAAAGCCTCAGCATCACATCCTTGCTCTTGTATTCTAGACCTCTTGAAACGAATGCTAACATGGCATTTGCCTTCCTCACCACCGACTCCACCTGCAAGTTAACCTTCAGGGTGTTCTGCACAAGGACTCTCGGGTCTCTCTGCATCTCAGATTCCTGGATTTTCTCCCCATTTAGAAAATAGTCTGCACATTTAACTTACCCCCCTCACTTTAAGTGCATACCCACCGGTATTGGAAAATTTCCCCCAGGGATGAAGTTACTGGCTGCCCACTGTATCTGTGCCCTCTATAAACTCGATTAGATTTCTCCTCAGCCTCTGCTGCTCCAGAGAAAACAACCCAAGTATGCCCTCTAATCGAGGCAGCATCCTGTTGAGCCTCTTCTCGACCCTCTCCAAGGCCCCCACATCCATCCCTGTAGTGGGGCAACCAGAAATGAACCCAGATGTGGCCTGACCAAAGTTCTATACAGCTGCAAATCGTAACTAACCAACTCTTGAACTCGGTGCCTCGACCAATAAAGGCCAAGCGTGCCGTGCAGCTTCTTTACCATCCTATCAACCTGTACGGTTACTTTCAGGGAGCTTTTGGACCACAGGGTCCACCTCTATGTCAACACGATTGAGGACCATAATACCCTATTTATTTATTGAGATACAGCACGTGGCCAAGTGGTTAAGGTGTCAGTCTAGTGATCTGAAGGTTGCTAGTTCGAGCCTCAGCTGAGGCTGCGTGTTGTGTCCTTGAGCAAGGCACTTAACCACACATTGCTGTGCGACGACACCAGTGCCAAGCTGTATGGGTCCTAATGCCGGTCTTCCATAAACCTTGCCCAGGCCTGCACCCAGGAAACCTTCCAAGGCGCAAATCCAT
This sequence comes from Mobula birostris, assembly GCF_030028105.1. Classification (NCBI taxonomy): domain Eukaryota; kingdom Metazoa; phylum Chordata; class Chondrichthyes; order Myliobatiformes; family Myliobatidae; genus Mobula; species Mobula birostris. The sequence continues at coordinate 29,003,940 of NC_092380.1, read as the reverse complement.
GGTCTCATGAGACTAACGGATGCCTATATACACATTGCACATTTAGACAGAGATGTAACGGAAAGATTTTTACTCCACATGTATATGAAAGATGTAAGTAATAAAGTCAATTCAATTCAATTCAATTCAATTCAACAGGAGTTGAAATTGAGTCCATAGGTTGTGGAATCGGTTCACTGTTGATTTGAGTGAAGTTTTCCATGTAGGTTCTGGAGCCTGATCGTTGAAGGGTAATAACTGTTCCTGAACCTGATGGTTTGGGACCTAGCATGATTCACTTGTTTTGATGCAGGATATCTATTGCATATTTTCAGTTAGGGTGTCTGAGGAGCAGGTTCATCATGAGAATAAAAAGCAATTTTGTTTTAAGCTTTTAAGTTCCTCGGCAGTAGGCTCTGGGACAGCTTCTTCCACTAGGCCATCAGACTGATTATCTCACGCTGATTTGAGTGTATTTCTACGTTACATTGTCTGTTCTATTTATTATAAATTACTTTGATTGCATATTGCACGTTAGACGGAGATGTAATGTAAAGATTTTTACTCCTCATGTATGTGAAGGATGTAAGAAATAAAGTCAATTCATTCAATTCTCTGCACAGCTGCATCAACGACACAGAAAGTCAAGAGGGCATGACTCCTCTACATCTGGCTTGCAAGAAGGGGGATGTAGACTGCATTCGGGAGCTTGTGGAAGGATGTGGAGCTCGCTTGGACGTTGCAGATAAGAACAGGGAGACAGTCTATCACTATGCTGCTAAGCAGTCAAATTGTCAGATCATTGAGGTATGCACGAAATTTTAGAATTATCCTTGTTTAAAATCCTGCATTTACTAAATATTCTGTCTGATAAAAAATATCATAACAGAGGCTATTCTGCCTATTGTGGTTATGCCTGATTTTTTTAAGAGGAGTTACCAATTAGTTGTTGCACACTCAGCGGCCACTTTATTTAGTACACCTGTACACATGCTTGTTAATGCAAATATCTGATCAGCCAATCATATGGCAACAACTCAATGTATAAAAGCATGCAGACATGGTTAGCCAGTGCAGTTGTTACTCAGGCTAAACACGTGAATTAAGTGACTTAAACCATGGAATGTTTGTTGGTGTTAGACTGGGTAGTTTGAGTATCTGAGAAACTCCTGATCTCCTGGATTTACAAAGAATGGTGTGAAAATCAAAAGCACCCAGTGAGCGGCAGTCCTGTGGGTGAAAATGCTTTGTTTGTGAGAGGTCAGAGGAGAATGGCCAGATTGGATCAAGCTGACAGGAGGGCGTCAATATCTCCAATAACCACATGTTACAACAGCGGTGTGTGGAAGAGTAATTCTGAACATACAATACGTCAAACCTTAAAATGGATAGGCTATAGCAAGAGAGCATTACTGGTGTACGTTCTGCTCTTCTTTGCAAACCTGCATTTTTCTTTCTTTTCAGATATATCTTCAGCTCTCTTTTGATAGATAGTATGAATTAGTGGGCATGTGGCTAAGTGGTTAAGGCATTGGACTAGCTACCTGAAGGTCGTGAGTTCAGGCCCCAGCCGAGGGAACGTGTTGTGTCCCTGAGCAAGGCACTTAATCACACATTGCTCTGTGACGACACCGGTGCCAAGCTGTATGGTTCCTAATGCCCTTCCCTTGGACAACATTGGTGTTGTGGAGAGAGGAGACTTGTTGCATGGGCAACTGCTGGTCTTCCATAAAACTTTGCCTAGGCCTGCGCCCTGGAGAGTGAAGACTTTCTAGGCGCAGATCCATGGTCTCGCAAGACTAACGGATGCCTTTTTTTTAAATGAATTTGCTTTCAGAACCTTTAAGTATAAATTTATTTAAAATCACGCGGTTCTCTGGTAATCGCCGATTTATAAGTGGTATTAAAGATAGAATGTAATGGAACTGTTCAGATCATGCAGTGTCTATGGAGAGAAAAGCAATTAACTTCATTGACCTGCAATGTTAACTGAGTGTTTTTCTCCACAGATGGTGGAAAGAAATTTATTCCTCTAAAGAGTGGTGAATGTTAGAAATTGGAGAATGTTAGAAGTCTTGAAGGATCTTGGCCTGAAACAGTGACTGCTTATTCCCTCTATAGATGTGGCTTGACTCGCTGAGTTCCTACGGCAGTTTTTGGTCTCTGGATATCCAGAATCTGCAGAATCTCTTGTGTTTATGTTTAGAATTCTGTATCCATGGGGGCTATGGAGGCCCTGTTGCCTTTTTTTTTTGATCAGAGGCCAATAGATTTTTGGATATCAATGAATATTGGATTAGATTAGGTTAATTTTATTTGCCACTTGTACATCAAAACATTGAAACACAGTGAAATGTGTTTTTTGTGTCAATGACCAACACTGTAAAAGAATGTGCTGGAAACTCTGCAAGTGGTTGCTATGCTTCCGGCACTAAAATAGCATGCCCACAAAGTTCTAACTGTAACCTGTATGTCTTTTGGAATGTGGAAGGAAACCGAAGCATTCGTGCACTCATGGGAAGAACGTACTAACTCCTTATAAACAGCGGTGGGAATTGAGCCCAGATCTTCCAATCACAGGTGGTGTAAAGATGAAGACAAAATACTGCAGGTACTGGAAAGCTGAAATAAAATCAGCGAGCATGGAATTGCTCGGTAGGTCAGGCAGCATCTGTGGAGAGAGAAATACGGTTAACATTTCAAGTGATGAGATTTTTGCAGAATTAGAATCGTTTAGAAATAAATATGTTTAACAACAGAAGTTGTTGCAGAGAAGGGGGAGGGAGGATGAATTGTCTTTAGTGTAAAAATTTTTTTTCTCCAGAGAGGCTGCCTGACCTACTGAGTGTTTCAAGCATTTTATTCCAGATTTCCAGAGCTTTTGTTTTTGTTATCATCATCCTCTGAACCAACGTGCCTAAAAAAAAGTAGGGTACTTGTATTCAAGCTAAAAATCTGAAAGCCATGGTGGTAGAACTTAAAGATGCTGAACTTGTGGTTTCCTCCTTGAGACCTCTATAATGAAATTATGGGGAAAGTAAAGTCTGCTCTTTGCTGACATCAGAGATGAAGAGCTGTAAAGATTAAACTACATTTTGGCCAAATTTCTAGCAGCATGAGGCAAAATTTAAGAGCCAAAGCATTGGACGGGACAAGTGTTTAGTCTGCTTTGAAACTGACTTCATTATGTCATTTTCCTTATCCAGTAGTTTGTATTACAGAACTTTGAGTGTGATTTCATGTCTAGTGAACTACATTCTTGCCTAATATGAAAACACGAACTTTGTCTGGGGCAGCTTATGCAAAGACTGTTGTATAATTAAGAAACTTCTCTGTATTTGAAGAGAGACACAATGTCTTGAGGTTAGTTGAACTGTTCACTGTGTGGCTGAGAATTTCAAGCTTCAGGGCAATAGATTTTCGATATCCAATGAAAAGTAGATAATATATACCTGGAGGAAAAGTAAATAATTTGCAAACCATTGAAACTAAAGGAATTGAAAACTCCCAAGGATACTATATGGTTGCTGTGTGGAAAAAGGCCATTCAGCCCATGAAGTTTCTACTTGATTGACACTAAAGCATTCGAACTGGGACTATTCCCTTGCCATCATCTCACAGCCTTGCAAATTATTTTCTTTAAGAAAATATTGAATGCAATAATTTAATCTGCTTTAATTGTCTCCTGTAATGCGTTTTGCATCCAAATATCTTGCAATTTTTCACTCATGTCTTTTACACAGAGAGTGTTGGGAATGTGGCATACCCTGCCAGGAATGGTGTTAGAGGCAGATATGTTAGGGGCATTTAAGAGACTCTCAGATGGGCACATAATTAATTAAAAATGGAGGGCTATGTCAGAGTGAATGGTTAGATTGATCTTGGAGAAGGTTAAAACGGTAGCATAGTGGTTAGCACAGTGCTTTACAGTACCAGCGACCTGAGTTGAATTCCCGGCATTGCCTGTAAGGAGTCTGTATATACTCTCTGTGACTGCATGGGCTTCCTCCAAGTACTCTGGTTTCCTCCCACAGTCCAAAGATATACCGGTTGGTAGGTTAATTGGTCATTGTAAATTGTCCTTTGATTAGGCTAGGATTCAATCAGGGGATTGCTGGACAACATGGCTCGAAGGGCCAGAAGGACCTATTCTGCGCTGTATCTCAATAAATAAATAGATAAGGTTGGCACAACATTGTGGTTCTAATGGCCTGTACTGTGCTGTGTTATGTTCAATGTCCTATGGACCTTTGGTTCTTGTGACCATTACCTTCATTCCACTTCCCCTAGTTTTGACTGCCAGTGGGAACAGCCCTCTCTATCTACTCTTGTTTTTACTCTGCATGGTTTTTAATACCTCTATCAGAATGTTTTTGCAAACTCTCTTCTAGGGAGAACAGCCCCAGGTTCTCCTATCTGTCCACATAACCATCTCCTCGCATATCGGGAATCATTTTGGTAGTTCTTCAAAGCCTTCACTTCTTTCCTAAAGTGTGTTGTCTAGAACTAGACACAATCCTTCAGCTGTGGCTACATCAATGTTTTATAATGTTCATCATGACTGTGCACTAGTTTACAACACCTAATGCTGTTCCTTCACTGACCAGTAGCCTTTTTCAGCGCCTATTTCTGCCTAGCTTCTTCTGCTTTCCCACTCTACTGTGAATTCTTAACACTCAAACTATTTGATTGCCTAAGCATTACCTTATGGCTTGGCTCCTCCTGAGAACCAGTTCCTCAGCCTGTTCCTTGGGCTCATCTTTTCTCTTTCGAAAAGGCCGTGTTTTGCTGGTAAATGAAAATGATAAAAAGGTATTATAGATATATGTAACAAATAAAGATTAGCTTTACTTGTTACATATACATCGACACATACAGTGAAATGCATCATTTGTGTCAATGACCAAAACTGTCCAAGTATGTGCTGTGGACAACCTGCAAGTTTTCCCATGCTTCTAGTACCAACGTAGCACGATCACAATTTCCTACCCCTTACTGTTCCGTACATCTTTGGAATATGCAAGGCAACACACGTGGTCACGGGGGAAAATATACAGACTCCTTACAGACAGCGGCAGGAATTGACCCCCAAGTATTGTCATGCTGTAAAGCGTTATGCCAGCTGCTAGGTGAGCCTCTCTGCTCCTAGTTCTCACTGACATGATGAAAAGAACAGGTAAAGACAAGTAGGAGCAATATCAGAAGACAAGTGAACATTTGTCAACTTGTGATGTTGACACCATTAGAGTAAATAATCTAATGTCCTAATGAAGGGTCTCAGCTCAAAGCATTGACTATTTATCTCTCTCCATAGATGCCTGTTGACATACTGAGTTCCTCCAACGTTTTGTGTGTGTTACTCTGGATTTTCAATATCTACAAAATTTCTTGTGTGTATGAGATACTATAACAGCTTTGGCAGGTTGGAGGGCATGATAAGTACTTATTCATCCCAATAGCATTGTTGTAGAATTTTGTAACTAAAAGTACTTTTCTTCTCTCATTGTTTCAATATGGTTGCTTTTCATTTGGTGCAACTATACTGAAAAATAACATTAATTCAACTGAGGTATTTTGGTGACAATAGTTCTGTTCTCTGTTGAACTGACCTGTTAGCTCGGCCTCTCCATTCTCTTTCTTTTTTTTGGAATGGTCTAACGGTGAAACTGTACATGGAATGTGCACATGAAATTCCATACCCAAGATGGAGAGAAATATAATCTGGACAGAACTTCTTCTGTTTGCTTAGATCATAGAACACTATAGAACATTACAGACCCTTTGGCCCATAATGTTGTGCTCAGCTTAACCTACTCTAAGATCAATCTAACCCTTCCCTCATACATAGCTGTCCATTTTCCTATCATCCATCTGTCTATCTAAGAGTTTCTTAATGTCCCTAATGTATGGCTCTACTACCGCACTTGGCAGAGTATTTACCATTACCCTGGCAGTGCATTCCATGCACCCACCGCTCTGTGTTTTTAAAAAAAAAACTTACACTTGATATTTCCTCTATACTCTCCTCCAACACCTTAAAATTATGCCCCCCCCCCCCACCTCCGTATTAGCCATTTCGGCCCTGGGAAAAAGTATTTGGCTATTTGTTCGATCTATACTTTTTATCATCTTGTACACCTAGGTCAAGTCGCCTCTCATCCTCCTTCACTCTAAAGAGAAAAGCCCTAGCTTGCGCATCCTATCCTCATAAAACATGCTCTCTAATCCAGGCAGTATTCTGATAAACCTAAGCTTCCACATCCTTCCTATAATGAGTTCCACCTTCTAAGATTAGCAAGGCTAATTAAAGAGAAACACTCAAAAAGTTTAAAGAACTCAGTGTTACAGATAACATCTATGGAGGGATTGGTAGCCAATGCTTTGGGTCGAGAACCTTACCATAAACGTTAACTGTCCATTTCCTTCAATAGGTGCTGAATTCCTCCAGCTCTTGAGTGTTGCTCCAGATTCCAGTATCTGCAATCTCTTGTTCCTCTTTATTTAAATTGGAGTTAGAACATTAGCAGAAAATGAGAATAAGGCTGGGAAATGTCTTCCGGATTGAGAGGGTCATCATCTGTGCAGTGATATTGTTGCATTGGCCGATATCTGATGGAGATTAAGAAGTGCAAGAGGTGATGGTCGAGCATTTAAAATCTGAGAGAGATTAATGGTAGGTGTTGTGAGGACAGCATAGAACTAGAGTACAGCTTCCGGATAAGAGGTGTGTATTCCAGATAAAGGGCAGAAGGGTTATGTAACACTTTACAGCACCAACGATTAGAATTCAATTCCTGCCACTGTCTGTAAGGAGTTTGCATATTCTTTCTGTGAGTGTGTGGATTTCCTCAAGGTAGTCTAATTTCCTCCCATTTTCCAAAGATATAAGGGTTAGTAAGTTGTGGGCATTCTTTGTTCGCGCTGGAAGCATGGCAACAGTTGACAATAGCTCCACCTATCACCTCCCGGCTCACTTCATTCTTCCTCCGCCAACCACCCACCTGGCTTCACCTATATATAACCTTCTAGCTTGTACTCCTTCTCCTCCCCCCTCCTCCTTATTCTGACTTCTTTCCCCTTTCCTTTCCTGATGAAGGGTCTTGGCCGAAAATGCAATCTATCTTTCCATAGGTGATGCCTGATCTGCTGAATTCCTCCAGCATTTTGTGCGTGTTTCTCCGCTAAAGGAGTATCTTGAGTTCAAATAAAAAAGCACATCCACAAAAGTATAGAAAATACATAGATATATCACTTAATACGGTAAACGAATCTCCATGGGACTGACGGGAAACAACAATCATAAGAAGTGGAGAGAGAGAGAGAGTGCAAAGGGGAGCTATGCTCTTTAAAGTCCTTTCTTACCTAAGTTAACTGCACAGTCTATAAACTATCCTTGCATGGACATTATCTTAATACCTGCCTTGCCACAGCTGTGCCTGAGAATATTCATGACTAAAATGGATAGATTTTTAGTTATTAAAGAAATCAGGAAAGGTGAGTTAGTGCTTGAAGGTGGCATGAAGTAAAAAGTCAGCTTTATGATCTTAATGGATGACAACGTTTAAGAGGGGCCAAATAGCCTTTTTCTGATCCTATTTCTGATGTTGGTCAACTGAAACGCGCACACCCATTATCAAAAATGTTCCTGCATTTCGTGCTCTGATACACTGAAATTGGTTTCTGAAATTAATAATCTTGACTTGAAATAATTATGGTCATTTTAACAAGGTCCATGTGTTTCTCTTTAAATTGCTAGCATTTCCTAAGTTGAAAGTGATTCTATGGATTTTGCCAAGTCTCTCACTAGTTCACGCTGTTGGATTGTGGACTGTTAGTTCAATGTACTGATGCCCATTGGAAACATGCTTGAGGCTTTTAGTGCCACCTTTGGTTAAGCCTTCTTTAGCTTGCACGCTATTAGGTATATTTGGACTGGACGTCAGCCCAGGTGTAAAGTGGTTCATTGGCCATGATGTTGCCCATAGTCACCTACTAAATCATTACAAGAAAGCCCTAATTTTTTTTACACTTCTTTTCCTGTCTGTTTTTAATTTACAGTTGTTAAGTAAACAGCGTTCTATTGGAGTGAATCACTTGAGCAACAGCGGCGAAACGCCACTTCATATCGCTTGTCGACTGGGCAAAGCTGATGTAGCCAAGTCCTTACTCCAGTGCCAAGCTAGCTGTAACATTGTTGGATTGCATGGTTATCCAATCCATACATCCATGAAGTTCATTCAGATTGGGTAAGGATTCTATCATGAAGGGTCTGTGTTCGTGTTGTATTGTTCTCTGACTCCATGTGCTGTTCTGTCTCTGACAATATATTCAGAATTCAATATTTGTTCCAGTTGTTGGTCACGTTTCACCTTGATGGCCTACATAGTCCAAGATGTGCTGGGGGGGGGGGGCAGCTCGCAAGGTGGGGCAGCATGGTAACATAGTGGTTAGCTTAATGCTGTTCCTGCATCAACTACCTGTGTTCAATTCCCACCGCTTTCTGTGAGTCTTTACATTCTCCCCATGATCCACGTGGGTTTCCAGTTTCCTCCCACATTCCATAGATGTATGGGCTGGCAGGTTAGTTGGTCACATGGGTGTAATTTGCCGGCGTGGGTTCATGGGCTGGAAGGGCCCATTGCAGTTTTGTTTCTCTATGTAAATTAAGAAGTGTCACCATGCTTCTGGTGCCAACAGAGCATGCCCACGACTTACAAACCCTCACCCGTACCTCCTTGGAATGTGATCAATTGCAGAACGTACAAACTCCGATGGCAATTGAACCCGGGTTGCTGGCACTGTAAAGCGATATGTTAACCATACATTATGATACAGTTGGTTATGTTTCTCTTTGAAGAGCTGTTTGTTACTATTGCTATTGAACCTTGGAGCTCATTGTAAACAAGCTGGACCTTGCTCACCTCCAATGCACATATACACTCAATGGTCACTTTATTAGGTATGAGTGTGTATCTAGGAAAGTGGCCACTAAAAGTATGTTCTTGGTCTTCGCTGGTGTAGCTTATCCACTTTAAGGCTTGATATGTTATGTGTTTAGAGCTGCTCTTCTGCACACCCCTGTTGTAATGTGTGGTTATTTGAATTAGTGTTGTCTTCCTGTCAGGTTGAACCAGTCTGGCCTTTCTCCTCTGACCTCTCTCATTAACAAGGCGTTTTCGGCTGCAGAGCTGCCACTCGCTGGATTTTTTTTTTTGTTTTTCGCACCATCCTCTGTATATACTAGAGACTGGTGTGTGTGAAAATCCCAGGAGATCAGCAGATTCTGAGACACTTAAACTACCCTGTCTGGCACCAACAATCATTCCATGCTCAAAGTCACTTAGACCACATTTCTTTCCTATTCTGATGTTTGGTCTAACAACAACTGAATCTCTTGACCATGTCTGCACGCTTTTATGTATCTTGTTGCTGCCACATGATTGGCTGATTAGATATGTGCATTAACAGGCAGGTGTACTCAATAAAGTCGCCACTGAGTGTATGATTGGACTTTATGTTGAAGTTCTGATGGACAACCAGGCATAATAATCATCATTTGACCATAGTCACTGAAGAGTGTCAATGTAATTACATTGTTGAAGTTGGGAAAACGGCAATTCTGTCTCATTTTCCACAATGTGCAGAATTAAGGTCCTTCAAACTTTCATAAAATTTTCTGTCAACAATTTTTCACCACTTCAGCTGTAATCTAATATGGACAAAAACAACATAAAACATAGAACATTATTGCACAGTACAGGGTGTTTGGTCATATCCATCCAATCCTTCCCTTCTACATAACCCTCCATTTTTCTATCATCAATTTGCCTATCTAAGAGTGTCTTAAATGCCACTAGTGTATCTGCCTCTATAACCACCTCTGGCAGGGTGTTCCATGCACCCACCTTTGATGATTCTCCATCGTGTCCAACAATGACGGGAAACCTGTGTGGGAGAGTTTTTAAAGTAGAAAAGCTGTTGCACTGGGGCAGATCCACATTCTCAACCTCAGAAGTCCGGGTCCACTCATACGAACAAGCGTCACAAACTGCTGTCTTCCTTGGTTGCAGAGGATGACCATGATGTCTTCTCTGCCTTGTCATGCCCTTTGATCTCCATGGAATGTTGCAGCACCACCTTCCTGGCTGTTGGATCTCACTGTAGATCTCATCCACCCAGTCCACCAGAGATGACTTTCATATGTCCCTATCTCACAGGGGTATGAGGCCACCGGCTACTCTCACCTGGTTTAGCCCACCTGTCGAAGTGGTGTACTGGGGTGTGGCTGCTATCACAGGCAGACAGCTGCTTGGAGTCACAGGTGAGAACTGAGATTCCAGGGTGAATCAGAAGTGAATGAATTGCCCTGGAATGGACATGACAAGCCCCTTCACCAGAGGTGCTACCCCTTCCTAGTCACCTTAAAATTGTGCCCCCTTGTATTAGCCATTTCTGTCCCAGGAAAAAGTCTTCAGCTATCCACTCCATCTATGCCTCTTATCTTATATTTTCCTAGCTTAAAGAGAAATGTACTAGCTTGCTCAACCTATCTTCATAAGACACGTTCTCTAGTCAAGACAGTAACCCTGTAATTCTCCTGTGCACCCATGTGTAACATTTCTTCTTTTGTTACTTTCTAGATGTGCTGAGGCTATTCTTGAGGCAGACCCAAACCAGATCCATAGTGAAGACACTCATTATGGTGGGACACCTCTTCACTGGGCCAAGAAAGCAGAGGTTGATTTTCCTTTAACCATCTTACTATCACCTCACCTGTTTCATTTCCTGAGGAGTTAATGCCTGAAAAAATGCAGTGGTACTACAATACGTTCTTCCTTCGACTGACCTATCAATTTGCATGGTTTTCATCTTTACTTTTTTCATTTAATTGGGTACTGAAATGTTTTTGTATGCTCCATGTTGTTTTTTCTTCAAAATTTCAAAGTGCATTTATTATCAAAAAGGTATAAATTATACAACGTTAAGATTTGTTTGCTTATAGACAGTCACAAAGCAAGGACTTGAAAGAACCCAATTAAAAAAAAAGACCAACCTCCCCAGTGCGAAGAAAGAGAACAAAAAACACAGAACAAATCATATAAACAATCAAAGTGAGCAACAACAACAGTATTTCGAATCAAATTGAGTCCTTAGGTCCTAATCCCCAGAGTAGGCCCAAAGCCTCGGTATTCAGTTCGTCATATTAGCAGGGCAAATTGCCACATAGTTCGCAGACACAAAGCACAGTAGCTGGGAACAGTCTCATAGCCATAGCATCACGGAGAGAGAATCCCTCTGGCTACCTGCGCTGGTATGTAAATTGTCCGAACCTCACACTAGGACCCAGCTCCGCCACTGGTGAATCACTGCAGGCCTAAATTTCACTGTCAAAGGAGCTGTTCCTGACTTCTCCAAATCAGCTCAGCGCCCAGAGCGATCTAACCTTGCCCGACTCTCGACACCCTGTCTATGTGGGCTGGCATTTAGATTGTCCAAACATTGGAATGTACCTCTCATTAGGATACGGGCCTCGCCACGGCTTATCGCTCCAGGCCTTGAACACGCCACCCAGTGATTCACTGTGGACCTGGATCTCGCTGCCGAAGAAGCCGTTCTCGACCTCTCCAATTCAGCTCGGTGCTTAGAGCGTTCCACCCTTGTACCCTGGTTAGTTGGACAGATATCGGAACTCCTCTGTCCCGTCTTTTCTCCAAATCGTTCACTCCAGCCAGCGCGGCTCCAACTCCAAGTGCGTCGATTTTGCAGCACACCAGCTTTTATCAGAGGCCTCATCACTTCTTGTGATAAGATACATACTTATGAATAGTGGAGTGCCGCAGGTATCAGTACTAGGTCCATTGTTGTTTGTCATCGATATCAACGATCTGGATGATAACGTGGTTAATTGGATCAGCAAATTTGTGGATGACACCAAGACTGGGTTGTTAGTTAGCATCAGCGAAGACCATCATGGCTTGTAGTGGGAACTGGACCACCCGGGAAAATGGGCTGAAAGATGGCAGATGGAATTTAATGCAGACAAGTGCGAGGTGTTGCACTTCAGTAGGACCAACCAGTGTAGGTCTTACACAGTGAACGGTAGAGCACTGAGGAATATGGTAGAACAAAGGTACGTAATTCATTGAAAGTGGTGTCACAGTTTGATAGGGTTGTAAAGAAAGCTTCTGGCGCATTGACTTTCATAAATCAAAGTGCAGGAGATGGGATGTTATGTTGAAATTGTATATGACATTGGTGAGGTCTCATTTGGAGAGTTGTGTGGAGTTTTGGTCACCTACGTACAGGAAAGATGTAAATATAGTTGAAAGAGTTTAGAAAAAATGTTGCCAAATTTGAAGGACCTGAGTTAATGGAAAGACCATAAGATATAGGAGCAGAATTTGTCCCATTTGGCCTGTTGAGTGTGCTCTGCCATTTCATCACAGCTGATCCATTTCTCCTCTCAGCCTTCTCCCTGTATCCCTTCATGTCCTGACTGATCAAGAATCAATCAACCTCTGTCTTAATATACCCAATAACTTTGCCTCTACAGCTGCCTGTGTTAGAAATTCCACAGATTCACCACTCGCTGGCAAAAGAAATTTCTCCTCATCTCCATTCTAAAAGGATGCCCCTCTATTCTGGGGCTGTATCCTCTGGTCTTAGACTCTCCCACCATAGGAAACATCCCTTCCACATCCACTCTGTTGTGGACTTTCAACATTCAATAGGTTTCAATGAGGCCACTCCTTATTTTTATGAATTCCAATGAGTACAGGCCCAGAGCCATCAAACGTTCTTCATGTGACAAGCCTTTCAATCCCAGATTCATTTCCTTGAACCTCCTTTAAATTCTTTCCAATGTCAATTCATCCTTTTGTAGATAAGGGGTCCAAAACTACTCACCATATTCTAGTCCTCTTGAAATGAATGATAATGTCGCATTTGCCTTCCTCACCACTGGCTCAACCTGCAAATTAACTTTTAGGGAATCCTGCACAAGAGCCCCCAAGTCCCTCTGCATCTCAGAATTTTGTATTTTCTCTCCATTTAGAAAATAGTCAACCCTTTCATTTCTTCTACCAAAGTGCATGCCCATACACTTCCCGACACTGTATTCTATCTGCCATTTCCTTACTCATTCTCCTAATTTATCTAAATTCTTCTATAGCCTCTTTACTTCTTCAAAACTACCTGTCCCTACACCTAATCTTCATATCAACTGCAAACTTTCCCACAAAGCCATCAATTCCATCATCCAAACATGAGGAAACCTGCAGATGCTGGAATTTCAAGCAACACACATAAAAGTTGCTGGTGAATGCAGCAGGTCAGGCAGCATCTCTAGGAAGCGGTACAGTCGACATTTCGGGCCGAGACCCTTCGTCAGGACTAACGGAAAGAAGAGCTAGTAAGAGATTTGAAAGTGGGAGGGGGAGGGGGAGATCCAGAATTCTACCATCCAAGTCATTGACATATAATGTAAACAGAAGCAGTCCCAACACAGACCCTGTGGAACACCAGTAGTCACCAGCAGCCAACCAGGAAGGATTCCCTTTATTCCCACACTTTGGATTCTGGTAATGAGTCTCTGCTTTATGCAAGCTAGTGTCGTTCCTGTAATACCATGGGCTGTTAACTTGTTAAGCGGCCTCATAAGTGGCATCTTGTCAAAGTCCTTCTGAAAATTCAAGTAAACAACATTCACCAATTCTCTTTTGTCTATCCTGCTTCAAAGAATTCTAACAGATATATCAGGCATGAATTTCCCTTAAGGAAACTGTGCTGACTACAGCCTATTTTATCATGTGCCTCCAAGGACCCTGAAACCACTTCCTTAATAATAGACTCCAACTTCTTCCCATCCACTGAGGTCAGACTAACTGGCCTATAATTTACTTACTTAAAGAGTGAAGTGACATTTACAATTTTCCATTCTTCGGAGCCATGCCAGAATCAATTGATTATTACTACTACCTCCACAGTCTCTTCAGCCACCTCTTTCAGAGCCCTGGGGTGTGCACCATCTCATCCAGGTGACTTATCTACCTTAAGACCTTTCAGTTTCCCAAGAACCTTCTCCCATTTAATGGCAACTTCACACACTTCTGCTCCCTGACACTCTCGAACTTCTGACATACTGCTACAGTGAAGACTGATGCAAAATACTTATTCAGTTCATCCCCTTTTACTACCTCTCCAGCATCATTTTCCAGTGGTCCGATATCCAATCTCGCCTCATTTTTACACTTTTACATCTGAAGACACTTTTGGTATCCTCTTTAATATTCTGGCTATCTTACCTTTGTATTCCATCTTTTCCTTCCTAATGACTTTTTTAGTTGCCTTCTGTTGGTTTGTAAAAGCTTCCCAACCCTTTAACTTCCCACTATTATCTGTCTCTCTTTAGCTTTCATGTTGGCTTCTCTTGTCAGCCTTGGTTCTTCCACTTTGGGATGTATAGATCTTATGCCTTCTCATAGCTTCCAGAAATTTCAACCATTGCTGCTCTACTCTCATCCCTGCCAGTGTTCTTTTCCAATCAATTTTAGACATCTCCTCTCTCTCTGCTCTGTAATTCCCTTTACTCCACTGCAGTACCGATTTATCTGACTTTAGCTTCTCCTTCTCAAATTGCAGGTGAATTCTATCATATTATAATCACTTGTCCCAAAGGGTTTCTTTATCTTAAGCTCTCTAATCAATTCTGATTCTTTGCACAACACCTATACCAGAATAGCTGATCCCATAGTGGGCTCAACCATGAGCTGCTCTAAAAAGCCATCTCATAAGCTCATTTCTAGAATGCTGGGGAATTCTAGAAGTTCCCCAGCACCAACCTGATTTTCCCAATCTATCTGCATATTGAAATCCCCCATGGCGATTGCAACATTACCCTTTTAGTATGCATTTTCTATTTCCCATTGTAATTCGCAGACCACATCCTTACTGCTGTTTGGGGTCTGGACATAACTCTGATCAGGGTCTTTTTACCCTTCCCTTGCAATTCCTTAGCTCTACCCACAACAATTCAACACCTTCTGACCCTATGTCACCTCTTTCTAATGATTTGATTTCATAGAGCCGCACAACTCCCTCTGCCTACCTGTCTGTCCTTTTGAAACAATGTGTATCCTTGGACATTAAGCTCCCAGCTATAATCCTCTTTCAGCCACAATTCAATGATGCCCACAATGTCATACATGCCAATCTGTTACTGTGCTACAAGTTCACCTACCTTATTTCGCACTTTCAGATATGACACCTTGTATTCACCCTTTCCGATTTTGTCCTCCTTTTACATTGCAACTCATCCTGTTGACTGCAATCTGTGAGGGTTTAAACTAATTTGGCAGGGGGCTGGAAACCAAAGTGATAGGGCTGAGGATGAGATAGTTGGTTTACAAACAGAGGCAGTGTGTAGTGAGACTGATGATACTGCAAAATTGCAGTCAACAGGATGAGTTTTCAGGCTTCTGTAGCTGGCTCTGATGGTAATAATGTGAAGAAGCATGTCCCAGATAGTGAGGCTGCTTAATGGTAGATGCTGCCTTCTTGAGGCACCACCTTTTGAAGATATCTTGGCAGGCAAGTCCAACAATGCAAGATTAAACAGACTGGCGCTTTGTTATTTTGAAGGTAGAAAAATAGGAGACGGTAAGACACAAAATTATTATAGAGCTTGACATGTAGCAATAATGCTGGTATCCCTACATATGCCCTAGTTGGATTGTCTAGAACAAGAAAAGTAAGGGTTCCACCTATTGCAGTGGAGATGAGAAGAAATTTCTTCACCTGCAGTCATGAGTATTTGTAGGTTTGTACTCAAGATAGTTGGACATGCAGACACAATCTGTTCAAGCGATATGAAGGAATCGAGGACCGTGGGAAATTGAGGTAAAAGATCATTCCTGATCTTATTGAATGGTGGAGGAGACACAAAGAATTGAATAGCCTATTCTTGGATGGCATTCAACATCAAGGACACCCCCCCCCCCCCCCACCACCACCACCACTCAGGTCATGCTCTTCTCTTGCTGCTGCCATCAGACAGGAGGTACAGGAGCTTTTGGTCCCAGATCACTAGGTTCAGGAACAGTTATTACCTTTCAACCATCAGGCTCCTGAACCAGTGCTCATAACTTCACTCACCTCAACACTGAACTGATTCCACAACCTACAAACTCACTTTCAAGAACTCTACAATTCTTGTTCTCAGTATTATTTACTTGTTTATTGTTGATATTATTTTGTATTTTGCCGTTGGGCTTCTTTGGTACATTGTTTTTTTCAGTCTTCACGTGTGGTTTGTTGGCCAGAAAAAAGCTACGGTCTGCAAATCAGTGAATTTGAATGAATCAAGGACTGTGAAAGTAGACAAACCAATTGTCTTTATTCTTGCCATGTGGTCGACGGAACGGAGGCTGTCATTTTGAGAAGTTGCTTTGTATCCTCTATTTTGTGAACTGGTTTTGCTCAGCGGAATCAGTGTTTTGAAGTAGACACAATGATGCTCCAGGTAATACCCTGGATTAGAGACTATTTTCAAATAAGATGTTATTAGTGAGGTATTCTATGGTATGATATAACATTCAGATTTATGAATGATTGGGCCTCTGTCTGCCCTGGATGATTCAAGCTGGTTACTGGTTTGGTAACTGATTTTGTACAAAGAGCCATAAATTACCAGTTGTCACTTGCGGAAGAGGGCAATAGATGTATGCTGGCTTGGTCCAGAGCCCATAAGAAGGTGACACAAGTCAGTTATGTGACCTTGAGCCAATGAGATTGAAATGCAACATTTCAACTAGTTAAGCAATGTTCCTTCTAAGGTGTGCGCACAAGCACATCTTTTGCTACTAGCACACAAAGGAATTTAAAGGTTGTCACCCTCTACCTTGTTTGCATGTTAAGTATATACACAATTGCATTTCCTTTTCCGGTTTCTGATGCGGATGGTGTTCAGTTTGAAATGATTTGTCTGCAGACTTTATTTCTGGCTTATTTATACTGTTTTTAATTGAAGAAATTATTCAGTGCACACATATTGTCACTGGGCAAAAAATTGCACAGCACAAGATTTTTACATGCACTGGTCATTACAAATTAGAGGGAACATTGGTGGTAAGGAAAATGTATAAAATAAGGAAAATGTATAAAAGTGAGGCAGCGACAACTCTCCAAAGACTAACCATCACGGACATGGAGGACCCCACATCGGAGCATAGACTCCTTTCCTAGTTATTACCTTTTCTATTCTTTATGAAGGGTCAGGGAAACTTAGTAGGTGTATACACAGGTATTCGGTTGTGTAAATTCACGTGCTCTTTAGTTGAGACAACAAAGGTACTTGTCAGTAAATACAGATTCTCTCTCTGCCTATTTGATTATTATTACTAAGGGGTAATCCTTGCAACAAGTTTATCAATGATTATGTTCTATTTCTTTCTTCTTCTGTGAATGACCACAAGAAAGTGAATCTCAGAGTAGTGCATGGTGATGTATATGTACTTTGATAATAAATTTACTTCGAACTTTGCCTCAGCTCTTGTCTAATGAAATGTGACATTGATTTTGTTCTGGTGAGGGAAAAGAGCAGAGTAGGTACTTTTAAAGTGTTAATTAATTATCCACAGATAAAAGCACATAGCTTTGGATTACTGTTCCTTGAGAATGCAGTTACATAATGAAGAAAATCCATCTTCTCTGGAATTCAGAGGAATTTCATCCAAATTTTTCAACTCTGGATTAGTTTTGGAATCAAAGCCAATTTCACAGAGAGTATGGAGGTCAACCCAGCCTATGCATCAAATGTCCATTTGGGCTTTTGTAAACTATAGCACTTCTGGCTGATTACAATACGAAACACATAAGAGCTGATTATCTCATGGAATTCATAATGTCTAAATATTAAGTCAAATATGAAAGCCTGCACAGGGCCAATATATTAGCTTTATCTTGATGCTGTATTCTAGCTTCTTCCCCTAGGCAGTTATCCAATCAACCATTCTAATTCAATCCCCCCTCAACCCCTCTATCTATTAACTTCGTCACTACACAGCACTATAAATACTTTAAATCATTTTATAATGTTGTTTACATTGTAAATACGTGCTGGTATTTATTTATTTATGCAATTTTACTTCATATCTGTCCTTTAACCTCTAAGCTTTTTTCTTAATTTATAATTTTTTTTTAATGTAATTCTTTATTATTTATAATTGTTGAATGTTTTTTGTTGCTTGATGCACCACAGTTAATTCTTAATATGTGTAAATACATCGGCGCATCAGATTGATTCATTTCTCTGTGAATGCCTGCAAGGACATGAATCTCATGGTACTATACACACTTTGATATAATTTTTCTTTGAATTATAATCACAGAAGTGTGTCATGCCTGAATGATGCTTTATTGGTTGTGAAGCTCTTTGTATTGTTGCGGGGTTTTGAATGGCACTCCGTACATACAGATTATCTTGTTGTGGAATTATGATGTTGTGTTGATGGAATAATTCCAGATGATCCGGCTGCTGATTAATCATGGATGTAGCGTGAACTACCTGAGTAAAACTGGAGAGACGGCACTGCACATCATGGTGAAGCGTAAGCGTTTTGAGTGTGCTTTGGCACTGTTGGTGCATGGAGCTGATCCAAATGTGAAGGGAGAAAATGGGAATACACCTCTTCATCTTGCCATGAAGGTCAGTGTTTTTTTAAAATCATACCGAAAAATCCATCAGTTTCAGGACTGTGCATGATAAACAACTCTGTTTAGCCATTGTGGCAACTTGTAAAATTCCATCTTTCCCAGAGCATACTGGTACAATTCTACACTGCCACCACAGAAAGCATCCTCACATTAGCCACTACTGTCTGGTTTAGTGCAGGATCCTCTCACAACGTAAGAACCGTCAGGTCAGCAGAAAAGGTCTCATTAACTGCAGTGTATGATTATTACAGGACTTGTATGTCTTCAGGGCAAAGGAGCAGGCAGGAGAAAGCATTGCAGACATTATCCACCCTACAAACTGCCTTTTCCAAATGCTGCCTTCTGGAAAGTGCTATAGGGCTATTAAAACAAAAACTTAATGCTACCTTAAAAGTTTCTTACCCCAGGCTGTCAATTTGATCAATCATTTTAGTTACTCCCCCCGACCCTCTTCTGTCTATTACCCCCAACACCCCACTGTGCTGTAGACGCTTTAAACCACTTTTTATAAAGCTGTTTACATTGTAAATACATGCTGGTATTTATCTATCTTTTGCACATTTTGTTCCATATCCATACTTTTATTCTTTATAATTGTTGAATGCTGTTGTTCTTTGTTGCATGTCATGCCCTGACCAAATCATAGCTAATTCCTAATACACGTACTATACATATAGTACATTGAAACATACAGTGAAATAAGTCATTTTTGTCAAATGAAATCAGTGAGAATTGTGCCTGGCAGCCTGAAAGTGTCGCTGTGCTTCCAGCACCAACAATAGGATGCCCAAGCTCACTAACCCTCACTGTACATGTTTGGAATGTGGGAGGAAACTACAGCACCCGGAGTAAACCCATGCGGTCATGGGGAGATCGTACAAACTCCTTACAGGCAGCGGTGGGAATCGAACTCCAATTGGTGATCACTGGTGCTGTAAAGCATTTGTGCTAACCACCATGCTACCATTCCGCCTCCATCCCTACCCCTCAATGACTTCTCAGAACGTATCTTTATTGATTGGACATTTTCTGTATTAAGTGTAGTCATAAGAGTCATACAGCACCTAAGCACCTTTAGCTCATATCCATGCGGGTGATCAAATCCCATCGGTGTTGGCCTCTGTAATATGGAAGATTAACTCACTTGCTGACCGAACATTGTTCTGAAAGTTGTTCCTATCGTGCTGGTTAATGATGGGCCCACTCGAAGTATGTATCCGCCTTCCCGTTAGTTAGCTCCTGTGCCTTGCAGCAATGTTTTCTGGACACAGGTTACATGCTGCGATATCTGCAACTGGTTTCCGGTCTTCAGGTATATAAAGTCTTTCTCTTGACCCTGAGCTACTGTATGCTGTGAGCTGTGGGCAGAGCTGGGGAAACTGTGGAAGATGTGTTACAGTTAAAAGGGGAGTGGGCTCGTGTTTCGAGTGCACACCATATTCAGTAGTTCTTTATCACTTGTTCAATCTTGTGTAACTTGGACAGATTTAATAAGTGTTGTAGTCAATGCTTAGTGTTGTAGTTTCTATCGTTTGGATGACTTGGATGAGGGCTTGTTCGAGACATGCGAGTAAAGTGTTTCGCTGCTTGCTTGTGAATAAACAGTTGCTGAACATACCCACAATCAGTGTTTGCTGTTTCAGTTACTTCCATACAACAGCCTTATTTATCGGAAGTTGTTTGTGGTTTTTATTGTTTCTGTGGTTGATCTTCACCATCAGGTTCTCCATGATAACCCAGACTACAGCTGCAGCAGATTGCAGCCTGTCACATATTGTCCACTGACTAAACTCAGTGTTAGATTACAGGAAACTCAGATAGAGGTCAAGTGTGATGTTATGTAGTTTAGCCATTTTCCATATGTCACTATCTAATTCTGTTCTAGTGTTCTAAAATGGTTCAATGGATAGATAGAAACAGAGGTAAACTGAGTACATTCTAGTGTTCCACCATCTTGACTTAATATCTGTCAGCTTGTTGAGTGCGATGTGCCCTGAGTGAACAGTAAATTAGATTAACAGGAGTCTACACTCAGTGGCCTCTTTATTAGGTACACCCGTACACCCGCTTGTTAATGAAGTATCTAATCAGCCAATCATGTGGCAGCAACTCAGTGCATAAAAGCATGCAGGCATGGTCAAGAGGTTCAGTTGTTCACACTGAACGTCAGAATGGGGAAGAAATGTGATCTAAGTGACTTTGATCGTGGAATGATTGTTAGTGCCAGATAAGGTGTTCTGAGTATATCAGACACTGCTGATCTCCTGGGACTTTCACACACTATAGTCTCTAGAGTTTACAGAGAATGGCACAAAAAACAAAATAACGTCCAGTGAGTGAGTGAGTTTCTCTGTGTGAGAAAGCGCCTTGGTCAAAGGAGAATGGCCAGACTGGTTCAAGCTGACAGGAAGGTGACAGTAACTTAAGTAACCACATGTTACAACAGTGTTGTGCAGAATAGCAATCTCTGGATACACAACACATTTAATCACACATTTAATCATGAAGTGAATGGACTACAGCAACATAAAACCAGGAGCATGCACTGAATGACCACTTTTTTAGGTACAGAAGGGTTGAGCAGTATTAGTTGCGAGATGGGTTTCTCCAATAGTTCACCACCTTAAGAAAATATGTAATCTGGAGGACAGAGCTAGCCTTCAGCAGCTTTGTGGGAAAGAAATCTCACTTCCTGCCACAGGATAATAATTTTTGCTGATGTGAGGAGACAGAATATCATTTTGTTTCCATAGAAGGAGGAGCCCATGGTAATGGGCGTTCTGCGGTTTCAGAGGAAAGAAACGTGAGCACTTTTCTTCCCATTTCCAACCAGTTATTGATTGGTCAGGGCATGAAGGAATATGGGGAGAAGGTGAGGGATTAGAGATGAGAGGAAAATGGGATTAGCCATGATGAAATGACAGAACAGACTTGATAGGCCAAATGGCCTAATTCTGCTCCTATATCTTATGGTCTTATGATCAATTAAGTTAGTCATGCTGTTTCCTTTCTCTCTAAATTCATCTTTGTGTTGTGGCTATTTCTGACAAGGTTAGCGTCATTGTCCATGCTTAACTGCCACAGGGAAAGAGGGTGATCAAATCCCCAATTCTGAATTAAAATTAAACTGGAAAGGACAACTCCTTACTATGGGTTGAAGTTGTATGCTAGTAAATGAAAGCTTAAGCAAATAGCTTTTGAGCGTCTTTGTAATATTAAACATAAGACTACAAGATGTAGGAGCAGAATTATGCCATTCGGCCCATCAAGTCTGCTCTGCTATTCCATCATGGCTGACTTATTTTCCCTCTACCCATTCTCCTGTCTTCAACCTGTAACCTTTGACACCATTAATCAAGAGTCTATCAACCTCCACTTTAAATATCCAATGACTTGGCCTCCACAGCTATCTGTGGCAATAAATTCCACAGGTTTACCAGCTCACTGGCTAAATTAATTCCTCCTCATTCTTATTGTAAAGCATGTCTGTCTATTTTGAGGCAGTGCCTTCTGGTCCGAGGCTTTCTCACTATTGGAAAAATCCTCTCCACATCCACTCAATCTAAGCCTATCAATTTTCTGAAGTCTCAATTTCAACACTTCTTTCCAATTCCAACTTCATGCCTTCCAAACACTCTGCTCTCCACTCCCTCTGCACTAATCCTAACCTCACCATCAATGCTGTAGCTAAAGGGGGTGCTGTAGTAGTGTGGCAGACTGACCTCTACTTTGCTGAGGCCCATCAACAATTCTCAGACAGCTCTACTTACTTACTCCTTGCACAGGATTCCACTAGGGAGCACCAGCCTTTGTTTCCCACACCATCACTGACATTATATCTGGGACTCTCCCATCCACTGCTGCCAACCTCATAGTTCTCGCACCCCACACCTCCTGTTTCTACCTCCTTCCCAAGATCCACAAAATCGCTTGTTTCAGCTTGTTCCTGCCTCACTGAATTCATATCTGCATACCTCAACTCTTATTTTATTACCCCTTGTTCAGTCCCTTCCTACCTACATCTGTGACACTTCACATGCTCTGGATCTTTACAATGATTTCAAGTTCCCTGGCCCCCATCATCTTATTTTCACTATGGATGTCCAGTCCCTATACATCTCTATCCCCCACCAGGAAGGCCTCAAAGCTTTCTGTTTCTTTCTGGACACCAGACCCAACCAGTTCCCCTCCACCACCACTCTCCTCCGTTTAGCGGAGTTTGTCCTCACTCTCAATAATTTCTCCTTTGGCTCCTCTCACTTCCTTCAAACAAAAGGTGTAGCCATGGCCACCTGCATGGGTCCCAGCTATGCCTGCCTTTTTGTCGGCTACGTGGAACAGTCTATGTTCCAAGTCTGCACTGATGTTCGTCCCCCACTTTTCATACGCTACGTCGTCAATTGCATTGGAACTGCTTACTGCATCCACTCTGAGCTCGTCAACTTCATCAACTTTGCCTCCAACTTCCACCCTGCTCTCAAATTTACCTGATCCATTTCCGACACCTCCCTCTCCTTTCTTGATCTCACTGTCTCTATGGAGACAGCTTATCTACAGATGTCTATTATAAACCCATGGACTCTCTATCTGGAATATACCTCTTCCCACCCTGTCACTTGCAAAAATGCCATCCCTGTCCCTCAATTCCTCCGTCTCTGCCGCATCTGCCCTCAGGATGAGGCTTTTCATTCAATTATGAAAGAGATGTCCTCTTTTTTCAAAGAAAGGGGCTTCCCTTGCTCCACCACAACTCTGCCCTCAACCGCACCTCTTCCATTTCATGCACGTCTGCTCTCGCCCCATCCCCCCGTCACCCTACCAGGGATAGTGTACCTCTTGTCCTCACCTATCACCCCATCAGCCTCTGCATCCAGCACATAATTCTCTGGAACTTCCGTTGTCTCCAACGGGATCCCACCAGCAAACACATCTTTCCCTCCCCACTACATTCTGCTTTCTGCAGGGATCACTCCCCACGCAATTCCCTTGTCCATTCGTCCTTCCCCACTGATCTCCCTCTTGGCACTCATCCTTGCAAGCGGAACAAGTGCTACACCTGCCCCTACACCACCTCCCCTACTACCATTTAGGGCCCGCAAACTTCACCTGTGAGTCTGTTGGGGTCATATACTGTGTCTGGTGCTCCCGGTGTGCCCTCCTATATATTGGTGAGACTCAGTCTAGATTGGGAGACTGCTATGCCATGCACCTACACTCCATCCGCCAGAAGTGGGTTGTCCTAGTGGCTGTTGTAGCGTGGATGAAATCACCGGAGAGACAGAGTCACTGGTAGATACAAAGCAGCTTCTTTATTCGACGCAAGGTACAGCAGGCATCATACGGACTGAGACGCTTTCCGCAGAAAGGTCTGCTAGCTCAATGTGGGCTCGATATTTATATGCTAAACACAAAGGCAATCGCTACTTAAAAAGTTATAGACAATGCTTCCTATTGAAGCTACATACAAAATGTCACACCATCCTTTCCTTCCGATGCCAACATGTCTGGGTTGGTATCCACAGCCTTTAGGAATGTAAGTTAAGTTATTGATACATTTATTTGGCATTTCCTGTGCTAACATAGAAGACAATTAATATTTATAATGTATAGATAATACTGTCTTTGAAACTATAGCATCAGGTCAAACTACGGCGCCAGAAGCATCTGGTATTCACACCTTTTTAGAAAGCGCATTGTTGTGAACTCAATCCACAGTACTTTGTCAAATAGAAGTCTGGTGGCCAAAGTAATTTAAGTGTAAACAAATCATCTACCCCAAAAAATTCACTCTTAACAGTGGCCACCCATTTTAATTCCATTTCCCATTCCCATTCCAATATGTCAATCTGTGGCCTCCTCTACTGACACAATGAAGACATACTCAGGTTGGAGGAATAACACCTTATATTCTTTCTGGGTAGGCTCCAACCTGATGGGATGAAGATCAATTTCTCAAACTTCTGATAATGCTCCCCGACTCCCACCCCCACCATTCTCTCACTTTAGCTCCTTGCCTGCCGATCGCCTCCCTCTGGTGTTCCTTTCCCCTTTTCTTTCTTCTATGGCCCTTATCCAGCCCTGTGTCTCTTTCACCAATCAACTTCCCAGCTCTTTACTTCATCCCTCCTCCCCCCAGTTTCACCTATCACCTTGTGTTTTTCCCTCCCCTCCCCCCACCTTTTAAATCTACTCCTCACCTTTTCTTCTCCAGTCCTGCTGAAGGGTCTAGGCCCGAAACACTGACTGTACTTTTTTCCATAGATTCTGCTTGGCCTGCTGAGTTCTTCTAGCATTTTGTGTGTGTTGCATTGATTTCCAGCATCTGCAAATTTTCTCTTGTTTGAATTTTCTCCCGCCTCCATTCCTGTAAACTCCGGTGCATGCAAGCCCAGAGCCATCAAATGTTCTTCATATGTTAACCCTTTCATTCTCATGAACCTTCTTGAACTCTCTTCAATGCCTGCCCATCTTTTCTTAGATATGTTGAGAGTCAGTCATGCTTCTGTGAGTTTAAAGTCTTATACAAGCTAGATAAGGTAAGGACAATACATTTCCTTCCCTAAAGTCAGATTTTCAAGGAATCTGCAAATTTCATAGTCATCAGGACTGATGGAAGTTTTATTTTAATTTCTAATTTACTTCAGTTAGTTGAGTACAACATTCTTAACTTCTGAAGTGGGATTTGAAGTTGTGTTTCCTTTTCACTAAATTCAGACCTTTAGATTACCCCCCTGTACAGTTCCACCTATCATATTGCTAGAGAGGCATTTGCTTCAATGTTTGTTTTTCATGTACCAGGCTGACTGATAGTTGATATGAAGTCAAAGTCGAGTTTAATGTCATTTGCACGTGTATCTACAGGTGCAATGAAAAACTAACTTGCAACAGCATCCTAGGCACATTTAGAGCCTTTACTACTTTGATTGCAGGAGATTGAAAGGGTGTTCTCATAGAATAGGTAATCATTGGGGGCAGTTGATTCCCCAACCTTTTTTTTCAGGTTTTAAGGTTGGAGGCAAAAGGTTTAATTGGAACCTGAGGGGCAACTGTATTACACAACAAGTTGTAGATATATAGAACCAGCTGCCAAAAGAAGTGGTTGAAGCAGGAGGTACATTTAAGAAGTGTGTTGACAGATAAACAGTATGGATAACAAGAGTTTTGAGGGATTATGGGGTTACTGCTGGGAAATGGTATTGGCTTAAATGTACGTCTTGGTCTGCGCGGACACAAGGGCCAAGAGGGTCTTTTTCTATGACGTACAATTCTATGACAAACTGAAAAGTGGAAGGGGACTAGCTATTTATTAACTGGTGGTGAAGGACTTCAGGCTTCTGTGCCTCCAGCCCAGTGGTATCTGCGAGAAGATGGCATGGATGATCACTGTAGAGAGGCGACACTATGTTGGCAGCTAATGGCAACATACATAACTAGTAGTCCTTCCTTTTGTTCTTGTCCACTATCATTCGCCCACCACCTCATACATTTAATCTTTCTAGTCTTGTTAGATCAGTAATTCCTTTTCCCAACCTAGTTCTGCATCCCAGAGCATTGTGTTGACATAATAATGAGCTGGCTGCGGTTTTGATTGTATTCTGTAACTTGGCAAAGACCAGTGATAAAACCTGTGAGGATTCCAGTCTTAGAGACTGAGCACCAGTCTGGATGGTACGTGTACCTACAGATAAGATTTTATTTCTGAGTGTTCTGGGAATGTGTTCCATGCATTTGAGCACTTTATAAAGGCCAGCAATATCATACAGGATCCCATCCATCCTGCTCATGCACTCTTTGTCCTACTTCTATCAGGAAAGAGGCTAAGTAGCATCCAAGCCAGAATCACCAGATTCAAAAACAGTTACTTTCCCTAAAGAGTATGGATGATCAATATCTATTTTTTTTTGTGCTTAGCACATGTAGCAATTAACTTAACTGACTTCGGCCACCAACCTTCAGATTCGAATATACATTGAAGATTATATTTAAAATGCAGACCAGACAGACTAGAAAACAGGCACTGATTGTCTACATTGCATGGATATGATCGAGATTAACATGTATTTTGGGTGCGATGGTGGAAAGATTCAGACATTTTAAACTATTACGTGGGTAGTTCAAGAGGGCATTGTAAGTATGGATTTGTTTGAATTGTCCTGAATTTTCTTTGCTCTTTAGCATATAAAATATGTGTAGTGTTGGACACAGGCAGGCCTTTTTCAAACCGAAAGGTTCTCCATATGCCTGTTGTATCTTGTTCTGTCGAATAATGAGGCTGCTTCATATCTACCAGTACTTCTCTCCAGTGACTTCATTCACACAACAGCATTTGGTGTCAGTACTGGGATACCTTCATGCAACCCATCGTGTGGCCAGCAATCTTAGCAGTCTAAGTGGATGAATATAACACTCACACTTGGATCTATTCGGGTTGGTGGTACACGGGAACGCAAGGTATCACGATTACAGAGAGTTGAACTGGTAGATATAAAAGTAGTGTGCACGTGTGCATATGTGTTTATGTAAGAGAGGAAACTTTGTGTGTTAATTAGGTGAGACAGAGCCACCAGTTATGAAAGGTAGTTATTGAAGGTTCAGGACACCAGTGGGGGCATGTATACTCATTCTGGGAGCTGCATTTTAACATACACAGTTTGTGAGTGTGATGCAAAGGAATACAGCAGATATCATGAGTTCAGGCACACAAAAATGGCAGATTGCCAAATACACAGTCTGTGGTTTTAAGTATGTGCTGTTTAACTGGTATCCATCATTTATATTTTGCATAGTGTGGGAATTAGTGTGCAGATATTTCAGGGAGAGAGGTTTTATCCAGATATATTTGTCAGGATGGCACCTATTGAGGTCAGTTCAAGAACTCTGATGATCCGAGTGAGCCCTTGACTCTGATTATGACCATTCATAAGCCCTTTACCGCCAGGGAGAAACGGAGCATTTTGTCAGAGTTGTCTTCATTTAGAGTCTTATGTGGTAATTCGGAATTTTGGCACATGCTCAAGGAAATGTTTGAAATTCACCAGATGCACCCTAAATATATACATGTAGGTAAAAGCGAAGTGCCCAAGGAATACGTGGAATATGGCCCAGGAGTGCGGGATGGTACATGGGCAACTAACAGGAATGCCAGCAATGAAGAAAGATATCACTTTTTTTAAAGGGGGAGTGAGAGTAACTGGGGAACAGTAATGGCAGTGATTCAAAGAGCTGATGAGACAGCCATGGATTACGCAGAATGTGAAATATCAAGTGATGGAGGAGTTTTCAGGGTTGGATAATCCAAGGAGGAACCTGAAAATGATGAGTGAATGCTTGAGCTCAGCCCACCAGAAAATTTTAAATTTAGGGATAGCAGTGGGGTCGACCTACTCTGCATAGCTTCGTGGGCCAGTGAGATAGTGCAAGACAAATCATAAAGTGGTTATACTGAATGTAGCTGCTGTGACAGCACAGACAGTTTGCTTTCAATGTTACCTCTTACGTTGTGTGTGCGTGTGCGCACGCACATATCTTTTGCCACTAGTGCGCAAAG
Organism: Mobula birostris; assembly: GCF_030028105.1. Taxonomy (NCBI): domain Eukaryota; kingdom Metazoa; phylum Chordata; class Chondrichthyes; order Myliobatiformes; family Myliobatidae; genus Mobula; species Mobula birostris. The sequence goes on along the minus strand of NC_092380.1, from coordinate 28,975,703 downwards.
GAATTTAAATTGCACACAAAAGTTGTCATCCTCTACCTCGGTGGCATGTTAAGTATATTTCACAATTGTACACAATCACTTGTGGCATTTGATAAGGTACCCCATGCAAGGCTTATTGAGAAAGTAAGGAGGCATGGGATCCAAGGGGACATTGCTTTGCGGATCCAGAACTGGCTTGCCCACAGAAAGCAAAGAGTGGTTGTAGACGGATCGTATTCTGCATGGAGGCCGGTGACCAGTGGTGTGCCTCAGAGGTCTGTTCTGGGACCCCTGCTCTTTGTGATTTTTATAAATGACCTGGATGAGGAAGTGGAGGGACGGGTTAGTAAATTTGCTGATGACACAAAGGTTGGGGGTGTTGTGGATAGTGTGGAGGGCTGTCAGAGGTTACAGCGGGACATTGATAGGATACAAAACTGGGCTGAGAAGCGGCAGATGGAGTTCAACCCAGATAAGTGTGAGGTGGTTCATTTTGGTAGGTCAAATATGATGGCAGAATATAGCATTAATGGCAAGACTCTTGGCAGTGTGGAGGATCAGAAGGATCTTGGGGTCCCAGTCCATAGGACACTCAAAGCTGTTACGCAGGTTGACTCTATGGTTAAGAAGGCATACCGTGCATTGGCCTTCAACAATCGTGGGATTGAGTTTAAGAGCCGAGAGGTAATGTTGCAGCTATATAGGACCCTGGTCAGACCCCACGTGGAGTACCGTGCTCAGTTCTGGTCGCCTCACTATAGAAAGGACGAGGAAGCCATAGAAAGGGTGCAGAGGAGATTTACAAGGATACTGCCTGGATTGGGGAGCACGCCTCATGAGAAAAGGTTGAGTGAACTCGGCCTTTTCTCCTTGGAGCGACGGAAGATGAGAGGTGACCTGATAGAGGTGTACAAGATAATGAGAGGCATTGATTGTCAAGAGGCTTTTTCCCAGGGCTGAAATGGCTAGCACGAGAGGGCATAGTTTTAAGGTGCTTGGAAGTAGGTACAGAGGAGATGTCAGGGGTAAGTCTTTTACACGGAGAGTGGTGAGTGCATGGAATGGGCTGCTGGCGGTGGTGGTGGAGGCAAAAACGATAGGATCTTTTAAGAGACTCCTGGATGGATACATGGAGCTTAGAAAAATAGAGGGCTATGGGTAAACCTAGGTAGTTCTAAGGTAAGGACATGTTCGGCACAGCTTTGTGGGCCTGAATTGTGCTGTAGGTATTCTATGTTTCTAATCACGTTTCGTTTTCCAGTTTCTGATGTGGACAGCATTGACAACGTGGAGTTTGCAATGATTTGCCTGCAGATTTTAGAACTAGCTTATTTATACTGTTTTTATTGAAGAAATTATTCAGTGCACAAGTGTTTTTGTCACTGGGCAAAAAATTGCATAGCACAAGGTCTTTTAACTAGGTTTATCTTTACTCGACCACAATCTCCCTGTGTCTAGCCCACACTGTTGGGAACTGCTGACAAAGTAAGCCATAGACACCATCCTGGCTCCAGTCCTTGATGAACAGGGCAGCTGTGGCTATGCTGGCTAGGTTGTGTATTCTATTGGTTGTACGTGTTCACTGCCGCTGAGTTGTCCTTATTACTTCTCCCTCTCCCAAATCTATAACAACCCCTGCTTTCCTTAGGATGTCTATTCCTAGGATAGTGCCCTTATTATTTGGACAGACCCAGAAATACACTCAAAGCTGCATTCTACCAGTTTTGAGTATTTGCCTCACCTCTTTCTGCTTTCAGTTTTCCCTGCTACACTTGTAATATAAATAGCCTGTCCAGTCATTGGCAAGGGTGGGTGAGCTATCAATACCGATGCCTCTGTGTCCACTAACATTTTGCATTGCTGGTCCCCAGACAATGCTGTTGTGTACATCACATAGCAAATTAGAGGGAACATTGTTTGCTTTGTGCCAACAACCAGGGCACCTAACAAAGGACTGCCGGACTAGGTATAGAACAGTAAACGAGTTGATATGCTACAGCTGTGGCCTATCGGGACATGATTGGAGGCAGTGTCCAAAAAAGGGGGAAAAAACAGGCAAAAGTCACGACAGATGCCCAATCTCTCACCCCAGCAGCACCCATTCTGTCCGATCAGATCATAGAGCTGGTGAAGATGGCTTCTAGATCAGAAAAATAACTGGCGACAGCCACCACTGCCAGCGCTGGTGACCTGCAGATGTATACAACAGCATTGTTTGGGAGCTGGCAATGCAATATGATTCCCATATGTTACCTGCTTCATATTTACCAGTACTTTTCTCCAGTGACCTCATTCGTGCAACAACACCTTTACCCACTAGCCCATCCCACCGCACACCCCCTTCTCCACTACTTTATCATTTCCTGTCAGAAGCACCTTATGTATAGACACTCCTGTGCCTAGCATCACTTTATGAACATACAATCAATCTGTGTTTATAAACTATCTCCTGTATTTATATTTATTGTCTTTTTTAATTATTGTGTTTGTTATCATTTTGTGATTTTTTTTGCTGCACTGAATTCAGAGTAACAAGTACTTTGTTCTCCTTTGCACTTGTGTACTGGAAATGACTTTAAACAACCTTGAGTCTTGAATTTCATTCTGAAATATCTTTATTCAGAGACATTGATTAAAACTTAACCAAAATTCCTTTCTAAAGCATTTGAATTGGTCTGTATATAAAGGTTAAACTTTGAGGCATCCTTTTAAAATTAATAAAATAGCTTTCTGTTGTTACAGCTTGACAGCTTGGATCTCATCAAAGCTTTGATTGTGTTTGGTGCTGATGTGAAATTGCCCAATGATTTCGGGGAGACACCTGGATTAATTGCTGCTCGGCACAGTAAAGGTGAGAAAATTAAGTTTTAGGTGGGGGGGGGCAGGAAAAATGGTATCACTGAATGCAGGGGCATGTGTCCATTGATGTAAACACACATGTTCATCGATGTAAAGGCACGTGTTCATTCACTGTCATGGCATACATTCATTGACTGTACTTTATGCACTTTGATTAAACAATAATTCAAGGGTTTAGATATTTTGCTGAAGCTCTGTTCTTCTACAAACTGAAAGATCTGCTAGTAAGCTTGGACATACTTTCAATCACAATGAACCATAACACACAGGGTGATAAAGAAGGCATATGGCATGCAAGAATTAAAGGGACATGGGTTTAGGGTGAGAGTAGAAAGATATAATGGGAATCTGAGGGTGTTCAGTATATGAAATGAGCTGCCGGAGGAAGAGGTTGAGGCAAGTGCATAAACAACATTTACCAGGTAGTTGGATTAGGACATGTACAGGAACGATTTAGAGGGAAAGGGACTGGTTGCTGCTAGCGGAAGATGCAGGAGTCTTGGGTATCACGCTGCAAGATTCGATCGCTTCGGTGGCTCATGGTGGTGGACTAACTTTCGACTGCAGTTTCATGTTTAACATACTGAGTGCTGAACATCTTCTGGTCAAGATGGTGCCTGCGGTGGTGGAAGCTTTTGGATAGACCATGAAACCGTATATTTCACTTCTTTTATGTCTTTTATGTTTGTTTTATGCCTTGAATGTGACTGTGGAACTGTTGAAGCCTGTGATTTGCGGTTTGGAGGTCGCACTCTGCAGTCTCCGAGGATTCTGGGAGACAGAGGCAGCATTCGGAAACCTCGTCTGCATGATGGGATGTGAGCTGATGTTCGACACCATTTCGCCAATTAAAGCTTCCTTTCTTCGCTGATTAAGGCAACGAGGGACATTGAAACATTGAGGTGAATGTGGAAGGTGAACACAGGCTGCCTGCTGCTGGAGAGGGGAGACTGCCTTTCGATCACTGGCAGGATTGCTCTGCTGCTGGAGGGGGGAGACTGCCTTTTGATCGCTGGTGCGTTCACTCTGCTGCTGGAAAGGAGAGACTGCCTTTTGATCACTGGCAGGATTGCTCTGCTGCTAGAGAGGGGAGACTGCCTTGTGATCGCTGGTAGGATCACTATGCTGCCAGGGAGGGGAGACTGCCTTTTGATCACTGGCAGGATCGCTCTGCTGTTGGAGAGGGGAGACTGCCTTGTGATCACTGGTGGGATTGCTGTGCTGCTGGAGAAAGGAGACAGCCTTTTGATCACTGGCGGGATTGCTCTGCTGCTGGAGAGGGGAGACTGCCTTTTGATTACTGGCTGGATTGCTGTTCTTCTGGAGAGGGGAGGCTGCCTTTTGATTGCTAGTTTTTTTACACTCTTCTGTTTTTTGCTCAACCTTTATCGGTCTTTTTCTATGCAGAGGAGGAGGATGTGGGAGTTGATTATCATGCTGCTGTTCTTTCTTGGTTTTATAGCTGTCTGGAGAAGACTTTCAGAGTTGTATACTTTGATAATAAATGCTTTGAATCTTTGAACTATTTGTACAACTTGATCGAGTACTACAGCCATTGACACAGCGCTGATCTGACTGACAGTGGCTGTGGCAGCGGCTATCGTCTCCTGCACTGGTTTTATCAGCCGTAGTGGCTTGTGGTTGTGGACTCACTTTTGGGGGCACTACAGTTTGGTGTTCACTGTTTTGTGTGTTATCTGTTCACTTTTTGCTGTTTGTGTGGTTTGTTTTTCTCCCCCCACAAATCTGATGGTCTTGTTGTGTGGGAGTTTTCTTGAAACGGGTTCCATGGGGTTTCCTTGTTTTGTGGCTGCCTGCAAAAAGACGAATCTCAAGGTTGTGTACTGTATACGCACTTTGATAATAAATGTACCAAATGGGAGTCTTAGTTGATGTGGACCAGTTGGGCTGAAGGGACTGGTTTTATGCTGTATGACTCTATATCAAGTGAATGTGCATGGGCTGTTTGCATGACTCTTGATCTTTTTCTGGCATGTAATGCTGACTTAAAACAATGCTGTAAATGTTTCACAGGCAGGGTATGTGAAACCTGTCAAGAGGAGAATGTTGCTTGTGTCTTGGTTGTGAATTTTTGAATCTTGTGTCTCATGGAGTGATGTATGTCCTTGACTGAATGCATTACATTCAGTATAACGAACTCATTTCCACACCTGAACACCTCATTAATGCAAATATTTAAATCAGACGATCATATGGCAGCAACTCAATGTGTAAAAGCATGCAGACATGATCAAGAAGTTCAGTTGTTCAGACAAAAATTCAAAACGGGGAATAAATGTAATCTAAGTGACGTTGACCATGGAATGATTGTTGCTGCCAGGTGAGGTGGTTTGAGTATCTCAGAAACAGCTGATCTCCTGGGATTTTCATGCACAACAGTATGTAGAGTTAACAGAGAATGGAGTGAAAACAAAAAAAAAATTGAGTGAATGGCAATTCAGTGAGAAAAAATGCCTTGTTATTGAGAAAGGTCAGAGGAGAATGGCCAGACTGTTTCAAGCTGACAAAAATGCAAGAGTAACTCAAATAATTACACATTACAACAGTGGTGTGTAGAAGAGTATATCTGAATGCACAACACTTCGAACCTTAAAGTGATGGGCTACAGTATGAACATGGGAAGATCATGAACATACACTCAGTGGCCACATTATTTGGTTTATCAGGTATCTAATAAAGTAGCCACTCAGTACATTATGCAAAATTTTAAGAGACATTGGAATTAACTGTTTTATGTTGTTCATACCCTTAACTTTTAAGATACAGTTCTATATTATATAGTATTGAATGCACTGAAGGAGATTAGCTTGCATTACAGAACTTTTGGGCTTAGAATTTCGTAGAATGTTTAACTCTGGTTCACAGCATGTCAGCAATATCCTTGAACCTGATCTGCATCATTGCTATGAAATGAATCTTGCAACCGTAAATGTAAAATGAAAGGCATTGTACGCTGTAGATCTATTTCCTCTAAAGCCTTGACTTTTTATATGAGAGTTTATCTGTGGCATCCCTACTGTTTACTCCTAATCACTTTACAGGGTAATATTTAGCACAGTTCACATTGTTCAGATTAAAGATTAACAGAGTATAAAACATTACAGCACAGTACAGGCCCCTTGAACCATGATGTGCCCATCTAACCCTTTCCTACAACATACCCCAACATCTTTCTGTCAAGCATGTGCCTATTTAAGTTTCTTAAATGCCCCCTATTTACCCTCTGCCACCTCCCCAGCAGGTCATTCCACACACCCACCATTCTCTGTATAAAGAATTTACCTCTGACATACACCCTATACTTCCCTCCAATCACCTTTAACTTATGCCCCCTTGTATTGGCCGTGGGTAAAAGTCTCTGGCTGTCCACTCAATCTATGCTTCTTATCATCTTGTATATGTCTTTCAAGTCTCCTCTCATCCTTAACATCAAAATTTCATGCAAATTATTACATAGATGCAGAATGATGAAACTTTAAACTAGAATAAACAGCTCCTTACCATAGAATGAAACTGTATACTATTAAATTACAGCCTAAACATATAGCTTTTGAATGTCTTAGTAACATTAGACCGTAAGACATAGTATCGGAATTAGGCCATTTGGCCTATGAAGTCTGCTGCACCATCCAAACGTGGCTGATTTATTTTCCCTCTCTACCCCATTATCCTGCCTTCTCCCCATAATCCTTGATGTCCTTACTAATCAAGAACCTGTCACCCTCCACTTTAAATATACCCAATGACTTTGACTCCACAGCTGTCGGTGGCATTGAATTCTACCGATTCTCCGCTCAATGACTAGAAAGGCTGTGCCCTCTAGTCCTAGACTCCCCCACTATAGGAAGCATCCTCTCCACATCCACTCTACCTAGGCCTTTCAATACTTAATACGTTTCAATGAGATCCCCCCCCCCATTCTTCTAAACTCTAATATAAACATATTATGTAACTTTAGCTTACTTTTATTGCTTTGAAAAACAAATCAGTTTACAGAGATTCAAGCCCTTATAAGAAATTTGTTAGTTCTTTTGTTATCTTGGACTTCTACGCTGAATTGCAACAGTCAAGATACAGTATCTTTTAGAATAATGTAAGGCTGGTTTATGTAAGTCAGAAGCATAAACAAGAAAGTATTCTTAGAGATACAGCACAGTAACAGGACCTTCTAGCCCAATAAGCTTGTGCCTCCCAATTACACTCATGACCAATTAACTTACCCATCTGTATACCTTTTGAATGTATGAGGAAACCAGGGCATCTCAAGGAAACCCTCTCAGTCAGAGAGAGGATGTACCGACTACTTCCAGACAGTGGCTGAAATTGAACCTGGGTCACCGGCGCCGTAAAGCGTTACGCTAACCGCAACACTACCATACTGGAAACACTCAGCATGTCAGAAACAGTTGTGGCTGGAGACACAGAGTTAGATTAGATTAGATTATGAGAACACTCAGTCCTCGTTGATTGTCATTTAGAAATGCATGCATTAAAAAATGATACAACGTTCCTCCAGAATGATATCACAAGAAAACACAGGACAAACCAAGACTAAAACTGACAAAACCACATAATTATAACATATAGTTACAACAGTGCAAAGCAATACCATAATTTGATAAAGAGCAGACCATGGACACGGTAAAAAAAGTCTCAAAGTCCCGATAGACTCATCATCTCACGCAGGCGGCAGAAGGGAGGAACTCTCCCTGCCATGAACCTCCAAGCGCCACCAACTTGCCGATGCAGCACCATTGGAAGCACCCGACCACAGTGGACTGTGCGTCTGTCTGAAAACTTCGAGCCTCCAACCAGCCCCTCCGACACAGCCTCTCCAAGCACCATCCTCTGCCGAGCACTTTGAACCCGTCCCGGCCGCCGAGCAACAAGCAAAGCCGAGGACTTGGGGCCTTCTCCGGAGATTCTGGACCACACAGTAGCTGCAGCAGCGAAGCAGGCATTTCAGAAGTTTCACCAGATGTTCCTCCGTGCTCTCACGTCCGTCTCCATCAAATCAGGATTGTGCAAGGCGCCCTACTTGACAAATAACAGACATCACCACCGGAGTGGCCGCTGCGAGTGGCGTCAGGTCGCCATCTTCTCCTCCCGCAAGGATGTAATGTTGAGACTTCATAAAGCACTGGTGAGGCCTCACTTTGAGTATTGTGAGCAGTTCTGGGCCCCTTTTCTTAGAAAGGCTGTGCTGAAACTGGAGAGGATTCAAAGGAAGTTCACAACAATGATTCCGGGATTGAATGGCTTGTCATGTGAAGAGTGTCTGATGGCTCTGGGCCTGTATTCACAGGAATTCCGAAGAATGATGAGTGGCCTCATTGAAACCTATTGAATGGTGAAAGTCCTTGATAGAGTGGATGTGGAGAGGATGTTTCCAGTGGTGGGAAAGCCTAAGACCAGAGGATACAGTCTCTGAACAGAGATGAGTTATACAGCTCTCGTTACATGCACATGCAGGTCAACAGTGATTATGCAGAAAGTTTGAATTTAATAACTCGTCTCCTTCTATGTTAGGCCATGAACTTATCAATCACCCCTGCTGTGGGCACTTTCTGGAGGTCCAAGATCCATATGCTCTACGACCGCTGGTCTAAGTGTGTAAATGTAAGAGGGGACTATGTTGAAAAATAAATGTGCTAGGCTTTCTAAAATTGACTCCTTCTACCTTAGGCCACGAACTTATCAATCACCCTTTGTATATTTACCAATTTTTCAACTTTATCTAACAGTTAACTTGAGAAGAAGAGAGAGATACAAGGCCTATTACAGTTAAGCCAGTCTAAATGTGCACATAAATGTTGGAGCTCTTTTCTGTAGTAGCTGGGTGTATCATTTTACTCATGTGGAATCACCAACCACAGATAAATCTTCCCTTATTGGAATCCCTCCTGTCACAAAGCACTCCTTGCATTAGGGTGTCCCCTTCAGATGGGACCCTCCAGGCATCTTCGTTGGTGATCTTCTCTTTACACCTCCCATCAGAATGCCCCAAACCAGAGTGCAGAAATATCTTCCACCCCACCGGACAGAAAGTTACAGTGTGTATGCAGGCAGTCCTGATTGGCTGACACAACATTTCTAAGTTAGGCAACATGGCTCCTTATCTTTAGCCGAAGCCAAAACACTCGTAGTAGCAGAACGCACTGCTTTACAGAAAACTGTTAAAGTAAAAATACTTCATAGCATAGCAGTAGAAATCTTACCCAGGGCATTAGATGTACATATCTACAACCAACCATATGGGAGATGGGGTGTGATGGGTGGGGATGGATTTGGCAGCTGCTGTGAGACTGCAGATATATTCAGCTGGGTGAAAACACACTTTGTGGCTGCATTTTTAACTTGTGAACTGTCTAGTTTACTAACAGCTCATAGAAATGGATGCCTGTCATAACTTGGGGAGGAATAGCTTGTGGGGGGATCTTTATTTGGTTCATCACTTACCTTTACAGTGAATGTTTTTTTTGGATAGGGAAAAAAATTAATTTGGGAGATGGTAGAAAAAGAAGTTTTATAAATGTCATCATTCCCTGGTTTAACAATGCATTCTGAAAAAAATTGTGATTTTTACATGCCAGGGTGCAAAATAACCAAAATAATATGACACACCACTGGGCATTAAAAAAAAGAAACAATGTTTGATGAGTGAATTTCACGCCCATGAAATTATTCTCGCTCTTCCTATTCTTCCAACAATTGACAAAAGAATTTGATGGAAGGAGGAACAAGATGAAAGTCTGATTTTTGGATAAGCAGATAAAAATTCTCATCTCCAAATTGATTTTAACCTTTACTGTTTTTTAGATATAGTGCTTAAAGGTGTGTTGATAACAGATAATCTTTAACCGTTCAACCTGCACGTGGTAAATTTGGTTCTGAGTTAAGATGATGCCATGTCTGTTCATTGCCTGGTACTAACTGTTTGATGCCCTCAAAGGCAATAACCGGAAGGTGATGCTGAGCCTACTGTATAGTATAGGGGTTGAATGCTGTTACCCGCCTTCTGACTCCCCCACATCGCCAGCTAGACACCCTGCAAGACCAGCCCCTGTGAGAGGAAACACTGGATTAGGTAACCTTAGCTACTGGCTTCCTTCTGCTGCACCCTTGCTCTTCCAACCTGGACCTGTCCATGCTTTGTGGTGATGGAGTCAGGGGAGGGATTGAGGGAGATGTAAAATTTTGCTGTTTCTGAAATGTGTTCCTAGCAAAATTCACATGAGCAAATTTCTAGTTCCTGTTTCTTCATACTTTCTCTTCTCAATGTCTGTTTTTTAAAATTTCTTTTTGAGTCACTTTGAAGATTTTTAAATAATAAAATTGGGTTGCATATGGATGTTAGAAGCAGTCCAATGGTTGCTGTTAAAGGGCTACAAGGAGGCACAGTTCCCCTATTTGTTCAAAAGTGTTTCACAAGATGAACAGAGTTGCTAACTTTAGTTTGCCAGCCCATTAATACAAGTAGAACAGCACCACCTCTGCAAAGTCATCACTTTGAAACCATCTGTTTCTCTGAGTAGCGGATGTAAGTATGGTTTCCACATATTTGTCTGACTATTTGTCAGCTATTATTGATATATCCTGATTCGTCATTTTGTCCAAATGTGCTTGTGGGGGGACGCAGCTATGCACATACTAAATGCCTCCATGGTTACACCCAGTTAATTATTGCCATGAAGTGTCAAATGTTAGGAGACTGTTTGCTTTAGCAATCCCTTTCTGAACACCAATTGCTGGATTACGAACGTAGGATGACCATAAGACATAAGAGCAGAATTAGGCTATTTGACCCATCAAGTTTGCTCTGCCCATCCATCATGGTTTTTTTTATTATCCTTCTGAGCTCCATTATTTTGCCTTCTTCGCATAACCTTTGACACCCTTGCTAATCAAAAGAACTATCCACCTCCCCTTTAAATATACCCAATGAATTAGCCTCCACAACAGTCTGTGGCAATGAATTCCGCAGATACTAAAGAAATTCCTCCCCACCTCTGTTCTAAAGGGATACCTATCCATTCTGAGGCTGTGACCTCCGGCCCTAGACTCCCCCCCACTTGACACCCTTACTAATCAAGATCCTATCAACATCCACTTAAAATATTCCGAATTTTCAAACTGTAAAATCAGTTTATTTATTGACATTTCTTCCAGCACTCTGAATGTTCACAGCCAGTGAATAGACTGTAGCTGCAATACATACCACTTATAAACTTCACTGCAGAAACTTGCCAAAGGCTTTTTGACAGTATCTCTTGCATGAAGCATCTGTAAGGCAGCAGACACAGAAGAAAATCACCACCTACATTTTCCATCCAAGTCACACACCATTCTGACTTGGAAGTACATCACTGACCGTTTGTCACTGGATCTAATCCCTCACGAGCAAATACTTTCACTGACTTCAACAATTCAAAAAGAGGCTCACTGCCATCCTCTTAAGGGTGGACGTAAATTATGGCTTTGCTGTGGTAAATAATCAGATGAAAGGACATCCAGTGCAGGCTGGAAGTCAAAGCCAAAACCTCCCTGAATTCTTGTTTCCACATCAGCCATGATTTAGACCAGCTCTAATGAATATTGATTATAGGTGGCCCCAAATCTAGGCAATTTTTTGGTATTATCTGTTGGACACCATATGCTAATTGCCAAATAAACCTATTTTTAAAGTAATTGTTGGTTCATGGTTGTGCAAACTGGGTTTCCATTAAGTTCCCATCCCTGGTTCAGAAGATGAGCTGCCGGTAGTAGTTTTCACATAACTGAGTGGCTTGATAAGTATCAACCACATTTATGGGGCTACAGCTGCATAAATATGTAAACTGCAATAGCTTTCCTTCCCTAAGAGATATTGGTTACTAGAGTCACCACAGAATGGAAGGATGCAAACGCAAGAAAATCAGCAGATGCTGGAAATTCAAGCAGGGAGAGCATATATGCCAGAGTACAACAGCGCCCCCCTTATCAGTGGGTTTTATAGTATGGGATTGGTGCGGAGGGAGTGGAGAGCAGGGCATTCTGAAGGAGTGAGGTTGGAAAGGTTGGAGTGAGGTTGAGAAAGGAAGGAAGTCATTCCGGCTGTCAAGTGCTGATTCTACAAACAGCCTATCAATTCATTTTTGCAGTTCTTTTTTTCTGACTTCCTCATGCTCTGCTTTTGGTTTTCTGATTTTGTTTAGATTGAATTCAAATTCTGAGCACACTGCATTGAGATTGGAACTCAGTCTTTTAATCTCTCAATTACTAATCGCAATGGTACTTTTCCTCCTAATCAAATAACATAGCTCTAAAACTTGGAAGTGGATATAGGAGTTTTCCCAGTGAAAGTAGGATGAAGAAGGTTAATGTAACCAAAGTGCATTCTCTGCTTTCAGGATTTGATGATATGGTAGGGATTGCCACTGTACTTGGATCCTTATCGAAAGGAATGGATATCCCAGATGGACATAGGCATCTGCGGTAAGCAAGTGCATCAGAGAATCTGTAAACTGAAATCAAACTCTACAGTTGAGTGGGATGGAAAAGGGTGCTCAGTCAAATGGTAAAATTCCTTCTTCCTCAGACGTACTGGTGCAACTTTACACTGCCATATAGAGAGCATCCTCACATCAGCCATTACTGTCTGGTTTTGTGCAGCATCCCCTCACAACATGTGAAACCTACAGTGAAGTTAGGTCAGCAGAAAAGTCATTGGCTGTAGTCGACTGTCACTGCAGGACTTTTTTTTAAATACTTTATTTTCAAAATTTTCAAAAAAAACAATGAGATCAACAAGAACGTACCAGCTCAGACATGTATAAAAATGAAATAAGCAAAAAAAAAAGGGACATAACATTAGAAGGATGCCTATTGTACAAAGTGCTCAAAAATACTAAACATTAAATCTCAAATGAGGGCCGTGAGAAATCAGCTGGGGGGAAATTGCTCATCTGCCCCCAGCCTCATCCAGGTAGGCAAGAAATGGATCCCAGATAGCCGAAAACTTTTTAATTGAATTGGTTCTCAAGAACCTAAGTTTCTCCATCTGTATGACTGAGATCATATCAGCCATCCATCTCCGAAAGGAAGGGGGAGAAGGTGATTTCCACTCCCTCAAGATAAGCCTTTTGGCAACAGTCATCCCCAGCATCAGAGACTGTTGTATGGCTGCAGGGAAACGAATAGTAGATTGTGAGCAGCCAAATATAGCGAGACCAGCTTCCAAAGGGAAGGATCTTTTATAGGCCTTTGAGTACCAGTCACCGCAGGACTTTTATGTGGCAAGAACAAAGAAGTGGGCAGGAAAAATTGTTGCAAACACTTCCCACCTAGCAGAAGCTCCCTTCTGGAAAGTATTATAGGGTTGTTAAAACAGAAGCTGCGTGCCATCTGGTCAATCATTCTAGTTAGCCCCAACCCCCTCTATCTATTGTTTCAGTCACGGTGAACACTTTAAAGCCACTCTTTATAATGCTGGTGTTTATGCATCTATGCACACTTTATTCCGTTTTTGTACTTTAACCTCTAAGTTTAGTTCTTATGTTTTTTTTTATATAATTGTTGAATGTTGTTTTTGTTGCATGTCGTGCCAACACACCACGCCAGATTCCTAATACATGTAAGTGTAGGTGGTGAATAAAGGTGATTGTTGGTCTTTATTTTCAGATATGATCGGTTGCTCTGCCTAGATGGGGGAGGGATCCGAGGTCTCGTCCTAATTCAGCTGCTAATCGCCATTGAGCAAACAGCGGGCCGACCCATTCGAGAGCTCTTTGATTGGATATCAGGCACCAGCACTGGAGGAATTCTGGCTCTTGCCATTGTTCATGGTAAGTGGCCTGGAAAGTGAGCATATGTGAACCAAGATCTGAACCCTTGCGGGAGTTGGCAGAGGCATTAAATATGTGGGGACTGCAGCAACCTGGCTCATCCTGATCTCTGGTGGTGTCTGTGTGGAGTTTGCACATTCTTCCATAAAATGTGGGTTTTACCTAACATCCACCCTTCTCGTTGCTGCCCAACTGTCTGTAAGGATAGTTAAAACAAAAATTGATATGCCTGGATCTCCATTTTGGGTACCTAAAGTCTTTTGTGGTTGACCACAAAAAAAATAGCCCGACTAAAATTTAAAACATTTTGAACTTTCTTAAAAGGGAGACCACATTACAGGCTATCTCTAGCTAATAATTGGGTTCCATTTTTACAGATGTTTATGTGTCCATAAGACATAGGGGCAGAACCATTCAGCCACCATTCCACCATGGCTTATTTATTATCCGTCTCAACCCTATTCTCCTCCCTTCTAAGCACAACTCTTGATGCCCTTACTAATCAAAAACCTATCAACCTTGCTTTGAATACAGTGGATTAGTTAGTTTCAACAAATCGGGACCAGTACATTTTGGCCAAATGAAGCGCCTTCCCCAATTAGTTGGTTTCATGGAAATAGTTAAAAAGGTACAAAAAAAAGAGAAACTACCATTTAACTAAGTAACAAATTATGTAGTTAAATGAAATACGGAACAAATTAGAACACGAACAATGCTGCTATAGTGCTATAAACCTGTGTATTACCTAATAGTGATAAATGGAGGAATTCATCCAGCGTAAGGTACAGTGTTTGAGTGGTCCGAGGAGGGAGGCACCTCTGGTGAAAGGGCTTGTCATGTCCATTCTGCAGGAGTTCACTCACCTTTGATCGCATCATCACTCAACTCTTACCTGTGGCTCTAAGTAGCTGTTTGCACGTGACAGCGGCCACACCCCAGTACACCACTTCAACAGGCGGGAAAAACTAGGTGAGGATAGCCAGCAGGCCTCATAAATAGGGACATGCTTGTCCCAGCATGTGAAGTCAGTCCAGCGGACTGGGCGGATGAGCAGTAAGATCCAACGGCCTTGAAGGTGGTTCTGCAACATTTTGCAGGGAGTCAAGGGCATGATAAAGCGCAGAAGCATGATAAAGCATGATGGTCATCCACTGCAACCAAGGAGGACCCTAGCTTGTGATAAGTACTTGTACCACTGGACACGGACTTTCCAGATCGAGAGAATAGATCTGACCCAGTGCAAGAGCTTTTCCACTTTAAAAACTCACCCACACAGGTTTCACTGTCATCGCCAGTTATGACGGACTCTCAAAATACTGCCGCATTCTTTTGATTGACTGTAAATTAGCACAGACACTTCATGCAGATAATGGACTGCCTTTACATTATGCCTTTAACGCTTGCATCTTCCAAATCTTTTATTTTCATTGTAACATTCAAGATTGTAGTTGATACCTTCAAATTCTTGTTGAAGTGGTGGAAATATTTCCTTTTCACACTTGGTGGTTTCTGGCATCTCTAAGCTTGAATGTTTGAAACCACAGTGAGCAAAACAGTCCTGAATTGTTTTACTGTCCTGACAAAGGGTCTCGGCCCGAAACGTATACTATACCTCTTCCTAGAGATGCTGCCTGGCCTGCTGCGTTCACCAGCAACTTTGATGTGTGTTGCTTGAATTTCCAGCATCTGCAGAATTCCTCGTGTTTGCGTTGTTTTACTGTTTATTTCTTATCAACTATGAGTGACAAAAATCACTGGTTTCTGGACACAAGCACACACGACTGATGCTATTTAAAAACTGTTTGCTCTAAGCTTCACGAAGTATCTAATGGCTACACGACATAGATACTTCATTGATCCCAAAGGGAATTACAGTGTCACAGTAGCATTACAAGTGCACAGATATACAATATTAGAAGAGAAGTAAGAAAGGATAAAAAAAGTTACCTTAAAAATAAAATGTACAAGATTTATAAGTCAAAGATCACAAGATTTTCAAGTTCACACTGATAAGATGATAGCGCAAGAATTACTGTAATATTATACACCGTCCAGATAAGAAGTGATGGTAGTGTTGCACGTGTGACATGTATATGACAGACACAAATTATAAACTGCTTGGCAACAGCCTCCTGTCCCAATTAAGTGACATTGTGTCCCAAATAAAGGGAGGGAATCCCAGCTATTTTCTTGATTAGTTTTCGTTCTTTAAGAGTTGTCCCAAATAGGCAACTGTCCCAATTAACCAATGTCCCAATTAACCGGAATCCACTCTATACCTAGTGACTTGGCCTCCACAGCCGTCTGTGGCAATGAATTCCACAGATTCACAAGATAAGAAATTCCTTCTCATCTCCGTTCTAAATGGACATCCTTCTATCCTGAGGCCCTACCCTCTGAATGCAAGTTGATTTTGTTTTAAAGGGTGCCACTGTAGCAAGTGATAAGTGTAACATTTTTACAGTGCCAGCAAACTGGGTCCAATTTCATTGCTGTCTGTAAGCAGTTTGTATTTTCAACCCGTGACATTGTTTCCTTGGGGTTCTCCAGTTTCATTCCACATTCCAGACATATGAGTCAGTAAGTTAATTAGTCACATGCATGTAATTAGGCATGTTGAACCAGCAGGGCTCATTACTCTGCTATATTTCTAAATAAAAATACTTCTCCGAGGATTGGCACCTTGCTGCGGTGGAGGGACTTGTGACTTTGTGTAATCCTGAGAGCTATTTTGTCTGGAGATTAGTTTCTGGTAGGGTCACCATGGCAGTAAGGTCAAGAGGAGGTTCCAAAGAACGATCCAACCAAGATCTCAACAGTGGAGCTAGCGGTAGATGATGATAGATCACAATGGCAGTGAAGGTGGAGGAAGTCTGCAACAGTGTAAGGTCCGCAGTTGTTTTGCAGTCCATGCCACAGGACCCTGATCTTGACCTGTCAAGGACTGTATGGTGGCTACCCATGTTAAACAAACTCATACACAGACGTTCTTCATTAAGGGAATAACCCCTTAGAAGAGCATCATACTTGACTTGAGTGATTGCATACAAAAATAAAACTAAAATTCACCTTGGATGTTTTTCTGGCACTCATTGGGTGCAGATCATGAACATCTGAAATTACATCTCACTGAAGCCACTTTGGAAATGGGTGGAATGAGATCGAAATCTTGCCCTCATTATTTCTGCTTTGGGTTTCACGTTCATTAGAGAAGAACCTTTCTTCATTTTGACATCTTTTGTTAAAGCAGCAGTTGCCTCTGTTATATTGATGATAAATATTTCCCTTTGAGGCTGAACAAGCAAAATTAATTCAGCTACTTACAACTTTATTAACTTATCAGTTTCAGATGTTAGTTATTTGTGTGTAAGAAAGTATGGGAATTCTGGAAAGAATATAACTTTAAATGGTTTTTCAAAGTTGTATTATATACTAGTAGTAACTAGGTTACCAACACCCGACTTATGGGCTGCCTTACGTATGAATATGCTTCCATAATAATATTAAATTCAAAAGTTAGACATCTGTACATATATTTGTTGCTACAAGCAGCAGAACTAGTTTCCTCTTTCTCCACTTTCAGTTATTGTTCTTTTTTAATCAATCCTGTGTGCTTTTGATGTTATTCATTTCAATACTGTGGAGATATGGTTACGTATCGTATGACAAGGACATCTCTTTGGAACGGAGATAAAGAGGAATTTCTTTAGCCAGAGGGTGGTGAATTTGAAATTCATTGCCACGGAGGGCTGTGGAGGTCAAGACATTGGGTATATTTAAAGCAGAGGGTAATGGGTTCTTGATTAGTAGGAGTGTTAAAGGGTGAAGGAAGGAGACTAGGTTTAAGGAGGATAGGGAATCAGACATGATAGAATTGTGAAGCAGACTTGATGGACCAAGTAGCCTAATTCTGCTCCTCTATCTTATGGTCTTATAGATATTTGTGTATTTTCTAACTTCTGGACAAAATTGACTTATGAGCATATGCAAAATTGGCACCTGTTTGTTAGCCGGGGACAGTCTGTATTAAAGTCTCCCTTTTAAACTGTTCTAAATCGAATGGCGACTTCCAGGGTTGAGTATAGCGTGAGTCGGTGCGTGTGAGTGTGGCTCCCGATTTTTATTGAAAATCTACCTGTTTATCTTTGCCGTATGCTTGAGATAACTGAATATTTACCATTGTGAACAACGCGGGACATAGCTGGACAGTGAAATGGCAAGTAGAATGTACCTTCGAAGTAAAACTGGGGAAAAAGATAGCGAAGCCTCGAGTAAGAAGGCTGATGTTACAGTAATGGTGCCGTTGCACGCTGCTGGGTCTGGACCCGGACCTGCGCTACCCAATGACTTGGAGAGGCTTCGTTTAGTACTTATTACTGACATGATGCAAGTGGTGCATTCTGCCCTAGAAAGAGAACTTGAAGATGCTTTATCACCAGTGAATGCTACCATGGAACAAATTATGTCTTCTTACGAGTCGCACGACGAACGCATTCGTGAGGTTGAAGACGGCCTGAATGATTACAGTGACCAACCGGTGAGCGCCGAAGCCGCCATTGCAGCGTTTCAGAGCGAAAACGCATTTCTGAAGGGAAAGCTAGGTGACCTCGAAAATCAGTTGCGGAGGTCCAATTTGAGAGTGGTCGGCATTCCTGAAAATTTGGAAGATTCGGACCCTGTTAAATTTATGACTGAGTTTTTTGACGAAGTGCTGGGGACAAATTTTTTCCCAAGTCCTCTCATACTCTCGCGTGCTCACCAAGTCTAACGTAAACCATCTGGTGTCTCTGAAGCCAAGTAAACGAGACCAAGAACGTTCCTGGTTCTCTTTCACTTCTTTCAAGATAGGCAACGCATCATCAATAGATGGAAGCAGGAGCTGTATTTCCACGGACACCGCGTGTTTTTTTATGAAGATTTTAGTGCGGAGCTGGGTAAAAAACGAGCAGCTTTCAAGGAGGTGAAATCCCTGCTTTACGGGAAAGGGGTCAGGTTCGGCCTCTTGTATCCTGCCCAGCTCCGGATCATGCATGAAGGTAAAAAGCATTATTTCCATACACCAGAGGCAGCCAAAGAGTTTTACCATTCGCGCTGGGGAGAAGAAGAACGAGAAGAGCAATGACTTTTTTTTTAGGTTATTCATGCAGCATTGAAGGGGCCTCCTGCTGAGGCAAACTGTTAATGTTCACAATCCACTTCTTTGTTCATTTTTTCCTGTTTAATTTGTGGAACATGATCGGGTCGAACTGCTATGCTGCCGAAACTGATTAACAAGAACTTTCAACCAGCAAAGTGTAAATATTTGGGATTTGTATCTCGGGTGTTTAAGTTGCCCAGTGTGTTTTTTTGTTTTTAATGCTTAGCTTCACCTGTGTCATCTTTAGCCTATATGTTATATTAAAGGTAGTATAAGTGATAGGATAAATTTTAAGGAGGGGAGCCACCCTAGATTAGATTGAAAGTTGGGCTGTATGGGGAACGCCTTGGAAGTTTTTTGTTGGGTACTGCCTGCGATCATCCTCAATTGAGGAGGTAGATCTAGGTTTCGGGGGTTAATTGGGTTTTTTTGTTGTTTGTGTAAAGGGGTGGGGGGAATGTTTTGGGGGATTACTATGGCAGTTTATTCTTTTGTGTGTTACGGATTGATCAGACTTTCTTCTCATTGTGCGTTATTGTGTGCAACTTATACCCTTGCACTGTTTTGGATTGTAGGCCCTGTGTGGCTTTTGATATGGTTAACATGAGCGCTGCTGATGGAGGCCACCCTGTGAGGTTTATTTCTTGGAATGTAAAGGGGCTCAATGGTCTGGTTAAAAGAGCTAAAGTTTTCTCTCATCTGAAACAATTAAAAGCAGATATACTATTTCTACAAGAGACACATTTAAGAGTGGAGGACCATAATAGACTTCATAAAGCATAGATTAGTCAGGTTTTTCATTCCAAATTTAATAGTAGGTCCAGGGGGGTGGCAATATTAATTACCAAAAGAATGCAGTTCACACCATCTGATGTAATCAGTGACCCTAATGGTCGCTTTATTATAGTCTCTGGCTCTCTCTTTCAGATACCTGTTATTTTGGTAAATGTTTATGCCCCCTAATTGGGACAATGTCCAATTTGCAAATAAGGTTTTGACATTAATACCTAACCTGAATACACATAAGCTAATCTTTTCCAGAGATTTGAACTGTGCTATTGACCCACTGCTTGATAGGTCTTGCCCTAGGGGAATATTTTCTGGTATGGCAAAGGCCTTCCCGATGTTTATGCAACAAAATGGTTATATGGATCGTTGGAGATTTTTGAATCCATTATTTAGGCAATTCTCTTTCTTTTCTCATGTTCACCACTCCTATTCCAGGCTAGACTATTTCTTTATAGATAACCCCTTGATACCAATGATTAGACAAATTGAATACACTGCTATAGTTATATCTGATCACACGTCCGTGAAGCTGGACCTATGTTTTCCTTTAAACATTAGAGAACAGACTCTGTGGAGACTTAACCCCCTTTTGCTTTCTAATGAGAAATTTTGTAGTTATATATCGGGTAACATTGACACATTCTTTGAGACTAACAAAACTGAGTCGGTATCGTACTCTTTACTTTGGGAAACTTTAAAAGCTTACTTGAGGGGTCAAATAATATCTTATACTTCCCATGCCAATAAAGAGCGTAGGAAGGAAATGCAAGTGTTATTGTAATCTATTTTGGACCTGGATAGAAAATACTCTGAGGCACCCACTGCGGAATTATATAAAAGCCGGGTTGATTTGCAAGCGAAGTTTAATCTTCTATCTACAAACCTATCAGAACAATTAATTCTTAAGACACGTGGCCTCTATTATGAATATGGTGACAAGGTGAGCCGGCTTATGGCTCATCAGTTGAAACATCAAGCTGCATCACGACTTATTCCTCAGATAAGAGACACGCACCAAAACTTGACAAGCAATCCAAAAGAGATTAATAACATCTTTGCAACTTTTTAGTCCTCTCTGTATGCCTCAGAGTTCCCCCAGATAAAACAAATATGGAACGTTTTTCTTTCTTTCTTTTTCAATCTTTTTATTATTTTCATAGAATGAGGACATAACAAAGCAAAAATACAAGTAGTAGGAGATACATTGTTACATTTAAAATGAGTAATTGTAAAACCAAATAGTAAAAATTGACGAAGCTCCCAATCGTGTAGAATAATAATGAATAATACAAAGCAGAAAAAAACTGAAGAAAAATCATGAAAAAGAAAAAAAAAAGAAAAAAAACAAACCGCATCCCAAAAAAAAACTAAACTAAACAGAATTAGTCAACTAAACTAAAAGATTTGGGCAATACTAACAACTTGAAAATGGGAAAGAAGAAAACCTTAGTGTCAACGACTCCATTCCTCTCAACCAACAGTACAGAGAAATAAAACAAGTTTGGAAATGGTCTGGAACGTTTTTTAGATAATTTGGAAATACCAACTCTTGAACCAGAGGAGGTGGAGAACCTAGATTGGGCTCTTGGGCAGGAAGAGATTAATAATGCCATTATGGCTATGCAGAGTGGCAAGTCCCTAGGTCCTGATGGTTATCCAATAGAATTTTATCAGAAATTTAAGGATAAGCTCATACCGGTCCTTCTAGAAGTGTTTCAGGAATCTTTGGAGAATGGCTCCTTACCCCCTTCTCTTTCACAGGCAGCTATTTCACTACTTCTTAAAAAGGACAAGGACCCGACTCAATGTGGATCATATCGCCCCATCTCACTTTTGAATGTAGATGTGAAAATTTTGACTAAAGTGCTTGCGTGCTGTTTAGAACGTCCCCTTCCCAAGATAATTTCAGACGGTCAAACAGGTTTTATTAAAAATCGCCATTCTTTTTTTAATATCCGTCGACTGGCTGATGTGGTTTATTCACCCAATGATTCTCCAAGTCCGGAGATTGTTATCTCCTTGGACGCGGAGAAGGCGTGTGATAGAGTGGAGTGGGTATACTTGTTTAGTGTTTTGGAGAATGCATATGGCTCCATTCTGCACAAGCTGGTGCAGCTCACACTGACCAAATATCACATCCTCAGCAGAATCAGAGACCTTATCGCTGATTATTACAGCAACTTCAGGATGAGGGTCTCTTCAGGAGCAATTACATCAACCTGGCACAAGGTGGAGATCGGCATCATCACAGGGTGCACTATCTCAGTGACACTGTTCTCCCTAGCCATGAACATGCTCACTAAGTCTGCTGAACCAGAGTGCAGAGGGCCCAGAATGAATTCCGCTCAACAGCAACCACCTATCAGGGCACTCATGGATGACGTCACAGTCACCACAGAATCAGTCCCAGGCTGCCGGAAGATTCTGCAAGGGCTCGAAAAGCTGGTGGAGTGGGCTTGGATGCGTTTCAAACCTGCCAAATCAAGATCGATGGTGCTGAGGAGAGGGAAGGTGGAGAACAAGTTCCGGTTCAGCATCGCAGGCACAGCCATCCCAACCATCACAGAAAAGCCAGTCAAGAGCTTAAGCAAAGTTTTTGACAGCTCTTTAAGGGACACAACATCCATTCAGGCAACCTGCACTGGGTTGGATGGCTGGCTGAAATCTGTGGACAAGTCTGGCCTACCTGGAAAGTTTAAAGCCTGGGTGTATCAGCAAGGCATTCTTCTCAGAATCCTGTGGCCCCTCCTCGTCTATGCAGTTCTGATCTCGACAGTCGAAACCTTATAGAGAGGAGGGTTAGCAACCACCTCAGAAGATGGCTGGGGCTGCCAAAGAGCCTGAGCAGCATCGCACTCTATGGACACCACAATAAACTGCAACTGCCCTTCAAATCCTTGGAGGAAGAATTCAAGGTAACAAGACCCGAAGGTGGCTGAAGCAGGGATCCAAGTAAGTACTGGCAGGAAGTGGAGGGCAGAGGCGAGGCTGCGTCACAGGAGGCTGGTGGGAGTGGTCACATGAGGCCGCGCTGGGCTAGGATCCTTTCCAACTCCCCAAATGGACACCAGAGGGAAGGAAAGGCGTCGTCTAGTTCAGGAGGAGGTGAGAGCAGTAGTGGAGGAGATGAGGGCCTGGAAGGCGGTGGGAATGAAGCATCAGGGAGCTTGGACAAGATGGGAGAATGCGGTTGAGAGGAAAGTGACCTGAGCTGATCCTTGGAAAGCCGAACCACACCGCATCCAATTTCTCATCCAGGCAGTGTACGATGTGCTTCCAAGCCCATCAAACCTGCACACATGGGCCAAGGCAGAGTCATCTACGTGCCCACTGTGCTCCAAGCGAGGAACCCTGGAGCACATCCTCAGCGACTGCGCAAGGGCACCTGGTGAGGGACGGTACAGGTGGAGGCATGATCAGGTCCTGAAGACCATCGCTGAAGCTGTCAGCGCAGGAGTTGAGTGGGCGAAGCGGTCCCGACCCTCCAAGCAGACCATTGCCTTTGTTAGAGCTGGGGAGCAGCCAATACCTGTCAAAAGGACATCTGCAGGCATTCTGACCTCTGCAAGGGACTGGCAGCTGTTGGTGGACCTCGAAGGGCAGCTGAAGTTCCCCAACCATATCGCAGCCACCACCCTGCGACCAGACATTGTCCTAGTGTCTGAGTCTACTAAGCAAGTGGTGCTGCTGGAGCTGACAGTCCCATGGGAAGGTAGCTTGGAAGAGGCCTTTGAAAGGAAGCTCTCCAAGTACGCAGGACTGGTCAGCAACTGTCAGCAGGCTGGATGGAGAGCGAGGTGTCTCCCAGTGGAGGTTGGTTGTAGGGGATTTGTAGCCCATTTTTTAGTTGGAGCCTTCAGCATTTTGGGCATCGAGGGAGAGAGGAAGAGGAGAGCCATCCGCAGTACCACCGATGAGGCCTCAAGATGGCTGTGGCTCGAAAGAGTGGAGCCATGGAATCATAGGTAGCTAGCCATCTGGACACAAGCTGGGGTCTGATCAGCCCCGGCTGGGTCACCTGGAGGAGGTTGTATGATGTTGAAAGACCCGAAACACCCGATGATTCCAGGAACATCACTGAAGATGTGTCCAGAAGCATCAATAGATGTATGTACACAGCAGGAGAAATTTGGGTTTGGCAGAATATTTGTAGCCTGGGTTAAGCTATTATACCACTCGCCTTTAGCATGTATACAGACAAATTATTTTCGGTCTGACTATTTCCCATTAACATGTGGCACTCGCCAAGGCTGCCCATTGTCCCCTCTTCTTTTTGCAATTGCAATTGAGCCTCTTTCTATTGCACTTAAGTCAACTACATTATTTCAAGGTGTTAGAAAGGGGACACGGAACACCGTGTATCCCTATATGCTGATGACCTCTTACTTTATGTTAGCGACCCTGTAGGTAGTAGTCCTGCTATTGTGTCATTATTAGGTTAATTTGGAACCTTCTCTGGCTATAAACTGAACTTTCAAAAAAGCAAATGCTTTCCCATTAATAACTTGGCCCTACAGATCCGAAGGGAATCTTTGCCTTTTCTTTTATCTCAAGATGGTTTTGTATACCTAGGAATGCATATTACTCGCTCTTTTACATCTCTGTTTGAAGCTAACCACAGGCCTTAGGTTAGCCAAATGAAGGCTGATTTCGAGAGATGGCGCAGTTTACCCCTTACTATAGCTGGGAGAATTCAATCAGTGAAAATGACCATACTTCCTAGATTTCTTTATTTGTTTCAGTGTTTGCCAGTTTTCTTATCTGAGTTATTTTTTAAATCAGTCGGCCAAGCTATAACCTCCTTTATTTGGGAAAATAAGGTTCCAAGGGTTAATAAGCACATTCTCCAAAGAGGTCGTGACGTAGGTGGAATGGGTCTTCCCAGCTTTATTCATTATTACTGGGCATTGAACATTCAAAAAGTATTATTTTGGCTCCACTGGCCAGATATAATCTGGTGCCTGCTTGAGTCACGGTCTTGCCACTCCTCGTCTCTCCCAGCTTTGGTGTATTCTTCCTTACCACTGAAATCCTGTCAATTCACATCTAACCCGGTCGTGCTCTCCACCCTCAAAATTTTTAATCAATTTCGCTGCCACTATAAGTTCATATCAGCTTCAGTTTTGGGCCCCATTCATAAAAACCATTTATTTCCTCCCTCCACATTCGATTCAGCTTTCAGACAATGGGGTTTGAACGGTCTTATGCGTATTAAGGATTTGTATACAGGTTTCCCCCGCCATCCGAAGGTAGAGCATTCCTGTGAAACGGTTCGTAAGCCGAAATGTCGTAAAGCGAAGAAGCAGTTACCATTTATTTATATGGGAAAATTTTGTGAGCGTTCACAGACCCAAAAATAACCTATCAAATCATGCCAAACAACACATAAAACCTAAAATAACAGTAACGCATAATAAAAGCAGGAATGATATGATAAATACACAGCCTATATAAGGTAGAAGTACTTTTCCACAATCATTACTGAACTGTTCTCCGTAGTGAAAATCTCACACAAGCGCCGTCAGCAGAAAATCTCACACAAGCGCCGTCAGCAGAAAATCTCACACAAGCGCTGTTGGCAAAAACCTGGCGCAAGCGCTCTCCAGTAACCTTTAAGCTATGAAGCTGCCAAATCATACCAAATAACACGTAAAAATACACAGCCGATATAAAGTAGAAATAATGTATGTACAGTGTAGTATCACTTACGGGGATCGGGACAGCACCGAGCCCACTGATGATGGTGTGTTAGACTGAGTCGTCGCAGGTTGGCTGGTGCAGTGGCCCCCACCCTCCAGGCCGCCGACAGATCGCGAACCGCGAAGCACGCAGGGGTCCAGCGGTAGCCGGGAGGCACACAGCACATCATTAAGAAAAAAGCTGAAATAAACATGCTAATTAATTAGGTGCTGCCCGGCACGTAATTGTCAGCCCAGATCAGTGCCGATTGCCGATTGCATCGCCTTTGATCTGGGCCGCCATTTAAGTGTGGAGTGGCACCTAATTAATCAGCATGTTTATTTCGGCTTTTTTCTTAAAGATGTGCTGTGTGCCTCCCAGCTACTGCTGCATTCTCCACGAATCCGTATGGTATCTGTCCGCGGCCTGGGTGTTGGGGCGGTGGGACACTGGGGTGTCATCTCGTCATCTATTTCCATTAGAGCAGGCAGCTCATCTTCTCCTATGACTGCCCGCCTCGATGTCGAACGTCGAGGTTCGTCGTCTGCTGTGGCTGATGTGGAAGGCTTGCTTGACTGCTGAGCCTCACGCATTTTTCTATCACACAGTTCTTTTTAAGGACTCAAACCATGCTGCAAATATCTCCTAAACCTACGTACCCTTTCAAAATTAAAGCCGAACTTATCATTGCAGCGAAAATCTCACGCAGTTGCTTCACGTTCATTTCGCTACTGCATTCGGTTTCGATTGTTATCCTTTCCTCTTCCAATTGCATCAGCTGTTCATCTATCAGTTCTTGGTCATGGGATGCCAAAACCTTTTCAACATAATGTTCGTCAGCTTCCACAAGCCAAACTCACTTTGTCCTTACTTCGTTCACCACGATCAAAACACTTAATTATGTCTAGTTTTACGCTAAGTGTAACACCCTTACGAGCTCTTTTAGGCTTTTCCGACACCATAGAACTCATCTTGCGAACGGCTGCTCGGGGCGCGCGCTGCCTTTTTTCCCACGCTGATTTTTTATTGCGCGCTGCTTTTTTTCGTAATCGTGAAAACACCTTCTGAAAGCGAAAGCAGGGTACTAATGTAGGTCTTTCGTAACAGTGAGGTTTCGTAAAGCGAACATTTGAAAAGCGGGGGACACCTGTACTGGTAACATATTTGATAGTTTTGATAACCTGCGCAGTAAGTATGGCCTTCCGCATAATCATTTTTTAAAATACCTGCAGATACGCCACTTTGTCAAGGAAAAATTTCCCTCTTTTCCTGATCTACCACCTGCTATGTTATGGGAAAAACTCACTCTTAGCTTTAACAATAAAGGGCTGATCTCTGAACTATACTCTCAGCTGATGTCTTTGGGAGTTCAAGATCTAAACAAAATTAAGAGTAGGTGGGAGGATGACCTTGGTATGGACCTTGCGGAAGAATATTGGGCAAAAGTATTGAATAGGGTTCATTTCTCATCATCATGTGCTAGACTGGGGCTCATACAATTTAAAGTTTTACACAGGGTACATTGAAGTAAAGCCAAACTTGCAGACATATACCCTCGGACAGACGCTGGCTGTGACAGGTGTTCCTTCTCTCCGGCTGGTTTAGTACATGCATTTTGGTCATGCCCTCGGCTTGATGACTATTGGGCACTGGTTTTTAAAATTATCAGTGAGGTTTTGGGGGTGACACTGAGACCTTGCCCGCTTATAGCTGTATTTGGTGTGGCAGATGATGATTTGTGTTTAAATGCAAGTCAGTCGGATATCATCGCATTTACATCGCTATTGGCCCGTAGGAGAATTTTGCTGGTTTGGAAATCTGCCACTCCCCCAACTGCTGCTGCTTGGTTAGAAGATGTAATGTTTTTTCTGAAATTAGAAAAGATTAAATTCACTTTGAGGGGGTCTGTGAAAAAGTTCTATTCGAAATGGGGACCTTTCTTATCATATTTTGGGAGTCTTAAGGAATTGCCTACTAGTTGAGGGCATTAGATTGTACTTGGGAGTTGCCTCCCATTTAACACGCTTATAATTTACCTCACAGGGTGGTTGATGAATTGTAAATATGAGTGTATTTTGGATCATCTGACATGTTGCAGATGTGTGTGAGCCGTCATCTTAAAGTAGTGTGGGGGTATGGTTGTGAAATGTCCGTACTTGTATTTGTGAATTGTTGTGTTGTAAATATATTAGCTGCCATGATATGTTCGGAGAGGGCGGGTGGGGGGAGGTTTGTTTGGGGGTACGATAGAAAAGCAAAATGGAGGAAAATGTAATCCATTATATATTCTGTATTGTGTCATTCCTTCAATAAAATAAAAATATAAATAAAAATAAACTGTTCTAAATCAGTTACATTTGAATCTCAGTTCCATCATTATCAACAGAAGGGAGGCCATCTAGTGCTCATTGAAGAGGAAAATCTTTGAATTAATCTCATGCTCACAAAGGTGTATTTTCAAATCCGTTAAGCTTCATTTGTTATTTTTTAAATAAAAAACCTTATTAATGGAAGTAGAGTCAACAGTTGCTGGGTAGATTGAAACAAACCCTGCTTTTTGTTTGTAAAGAAAATTACCCATCTCTGAACAACTAATTGATCTCATCTTTATCTGCTACTTCAGGTAATAAGTCCCATTGCATCTCAGAACTTTGAATTCTCTCCCCATTTAAATAATAGTCTGCCCATTTATTTCTGCTGCCAAAGTGCATGACCACACACTTTCCAACATTGATAACTTGTTAGCCTTTATGGCTGCTCACAAATTCTAGTGTACATATTTTTTTTTATTTTCATGTTCATGCCTGCAAGAAAATGAATCTCAATGTAGTAGATGGTGACGTATACATATTTTGATAATAAATTTACTTTGACTTTGACTTCAAGCCAAAAGCTGCTATTTTGTGTAGACTTTCATATCCTGCTCTTGTTGTAAAGTTTCACTTTGATATGTGGTGACTAGTGAGATGTGGGCAGGTTTTAATTACAGTAAGTTCTGTGTTACCATTGGTTTCCCATCGCCCTTTGCAGTCATTAACTGCTGTGCACTAGCTCACTTTTATTCATTGACTCTGGGTACTCCCTTATACTTCACTCTGGACGCATGTGCAATGATTACTTCTAGCATCATTAACTTTCTCAAGTGCTGATCATTCTCCGATCTTTGCATCAATGAACTTGAACAAAAGCTGCTGCTAGTTGACCAGTTGCTCGTAACTAAGGTTGACGTACTTCCACTCTAGTCTTGTGGCTTCTGAGGCAGGAACTTGAACTCAGATAGGGAAGATACTGGCTGATGAGTAGTATGTGAATTGGTCTGACTTCTCCTTTGTCTGCTCCCAGTGCATGGCCTTGAGTATCTCAATACCATCCTGAATGTTCCTTCTCCCCACTGTGCATTCGTGGACCAGAAATTCCCGGGAGCCAGTGGGGACTGAAAGAGGCCCTTCGGCCAAACTCATCCAGGCTGACAAAGTTTCTTAACTCAGCTCACTCCATTTGCTTGTGTTAGCCAAAATCCTTCTAAGCCTTTCCTATTCATAGACCTCTACAAATGTGCTTTAATGTTGTAATTCTACGTGCGTCTAGCACTTCAATAGTTTCTTGATTAGTAGTGCTGTGAAAGGTTACAGGGAGAAACAGGAGAATAGGGTTGAGAGGGACAATAAATCAGCCTTGATGGAATGGGAGAGCAGACGATGGGCCGATTGGTCTTGTGTCTTGTGGTCTTCCTCTTGCAACTTCTTTTGTGTATTCACTGCCCTCTGTCTGAAGATGTTGCCTCTCGTGTCCCCGTTAAATCTTTCCCCTTTCACTTTAAACCTGAATTTCAGTCTCTTTTGCTTTGTGAAATAAATGTGACTGTACACCTTATCTATGCCCCTCATGATTTTATCTATAAGATCACCTTAGCCTCCTATGCTCCAGGAGAAGAAAGTTCCAGCCTCTCCTTATAAGTCAGATCCTCCAATCCTGGTAATAATGAGGATATTGCAATCCATCATAGGGGCCTTGAGCACATCCCAAGTAACACACCAAAATGCTGGAAGAACTCTTCAGGTAAGGCAGCATCAATAGAAAGAACATCCTTGCATCTTTCCACCAGGTAATTTATTCTCATAACAGTGCTTAGAATAAAGTAACACACATAAAAGTTGCTGGTGAACGCAGCAGGCCAGGCAGCATCAGTGCAGTCAACGTTTCAGGCCGAGACCCTTCGTCAGGACTAACTGAAGGAAGAGTGAGTAAGGGATTTGAAAGTTGGAGGGGGAGGGGGAGATCCAAAATGATAGGAGAAGACAAGAGGGGGAGGGATGGAGCCAAGAGCTGGACAGGTGATAGGCAAAAGGAATACGAGAGGATCCACCATATACATACTTTGATAATAAATTTACTCTGTCTTTAACTTCAGTCGGTCAATATCTATGATTATGCCAGTGCCTAAGAAGAATAGTGTGAGCTACCTTACTGACTATCATCCAGTAGCACTCTGATCTACTGTGATAAAATGCTTTGAGAGATTGGTCAGGGCTAGAATCACCTCCTGCCTCTGCAAGGACCTGCAATTTGCTAACGATCAACACTGCCACACCTTATGGGTGCTCAAATGTATCTATAAATTTGCTGATGATACAACCATTGTTGGTAGAATCTCAGAAGGAGATGATTGGGTGTACAGGAGCGAGGTATACCAGCTAGTTGAGTGGTGCTGAGCAATAATCTTGCACTCAATATTAGTAAGATGAAAAAGCTGATTGTGGACGTCAGGAAGGGTAAGGCGAGGGAACACAAACCAATCCTCATAGAGAGATCGGAAGTGGAGAGTGAGCAATTTCAGGTTCCTGGCTGTCAAGACTTCTGAGGATCTAACCTGGTTCCAACATATCAATGCAGCTATAAAGAAGGCAAGACAGCGACTATATTTCATGAGGAGTTTGAAGAGATTTGGTTTGTCACCTAAAACACTCAAACTTCCATAGATGTATCGTGGAGAGCAGACTGACAGGCTGCATCACTGTTTGGTATGGGGGGGGAGGGGGGGGCTACTGCACAGGACCGAAAGAAGCTTACATAAAGTTGTCAAATTAGTCAGCTCCATCTTGGGTACTAGCCTCCATAGTACCCAAGACATCTTCAAGGAGCGGTGCTTCAGAAAGGCAGTGTCCATTATTAAGATCCCCAATCACCCAGGACATGCCCTCTTATTGTTACCATCAAGAAGGAGGTGCAGAAGCCTGAAGGCACACACTCGGTGATTCAGGAACAGCTTCTTTCCCTCTGCCATCCAATTCTGAAATGGACGTTGAATTACCTCACTTTTTTATATTATTTTTAATCTAACTATTAAATTAATATACATTTTACTGTAATTGATTTACTTATTTATTTTTTCTTTCTATATTATCATGCATAGCATTACACTGCTGCTGCTAAGTTAGCAAATTTTACAACACATGCCGTGAGAATAATCCTGATTCTGATTCTGAAAATAATTGTGCTAATATTGTCATACTGACTTTAAGATTGGTTGCGGTTGTTATTATGAAGCAGATTTTCCTGTGGTCCCCATAGTGGGATATTCCTTTATGCCCTCTTGTAGGAAAATCCATGCAATACCTGCGCTGCCTTTACTTCAGAATGAAAGATGAGGTTTTTAAAGGATCCAGGCCATTCTCATCAGTTCCACTCGAGGAGTTTTTAAAGAAGGAATTTGGGGAAAATACCAAAATGACAGATGTTATAAAACCCAAGTGAGTAAACTGTTACATCTGTTGGGATATTAATTAAACCTTGTTGTCATTTTGTTTGTCTATCTATTATTTAAAAATCGTACTATTTAATGTAAGCAACAGGAACAAGTGTCACCTGAAATTGTCCTACCATTTAAAAAGATGACAGCTGATCATTAATATCAGCTCCTCTCTCCCATCTGCTCTCCATACAGATGCAGATTCATTTATTTATCACGTGTACATAAATACACACAGTGAATTGCATCATCTGCGTTAACAACCAATCCAATCTAAGGATGCGCTGGGGGCAGCCCACAAGTGTCGCCACACATTCTGACACCCAGAGCAAACACAAGCAACAATAACAATAACAATAACAATAGCAACACAACAACAGCAAACCGTCCCCTTTCCTCCCCCCCACACGCCCTGATACTCTGATCCTCTGATCCTCTGATATGCTTCATTCAAAAAACTATTGATCTCGACTATGAAAACATTCAATGACCAAGCATCCACTGCCTTTGGACATAGAGAATCCCTACGATTCACACCCTTTAAGAGAAGACATTTCACCTCATCTCGTTGCTAGATAGTTGGACTGCTACCCTGAGTGTCCCAGAGTAGTCTTTCTAGACAATAGATTACAAAGGATTTCAGATATGCATTAGCTAAGTAGCTCAGTCAGCCCAACCAGTCCATTGGTACTCCACTCCTGCCACCTCCTCCTGACTTCCCTCAGTCAAGTCTATTTCCTTCAGATCTACTTCTCCAATCTCCCCTACATGCACCAACATTACTCATCTCAACCACTCCCTGTGGGTTTGAGTCCAATCACTGTTAGGGGAAAGTAGCTTTTTCTGAATTTCCTCTTGGATCTCTTGGTGATTCTTACATTGTCTGCCTCTCATTATAGTGTCACTGTCATACAGTGGAAATAGCCCTTCAACCCACCAGTGGCACACCAATCTTGAGCCACTCAACTACACTATTCCTACCTTATTCCCATTTGTTATTCTCCCAATGTTCTCAACTCTCCCCAGGTTCTACCACTCACACACGGGGGAGTTATGTAGCTAATTAATCTACTGCAACATATAAAATGCTAGAGGAACTCTGCAGGTCAGGCACATCTATGGAGGGGAATAAATAGCCGATATTTTGGACAGAGACCCTTCAACAAGACTAAAAAGAAAGAGGGCAGAAGCTGGAATAAGAAACTGAGGGGTATGGGGACGAGTACAAGCTGGCAAATGATAGGTGAGACCAGGTAAGGTGGAAGGTGGGTGGGCAGGGGAGAGGGGATGAATTAAGAAGCTGGGAGTGGATAGATGGAAGAGGTAAAGGACTGAAGAAGAAAGAATCTGATGAGCAGCGAGTAGATCATGGGAGAAAGGGAAGGAGGAGGAGCACCAAGGCGAGGTGAGGAGAAGAGAAGGAATGAGAAGGTAACCACAATGGGGAGTGGGAAAATATCTGAAGTTACAGAAATCGAAGTGAATGTCATCAGGTTGGTGGCTATCCAGACAAAATATGAGGTGGTACTCTTACCCGAGTTTGGCGTCGTCATGACAGTAGGGGAGGGCATGTCAGAATGAGAATGGGAAGTCAAATTGAAACGGCTAGCATTCTACCGATCTTTAGGACATGGAACGAAACAGGGGCACCCTAAGGAAAGCCATGTGGGCTCTACACAGCATAGAACCGATCGTAATTGATTCAGTATTCACTATCAATACCTTTCCTAATTTCAAAGCCACTTTCAGCTCAAGAGAAGAGAAAAAGAACCTTTTACCAAAACCTTGTCAACAGTCATGTAGATTTAATTGTGACTGTTTTACATTATTTCAACTGCAGGAAAAAATAGGCCCATTTTACTTGAGCTTTCCTTTTAAACACTCCCCTCAGCACAGGAATAAATCCAGTGAATTTAACAAGATCAAAGCTCTGC
Source organism: Mobula birostris (assembly GCF_030028105.1). Taxonomy (NCBI): domain Eukaryota; kingdom Metazoa; phylum Chordata; class Chondrichthyes; order Myliobatiformes; family Myliobatidae; genus Mobula; species Mobula birostris. The sequence continues at coordinate 28,942,733 of NC_092380.1, read as the reverse complement.
ATCCACTTTGTACATGTGGTTTCACCTTTAGTTTGCTTTTGTATTAATATGTTGGGGTTTCACTGTGCCCTGGGTGCCATCTGGGTGAAGTTTGCTATGACTGCTTGGGTTTCTTTCCATATCCCAAAGTTGTGGATTGATAGATTAACTGGCCGCTGTAAATTGCCTATTGTGTGTAGGTGTATGGTAGAATATGGGGATATACAGTACCTAGGCAGAATTGGGGGTGGCATGGTAGCATAGCATGTTAGCATAATGCTATTACAGCACTAAGAAAATACAAGTTTCAAGATTGTTTAATGTCACTTCCAGTACACAAATGTAAAGGAGAAGGAAATAATTGTTACTCTGGATTCGATGCAGCACAAAAAAATACAATAAGACAAAGAACACAATTTTAATAAAAGAGCACAATAAATATAAATACAGAAGAGAGCTCATGTACATAGATTGATTATTTGCCCATTAAGTGACACTTGGCACAGAAATGTGTGTGCATATGGTGTCTGAGAGGAAATGATAAAGTAGTGGTGGTTGGAGTTTTGGAGGGGTGGGTTAGTGGGTGGTGGTGTTGATCAGCCATAACTACTTGGAGAAAGTAACTACTTTTGAGTTTAGTGGTCCTGGTGTGGATGCTACGTAGCCTCCTCCCTGAAAGGAATGGGATAAACATTCTATGAGCAGGGTGGATCGCTAACCAGGGTTTAATTACAGTTGTTATCTGTAAGGAGTTTGTATGTTCTGCCTGTGACCATGTGGGTTTCCTTCAGGTGCTCCATTTTCCTCCCACAGTCCAAAGACATGGGTTAGTTGATCAGATCGGCATTAAGGGGTGGTGTGGGCCAGAAAGGCCTGCTACCATGCTATATTCTTAAATAAAAAATAAATAAAAGGTGAATAACAGTGTCTGTTAAAATAATGTTAGATTGGTGGTCTGATATCTGATGCAGACTCGTGCTGGAGGACCTGCCTTTATTCTGTGATTTATTTATGATTCTATATCATTATTAGAGAGATCTTGCTGAGTGACAATTACCTGCAACATTTCTTATAACCCTGACTATAAGCAACAACAATGCTTTGGGCTGGCCTAAGACAACGATTTTCCTATATTAAACCGTGTATTGGGGGATTTTTTGCTTATTTGTTTTCTCCACATACTCCTTTGCCTCACCTGCTGATAGAGTCATGGTGACTGGAACCCTGTCAGACCGACACCCTGCCGAACTCCATCTGTTTCGTAACTATGACCCACCTGAGCTGCAGCGTGACCCACCGTACCAGCGGACTGCGGAGTTCCAGGCTCTCACACAGCCTAAAGGTAAGGAGAAATGTTTCAGTGCCTGGATGTTAAGGTGTGCATTTATTTTGGTGATGCTATGAAGATCAAAGCTTCTGAGTGTGTGTGTGTGTATGTATGTATGTATGTGTATATATATATTCCAGTTAATTGCAACACATCGGAATTAAATGCACCCAGTGACCTGACCTCCATAGCCGCCTGCGCCAACAAATTCCACAGATTTATTACATTCTGAGTATAGAAATTCCTCCTCATCTCTGTTTTAAATGGACATCCCTCTATTTTGAGGCTGTGCCCTCTGATCCTAGACTCCCCCACCAAAGGAAACATCCCCTTCACATCCACTCTAGGCCTTTCAACACTAGATAAGTTTCAATGAGATTCCCCCCCCCACCCTCCTAAATTCCAGTAAGTACAAGGCCAAAGTCTTCAGTCACTGCTCATATAGATAACCCTTTCATTTCCAGGATCATTCTCATGAATCTCCTCTGAAGGATGTCAGCACAACCTTTCTTAAATAAGGGGCCCAAAACTGATCACAATACTCTGAGTGAGGCCTCACCAGTACCTCATGAAGCCTCAGCATTATCCTGGCTTTTATATATGTACTCTTGAAATGAGTGCTAACATTGCATTGGCCTTCCTCACTACTGATTCAACCTGCAAATTAACCTTTAGGGAATCCAGCACGATATCTCCCAAATGACTTTGCACCGTGGATTTATACATTTTCTTCCCCTTTAGAGAATAGTGTATATTTTTATTCCTTCTGTCTAAGTGCATAACCATAGACTTTCTGGTACTGTAGGCCATCTGCCACCTTTTTGTCTGTTCTCCTAATCTGTCTAAGCCTTTCTACAACCTCTCTGCTTCCTCAACACTACCTGCCCCTCCAGCTATCTTTGTATCATCCACAAACAAGGCCACAATGCCGTCAATTACTTCATCCAAAATGTTGATATACAACGTAAAAGGAAGCGGTTCCAACACAGACCCCTGTGGAACACTACTAGTTACTGGCCTCCACTCAGAAAAGGCTCCCTTTATTCCCACTTTTTGCCTCTTGCCAATCAGCCTATGCTTAATCATGCTAGTATTTTTCCTGTAATGCCCTGGGCTTTTACCTTTTTTAGCAGCATCATGTGCAATACCTTGTCAGAGGCCTTCTGAAACTCCAAGTACCCAAAATTCAGCGTTTCTCTTTTGTCTATCCTATTTGTTATTTCTTCAAAGAACTGTAACAAATTTGTCAGGCAAGATTTTCCCGTAAGGAAGCCATGCTGACTAAGGCCTATTTTGTCATGTGCCTCCAAGCGCCCCGAAACCACATCCTTAACAATCGCCTCCAATGTCTTCCCAACCACTGAGGTCAGGCTAACTGGCCTATAATTTCCTTTCTTCTGCCTCCCTCCCTTCTTGAAGAATGGAGTGACATTTACAATTTTCCATTCCACTGGAACCATGCCAGAATCTATTGATTTTTGAGAGATCATTACTAATGCCTCCACAATCTCTTCAGCTAACTCTTTTAGAACTCTATGGTGTAGTCCATCAGACCCAGGTGACTTAACTACCTTCAGACCTTTCAGTTTCCCAAACGCTATCTGCCTAGTAATAGCAACTCCACTCACTTCTGCCTTTTGACACTCTCAAAATTCCAGCATACTACTAGCGTCTTCTACAGTGAAGACTGATGCAAAATACTATTCAGTTCATCTTATATTTCCTTGTCCCCCATTACTATCCAGCGTCATTTTCCAGAGGTCCACTATCTACTCTCGTCTCTCTTTTACTCTTTATATATCTGAAATAACTTTTATTTCTCCTCTTCCCCCCTACAGTGCACCCTACTCCATTTAGTTATCTCTCTGTCGTGTAACAGTTGCTGTTGGTCCTGTATCAGACTTCAAGCAGACTTGATGGGCCGAATGGCCTAATTATGCTCTTATCTTTTATGGTCTCGTGTGTCCCCATGTGAAGACCAACCAGCATAAAATCCAACAACTTGTTTTACTGTGCCACATAAGCACAGAAAAACATGTCATGCCTCTATAGAGATATGACGAGGAGCAGTACAAGTTTTACGGATTATTCACCTATCAACAGTGGAAAGGCCTGGCAGGACTCCCAGGTGTTCAATTGTTCCTTTGGCTTCAACAATTCAAATTGCAATTAGTCCTGCAGGATGATTTCTATATATATAGTGTCTGTGCATGTGTTTGTTTTAAATACACAATCCCTTCCAGATGTAAGACTGTCTAAGTACGTGTGTTGCAATGGGGATGGAATTTCCTTAGGCTTTGGCTTAGGAATGTACAACATGCTGGAAATTTTGTCAGTAATGATATCCAAGACTGGTTGCTTCCTTTTTCACATTTGACTGCATGGATTGGTAGTTTCTCTGGGCCTTGCTTGTGTGAGATTGGTTTCCCCGAGTGTCAGCCTCCTCGGGTAGCTGGATATTGCAGCATGTGCCGTTAAATTTATTAGTTTTATGACCAGAACCACAGCAAACCAGGAAGGTTTCATGTTTGCTTTCTGGTGTGAGTATTCTGTCCTGGCTGAACTACATCTTTGTCAGTACAGACTAGGCACCAAATATTGGACTTTGTTCCATGTGAAATTCTGCATTTAGTTTCGAGCACAGTATTGGCAGAGAAATTTATTAGCCTTGAGCTAAGTGTAGCAGAGAAGCAAGAGATTGATACTTGGTTTAAAGGGTTAGATTTTGAGGGCAGGTACTATTTTATTTATTTTTTGCTGTGTGTATTTGGAGGGGGTTGTTGAGTTCCCAGGACTGTAACAAGTTATTGCATGAAAGAGAATATTAGACTGCTTGGAGAGTCTTTTGTTAAAACATTTGCAGGTTCGGATTCAGGCTCCGAGGACTAAAGTAGTGAGGTCATTGTGCTTTTATCTGGAGGCCTGGATCTTTTGATCCCACTGTATGCAGCAATTTAAATTCAATCAATTAAATAAATTTGGAATTAATAAAAAAGATTTTAAAAATAAAGTTTAGCCATATTTGTTAAACGTACATCAAAATATTGAAATATACTGTGAAATATGTCTTTTGTGTCATTAACCAATGTAATCTGAAGATGTGCTGAGAGAAGCCCGCAGTGTCATTGTGCTTGTGGTGTCCTTACCGATTTGTTATTCAGTCGGAGAAAACACTCAGAGGCCACGTTTTTGCTCGATCAATTCTTTATTTAATTTGATCCGAGGAGAGGTAACCACCATACGCTTCTACAGCGTCTGGCAACCAGCTCTGCCTAGCACGAGTACAAGGTTACATTTATATCCAGAAAAAAAGTTAGCACCTGTTTCCCCTGTCCATGCTTACGATGGTTTTGTGGTGAGCAATTTCATCATGGTCACAATAGCTTCACGTGCAGAGGTACAGGTCAGTAAGCACCTCTATTCTAAGAAATGAGCATGCAGTTGCAACATCCTAACCGTGCCCGGTTCTGTTGTCTAGTTCCCGCCCCTGCTATATTTTCCAGGTCACATACACCATTTAACCCTTCCTATCCCGTACTCTAACCCCCTTTTCACTTACACATTACCTCCTTTTATCATCTCAACGATAACCATCAATATCATGGAAATCCTCAGGTATCGGTTCAAGCAGCTCACCGGCTTCTACAGGGTTCTTCACTACCATCATTGGTTTTGCTGGCGTTAAGTCCCCTAGGGAGGCCGTCATTCGGTTCAGAACACACTTTACTACGGCAATACAGACAAAGATTCCTATGATAGCCGTTAGTGCATAGATGGCACCATTAATCAACCAGTCCTTCCATGCTCCTAATCCCCAGTTTCCCCATCCTCTCCAGTCTGTTCCTTCCTTAATTGATCCTAATTGTTCATCTATTTGGTTCACATAGTGTGTTATGTTTGTAGTGACATCGTCCAGGCCCATTATGCATTGGTCTTTTACGATAACACTTCCCCGACCTTCCCTCGCAAGGAGATAATCAAAGGCAGAACGGTTCTGCATGGAGAAGAGGTGTAGTTGGCTAAGATTGTCTGTTATGAGCTTTAATGCCCCCTGGGTAGCATTTCCAAGACTTGTGAGGCCAACTAGTTCCTATTGTGGGCTGCCATGACTGCTCCAGAAGCCCCTAGGGAGAAAAAGCCAGCCACCCCATACCCAGCCACTTGTCCCGGGGTGAGGGTAGTCAGTTTCCGGTAGTCCGCGTAGAACTCTTGGGAAACCTCTCTCTTAAGTCTTGCAGGTGGCGGTGCCAGGGGCCTCCAGGCCCCTGGGCAGGGAACCACAGTGGGGAAGAAGGTGCCAAAGGCCACTGAGGAAGGATAGGGGTATTCCAGGAAATTGGTGGCCGTGCCATTGTAGAAGAAGAAATACCCCTGAGAAGTGTACAGGGTTTCAGTACATCCCTTGGCTGTCATCAGATACCCATGGTCCTTCCAGGCACTTGGGCTTTTACCGGGAGGACAGGAGGCCCATTTGGTCCCCTCGATGTAGTCCAGGCAGGGGAACAGGTGGTTGTAGACTCGGAGGTGTGTGCGGTTTCCTTCTCCGCATAGAAGGTGTTCTCCCTGGGACAGGCACACAATTCGACTTACTACAGGTACAGGTGATGCTCTGCCCCTTGTTTGAGGGGCGACATTGCCTTCTTTTGCAGACGTCATATAGGCAGGCGAGGCGTGTGCAGGCAAAAATGTCGGAGCATCCCCATCCTGTCCCGTTGTAACAGTTCTCATAGCCTGGGCCCCCCCCCGCGGGAGTTTGGGGTTGCCCTCCCACCAGAGGTCTCCCTTTAACCATTCCATACTGTAACAGTGGTCACTACTTGTCCATGTAATGTTAGCTGGAGGAAATAGACAGTCCGCCACAGGGGCCTTGGTGGGGTCATAGGTGAGTTTCACCCTCCTTCCCTTAGGCAGGGTACTGTCGTGGGGGCGCACTGGAAAGGTTGGTAGGTGCAATCTCAGTGTGGGAAAATAGTGAATAGGGAGGAGAGACTCGTGGGGAGAGGATAACAGACGATAGTGGTTCCAAATAATCGTCTATGTACCTTTTGAAAGTAATTTTCACTGATATATCCCAAGGGGAAGGGAGCTTCCAAGCGTGGAGCTTTCGGTGAAACCCCAATTCCTTTTTTTTCTCAAGGTGCTCCTCTTTGAGCCCACTAAGGATGTTGAGGTCCCTTTTAGGGCTCCCCGGGAACACCTTCCTTTATAGGACTTGTTTTCTAGTTGGTTCTCCATTCGGTTCCTTCTGCATTCAAAATCAAACCTGCAGTTTCGGTACCGACAAGGGAGGACCCAAGAGTTCCTTCCGTCCAGGACCAGCCCAGTGGTCCGGTTGCTTGAGCTTTCCGGTACAGTAGTTGATCTTGGTAATGTTCCGTTCCCCTAATTCATCATCCCCGTCACCCTCACACATCAGAACATCCTGACTGCAGAGATGATATACCCTATTTTCCCGCTCTGTATCGGAGGTATGTACTCATCCTCTGATCCTACCCATAGTTCTTACTATCCCTAAAAGGATACAAACAATCAAAGTTATCCTACCTTCCATCCCCCCGGGCACGGTTTTAGGGCTGTGGCACTCCAAAAAGACAAAGTTCAATCATACACAGGGGACAATCGTAGTACAATTATCAGTACTCTTTTAGTCCTTCATAGTTCCTGGTGATTCTGGGTCCCAGCGTTTGCAGTCGCTCAGATGGATCCAGCGCTCTTGTCCTTCCACCTTGACTGCTGAAGGTGTCTGCAGGAGGACCTGGTGCGGTCCCTTCCACCGAGGTCCCAACTTTGGTCTTTCCCAGTCTCGGATCAGCACCCAGTCGCCAGGTTCGGGGTTAGGCCAGTCGCTGTCGTTTGCTCCCTCCTTATAAGCTTCCACAACCTGAGTATGGAGGAACTTCAAAGAGAGAGTTAATTGCCTACAATAGTGCTGTAATTCTTGTCCCATTACTTGTAAGTCCACTACGGGAGGGGGAGGTCTATCACTGTCCTAGGGAGTCCTGCCAGGTCATCCATAAACTATCTCTGCTGCGGTTAGTCCTGTCCCAATCTGGGGAGTGATCCGCATATGATATAATGCCAGCGGAAGCACTTTCAACCAGTTCTGTCTGGTCTCTAGGGTTAGTTTAGTCAATTTGTCCTTTAGTATCCCATTAACCCTTTCCACCAGTCCTGCCACTACAGGGTGGTGGGAGCAATGGAACTGCTGGTCTATCTTCAGTAATTCACAGAGTTCCTTATTGATCTTCCAGTGAAGTGCGGCCCATTGTCTGAAGACAAGCGGCAGGGGATTCCAAATCGTGGTATGATGCCCTTTATTAGTATCTTAACCACCGTACTTGCTTTGTTATTGGTGGTCGGAAAAGCCTCTATCCACCTGCTGAACACATCTACTATCACCAAGCAATATTTGTAACAGTGTACTCGAGGCAGCTCAATAAAGTCCATTTGTAACACTTCAAAAGGCCCTCCCGGAAGTGGAGTCCGACCTATTTCGCATTTGATGGATTTTCCAGGGTTTACCTGCTGGCAGGTTAGGCATTGCCTGGCTCTATCCTTTGCTGCCTTCTGCGTGTTAGGGCTCCACCAGGTTCTTAGCAATATTGCACACATTCCCTCCTTGCCCAGATGTGTATCAGTGTGCAGTTTATCGACAAGAAGGGGTAACCATGCATCTGGGACACATATATGTCCCGCCGGTGTCTGCCAGAGACGCGTTACAGAGTCTTGAACGCAATTGTGGTCGCGCCACAGGTCAATTTCAGCCTCGGGGCATCCCCCTGGGGCTGCAAAATGGTGGATATGTCAGGACCATTAGGGGGCCTGCGTGGTAGCAATGCACGCTGTTCTGTGCTCACTTCCCAGGGGCCAAGTAGGGATGCCACTTTCGCTGCTGCGTCGGCGCGGGAGTTACCCTAGGTCACCGAGGAGGCGTCTGTTAAATGGGCAGCGCATTTGATAATTGCCAATTTGGAGGGCAACAGTATGGCTTTAAGTAAGTTGGAGATATAATGAGAATTGGCAATAGGTTTGCCCATTGAGGTCTGGAATCCGCGCTGCGTTGAGAGGGACCTGAAGTCATGGGCGATGCCAAAGGCATAGCGGGAGTCTGTATATATATTTGCGCTGACTCCCGAGGCTAAAATGCAAGCCCTAGTAAAGGTGAACAATTCCGCCTTCTGGGCTGAAATGGGAGGTTTAAGGGCCGCTGCTTCTAAGGTCTGGGAGGGGGATATCACAGCATAGCCAGCCACCTGGTCGCCTGCAGGGGAGATTGAAGAGGATCCGTCCACAAAAAGAGTAAGGTCAGGGCTGGGTAGTACATGGTCAGAAAGGTCAGGTCGGGGGGGAGGTAAGAAAGTAGTTAAGTTCTATGCAAGAGTGAGGGGGGTTGGTTAGGAGTGTCGGTGGCTTCTGTAAAAAGGACGCTGGACTGATAGCAGAGCAATATTCAGAAGTAAGGAGAGGGTTCTGAAGGAGGGCAATCTGGTATCGATTAAGGCAGGCCTGGGTAAGATGTTGGGTACTGTGTGTAGTGAGCAGCGCCGTAATCATGTGGGAGGTATAAACTGTTACTGGCTGCTGAAGGGTGATATTAGCAGCTGCCGTGACCATGCTGTAGATGGCGGGTAATGCTTTAGTACACGGGGGAAAGCCCTGGGCCACTGGGTCCAAGGCTACGGAATAGTAGGCAACCGGACGGCGTTGGTCTCCGTGTGTTTATGCCAAAACCGCTGTTGCACAGTCTTAAGTGGGAATTGTCAGGTCAATGGAGGCCAGTCATTCCCGGAATCATGATCAAAATTAGAGTTGGGGTCTGGGGGTCCAGGGTGGACCATCGCCCAACAGCCCGTCAGTTGGCGAGCCACCGCGTTGCGCTTCGGCCGGGGCTTTGGGACTGGAATCCAGGAGTGCTGTGTGTTCCGCGAGCAAGTTCGGGTAGCAACATTTTCCGAAGATTGTGGGGTACCTGATCTGTCATTAGTAATAGTCCCAGGAAGTATGGAGGATGCCGGGACGGGGGCCATCAAGGGGGTTGATGTTGGGGTAGGAGAATAGTGGGGTGGTTTCGAGACCTGACCTGAAGGATCTGGTAAACCGGGTGGAGGAGGGAGTGGGATTTCTGCAGGGGCGGAAGGAACTATTACACCCTCGTCGGTTTCTTCGCTGGTGTCAAATAAAATCTGCAGTCCGGACATATCCAAAGGTGCACCTTTCCCAGTTGATTTAATTTGTTGTTTATCAGATAATTCACATAAGGCCTTTATAACCACATATGGTCGGACCTGGCCCTGATCATCGGTAACAGGGATGGTTCGGGTTTTTTTTTGGGCAATTTCTTCCCAGGATGTCTGTCTGGAACGCTCATTTAATCTGTCCACACATCAAAGTTGCTGGTGAACGCAGCATCTGCAGGAAGAGGTGCAGTCAACGTTTCAGGCCGAAACCCTTCGTCAGGACTAACTGAAGGAAGAGTGAGTAAGGGATTTGAAAGTTGGAGGGGGAGGGGGAGATCCAAAATAATAGGAGAAGACAGGAGGGGGAGGGATGGAGCCAAGAGCTGGACACGTGATTGGCAAAAGGGGATACGAGAGGATCATGGGACAGGAGGTCCGGGAAGAAAGACAAGGGGGGGGGACCCAGAGGATGGGCAAGAGGTATATTCAGAGGGACAGAGGGAGAAAAAGGAGAGTGAGAGAAAGGATGTGTGCATAAAAATGAGTAACAGATGGGGTACGAGGGGAAGGTGGGGCCTTAGCAGAAGTTAGAGAAGTCGATGTTCATGCCATCAGGTTGGAGGCTACCCAGACGGAATATAAGGTGTTGTTCCTCCAACCTGAGTGTGGCTTCATCTTTACAGTAGAGGAGGCCGTGGATAGACATGTCAGAATGGGAATGGGATGTGGAATTAAAATGTGTGGCCACTGGGAGATCCTGCTTTCTCTGGCGGACAGAGCGTAGATGTTCAGCAAAGCGGTCTCCCAGTCTGCGTCGGGTCTCGCCAATATATAAAAGGCCACATCGGGAGCACCGGACGCAGTATATCACCCCAGTCGACTCACAGGTGAAGTGTTGCCTCACCTGGAAGGACTGTTTGGGGCCCTGAATGGTGGTAAGGGAGGAAGTGTAAGGGCATGTGTAGCACTTGTTCCGCTTACATGGATAAGTGCCAGGAGGGAGATCAGTGGGGAGGGATGGGGGGGACGAATGGACAAGGGAGTTGCGTAGGGAGCGATCCCTGCAGAATGCAGAGGTGGGGGGAGGGAAAGATGTGCTTAGTGGTGGGATCCTGTTGGAGTTGGCAGAAGTTACGGAGAATAATATGTTGGACCCGGAGGCTGGTGGGGTGGTTACGGAGAATAATATGTTGGACCCGGAGGCTGGTGGGGTGGTACGGAGAATACTATGTTGGACCCGGAGGCTGGTGGGGTGGTTACGGAGAATAATATGTTGGACCCAGAGGCTGGTGAGATGGTACGGAGAATAATATGTTGGACCCGGAGTACGGAGAATAATATGTTGGACCCGGAGTACGGAGAATAATATGTTTGACCCAGAGGATTTAATCTGTCCGCTACTTTTACCCACTTTGTAATCAAATCTTTCCAATATTGAGAGCAATTTTGCTTCCAGACTTCAGTCACTGCTTTTTTGAATTTCTCTAGGTCCCAAGTTCCCCCCAATAGCCAATTCCACCCCCCCCCCCCAATCTTTTATTTAAGCGCACATTAAGACGTCTTAGATTCTTTTCTAGCTCCGGATTCTCCTTACACATCTTTCCGAGTGGGGTGGTAATGTCCCCCTTATCCAAAGTCTGACCCATGTTTATCACTTTACTCCCGTAGCCACTTCAAGGTCCTGACCTTTGCGTGGGGGATTTCCCCTCTTGACAACCGGTCTAAGGCTGGATGCAGTTTGAGTGAAATATCACCCGCCCCTCCCTGATTCTTTTACTGCAGTACTCGTGTGCGAGGCGACCTTAACTCAGTCACTCGTACAAAAGCGAGATTTCCATTAGTTCACAAGTGTACCCAAAACGTTTTTACAGCATCCGGATAGACTGCAGGGGAGAGCCACTTCCCCTGTGTTTGGCCAAACGTCTGCTCTGCTCTGTGCTGATCAATTTAATCCACACGCCCTGTCTCCTGCTACGCCAATTAGAATAGTTACCAGCTTCAAAATGTAATAGGTTACTGCCACTAACCTGCGGACCAATTTGCTGTACCACACAAAGAAGAAAAAATGTAATAGATCACTACCAATGATCCGCTGTCCAATTTATTAGCACCGGCAGGCTTTAATACTCACAATACTTCATCGGGAATCCTAACCCCTCATTGAGGTCCCGGACCTCCAAAACAAATCCTCTGCGCGGCCCCTGGCCTCGGAGTCCCCGACTCCCTGTTTTTCAGACACTATTTCTCATACAGATTCTCTTATCAGAAATCAATCAACGTTAAAACCACTTACCCTCGTGGCCTCTACCGACTGTGGTCTGTGGAGTCCGCTGAGCAGCTCAGCGGGAACCCTAAGGGGAACAAGCAATCAAAGGAGACCGTGAGAGGACCAGGGGAAAATCACCCCATGGGCCCGTCCGTCTCAACGGCGTCCAGTGGATCGCTAGTTCACTAACACCAGGGTCGCTGGAGGCTCCCGTTGGGACTCCTGGCTGGCTCGCCAAATTGTCCTTACCGATTCATTATTCAGTCGGAGAAAACACTCAGAGGCCACGTTTTTGCTCGATCAATTCTTTATTTAATTTGATCCGAGGAGAGGTAACCACCATACGCTTCTGCAGCATCTGGCAATCAGCTCTGCCTAGCACGAGTACAAGGTTACATTTATATCCAGAAAAAAAGCTTTCAGTTAGCACCTGTTTCCCCTGTCCATGCTTACGATGGTTTTGTGGTGAGCAATTTCATCATGGTCACAATAGCTTCACGTGCAGAGGTACAGGTCAGTAAGCACCTCTATTCTAAGAAATGAGCATGCAGTTGCAACATCCTAACCGTGCCCGGTTCTGTTGTCTAGTTCCCGCCCCTGCTATATTTTCCAGGTCACATACACCATTTAACCCTTCCTATCCCGTACTCTAACCCCCTTTTAACTTACACAGTGGTGCCATCTTAGCATGCGCACAATTTACTAACCCTAACTCATATGTCTTTGGAATATGGGAGGAAACCAGAGCACGTGGAGAAAACCCACGCAATCACAGGGAAAATGTACAAACTCCTCAAAGACAGTGGTAAGTATTGAACCCTGACTGCTGGTACTATAAAGCATTACACTAGTTGCTATGCTACTGTGCTGCTCTATTAGAGTACACTCTAAAACCCATCTTGTTCAGTATATTTCAGAGAAGGAAATCTGTCCATCATTACCTGGTCTGGTATAAACATGACTCCAAACCCATCTGTCGTTTGGGGATGAACAATATAACTCCATGATCCAGTGCTTGCTTTTTCGAAAATCCTGATGGTTTGACATTTCAAGCATAAAACAAAACAGAACAGTACAGCACAGGAACTGGCCTTTTGGCCCACAATGTTGTGCTGAACCAATTAAATTAGTAATCAAGTGGCCAGCTAAACTAATAATTTCTGCCTACACAGTACCCATGTCCTTCCATTTCACTCATATTCATGTGCCTATCTAAAAGTCTCTTTTAAAAAAAGTCTCATTGTATCATTGTACAATTACAATGCAAATGATTGCTTGTCAGTTTCCAAAGCATCTCCCTTAAGTGTCCTTCTGCAGTGAAATTGGCATCCTATATTCTAGAGACAATGGTATCTGATTACTGCAAGGTGATTATATGTAACTTTTTTCCCCAAGACTGAATGTCATGTGAATATCATTACATATATAGGAGCTCATTTGTATGTATGGCGTGTCCATAAGTCAGGTCTTTGTAACCCAGGGAGGGCCTATTGGCATGAACCAGAACTGGGGCTGGGAACACTGGGAATCAGGAATCTTGCTGGCCAGAGCTGTGTTGTAGAATACTTGAATATTTCTAGCTCCCTTTAAGCTCAACAGGTTAACTGGAATATTAATTAATTTACTGCGTAGCATGTCAAAAAATTGAAATACATGTGCATTTGGAAACATCCAATAGTCTGGAAAATCAATTTGATGTTGTTGATTATTGGAGTTTTACTGTTCCAGCCAAGGCAGACGTCTCAAGAAGGCATCCTTCATTAAGGACCTTCAGGATCTTCACCATCCAGGACATGCCCCCTTCTTATTATTACCATCAGAGAGCAGCTACAGCAGCCTGATAACCCACACTCAGTGTTTTAGAAACAGCTTCTTCCCCTCTGCCATCAGATTTCTGAGCCCTTAAACACTACCACTCTATTCCTCTTTTGCATTATTTATTTTAGTTTTTATTGTAAGTTATAGTACTTTTATGTCTTGCACTGTACTGCTACCACAAAATAGGTTGCACAATATACGTCAGCAATAATAAACCTGATTATGATTCACATCCTTTGGGAGGAGAAAGAGACACACACGTCCTTCAGGATATGAAAGCTTCAGAGAGCATGCAGAGGATATTTACCAGGCCTTGAGGGCATACCTTCTGAAGATAGGTTAAGTGAGCTAGGACTTTTCTCTTTGGAGTGAATGATGAGAGTTGGCTTGATAGTGGTGTACAACATGATAAGAGGCATAGATCAAGTGACTTGATCTATCAAGTGAAAGCCAGTGACTTATTTCCAGGGTGGAAATAGCAAATACAAGGAAGGTATAATTTTAAGGTGATTGGAGGAAAGTATAGAGCAGGGGCTGTCAACCTTTTTTTGATGCCATGGACCAATACCGTTAACTGAGAGTCTGTGCACCATAGGTTGGGAATACCTGGTATAGGGGGATGTCTCTGTTCTTTACACAGAGAGTAGTGGGTGCATGGAACACAGTGAGTAATCAACCCTGTTAGTTGAAAGGTTACAAACTTTAGCAAAAGTAACTTATAATCAAGAATATTAAGTTACATACTTCTTTACTGTTGCTTTTCTTCAAACCAGACCAGCTGGTGTGGCGAGCAGCTCGAAGCAGTGGAGCAGCCCCGACCTACTTCCGACCAATGGGCCGCTTCCTAGATGGGGGGCTGCTCTCAAATAATCCAACACTGGATGCCTTGACTGAAATTCATGAATACAATCAGAATCTGAAAAGAAAGGTATGTTTCTTTTTCCCCCACAGACTCGAGATTCTGTAGATGCTGGAAACAGACACAAAATGTTGGAGGAACTCAGAAATTCAGGCAGAAAGTATGGAAGGTAATAAACAGTCGATGATTCAGGCTGATATTCCTGAAGAAGCTTCTTGGCCCAAAACATTGACTGTTTATTCCCCTCCAGAAATGTTGCCTGACCTGCTGGGTTCTTCCAGTATTTTGTATGTATTGCTCCAGATGTGTATTTTGATGCACTTGGTATTTAAATACCTACTGCCAACATGAAAATTGACTGAACTAATTCCAGGAGGCTGATTTCAGACATTTACTGTTGATTCAAGGCCCTGGCCAAAAGATTTGGTTGGTGCTGGAAATACTCAGTAGGTCAGCTCCTGTCTGTGGGAAGCGAAACAGGGTTAATGTTTCTGATTAAAGTTGAAGGTTTTTTTTCTGTTTTTATTGTGATAGAGGCTAAGGGGGGTGCTTAGAGAAATTTATAAAATCATGAGGGCGTCATCAAGGTTGATAGTTCCAGGGTAAAGAAGTCAAAAATGTAGAGGACATAGCTTTAAGTTGAGAGAGGAAGGGTTTCAAGGGCAAAAACACGAAGAGATTCTGGAAATTTTGAGTAACGCACACACAGAATGTTGAGGGAAATCAGCAAGTCTGGAGGGGAATGAACAGTTGATGTTTCAGGCCAAGACCTTTCAAGACTTCAAGGGAATCTGATGGGCAACTTTTTCCATACAGAGAGCGGTATTTATATGAGGCTAGTTGCCAGTGCAAGTGGTAGAGGTGGGTACAATGATGGCATCTAAAAGACAATTGGTCAGGTATGGAAGGGTGGATAGGAAAGGTTTAGAGGGATATGGGCCAAATGCAGAAATATGGAACGAGCTCAGTAAGGAAACTTGATTATCAGGGACAAGTTGGTCTGAAGAGCCTGTTTTCCATAATATATGGCTAAATGACTCTGTAACTCTTTCCCCGCTAACTGTCTGCCCAGCGGGAGGAAGGAATATGTGGTATAGTACAAAGAAACTTGAGGACATGCATTGGGAGCAGACAGAGGAGAAAGTAGACCAATTCACAAACTACTCATTAGCCACTACCTTCCCCATTTGACTTTGAGATCCCACCTCAGAATCCACAAGACTAGAGTGGAAATACATTATCTTTAGAAGAGGAATAATGTACCACGGAGCCTTGGTTTAGAGCAGGGGTTCCAAACCTGGGGCCCGTGGGCCCCTTGCTTAATGGTGTTGGTCCATGGCATAAAAAAGGATGGGAACCTCTGGTTTAGAGAGATATGGGCCAAACACAGGTGAATCAAGTTTATGTTCAAGTCAATTATCATTCAACCATACACATGTATACAGCTAAAGGAGACAGTGTTCCTCCGGGACCAAGGTGCAAACGCAGTACATACAGTCACACACAGCTCATATAGTTACAATAGCACATACAGTCCCAGAAATCATATTAGCACAAGTCCCTGTGTGGCATGGCTGAAGATTGATTGTGTATGAGATGTAGTTGTGAAACCATGTTTCAGCAAGAACAGGCACGGAACAATTCCTCATCTCATCCTGGGTCAGCCACAGATGAAACCAAAAGGGAATAGCTGAGGTAGGCAACTTGGTTGACGTGGACTATTTCTGTGCTGTATAATTCTGTGACTCTGTTTACAGTTTTCTTTTGAGTTTTATTTGGAAGTTGCAATGTTAGGCAGAAAAGTAATCCCAACCAAGGGGAATCCTGTCCTCGATTTACCCTTTTATTGCACAAGGCAGAAATATGATAATATTTTAATAATCCTTTGAACAAGAATCGCATATAGATATTAGGATAATATATCTAAGAGGATAATCACAGTGGATTAAGACAGCCAGATTGCTGTGCTGCTATTAATACATTGAATGTGACTTATTTTGCCTATAGCAAAGTCATAAAGTCAGTAATAATTTGCTGAGTTCAAGTATGAAGTGTACTGTATTTTAAAAATACAAGAGATTCTATAGAATATGAAAATGTGCTGGCATTGGAGAGGGTCTAGAAGAGGTTTATGGGAATATTCTTGGGAATGTAAGAAATAAACATACTGTGTGAGGAGTGCTTGATGGCTCTGGACCTGCCCTTACTGGAGTTTAGAACAATGAGGAGGAATCTCATTGAAACCTGTCAAATATTGAAAGGCTTAGATATAGTGGATGTGGAGAGGATGTTTCCTATAGTGGATGAGTCTAGGACCAGAGGGCACAGCCTTAGAATAGAAGGATGTCCTTTTAGAACAGAGATGAGGAGGATTTCTTTAATCAAGGGGTGGTGAACCTTTGGAATTCATTGCCTGAGATGGTTGTGGAGGCCAAGTCATTGGGTACATTTAAACCAAAGATTGATAGGATCTTGATTAGTAAGGCAGGCAAAGGTTATAGGGTGAAGGAGGAGAATGAATTAGACAAGATGGAATGTGCAAGCAACTCAATGGGCCAAATGGCCTGATCGTGCTCCTATGTTTTGTGGTTTTAAATTTCTGGAGGAACTCAGCAAGTCAACCAGCATCTATGGAGGGGAATGAACAATTGACATTATGGGCCGAGACCTCTTTCCTTTATGCCCCTCCATAGATGCTGCCTGACTTGAAGCACCAATGTAGATTGGCGCATGGTGTAAATATTTTGGTAATATGCCCGAAATAGTGAGGAGAATAACACAGGGGTATTAACAGGGAATTTTATGAATAACCTACAGGAAGTGAGCATACATCAAATTCGGTTAAGAACAAGATGGAAATGAAATTGCACACAATTGTGTTGACTTTGACAGATGGTTCATCAGTATTTACTCTGCACTGTAGGTACTGGGAAAAGGAATTTTTGAGATCATTAGAGAACTTCATTCTCTGTAGATCTACACTCAGTAGCCACTTTATTAAGTATACCTGTACACCTGCTCGTTCATGTGAATATCAAATCAGCTAATCATGTGGCAGAAGCTCAGTGCATAAAAACATGCAGACATGGTCAAGAGGTTCAGTTGTTGAGACCAAACATCAGAATGGGGAAGAAAGGTGATCCAAGTAACTTTGACTGTGGAATGATTGTTGGTGCCAGCCGGGGTGGTTTGAGTTTCTCAGAAACTGCTGATCTCCTGGGATTTTCACACCCAGCAGTCTCTAGAGTTTATGAAGAATGATATGGAAAAACAAAAAAAAAATAATTCAGTGAGCAGTAGTTCCATGGGTGAAAACCTCTTGTTAATGAGAAAGGGCAGAGGAGAATGGCCAGACTAGTTCAAGCTAACAGAAAGGCAAGAGTAACTCAAATAAGTCATTGAATGCACAATGCATTGAACCTTGAACTGGGTGGGTTACATCAACAGAAGACCATGAACATACACTCAGTGGCCATCTTATTAGGTACAGGGGGTACCTGATAAGATGGTCACTGGGTGTACAGTATATGTGACAGTCTAAGGAAAGTTTAGCCCCATCAAGTAGCAGGAATTTTATTCAATAACTGATAGCTGCTGTATCAGTTAGAAAACTGTTTATGAAGCCTCTTTTAAGAGTCAAAGTCTCTTTATTTAAACTGTGTTCAATTTTCAGGGTAGGGAGAATCAGGTGAAGAGACTTGGTATCGTGGTTTCACTTGGGACAGGAAAACCACCGCAGGTACCAGTGTCCTCAGTTGATGTCTTCCGTCCTTCCAATCCCTGGGAACTGGCTAAAACGGTCTTTGGTGCCCGGGAGCTGGGCAAGATGGTGGTTGACTGTGTAAGTATAAAATATGCTTATATTTACAATCCTTGTTTGAATTTACTGTATTTAAGAACTCACAGCAGCTCTCATTTATAAGGCTGTTTCAAAAATTCAACCATAAGGCCATAAGAATAAAGCCATTTGGCCCATTGAATCTGCTCCATCAGTCCATCATGGTTGATTTATTATCCCTCTCAACTTCATTCTCTTACCTTCTTCCCATAACCTTGACACCTTTACTATTCAGGAATCTATCAACCTCCACCTTAAATATACCCAATGATGTGGTCTCCACAGACAACTGTGGCAATGATTTCCATCCATTCACCACCTTCTGGATAAAGGAATTCCTTTTCATCTCTATTCTGAAGGAACGTCTTTGTATTCTGAGGTTGTCCTCACTGGTCCTAGACTCCCCACTATGGGAAACATCCTCACAACATCCATTTTATCTAGGCCTTTCAATATTCAATAGGTCTCAAGGAGATCACCCCTCATTCTTCTAAATTACTGTACAGCCAGTTCTGATGTCTACAAAATTCCTAATCAGTGATGTATTTAACCCTGGTGCTCCAGTTTCGTCTCAAATCTGAAAGCATTGCGTGGTTTGGAAGGTTTAGTTACCACTGCAAATTGCCCCTTGTATATGGGTAGGAAGTAGAATCTCGGGGAAGTTGAGAATGTGAAGAGAATAAAATGGATTATCGTAGGATGTGTGTGGATAGGTACTTAAACGTCAGCATAGACATGGGGGAGGAAGATGAACCACATGTCTCTGTGACTCATCTTCCTTCAACACTATGAATATACACTCACAAACAACAGAAAATCTGCAGATGCTGGAAATCCGAGCAACACATACAAAATGTTGGAGGAACTTGGCAAAAAAGTACAGTTGAAGTTTCGGGCCAAAACTCAAATATGCATTCAGTGGCTATTTTATTAGATACACCTATACACCTGCTCTTCAATTCAAATGTCTAGTTTGACAATTATTTTGCAGAAGCTCAATGCATAAATGCGTGCAAATCTGGTCAAGAGTTTCAGTTGTTGTTCAGACCAAATATCAGAATGGGGAAGAAATGTGATGTAAGTGACTTCAACCATAGAATGATTGCTAGAGGGACAGGGTGGTTTCCTAGTGATCTCCTGGGATTTTCACACAAAAGAAACTCTGGAGTTTCCAGAGAATGGTGCGAAAAACAAAAAAAAAACAGTGAGCAGTGGTTCTGTTGGCAAAAATGCCTTTTATTGAGAGAGGTCAGAGGAGAATGGCTAGATTGGTGTGCAGAAGAGAAACTGTACGTTACAGCAGCAGAAGACCATGAACATACACCCAGTGGCCACTTTATTAGGTACAAAATGTATTTAATAAAGTGGCCACTGAGTGTAAAAACCTAAGACTCTGGATCAGTAGGAGGCCATTCAGCCCTTTAACGTCTGCTGTCCAACAATATTGTGGCAGATCTTCTAATTGATATCATTTTCCTGCCCTTATCCCATATCCCTTGACGTAATGATGGGGAGGCACATTCAAGGTCTACTGGTACATTCACCAGTGTCCATAAAAGAAGAAACTCAGTCTTTGCACTTTTCTAGTTCACTGCATTTCCCTTGAAACTGTCTAAGTCCAGACTGCAGGGTCAACCCGAAACATGGACTGACAATCTCCCTCCACGGATGCTGCCTCACCCACTGAGTTCCTGCAGCACTTTGTTTTCTGCTTCAGATTGCAACGTTTGCAGTCCGCTATTCTTGATGAGTAAGGGAGTCAGCAATAAGCCCAGACCCTGCAATCTGGACTTAGACAGAACTGGGTTGAGAGGGATAATAAATCAGACATGAAGGAAAAAGAGGACAAAAAGTACCAATAATAAATTTTTAAAAAGTAAATAAATAATACTGAGAACAGGAGTTGCAGAGTCCTTGAATGTGAGTCAATAAGCAGTGGAGTCAGCTCAGTGGTGAGGAGAATGAAGTGAGAAGAACAAATGCATCCTTTGCACTGGTGCATGGCAGAAGACAGCCCCTTAGGCCCACAATGTTGTGCTGAACTAATTAAGCTAGTAATTAAATGCTGAAGTAAACGAATCCCTTCTGCCTCCACAATGTCCACATCCCTCCATTCTCTGCATATTCATGTGCCTATCCAAGAAGCTATTAAACACTTCTATATTTTCTCTGTCTCTAGCAACCCCCAACCCCAGCATCACATTCCAAGCACTCACCACTAAAAAGAAAGCTTGCCCCCAACATGTCTCCTTTGAACTTAATTGGCTGTCGACTCTATCAATGCCAGTCATCATTTTATAAACCTCTATCAGATATCCCCTCCGCCTCTGCTACACCAGAGCCTGTTCAACCTCTCCCCATATTGCACAGTCCCTAATCCTGGCAGCATACTGGTAAACTGCTGCTGCACCCTCTCCAAAGCCTCCACATCCTTCCTCTAATGAGGCAACCAGAACTGGATACTCCACTCACACCTTGTATGAATTTTAACCCATTGCCTTAATTCTGTGATTCGCTCTTAATATTGCTTTCCAATCCCTACTAAGAACATAGTCAGGATTGATGTTCCTGGTGGCCAACATTTTAATTGTACTTCCAATTCCGATATGCTGGTCCATGGTTTTCTCTACAGTCGCAATGAGGCTACTCTCAGGTTTCAGGAGTAAACACCTCATATTCCATCGGGGTAGCCTCCAACCTGATGACATTAACATTAATTACTCTAACTTCCAGTAATTTCTCCTCCTCCCCTTCTTTTTCCATTCTGGCTCCCCTCTTGCCCTTTCTCTTCTCCTCATCACTTCCCTTTGATTCCTCTCCTCCTTCCATTTCTCTTATGGCCCTCTCTCCTCCTCTCAGATTCAGACCCTTACCTCTTCCACCTATCACTTTCCTGTTTCTCACCATTTCCTCTTCCCACCCACCTATCTATCCCCCACCCCCCACCAACCAGGTCTCACCAGCCAGCTTGTACTCCTCCATGTCTGCACCTTCTTATTCTGGCATCTCTCCACCTGAAATGTCGATTGTTTACTCCTCTCAGCCTGACCTGCTGAGTACCTCCAGGTGTGTGTGTGTGTGTGTGTGTGTGTGTGTGTGTGTGTGTATATACACGTGTGTGTGTTCGTGTGTGCGTTTGTGTAAGATTTCCAGCATCCGCAGAATATCTTGTATTGGCACATTCTGCCTCTTCTAAGCCTTCCCAATATCCACAATGCAGAAAACTGAAAACCAAGTTTGGCAGCAGCTGATTTCTTGCTTACTTTGCTGCTACCTTTTTTGCATCTTTATTCTGCTTTCTCTCACAATGGGTTTAATAAGGTTTTATATCTGCCGTTATCATTAATGTATGCCTCATCAGCCATTAAATAGCTTCAAACTAAATTGACTCACTTTATGTATCTTACTGTATCTCATTATCACTTTATGTAAGATAGTGTATGTTACTATATACTACCTTGAGATTAATTTTCTTGTAGACATTCACTGTAGAACAAAAAATGCAATAGAATTAATGAAAAACTACACACTTACAGGGAGGGAGGGAGCGTTGACTCAGACCTTCAGAGGCCTGCGTCTGGTATTTTCATGCCTTACAAGGCGCAGATTAGAAGTCTGTGTGAGGCGCCAGTCCTCGCGCAGACACTAGGGCAATGTGTGGTTAAGTGCCTTGCTCAAGGACACAAACACGCTGTCACAGCTGAGGCTCGAACTAGCGATTTTCAGCTCACTAGACGAACGCCTTAACCACTTGGCCACATACCCAACACTAACAAAGAGCGACAAACAACCACTGTGCAGAAGAAGGTAAACTGTGCAAATACTGTAATAATAAGAAGAATTAAGAATAAGAAGAAGAACAATTAGAATTTATAGATACACTAAAACAAAAGCTTGGTGCATACAAAGCCAAACTAAATAGATACATGAAATGCACACAATGAAGAAAACAGAATTTTCAGCTCAAGAGCAATGAAAAAGATTTATATAGGATGTTGAAACTAAATTCAACACACCAAAGTGTCACCAATCCTAGCACAGAATTATCAACAAACACAGTGATAATGAACTTTTGGTCTAATATCTGGTTAAACAAGGAAATGCAGAATGAAGAAGCAAGCTGAATTAAGAGGAAAAAGAATGCACTCACACAATGTAGGCATACAAGCACATGAAGTTGCAATGGGTATGCTAAAAGTGGTTATAAAAGATACCCACAAGTGTAAAAGTACTGGCAGTCTTTGCTGGCGGTTTGATGTTTATCTTTAGAAGCTTTATGTATGACGCACGGCTCTCGGGTTGAACACCGAGTGGGATTTTTCTTTTTTCCCACTTTTCTTGCTTAGTAGGGTTTTTTTTTCATCACAAAATTTTTTCAATCTTTATATAATTTTTTTTTCTTGAGACATTGTAAGTGTTGTTTACTTTGACGTACTCGTGTTTATTTTCGGAAAAAAATAATAAAAAGATTTGGAAAGAAAAGAAAGTAAGTACTGGCAGTGATAATATTCATAATTATTGGCATAAAAATTTACTTACCTTTATCCATACCTATAAATACACAACAACAATTTTCTTAAAAATCTTGAAAAAATGCCTGAATTTTTGACAGAAGGTAAAGCACATCTCTAAAAGAAAACTCAAAAATGACCAATCAAAATATTGTCCTGTTACTTGTTTACAAACTATATATAAAATTGTAACATCATGCACCTCGCAATTTATCACCACTCATTTAGATAACTACAATATACTGAAAACAGAACAGGATGTTGAAAGGATACAAAAAGGATTTAAAGAACACCTGATTATAGATTCTATAATTCTAAATCCAACAGAAAAGCAGGTATCTTTTATGTTGTAATATTGACTACCAAAAAGTATTTGAATCTGTCCCACACTCATGGTAATAGAAGCTCTTAATATATAAAGTACACCCAATACTTGTGAAATTCTTACAACATCTGATGAAGAGTTGGCGTACTATAATCGCATTATCTATTACAACCAATAAAGAACAACCACTGTTATCAAATTATATCAGTGCATTTTCTGGGGCGACTCTTTAAGCCCACTATGGTTTCATCTAGCTTTAAACCAGCTCTCAAATTTACAGAATTGGTTGAAAATAGGGTGTCAAATAAGAGACATCCAAACAAATTATACCTTCGCACATTTTCTATACATGGACAATTTGAAATTATACACTCCTGCATCAGTCAAGCTAAAGCAATTAATTCAATCAGTAGAACTATTTTCTGAAGATACAAACATGAACTTTGGACAAGTGCAGAATATTAGACATTAGGATGAAAAGAGCTAGTAGAATATAATACAGAATAGCAGGATACAATACAACTGGTAGACGAATATAAAACAATTAAGTTTCTGGGATACTTCATTTCCTATGGAGCATCAAGAAAGCTCACCTCTGTCCCAAGATACTGACAGACTTTTACCGCTGTACCGTTGAGAGCATACTTACCAACTGCATCTCAATACAATATAATCAGTGAAAAGCTACACACAAACTCAGACAGACAAGCAACCAATGTGCAAAAGAAGACAAAATATGCAAATACAAAAAAAAATCAAATAATAAATAAATAGATAAACATATATATAAATAATACTGAGAACTTGGTAGTAGAATCCTTGAAAGTGAATCCACGGGTTGAGTTTAGTGCTCAGTTCACTGTTGAGGTGAGTGAAGTTATCCATGCTAAGTTAGCCTGATGGTGGGTAATAACCGTTCCTTTCCTGGACATTAGTGTTTCCATACCAGGCCATGATACAATCAGGATACTCTCCACTGTGCACTTATAGAAGTTTGTCGGTTTTAGCTGATATGTCAAATCTGTGCTAACTTCTAAAAGTAGAGACACTACAGTGCCTTCTTTGTAATGGTCCCATATCCAAAATTATAACGCCAAGGAATTTAAAGTTACTGACCAGTTGATGAGTCAAATTACTGGTCATCAGTAAAATTACTGATGTTCCAGTTGGAAATTCATTGGAACTGATGCCTCTCGGGGAGTAGATGGTTCAGTGAGAAAGAAATTGTATTTTCATACCTTTCTATGTGCTCACCACTCTATAAGGCCCTATACCTAACTCCAAAACCTTTAGACCTCTGAACTCTTTGCCTCTTTGAGTTTAATTCTTCCAGCAATGGCCGCATTTTTTGGTTACCAAACTCCAAGCCTTGGATTTCTTCCCAAAGCCATATCTCTCCAGCTCTCTCTTACCTGTTATGATACTTTTAAGAATCAGAATTAGAATCAGGTTTATTATCACTGACATATATCATGAAATTTGGAAGTTTGGTTGATCACTGAGCTTGCCAAAATGTTTACAGACGTTTTGGCTCCAATCGAGAAGCCATCATCAGTGTGCAGTTGAGGATATTGTCTCCTCGGAATGATGGTTTATATACTCCTCTAGGGATATCGATTAGATGCCGTAATCTGGTTGGCTGGTTTGAAACACTATGAACAGTTTAGCAGTAGAAGATTCTGAATGGCTATCTTTGAGGGAAGTGTTTTCTTCCATTTGCACCCCAGAGGAGTATATAAGCTGGCATTCTGAGGAGACAACACCCTCAACTGCGCACTGATGATGGCTTCTCAATTAGAGCAGAAACATTTGCCAAGCTTGGTGTTCAACCAGACTTCGAAGTAGCCAACACAAGCTACCAATATTCTGCAATATTTCAATCATGAAATCTGTTTTGCGGTAGCAAGACAGTGCAATACATAAGATATTCCATAAATTACACTGAGCAATATATCTTGAAAAATTAAATAAGTAGTGCAAAAATAGTGACATAGTGTTCATGGGTTCATTGTCCGTTCAGAAATCTGATGGTGAGGGGAAGAAGCTGTTCCTAAAACATTCAGTGTGTGTCTTCAGGCTCCTGTACTTCCTGTCTGATGGTGGTAAGGAGAAGAGGGTAAGCCTTGAGTGGTGGGAATCCTTAGAGATGGATGCCACCTTTTTGAGGCATCGCCTTTGAAAATCTGCCTTCTTTTGTAATGGTTCTGTGGCCCATGCACCTTTTGTCGGTTTGCCACCGGTAGTTCTTGAGAGAGTTTTTCTTATATTAAACATAATGTTACAATAGTTTTGTTGATGAGAAAAGAGATTGATAAATACCGGAACACCAAGTAATGGAACCTTTGTCTTTTGGTCTTTAGTGCACTGATTCTGATGGCCGAGCAGTGGATCGAGCCAAAGCTTGGTGTGAAATGGTGGACATTCCATACTTCAGGTAGGCATTGCATTTAATTCATATAGCAAGACTCCAGTATTTGCTGAATGTGAAGTTGGTTGCATTAACACTGGGATACCTTGGCAGAAATTAATTTGTCCTGGGATTAGTGATATAAGTAACTGGGTGAACTTAATCCAGAACATCTCCAAAGTATTTGTATTACTTTTCACACATCTTGAAGGCAAACAGTTGAGTTATTCACCATTCCTTGGCTAATAATTGCTAATACAGGTTGAGTATCCCTTACCCGAAATTTCAAAATCCAAAAACCTCTGAAATCCAAAATTTTTTTGAGCACTGGCATGACATCACAAATGAAAAATTCCACAAGGCACTGAGAAGGCTCACAGGTGATGCTCTGCGCATCACAGACAGTGACCTCATATATGTACTGAACAGAAGTTGATGAAAAATAGAAAAACGTTGCATAAAGCAAAAAATGAAGATCTCGATCGGGTATTGAAAGAATGAATTTGTCAGCGCTGAAGTGAACATATGCCACTATCGACCTATGACTCTGACATCAATTGCTATGAAGTGCTTCGAGAGATTGGTTATGGCACATATCAACCACAGCCTACTGGTCAACCTCGAAGCTTTGCAATTCGCCTATCGGAGCAACAGGTCAACAGCAGATGCCACCTCTCTGGCCCTACATTCCTCCTGAGAACACCTGGAGAATAAAGACGCATACGTAAGGCTCCTTTTCATTGACTACAGCTCTGCCTTTAATACCATCATTCCAAATAAACTGATCCCTAAGCTCCGGAGCCTGGGCCTTAGAACTCAGATCTGCAGCTGGATCTTCAACTTCCTCACAGACAGGACCCAGGCTGTAAAAATAGGGGACAAGCTCTCCTCTACAATCACTCTGAGCACCGGTGCCCCACAAGGCTGTGTACTCAGCACCCTGCTGTACTCACTGTACACCCATGATTGTGTAGCCAAGTTTCCATCAAACTCAATATATTTGATGACACAACAATTGTAGGCCGTATCTCGGGTAATGATGAGTTTGAGTACAGAGAAGAAATTAAGAACCTGGTGGCATGGCGTGAAGACAGTAACCTATCCCTCAACGTCAGCAAGACGAAGGAATTGGTTGTTGACTTCAGAAGGAGTAGCGGACTGCATGACCCAATCTACATCGGTGGTGTGCAAGTGGAAGAGGTCAAAAGCTTTAAGTTCCTTGGGGTCAATATCACAAATGACCTGACTTGGTCCAACCAAGCAGAATTCACTGCCAAGAAGGCCCACCAACGCCTTTACTTCCTGAGAAAACTAAAGAAATTTGGCCTGTCCCCTAAAACCCTCACTAATTTTTATAGATGCACCGTAGAAAGCATTCTTCTAGGGTGCATCACAACCTGGTATGGAAGTTGTCCTGTCCAAGACCGAGAGAAGCTGAAGAAGGTGGTGAACACGGTGCAGCACATCACACAAACCAATCTTCCGTCCGTGGACTCACTTTACACCACATGCTGTTGGAGCAGTGCTGCCAGGATAATCAAGGACACGACCCACCCAGCCAACACACTTTTCGTCCCTCTTCCCTCCGGGAGAAGGCTCAGGAGCTTGAAGACTCATATGGCCAGATTTGGGAACAGCTTCTTTCCAACTGTGATAAGACTGCTGAACGGATCCTGATCTGGATCTGGGCCGTACCCTCCAAATATCCGGACCTGCCTCTTGGTTTTTTTGCACTACCTTACTTTCCATTTTTCTATTTTCTACCTATGATTTATAATTTAAATCTTTAATATTTACTAATTTTAACTATTTTTAATATTTAATATTTGTAATCCAGGGAGTGGGAAGTGCAGAATCAAATATCGCTGTGATGATTGTACGTTCTAGTATCAATTGTTTGGCGACAATGAAGTATAAAGTATGGTGTGCTGATCATGAAACAAGTAAAGATCTATCACGACAAACTGAAAATTGAAGTTAATTGTGAATAGACAGAAAGCTGATTGAAATTTAAGACAAGGCATGCCATAAAACTTTTAAAGGTTGTGAAAATTTTAAAGTCAACGTGTTTGATAAAAATCTGACTCCAGAACACATTTACAATGCTGATTGTTTTTATACCTTACATAAAAGCTATAAAAAAGTAATATGCAAATACTGTATACTGTAACCTTTT
Organism: Mobula birostris; assembly: GCF_030028105.1. Taxonomy (NCBI): domain Eukaryota; kingdom Metazoa; phylum Chordata; class Chondrichthyes; order Myliobatiformes; family Myliobatidae; genus Mobula; species Mobula birostris. The sequence goes on along the minus strand of NC_092380.1, from coordinate 28,915,050 downwards.
AATCAAAATACGGCATTGTAGGTGAGCCTGAATGTCTGCTGTTGTTTGTTGTTCCTCATTTCCCAGTGCTGCTGTGCTGCTTTTGTTACCCTGCACACTTTATATTTTCATTATATTAATAGTATGTAATAATTTTTACTGTTAAGTACATACTGTATGTGCAATGAACAAGTGTAAGACAAAAACTGCTTACTGGTAGCATATAAATTTAGAGTCAGAAATCCCAAGCTATCCCATTATGTAATGCAAAATCTAAAAAATCTGATTCTAATTAAGAGGCAAGAATTGTGTCTCCTGAAGCAAGGGTGGACAATAGATCTTAAACTCTGTTCTGTAAGACTTTACAAGCATAGTAACAGAGTGATAACTTAGTTTGGTGTGTCTCACCTTCGTGTGCTTCTGCTGCACCTGTCACCAAATGTGGGGAGATGCCTTTGAAGTGTCATCACTATTGTGCAAGAAAATAAAGAACTAGTTTCAATATAAAAGGCATTTTAGTAATAAGGGATAAATATTATGCAGAGTACAGAGAAAAAAATTGTAACTTCATGGCACTGTCATAGAATATGTTGTATCTACTTGAAAGAGTTGACAGGTAGATAGAATCAGAATCAGGTTTATTATCATGTGTCATGAAATTTGTTAACTTCGCAGCAGCAGTACAAAGCGATACATGATAATGTAGAAAGAAAAAAAGTAAATCAATTACAGTAAGTATATATATGTATGTTAAACAGTACCAAACAGAAATAATATAAATATAAAAGTGAGATAGTGTTCATGGGTTCAATGTCCATTTTGGAATTGGATGGCAGAGGGGAAGAAGCTGTTTCTGAATCTCTGAGTGTGTTCCTTCAGGCTCCTGTACCTCCTCCCTGATTGTAAAAATGAGAAGAGGGCATGTTGTGGGTGATGGGGGTCTTCTGTAATGGATGTCACCTTTCTGAGGCATCACTCCTTGAAGATGTCTTGGATACTGTGGAGGCTAGTATCCAAGATGGGGCTGACTAATTTTACAACGTTCTGTAGCTTCTTTCAGTTCTGTGCAGTAGCCCCTCCATACCAGACAGTGATGCAGCCTGTCAGAATGCTCACTATGGCACATCTATAGAAGATTTTGAGTGGTTTAGGTGACAAAACAAATCTCTTCAGACTCCTAATGAAATAATGTCTTGCCTTCTTTATAGCTGTATCAGTACGTTGGTACCAGGTTAAATCCTCAGAGATTTTGACACTAAGGAACTTGAAGTAGCTCACTCTCTCCATTTCTGATCCCTCTATGTTTGTATTCTCTCATTTACCATTCCTGAAGTCCAAAATCAGCTCTTGGGTCTTACTGACATTGAATGCAAAGTTGTTCCCATGACACCACTCAGCTGTACGCCCTCTCATCTCCATCTGAGATTCTACCACCAGTGGTTGTATCATCTGCAAATTTATAGATTGCATTGGAGCTGTACCCAGCCACACAGTAATGAGTATAGAGAAAGTAGAGCAGTGGGCTAATCACACACCCCTGCGGTGCATCAGTGTTGATCATCAGCAAGAATGAGATATTATCACCAATCTGCACAGATTGTGGTCTTCAGGTTAGGAAGTTGTTCTTATTGCAGAAGGAAGTACAGAAATCCAGGTTCTGTAGCTTATCGATCAGGACTGTGGGAATTATGGTGTTAAACGCTAAGCTATAGTCAACGAATAGCATCCTGAAGTAGGTGTTTGTATTGTCCAGGTGATCTAAAGCCATTTGAAGAGCCATTCAGATTGCATCTGCCATTGACATATTGTGGCGATAGGCAAATTGCAGTGGGTCCAGGTCCTTGCTGACGCAGGAGTGAGAGAGAAAGAGACAGACAGACAGGCAGGCAGTGAGAAAGAGAGAGATCGTAAGTTGTCAGCAGGTTCTGGAGTCGGAGTTCTGTGTGGGCAGGATGAGTGAGGTCTGATGACGCCTCCTGGGTTTGCAAATTGGTGAGATCAGAGTTCAAGGCTTAGTTTTGGGGTTCCGTCATTTGACAAGTCGAGAGTTTGAGTCCTTGTGTTCAGTTATTGGCCAGTCCTTTGAGTCAATGCCAAGGATTGAGGTCTGAGAATCAAATTGGAAGTCTGGAAATTGAGGCCCATTGGCTGGAGCCCAGGTTCTGTGAACCTCTGCGAGTCCAGTGGGATAGTTATAGATGCAAAATCTGTGTGTCTGGGTCCAAATCCAAATCCAAATCCAAGTCTGCTGAAGGCCAGAAAATGCTCTATTTGGGGTTAGAGGACTGTGTGTGTGCATGGATGGGAGAGAGGAACAGGGCTTGCTTCGCTGTTATTTTATTGCTTGTTGTATTCTGTGTTGTTCCGCTGAGCATTGTGGGCGTGCTATTTTGGCACCAGAATGTGTGGTGACACTTGCAGGCTGCCCCAGCACACCCATGGGTGTTTTAATTGTTTATGCAAATAATGTGTCTCACTGCATCACACACAAAATGATGGAGGACTGTATCTTTTGATGTACATGTGATAAATAAACTTGAATCTTGGATTTTGTGTGGAGCTGTCTCAGTATGGCACTGAAGCATCAGTTTAGATTCTTGTGCTCTACACTTAGGATGAGGGAATTTGATTTAAAGTTTTCTAATTAAGAGACAAGAAATGTGTCTGCTGAGGCTATGAGGATTAACAGATCTTAAGCTCTGTTCTGTAAAATTTTATAGGAATACTGATAGTGGTAACTTGGTTTGCTGGCATAAGGTCATCGTGCGCCTCTTGCACAGGTCATCGGTTGTGTGGCGAGATGCTGAGCCTGACTGTGTAAGGAAGTCATGTGAATGTTGGCCAAATCTGATTTGCTTCATTTTATCTTTCCAGGTTGAACTCTCAGTTGAAGACAGATGTGATGCTGGATGAAATTGATAATACTATTTTAGTTAATATGCTTTGGGATACGCAAATCTACATCCATCAAGAGAGGGACAGGATCCAAGAACTTGCCCATCTTCTGTTAAGTGCTTGATTAGTGTGGAAGGAAGACTGATCAACCACTGGAAGATATTTGAGCCGAATGACTTTTTGCCACACATTTAATGTTTAATTTAATTATTTTATACTTGTGATGACTAGAACTAAATAATGGTACATTACAAAGTTTTAACCCAGCAAAAATTCACAATGCCTAATACTTTTGTGTCTTGTGTAAATAAAATCAAGGAGAAACAAAGAGATCCCAGTCAAGAGTGTATTCAGCTACGAATCTCATAACCATGCTTTTCTCTTTAGTGATGCACTAGACTAGCTGAGTGTTGAGTGTTTCCAATTAATGAGGGGTTCGCTGTTGAGTAGAGGAAACCAGGATCCAGTTTGACAGGCAGATGGTCCACGCAAACTTACCAGAATGTGTCTGGGGTACAAAATTAAATTATTTTGCATCATACTTAGAGGGATATTTGATCTTGGAGGCAGTGCATAATATTTTAATACTGTGAATGTATAGGTTAAGTAACAAGAATAACCTCAAAACCTGGCTTACAGAATTGATTAAAGAAAGTTGATATAAAAATTATGTATGTTATTTCAAGGCATTTGGTTGGAGGTACAAAGTTCATTTCATTGGGGTAGGGAATCTTTAATTTTGAAGCTGTGCTTTGCATCTTTAGGTACGGGGTGAATACTTTCATTAGGCGTGAAGAGCAAAACCAGTGGCTGTCAATATTATATGCCTGGAAATGATGTAGGAAAATTAGAGGAAAGCCTTTGATTGACTGACAACATTTTTCTGTGGTTGAGAATTTCACGTCATTGCTGTCTGGGAGAAGAAATTTCTCCTCATCTTGGTCTTAAATGGCTTATACAATGTCCTTGGACTTGTGATTCTCCTTACCAAATCAGCTGGAAACTCTATGGATTTTTGATGGAAAGAAAGTCTGAGACTCAACTGCATTTGACCAGATTGTGTATCGTGTCCGTTGATAGTATGTGGATAATGGGTTAATGTAATTTTTTCTATTACAAACTTTAAAATATTTTAAACGTAACTAATTGTAGTCGTGGAGAATTATGCATTTTGTTATGCCTAATTATATTCCTTTCAGTTTTGTCTTAATATTCTTGCCGAGCCTGTTAGTTCTTCAGCTGGGAAAGAGAGTTAATATAATTAAAAACCAAAGTGTCCCAAATACATGCTCATTAAGGGAAATACCATTTAAAATATTTATACTCTTCTGTCTTTGAAGTTTGGCATTGCTTCAGATGTCTGATTACGTGATGTTAACGTTTGCAAGTTGCTTAAAAAAACACAATTGCCCTTATCAGACTGGGTAGACAAGATCAATTTGTAGACCAATCCAGGTATAATTAGTTAATTGTTCAATGGGTTAATGGGAAAACAAACAATACTTTGCTCAGTCCGAACCTACATTCAAACAAAATAAATGTGGAAGGCAGATGCAGGTGTGAGAATAATGTTGTGTTCTTAATTACAAGGAGAACATGGAGCTGGTCGTGTGCATTAGTGTTCTCCACCTCTTCGAATACAGTTAAAACCTCAATATGATGAACAGTTAGCCCACCTCTATAATGCAGGCAGTAATATTCCATACACACTTTATAGAACACAAATAAGCTCTGGTGTTTTGTAGTTTCATAGAGTTATACAGATTAAGACAGACCCTTCAGACATACTTTCCTGATGGTTATATATACTATAATCATGATTCAGCATTATTAGTTCTAAAGCAAATTGGAGTTTGTTGACATAGTGGCACAGATCTTTATTCTAAAGGCCTTGAAAGAAAAGATGGTATGTTGCCTTAAAAACATGTAAACTTGATACACTGCATAGACATGTTTTAAATTTATGTTTATTCAAATTGATGAACTGACAGCCTTATATGATTTTAATGTATTTAATTGCGATGCACTTTGTTTTATAAATGCTGCTGTACTGTGTTGCATGAAACAAGAGCCAACAAACTGTACTGTCATATTTCCTTTAAATGATGCAGAGAAGGTGGTTCAAACTGGATTGCAGAGTCTCTCTGTTCCGTTATCTATGTTTATGAAACTAACTATTTGCACTAATAGTGTATGATGTAATTAGAATAAAGAATAAATGAATATAACCAAACAAGATAAACGTTATATGAATAAATGAGCCTTAACTTAGGAGTAAAGGAGTACAGTGATTCCAGTGATGTACTTTGTGTCATAATCATACTCTTGTTATAATAAAAATGAGGCAATAAAACTCTGTAGAGCAAACTCATCCTTTGCCCTTTCTCTACAGTTATCCTCTCCCCAGTGTCTCTACTGAGAGCTTGAACTAACTGTTTCCTTGCCATTCCCAGTGGTGAGGTCAGATCATTTTCACAAATTCCTTTTGATCAAAATGTCAAACCTACAGTACTGAGCAAAAGTCTTGGGCGCACATGTATAGTTAGGGTACCTAAGACTTTTTGCACAGTACGGTTATAATTTTATGTATTGCACGGTACTGCTGCAAAAACAAATAAATTTCATGGCATATGTGAGTGATGATGAACCTGATTCTGATATGGGCCTCTAATGTGGTCTGAGTGTGGAAGGGGGACAGGGAGAGGGAAATTGTGGTTGGGAAAAGGGGAAGATAGAGGGGAGGGAGTGGGAAGCACCAGAGAGACATTCTGTAATGATCAATAAGCCAATTGTTTGGAATTTAATGACGTTGCCTGGTGTCTCAGGGCAGGGCGAGTCTGCACCAGCACCACACCGCACCCCCTTGGCACTCCCCTGCCTTGCCACCTGTCCCACACCTCTCTTGTGGCACTCCACCCTCGCCATTCTCAACCTCCTGTGCTCCCACCAGATTTACAAGCTCGCTCTCGTCTCCACACTGACAAATACAGTGCTGTGCAAAAGGTCTTGGGCACCCTGGCTGCATAAATGTGCCTGAGGCCTTTGCATAGTACTGCACATACTCCTAACTTTTGACCACCAGTAACAAGAACACTTCTAATTTTTTCACCAACAAACAGAATGCTGAAGGAACTCATCAGGGCAGGCAGCATCTGTGGAGGGAAGTGGATATGTAATGTTTTGGGTCAAGACCATTCATTTGGACTCCATCTATCATCCTCCATTCCATTACCTCCAGCCTCTCGTCATTTTTCACATCTCAGCCAGTCTTGACCTGTCTGCTTCTATTGAATCCCGCCCCAACCCTCTACAAAGGAAACATTAGACTAACTGTGTAACTGAATTCTTTCATCCATTCCAGTAAATCTTTTCTCTGTCTTCTCATCTAAAATATGAATCAGAATCAAGTTTATTACTACTGAGATATGTTGTGAAACTTATGAGGCAGTAGTACATTGCAATACATAAAGATGCTATAAATTACAGTAAGAAATGAATTTTAAAGTAGCACAAAAAGAGAGTAAAATAGTGCAGTGGTGTTCATGGGTTCATTGTCCGTTCAGAAATCTGATGGGGGAGTTCAAGAAGCTGTTTCTAAAATGTTGAGATTGTGTCTTCAGGCTCCTGTACCTCCTCTCTGATGGTAGCAATGAGTAGAACATGATGGCTGAAGTGTCACGGGATCATTACTGAAAAAAAAATTGATGCAAGTTTTAGGAGAGCATTATGAATCTAGATATAAGGTTAAGAACTTGGTTTAGAGAGCATAGCAGTTAGAGCAACCACTTTACAGTGCTAGTGATCATCAAGCAGAGTTTGTTTCCCACCACTGTCTAAGGACATTCTCCCAATGACTCTGTGGATTTTCTTCGAGTGCTCCAGTTTCCTCCCTCATTCCAAAGATGTACAGGTTAGGGTTCGTGAGTTGTGGGCATGCTCTGAAGCAGAGTGACTAGCCTGTCCAACACAATTCGCGGTGATTTGATACAATGCAGGATTGAGTATTCCATTCACACCTTTGTAATCCAGCTGAGAGTCACCAGTTTAATGCTTTATCCAAAAGTTCAAAGTAAATTTATTATCCAAGTATGTATGGTATATACAACCTTGAAATTCATTTCCTTGCAGGCACCCGCAGGAAAACAAAAATACAATAGAATCCAACTCCAACAAGTTCCTTCACTGTTCAGTAATATTGTTATGGATTGTTTTCTTTATGATTTACTGTATTAATTCCTAATATAAAATGTTACACTTTATTTTAAATGGAATAAAATCATTTCAATTACATATTGCAAGTTCCAGTGCTGTTAATTACCTATTTTGATTAAGTGGAAAATGGATCCCATTGCTTATAATTACATAGGACACAGGATAGGTGGCAATGTCTGCTGGTAGATTTTACTATAAATTAATAGTAACAGGTACAAAATGCTGGAGGAACTCAGCAGGTCAGGCAGCATCTATGGAGAGGAATAAACAGTCGAAGTTTCAGGCCGAGACCGTCAACTGGACTGGAAAGTAAAGGGGGAAGAAGCCGGAAGTAAGAAGTTGGAGGAGGGGAAGGAATACAAACTGGAAGGTGATAGGTGAAGCTGGATGGGTGGGGGAGGGCGGTGGGTGAAAAAGGTAAAGGGCTGACGAAGGACTCTGATAGGAGAAGAGAGTGGACAATGGGAGAAAAGATTGGAAGAGGAGCTTCCAACATCTGCAGAATCTCTTCTATTTATATGGGTTGTCCTTAGGGAAGGAAATCTGTCCTCATTACTTGTTCTGGCCGTAACATAACTGCAATTGCACAGCAGTATGGTTGACTCCTAATTGGCCTCACTTAAAGTATAAATTGACATAGGCAATAAACTCAAACAACAGGAATTCTGCAGATGTTGGAAATTCAAGCAACACACATCAAAGTTGCTGGTGAACGCAGCAGGCCAGGCAGCATCTCTAGGAAGAGGTGCAGCCGACGTTTCAAGCCGAGACCCTTCATCAGGACTAACTGACGAAGGGTCTCGGCCTGAAACGTGGACTGCACCTCTTCCTAGAGATGCTGCCTGGCCTGCTGCGTTCACCAGCAACTTTGATGTGCGTTGCTTGATAGGCAATAAACTTTTGCTTGCAATCTAAATTACTTACACCCAGAAGATAATCAATAAGGATTAAAATTTTCCAAACCATCCACCCGAACCACCTTGTTATTTTCTCCGACAAATTCCACTCCATTGCAAGTTGATAATGAGATGAAGAACAATCAAAGAATAAAAGGTCTCAGGCTGAAACGTCGACTATTTACTCTTTTCCATTGATGCTACCTGGCCTGCTGAGTTCCTCCAGCATTTTCTGTGTATTGCTTGGATTTCCAGCATCTGCAGAATCTTTTTGTGTTTATACGGTGTTATGTAAATGGCATCAATGAATATCAATTGAGACAGGTTGTATAAAAACAACCAAACATTTATTAAACACGGATAAACGATAAAAACAAAAAATAAACGAAAACCTTAATCGGAAGTTAACCGTTATACAGCCGTTCAACAACTCGTCACTGGTTCTTAAAGCGTTAAATGCGAAAACAGTTCTTAAAGCGATAAAATCAGATATAGTTCTTAAAATGGTAAATTCAAAAGCCCAACAGATTTATACGTTCAATTGGTAGAGACTTCTCTGGAGAAGGATTTCTTCATAGACGCGACTTTCCTGCTGGTTCTGTGCACAGGATTCACGATACAGCAAATAAACAGTTTAAAACAATTGACCTTAAATTCTTTTAGAGAGAGAGCAAACCTTTGCATGAACTCTTTTCTCTTTTGGCAAGAGTTATCTCGATGCAGGTCACTACTCCTTCAATGAAGACTCAATAAGGTCCATCCTTTGTTAAACTGCCGAACGATGCCGACTCCTCTCACCTTCGAGTCCTGTACTTCAATAAAGTCTTCACTCTCCCTTCTACTGCTGCTGGAATAAGGTACATCAGCACATCTAGCAAAAATTTCCAGTCCAATAATATTGTACCTTGCAACAGAACGCAACACTCGGTTTTAAAAATGAAACTGCGTCACAAAAACAAATACGTAACAGAAATGGAGACACAGCACGTTCTACAAATCTACAAACTAAAAACTAACAGCGTCATCTGGGGTCTACCCTTATATACCCGTGGTGCACGTGTCATCACATCAGCGGGAAAATTACATCAGGTGACCTCCAAAAGACCAGTACATCATTCTCACAAAAAAAAACACAGATCTCCTTGAGGCATGTGACAACAGTCATAGAGTCATAGAAAAGTCTGGCACAGAAGCAGGCCCTTCTGCCATCTAGTCCATGCTGAAATATTTAAACTGCCTTCTTCCATCGACCTGCACCAGGACCACAGCCCTCCATACCCCTACCATCCATGTACTGTACCTTTCCAAACTTCTCTTAAACATTAAATTCGAACTTGCATGCACCACTTGTGCTGGCAGCTCATTTCACACTCCCACGACCTTCTGAGTGAAGAGGTTTCCCCTCATGTTCCCCTTAGACTTTTCATCTTTCACCTTTAACCCACAACTTCCAGATGTAGTTCCACCTATGTCATGGTCCAGTCTGTCAAGTCCGGATTCCGGTTCATGGTCTGGTCCATCGCTCTTTATTCCAGGTTTTCTGGTTTTCCCTTTTCCTGTTGGGTGCTCTAATTGAGGCAGCCGATTCACCTTTTGGGCTGGCTACTTGAATACTTCCTTGGTTCAGCTTCAGTTGCTGGATTGTTCCTGTCCAAACCCCCTGTCGGAATTCTGTCTCTGCCCCTGCCTTCTGAAGCCTTGCCCTGCAACCTGTGTCTGAAGCCTTGAAATGCCTCACCTCGCCTGCACCGCTGTCAAGTTCAACCACCGGAGCAAGATAAGGAAGTGTCTATCGTTGTTTTGAACTGTCACTGCTTCCGCGCCTTCACGAGGTAGGTCCGGCCGTTTGCTGCTACCTAGTGTTGGGATCCGTCTCTGTGTCCATGCCTTCGCTAGGTAGGTCCAGCCGTTTGTGCCTACCTTGAGTTGGGAACCGTCTCTTTGTGCCGTCGCCACCACTGGGGTAGGTCTGGCTGTTTGCCACTACCTTGAGTGGAGATCTGTCTTTCAGTGTTCTGTGTATGAGTCCCGGCCCTACGTCCTGTTTCCAAGGAGGGATCCCGGCTCTGTGTTCCATGTTCCTGTCTATCAAGATTACCTAGGCTCTGCGTTCCTGTCTCTCCCTCGACCAAATCAAGGCTTCCTGTTCTCGCCCAGCCCAGTGCTGGAGTTCCCTCGTCCTGTGCTGGAGTCTCTCGTCCTGTCCAAACCACATTCAAGAACTTCGTCCTGTCCAAGCCACGTCCAAGAATCTTGTCCTGTCCAAGTCAAGGCTTCTTGTTCTCATCCTGCCCATGTGCCTCGTCCTGTGCTGGAGTTCCCTCGTCTTACCCAGGAGTCTCTCGTTCTGTCCTGTAGCCTCGCCTAGTCCTGTCTTCCAAGACCACGTCATGTTTTGGCCTTGATCCGGAGTCTGAGCCCGAGTCAAGGCCCTGGTTCTGGGTCCTTGTCCAGTCTCTGGCTCGAAGTCCAAACCCCAGCCTCGTCATGTGCTAGCCATGAAGAACCCAAGCCATGTCCAGTCCTGTAGCCAAGTCATGTCCTCACCTGATTCCGGCATCCGAGCCCGAGTCAAGACCCAGGTTCTGGGTCCTTGTCCAGTCTCTGGCTCGGAGTCCAAAACCAGGCTCCTAATTCTATTTCCTATTTATGATTTATAATTTAAATTTTTAATATTTACTATTGATTTGTACTCCAGGGAGCGCGAAGCGCAGAATCAAATATTGCTGTGACGATTATATGTTCTAGTATCAATTGTTTGGCGACAATAAAGTATAAAGTATAAGACTGTGTCTCGCATTTGCGTCTGCTCCCAGTGCCCCACCTTTATAGCAACCTTGCATTTACCCTATCTATACCCCACATAATTTTGCATACCTCTATCAAATCTCTCAGTCTTCTATGTTCCAACAAATAAAGTTCTCCAGACCCGGCAACATCGTTGCAAATTTTCTCTATACTCGTTCAACCTTATTTACATCTTTCCTGTAAGTAGTAACCAAAACTTCACACAATACTCCAAAATAGGCCTCACCAATGATTTACACACCTTCAACATGACATCCCATCTCCTGTACTCAATACCCTGATATATGAAGGCCAATGTGCCAAAAGCTTTGTTTATGACCCTATCTACCTGTGATGCCACATTCAATGAATTATGGACTTGTATTCCCAGATCACTTTGTTCTACCGCACTCTCTAGTGCCTTGCTGGTCATTGTGTCAGGCCTACTCTGGTTGGTCCTACTGAACTGCAATACCTTGCATTTGTCTGCATTAAATTCCATCTGCCATTTTTCAGCTTGTCCAGATCTCTCTGAAAGCCATTACAGCCTACTTTCCTGTCCACTACAACTTGAACCATGGTGTCATCTGCAAATTTGCTGATCCAGTTTATCACATTATCATCCATATTGTTGACATAGATGACAAACAACAATGGACCCAGCACCGATCCCTGTGGCACTCCATTAGTGACAGTCCTCCATTCAGAGAGGCAACCATCGACTACTACTGTTTGTGTTCTCTCACAAAACCAATGTCTAATCTAATTTTCCACCTCATCTTGAATGCAGGGCAAGCGATCCTTCTTAACCAACTTTCCATGCGGGACCTTCTCAACTGCCTTGCTAAAGTACATGTAGACAACATCCACTGCCTTGTCTTCATCAACTTTCCTGGTAACTTCCTTGAAAAACTCTATACGATTGGTTAGACATGACCTACCATGCATGAAGCCATGCTGATTATCCTTAGTCAGTCCATGTCTATTCTATTCAAATACTTATATATCTGGTCCCTTCTGATACCTTTCCCACAACTGATGTCAGTCTCACCAGCCAATAATATCCTGGTTTATTATTGGACCTTTCCTAAACAGTAAAAATATCATTGGCTATCCTTTAATACTCTCATGTCTCACCTGTCACTAAAGAAGGACCGCGTCACTTTTTCACTCCACCATGTTGGCATAAATTTTTATTTCAACGAGCTGGCACCACTGTTTCTCTCAGTCATAAGATACCGCTGATGGTGGCCATGTGGAGCGATACACATGGAATACCGTAGGAACTCAGCAGGTCAGGCAGCATCTATGGAGGGAAATAAATAGCTGATATCCTGAAAGTTGACTGCTTGTTTCCCTCCATAGGTGCTGCCTGACATACTGAATTCCTCCAGCATTTTATGTGCCTTGCTGAAGATTTCAACAAAATGTGTGCTTTAGAAGAATAGTAGAATGAGGTCCTTTGAGGCTGATCCATACTCAGCTTTGTAACTTGATCGTCCATTTCAACACCATGTTCTGACTATCTATCTGTACCCTTGGATGCCCTTCATGTCTAGAAATCGCCCACTTAAAAATATTCAAAGCCTTTGGACTCCACTGCCTTAGAGTCATGGAGCATTGCAGCACAGAAACAGGCTTTTTGATCCATCTAGTCCATGACAAAATATTAATCTGCCTACTCCTACTGCCTGCACCTTGACCATCATTTGTTATGTGCCGTGTTGTATGACTTGGCGATCATGGTCATTCCATGACCATGATTGTTCTTGTCAAATTTTTCTACAGAACTGGTTTGCTATTGCCTTCTTATGGCCAGCCCCAGCCATTATCAATACTCATCAGAGATTGGCTAGTGTCAATGGTCACATAACCAGGACTTATGATATGCACCAAATGTTCATATGACCATCCAACATCTGCTCCCATGGATTCACATGACCCTGATCAGGGAGCTAAGCAAGTGCTACACCTTTGCCAATGGTGACTTGCGGGCTAGCAGAGGAAAGAATCCCCATACACCTCCTTTGGTATGTCCATCTGTCATCTGGACCATCGTCCTCATAAATGTTGAACTCAAACTTGTGTTCACCGTTTCAACTAGCAGCTCATTCAACACTCTCACCACCACCTGAATGAAGAAGTTCCCCCTCATGTTCCCCTTAAACCCTTAACCTTAGACCTCATACCTTGTGTGGTGGAGAACTCCACTGCTTTACCTGAGGAAACTTCTTCTTAGCTCAATCCTAAAGAGTTATACAGCACAGAAACAGGCCCTTCAGCCCAACTAGTCCATGCTGACCAAAATTCTCATCTTAACTAGTCTCCATTTGACCCACATCCCTCTCAACCTTTCCTGTCTATGGACCTATCTAATCACTTTTTAAACATTGCTATAGTTCCCAAGGAGGTATTGTGTGTAGCTAGGCACTTGACAAGGTTCTGTAAAAAGAAGTTGACTTTTAGTGGCAAGACACACAAAATGCTTCAGACACCCAGCAGGCCAGGCAGCAGTGAGGAAAGAGTACTGTCCACGTTTCGCGCCAAAATTCTTTGGCAGGACTGGAGAAAAAAAGGCTGAGGTGTAGATTTAAGAGGTGGGAGGAGGGGAGAGAGAAACACAAAATAATAGATGAAACCTGAAGAGGGAGGCGAGGGGGTGAAGTAAAGAGCTGGAAAGTAAATTGCTAAAAGGAACAGAAGGCCATGGAAGAATGGGGGGGGGGAGGAGCACCAGAGGGAGGTGATGGGCGGGCAAGGAGATAAGGTGAGCGAAGGAAATGGGGACGGGAAATGGTGGAGGTGGGGGAGTGGGGGGATTTACCATAAGTTAGGGTAAGTCATCGGTGCGGGGTGGGAAGTCCTTGCCAAAGAAATAGGCTCGGAGACGGAAGCGGCGGAAGAAGAGCTCAGCGTCGTGGCAGGCGCGGAACTCACTGAGGGGTAGGCGCAGGGGAATAAAAGTGAGACCCTTACTGAGGACAGAACGTTCTGTCTCGGAGAGGGGAAGGTCAGTGTGGGGGGGTAGTGAAGACCCAGCACGGATGACAGCTGGGATTGGAGTGGGAGGGGGCTGGAAGTGTCAGAGGAGGAGGGGGGTTTGGGGTGTTCAGGGATGGTGGAGAGAGAGGAAGATGGTGACCCAAGACCCAGCAGTGGGACCTGAGAGAGACAAGATTGTGGAGTGGTGGTGGAAGGACAAGCAGAGACGTGGTTTCTGGCAGCAGCGGTTGAAGACCCGGCCTGGAGACGGAGTTGTGAGTTGTAAGTTGCGCAGTCAGCACTTCGGAGATGTCCGAGGTCGTTGGAATTCGCACTGATTGCGCTGGAGTCCGGGTTTGAATCTGCTCTGGGTTGTTAGAACCACTGAGGTCAGCAGTAGGGGTCGGTCTGGAGACGTCCGGGCCTACCGGTGTTAGTGTCTCTAGAAGGGCGATCTTCGCTCCTTGCATGACGTGAGAAAGTCAAAGAATCGGTGATTGAAAGAGTGGATCCTGCGGAGGATAAAGTAGCGTACAGGCCCATTACAGGCGGCAGAGAGAGAATTCCAGAATTGTGGAACTGACTTACCACCTTGTGTTTCTCCCAACCTCCACCTTTTAAATCTACACCTCAGTGTTTTTCTCCAGTCCTGCCGAAAGGCTTCGAGCCGAAACGTCGATTGTACTCTTTTTACTAGATGCTACCTGGCCCGCTGAGTTCCTCCAGCATTTTGTGTGCGTTGCTCGTGAAACACTCTGATTTTCTCGGCTGTCTAAGTCTAGAGAAGACAACATCAGGCCCTGCCAAATGCTCCCATCCCAGATAGCACCTATGGGGAGGAATATATAACCAACATTTTGAGCTGAGAATCTTCATAGGACCTGAAATGTTGGCTGTTCGTTCTCCTCCATAGATTCTGCCTGATTTCTCAGTTCCAGTTCTCAGGAATAAGGTGAAATCTTGGACCCATGTAATGGAGCAGCAGAACGCTGGGTGAAAAGACCAACAACAAGAAGCTGAGTGTGAAATGCTTTACAGATCTTGGGACTTGTTTGTGAATTCCACATTACAGGTATTTAAAACAGGAAACATTGCCAGTTAATTAATAGTTGATTGGCTAATTGTCTAATTAAGAGCAGCCAATAAAAAGAAAACATGTTGAAAGTTGTGAAGCATAGTAAGAATCAGAATCAGGTTTATTATTACCGGCAAGTGACACGAAATTTATTAACTTAGCAGCAGCAGTTCAATGCAATACATAATCTAGCAGAGAGAGGAAAAAATAGTAAATAAAATAAAACATAATAATAAATAAACAAGTAAATTAATTATGTATATTGAATAGATTTTTAAAAATGTGCAAAAACAGAAATACTATATATTAAAAAAAAGTGAGGTAGTGTCCAAAGCTTCAATGTTCATTTAGGAATCGGATGGCAGAGGGGAAGAATCTGTTCCTGAATCACTGAGTGTGTGCCTTCAGGCTTCTGTACCCGCTACCTTATGATAACAGTGAGAAAAGGGCATGCCCTGGGTGCTGGAGGTCCTTAATAACGGACGCTGCCTTTCTGAGATGGATGGCAACAATCATAACAATCCAGCAGGTTATAGGCAATAGCATTAACCTCATATTTCTGTAAAAATATGGAAAAATGATTAATAAGAGATTGATATATTACATTAAAACATGGGGTATTTTTAAATATCAGAGGGTTTAGGAGATGAAGAGGTTTATGTCTGGAACATGAGGTGAGGACAACTCAACTGAACAGAGAAATCGTCGTAGCCGTCTTTTTTGATGTAGAGAGAGTGTATGATATGATGTGGAAGGAAGGTTTAATTATCAAATATACAAATTGGGAATTAGAATGCTAAGTTGGATAAAAGATAAAAGATAATTTAATTCGTAGATCTATTATGGTAAGGTAAATATGTCAAGTAAACAAATTGTGGAGAATGGAATCCCGCTGGAAAGTACTGACAGTCTGTTTTTATTTGCTATGATAAATGATCCATTTTCTAATAGAAGTAGCCGTAGTGGATGATTTTTATTTGCAGATCATAGAGCCATGTGGAAAAAATGTAGGAATGTATAATTTATAATATGGAAACTTCAAGATGCCCGAGTTAAGGTGGAAGATTGGGCTTTACAAAGTAAATTGAGATTTTCAGCACAGAAATGCCTACTGCTTTTCACAAGGAGGAGGAGAGAACAACACTTACAACTAAAACTTTATGGTACAGAATTAGGAAGTATGGATACCTTTAAATTTTTAGGAATTTGGTATGATAAAAGACGGACATGGTCAACATATAGTAAGGAAATAATAACTAAAAGCAAAAGTGTGCTAAATGTTATGAGGTTTTTAATGGGAAAGAAATAGGGAGCTGATAGCAATATATGATAGAATTAATAAAATCAATACAGGACTATGGAAGCATAGTATGTGGATCAGTACCACACAGTCATAGAATCATAGGGAAAGACCTTCAGTCCATCTAATCCATGCTGAAGCCACTTAAACTGCCTACTTCCATCGACCTGCACTGGGACCATAGCCCTCCATAACCCTATCATCCATGTACCTATCCAAACTTCTGTTAAGCATTGAGATCAAGCTTGCATGCACTATTTGTGCTGGCGGCTCATCCCACATTCTTATGTCCCACTGAGTGAAGAAGGTTGCCCTCAGGTTCCCCTTAAACCTTTCATCTTTCACTCTTAACCCATAACTTCTAGTTGTAATCACATACAACCTCAGTGGAAAAAGCCTGTTTGCAATTACCCTATCTATATCCCTTATAATTTTGTATACCTCTATCAAATCTGTTTTGAATCTTCTACGTTCTAAGGAATACAGTTCTAAGCTATTCAGTCTTTCCTTATAACTCAGGTCCTCCAGACCTGGCATCATCTCTATAAATTTTCTCTGTATTCTTTCAACCTTGTTTACATCTTTCTTGTAGGTTGGTGACCAAACCTGACACAATACTCCAAATTAGGCCTCATCAATGTCTTGTACAACTTCAACAAAGCATCCCACCTCCTGTACTTATTTACGAAGGTCAATGTGCTGAAGCACTGGTGAGGCCTCACGGAGTATTATGAGCAGTTTTGGGCCCCTTAGAAAGGATGTGCTGAAACTGTTCAAAGGAGATTCATCAAAATCATTCTAAGATTAAATGGCTTGTCTTATGAAGAGTGTTTGAGGTATTTGCTGGAACTCAGAAGACTGAGGGATGATCTCATTGAAACTGTTCAAATGGTGAAGGCCTTGATAGAGTGGGTGTGGAGAGGACAAAAGTCTAAGACCAGAGTACACAGCCTCAGAATAGAGGGTCGTCCTCTCAGAATGGAGATGACGAGGAATTTCTTGAGCCAGAGAGTGGTGAATCTGTGGAATTCTTTGCCACAGGAAGCTGTGGAGGCCAAGTCTTTATGTATATTAAAAGCAGAGGTTGATAGATTATTAATTGGTCAGGGCATGAAGGAATATGGAGAGAAGGCAGGTGGGAGATTGGTGCTGGGATGAAAATTGGATCAGGCATCATGAAACTGCAGAGCATACTCAATGGGCCAAAGGGCCTAATTCTGCTCCTATATCTTATGGTCTTAAAAGCTTTCTTTATGACCCTATCTATCTGTGATGACACTTCAACAAATTGTGTACCTGTATTCCCAGATCCCTTTTTTCTACCACACTCCTCAGTGCTCTGCCATTCACTTTGAAAGACCTGTCCTGGTTGGACCTACTGAAGTGCAAAACCTTACATTTGTGTGCATGAAATTCCATCTGCCATTTTTCAACTCATTTTTCCAGGTAATGCAGATCCCTCTGCAAGCCATGATAGCCTTCCTCACTGTCCACTACTCCCCCAATCTTGGCATCATCCGCAAATGTGCTGATTCATTTAAAGACATTATCATCCAGATCATTGATATGGATGACAAACAATAAAGGACCCAGCTCTGAACCCTGTGGCACGTCACTAGTCATAGGCTTCCAGTCAGTCACGCAACCACTCTTTCCCACAAAACCGATGTCTAATCCAATTTACTACTTCATCTTGAGTGCTGAGCAACTGAACCTTCTTGACCAACCTCCCATTCAAGACCTTCTTAAATTCCTTGCTAAAGTCCATGTAGACAACATCCACTGCCTTGCCCTCATCCACTTCCCTGTTAAATTCCTCAAAAAACTCTATAAGATTGGTTGGACATGACCTACCACATATGAAGCCATGCTGACTATCCTTAATTGGTCCATGTCTATCCAAATACTTACATATCCAGTTCCTTAGAATACCTTCCAATAACTCCAATAACGAACATCTCTGCTCTCTAATCTGTGCAGGGTCCATGAAATTGAATCTGTTTTGCCTCAGTTCTATAGACCGTGTGTCCACATCCAGAGTCAATACAGATGCAAAAAAATAATTTAAGGTCTCCCCCATCTCTTCTGGCTCAACACATAGATTACCTTTCTGATCTTCCAGAGGACCAATTTAGTCCCTTGCATTCCTTTTGTTCTTAACATATCAATAAAATCCCTTAGGATTCTCCTTCACCTTGTCTGCTAGAGCAACTTCATGCCCTCTCATGATTTCTTTTTAAGTGTTCTCTTGCATTTCTTATACTCCATAAGCACTGCATTTATTCCTACCTGCCTATACCAGCTATGTACCTCCTTTCTTTAATATTTCTTGAAAACCAAGGTTCCCTACATGTTATCTTTGCCTTTTATTCTGACAGGCACGCATGAGTTTTGTACTCTCAAACTTTCAATTTTGAAGACCTCCCACTTCTCTCACTTACCAAGTACACCTTTGCCAGAAAACAGCCTGTCCCAGTCCACACTTACCAGATCATTTCTGATACCATGAAAGTTGGCCTTTCTCCAATTTAGAATCTCAGCCCATGGACTAGACCTATTTTTTGCATATTTATTTTGAAACTAATGGAATGCTTACTGGATGTAAAGTGTTCCCCTACACAAAATTCTGTCACCTGCCCTGTCTCATTCCCTAATAGATCCAGTATCGCACATTCTGTGAACTGATGAAGGAAACTTTCCTGAACATATTTGACAAACTCTATCCCATCTGGTCCTTTTACAGTATGGAATTCCCCGTCAGTACTGTATGCGAAAAGTTAAATTCACCTACTATAACAACCTTATGTTTCTCTCAACAGTCTGCGATCCCTCAACCAATTTGTTCCTCTAAATCCCTAGCACTGTTGTGTAGTTTTGTATTGAAACCCCATTAACATGGTCATACCTTTCTTATTTCTCAGTTCCACTCATAATGCAATAGATGAGTTCTCTCGTCTGTCGTGATGGAGCACTGCTGTGGTATTTTTCCTGACTAGTAATGCCACCCCTCCTCCTTTAATTCCTCCCACTCTAGCACATCTAAAACAATGAATCCCTGGAATATTGAGCTGCTAGTCCTGACTCTCCTGCTACAGTATCATAATTCCAGTTGTTGAACATGCCCTGAGCTTACCTGGCTTTTCTGTGATATTTCTTGCATTGAAATATATACAGCTCAGGACACTAGTCGCACCATGCTCAACCTTTTGATTCCTGACTTTGGCCGAAGTCTTGCCAGCATCCATGTCCATAATGTCTCCAGTAACTGTTCTGGCACTCTGGTTCCCATTCCAATGCAATTCTAGTTTAAACCTGACCGTGCAGCATTAGCAAACCTTCCCGCTAGGATATTAGTCTCTCTCCAGTTCAGGTGCAAACCATCCCATCTGTACAGGTCCCACCTTCCCTGAAAGAGATAGCAGTAGCAGGATAGGTCCGAGTCAGCATGGATTTACGAAGGGGAAATCATGCTTGACTAATCTGGAATTTTTTGAGGATGTGACTATGAAAATGGACATGGGAAAGTCAGTGGATGTAGTGTACCTGGACTTTCAGAAAGCCTTTGATAAGGTCCCACATAGGAAGTTAGTGGGCAAATTAGAGCACATGGTATTGGGGGTAGGGTACTGACATGGATAGAAAATTGGTTGGCAGACAGGAAACAAAGAGTAGGGATTAACGGGTCCTTTTCAGAATGGCAGGCAGTGACTAGTGGGGTACCGCAAAGCTTGGTGCTGGGATCGCAGCTATTTACAATATACATTAATGATTTAGATGAAGGGATTAAATGTAACATTAGCAAATTTGCAGATGACACAAAGTTGGGTGACTGTGAAATGCGAAGAGGATGTTATGAGAATGCAGGGTGACTTGGACAGGCTGGGTGAGTGAGCAGATGCATGGCAGATGCAGTTTAATGTGGATAAATGTGAAGTTATCCACTTTGGTGGCAAGAACAGGAAAGCAGATTACTATCTGAATGGTGTCAAGTTAGGAAAAGGGGAAGTACAACGAGATCTGGGTGTCCTTGTTCATCAGTCACTGAAAGTAACCATACAGGTACAGCAGGCAGTGAAGAAAGCTAATGGCATGTTGGCCTTCATAACAAGGGGAGTTGAGTACAGTGTGACGACAAACCAAGTTATCAGAAGATTGATGCTGATGAGAGAGATAAGTGAGACAATGGAGAAACATTCAAAATGCTAATAAGAGAGAAGAGAGAGATTTATGAGAAAGAAACACATTTCAGAATATTGACAGACCGGTTGCTTTCTACCTGAACTGTTTGAAGTTTGATGGACAGGCGATACCCCAGCAGGGGGATAAAAAGAACAGGTTCGCTAAGGCACGACACACACCACGAGATCACGAGATAATGAGACACTGGAAGAGCGGTGTGCCCCCACAAATTGGTGGGAGTTGCAGGTCTGGTTCGCGGGAACTGACCATAGACTCACAGGGTGAGAAAATACGATTGGTGGGAACCTGGTGTGTGTGTCCGCCCTTGCCTGGGTGCCGGGTTCACCGTGGAAGAACGGTTATATCCGGAACGGAGGGGTCACAGTTGGTGACCACAGAAGACATAAAAGGGTTCACCCGAAAGCCAACTGCGAAGAACATCAAAGGTCTGTTTGAATCCAAATTTGCATTCTCTCTCTCTCTCCAACAGCACAACAGCGATTACTGCGAACTGTACTAAGCTGAACTGAACTCTGTGTCACTTAAGACTGATCATTTATCCCTAGACTGCGATAGAGCTTGATTGATTCCTGTTACCCTAGTTCTGTGTACACGTGTGTATTAACATTGCTAACCTGTTGCATCTACATCCTTACGATTAGAGTACTGTGTTACTTATTTCTTTAATAAAACTTTATTAGTTTCTGTTAAACCAGACTCCAACTAAGTGGTCCATTTCTGCTGGTTTGGCAACCCAGTTACGGGGTACATAACATAAGTGGGGGCTCGTCTGGGATTTTGAACGCCAAATTTGCGACTGGGTAAATTGATTGGGTTAAAATTCCCGAAAGAAAGAAAGGGCGAACAGCAGAAATGGAGATTGAGGAATTTCTAAAGGCACCAACCTTGGAGGCATTAGAGGATGCCAGGAAATCAGAATTGGTAACTGTGGCCAAACGGTTGAATCTTTTTAAGGGGAAGTCAACAATGAGGAGAGAGGAGATAAACAGAGCTATCATAGAGCATTATGTATCTAAAGGTGTGTTTCCCCAAGGGGAGCTGGAGATGGTATCTATGGGCAAACCTGGTGGAGAGACGGTGCAGCTGCAGATAGAAAAATTGAGACTCGAGCACGAGTTCCGGGTAAGGCAGCTAGAACAAGGAGAGAGGCAGTTAGAACAACAAGAGAGAGAGAAACAGAGGGAAAGGGAATTTGAGCTGGAGAGGTTAAAGATGACGGCAGCGCAGGGGCCCATGCCGAACCAAAGTGGAGGGTTCAGGGTGACCCGGGAGGTTAGGCTGGTTCCCCCATTTGAGGAGGCCGATGTTGATCGGTACTTTCTACATTTTGAAAAAGTCGCTGCAAGTCAGGACTGGCTGAGGGATAAGTGGGCTGTTTTGCTTCAGAGCGTACCTAAGGGGATGGCTCAGCAAGCTTACGCGGCATTGTCTGCTGAAGATGCCCAGAGGTATGATGTGGTGAAAGAGGTGGTACTCAGGATTTATGAGTTGGTCCCGGAGGCATACCGGCAGAGGTTCCGGAATGCGAGGAAGCAGTGGGGCCACACGTATTTAGAGTTTGCCCCTGAGATGCAGATGTATTGTGAGCGTTGGTGTGCCTCAAAAGGGGTCAATGGGGATTATGACAGACTGCTACAGCTAATACTGATTGAGCAGTTGAAAGGTTGTGTCCTTGAAGGTATGAGGCCCTATCTAGATGAGAAAGAGGCAGAAACCTTAGCGGCAACTGCTAAGTTAGTGGATGAATACGTGTTAACACACAAAGCGAAGTTTACCCCGAGTAAAAGCTACCAGAAGGGTAGTCAAGAGGGCAGAGAGAGTCTGCCAGAAAAGCCAGAAACTAAGCTGGGGACTAGTGAGAAGGGTACAGAAGACCGGGAGCAGTTTGGTAGGAAGTCTCCTGGGGTCGTATGCTATAATTGTGGGAAAGCTGGTCACTTTGCGTCCAGGTGCTTTGCCCCAAAGAAGGAGACAGGGAAAGGCAAAACGATGGTTCTGACTGGCTGTATTGAGCTGGCAAACAAACCACTAGGGGAGAAGAGGTCTGATAAAGTTCAGGAAGGGCGCAAGAAGTTTATCTCGGTCAGAATGGTGTTGGTGAAGGAGGGGTTAAACCCGGTTCCAGTACAGATCTGGAGAGACACTGGAGCTTGTCAGTCATTGATCTTAAAGAATGTGTTAGACTTCAGTTCAGAGACCCAGACTGGGGAGGTCAGGGCGATAAAAGGCATTGGGAAAGGGACTGAAGCAGTACCTTTGCACCAGGTACATCTAAAAAGCGACTTGGTCTCCGGACTGGTCACGATCGGGGTGAGGCCCGAACTACCGATGGATGACGTGGAGGTCTTACTCAGTAACTCACCGGCGGAGAGGTGTACCCAGCAGTAAAACTGACAAGCATTGAAGCCCCGCCCATGGACTCACAGGTTTATCCTGTTTGCGCAGTGACTCGGCGCATGACCAGAAAGGCTGCCGAAGCAAATATAGATTTAGCTGAGACGTTTTTACCAGCCTTGTACCGGTGGGGGGGGTTAGAAAGTGAGAAGAAGGGGCGTGGTGAAACAGAAGGAAGTAAGGGAGTTGAGGTAGATTTATCATTAGCGAGGAAGGAATTTATACAGGCACAGGAACAAGATGAGGAGCTGATGGTTTTGATGGAGACTGATCTGTCCCAAGCAGAATTAAAAAGGGAGCCAGTGGGCTATTATGTGAAGAAGGGAGTACTAATGAGGAAATGGAGACCACGTACCGAGCCCGCAGATGAGGAATGGGGAGTGGTACATCAGGTGGTAGTGCTGAAAATTTATAGGGGCGAGATTTTTAATCTGGCCCACAAGATACCCCTTGGTGGACACTTTGGGGTGAGGAAGACAGTCGATAGAATCATGAAAGAGTTTTACTGGCCGCACAGGAGGAAGGATGCTATTGACTATTGTAGATGTGAGCTAACACAGTTACAGGCTATTGATATGTTAACAGCTTGCCACGGTAAGAGAGCAGGCCTAGTCGGCGTTATCACGAAAATTAATGAGGCTAGGGTGCCACCTGATAAGGGGAAAACCCATTTTGAAAAGATAAGTATGGTGCCGACCAGATGGGAGAAGTCTATTGTTCTGCCAACTTTGCTGATGAGTTCTCTCACTTAACCCCCGAACAGAGAGAGCTGCTGAGAAAGCTAATTAACAGGGACGCACACGTATGTCTGGATGTCCCGAGGCGATGCAAAGAGCCGGTACCTGGTGTTGTTGTCACATCAGGTCAGCCTAGTGAACAACACCCCTATAGGGTGATTAATTCAGTGACAAAAGGGCTAAGGAATGCAGAAGCATATATTGACAATTTAGTGGTCTGGAGTGACACGTGGGAGAAGCACATTGTGGCAGTAGAGGAACTGTTTACAAAGCTGGCTGACGCCAGCCTGACAGTAAACCTCGCAAAAAGTGAATTCGGCCACACGAAGGTCACTTATCTGGGATTTGTGGTAGGACAGGGGCAGCTGGCTCCGATGCAGGCTAAGGTGCGGGCTAACTCTGAAGTCCCCACCCCGACAGACAAGAGAGCCCTGAGAAGGTTCTTGGGGATGGTGGGGTACCATCAGAAGTTTTGCAAAAACTTTGCGGATATTACCCTCCCTCTTACTAAACTCTTGCCAAAGAATGCTAAGTTTGTGTGGGACGACCTTTGTTATATTTGTCCAGGACGGAAACCACTGAGAATTTACGCTGATCACAACCCATTAGTGTTTTTGGCCACTATGAAGGATAAAAACAAAAGGTTGCTAAGTTGGAGCCTGGTCTTAGAGGATATTAAAATAACACATATAACGGAAAATGTGATTGCTGACTGTCTTTCAAGGTGTTGAAAACTTAAAGTTCTCTGTATTAGCCGAATAGCTGATGACCCTGTATATTAGTGTGTATCTAATAATGTATTCATGCCTATAATTTTTACCCCGGTAAAAATCCTTTGAAGGATAGGGGTGTGACGACAAACTAAGTTATCAGAAGATTAATGCTAATGAGAGAGATAAGTGAGACAATGGAGAAACATTCAAAATGCTAATAAGAGAGAAGAGAGAGATTAACGAGAAAGAAACACATTTCAGAATATTGACAGACCGGTTGCTTTGAACCTGAACTGTTTGAAGTTTGATGGACAGGCGATACCCCAGCAGGGGGATAAAAAGAACAGGTTCGCTAAGGCACGATGCACACCACGAGATCATGAGATAATGAGACCCTGGAAGAGCGGTGTGCCCCCACAAGTTGGTGGGAGTTGGAGGTCTGGTTCGAGGGAACCGACCATAGACTCACAGGGTGAAAATGTATGATCAGTGGGAACCTGGTGTGTGTGTCCGCCCTTGCCTGGGTGCCGGGTTCACCGTGGAAGAACGGTCGTAGCCGGAATGGAGGGGTCACAGTCGGGGACCACAGAAGACATAAAAGGGTTCGCCCAAAAGCCAACTGCGAAGAACATCAAAGGTCTGTTTGAATCAAAATTTGCATTTTCTCTCTCTCTCCAACGGCACAACAGCGATTACTGCGAACTGTACTAAGCTGAACTGAACTCTGCGTCACTTAAGACTGATCATTTACCCCTAGACTGCGACAGAGCTTGGTTGATTCCTGTTACCCTAGTTCTGTGTACACGTGTGTATTAACATTGCTAACCTGTTGCATTTACATCCTTACGATTAGAGTACAGTGTTACTTATTTCTTTAATAAAACTTTATTAGTTTCTGTTAAATCAGACTCCAACTAAGTGGTCCATTTCTGCTGGTTTGGCAACCCAGTTATGGGGTACGTAACAACAGGAGCAAAGAGGTCCTTCTGCAGTTGTACAAGGCCCTGGTGAAACCCTACCTGGAGTATTGTGTGCAGTTTTGGTCTCCAAATTTGAGGAAGGAAATTCTTGCTATGGAGGGACACTGGGTTAATTCCAGGGATGGTGGGAATGTCATATGTTGAAGGACTGGAGCAACTGGGCTTGTATACACTGGAATTTAGAAGGATGAGAGGGGATCTGATTGAAACATATAAGATTATTAAGGGATTGGATATGCTAGAGGCAGGAAACATGTTCCCAATGTTGGGGGAGTCCAGAACCAGAGGCCACAGTTTAAGAATAAGGGGTAGACCATTTAGAACGGAGTTGAGGAAAAACTTTTTCACACAGAGGGTTGTGGATCTGTGGAATGCTCTGCCTCAGAAGGCAGTAGAGGCCAATTCTCCGGATTCTTTCAAGAAAGAGTTAGATAGAGCTCTTAAAGATAGTGGAGTCAAGGCATATGAGGAGGAGGCAGGAACGGGGTACTGATTGTGGATGATCAGCCATGATCACAGTGAATGATGGTGCTGGCTCAAAGAGCCGAATGGTCTACTCCTGCACCTATTGTCTATTGTCTATTGAAAGAGCCCAATAATCCAAAAGTCTGATGCCCTCCCTCCTACACCAACTCCTTAGCCATGTGTTATACTGTATACTCTTACTGTTTCTGGCCTCACTAGCAGATGACATGGGCATGCTCAAGAAACTGGATATAATTAACAGTCACGCATTAAGGTTCATCATTGGGTCAACAAAGACAACACCAATGGCAGCAATGCAGGTGTAGTTGGGAGAGACACCTCTGGAAATGAGAAGAACAAAGCATGCATCAACATATTGGATAAACCTACAAAGGGCTTGAAGAACATCATCCAACCAAACAGCTTTTAAATCCATGTTAGGAAAAGGAAAGAAAGAAAATAAGAAATTTTGCTTGAACTATTGAAGGGAAAGCAGGAAGGACAGGAATTAATAAAATTAATAATAAGTAATCTTCTCAAGGGGCCTTATGAAAATAGGTTGAGTGAACTCAGCCTTTTCTCCATTGAGCGAAGGAGGATGAGAGGTGACCTGATAGAGGTGTACAAGATAATGAGAGGCATTGATCATGTGGATAGTCAGAGGGTTTTTCACAGGGCTGAAATGGCTAGCACGAGAGGGCATAGTTTTAAGGTGCTTGGAAGTAGGTACAAGGAGATGTCAGGGGTCAGTTTTTTCCGCAGAGAGTGGTGAGTGTGTGGAATGAGCTGCCGGTGGTGGTGGTGGAGGCGGAAACGATAGGGTCTCTTAAGTGACTCCTGGATGGCTACATGGAGCTTAGAAAAATAGAGGGCTATGGGTAAAGCCGAGGTAGCTCTAAGGTAGAGACATGTTCGGCAGAGCTTTGTGGGTGGAAAGGCCTGTATTGTGCTGTAGATTTTTTATGTTTCTATGTTTTTTAAACGTTAGAACCCCAAAGCCCCCACCAGCTTCCCCATCCCATGCACAAGCAGCAGCAAAGCAACGTCCCCCTCCCCCACCAGCAAAAAAAGCATTGGCACCCCCACCAAGCACTCAAGCGTGCAGCAAAGCACCAATAAAGACACAGACTTGCAGTACCCCAAAGACTACTTGTTCACCTGGTAATTCAACATACCACAGGCTCTCTCTGTCTCCATAATAAGGGAAAAAGAGGTGTCCCCATTACACAGCGAGAGGGGAGACATAACAAACAACTCGCTGACTTATGACGTTAAACGTCTGTTGCGTCACTTTTTTCCGAGCTCTGTCCCCAAAGAACTCGGGTCTCTCGGGTCTCCCACAACACATGGATTTCCTGTGGAGACACCAACCTCGAGTCCACCTGCCTCCAGAGCCACGAAATCCCGGAACCCTGAAGGCGTACTAGTCTCCTAGGCCACATCCTTGGTAAATCGAATAGCAGCCAGTCGTGAGACCCCGAGAACAGGTCCCATCCTGCAAAGAACTAAAGTCAGCATGTAACTCCAGGTCAAGGTCTTCAAAGGAACTCTGAAAGGGAAAGATAGAGATATTAAAGATAGAAAGAGAGCTGTTTCCGAAGGTGGAAGCAAAGGAGTCACAGTTAGCCGCCATTGTTCTCCTAAGCTCTGCCCATTGGGTTACCTCCAATCAACCGGTACCTTTCCTGTCACTAAGGATGTTTTACATTTCTGTGCTAAGGCCCTGGCAATTTCTGCACTGCTCCCGTAGGGTCCAAGGGAACACCTTGTCAGGCCCTGGGGATTGATCCATCCTGATTTGCTTTGGGATGGCAAACATCTCTCCCTCTATAATCTGTACAGGGTCCATGAAATTGACGCTACTTTGCCTCAATTCTATAGACTCTATGTCTATCTCTTGAGTGAATACAGATGCAAAGAGTGCATTTAAGATCTCCTCCATCTGTTTTTGTTCTACATATGGATTACCATTCTGGTCTTCCAGAGGACCAATCCAGAGAAAGGGGCACAAGGCCAGATGATACTGAGTTGTTTACAGGAGTCTATATTAGAAACAAGGTCTAATCGAGGTGACCCAGTGGAGACTTTGAATAAGTGCAGATGTCAGAAGGAGAAGCAGTCCTCTTCATTTGTGATGAGGTTGTGGCCAGTTTTCTCAAGTGTTTATGGTACTTCTTTGGATAGGCGAAATTTGACTAGTTAGATGCACTTAAAGGTTGAGAGCGGTTTACCAGTGATGTACTGGGCTGAATCCACTTCCTTTTGTCGGATTTTCCACTCAAACGCATTGGTGTTCCCATACCAGACTGTAATGCAGCCAGTCAGCACACTTTCTGTAGGATTCTGATGACATTCCGAATCTCTGCAGACTCCAGAGGAAATAGAGGCACTGTCGTGCATGGTGGGTCCAGGACAGGTCATCTGAGATAGTGACACCCTGGAATTTAAATTTACTGACTCTCCGATGATTACTGGCTCTTGGACCTTTGTTTTTCCTCTCCTGAAGTCTACCATCAGTTTCGTGGTCTTATTGACATAAAGTGGGAGGTTGTTGTTATTACTCCACTCAGCCAAATTTACAATCTCCCTCATGTGGGATACATTTTGGTGTCCCATTGTCCTGTTATCCCTACATACTGGTGGGGGCCCCACCACCCTGATATCTCTCTATCCTGATGGGTGTTCCATTGCCCTACACATATAGAGAGATATCAGTTACTACACGAAGTGAGTGCAGTTACTGTTACAAGAGAGAGGGACTCAAAAAGCTGGAAGACCTATGAGTACACAACTCACCTGGACCAGATGAACTGCACCCTAGGGTTCTGAAAGAAGTAGCGCTAGATATTGTGGAGCCATTAGCAATGAACTTCCAAAAAAAAAATCATTGAACTCTGGCATGGTGCCAGAGGACTGGAAAATTGCAAATGTCACTCCACTCTTTAAGGGAGGAGGAAGATAGCAGAAAGGATATTATAGACCAGTTAACTTGGCTTCAATGGTTGGGAAGATGTTAGAATCAATTGTTAATGTACCCTCTTCCCATGACTGGCCAAGCAATGACCCTCCCTTCCAATTCATGGAAGGGTTATACGGGGGCAGTCAAAGGTGCCCGAAGATCAGTGGTGTGAGAGGCAAGTTGATGATATAGAAACTAATGTCCTCTACGTGTTCCTCAATCCTCATCCGTAAGCCCAACGTCTGCTGTTGGATCTGCCGGGACTCTAGCGGACAGCCATCCAGGACATTTGTGGGCATGGCCTGGCTCAACTCTTGCAGTGGTATGTTGAGCTGATGGGTGGCCCTCAACAGGTGATCCTAAACCGGGGATGGACTTGTCATTGTCCGAGGTTGAGGAATAGAACTGTGATGCATTGAGGCCAGGCTTGGGCTAGCCCTCTTTGGACCTCTTGAAGTAGTCTCACTTTTGCTCTCGGTGTCTGTGGCAATATAGAGTGGCCAAGGCCTCCCCGTGCCATCCACTATCTTGGGCCACAGTCTGAATCTCAATAGCATAGTTGGCTGCTGACCATCTGCCCCTCAGACGGTCCGAGGCTTGGCTTGCTTCGGCGGGATGATGGAATAACTTCCTCGTGGCAGCCATAAATTCCTCCTAATCCGAGCATATCTCTGACCTTCGTTCCCAATGAGCGGTGGCCCAGGCCAGTGCTCTCCCAGTTAGGAGAGAGTTAATTGAGGCCACCCTTCTACGCTCTGAAAGGAACCGGGACGGCTGAAGTTTGAACACCAATGACTGTTGAGTGCAGAAGGCACGGCAAGAGCCCAGGTCATTGTCGAATCTCTCAGGGGTCTGTAGAAAGAGATGACGTACAGTCGGAAGGTGTTGAACCATTGAGGGTAGAGGTATTGGAAGGGTAAAAAGATCCTGATGGGAGTTGTATACGGAGCCCCAAGTGGCAGTAAGGATGTGGGTCACAAATTAGAACAGGAGATAGAAAATGCATGCCAAAAAGGCATTGTTACAAATAGTCATGCAGGATTTCAATATGCAGGTAGATTGGCAAAATCAGGTTGGTCCTGGATTCCAAGAGGGGGAGTTTCTAGAATGCCTACAAGATGCCTTGTTAGAGCAGCTCATGGTTGAGTCCATCAGTGGATCAGCTTTTTTGGATTGGCTGTTGAGCAATGAACCAGAATTGATTAGAGAGCTTAAGGTAAAAGAACCCTTAGGGACACGGTGATCATAATATGATCAGATTCACCATTGAGGAGAAGCTAAAGTCAGATGTATCAGTATTACAGTGAAGTAAAGGAAATTACAGAGGCATGAGAGGGAAGTTGGCCAGGATTGATTGGAAAAGAACAGAGGCAATTATGATGCCACAGCAGCAATGGCTGGAATTTCTGGAAGCATTTTGGAAGGCACAGGATATATACAAAGAGGAAGAAGTATTCTCAAAGCAAGATGACACAACAGTGGCTAACAGGTGCAGTCAAAATCAACATAAAAGCCAAAGAGAGGGCATATAATAGAGCAAAAATTAGTGGGAAGTTAGAGGATTGGGAAGTTTTTAAAAACCAACAGAAGGCAACTAAAATGTCATTAAGAAGGTAAAGAGGGAATATGAAAGTAAGCTAGCCAATAATATTAAAGAGGATAGCAAACGTTTCTTCAGATAAGTAAAGTGTAAAAGAGAGTTGAAAGTGGATATCAGACCACTGGAAAACAATATGGAGAGGTACTAATGGAGGACAAACTGAATAAGTATTTGGCATCAGTCTTCACAGTGGAAGACACTAGCAGTATGGTGGAAGTTCAGGGTGTCGAGGATCATGAAGTGTGTGAAGTTACCATTACTAGGGAGAAGGTTCTTGGGAAACTGAGAGGTCTGAAGATGGATAAGTCACCTGAATACCAGGGTTCTAAAAGAGCCTGAAGAAATTGTGGAGGCATTAGTAATGATCTTTCAAGAAACACTAAATTCTGGAATGCACTGCAAGACTGGAAAATTACAGATTTCACTTCACTGTTCAAGAGGGAGAGAGGAAGAAGAGAGGAAATTATAGGCCATTTACTGACCTCAGTGGTTGTGAAGATGTTGGAGTCAATTGTTAAGGATGTAGTTTCGGAGTACTTGGAAGCACATGAGAAACTAGGTGTCAGCATGGTTTCTTTAAGGGGAAATCTTGCCTGACAAATCTGATGGAATTCTTTGAAGAAATAACAAGTAAGATTGACAAAGAAGAATTGGTTGATGTTGTGCACTGGGATTTTCAGAAGGCCTTTGACAAGGTGCCACACATGAGGCTGTTTAACAAGCTATGAGCCCATGGTATCACAAGAAAGATTCTAACATGGATAAAGCAGTGGCTGATTGGCAGGAGGCAAAGAGTGGGAATATAGGGAGCTAGTGGTGTTCCACAGGGGTCTGTGTTGGGAAAGATTGTTTTTGCGTTATATGTCAATGATTTGTATGATAGAATTGATAGCTTTGTGGCAAATTTGCAGACAATACAAAGATAGGTGAAGGGACATGTAGTTTTGAGGAAGTAGAGAGGCTACAGAAGGTCTGAGACAGATTAGGAGATTGGGCAAAGAGTTGACAGATGGAATACAGTAAGGTCATGCACTTCGGAAGAAGAAATGAAAGGGTTGACTATTTTCTAAATGGAGAGAAAATACAAAAAGCAGAGATGCAAAGTAGTTTTGAGTCCTTGTGTAGGATTTGGGACCCTTAGCTTAGAATGATGTGCTGAAACTGGAGAGGGTTCAAAGAATGTTCATGAAAATTATTCCAGGATTAAAAGGCTTGTCATATGAAGAGAGTTTGATGGCTCCAGGCCTATGTTCACTAGTATTTAGCACAATAAGGAGTGGCCTAATTGAAATCTATCAAATGGTGAAAGGCCTTGATAGAGTGGATGAGGAGAGGATGTTTCCTATGGTGGAAGAGTGTAAGACCAGAGCACACAGCCTCAGAATAGAGTGGAGTCCTTTTAGAATGGAGACGAGGAGGAATTTCTTTAGCCAGAGAGTCATGAATCTGTGGAATTCTTAGCCACAAGCAGCTATGGAGGCCAAGTCTTTATGTATATTTAAGGCAGAGATTGATAGTTTCTTGATTGTTCAGGGTATGAAGGGATATGGTGAGAAGACAGCAGACTTCGGCTGAAAAGGTAAATGGATCACCCATAATGAAATGGCAGAGAAGACTCAGTGGGCCAAATGGCCTAATTCTGCTTCTATCTGTTGTGGTCTTATGAAAAGTCAATCGCCTGGCCAGTCTCATTACCCAACACCAGGTCCAGTACAGCTCCTCCTCTGGTTGTACTGTCTCCATGTTGCTTTAGGAAAACCTCCTCGACACACTTGACAAATTCTGACCCATCTAACCCCCTTGCACTAAGTTCCCAATTTATATTCAGGAAGTTGAAGTCCCCCATGACCCAGTGACAATTTGGAAGTCTGTCATACATCCCATAAGTGTGATTGCACCCTTCCTGTTCTTAAGTTCCACCCAACTGAATTCAGTGTCTGAACACTCCATTATGTCTCCCCTAGTTGCAGCTGTGATTATGTCCCTGGTCAGGAGTGCCATTCCCACTCACCCCCACCATTTTTACCTTCTTCTTTATCTTTTCTACAGCTTAAAAACTTGGTACATTAATCACCCATTCCTGTCCCTTTCTCAGCCAAGTCTTTGCAATGGCCAGGACATTGTAGTTCCATGTACTGATCCATGCTCTAAGTTTGTTACTCTTACCCAGAATAGTCCACGTATTAAAACATACGTTTCAAACTGTCCGACCCATTATACCTGTTATTTTGATTTTGCCTTTCCATCGTGTCCTAGACATCTACTTTCCTGTCTGATCCTTCACTTATTGACCTGGTGGTCCAGTCCCAAGTTCCCTGCAAAGCCAATGTAATGCCCTGGTTAAGATTTCTACTGTTACGCTGAAAAGGATGCAGCTTCCATTCTTGTGGGAAGGCTCGTGGGAGCGTGCAAGGAGAGAAATGGAGAGAACTTATGGAAAACCTTGTCTGGTCATGCTGTGTTCAGAGCTGCTTTTGAGAAGGTGAGAATTCCTCCTAAGCAGGATGTTGAGCAGAGAGGAGGGACTGTGTGGTACATCCAGTCTAAACCTGCCATATTACATCCTGGAGGAGCAGCTAGAGTGACAGGAACCCCTTAATTTGCCAGAATGGCCAGCCAGGTGGATGCTCCTGGTGATTAGGAAGAAAATTCACACTGACCTGCAGCAGTGCTAGTGATACCTGAACCTGAGGAAACTTCGGATGTGTATGCAAACAGGATGACTGATTAGAATGCACACTTCAGGAAGGGATGTGACCCTCAGATGTGAGCTGCCGATTGCCCCTCTTCTTCCTGTGATGGTAGTGTCTAGTTTTCCTGTGACAGTGGCGGGGGCTGTGGGGGCAAGGGTGGACCCAAATGCAAGACACATCTTGTGAGGTTAATTAAATTTAGTTTATTGTTTGATATCAGGAGAGCTAGGCAGGAGCAGGAGTAGCGAACTAGACAAGGACTGAGGACTACGACTAGGCTGGGACCAAGGGTCCAGGATAGGACTCGGAATCCGCTCCCAGAACTAGAGGAGACATGAAGAGGCTAGGGTATGGACTCCGAACCCAAGACTGGGCAAGGACCCAGTACCTGGGTCTTGCCTCAGGCTCAGACCCCAGAACCAGGCATGGACATGGCATGGGCTAGGGAGAGGAGGAACATGGGAACACAGAGCCTTGGTCTCGGGAAAGCAGGTACATGGAACCATGGACACATACACAGAACATAGAGTCGGAACCCCTCCTTGGGAACAGGACATAGGGCCAGGACTCTCACACAGAACAGAGAGCCGGGACCCCTCCTTGGGTACAGGACATAGGGCCGGGACTCATGACCCCCACGGGGCAACAGCAAGACGGCCTGATTTACCCCACGGAGACAAGGACAAGACAAGACAAGACACGACTCCCTGCGGGGCAACGGCAAGATGGCCTGACTTACCCCATGGAGGCGAGGACAGGACAAGACAAGACATGACTCCCCGCTGGGCAATGGCAAAACAGTCTGACTGACCCCACGGAGGCGAGGACAGGACGAGACATGACTCCCCGCGGGGCAACGGCAAGACGGCCAGACTTACCCCACGGAGGCGAGGACAGGACAAGACAAGGCCAAAACTAATGAACACCAGACAGTACCTATCTAGCTCCGGTAATGGAACTAGACCGAAGTCCAGGCGGGGGCTGCAGACGAGGGCTAGAGGCAAGAGGGGCAGAGAAGGGATGCAGACAAGGGGGTAGGACAGGAATCACAGACCGCCAGGACCAGGACTAGACTCAGAACTGGAAGCCGCCAGGGCCAGGACTTGACATGGTACTTGAACGCCACCAGGACCAGGACTTGACATGGTATTTGAACGCTGCCAGGGCCAGGACTTGACATGGTACTTGAACGCCGCTAGGGCCAGGACTTGACATGATACTTGAATGCCGCCAGGGCCAGGACTTGACATGGTATTTAAATGCCGCCAGGGCCAGGACTTGACATGGTACTTGAACGCCGCCAGGGTCAAGACCTGACATGGTACTTGAACGCTGCCAGGACCAGGACTTGGACGTGGTACTTGGATGCCGCCGGAGCCAGGATGTGGACGTGGTACTTGGATGCCGCTGGAGCCAGGACGTGGTGCTTGGAGCCTCCGGGTAGTGGTGAGCTCTCGACTTGGCCCGGGAACAGTAGACAGTGGCTCCTGATTCTCTCCGGTGGGTTAACTGACGGACCCATCTTGATGAGGAAACTTTGCATGCTCACTTCGGCGAGGTAACTTGACAGGGTTGCTCCGGTGAGGGAAGGTGAATTACTGGCACTCGCTTCGGGCGGAGACAAGGCTTGCTCCTGCAGATGACCTTGGCACGCTGCACCTTTGGTGACTTTGCAGACGCTTCCGCACCAAATGGCTGAAAGCCGGAGACTATAATCTACCGGTTCAGCCGAGTGTTAATTGCCTCTAATCACCAAAGTCGAGGGACACGGGAAAACAAGGAATCAACGGTCCAGATCGTAACATAAACAAGCTAAATTTAAAGGGACCCTGATCCGGAACATGACATTTCCAGGGGAAACAGAAGAGAAACAGTCTCCTGGATCAAGGAAGTCGACACCGATGCCTGAGGAATGGAAAAGCAGATTAACTGAGAAGGTGTCCCCTATCACTACTGCACTATCAGATTTTACCCTTCCCTGCTGAGCCTCAGAGCTGGACACAGTGCCAGTAGCCTTGCTGCTGCTGCTGTGCCCTGATGGGTCTTCAGCTCTTCAAAAGTCTCATCGTGTCTTCTGCCACGAAGAGGTGGTCAGAGGATGATCCTGAGTACATCCAGCTCCTGGTCAGTCTGGAGCCAAAGTAGGGTGGACTTAGTAATGTAGTAATCAGGGAAATCGTCAGATATCCTGAATTCCCACATCTGACAGGAGGAGCTTTCCATCCTGACTACTCTATACTTTACAAAAAAAGCTTACCTCTTCTTATCTGTGCTCCCGCCTGTTCTTGCTGAAGCCTGTGAGCCAAAGCCTTCCCCCTCTATCACTTACACGCTCCAATAGCCCGAGGGAAGAAACTGCTTCCCATCCTGACTGTTCTTGTCTTTATACATTGGAGTCTCCTGCCTGATGGTAGATTGACAAGGAGAATGCTGGATGGATTTACCTCACATTAAATGGACCCAATGACTTGGCCTCCACACCCATCTATTCTGAGGATGTGCATCCCAGACTCTCCCACTGTAGAAGACATCCACTCCCCATCCATTCTATCCAGACCTTTCAATACAGAATAGGTTTCAGTGAGATCCCCTTTCATTCTTATAAACCTCAGAGAGTATCAGCCACAGCCATCAAATGATCCTCATACATTAACCCTTTCATGTCCGGGATCATTCTCCTGAACTTTCTCTGGACCCTCTCCAATGCCAGCACATCCTTTCTTAGATAAGGCAGAAATTTCTTTAGCCAGAGGGTGGTGAATTTGTGGAATTTTTTCTCATAGGCAGCTGTGGAGGGCAGGTTGTTGGGTGTTTTTAAGACAGAGATTGATAGGTTCTTGATTGGACACGGCATCAAAGATTACGGGGAGAAGGCTGGGGAATTGGGTTGAGGAGGAGAAAAAAGGATCAGCCATGATTGAATGGTGGACCAGACTCGATGAGCCAAATGGCCTAATTATCTGCTGTGTCTTACAGTCTTATAGTCTGAAACTGCTCAAAATACTCTGAATGTGTTCTGACCAGTGCCGTAGAAAGCTTCAGCTTTATAACAAATTCTGCTGGGTAAGTTTGTATCAATTTGAGTTTTGAAGTGTGAGAAGATGGTGATAGGTACACCCCGGAGAGGTTGACTTATACTGCAACGGGAGAACAGGGTGTGATCTGTACAGCCCTGGGAAGTTATGTCACTGCTTTATGCACCTGGGTTGGGTTTTGTGTTTTGCAAGGAGCACTGGTGAACTGGTGAACCCTGTTAACGTCATGAGGGCATGACTTTTATTTGGTGGGGGGAGAGTGTACGGGGTCTCTTTTTTGTATGTGATAGGTATGCCTGAACTAACTTCAGTGAACCTGGGTATTGAAATATTTTCTTTTCTGCGGGAAGAATACGAGCCATCTACAACCACCCTTTGCCTTCTGTGGGCAAGCCAATTCTGGATCCACAAAGCAAGGTCTCTTTGTATCCCATGCCTCCTTACTTTCTGAATGAGCTTGCATGGGAAACCTTATCAAATGCCTTACTGAAACCCGTATTCACTACATCTACTGCTCAATTTGTTTTGTTACATCCTCAAAGAATTCAATCAGGCTTGAAGGCATGACCTGCCCTTGACCAAGCCATGCTGACTACCTCCAATGAAATTATGTCTCTCCAAATGTTCAAAATCCTGCCTCTCAGGATCTTCAACAACTTGCCCACCACTATTCTCACACGGCTCATCCTTTTGCTCTTCACATATTATAGGATGCCTTGGGGTTTTCCTTAATCCTGCTCACCAAGGTCTTCTCATGGCTCCTTCTAGCTCTCCTAATTTTATTCTTAAGTTCCTTCCTGTCAGTCTTTTATCTTTCTGGAACTCTATCAGTGCCTAGTTTCTTGAACCTTTCATAAGGTTTTCTTTTCTTCTTAATTAGATTTTCCACATCCTTTCTACAGCATGGTTCTTTTACCCTACCATCTTTTCCCTGCATCAGTGGAACATACTTATGCAGAATGTCATGCAAACATTCCCTGAACATTTGCCACATTTCTGTCGTGCATTTCCCTGAGAACATCTGCTCCCAATTTATGCTTCCAAGTTCCTGCCTAATAGCATCATATTTCCCCCTACCCTACCAAATGCTTTCCCAAATTGTCTGCTCCTATCCCTCTCCAGCATAATGGTAAAGGAAATAGAGTTGTGATCACTATGCAAAGTGTAAAGGGGCTTGGGGGTCCTTGTGCAGAACATCTAAAGGTTAATTGCAGGTAAAGTCAGTGGTGAGGAAGGCAAATGCAATGTTAGCATTCATTTCAAGGGGTCAAGATTACAAGAGCAAGGATGTGATGCTGAGGCTTTTTAGAGCACTGGTGAGGCCTCACCTTGAGTATTGTGAACAGTTTTGGGCTGCTTATCTAAGAAAAGATGTGCTGGCACTGGAGAGGATTCACGGAAGGTTCACAAGGATCATTCCAGGTATGAAAGGGTTATTATATGAAGAATGTTTGATAGCCCTGTGTGTGTACTCACTGGAATTTAGAAGGATGAGGGGATGGGGGAGGATCTCATTGAAACCTTTTGAATGCTGAAAGGCCTGGACAGAGTAGATGTGGAAAGGATTTTGCCCATGGTGGGAGAATATAGAACAAGAGGGCACAAACTCAGGTTAGAGGGGTGTCCATTTAAAACAGAGGAGCTGAGAAGTTTCTTTAGCCAGAGGGTGGTGAATTTGTGGAACTTATTACCACAGGCAGCTGTGGTGACCAGGTCATTGGGTGTTTTTAAGGCAGAGCTTGGTAGGTTTACCTAGGTGAGCACTATGTTCAGCATGGACTGGTTGGATGAAATAGAATATTTCCATGTAATATTGTCGTGACTCTATACTCTCACAGTAAACCCAAGGATGTGCACACATCGGATCCGTGGCAACTCACAAATAAGAAGTGTTCACAGACAGCTATGCCCTGATAGGAGCATTGTGTTGTTCTCTTACAATGAAAATTACTTTTAAATCTCAACCGGACAAAGTTCTTCCAGGAGAACGCCTTTGACCACAGGGCCATCAGGCAGTGGTTGGCATGTAATGTCCTTCAGGCACTGCAGGAGAAGGACGTGATGGACACAGTGGGGTGGTTCCACGAGTAGATCATCCATTTCATCTGGCAAAATGCCTCATCGTCAGAATCTCACCAACAGGCACCAGGACCTCACCTGGCTGGCGGTGAGAGGGGCCTTCCCAGTCAGATCCCTCCTGTACGCCCGGAACGTCGTCTCCACACCCCACTGCCCACGGGAGGACTGCAGTGAGGAGGAGTCTCTGACCCACCTCTTTGCACACTGTCAGTTCACAGAGAGGGTGTAGAGGAGAATGGACGGACTAGTGTCACATTTCATCCCCTGCAGCTGCGTAACAGAGGACTCTCTGATCTACGGGCTGTTCCCAGGGACGCACACGGAGATCAACATCCGGTGCTGCTGGCAGGTCATCAACTTGGTGAAAGATGCTCTTTGGTCAGCCCGAAACTTGATGATCTACCAGCACATGGAGATGTCTGTGGGAGAAAGCTGCCGACCAGCACATTCTCGGCTGCAGGAGTACGTGCTGAGGGACGCACTGAAACTCAGTGCAGCCGCTGCAAGGGCCCCGTGGAGAAGGACCACAGTATAGGTTTCTCCACCCGTGGGAGTGGGAGGGATCGGGTGGTGGGGAGTATACCCCTCAACAATAATGTGGTAAGGTGAACAACTGGAGTGCCATTTGGGTAGCTATAAGTATGGATATGTACAGACCATAATGGAAACGTATGTAAAGGATGGAAAGTTATTGAATGGTTTATTGTATATAATTTTATTTTTGATTAAAGTATATTTTGAAATTTAAAAAATTGTCCTTTGTTCTAGGGATATGCCTCACCTATTATTTCAGGGTATAACATTATTCCACAGTTCAGTGAAAATTCTTGCATGCTTGTAATTGAGAATTACTCTCTTCTTGCTGTTGCCATCAGGAAAGAGCCTTATGTCCCATGCCAGGAGGTTCAGGAACAGTATTACCCATCAACCATCAGGCATCTAAGCCAGTGTGGATACCTTCTCTCACCTCAACACAGAACTGTTCCACAACCTGTGGACTCATTTTCAAGGATTCTACAACTCATAGTTAAGGGACTTATTGAGTAGTAGTTGAAGGGACTTAATCAACCTGGAGGTCTGTGATTAATAGTGTTCTGCAGGGATTTGTGCTTGGACCTCTGCTGTTTGTGATGTACATAAATGACCTAGATGAAAATGTAGCTGGGTGGGTTCGTAACTTTGCACATGAGATCAAGAATCGTGGAGTTGTAGGTAGTGCAGAAGACTGGCAGTTATAGATCAGTTGCAGATATGGGCAGAGAAATGGCAGATGGAGTTTAACCCAGATAAATGTGAAGTGTTGCACCTTGGTAGGGCAAATGCAAGGAGACATACACTGTTAAGGGCAAGATTCTTAACAGTGTTACTGAGCAGAAAGATCTTTGGATCTAAGTTTATAGCTCCTTGAAAGTGGCAACACAGGTTGATAAGATGGCTTATGGAAGACTTCCGGTTTAAGATGGCGATACTGAGGTTGTGCGACAACTTACTGGTAGTTCAGAACAGAAGAAGTATGACTAATATCATTTATAACACTTTTTATGAGGCAAATTGTGGTATGCTATGACCACAGGCAATGAAGAGGAATATCATTTATAGCATTTTTTATGAGGTAAATTGTACTATCACTGCAAGCAATGAAGAGGCAAGTGGAAGCAAAGGGACAAGCCGTGCAAAGTCAGGGCACAACGTGTATGAGGAGATTTTGGAGATGGAGTTCGAGTGAGCGATTCGAAACGAGGTTGAGAATGGCTTCGGGCTGGGCAACGAGGTCCAGGACCTGGCGGGGCATGACCTGTTTGGATGACTTAAGCACTGGCCCAGAGAGACTGGATTGACAGTGTGCTGGGACTGGATGCAAAGTGGAGCCGATTTCGTTCCCTCTCCAGCAATATTCACTCCTCTCTCCGCAGTGCTGAGGTCTCTCTGTCTTACTGACAGTAGTGGGGTCTTCGCCAACCAAGACAAAAATGAGAACAGTTGAGTGGAGAAGTAGCCTAATGAATTCAGTGCAGACAAGTGAGGTAATGCACTTTCGAAGTCAAGTTCTGATAGGACGTATAGAGTGAATGGCAGGGACCTAAGGAACAATGATGTACAGAGAGACCTTTTGCGTGGACGTCTATAGATCCTTGAAAGTGGATAGGGTTGTGCAGAAACCATTTGGTATGCTTACCTTCATAGGTATAAGCATCAAACAAGAATTGGGATCTCATGTTACAGCTCCACAAAATATTGTCTGGACCACACTTGAAATAATATCAGTAGTTCTGATCACCACCTTACAGGAAGGATGTGGGGTATTTCTGCACTCTCTTCACTAATGTAAAACCAAAGAATTCTATGTCTGGTCGTGAATAAATTTAAATTGAAAATTAGAGCTCTTATAGTGGCAAGTGCAGAGGACTTGAAAGTTTTAGTACCAAAGGACCGAAAAGTTCGCAAGAAGAAAGAAAACTAATTGAGAGAAAGCTTGCCTGTAATAACAAAACAAACAGTATTTTTCTCTGAATATATAGCTAGGAAGAATATAGTTACAAGATCTCTGAAGAAATGTTGCTGGTGAGTTAGTACCAGAAAACAAAAGAATGGGAATTAAGATATATTAAACGCTTGCAACAGATTTCACGAAGGCCGCTGTAAGTATCACAAAGATGACAGATGTGCAAACACAAACAAAAGACCAGATAACATAAGAGCTGAATTAGGCCATTTGGCCCATCGAATCTGCTCTGTCATTCCAACGTGGTTAATTTATTCTTCTCATCCCCATTCTACTGCCATCTCCACATAACTTTTGACGTCCTAACAAATTAAGAACCTATCATCCTCACTTTAAATATACCAAATGACTTGACTTCCACAACCATCTATTTTGAGACTTTGCATCGTGGACTCCCCCATTATAGAAAACATCCTCTCCACCTGCATTCTATCCAGGCCTTTCAATATGTTATAGGTTTCATTCTTCTAAACTTCAGCACGTAAAGGCCCAGAGCCATCAAACGATTATCATACATTAATCCTTTCATTCCTGAGATCATTGTCATGAACCTGCTCTGGACCCACTCTGACACCTGCACATCTTTTCTTAGATAAGGCATCCAGAACTGCTCACAATACCCCAAGTGCAGTCTGACCAAACACTGTGGGTAAGTTTGTATCAGCTTAAGTTTCGAAGCGTGAAAGGATGTTGGTAGGTATGTCTGAACTAACCTCACTGAAACTGGGTATTGAAATGTATTCTTTTCTGTGGGGAGATCATGTCTCTCAAAGCTGATTGGATTTTTTGAGAAAGTAAACTGATAAAAGTGATAAAGGCAGAGACGTAGATGAACTCTATGTGGATACTGGTGAAGTTTGTGACATGATCTCACATTCAGAACCAGAAACAGAATCAGGTTTAATACCACTGCGATATGTCGTGAAATTTGTTGTTTTGTGGCAGCAGTACATTAAATACATAATAATAAAACTATAAATTACTATTATAAGTATAATATATAATCTGATTTAAGATAGTGCTTGCAAACCTGTTCAACAGCTCATTGGTGGTTTCAAAGTCAAGAAATTTGACAAAAAACATTATAAATAAATTAAATTTAATAAGTAGAGCAGTGCAAAAAAAGAGAGAAAAAACTAAGATAATGTTCATGGGTTCATTATTCATTCAGAAAGCTGATGGCCAGGGGGAAGAAGCTTGAAATGTTGGGTGTGTGTCTTCAGGCTCGTGAACCTCCTCCCTGGTGGTAGCAATGGGAAGAGAACATGTTCTGAATGACGGGGTTCTTTAATGATGGATGCCGCTCTGAATGCAACATTGTAGGCTGCTGTAGAGGTTTAAGGCACCAGGGATATGAGGTGTGTTGGTAACCTGGATCCAAAATTGCCTTGTTGAGAGGAGTCATAGACGGTACTGCTTTACTGTCTGATGATCTGTAACAACTGATCTACCGCAGGGATTGAGCTGGGACCCTTAATCTCTATAAATGGCTTGGATGAGATGATACACTGTCCACTTAGTAAACTTACAAAAGACACAAATATTGGTGGTGGCTATGTGGTAATGTACAAAGTTTTAATCACATTCGGGCTGAAAGATTTATTTTGGTTAACATACACAAAATGCTGGAGGAACTCAGCATGCTAGGCAGCATCTATTGAAAAAAGTACAGTTGAAATTTCAGGCTGAAACCCTTTGACAGCACTGTCTCTTGCTTGTGATTTTGGTTGTTGGTCTCTATTCACCAATCCTCAGCTTTCAGCAGGAATTTAAGTTTGACCTCGGGCAAATGGAGCAGTTGTGCTACCAAGCGGCAATGGTGCGAATTGGAAGAGATGATGATGTTTTTCAACGCAAGGCCAAAAGACCATAAGACATAGGAGCAGAATTAGGCCATTCAGCCCGTCAAGTCTGCTCCTGCATTCCATCATGACCGATCCTGGATCCGACTCAACCCCATACACCAGCCTTCTCACCATAGCATATGATGCTCTGACTGATCAGGAAACTTATCAATCTTCGCTTTAAGTATACCCACAGTGTTGGCCTCCACAGCTGTCTGTGGCAGGGTATTCCACAGATTGATTACTCTGGCTGAAAAATTCCTCCTTATCTCTGTTCTAAAGGAAAGCCCCTCAATTTTGAGTCTGTGTTCTCTGTGTTCACCCTCATCATGTACTCTCTGAGTTTAACTGTATTACCACCTTACTTCTGGCACTGAGGTAGTCTCTGGATGAGAAATTCCATTTCACATACCCGACAACTGCAAGTGCTGAACAAGTATACAGTTATTACATTTAAAAAAAAAATTAGATGGTGGTGCAGACAGAATTACAGAGAGCAGGCATTTTGCTGAATATTTATTTAGTTGTCTCTGTTTATTTCTCTTTTGAAAGAAAGATCCAAAAATAAAGGTGCATGGAGACAGTTACTGGGCTACCCTGTTAGAATAACCTGGGAGGAAGATGGGTCTAGTCAATCACTTCTTGCCAGGGCTGAAGGGGCTATTAACATCAATGGGAGCACGTGGCTTGCCTTTACCAGCTGTAATTTGATGGAGGTGGTTAACCAGTCGCATACTCAAGGGAGACCATCTCTGCACATTTCTGAAATAAAAGCAGTTAATAACAATAAACCAATGACATTCTGTGCATCATGCAGTGCTGGCCCCTGTGAATATACTTTCTGAATAGTAAAAGCAGCCTTATACTCTGGAACTCCCTCCCTGTAATTCTCCACCTCGTTCATTAATAATTACCACAAACATCTACTACGTCGACTCAGGCCTAAAGGCAAAATAACATTCACCTGATATCTCCTTGCGGCTGATTCGAACTTAATAAATTATCTTTGGGCCAGTTTACAGAACAATTCCCAGTATAACCCCACTCCGCAGCTTGGTCCCCAAGTCCCTATAGTTATTTCCCTTTCAACTT
This sequence comes from Mobula birostris, assembly GCF_030028105.1. NCBI lineage: Eukaryota > Metazoa > Chordata > Chondrichthyes > Myliobatiformes > Myliobatidae > Mobula > Mobula birostris. The sequence goes on along the minus strand of NC_092380.1, from coordinate 28,871,630 downwards.
ATGGAGGTTATGAAATGTACAGTGACAGCCTACCTGTTGATTTCATCTCCGAACTGTGCTTCACCAAGATTTCCAATGTTAAAGCAGACGACAGCAACAACAGCAAATATCATCATCTTGATCTTCTGATCTGGAAATGCAAAGAGTGCAGAATTAGTCACATTGTTGTCGCTCCATGTTGTGCTGAGGATAGGAATCAAACGGTGGTGTGAGTGGGGTTGCCAACAGAGCAGGGAACATTGCTGCACCTCTGCATGCTCAACTCCTTGGCCTTTTAGAGATGCTCTGCAAGCCTCTGGTTAGACTCACCCCGTAACCCACCAAGGCAAGGACAAATAGAGCAGAAATGCTCAACTCCACCATGCAGTTTCCCTTCCAATAGAAAAGCTGTCCCAGCCTGGTGATTCACAGCTTGGCTGTGCTGAGGTAATGGCTGGACATCATTTGATTTCCTCATTATCACTGAAGAATTGTCCAGCTGAAAGACTGGCAAAGTGCGATCTCCACAGAAAAGGAAAAGAAAGCTCAAGTGAGCTTCATTTCTGAATCATCCACCATTATTGCAGTGAGTTCTCACGGGAGCTGAGGATTCATTGAGGCATCTCAGACACAGACATAAAGACCACAAACACATTTTAACCATTCAAGTAAAAGGGAAACACTAAGTACCTACCTGCTCAGTGTGACCCAGTGATTTGGACTTCAGAGAATCAGAGTTATTCCGCGCAATAACCAGCTTCACTACTGGACTCCACTGAGTCTGCTGATGTGTGTTGGTGCTTAAGACCTTTATGTCTTTGAAAAGGGGCATCATCTTCTTGCCAAGAATTTGTCTGTACCTGTTATAAGATGCAGTATTCACAACAAGCAGAATATCTCACCCACCAAATGCACTGTGCTGCATCTCCACTGCAGCAATACCAGAGTAAAACAGAGGTGAGGGAGGGAGGTGCTGGAGGCAAGGACAATGGAAAGAATAACAAACTTATAGAAACTGGTATGAAAACACCAATGTCTCTTCTTGCTGCTGCCAACAGGAAGGAGGTACAGGAGCTTCAGGTCCCACACTAACAGGTTCACAAGAAGTTATTTCCCCTCAACCATCAGGGCTCATGAACCAGGGAGGACAACTTCATTCAATTCTGCTCATCCCAGCACTGAAGTGAGTCAACATCCTCTGGTCCATTTTCAAGCACCTACAACAGATGGTCTGAATATTCATTGCTTATGGCATGAATATGGATATGCAAAGTCCAGCTCTCTCTTTTTTTTAACTGTGTTGGACATGTTCTGGGACCATGAGAGTTTGTTTGATGTGCTGAGAGGAGTTTGAAACTGCTCACAGTTTCCACTAATGTAAACGGGGGTGTGAGTGGACCGAGTTCTCCTGAAGTTGACAACCATCTCCTTTGATAACAAAACAATGAGAAAATGTGCAGATGCTGGAAATTCAAGCAACACACACAAAATGCTGGTAGAACACAGCAGACCAGGCAGCATCTATAGGAAGAGGTACAGTCGACATTTCAGGCCGAGACCCTTCGTCAGGACTGGCGAAGGGTCTCGGCCCGAAACGCCTGCTGTGTTCTACCAGCGTTTTGTGCGTGCTCCTTTGATAAAAAAATTAACTTTAAACATTGAACTTTGAAGGGAAAGAATGAAGCAGTTGGACAAATGTAGGGTGTGAAAGAACAATATCGCAAAACGAATGAGAAGCGAGAGGTCAGGAAGAGATTAATTAAAGCATCAATTGGTCAAAAGCCAGAGTGTGAAGTGGGTCCCAGCTTGGTGAAGTAGGCTGTGGACAGATCAGATCCTTGGCAACTCACAGATAAGGAAATGTTCTCACAGACAGGGAGGCACCAATGGGAATATGGCATTATTCCCGCTAAGAGACAAATTATTGGCAAATGTCATCAGAACAAGTTGTCATCTCTGGTAAGAACTTTCTTCACCAATTATGAATTTCAGAGTAAAATTTTAATTTATACTTGGGTTAAAATTCTATTTTCCTTTTAATTGGAGATTGAGCTGCTATTGAGAATAAATCAGCAGGGTTTATTGTGGACTGGAGTTGCAGGTGGATTTCAACCCAGATAAGTGTGAGGTGTTGCACCTCTGGAGGGTAAATGCAAGGAGACAGCTCACTGTTAGTGCAAGGTCCTGTCCCGTGTTGCTGAGCAGAGAGATCTTGGGATCCAAGTTCATTTCTCCTTAAATGAACTCCTTAAATGAAGGAGTCTACGCCCACCTGGACAAGCCAGCGCGCACTGTGAGGGTCATGTTTTTTAACTTCTCCAGTGCATTCAACACCAGTCGCCCTGCTCTGATCCGCCTGGCTGGTCCTGGACTTATTTCCTGGCGTAATTTACATAATACTCTTTAACTATTTATGGTTTTATTACTATTTAATTATTTATGGTGCAACTGTAACGAAAACCCCCGGGATCAATAAAGTATGAATATGACTATGACTAAATTGGCTACACAGGTTGATAAGGTGTTTAAGAAGGCTTATGGAATTCTTGCTTTTATTAGACAAGGCATTGAGTTCAAACGTCAAGAGGTTATGTTGCAACTTAACTATAAAACTGGTAGGCCACATCTGGAGTATTGCACAGCATTCTGGTTGCCCCGCTATAGGAAGGAAGTTGAGGTTTTGGAGAGGGTGCAGAAGAACTCTACCAAGATGCTGTCAAGTTTGGAGGGTATGTGCTATCACGAGACCCATGACCATGTGGCTAGGCATAGCTCAAATACCATCTATAAATTTGCTGACGATGTAACCCTTGTTGTTAGAATCTCAGATGGAGACAAGAGGACATACAAGAGTGAGATGTCAACTAGTGGAGTGGTGTCACAGGAACAACCTGGCACTTAACGTCAGTAAGACAAAAGAGCTGATTGTGGACTTCAGGAAGGGTAAGAAGAAAGAATATATACCAATCTTCAATGAGGGATCAGAAGTGGAGAGAGTGAGCAGTTTCAAGTTCCTGTATGTCAAGATCTCTAAGGACCTAATTTGCTCCCAACATATCTATGCAGTTATAAAGAAGGCAAGACAGTGGCTATACTTCATTAGGAGTTTGAAGAGAATTAGCGATTTGGTATGTCAACAAAACCACTCAAAATCTTCTATAGATGTACCATGGAGAGTATTCTGACAGGCTGTATCACTGTCTGGTGTGAGTTGGGGGGGCGGTGGTGGTTACTGCACAGGACTGAAAGAAGCTGCAGAGGGCTGTAAATTTAGTCATCTCCATCTTGGGCACTAGCCTGCAAAGTACCCAGGACATCTTCAAGGAGATGTGTCTCCGAAAAGCAGCATCCATTATTAGGGACCTCCAGCACCCAAGGCATGCCCCTTTCTCACTGTAGGAGGTACTGAAGCCCGAAGGCACACACTCAGCAATTCAGGAATAGCTTCTTCCTCTCTGCCATCCATTTTCTAAATGGATATTGAACCCGTGAACACTACCTCATATTTTAAATATATATTATTTCTGTTTTTGCACAGTTTTAATCTATTCAATATGTGTATACTGTACAGTAATTGATTTATTTATTTATTCTTCTATATTATGTATTGCATTGAACTGGGGCTGCTTAGTTAACAAATTTCATAACGCATGTCGTTGATGATAAACCTGATTCTGATTCTGATTCTGAAACCCGGGTTGTTTTCTCTGGAATGCTGGAGGCCGAGGGGAGATCTGATGGAGGTTTACAAGATTGTGACATGCATAGATAGAGCGGACAGAGAGTATCTGTTTCCTGGGGTTGAAATGTTCAATACATTGCATTGTATTGAAGGTGAGAAGCGGAAGTTTGAAGAGGAGTGTGAGGAATAAGATTTTTACTCTGAGAGTGGAGGATGCCTGGATTGCACTGCCCGGTATGGTTGTAGAGGCAAATATATTAGAGGCTTTTAAGAGATATTTGGATAGGTACATGGATGTAAGGAAAATGGAGGGAAATGGACATGGTATAGGTAGGAGGGATTAGTGTTTGGCAGTAATTGTTTTGCTTTTTAACTTAATTGGCGGCCAGCTGGTAGCACAATGGCATCAGCACCGGACTCCGGAGCAAAGACTCCCGAGTTCGAATCCAAGTCGGGCCACCACCCGAGCATGTCTTCCATCCGCGCCGGGTTGAGCATCGAGCTAGCCACTCAGCTTCGTAAAAAAAAAAAGGGTTGAGTCATATCGTGACCAAGTTAATCCTGAAGGAGACCAATCCTGTCACTACACACCAGACAAGAATGGCTGACTGTCTGGTGTGACATGCTAAAAACAAAAGTCTAAAAAACTTAGTTGGCACAACGTTGCAGGCCAAATGGCCTATTACTGTGCTGTTCCGCTCTTTCTATGTTCTATGAATCACAATACTGTCAAAGTTCAATGTAACTTTATTGTCAAAGTACCTATAGTACATGTCACCATATACAATCCTGAGATTCATCTTCTTGTGGGCATTCACAATAGATGCAAACAAAACATGCAACAGTAATAATAAATAAATGAGCGATAAATACCGAAGGCATTTTGAAAGTGATTGTGGGAACAGTTCAGTATTAAGATGAGTGAAGTTATCCCTCAGGTTCAAGAGCCTGATAGTTGAGGGTTAATAACCTCTGAAGCTGCTGTACCTTTTACCTGATGAATGCACAATCTGGGTGGTGGGGGTCTTTGTGTTGGGCACATGGCCAAGTGGTTAAGGTGCTCGTCTAGTTATTTCAAGGTCGCTGGTTATAGCCTCAGCTGTGGCAGCATATTTGTGTCCTTGAGCAAGGCACTTAACCACACATTGCTCTAGTGTCTGTGTGAGGAGTGGCACCCCACACAGACTTCCAATCTGCACCTTGTCAGGCATGAAAATGCCCGACGCAGGCCTCTCATGGTCTGAGTCGACGTTCCCTCCCTCTGAAGATAGATGCTACTTTCCTGCAACAGTGCTCTGTGTAGATGTGCTCTGTTGTGAGGGCTTTACTCGTGATGGGCTGGGCTGTATCCACTGCTTTTTGAAGGCTTTTCCATGCAAGAGCATTGGTGTTTCCATCCCAGGCTATAATGGTCAACCTGTCACCACCACACATATTTAGAAACTTGTCAATCTTTCGGATGACATGCTACATATTTTCAAATGTCTGAGAAAGTAAAGATGCTTGTTGAGCCTTTTTTGTAATGGCACTTGTGTGCTGGACCCAGGACTGATACTCTGAAATGATATCACCAGGGAATAAATGTTGCTTTGCCCCCCTCCCCAATGAGGATTGGCTCTTCGACTTCTGGATTCCTCCTCCTGAAGTCAATAATCAGCTCCTCGGTCTTGCGGACATCAAATGAGAGGTTGTTGTTGTAGCACCATTCAGCCGGATTTTCAATATCTCTCCATCACCGCTTTTGCTTCAACCAATGGCAGTGGTGTCATTATCAAACTGAAAAATGGCATTGGAGCTGTTCTTTGCCACGCAAGTATAAAGTGGGTAGAGAGGGGGCTGAGCACACAGCTTTGTAGTGTACCTGTGTAGAACTTCTCTATCATTCTTGCTGTCTCTGGTCCTTTTTCCTCCCTCTCACTCTCTCTCTTTAGCTCCCTTCACCTCAGCAGCCTGTCTATTTGTAGATAAGATCTTGACTTGGAGGCATTTTTCCCACAAAGACAGCACTTCAAGATTTATGGATGATACTCGCATCTAATGGTACCTGCTGAACCGTGTCTACGCCCACCTGGACAAGCCAGCGAGCACAGTGCGGGTCGTGGTTTTTGACTTCTCCAGTGCGTTCCACACCATCCACCCTGCTCTGCTGGGGGAGAAGCTGACAGCGATGCAGGTGGATGCTTTCCTGCTGTCATGGATTCTTGATTACCTGACTGGCAGACCACAGTTCGTGTGCTTGCAATACTGTGTGTCTGACAGAGTGATCAGCAGCACTGGGGCTCCACAGGGGACTGTCTTGCCTCCCTTTCTCTTCACTATTTACACCTCGGACTTCAACTACTGCACAGAGTCTTGTCATCTTCAGAAGTTTTCTGATGACTTTGCCATAGTTGGATGCATCGGCAAGGGAGATGAGGCTGAGTCCAGGGCTACGGTAGGAAACTTTGTCACATGGTGTGAGCAGAATTATCTGCAGCTTAATGTGAAAAAGACTAAGGAGCTGATGGTAGATCTGAGGAGAGCTAAGCTACCGGTGACCCCTGTTTCCATCCAGGGGGTCAGTGTGGACGTGGTGGAAGATTACAAATACCTGGGGATACGAATTGACAATAAACTGGACTGGTCAAAGAACACTGAGGCTGTGTACAAGAAGGGTCAGAGCCGTCTCTATTTCCTGAGGAGACTGAGGTCCTTTAACATCTGTCGAATGATGCTGAGGATGTTCTATGAGTCTGTGGTGGCCAGTGCTATCATGTTTGCTGTTGTGTGCTGGGACAGCAGGCTGAGGGTAGCAGACACCAACAGAATCAACAAACGCATTCGTAAGGCCAGTGATGTTGTGGGGATGGAACTGGACTCTCTGACGGTGGTGTCTGAAAAGAGAATGCTGTTGAAGTTGCACGCCATCTTCGTCAATATCTCCCATCCATATCTCCCATCCACTACATAATGGACTGGTTGGGCACAGGAGTACACTCAGCCAGAGACTCATTCCACCGAGATGCAACACTGAGCGTCATAGGAAGTCATTCCTGCCTGTGGCCATCAAACTTTACAACTCCTCCCTTGGAGGGTCAGACACCCTGAGCCAATAGGCTGGTCCTGGACTTATTTCCTGCATAAATAATTTACATATTACTATTGAGATATTTATGGTTTTATTACTATTTACTATTTATGGTGCAACTGTAATGAAAGCCAATTTCCCCCGGGATCAATAAAGTATGACTATGAGTATGACTATTCGAATGGAATGACATTCCGGTCATCTAGGCATGGTCAAAATGAAAATGTTGCCTCGAAGCTTTGGTGGCCTGGGATAGGTCAGCAGAATAAGCAGCATACTCTGAAACCAACAGAAAGGTGCTCAGAGCTGTCAGAACCACTTCCTGAAGTCCCAGAGTCAAATCCCACTGTAGGGTAATGGGTGGAAATGTGCGTAATTCACAACCACCAACGTTGAGTTGGGTTTCACTTTAAGAGTCTGGTCTGACGTGACGATATATTTACATGAAGTCTGTTACCACAATTTATGTTCTACATCTGGAGGATAATAAATGAGTTTTCATGGTTTCCTTAAAACTTAAAATGTCTCACGCTGTTTTATTGGCAAAAACCTGCACTAGAGACTCCGATACTCCAGGACAATTCCAGAGTTATTCAACATGACGGCCGACGCGGTCACTTCGAAACTGCCGAAGATTTGGGAGCAAAGTGCTGTTGCTTGGTTTGTACGAGCCAAGGCCCAATCACGCTGTAAGAAATCTCCGTGAACAACACCAGATATTACTACATAATAGTAGGAAAGATACGTCGCATCCGGAGTTTCTGCGGTAAGTGGACGATTTCCGTCCATGCCTCTCTGATGTAGTGGAGAACCGCATACGAGGCAAGTTACAGTAGTTGTTTGCCATTGCTTTCTGCCGGGTGAGAGATCACCAACTCGTAACGGATGGAATGCGTGCGGGGGAGCCGGCTGGATTCGAATTCAGGACCTTTCGTCCTGAAGCCTGGCACTGATGCCACTATGCTGCCAGCTGGGTCACTTAGTAATTTCACAGCATTGAGAGTGATGAGTTTGATTGAACACCCAAATGAACACGATATCAATCACTGAAAAGACTACACTCAGCCAAGCAGAGATATTTAATTCCTTCTCCTTTTCCTGTCTCATAAGCCTGGTCACCCACGGCTGCGAAACAGACCCGTGGGTCTGTGCTTTTACCATGCTCGCTTTGGTGCGAACGTTGGGAAGTGCTAACCACCTTGCTGCTTAGACAATGCCTCCACATCGGGATATCAGAGGTGAACACTGTGGGTTACAGCTGCCAGGGTTGTCTACCGTTCATTACGGACGCCCTTTCAGGGTGAAGCTTCTTATGTGACACGGGTGCTCAGTGAGTGTGCTTCCAGCATCACCTATTGATGAGAAGGCAAAGAGTAACAAAACCTCGCTACAGGCCGCCAACCACAACAGGAGCCTGATGTTCAGGACATGATGGGTGACACTCTGCTTCAGTGGATGATGCTACACATTGGACTTCATCCTGGCTAAAGTGGCAACACCTCTGCTCAGCACAGATTACCTGTGTGTTAAGGACTGCTCGTTGATTTTCAGAACTGTCAAACTGTGGATGTCAAGGGCTCTGGTTCATTATCCTAAACACAAAATACTCTGCTGCTGCTGGAGTCAAAGCAATACTCACAACACGCTGGAGGAACTCAGCCAGTCGGGCAGCATCCATGGAAACGATCAGTCTACGTTTCGGGTCAGAACCCTTCATCAGGACTGAAGAGGGAAGGGGCAGAGGCCCTATAAAGAAGGTGGGGGGAGGGTGGGAAGGAGAAGGCTGGTAGGTTCCGGGTGAAAAACCAGTAAGGGGAAAGATAAAGGGGTGGGGGAGGGGAAGCAGGGAGGTGATAGGCAGGAAAGGAGAAAAAGGAATAGGGGAAAACACAATGGGTGGTAGAAGGAGGCGGAACCATGAGGGACGTGATAGGCAGCTGGGGGAGGGGACAGAGTGAAATAGAGGGAGGGGGAGGGAATTACTGGAAGTTGGAGAATTCTATGTTCATACCAAGGGGCTGGAGACTACCCAGATGGTATATGAGGTATCACTCCTCCAACCTGAGTTTAGCCTCATCATGGCAGTAGAGGAGGCCATGTATGGACATATCCAAATGGTTCATTATCCTGCTCCCCCAGTAAGTTCCCCACGACAACTATGTCAAGCATACGGGTTCACTCGACTGCTGGATGAACTCCCAAACCTCACCAAGCCCAAATTTCAACTATAGTCTCAAAACATGGGGTTGAGCAACACATTTCCATAACTGGCCGGCAAGCGTAAATTGGACGCTGAAAAGCTGGCAACTGTGAAAGCTGAGCTTGCCAACATTGAAACCATATGGGCCCTAAGTCCAATAGTATTTGCCGGCCAAGTGACAATTACCGATGCTTTAACAGGTTGCCACCTTGATCATTACCCGATGCCATATACCCTGAACATCAGGCTCCTGTTGTGGTTGGCGGCCTCCAGCGAGGTTTTGTTGCTCTTTGCCTTCTCATCAATAGGCGATGCTGGGAGCACACCCACTTGAGCACTCACTTTAAACATTGAACTTTGAAGGGAAAGAATGAAGCAGTTGGACAAATGTAGAGTGTGAAAGAACAATATCGCAAAACGAATGAGAAGCAAGAGGTCAGGAAGAGATTAATTAAAGCATCAATTGGTCAAAAGCCAGAGTGTGAAGTGGGTCCCTGCTTGGTGAAGTAGGCTGTGGACAGATCAGACCCTTGGCAACTCACAGCTAAGGAAATGTTCTCCCAGACAGGGAGGCACCAATGGGAATATGGCGTTATTCCCGCTAAGAGACAAATTATTGGCAAATGTCATCAGAACAAATTGTCATCTCTGGTAAGAACTTTTTTACTAATTATGAATTTCAGAGTAAAATTTTAATTTATATTTGGGTTAAAATTCCATTTTCCTTTTAATTAGAGATTGAGCTGGTATTGAGAATAAATCAGCAGGGTTTATTGTGGACTGGATTTGCAGATGGATTTCAAACCAGATAAGTGTGAGGTGTTTCACCTCTGGAGGGCAAATGCAAAGAGACAGCTCACTGTTCATGCAAGGTCCTGCAGTGTGTTGCTGAGCAGAGAGATCTTGGGACCCAAGTTTATTGTTCCTTAAATTGGCTACACAGGTTGATAAGGCGTTTAAGTAGGCTTATGGAATGCTTGCTTCTATTAGTCAAGGCATTGAGTTCAAAAGTCAAGAGGTTATGTTGCAAATTTAGAAAACCGGTAAGCCACATCTGGAGTATTGCACAGCATTCTGGTTGCCCCACTATAGGAAGGAAGTTGAGGTTTTGGAGAGGGTGCAGAAGAGGTTTACCAAGATGCTGTCAAGTTTAGAGGACATGTGCTATCACAAGATCCATGACCATGTGGCTAGGCATAGCTCAAATAACTTTTATAACTTTGCTGACGATGCAACCCTTGTTGGTAGAATCTCAGATGGAGACAAGAGGGCGTACTGGAGTGAGATGTCAACTAGTGGAGTGGTGTCACAGGAACAACCTGGCACTTAACGTCGGTAAGACAAAAGAGCTGATTGTGGACTTCAGGAAGAGTAAGATGAAGGAACATATACCAATCTTCATAGAGGGATCAGAAGTGGAGAGAGTGAGCAGTTTCAAGTTCCTGTATGTCAAGATCTCTGAGGACCTAACTTGCTCCCAACATATCGATGCAGTTACAAAGGAGACAAGACAGCAGTATACTTCATTCGGAGTTTTAAGAGATTTAGAAATTTGGTATGTCAACATAAACACTCAAAATCTTCTGTAGATGTACCATGGAGAGCATTCTGACAGGCTGTATCACTGTCTGGTATGGGGGGGGGGGGGCGCGTGGCTACTGCACAGGGCTGAAAGAAGCTGCAGAGGGCTGTAAATTTAGTCAGCTGCATCTTGGGTACTGGCCTACAAAGTACCCAGGACATCTTCAGGGAGTGGTGTCTCAGAAAGGCAGCATCCATGATTAAGGACCTCCAGCACCCAGGGCATGCCCTTTTCTCATTGTTACCTCAAATAGGAGGTACAGAAGCCTGAAGGCACACAGTGATTCAAGAACAGCTTCTTCCCCTCTGCCATCCATGTCCTAAATGGACATTGAACCCGTGAACACCACCTCATTTTTAAAATATATATTATTTCTGTTTTTGCACAGTTTTAATCTATTCACTATATGGATACTTTACTGTAATTGACTGATTTATTTATTTCTTCTTCTTCTTCTATATTATGTATTGCATTGAACTGGGGCTGCTTAGTTAACAAATTTCATGACGCATGTCATTGATGATAAACCTGATTCTGATTCTGATTCTGAAACCCGGGTTGTTTTCTCTGGAATGCTGGAGGCCGAGGGGAGATCTGATGGAGGTTTACAAGATTGTGACATGCATAGATAGAGTGGACAGAGAGTATCTGTTTCCTGGGGTTGAAATGTCCAATACATTGCATTGTATTGAAGGTGAGAAGCGGAAGTTTGAAGAGGAGTGTGAGGAATAAGTTTTTTACTCTGAGAGTGGAGGATGCCTGGATTGCACTGCCCGGTATGGTTGTAGAGGCAAATATATTAGAGGCTTTTAAGAGATATTTGGATAGGTACATGGATGTAAGGAAGATGGAGGGAAATGGACATGGTATAGGTAGGAGGGATTAGTGTTTGGTGGTAATTGTTTTGCTTTTTAACTTAATTGGCAGCCGGCTGGTGGCGCAATGGCATCAGCACCGGACTCCGGAGCAAAGACTCCCGAGTTCGAATCCAAGTCGGGCCACCATCCGAGCACACTTTCCATCCATGCCGGGCTGAGCGTCGAGCTAGCTACTCAGCCTCTTAAAATGGTAGAGTTAGGAACGTTCATATTGTGACCCGGTTAATGTGAAAGTGGAAGGAATAATGCAGAACAGTTACCTTGCTTGGTTATTTATTTATTCGCCATTAGGTTATTAGAGACCTGCAACAGGTACTAGCAGTTTTCCATTACATTTCCATCCAGTCTTCCCACTCCCTCTCGCCTTGCTCTCACTCATTATACAAGGTGAGAATGTTGCCAGTGGAAGGCTGCCCATCATTTCTTAGTAGGAAAAAGACTTTTCAGATTCCCTTGCTGTGATTGGACTGTGCCTTAAATTCCAAAAGTCTCAGATGTTCAGTGTCCAACATTAGTTTTCCTAGATTCACGTTGATCCAAGTACACGTCAATCACCAGCACCCTGCTGTATGGTACGGTTCTTAGTGACCCAGGCTCAAGCCCTTAAACTCTCTCCCTGTATCTCTCCATCCTCTTCGCTAATTATTGCCATAAAGCCAAAGGATTCACTTCTGATATCTCTGATTGTACATCACGTTAAATTGAGAAGTTCGGTTGTCGAAGATGGAACAGCAATGACTCTTCTCCAGAGCTCTGGGACCGTGCCCATGGCCAACGAGGATGCAAAAAACCTCTATCAAGCCCCCAGCAATCTATTCTTTTGAATCTATTACCTGGGATAGACTCCAGGCATTTATCCAACTTAACGTTCTTCTGGAGCCCCAAGACCCCACCCTTTATGAAAATAACATGACCCTGATTTCACTGTCCTCCTCCTCCTCCTCTTCCTCCTTGCAGCATAATAATGCCCAATAATTGTATAATACATCATCCACCTAACTCTGGACTTCTATTCCCTGCTTTATCCTCAGGTAGTCCTAACCCTGCCCAAGAAACCCTTTTGTTTGTTTTTTTGGGATTCATTTTAATTTGACTCACCAAGAACATTTCAGGGCCTATTTTAGCCTTCCACATTCCCTGATACAAGCCCGTGGTATTACAGGAAAGATGCAGGCATGGATAGAAGCTTGGCTGACTTACATGAGGCAAAGAGTGGGAATAAAGGGGATTTTCTAGTCGGCTGCCAGTGACTACAGGTGTTCCATAAGCGTCAGAGTTTGGACTGCTTCTTTTCACGTTACCTGTCTATTATTTGGTTGATGGAATTGATGGCTTTGTGGCCACATTTGCACATGAGAAAAAGATAGGTGGAGGGGCAGGTAATGTGGAGGAAGTAGGAAGTCTGTTCTAGAACTTGTACAGATCAGGAGGATGGGCAATGAAGCAGCAGATGGAATACAGTGTAGGAGAATATATGATCATGCACTTTGGTAGAAGAAATAAAAGTGCAGACTATTTTCTAAATGGGGAGCCAAGTCAGAAATCAGAAGTGCGAAGAGACATTGGAGTCCTCGTACAGAATTCCCTAAAGGTTAACTTGCAGATTGAGATAGTGGTAAGGAAGGCAAATGTAATGTTAGCATTCATTTTGAGAGGACTAGAATATAAAAGCAAAGATGAAATGCTTTATAAGGCATTGGTTAGTCAAAACTTGGAGTATTGTGAGCAGTTTTGGGCCTCTTATCTAAGGAAGGATGTCCTGGCATTGGAGATGATCCAGAGAAGGTTCAGGAGAATGATCCCAAGAATGAAACGGTTAATGTCTGAGGACTGTTTAATGACCCTGGGCCTGTACTCGCTGGAGTTTAGATGAACGAGTGGTGGATCTCATTGAAACCTGTTGAATATTGAAAGGCCTAGATTGATTGGGTGTGGAAAGGATGTTTCCTGCAGTGGGGATTCTGGGACTAGAAGGCACAGCCTCAGAACAGACAGACTTCCACTTGGAACAGAGATAAAGAGGAAATTCTTTAGCCAGAAGGTGGTGAATTTGTGGACTTCATTGCCACAGGCATCTGTAAAGGCCAAGTCATTGGGGATATTTAAAGCGGAAATTGATATGTTCCTGATTAATAAAGGTGTCAAAGGTTGCGGAGAGAAGGCAGGAAAAAGGACTTGAGAGGGACGTTAATTCAGCCATGCTGGAATGGTAAATCAGCCTCAATGGCCGAATTGTTCTCCTGTGTTTCATGGTCTTGTCATAAGGAGGTGGCTGAGAATGGACCCAAGTGCAAGACACAGACACTGAAGTACTAGGGACAGGACTAGGATACAGGATGAGGGCTAAGGAACCCGGAACAAGACTGAACCAGAGAGCTAGGACCCCGGACTTGGACTCTGAGCCAGATAATGGACGAGGACCCAGTACCTGGGTCTTGCCTCTGACTCGGACCCCAGAACTGGGCAAGGACGAGACTTGGCTGGCAGGCAGGACGAGGCTGGAATCTTCAGGCTTGAGGTGAGGCCTGAGGCTAGAGTCTTGAGGCGAGGCTTGAGACCAGAGCCTTGAGGCTTGGGTTCTTGAAGCTCCTCCTGGGCAGGGTGCGGATCACCTGGGCAGGGTGCGGATCTCCACCTGACGGAGGCGAGGGACAGGAAGGGACAGAACCAACCACAGGGTAACAGAAATCTGGCCTGATGTACCTGACAGAGGTAAGGGACAGGAAGGGACTGAACCCACAGCAGGGTAACGGCAATCTGACCTGACTTACTTGACGGCAGCAAGGGACAGGAAGGAACAGAACCCACCGCACGGTAATGGCAATCTTGGCTGACTTACCCAACGGAGGCAAGGGACAGGAAGGGACAGGACCCACCGCAGGGTAACAGCAATCTGGACTGGCTTACCTGATGGAGGAACGGGACAGAAAGGGAATTAGGTTCAGGATGGCTCCACGACAAGACTTCAGGCGAGACCAGGCAAGAATAACCAGCAAGACAAGGAAAGGTTTCAGGCGATGCAAGGTGGGACATGAACTTCAGGCGAGGTGAGAGTTACCGGCAAGACAAGGCAAGGCTTCTGGCGAGGAAACAGAAGGCAGAGGAAGGAATACAAGGAGTAAGGACAAGAACAATCCAGCAGCCACGCCCTGGTCTCTGGAGGTATTTATGCAGCCAGCTCCTACGAGCATCAGCTGCCTCAATTAGTGCTCAACAGGAACAGAAATAGGGTAGACAGGAAAGCCTGGAGCAAGGGTCAATGAACTGGACCGTGAACCGGAATGTGGACTTCACGGACCGGACCATGACAGGTCTACAGTCCCCTGCTTCCTTTCTCAAATGCTCATTTTCACATTCTGATGTCTTACATCGTCTTCATTTCCCTGCTTAACTAATGTTACAGCATCTCCCGATGGCCAAGGTTCCTGAAACCTGCCATTCTTACTGACAGGAAATTGCTGGTGCTAAATTCTAATAATGTCTTCTTCCCTCTCTCTCTCATTGCATTACTCCTTCTGCTTTCTCCTTTTCCCTCTCTCACTTCCTCAAAACTCTCTCTTTCTCCTCCACCACAGAAGGAAAGGAGACCCCACTGTGGAAATAGTACAGAACAACTTGTTCCCATCAGAGCATTGGCAACACCACTAAATGCACCAACAACATTCTCCACTAAGTCATAAGCTCCTGGTGATATGGGGATCAGGTTCTTGCCCAGTGCCCCAGTAACAAGATAAAAGAGAGTTAATGTAATCTAGTTTCATGAACGGCTGGTCAGAGTCAAAAAATTTTAAAATATAGGGGTTCTCTCCTCCTGTAAGCCCATTCCAGCCTGTTGTTTTTTCAGCTGATGCAGGAACTTAAGGAGGTCAGGAGTTGACAGTTACTGCTCACTGGGTTTAGAGAAATGAGAGGACAGAGCTTCAAATGGCTCCCAGTGTCAGATGTGAACTTACTCATCAGCAATCACTCCAAATCTCATCTCCCCATTAAGTATTCAAGATTGTTTATTGCTGTTCTTCAGCATGCAAGTGTAGAAGAGAACAAAATAATTCTTAGCATCACACAAAAAGCTGGAGAAACTCAGTAAGCCAGGCAAGTTCTATGGAAAAGAGTAAAGCAATCAATGTTTCTGGCCGAGATGCTTAATGGATTCTCAAAAGGCTTTTGACAATGTCCCACACAGGAGATTAGTGTGCAAACTTAAAGCACACGGTATTGGGGGTATGGTATTGATGTGGATAGAGAATTGGTTGGCAGACAGGAAGGAAAGAGTGGGAACAAACGGGACCTTTTCAGAATGGCAGGCAGTGACGAGTGGAGTACTGCAAGGCTCAGTGCTGGGACCCCAGTTGTTTTCAATATATATTAATGACTTTGACGAGGGAATTAAATGCAGCATCTCCAAGTTTGCAGTTGACACGAAGCTGGGCAGCAGTGTTTGCTGTGAGGAGGATGCTAAGAGGATGCAGGGTGACTTGGATAGGTTAGGTGAATGGGTAAATTCATGACAGATGCAATTTAATGTGGATAAGTGTGAGGTTATCCACTTTGGTGGCAAGAACAGGAAAACAGATTATTATCTGAATGGTGGCCAATTAGGAAAAGGGGAAGTGCAACGAGACCTGGGTATCATTGTACACAAGTCATTGAAAGTGGGCATGCAGGTACAGCAGGCGGTGAATAAGGCGAATGGTATGCTGGCATTCATAGCAAGAGGATTCGAGTACAGGAGCAGGGAGGTACTACTGCAGTTGTACAAGGCCTTGGTGAGAGCACACCGAGAGCATTGTGTGCAGTTTTGTTCCCCTAATCTGAGGAAAGACATTCTTGCCAAAGAGGGAGTACAAAGAAGGTTCACCAGATGGATCCCTGGGATGGCAGGACTTTCATATGATGAAAGACTGGATCGGCTACGCTTATCCTCACTGGAATTTAGAAGAGTGAGGGGGGGATCTTATTGAAACGTATAAAATTCTACACGAATTGGACAGACTTGATGTAGGAAGATTGTTCCCGATGTTGGGGAAGTCCAGAACGAAGGGTCACAGTGAGGATAAAATGGAAGTCTTTTCGGACCGAGATGAGGAAAAACTTCTTCACATAGAGAGTGGTGAATCTGTGGAATTCTCTGCCACAGGAAACAGTTGAGGCCAGTTCATTGGCTATATTTAAGAGGGAGTTAGATATTGTCCTTGTGGCTAAAGGGATCAGGGGGTATGGAGAGAAGGCAGGTACAGGGTTCTGAGTTGGATGATCAGCCATGATCATACTGAATGGCGGTGCAGGCTCAAAGGGCCAAATGGCCTACTCCTGCACCTATTTTCTATGTTTCTATATATATATATATATAAAATCATTGCTGACCTGTTTGAGATATCTGCATTTATGTTACTGTATTGCGTAGTTACTAATAAATACCATTAGTTAATAGCAATACTGGACTCCAAAGTGTTTTCCATTTCTGCTGGTTCTTTAACCTGTCACGGGGTACGTGACAACATTGGGGTCTCGTCCGGGATCTGAACAAATTGGTTGGGGGCTTGTTTGAATTGATTGGGGGACAATCCCTTTTGATTTGCTTGTGTGTAAAAACAGCAGAAATGGACGTTAGTGTTGAGAGGCTTCTGTTGGAACCAACCCCTGAAGAGTTGGATGATGCTAAAAGGGATGTGCTGTTGGCAATTGCTCAAAAGTTAAGACTAAAGGTGACCATTAAAAAAAAGAAAGTTCAGATGCAGACAGTAATAGCCCAGCATTATATAGCTAAGGGAAAGTTTGATGAGCAGGCGTTAGAGCTATTAGCTGAAGATAAGGTACATACTGAGGCTGAGGTTAAGCCTCAGTTGGCAACATTAAAGATGGAGTATGAATTGAAATTAAAACAGCTCGAGGCCGATGAAGCAGAAAAGCAGAGGATCCATGAGGCTACAGAGGTAGAAAAACAGAGACAGTTCGAGAGGAACATGTGGCAGCTGAGAGGTTTAGTGTTAGACCCTGCTGATTATTACAGCTCGTAAGAGTTGGTTTTGATTGAAGAACTTAAAAGTTGTGTTCCTGATGATGTAAGGGCACACCTAGATGAAGAGGATGCCGACACCCTGCGGGGGTCTGCTAAGAAAGCAGACGAAGTTGTTTTAACCCACATTGTTGAGATTACTCCAGATGAGAGTTTCCCAGAAATTAGCTGGGAAGATCAGGGTAACATTGAGTTTGAAACTGGGACAAGTGATGAAAACCCAGAAGAGGCAGCTGTCCTGATTGCCTGTGTTCAGTTTGGTGAAGTACCTGTGGATTCACAGGGTACTAAACCTTGTGTTGAAGCTCAGTTAAGGTCTGAGGCGTCTGACTTGATTGGAAAGCAATGCAGTTCTTTTGTGTTAGATGGTTTTGGTTCAGTGAATAAGGGGTTAACCTTGGTACCAGTGGAAATTGAGGATTCTCAGTCACTTGTATTAGACAGTGTTCTAAAAATTAGTGATGAGATGAAAATTGATGAGGTAAATGTTACTGCAGATATTGAGAAACATAGAAACATAGAAAATAGGTGCAGGAGTAGGCCATTTGGCCCTTCAAGTCTGCACCGCCATTTATTATGATCATGGCTGATCATCCAACTCAGAACCCTGCCCCAGCCTTCCCTCCATACCCCCTGATCCCCATAGCCACAAGGGCCATATCTAACTCCCTCTTAAATATAGCCAATCAACTGGCCTCAACTGTTTCCTGTGGCAGAGAATTCCACAGATTCACTACTCTCTGTGTGAAGAAGTTTTTCCTAATCTCGGTCCTAAAAGGCTTCCCCTTTATCCTCAAACTGTGGCCCCTTGTTCTGGACTTCCCCAACATCGGGAACAATCTTCCTGCATCTAGCCTGTCCAATCCCTTTAGGATTTTATGCGTTTCAATCAGATCCCCCCTCAATCTTCTAAATTCCAACGAGTACAAGCCCAGTTCATCCAGTCTTTCTTCATATGAAAGTCCTGCCATCCCAGGAATCAATCTGGTGCACCTTCTTTGTACTCCCTCTATGGCAAGGATGTCTTTCCTCAGATTAGGGGACCAAAACTGCACACAATACTCCAGGTGTGGTCTCACCAAGGCCTTGTACAACTGCAGTAGTACCTCCCTGCTCCTGTACTCGAATCCTCTCGCTATAAATGCCAGCATACCATTCGCCTTTTTCACCGCCTGCTGTACCTGCATGCCCACTTTCAATGACTGGTGTATAATGACACCCAGGTCTCGTTGCACCTCCCCTTTCCCTAATCGGCCACCATTCAGATAATAATCTGTTTTCCTATTTTTGCCACCAAAGTGGATAACTTCACATTTATCCACATTAAATTGCATCTGCCATGAATTTGCCCACTCACCCAACCTATCCAAGTCACTCTGCATCCTCTTAGCATCCTCTTCACAGCTAACACTGCCACCCAGCTTCATGTCATCCGCAAACTTGGAGATGCTGCATTTAATTCCCTCATCCAAGTCATTAATATATATTGTAAACAACTGGGGTCCCAGCACTGAGCCTTGCGGTACCCCACTAGTCACCGCCTGCCATTCTGAAAAGGTCCCGTTTATTCCCACTCTTTGCTTCCTGTCTGCTAACCAATTCTCCATCCACATCAATACCTTACCCCCAATACCGTGTGCTTTAAGTTCGCACACTAATCTCCTGTGTAGGACCTTGTCAAAAGCCTTTTGAAAATCCAAATATACCACATCCACTGGTTCTCCCCTATCCACTCTACTAGTTACATCCTCAAAAAATTCTATGAGATTCGTCAGACATGATTTTCCTTTCACAAATCCATGCTGACTTTGTCCGATGATTTCACCGCTTTCCAAATGTGCTGTTATCACATCTTTGATAACTGACTCCAGCAGTTTCCCCACTACCGACGTTAGGCTAACCGGTCTATAATTCCCCGGTTTCTCTCTCCCTCCTTTTTTAAAAAGTGGGGTTACATTAGCCACCCTCCAATCCTCAGGAACTAGTCCAGAATCTAACGAGTTTTGAAAAATTATCACTAATGCATCCACTATTTCTTGGGCTACTTCCTTAAGCACTCTAGGATGCAGACCATCTGAAAAGTGTTGTTTCAGACCTTTTGAATAAAGTATTTGTGAAGGTTGGATTGGTTGTGCAAACTTTGACCTTGCTTGCAGGACAAAGGCCTGCCGAGGAAGTATGTGCCACTCTGCTGAATTTTGTTTTGACATTTGGAGGTAAACACCTTCAAGGTTATGATGTTAGTCACGATGATGCTGTGGAGAAGGAGGATTGTTATGGTTTGAGGGACCATTTAAAGAGGTTGCTATGGAAATAAGTCAGAATAAAGGTCTTAGAAATAAGATAAATGGATTGTTTGGCCTCTTTCACAATATACAGATAGTAGTTCTAAGTCTGGTGATAGTGCTAAGTTTAGTAAACAATGGGGGGAGGTTGACACCTCTCCAAGGTGACGATGTGTATTCAGCAGTTCAGCTAATGAGCAAAACCGCTGCTAAGAATTCACACAGGCTGATGTTTACCCTGCTTGTGTAGTGACCCGAGGCATGTTTAGAAAGTCTGCTGAGGCCCATGATAGTAAAACCAGGGGTTTAAAGTATGATGACGTGTCACAGACTGCTCTACCTTCCATGTTACAACAGGATTTGGAGAGTAGGGTGTATGAGAAAGATTTGTCCTTATGGAGGGAGGAATTTATAGGGGAACAGACTAAAGATTCTGAAATGGTGGTTTTAAAGGAGACAGCTCTCACAGAACAGGAGGTTCAGAATGAGTCAGTGGGATATTACCTTAAAGATGGGGCGCTGTTGAGGAAGTGGAGACCAGCCACTGTGCCTGCAAGTGAGGACTGGGCCACTGAACATCAGGTAGTGGTTCCAAAGGTTTACAGGGCTGAAATTTTAAACCTGGCCCACAAGATGCTTTTAGGTGGACATTTTGGAGTGAGAAAGATAGTGAACAGGATTATGAAGGAATTCTACTGGCCTAATTTAACAAAGGATGGTGTGAATTTTTGCAGGACTTGCCATACCTGCCAGGTTGAGGGGCAATTTAATCAGGTTATTCAAGTACACCATTTAAGATGATACCTGCTTTTGGTGAACCTTTTCCTAGGGTCTTAGTGGATTGTGTTAGCCCATTTCTAAAGACTGCAGCTGGTCATCAGTATGTGTTAACAATTATGCGTGCTGTGTCTAGGTTCCCTGAAGCGGTGCCTCTCAGAAACAACCAGGCCAAGACTGTGGTAAAAGCATTCAGTAAGTTTTTCACACTGGTAGGTCTGCCCAAAGAAATTCAATTTGACCGGGGTAGTAACTTTACTTCGAGAACATTCCAGGGGATAGTTGGAGAACTGGGAGCAAAGCACATTGGATCATCTGCATAACACATAGAGTCCGGGTGAGCCTTGGAACTGTTCACCTCCACTCTTAAGACCATGATTAAAACATATTGTGTGAAAATGGGAAAAACTGGGATGAGGGGGTTCCCCTACTCTTATTTGCTGTTGGAGGTTCAATTCAAACATCATTGAAGTGTAGTCTATTTGAACCTATGTTTCGTCAAAGGCCAAAAGGACCCTTGACCCTACTCAAAGAACTGTGGTCTGATTTGGAAATACGTGTCAATGTGCTTAATTATGTTTTAAAATTCTGGGAGCAACTTGACAATGCTTGTGACCTTGCAAAGGAGAGTTTGCAGATGTTCAAATTAAAATAAAACACTTGCTTGATAGGATGGCACCTGGGAGGACTGTTATGAAAACAAATGGAGTCGTGAAGGCTGGGAATGAGGTGAAAAATCATTTTAACCCAGTGAAACTAGTATCAACAAGATGTAAGAATTCCATTGTTTTGAAAAATATTACTGACAAGGTCCATCAGTTGAATCCTGCACCACAGAAACAATTGAAGGAATTAATTAGCAAGCATAAAGATTTACTCCCTGACATTCCAAGACGGTGTACGGCTGCAGTGCATGACATCATTGTAAACTTAGCCCAGCCCATCAAAGAGCACCCTTACAGAAAATGAATTTAGAAAAAGTAAAATGGTTGAACAAGAAATTGGAAACAAGAAGGAACAAGGAAAAGGAATGGATCACTGTATTGATACAGTGGGGAAGGCTAAATACCTTACAAAGACTGACCTGTTAAAAGGATACTGGGGTGTTCCTTTAACAGAGAGGGCCAGAGAAATATCAGCATTTGTGACACCATCGGGACTGTATGAGTACAATGTTTTACCCTTCGGGATGAAAAATGCTCCAGGGACATTTCAAAGAATGATCAATTCTGTGATTAGAGGGTTAGAAAACATAGGGGCTTATACTGATGATCTGGTTGTAGGAAATGACATGTGGGAAGAGCATATTGCAGCTGTAGAAAAACTATTTGACAGACTTTCCAAGGCCAATCCTACGGTAAAGCTCGCTAGAAGTGAGTTTGGTCATGCCACAGTTACATGTCTGGGCTATGTTGTAGGCCAGAGCCAACTGGCTCCTGTACAGGCCAAGGTTCAAGCTGTTGCTGAGGTTCCTGTTCTGACAGGCAAGAAAGCCCTGAGAAGGTTTTTGGGAATGGTTGGGTATTATCGTAGGTTTTGTAAGAACTTTGCAGATATCACTGTTCCCCTAACAAAACTCCCAGGGAAGAGTGAAAGATTTGTATGGAGTGACCTCTGCCAGGAGGCATTTGAACATTTGAAAACCATCCTGTTCTCAAAGCACCTGATTTTTCAAAACCATTCTCTATAGCAACAGATGCTGGTGACGAAGCTGCTGGGGCAGTATTGTTACAGAAGGGTGTGGATGACATTGAATAGCCAGTAGCTTATTTCTCAAAGAAATTTAACGTGCATCAGAAAAATTATTCCACCGTTGAAAAGAAGTTGCTATCACTTATTCTGGCTTTACAACATTTTGAAATCTACGTTTGTGCTGCCCAGAGACCGCTTGTGGTTTACACGGATCACAATCTGTTGGTGCTTCTAACTAAGATGAAAGATAAGAATAGAATGTTATTAAATTGGAGTCTGATATTGCAAGAATATGATCTGAAAATCAAACATGTCAAAGGTACTGACAATATTATAGCTAATTGTTTATCCAGATGTTAATTTAGAAATTGTACATGGTTTTGCTCTGTTATCTGATGATTATACATGTATTGTTTTAAACTCTTTAATTTACAGTGAAACTAAAATTTTGCCTGTGCCAAAATTTTTTTCTAAAAGGAAGGGGCTGTGACGGGGTCCTGAATTACCCCTATGAACTGTACTTTTGAAAAGAGAGAGAGAGAGTTGTTCAACACCAGACACCTTGCTATTAAGAGAGAGAGGGAGGCAAAGACTGCCTTGAGATGGTGTTATGGTTTTTCAGAAGCATGTTTACACTCTTGCAAGGACACTAGCATCTTCCAAGTTCTTGCAGAGAGAGAAGGGAGGAGCTGCTTGATGGACAGCTGGTGTTCAGTATGGTGAGATAAATAGAAGGTCAGCTGTTAGACCTACAGACACATGGTTTTGGACACTGAATGAGCTCTGTTGTGCCCACAGAAAAGGTGGGTTATGGAGCATCAATCTGGCGGATCGATCAGTGACTCTCACAGTGTGTAAAGTGTGTGACTGGTGGGGAGTTATTCATGTCTCCAACCCTCAGCTGGGTTGATAATTCCACTACAGAGGAGCAGTCCCCTTTGTTGTGGTCACAGTCGGTGACTTCTAAAGGATTTCAGGGGATGACGGGAAGATGGAAGGTATCAGCTCACCTGAAGACTCAAATCTCTCCCTCCCTCTCTCTCCATCACTACTCAATTCAATACCACGAACTGAACTGAACTTTACTCATCAGCGTAAGACTACCTATTTACCCCTAGACTTGAAGAAGCTTGATTTTCATATATTTTCACACTTATATATATATTTATAATCATTGCTAACCTGTTTGATATATCTGCATTTATATTACTGTATTGCGTAGTTGCTAATAAATACCATTAGTTAATATCAATACTGGACTCCAAAGTGCTTTCCATTTCTGCTGGATCTTTAACCCGCACGGGGTACGTGACACCTAAATATCCCCAATCTTGACTAAGACTCCCTTAGTTGCAGAGACTTAAATGGTGCAGAATTTGTTGGGTGCATTCAGAAGGGCTTCTTGACACAGGCTGTATACAGACCAAACAGGGAAGGGGGCATAATAGACCTTGTACTTGGAAATGGAAGTGAGGCAGAGATGGAATTTCAATCCAAAAATGTTTTTGGAACAGTAATCACAAGTTTGCAAGTTTTCATGAAGTTATGGATAAGATTAAACGCAGATCTTGGGGCAAAGAGTTAAATTGGGTAACAATGATCATAACAGTAATCATTGATTAGAAACATAGAACCATAGAAAATAGGTGCAGGAGTAGGCCATTCAGCCCTTCGAGCCTGCACCGCCATTCAGTATGATCATGGCTGATCATCCAACTCAGAACCCTGTACTTGCCTTCTCTCCATACCCCCTGATCCCTTTAGCCACAAGGGCCATATCTAACTCCCTCTTAAATATAGCCAATGAACTGGCCTCAACTGTTTCCTGTGGCAGAGAATTCCACAGATTCACCACTCTCTGTGTGAAGAAGTTTTTCCTCATCTCGGTCCTAAAAGGCTGCCCCGTTATCCTCAGACTGTGACCCCTCATTGTGGACTTGCCCAACATCAGGAACAATCTTCCTACATCTAGCCTGTCCAATCCCTTTAGAATTTTATACATTTCAATAAGATCCCCCCTCAATCTTCTAAATTCCAGAGAGTATAAGCCTAGTCGATCCAGTCTTTCATCATATGAAAGTCCTGCCATCCCAGGAATCAATCTGGTGAACCTTCTTTGTACTCCCTCTTTGGCAAGAATGTCTTTCCTCAGATTAGGGGACCAAACCTGCACACAATACTCTAGGTGTGGTCTCACCAAGGCCTTGTACAACTGCAGTAGTACCTCCCTGCTCCTGTACTCGAATCCTCTTGCTATGAATGCCAGCATACCATTCGCCTTATTCACCGCCTGCTGTACCTGCATGCCAACTTTCAATGACTGGTGTACAATGACACCCAGGTCTTGTTGCACCTCCCGTTTTCCTAATCGGCCACCATTCAGATAATAATCTGTTTTCCAGTTCTTGCCATCAAAGTGGATAACCTCACACTTATCCACATTAAATTGCATCTGCCATGAATTTGCCCACTCACCTAACCTATCCAAGTCACCCTGCATCCTCTTAGCATCCTCCTCACAGCTAAAACTGCCCCCCAGCATCGTGTCATCCGCAAACTTGGAGATGCTGCATTTAATTCCCTCGTCAAAGTCATTAATATATATTGAAAACAACTGGGGTCCCAGCACTGAGCCTTGCAGTACTCCATTCGTCACTGCCTGCCATTCTGAAAAGGTCCCGTTTATTCCCACTCTTTCCTTCCTGTCTGCCAACCAATTCTCTATCCACATCAATACCATACCCCCAATACCATGTGCTTTAAGTTTGCACACTAATCTCTTGTGTGGGACCTTCTCAAAAGCCTTTTGAGAATCCATTAAGCATCTCGGCCGGAAACATTGATTGCTTTACTCTTTTCCATAGAACCTGCCTGGCTTACTGAGTTTCTCCAGCTTTTTGTGTGTTGCTAAGAATTATTTTGTTCTCTTCTACACTTGCATGCTGAAGAACAGCAATAAACAATCTTGAATACTTAATGGGGAGATGAGATTTGGAGTGATTGCTGATGAGTAAGTTCACATCTGACACTGGGAGCCATTTGAAGCTCTGTCCTCTCATTTCTCTAAACCCAGTGAGCAGTAAGTGTCAACTCCTGACCTCCTTAAGTTCCTGCATCAGCTGAAAAAACAACAGGCTGGAATGGGCTTACAGGAGGAGAGAATCCCAATATTTTAAAATTTTTTGACTCTGACCAGCCGTTCATGAAACTAGATTCCATTAACTCTCTTTTATCTTGTTACTGGGGTACTGGGCAAGAACCTGATCCCCATATCACAGGGAGCTTATGACTTAGTGGAGAATGTTGTTGGTGCATTCAGTGGTGTTGCCAATGCTCTGATGGGAACAAGTTGTTCTGTACTATTTCCACAGTGGGGTCTCCTTTCCTTCTGTGGTGGAGGCTCAGAGAAGGAGGAGAAAGAGAGAGTTTTGAGGAAGTGAGAGAGGGAAAAGGAGAAAGCAGAAGGAGTAACGCAATGAGAGAGAGAGGGAAGAAGACATTATTAGAATTTAGCACCGGCAATTTCCTGTCAGTAAGAAAGACAAGGATGGCAAGTTTCAGGAACCTTGGCCATCGGGAGATGCTGTAACGTTAATTACGCAGGGAAATGAAGATGATGTAAGACATCAGAATGTGAAAATGAACATTTGAGAAAGGAAGCAGGGGACTGTAGACCTGTCATGGTCCGGTCCGTGAAGTCCACATTCCGGTTCACGGTCCGGTTTCATCGACCCTTGCTCCAGGCTTTCCTGTCTACCCTATTTCTGTTCCTGTTGAGCACTAATTGAGGCAGCTGATGCTCGTAGGAGCTGGCTGCATAAATACCTCCAGAGACCAGGGCGTGGCTGCTGGATTGTTCTTGTCCTTACTCCTTGTATTCCTTCCTCTGCCTTCTGTTTCCTCGCCAGAAGCCTTGCCTTGTCTTGCCGGTAACTCTCACCTCGCCTGAAGTTCATGTCCCACCTTGCATTGCCTAAAGCCTTGCCTTGCCTTGCCGATAACTCGCGCCTCACCTGAAGTTCTTGTCTTGCCTTGCATCGCCTGAAACCTTTCCTTGTCTTGCTGGTTACTCTTGCCTGGTCTCGCCTGAAGTCTTGTCGTAGAGCCATCCTGAACCTAACTATCTTTCTGTCCCTTTCCTCCATCAGGTAAGCCAGTCCAGATTGCTGTTACCCCATGGTGGGTCCTGTCCCTTCCTGTCCCTTGCCTCCGTTGGGTAAGTCAGCCCAGATTGCCATTACCGTGAGGTGGGTTCTGTTCCTTCCTGTCCCTTGCTGCCGTTAAGTAAGTCAGGCCAGATTTCCGTTACCCTGTGGTTGGTTCTGTCCCTTCCTGTCCCTCGCCTCCGTCGGGTGGAGATCTGCACCCTGCCCAGGTGATCCACGCCCTGCCCAGGTGATCCGCACCCTGCCCAGGAGGAGCTTCAAGAACCCAAGCCTCAAGGCTCTGGTCTCAAGCCTCACCTCAAGCCTGAAGATTCCAGCCTCGTCCTGCCTGCCAGCCAAGTCTCGTCCTTGCCTAGTCCTGGGGTCCGAGCCAGAGACAAGACCCAGGTACTGGGTACTTGTCCAGTCTTTGGCTCAGATTCCAAGCCTGGGGTCCTAGCTCTCTGGTCCAGTCCTGTTCCGGGTTCCCTAGCCCTCATCCTGTATCCTAGTCCTGACCCTAGTACTTCAGTGTCTGTGTCTTGCACTTGGGTCCATTCCCAGCCACCTCCTTATGACAAGACCATGAAACACAGGAGAACAATTCGGCCATTGAGGCTGATTTACCATTCCAGCATGGCTGAATTAACGTCCCTCTCAAGTCCTTTTTCCTGCCTTCTCTCCGCAACCTTTGACACCTTTATTAATCATGAACATATCAATTTCCACTTTAAATATCCCCAAAGACTTGGCCTGCACAGATGCCTGTGGCAATCAATTCCACAAATTCACCACCTTCTGGCTAAAGAATTTCCTCTTTATCTCTGTTCCAAGTGGAAGTCTGTCTGTTCTGAGGCTGTGCCTTCTAGTCCCAGAATCCCCACTGCAGGAAACATCCTTTCCACATCCAATCAATCTAGGCCTTTCAATATTCAACAGGTTTCAATGAGATCCACCACTCGTTCATCTAAACTCCAGCGAGTACAGGCCCAGGGTCATTAAACAGTCCTCATACATTAACCGTTTCATTCTTGGGATCATTCTCCTGAACCTTCTCTGGATCATCTCCAATGCCAGGACATCCTTCCTTAGATAAGAGGCCCAAAACTGCTCACAATACTCCAAGTTTTGACTAACCAATGCCTTATAAAGCATTTCATCTTTGCTTTTATATTCTAGTCCTCTCAAAATGAATGCTAACATTACATTTGCCTTCCTTACCACTATCTCAATCTGCAAGTTAACCTTTAGGGAATTCTGTACGAGGACTCCAATGTCTCTTCGCACTTCTGATTTCTGACTTGGCTCCCCATTTAGAAAATAGTCTGCACTTTTATTTCTTCTACCAAAGTGCATGATCATATATTCTCCTACACTGTATTCCATCTGCTGCTTCATTGCCCATCCTCCTAATCTGTACAAGTTCTAGAACAGACTTCCTACTTTCTCCACATTACCTGCCCCTCCACCTATCTTTTTCTCATGTGCAAATGTGGCCACAAAGCTATCAATTCCATCAACCAAATAATAGACAGGTAACGTGAAAAGAAGCAGTCCAAACTCTGACGCTTATGGAACACCTGTAGTCACTGGCAGCCGACTAGAAAATCCCCTTTATTCCCACTCTTTGCCTCATGTGAGTCAGCCAAGCTTCTATCCATGCCTGCATCTTTCCTGTAATACCACGGGCTTGTATCAGGGAATGTGGAAGGCTAAAATAGGCCCTGAAATGTCCTTGGTGAGTCAAATTAAAATGAATCCCAAAGCATTTTATATACAAAAACAAACAAAAGAGTTTCTTGGGCAAGGTTAGGACTACCTGAGGATAAAGCAGGGAATAGAAGTCCAGAGCTAGGTGGATGATGTATTATACAATTATTGGGCATTATTATGCTGCAAGGAGGAAGAGGAGGAGGAGGAGGACAGTGAGATCAGGGTCATGTTGTTTTCATCAAGGGTGGGGTCTTGGGGCTCCAGAAGAACATTAAGGTGGATAAATGCCTGGCGTCTATCCCAGGTAATAGATTCAAAAGAATAGATTGCTGGGGGCTTGATAGAGGTTTTTTGCATCCTCGTTGGCCATGGGCAAGGTCCCAGAGCTCTGGAGAAGAGTCATTGCTGTTCCTCCTTTGACAACCGAACTTCTCAATTTAACGTGATGTTTAATCAGAGATATCAGAAGCGAATCCTTTGGCTTTATGGCAATAATTAGCGAAGAAGATGGAGAGATACAGGGAGAGAGTTTAAGGGCTTGAGCCTGGGTCACTAAGAACCGTACCATACAGCAGGGTGCTGGTGATTGACGTGTACTTGGATCAACGTGAATCTAGGAAAACTAATGTTGGACACTGAACATCCGAGACTTTTGGAATCACAACAAGGGAATCTGAAAAGTCCTCCTTTTGCTACTAAGAAATGATGGGCAGCCTTCCACTGGCAACATTCTCACCTTGTATAATGAGTGAGAGCAAGGCGAGAGGGAGTGGGAAGACTGGATGGAAATGTAATGGAAAACTGCTAGTACCTGTTGCAGGTCTCTAATAACCTAACGGCGAATAAATAAATAACCAAGCAAGGTAACTGTTCTGCATTATTCCTTCCACTTTCACATTAACCGGGTCACGATATGAACGTTCCTAACTCGACCTTTTTTTACGAGGCTGAGTAGCTAGCTCGACGCTCAACCCAGCGCAGATGGAAAGTGTGCTCGGATGGTGGCCCAACTTGGATTCGAACTCGGGAGTCTTCGCTCCAGAGTCCGGTGCTGATGCCATTGTGCCACCAGCCGGCTGCCAATTAAGTTAAAAAGCAAAACAATTACCGCCAAACGCTAATCCCTCCTACCTATACCATGTCCATTTCCCTCCATCTTCCTTATATCCATGTGCCTATCCAAATATCTCTTAAAAGCCTCTAATATATTTGCCTCTACAACCATACCGGGCAGTGCAATCCAGGCATCCTCCACTCTCAGAGTAAAAAACTTATTCCTCACACTCCTCTTCAAACTTCTGCTTCTCACCTTCAATACAATGCAATGCATTGAACATTTCAACCCCAGGAAACAGATACTCTCTGTCCACTCTATCTATGCATGTCACAATCTTGTAAACCTCCCCTCGGCCTCCAGCATTTGCCCTCCAGAGGTGCAACACCTCACACTTACCTGGGTTGAAATCTGTCTGCAACTCCAGTCCACAATAAACCTTGCTGACTTATTCTCAATACCAGCTCAATCTCCAATTAAAAGGAAAATAGAATTTAAACCCAAATATAAATTAAAATTTTACTCTCAAATTCATAATTGGTGAAGAAAGTTCTTACCAGAGATGACAATTTGTTCTGATGACATTTGCCAATAATTTGTCTCTTAGCGGGAATGACGCCATATTCCCATTGGTGCCTCCCTGTCTGTGAGAACATTTCCTTAGCTGTGAGTTGCCAAGGATCTGATCTGTCCACAGCCTACTTCACCAAGCAGGGACCCACTTCACACTCTGGCTTTTGACCAATTGATGCTTTAATTAATCTCTTCCTGACCTCTTGCTTCTCATTCGTTTTGCGATATTGTTCTTTAACACCCTACATTTGTCCAACTGCTTCATTCTTTCCCTTCAAAGTTCAATGTTTAAAGTGAGTGCTCAAGTGGGTGTGCTCCCAGCATCGCCTATTGATGAGAGGGCAAAGAGCAACAAAACCTCGCTGGAGGCCGCCAACCACAACAGGAGCCTGATGTTCAGGGTATATGGCACCAGCTAATGATCAGGGTGGCAACCTGTTAAAGCATCAGTAATTGTCACTTGGCCGGCAAATGCCATTGGACTTAGGGCCCATATGGTTTCAATGTTGGCAAGCTCAGCTTTCACACTCACCAGCGCAGAGTTCCTCCAGCGTATTGTGAGTGTTACTTTGACCCCAGCATCTGCAGAGTATTTTGTGTTTAGGATAATGAACCGAAGCCGTTGACATCCTCAGTTTGACAGTTCTGAAAATCAACGAGCAGTCCTTAGCACACAGGTAATCTGTGCTGAGCAGAGGTGTTGCCACTTTAGCCAGGATGAAGTCCAATGTGTAGCATCATCCACTGAAGCAGAGTGTCACCCATCATGTCCTGAACATCAGGCTCCTGTTGTGGTTGGCGGCCTGTAGCGAGGTTTTGTTACTCTTTGCCTTCTCATCAATAGGTGATGCTGGGAGCACACTCACTGAGCACCCGTGTCACATAAGAAGCTTCACCCTGAAAGAGCGTCCGTAATGAACGGTAGACAACCCTGGCAGCTGTAACCCACAGTGTTCACCTTTGATATCCCGATGTGGAGGCATTGTCTAAGCAGCAAGGTGGTTTGCACTTCCCAGCGTTCGCACCAAAGCGAGCATGGTAAAAGCACAGACCCACGGGTCTGTTTCGCAGCCGTGGGTGACCAGGCTTATGAGACAGGAAAAGGAGAAGGAATTAAATATCTCTGCTTGGCTGAGTGTAGTCTTTTCAGTGATCGATATCGTGTTCATTTGGGTGTTCAATCAAACTCATCACTCTCAATGATGTGAAATTACTAAGCAACCTGGCTGGTGGCTTAGTGCCATCAGTGCCGGGCTTCAGGACGAAAGGTCCTGAGTTCGAATCCAGCCGGCTCTCCCGCACGCATTCCATCCGTTACGAGTTGGTGATCTCTCACCCGGCAGAAAGAAATGGCAAACTACTACTGTAACTTGCCTCATATGCAGTTCCCCACTACATCAGAGAGGCATGGACGGAAATCGTCCACTTACCGCAGAAACTCCGGATGCGACGTATCTTTCCTACTATTATGTAGTAATATCTAGTGTTGTTCACGGAGTTTTTTTACAGCGTGATTGGGCCTTGGTTTGTACAAACCTAGCAACAGCACTTTGCTCCCAAATCTTCGGCAGTTTCGAAGTGACCGCATCGGCCGACATGTTGAATAACTCTGGAATTGTCCTGGAGTATTGGAGTCTCCAGTGCAGGTTTTTAGGCAATAAAACAGCGCGAGACATTTTAAGTTTAAAGGAAACCATGAAAACTCATTTATTATCCTCCAGATGTAGAACATAAATTGTGGTAACAGACTTCATGTAAATACATCATCACGTCAGACCAGACTCTTAAAGTGAACCCCAACTCAGTGTTGGTGGTTGTGAATTATGCACATTTCCACCCATTACCCTACAGTGGGATTTGACTCTGGGACTTCAGGAAGTGGTTCTGACAGCTCTGAGCACCTTTCTGTTGGTTTCAGAGTGTGCTGCTTATTCTGCTGATCTATCCCAGGCCACCAAAGCTTCGAGGCAACATTTTCATTTTGACCATGCCTAGATGACCAGAATGTCATTCCATTCGAATCGTCATACTCATAGTCATACTTTATTGATCCCGGGGGAAATTGGCTTTCGTTACAGTTGTACCATAAATAGTAAATAGTAATAAAACCATAAATAGTTCAATAGTAATATGTAAATTATTTATGCAGGAAATAAGTCCAGGACCAGCCTATTGGCTCAGGGTGTCTGACCCTCCAAGGGAGGAGTTGTAAAGTTTGGTGGCCACAGGCAGGAATGACTTCCTATGACGCTCTGTGTTGCATCTCGGTGGAATGAGTCTCTGGCTGAGTGTACTCCTGTGCCCAACCAGTACATTATATGGTGGATGGGAGATATTGACCAAGATGGCGTGCAACTTCAACAGCATCCTCTTTTCAGACACCACTGTCAGAGAGTCCAGTTCCATCCCCACAATATCACTGGCCTTACGAATGAGTTTGTTGATTCTGTTGGTGTCTGCTACCTTCAGCCTGCTGTCCCAGCACACAACAGCAAACATGATAGCACTGGCCACCACAGACTCGTAGAACATCCTCAGCATTGTCTGCCAGATGTTAAAGGACCTCAGTCTCCTCAGGAAATAGAGACAGCTCTGACCCTTCTTGTACACAGCCTCAGTGTTCTTTGACTAGTCCAGTTTATTGTCAATTCGTATTCCCAGGTATTTGTAATCTTCCACCACGTCCACACTGACCCCCTGGATGGAAACAGGGGTCACCGGTACCTTAACTCTCCTCAGGTCTACCACCAGCTCCTTAGTCTTTTTCACATAATTCTGATAATTAATTCAGATAATTCTGCTCAAACCATGTGACAAAGTTTCCTACCGTAGCCCTGTACTCAGCCTCATCTCCGTTGCTGATGCATCCAACTATGGCAGAGTCATCCGAAAACTTCTGAAGATGACAAGACTCTGTGCAGTATTTGAAGTCCGAGGTGTAAATAGTGAAGAGAAAGGGAGGCAAGACAGTCCCCTGTGGAGCCCCAGTGCTGCTGATCACTCTGTCAGACACACCGTATTGCAAGCACACGTACTGTGGTCTGCCAGTCAGGTAATCAAGAATCCATGACAGCAGGAAAGCATCCACCTGCATCGCTGTCAGCTTCTCCCCCAGCAGAGCAGGGTGGATGGTGTTGAACGCACTGGAGAAGTCAAAAACCACGACTCTCACTGTGCTCGCTGGCTTGTCCAGGTGGGCGTAGACACGGTTCAGCAGGTACCATTAGATGCGAGTATCATCCATAAATCTTGAAGTGCTGTCATTGTGGGAAAAATGCCTCCAAGTCAAGATCTTATCTACAAATAGACAGGCTGCTGAGGTGAAGGGAGCTAAAGAGAGAGAGTGAGAGGGAGGAAAAAGGACCAGAGACAGCAAGAATGATAGAGAAGTTCTACACAGGTACACTACAAGGCTGTGTGCTCAGCCCCCTCTCTACCCACTTTATACTTGCGTGGCAAAGCACAGCTCCAATGCCATTTTTCAGTTTGATAATGACACCACTGCCATTGGTTGAAGCAAAAGCGGTGATGGAGAGATATTGAAAATCCGGCTGAATGGTGCTACAACAACAACCTCTCATTTGATGTCCGCAAGACCGAGGAGCTGATTATTGACTTCAGGAGGAGGAATCCAGAAGTCGAAGAGCCAATCCTCATTGAGGAGGGGGGCAAAGCAACATGTATTCCCTGGTGATATCATTTCAGAGTATCAGTCCTGGGTCCAGCACACAAGTGCCATTACAAAAAAGGCTCAACAAGCATCTTTACTTTCTCAGACATTTGAAAATATGTAGCATGTCATCCGAAAGATTGACAAGTTTCTAAATATGTGTGGTGGTGACAGGTTGACCATTATAGCCTGGGATGGAAACACCAATGCTCTTGCATGGAAAAGCCTTCAAAAAGCAGTGGATACAGCCCAGCCCATCACGAGTAAAGCCCTCACGACAGAGCACATCTACACAGAGCACTGTTGCAGGAAAGTAGCATCTATCTTCAGAGGGAGGGAACGTCGACTCAGACCATGAGAGGCCTGCGTTGGGCATTTTCATGCCTGACATGGTGCAGATTGGAAGTCTGTGTGGGGTGCCACTCCTCACACAGACACTAGAGCAATGTGTGGTTAAGTGCCTTGCTCAAGGACACAAACATGCTGACATAGCTGAGGCTCGAACCAGCGACCTTGAAATAACTAGACGAGCACCTTAACCACTTGGCCACGTGCCCAACACAAAGACCCCCACCACCCAGATTGTGCATTCATCCGGTAAAAGGTACAGCAGCTTCAGAGGTTATTAACCCTCAACTATCAGGCTCTTGAACCTGAGGGATAACTTCACTCATCTTAATACTGAACTGTTCCCACAATCACTTTCAAAATGCCTTCAGTATTTATCGCTCATTTATTTATTATTACTGTTCCATGTTTTGTTTGCATCTATTGTGAATGCCCACAAGAAGATGAATCTCAGGATTGTATATGGTGACATGTACTATAGGTACTTTGACAATAAAGTTACATTGAACTTTGACAGTATTGTGATTCATAGAACATAGAAAGAGCGGAACAGCACAGTAATAGGCCATTTGGCCTGCAACGTTGTGCCAACTAAGTTTTTTAGACTTTTGTTTTTAGCATGTCACACCAGACAGTCAGCCATTCTTGTCTGGTGTGTAGTGACAGGATTGGTCTCCTTCAGGATTAACTTGGTCACGATATGACTCAACCCTTTTTTTTTTTACGAAGCTGAGTGGCTAGCTCGATGCTCAACCCGGCGCGGATGGAAGACGTGCTCGGGTGGTGGCCCGACTTGGATTCGAACTCGGGAGTCTTTGCTCCGGAGTCCGGTGCTGATGCCATTGTGCTACCAGCTGGCCGCCAATTAAGTTAAAAAGCAAAACAATTACCGCCAAACATTAATCCCTCCTACCTATACCATGTCCATTTCCTTCCATTTTCCTCACATCCATGTGCCTATCCAAATATCTCTTAAAAGCCTCTAATATATTTGCCTCTACAACCATACTGGGCAGTGCAATCCAGGCATCCTCCACTCTCAGAGTAAAAAACTTATTCCTCACACTCCTCTTCAAACTTCCGCTTCTCACCTTCAATAGAATGCGATGTATTGAACATTTCAACCCCAGGAAACAGATACTCTCTGTCTACTCTATCTATGCATGTCACAATCTTGTAAACCTCCATCAGATCTCCCCTCGGCCTCCAGCATTCCAGAGAAAACAACCCAGGATTCAGAATCAGAATCAGAATCAGGTTTATCATCACTGACATGCGTCATGAAATTTGTTAACTTAGCAGCAGCAGTTGAATGCAATACATAATATAGAAGAATAAATAAATAAATCAATTACAGTATACACATATTGAATAGATTAAAACTGTGCAAAAACAGAAATAATATATATTTAAAATATGAGGTAGTGTTCACGGGTTCAATGTTCATTTAGAAAATAATATCTGCCCTCCCCCCTCCCCTTAACCCTCACCCTGCGATATATACTCCTACCTAAAGAGAAAAGAAAAAAAGAAAAAAAAAGAAGAGAACTGCCTGAATATTGGAAGGTTTGCACATGCTTTATGGGATTAAAAATAAATTTAATATATATATGTTACTTTTCCCAAGGAACCAAGATCTTTATCATCAGAGCTGTAAATAAGGGCTCCAAATATTCAAAAATGTTTCATATTTATCTCTTAAAATCTAAAACATTACTTAGCTTCTCAATTCTCATAGTTCCCTGGGGAATCTCTTTGAACTTCACCATGTTGCTATGTGTTTCCCTCCCAATCATCCAGGCAAAAAGAAAAAAAAAGTTAGATGAGATACAAAAAAAGAAAAAACAACCCCCCCCCACTAATGTTGTGAATGAAAAGGTACACACTACCCCCTTCCATTGTGCGGGTCGTGGCTATTACCACACTTGCACACATGAATAACGTATTTCTTCCAGCTCCCCCGTAACAAAAAATTGTGTATATATATATTAAAAAAAGATTGTCATTATTCCCAGCTAATATTCCTCAAATTTTAACCTTTCTTCCCCCTCCCTCATATAATTAATAATATATTTATATATTCATCTGCCTAAAAATCCAACAGGCCTAATCCTTGATCCAGTCTTCATCTTCAATCGATCTCGCACAAACTCCTTTACTTTCCGGTAATCGTCAAAAAATCTTTTTTCTCCACCAGCCAAAAAAATCTTCAAGGTTGCAGGATAACGCAATATAAATTGATAACCGTGATCCCATAGGGCTTTTTTCACTGGATTAAACTTCTTCCTTCTCTTCAAAAGTTCATAACTTATATCAGGGTAGAAAAAAATTTTCTTCCCTTCTATCATCAGTGGCCCTTCTCTCTTCTTGGCAGCTTGAGCAGCCACTTGTAGAATCCTTTCTTTGTCCTGAAATCTTAAGAATTTTATTAAAATTGATTGTGGATATTGGTCATTTTGTGGTTTTGGTCTTGGAGCTCTAGGTACCCGCTCAATTTCAATTGATCGGTCTTCCTCTTTCAATTGCAAAGTTTTCGGGATCCATTTTTGAAAAAATTCCATTGGATTATCTCCCTCTATACCTTCTTTAAGACCAACAATTTTAAGATTATTACGTCTACTAAAATTTTGCAACACGTCCACCTTCTCCAAGAGTCGATTTCTTTCCGTGTTCCAGACAATCACATCATTTTCTGTTTTTCCCACTCTATCGTTAATAGGCTCCATTGTTCTTTCCATCTTTTGAAGTTTTTTATTCATTTTGTCCTGTCTTTTCATAGCTTTATCATAGCACATCTTCACATCTCTAAGCTCCGTTCTTAATTTTCTTAGTTCAACCGTTAATTGCAATAAAGCCTCTGTTATGTCTCCGTCGTCTCCTTTACTTCCAGTGTCTTCCAGTTCTTCCTCCTCTTCTTCATCTGTATTCTCTGCGGTATCCAATCCTGACTCTGAATCACTTTCAGTTGCAGTGGCCGTCGGTTCTTGTAGTTTGAGTTGTGTGGATTTGCGCATGTGTACTTCTTTAAGCATGCGCAATTCCGGCATCTTCTTCCGAGAGACCGCTACCGCCGCCATCGCTCCCTGTTCTTCTACGCCAGAGATAAAATATATCTCCTCCGAAGGAGATCCAACCTGAATCCGAAGCTCCATCGCTGCAGTAGGCCCTTTCTTCTTCCCATCTTGTGGCGACTTCACAACAACAGATTTCTTCTGTTGCGGTTTACGAGGCATATCGTAGAGTAGTCTTACGAAGATTATAAGTAGTTTTCGGAAAGTATTAACTTTACTTTGTTTAAACAGTACTTTGCTGATTTTTTACGGGAGAGCTGGAATTATACGTCTCAATCCCACGTCATCATGTGACGCCCCCCGTGAAGAAAGTTCTTACCAGAGATGACAACTTCTTCTGATGACATTTGCCAATAATTTGTCTCTTAGCGGGAATAACGCCATATTCCCATTGGTGCCTCCCTGTCTGTGAGAACATTTCCTCAGCTATGAGTTGCCAAGGATCTGATCTGTCCACAGCCCACTTCACCAAGCAGAGACCCACTTCACACTCTGGCTTTTGACCAATTGATGCTTTAATTAATCTCTTCCTGACCTCTTGCTTCTCATTCGTTTTGCGATATTGTTCTTTAACACCCTACATTTGTCCAACTGCTTCATTCTTTCCCTTCAAAGCTCAATGTTTAAAGTAATGTTTTTATCAAAGGAGCACGCACAAAATGCTGGTAGAACACAGCAGGCCAGGCAGCATCTATAGGAAGAGGTACAGTCGACATTTCAGGCCGAGACCCTTCGTCAGGACTGGCGAAGGGTCTCGGCCTGAAATGTCGACTGTACCTCTTCCTATAGATGCTGCCTGGCCTGCTGTGTTCTACCAGCATTTTGTGTGTGTTACTTGAAATTCCAGCATCTGCACATTTTCTCATTGTTTTGTTATCAAAGGAGATGGTTGTCAACTTCAGGAGAACTCGGTCCACTCACACCTCCGTTTACATTAGTGGAAACTGTGAGCAGTTTCAAACTCCTCTCAGCACATCAAACAAACTCTCATGGTCCCAGAACATGTCCAACACAGTTAAAAAAAAGAGAGAGCTGGACTTTGCATATCCATATTCATGCCATAAGCAATGAATATTCAGACCATCTGTTGTAGGTTCTTGAAAGTGGACCAGAGGATGTCGACTCACTTCAGTGCTGGGAATCAGCAGAATTGAATGAAGTTGTCCTCCCTGGTTCATGAGCCCTGATGGTTGAGGGGAAATAACTTTTTGTGAACTTGTTAGCGTGGGACCTGAAGCTCCTGTACCTCCTTCCTGTTGGCAGCAGCAAGAAGAGACATTGGTGTTTTCATACCAGTTTCTATAAGTTTGTTATTCTTTTCATTGTCCTTGCCTCCAGCACCTCCCTCCCTCACCTCTGTTTTACTCTGGTATTGCTGCAGTGGAGATGCAGCACAGTGCATTTGGTGGGTGAGATATTCTGCTTGTTGTGAATACTGCATCTTATAACAGATACAGACAAATTCTTGGCAAGAAGATGAGTTAGTGAGGCATGGAGACAGTCCATGCCCCTTTTCAAAGACATAAAGGTCTTAAGCACCAACACACATCAGCAGACTCAGTGGAGTCCAGTAGTGAAGCTGGTTATTGCGCGGAACGTATTCTGATTCTCTGAAGTCCAAGTCGCTGGGTCACACTGAGCAGGTAGGTACTTAGTGTTTCCCTTTTACTTGAATGGTTAAAATGTGTTTGTGGTCTTTATGTCTGTGTCTGAGATGCCTCAATGAACCCTCAGCTCCCATGAGAGCTCACTGCAATAATGGTGGATGATTCAGAAATGATGCTCACTTGAGCTTTCTTTTCCTTTTCTGTGGAGATCGCACTTCGCCAGCCTTTCAGCTGGACAATTGTTCAGTGATAATGAGGAAATCAAATGAACCTCAGTACAGCCAAGCTGTGAATCACCAGGCTGGGACAGCTTTTCTCTTGGAAGGGAAACTGCATGGTGGAGTTGAGCATTTCTGCTCTATTTGTCCTTGCCTTGGTGGGTTACGGGGTGAGTCTAACCAGAGGCTTGCAGAGCATCTCTAAAAGACCAAGGAGTTGAGCATGCAGAGGTGCAGCAATGTTCCCTGCGCTGTTGGCAACCCCACTCACACCACCGTTTGATTCCTATCCTCAGCACAACATAGAGCGACAACAATGTGACTAATTCTGCACTCTTTGCATTTCCAGATCAGAAGATCAAGATGATGATATTTGCTGTTGTTGCTCTCGTCTGCTTTAACATTGGAAATCTTGGTGAAGCACAGTTCGGAGATGAAATCAACAGGTAGGCTGTCACTGTACATTTTATAATCTCCATTTCCCATCAGCAGCAATTTAAAGTCATCACATCTTTAAAAGGGAGCATCAGGAGCGTGAGGGAAAGACCTACCAACATAAATACTTGTGAGGAATTAGCCATGGTTAATCTAAACAGCAACAAGGCTTCAGGTTGAACTCAGACTAGGATGAAAACTCATTCAAAATAATTCAGGACCAGAAGAAAATCAAGCTAATGGATCACACTCTGACAAAGAGTGAGTTTAACTCAGATGGTCTCTCTCCAGGTTAGAGTGATATGAGGCTAAGATTTCTCCTCACTTCGTAGCGAGATGTTCTGTACTGCAGGGTGAATGTGTGACAGATGAATCTGACATCACCTCTCATCGTTCTCATTTCTCTCAACCCAGTGAACAGGCATTGTCAGGCTCTGAGCCTTTCTTGTCCCTGCGCGAGCTAGAAGACTCCAAGATGGATGGAGTGGTCCAACAGGATCAGAGTGCCCCACAACTTCGCACCTTCTCAGACAGTGATGAAGCTGTGAAATGCAGGTATTAAAGGAATCCCAACATTGATTCTGAGGTACTGGTATGTGTTGTGACCCCAGATTAATCTGCTGTGATTTGGGACGTGTTTTCTTCTGAGAGAAAATTCCACGGAAACTTTCGTAAGTTGAAAGGGAAATAACTATAGGGACTTGGGGACCAAGCTGAGGAGTGGGGTTGTACTGGGAATTGTTCTGTAAGCTGGCCCAAAGATAATTTATTAAGTTCAAATCAGCCGCAAGGAGATATCAGATGAATATTATTTTGCCCTTAGGCCTGAGTCGACGTAGTAGATGTTTGTGGTAATTATTAATGAACGAGGTAGAGAGTTACAGGGAGGTAGTTCCAGAGCATAAGGCTGCTTTCACTATTCAGAAAGTATATTCACAGGAGCCAGCACTGCATGATGCACAGAATGTCATTGGTTTATTGTTCATATTAACTGCTTTTATTTCAGAAATGTGCAGAGATGGTCTCCCTTGAGTATGCGACTGGCTAACCACCTCCATCAAATTACAGCTGGTAAAGACAAGCCACGTGCTCCCATTGATGTTAATAGCCCCTTCAGCCCTGGCAAGAAGTGATTGACTGGACCCATCTTCCTCCCAGGCTATTCTAACAGGGTAGCCCAGTAACTGCCTCCATGCACCTTTATTTTTGGATCTTTCTTTCAAAAGAGAAATAAACAGAGACAACTAAATAAATATTCAGCAAAATGCCTGCTCTCTGTAATTCTGTCTGCACCACCATCTAATTTTTTTTTTAAATGTAATAACTGTATACTTGTTCAGCACTTGCAGTTGTCGGGTATGTGAAATGGAATTTCTCATCCAGAGTCTACCTCAGTGCCAGAAGTAAGGTGGTAATACAGTTAAACTCAGAGAGTACATGATGAGGGTGAACACAGAGAACACAGACTCAAAATTGAGGGGCTTTCCTTTAGAACAGAGATAAGGAGGAATTTTTCAGCCAGAGTAATGAATCTGTGGAATACCCTGCTACAGACAGCTGTGGAGGCCAACACTGTGGGTGTATTTAAAGCGAAAATTGATAAGTTTCCTGATCAGTCAGAGCATCATATGCTATGGAGAGAAGGCTGGTGTATGGGGTTGAGTCAGATCCAGGATCGGCCATGATGGAATGCAGGAGCAGACTTGACGGGCTGAATGGCCTAATTCTGCTCCTATGTCTTATGGTCTTTTGGCCTTGCGTTGAAAAACATCATCATCTCTTCCAATTCACACCATTGCCGCTTGGTAGCACAACTGCTCCATTTGCCCGAGGTCAAACTTAAATTCCTGCTGAAAGCTGAGGATTGGTGAATAGAGACCAACAACCAAAATCACAAGCAAGAGACAGTGCTGTCAAAGGTTTTCAGCCTGAAATTTCAACTGTACTTTTTTCAATAGATGCTGCCTAGCATGCTGAGTTCCTCCAGCATTTTGTGTGTGTTAACCAAAATAAATCTTTCAGCCCGAATGTGATTAAATCTTTGTACATTACCACATAGCCACCACCAATATTTGTGTCTTTTGTAAGTTTACTAAGTGGACAGTGTATCATCTCATCCAAGTCATTTATAGAGATTAAGGGTCCCAACTCAATCCCTGCGGTAGATTAGTTGTTACAGATCATCAGACAGTAAAGCAGTACCGTCTATGACTCCTCTCAACAAGGCAATTTTGGATCCAGGTTACCAACACACCTCATATCCCTGGTGCCTTAAACCTCTACAGCAGCCTACAATGTTGCATTCAGAGCGGCATCCATCATTAAAGAACCCCGTCATTCAGAACATGTTCTCTTCCCATTGCTACCACCAGGGAGGAGGTTCACGTGCCTGAAGACACACACCCAACATTTCAAGCTTCTTCCCCCTGGCCATCAGCTTTCTGAATGAATAATGAACCCATGAACATTATCTTAGTTTTTTCTCTCTTTTTTTGCACTGCTCTACTTATTAAATTAAATTTATTTATAATGTTTTTTGTCAAATTTCTTGACTTTGAAACCACCAATGAGCTGTTGAACAGGTTTGCAAGCACTATCTTAAATCAGATTATATATTATACTTATAATAGTAATTTATAGTTTTATTATTATGTATTTAATGTACTGCTGCCACAAAACAACAAATTTCACGACGTATCGCAGTGGTATTAAACCTGATTCTGTTTCTGGTTCTGAATGTGAGATCATGTCACAAACTTCACCAGTATCCACATAGAGTTCATCTACGTCTCTGCCTTTATCACTTTTATCAGTTTACTTTCTCAAAAAATCCAATCAGCTTTGAGAGACATGATCTCCCCACAGAAAAGAATACATTTCAATACCCAGTTTCAGTGAGGTTAGTTCAGACATACCTACCAACATCCTTTCACGCTTCGAAACTTAAGCTGATACAAACTTACCCACAGTGTTTGGTCAGACTGCACTTGGGGTATTGTGAGCAGTTCTGGATGCCTTATCTAAGAAAAGATGTGCAGGCATCAGAGTGGGTCCAGAGCAGGTTCATGACAATGATCTCAGGAATGAAAGGATTAATGTATGATAATCGTTTGATGGCTCTGGGCCTTTACGTGCTGAAGTTTAGAAGAATGAAACCTATAACATATTGAAAGGCCTGGATAGAATGCAGGTGGAGAGGATGTTTTCTATAATGGGGGAGTCCACGATGCAAAGTCTCAAAATAGATGGTTGTGGAAGTCAAGTCATTTGGTATATTTAAAGTGAGGATGATAGGTTCTTAATTTGTTAGGACATCAAAAGTTATGTGGAGATGGCAGTAGAATGGGGATGAGAAGAATAAATTAACCACGTTGGAATGACAGAGCAGATTTGATGGGCCAGATGGCCTAATTCAGCTCCTATGTTATCTGGTCTTTTGTTTGTGTTTGCACATCTGTCATCTTTGTGATATTTACAGCGGCCTTCGTGAAATCTGTTGCAAGCGTTTAACATATCTTAATTCCCATTCTTTTGTTTTCTGTTACTAACTCACCAGCAACATTTCTTCAGAGATCCTGTAACTATATTCTCCCTAGTTATATATTCAGAGAAAAATACTGTTTGTTTTGTTATTACAGGCAAGCTTTCTCTCAATTAGTTTTCTTTCTTCTTGCGAACTTTTCGGTCCTTTGGTACTAAAAGTTTCAAGTCCTCCGCACTTGCCACTATAAGAGCTCTAATTTTCAATTTAAATTTATTCACGACCAGACATAGAATTCTTTGGTTTTACACTAGTGAAGAGAGTGCAGAAATACCCCACATCCTTCCTGTAAGGTGGTGATCAGAACTACTGATATTACTTCAAGTGTGGTCCAGACAATATTTTGTGGAGCTGTAACATGAGATCCCAATTCTTGTTTAATGCTTATACCTATGAAGGTAAGCATACCAAATGGTTTCTGCACAACCCTATCCACTTTCAGGGATCTATAGGCGTCCACGCAAAAGGTCTCTCTGTACATCATTGTTCCTTAGGTCCCTGCTGTTCACTCTATACGTCCTATCAGAACTTGACTTCAAAAGTGCATTACCTCACTTGTCTGCATTGAATTCATTGGGTTACTTCTCCACTCAACTGTTGAGCTCATTTTTGTCTTGGTTGGCGAGGACCCCACTACTGTCAGTAAGACAGAGAGACCTCAGCACTGTGGAGAGAGGAGTGAATATTGCTGGAGAGGGAACGAAATCGGTCCCACTTTTGCATCCAGTCCCAGCACGCTGTCTATCCAGTCTCTCTGGGCCAGTGCTTAAGTCGTCCAAACAGGTCATGCCCCGCCAGGCCCTGGACCTCGTTGCCCAGCCTGAAGCCATTCTCAACCTCGTTTCGAATCGCTCACTCCAAGTCCATCTCCGAAATT
This sequence comes from Mobula birostris, assembly GCF_030028105.1. NCBI lineage: Eukaryota > Metazoa > Chordata > Chondrichthyes > Myliobatiformes > Myliobatidae > Mobula > Mobula birostris. The sequence continues at coordinate 28,828,220 of NC_092380.1, read as the reverse complement.
TCCTCATACACGTTGTGCCCTGACTTTGCACGGCTTGTCCCTTTGCTTCCACTTGCCTCTTCATTGCTTGCAGTGATAGTACAATTTACCTCATAAAAAATGCTATAAATGATATTCCTCTTCATTGCCTGTGGTCATAGCATACCACAATTTGCCTCATAAAAAATGTTATAAATGATATTAGTCATACTTCTTCTGTTCTGAGCTACCAGTAAGTTGTCGCACAACCTCAGTAGCGCCATCTTAAACTGGAAGTCTTCCATAAGCCATCTTATCAACCTGTGTTGCCACTTTCAAGGAGCTATAAACTTAGATCCAAAGATCTTTCTGCTCAGTAACACTGTTAAGAATCTTGCCATTAACAGTGTATGTCTCCTTGCATTTGCCCTACCAAGGTGCAACACCTCACATTTATCTGGGTTAAACTCCATCTGCCATTTCTCTGCCCATATCTGCAACTGATCTAGATCTGCCAGTCTTCTGCACTACCTACAACTCCACGATTCTTGATCTCATCTGCAAAGTTACGAACCCACCCAGCTACATTTTCATCCAGGTCATTTATGTACATCACAAACAGCAGAGGTCCAAGCACAAATCCCTGCAGAACACTATTAATCACAGACCTCCAGCTCGAATAAGTCCCTTCAACTACTACCCAGTAAGTCCCTTAACCATGAGTTGTAGAATTCTTGAAAATGAGTCCACAGGTTGTGGAACAGTACTGTGTTGAGGTGAGAGAAGGTATCCACACTGGCTTAGATTCCTGATGGTTGACGGGTAATACTGTTCCTGAACCTCCTGGCATGGGACATAAGGCACTTTCCTGATGGCAACAGCAAGAAGAGAGTAATTCTCAATGACAAGCATGCAAGAATTTTCACTGAACTGTGGAATAATGTTATACCCTGAAATAATAGGTGAGGCATATCCCTGGAACATAGGACAATTTTTTAAATTTCAAAATATACTTTAATCAAAAATAAAATTATATACAATAAACCATTCAATAACTTTCCATCCTTTACATACGTTTCCATTATGGTCTGTACATATCCATACTTTTGGCCACCCATGTGGCACTCCAGTTGTTCACCTTACCACATCATGGTTGAGGGGTATACTCCCCACCACCCGATCCCTCCCACTCCCGTGGGTGAAGAAACCTATACCATGGTCCTTCTCCACCGGGCCCTTGCGGTGGCTGCACCAAGTTTCAGTGCGTCCCTCAGCACGTACTCCTGCAGCCGAGAATGTGCTGGTCAGCAGCTTTCTCCCACAGACATCTCCATGTGCTGGTAGATCATCAAGTTTTGGGCTGACCAAAGAGCATCTTTCACCAAGTTGATGATCTGCCAGCAGCACCGGATGTTGGTCTTCGTGTTCGTCCCTGGGAACAGTCCGTAGATCAGAGAGTCCTCTGTTACACAGCTGCTGGGGATGAAACGTGACACTAGTCCGTCCATCCTCCTCCACACCCTCTCTGTGAGCTGACGGTGTGCAAAGAGGTGGGTCAGAGACTCCTCCTCACTGCAGTCCTCCCGTGGGCAGTGGGGTGTGGAGACGACGTTCCGGGCATACAGGAGGGATCTGACTGGGAGGGCCCCTCTCACCGCCAACCAGGCAAGGTCCTGGTGCCTGTTGGTGAGATATGGAGATGAGGCATTTTGCCAGATGAAATGGATGATCGGCTCGTGGAACCACCCCACTGTGTCCATCACGTTCTTCTCCTGCAGTGCCTGCTGGACATTACATGCCAACCACTGCCTGATGGCCCTGTGGTCAAAGGCATTCTCCTGGAAGAACTTTGTCCGGTCGAGATTTAAAAGTAATTTTCATTGTAAGAGAACAACACAATGCTCCTATCAGGGCATAGCTGTCTGTGAACACTCCTTATTTGTGAGTTGCCACGGATCCGATGTGTGCACATCCTTGGGTTTACTGTGAGAGTATAGAGTCACGACAATATTACATGGAGATATTCTATTTCATCCAACCAGTCCATGCTGAACATAGTGCTCACCTAGGTAAGCCTACCAAGCTCTGCCTTAAATACACCCAATGACCTGGTCACCACAGCTGCCTGTGGTAATAAGTTCCACAAATTCACCACCCTCTGGCTAAAGAAACTTCTCAGCTCCTCTGTTTTAAATGGACACCCCTCTAACCTGAGTTTGTGCCCTCTTGTTCTAGACTCTCCCACCATGGGCAAAATCCTTTCTACATCTACTCTGTCCAGGCCTTTCAGCATTCAAAAGGTTTCAATGAGATCCTCCCCCACCCCCTCATCCTTCTAAATTCCAGTGAGTACACAACCAGGGCTATCAAACATTCTTCATATAATAACCCTTTCATACCTGGAATGATCCTTGTGAACCTTCTGTGAATCCTCTCCAGTGCCAGCACATCTTTTCTTAGATAAGCAGCCCAAAACTGTTCACAATACTCAAGGTGAGGCCTCACCAGTGCTCTAAAAAGCCTCAGCATCACATCCTTGCTCTTGTAATCTTGACCCCTTGAAATGAATGCTAACATTGCATTTGCCTTCCTCACCACTGACTTTACCTGCAATTAACCTTTAGATGTTCTGCACAAGGACCCCCAAGCCCCTTTACACTTTGCATAGTGATCACAACTCTATTTCCTTTACCATTATGCTGGAGAGGGATAGGAGCAGACAATTTGGAAAGCATTTGGTAGGGTAGGGGGAAATATGATGCTATTAGGCAGGAACTTGGAAGCATAAATTGGGAGCAGATGTTCTCAGGGAAATGCACGACAGAAATGTGGCAAATGTTCAGGGAATGTTTGCATGACATTCTGCATAAGTATGTTCCACTGATGCAGGGAAAAGATGGTAGGGTAAAAGAACCATGCTGTAGAAAGGATGTGGAAAATCTAATTAAGAAGAAAAGAAAACCTTATGAAAGGTTCAAGAAACTAGGCACTGATAGAGTTCCAGAAAGATAAAAGACTGACAGGAAGGAACTTAAGAATAAAATTAGGAGAGCTAGAAGGAGCCATGAGAAGGCCTTGGTGAGCAGGATTAAGGAAAACCCCAGGGCATCCTATAATATGTGAAGAGCAAAAGGATGAGCCGTGTGAGAATAGGACCCATCAGGTGCGAGATTGGGAATGTGTGCATGGAGTCAGAGAAGGTAGCGGAGGTACCTAATGAACACTTTGCTTCAGTATTCACCAGTGAAAAAGACAAAAGACCTTGGCATTTCTGGGGATGACTTATAGCGGACTGAAACATTTGACTATACAAACATTAAGAAAGAGGATGTGCTGGAGCTTTTGAAAACCATTAAGTTAGGAAAGTCACCAGGACCGGATGAGATATACCCCAGGCTACTGTGGGAAGTGAAGGAGGAGATGGCATCAGCGATAGAGATGGGAGAAGTACTGGAGGATTAAACAGATGCAAATATTGTTCCCTTGTTCAAGAAAGGGAAACGAGATAACCCAGGAAATTATAGATCAGTGAGTCTTCAGTGGTGGGCAAGTTGTTGAAGATCCTGAGAGGCAGGATTTTGAACATTTGGAGAGACATAATTTCATTGGAGGTAGTCAGCATGGCTTGGTCAAGGGCAGGTCATGCCTTCAAGCCTGATTGAATTCTTTGAGGATGTAACAAAACAAATTGAGCAGTAGATGTAGTGAATACGGATTTCAGTAAGGCATTTGATAAGGTTTCCCATGCAAGCTCATTCAGAAAGTAAGGAGGCATGGGATCCAAGGAGACCTTGCTTTGTGGATCCAGAATTGTCTTGCCCACACAAGGCAAAGGGTGGTTGTAGATGGCTCGTATTCTTCCCGCAGAAAAGAAAATATTTCAATACCCAGGTTCACTGAAGTTAGTTCAGGCATACCTATCACATACAAAAAAGAGACCCCGTACACTCTCCCCCCACCAAATAAAAGTCATGCCCTCATGACGTTAACAGGGTTCACCAGTTCACCAGTGCTCCTTGCAAAACACAAAACCCAACCCAGGTGTATAAAGCAGTGACATAAATTCCCAGGGCTGTACAGATCACACCCTGTTCTCCCGGTGCTGTATAAGTCAACCTCTCCGGGGGGTACCTATCACCATCTTCTCACACTTCAAAACTCAAATTGATAGAAACTTACCCAGCAGAATTTGTAATAAAGCTGAGGCTTTCTAAGGCACTGGTCAGAACACATTCAGAGTAGTTTGAGCAGTTTCAGACCATAAGACTGTAAGACATAGGAGCATAATTAGGCCATTTGGCCCATCGAGTCTGCTCCACCATTCAATCATGACTGATCCTTTTTTCTCCTCCTCAATCCAATTCCTCAGCCTTCTCCCCGTAACCTTTGATGCCGTGTCCAATCAAGAACCTATCAATCTCTATCTTAAGAACACCCAACAACCTGCCCTCCACAGTTGCCTATGAGAAAAAATTCCACAAATTCACCACCCTCTGGCTAAAGAAATTTCTGCCTTATCTAAGAAAGGATGTGCTGGCATTGGAGAGAGTCCAGAGAAAGTTCAGGAGAATGATCCCGGAGGTGAAAGGGTTAATGTATGAGGATCATTTGATGGTTGTGGCTGATACTCTCTGAAGTTTATAAGAATGAAAGGGGATCTCACTGAAACCTATTCTGTATTGAAAGGTCTAGATAGAATGGATAGGGAGTGGATGTCTTCTACAGTGGGAGAGTCTGGGATGCACATCCTCAGAATAGATGGGCGTGGAGGCCAAGTCATTGGGTACATTTAATGTGAGGTAAATCCATCCAGCATTCACCTTGTCATTCTACCATCAGGCAGGAGACTCCAATGTATAAAGACAAGAACAGTCAGGATGGGAAGCAGCTTCTTCCCTCGGTCTATTGGAGCGTGTAAGTGATAGAGGGGGAAGGCTTTGGCTCACAGGCTTCAGCAAGAACAGGCGGGAGCACAGATAAGAAGAGGTAAGCTTTTTTTAAAAGTATAGAGTAGTCAGGATGGAAAGCTCCTCCTGTCAGATGTGGGAATTCAGGATATCTGACGATTTCCCTGATTACTACATTACTAAGTCCACCCTACTTTGGCTCCAGACTGACCAGGAGCTGGATGTACTCAGGATCATCCTCTGACCACCTCTTCGTGGCAGAAGACACGATGAGACTTTTGAAGAGCTGAAGACCCATCAGGGCACAGCAGCAGCAGCAAGGCTACTGGCACTGTGTCCAGCTCTGAGGCTCAGCAGGGAAGGGTAAAGTCAGGTAGTGCAGTAGTGATAGGGGACACCTTCTCAGTTAATCTCCTTTTCTATTCCTCAGGCATCGGTGTCGACTTCCTTGATCCAGGAGACTGTTTCTCTTCTGTTTCCCCTGGAAATGTCATGTTCCGGATCGGGGTCCCTTTAAATTTAGCTTGTTTATGTTACGATCCTGACCGTTGATTCCCTGTTTTCCCGTGTCCCTCGACTTTGGTGATTAGAGGCAATTAACACTCGGCTGAACCAATAGTTTATAGTCTCCGGCTTTTGCCGTTCGGTGCGGGAGCGTCTGCAAAGTCTGCAAAGTCACGGCATGCCAAGGTCATCTGGCTGGACCAAGCCTTGTCTCCGCCCTAAGCGAGTGTCGGTAATTTGCCTTTCCTCACTGGAGCAACCCTGTCCAGTTACCTCGCCGAAGCGAGCCTGCAAAGTTTTCTCATCAAGGTGGGTCCGTTAGTTAACCTGCCGGAGAGAATCAAGAACCGCTGTCTACTGTTCCCGGGCCGAGTCGAGAGCACGGCACTACCTGGAGGTCCCAAGTACCACGTCCTGGCTCCGGCGGCATGCAAGTACCACGTCCACATCCTGGCTCCGGCGGCATCCAAGTATCACGTCTACGTCCTGGCTCCGGCGGCATCCAAGTACCATGTCAAGTCCTGTCCCCAGCGGCATTCAAGTACCATGTCAAGTCCTGGCCCTGGCAGTGTTCAAGTACCATGTCAAGTCCTGGCCCTGGCGGCATTCAAGTACCATGTCAAGTCCTGGCCCTGGTGGCATTCAAGTACCATGTCAAGTCCTGGTCCTGGCAGCTTCCAGTTCTGAGTCTAGTCCTGGCCCTGGCGGTCTGTGATTCCTGTCCTACCCCCTTGTCTGCATCCCTTCTCTGCCCCTCTCGCCTCTAGCCCCCGTCTGCAGCCCCCGCCTGCACTTCGGTCAAGTTTCATTACCGGAGCTAGATAGGTACTGTCTGGTGTTCATTCATTTTGGTCTTGTCTTGTCTTGTCCTCGCCTCTGTGGGGTAAGTCAGGCTGTCTTGCCTTTGCCCTGCGGGGAGTCGTGTCTTGTCTTGTCCTGTCCTCGCCTCCATGGTGTAAGTCAGGCCGTCTTGCCGTTGCCCCGCGGGGAGTCGTGTTTTGTCTTGTCTTGTCCTCGCCTCCGTGGGGTAAGTCAGGCCATCTTGCCGTTGCCCTGCGGAGGGTCATGAGTCCCGGTCCTATGTCCTGTACCCAAGGAGGGGTCCCGGCTCTCTGTTCTGTGTGCGAGTCCCGGCCCTATGTCCTGTTCCCAAGGAGGGGTCCCGACTCTGTGTTCTGTGTATGTGTCCATGGTTCATTGTACCTGCTCTCCCGAGACCGAGGCTCTGTGTTCCCATGTTCCTCCTCTCCCTAGCCCATGCCATGTCCATGCCTGGTTCTGGGGTCTGAGCCCGAGGCAAGACCCAGGTACTGGGTCCTTGCCCAGTCTCAGGCTCGAAGTCCATACCCTAGCCTCTTCATGTCTCCTCTAGTTCAGGGAGCCGATTCCGAGTCCAAGCCGAGACCCTTGGTCCCAGCCTAGTCGTAGTCCTCAGTCCTTGTCCAGTTTGCTACTCCTGCTCCTGCCTAGCTCTCCTGATATCAAACAATAAACTAAATTTAATTAACCTCACAAGATGTGTCTTGCATTTGGGTCCACCTTGCCCCCACAGCCCCCGTCACTGTGACAGGAAAACTAGACACTACCATCACAGGAAGAAGAGGGGCAATCGGCAGCTCACATCTGAGGGTCACATCCCTTCCTGCAGTATGCATTCTAATCAGTCATCCTGTTTGCATACACACCCGAAGTTTCCTGAGGTTCAGGTATCACTAGCACTGCTGCAGGTCAAAGTGAATTTTCTTCCTGATCACCAGGAGCATCCACCTGGCTGGCCATTCCGGCAAATTAAGGGGTTCCTGTCACTCTAGCTGCTCCTCCAGGATGTAATATGGCAGGTTTAGACTGGATGTACCACACAGTCCCTCCTCTCTGCTCAACATCCTGCTTAGGAGGAATTCTCACCTTCTCAAAAGCAGCTCTGAACACAGCGTGACTGGACAAGATTTCCCATAAGTTCTCTCTCCATTTCTCTCCTTGCACGCTCCCACGAGCCTTCCCACAAGAATGGAAGCTGCATCCTTTTCAGCGTAACAGTAGAAATCTTAACCAGGGCATTACATTAGTTTTGCAGGGGACTTGGAACTGGACCACCAGGTCAATAAGTGAAGGATCAGACAGGAAAGTACATGTCTAGGACACTATGGAAAGGCAAAATCAAAATAACAGGTATGATGGATCGGACAGTTTGAAACATGTATGTTTTAATACGTGGAGTATTCTGGGTAAGAGTAACAAACTTAGAGCATGGATCAGTACATGGAACTACGATGTCCTGGCCATTACAAAGACTTGGCTGAGAAAGGGACACGAATGGGTGATTAATGTACCAAGTTTTCTAAATATTTCTAATTATTTAATCCTGGAATAATTTTCATGAACATTCTTTGAACCCTCTCCAGTTTCAGCACATCATTCTAAGCTAAGGGTCCCAAATCCTACACAAGGACTCACAAGTACTTTGCATCTCTGCTTTTTGTATTTTCTCTCCATTTAGAAAATAGTCAACCCTTTCATTTCTTCTTCCGAAGTGCATGACCATACTATATTCCATCTGTCACTTCTTTGCCCAATCTCCTGATCTGTTTCAGACCTGTAGCCTCTCTACTTCCTCAAAACTACATGTCCCTTCACCTATCTTTGTATTGTCTGCAAGTTTGCAACAAAGCTATCAATTCTATCATACAAATCATTAACATATAACGCAAAAACAATCTTTCCCAACATAGACCCCTGTGGAACACCACTAGATCCCTTTATTCCCACTCTTTGCCTCCTGCCAATCAGCCACTGCTTTATCCATGTTAGAATCTTTCTTGTAATACCATGGGCTCATAGCTTGTTAAACAGCCTCATGTGTGACACCTTGTCAAAGGTCTTCTGAAAATCCCAGTGCACAACATCAACCAATTCTCCTTTGTCAATCTTGCTTGTTATTTCTTCAAAGAATTCCATCAGATTTGTCAGGCAAGATTTCCCCTTAAAGAAACCATGCTGACACCTAGTTTCTGATGTGCTTCCAAGTACCCCGAAACCACATCCTTAACAATTGACTCCAACATCTTCTCAACCACTGAGGTCAGCAACTGGCCTATAATTTCCTCTCTTCTTCCTTTCTCCCTCTTGAACAGTGAAGTGAAATCTGTAATTTTCCAGTCTTGCAGTGCATTCCAGAATTTAGTGTTTCTTGAAAGATCATTACTAATGCCTCCACAATTTCTTCAGGCTCTTTTAGAACCCTGGTATTCAGGTGACTTATCCATCTTCAGACCTCTCAGTTTCCCAAGAACTTTCTCCCTAGTAATGGTAACTTCACACACTTCATGATCCTCGACACCCTGAGCTTCCACCATACTGCTAGTGTCTTCCACTGTGAAGACTGATGCCAAATACTTATTCAGTTTGTCCTCCATTAGTACCTCTCCGCATTGTTTTCCAGTGGTCAGTTCAGTTCATGGTATTGAGCTGAGTAGTGATGGAGAGAGAGAGGGAGAGAGAGAGAGAGAGAGAGAGATTTGAGTCTTCAGGTGAGCTGACGCAGTCGATCTTCCTGTTGTTCTCTGAAATCCTTCAGAAGTCACCGATTGTGACCACAACAAAGAGGACTGTTCTTCTGTGGTGGAATTATCAACCCAGGCGAGGGTTGGATACGTGAACAACTCCCCACTGGTCGCACCCTTTTCACACTGCGAGAGCCACTGATCGATCCTCCAAAACCCACTTTTTCTGTGGGCACAACAGAGCTCATTCAGTGTCCAAAACCATGTGTCTGTAGGTCTACCAGCTGACCTTCTATTTATCTCACCGTGCTGAACACCAGCTGTCCATCAAGCAGCTCCTCCCTTCTCCCTCTGTAAGAACTTGGAAGCTGCTAGTGTCCTTGCAAAAGTGTAAACATGCTTCTGAAAAACGATAACACCATCTCAAAGCAGTCTTCACCTCCCTCTCTCTCTTAATAACAAGGTGTCTGGTGTTGAACAACATCTCGCTCTCTCTTTTCAAAAGTACAGTTCATCGGGGTAATTGAGGACCCCGTCACATAAGTCACCCAACTTCAACTGTCCTGTAACTTTCATATCTTTCTATGATTTGCCTGAATGTATGTCCTTTTGAATCCTGAATGGACTGTTGAATAACTCCACATTGTGATTTCTTATTCCTTGCAAATATTTCCTCACTGGATGAGTGACATCCATCCAGAGTATCCCCTCTGTACATTATCATAACATTATCTCTCATTTCCTCTGCATTGAGTCTGAAACATCTAAAACCTGGAACACTGACCAACCTGCCATACCCTTCTCCCAACCAGAATTCCATAAAAATTTGTGGAACATCAATTCAAGTTAATTGTCATCTGACAACATTCCTCCGGACAACGGTGCACCCACAAAACGTATAACACATGCATCACAGACCAAAATATTATCATAAACATATTAATTAAATATAATTCAAAATGCATGCAGCATAGCACCTTCTGATTCTCTTTTGTCTATCCTACTTGTGATTTCATCAAACATTTGTAATGGATTTGCTAGGCAAGGTTTTCCCTTAAGGAAACTAGCCTTTTGAATCATGTGCCTCCAAGTACCCCAAAACCACAACCTTACCAATTGACTCCAACATCTTCCCAACCATTAAAGTTGGATTAACTGGCTTGTAATTTCCTTTCTTCTGACTCACTCCCTTTGTGAAGAATGAAGTGTCATTTGTAATTTTCCAGTCATTCAGAACCATGCCAGAATCTATTGAAGGTTGACTGATTACTAATGCCTCCACAATCTTTTCAGTCATCTACTTCAGAACCCTGGGGTGTAGACCATCTGGTCCAGTTGACTTATCTATCTATAGAACTTTCAGCTTCTCAAGCATATTCTTCCTAGTATGGCAACTTCATTCACTTCTGCCACCCAGCACTGTCGAACTTCCAGTATACTGCCAGTGTCTTCCACAGTGAAGACCGATGCAAAAACTACTTACTTAGTTCATCAGCCATTTCCTTGTCCCCCATTACTGCCTCTCCAGCATCAGTTTCCAGTGGCTTGTTATCTACTCTCACCTTTCTTTTACACTTTATGTATCTGAAGAAATTTCTGGTATCCTCTTTAATATCATAGGCTAGCTTACCTTCATAATGCGTATGATGGACAATAACTGGGCCAAGAACCAATGCCCATGGCACAGCACAGCAATTGACATTACATTCTCCTGTACCATCCCACTCCTTAGCTCAGTCCCTTGGTCACTGTAGCTTCTTCCATTGAACCTTCTCCCACCAAACAATCAAGAAGACTAACCCCAATTGCATCAGTTTGATTCATAAAGACAAAGTTCCCAAGGGTTCTCTGAAAATGTTCTCTGTGTTCTTTCTCCCACTTCTTAACAATCCATTCTTCTTTCCTCCCTCACTCATCCCATTGCTCCTTCCTCTTTCTTCTTCCTTCTCTCTCACTTCCTCAAACATCTCTCTCTTTTTTTGTGTGTGGGGAGAGAGGATCTGGGGGCTGATGTTCTTACATTTTGTGTGGGGTGAGAGGGATTTATGGGCTAGGGGTTACTAATTGTGATACCTGTTTTGTTTTGTGCAAGGGGGTGGGGTTGATGTTTCACTCTGAACTGACCCACGGTTTTTCTTTGTTTCCTGGCAATCTGGAGAAGAAGAATCCCAGAGTTGTATACTGCATACATACTTTGATAATAACCGAACCTTTGAACCTTTTCTACATTAAAATGTTCCCGTCTGCCCCTCTCACTCTCCAGTTGAGCAGAGTGAACCTTCACCTGCAGGAAATGAGCCTCCTCAGTGGAAAGAGTACAGAACAATCTGTTCCCATAGAGCATTTGTAATTCTGTTTAATACACTAATGACACTCTCTAGAAGTGGGAGATAATGTCCCTCATTTACACATTTACCCTACAGTGCAGAACATCTGACGGGGAAGTGGGGAAAATCCTTGCAGGTACCACCTAGCCTCACATCCCTCTATACTGGAGCATGTCCCATTGCCCTAATGACTCTCTATACTGGTTCTTGTCCCTTTCCAAGATAACTCTCTATATCACACAGTCCCATTGCCCTGGAATCTCACGGTAATAGAGGGTTCCGATAGTACTGATATCCTTCTGTACTAAAGAGTGTCCTACTGACCTGATCTCTCTCTATAATGGAAAGTGCCCCGTTGTCCTGATGTCTATCTATAATAGACAATGTACCACTGCTGTTAAATCCTTCTGTAATGGAGTGTCCCATTGCCATGATGTCTCTCTATCATTGAGAGTGTCTCATTGCTCTGATATCTTTTTATACTGGAGTGTGTCCCATTATTCTCACATCTCTCTTCACTGGAAGGTGTCCCGTTATCCTAATATCTCTCAATAATTTGGAGTGTCCCTTGCCCTCATACCTTGCTATTCTGGTGGGTGTCCCATTGCCCTTGGATCCGAATATAACGGGAAATGTCCTATTGTTCTTGTATAAAGAATGTCCCAATGTCACAATATCCTTCTATAGTAGAGAGTGTCCCATTTCCCTGATATCTCTCTACACTGGAAATTGTCCCACTGCCTGTATAGCTCCGATGCAGCAATGTCTCTCTACACTGGTAGATGTCCCTTTGCCCTGATATCTGTCCATACTGATGGGTTTGCCACTGCTCTGATATCACCTTTTACTGGAGAGATCCAATTGCACTGATATCTCTATACTGGATAGTGTCTCATTGGCCTGATATATCTTTATACTGGAGAGTGTCTCATTGTCCTGATATCCCACTATACAGGTGGGCATCTCATTGCCCTGTTATCTCTCCTTTATGCTGGGTGACCCATTGCCCTGACATCTCTAAGTACTAAAGAATATCCCATTGCCTTGATATCGCTCTATAACGGTGTGCGTCCCATTATCCTTATAGCTTTCTATAATGGAAAGTGTTGTATTGCCCTGATATCTCTGTATAGTGGCTTTGGCATCCTGGAGTGCACTAAAAAAAAATGATGGTCTGGGACCCTAGCTTTCTGTTCAAGCACCCGGTGGTTTAGGATATCGAAACTGGAAAAGGAAAGAACCAGAAGATCAGAATCAGAATCAAGTTTAATATCACCGGCATATGTCGTGAAGTCTGTTAACTTTATGGCAGCAGTACAGTACGGTACATGATAAATACAGAGTAAAAAACTGAATTGCAGTAAGTAAACATGTCTATGAAGTAGATAAGTTAAATAATTAGTGCAATATACATCGATCTTATTCGGTAGCCCCTCCATACCAGACGGTGACACAGCCAGTCAGAATGTTATCCGAGTGTTTTAGGTGATAAACCAAATCTCCTGAAACTCCTAATGATATAAAACCAGTCTTGCTTTCTTTATAATTGCATCAATATGTTACGGCCAGATTAGGTCCTCAGAGAGACTGACACCTAGGAGCTTGAAATTGCTCACTCTCTCCACTTTTGTTCCCTCTCTTGTCTTACCCTTCAACAATCAACTCTTTGGTCTTGCTAACATTGAGTGCAAGGTGGTTGCAACAACACCACTCAATTAACTGATATATAAACTCATAGAGGCTTAGAGAAGAATAGAACAGATACAGGCCCTTCATGCCAAAAACCATTTAAGATGCCCATTCTCATAAATCTTCACTGGGACCATAGCCCTCCATATTCCTACTCTCCAGGTGACCAGAAATGCACACAATACTCCAGATTAGGCTTCACCAATGTCTGATACAACTTCAACATAACATCCCATCTTCTGAACTCAATGCACTGATTTATGAAGGCCAATGTATGAAAAGCTTTCTTCACAGCCGTATCAACCTGTGACAGCTGTTTCTTTCTTTTTCAATCATTTTATTAGTTTCATAGAGATATAAACATAACATGATAGAAGTACAAAGTTATTAGGAATACATTGTTATAATTAACATGAGTGATTATAAAGCCAGATAACACTTAAATGATAAAACTCCCAATCATATAGGATACAAAAGAATAATATAAAACAAAGAAAAATACCTAAAAAAACCCACGAAAAAGAACAAAATAATAACTCCCACCCCCTAAAAAAAACTAATCTAAACAGAATTAATCAACTAAACTCAAAAAAAGACCTGGGCTGCTTTTTAACATCTTAAAAATGAGAGAAAAGAAAACCTTAGTGTCAACCACTCCGTTCCTCTCAACAACATTACAGAGACATAAAATAAGTTTGGAAATGGTCAAATTATACCATATGAAAATGCTGAATAAATGGCCTCCAAGTCTTTTCAAATTTAATGGAGGGGTCATAAACAACACTTCTAATTTTTTCCAAATTTAAAAGCAACATAGTTTGTGAAAACCAATGAAATATGGTAGGAGGATTAATCTCCTTCCAATTCAGCAAAATGGATCTTCTAGCCATTAAAGTAGGAAATGCCATAATTCACCTCTTTCAATGAATTATTTACTTGTGTTCCCAGATCTCTTTGTTCTCCCATACTCCTTCCTACCATTCACTTCTTTTTAAAAGAAGAAATATTAGGACTCAATTAATAGACCAATTAATACATATTGAAAAAAAATTAACTCAAATACATTAATAAGTCCGAAAGAAAAAAAAAGAACACCTATCCCAACACCATTTCCCGCATTTAGAAAAAGGGAGGGAGAGAAAAAAAACATAAAAGACAGAGGAAAGAAAGGAGAGAAGAAAAAAAGAGAAAAAAAGAAAAAGAAGAGTAGGCATCCAGCTCTCAGAGTCAGTTTAAAGTACAAATTAAAGAAACTAGGTAGAAGTAATCTTCTCAAAGGGCCTTATGAGAATAGGTTGAGTGAACTCAGCCTTTTCTCCTTGGAGCGAAGGAGGATGAGAGGTGACCTGAGAGGTACAAGATAATGAGAGGCATTGATCATGTACATAGTCGGAGGCTTTTCCCTAGGGCTGAAATGGTTAGCACGAGAGGGCAGAGTTTTAAGGTGCTTGGAAGTAGGTACAGAGGAGACGTCAGGGGTCAGTTTTTTCCGCAGAGAGTGGTGAGTGTGTGGAATGGGCTGCCGGCGGCGGTGGTGGAGGCGGAAACGATAGGGTCTCTTAAGTGACTCCTGGATGGCTACATGGAGCTTAGAAAAATAGAGGGCTATGGGTAAAGCCTAGGTAGTTCTAAGGTAGGGACATGTTTGGCACAAATTTGTGGGCCGAAAGGCCTGTATTGTGCTGTAGATTTTTTATGTTTCTATGTTTTTTAAACGTTAGAACCCCAAAGCCCCCACCAGCTTCCCCATCCCATGCACAAGCAGCAGCAAAGCAACATCCCCCGCCCCCACCAGCAAAAAAAGCATTGGCACCCCCACCAAGCACTCAAGCGTGCAGCAAAGCATCAATAAAGACACAGACTTGCAGTGCCCCAAAGACTACTTGTTCACCTGGTAATTCAACATACCACAGGCTCCCTCTCTGTCTCCATAATAAGGGAAAAAGAGCTGTGCCCATTTCACAGTGAGAGGGGAGACATAACAAACAACTCACTGATTTATGATATTAAAGTCTGTTGCGTCACTTTTTTCCGAGCTCTGACCCCAAAGAACTCGGGTCTCCCACAACACATGGATTTCCTGTGGAGGCACCAACCTTGAGTCCACCCGCCTCCAGAGCCATGAAATCCCGGAACCTTGAAGGCGTACTAGTCTCCTAGGCCGCATCCTTGGTACATCGAATAGTGGCCAGTCGTGAGACCCCGAGAGCTGGTCCCATCCTGCAAAGAACTAAAGTCGGCATGTAACTCCAGGTCAGGGTCTTCAAAGGAACCCTGAAAGGGAAAGATAGAGATATTAAAGATAGAAATAGAGCTGTTTCCGAAGGTGGAAGCAAAGGAGTCACAGTTAGCCGCCATTGTTCTCCTAAGCTCTGCCCATTGGGTTACCTCCAATCAACCGGTACCTTTCCTGTCACTAAGGATGTTTTACATTTCTGTGCTAAGGCCCTGGCAATTTCTGCACTGCTCCCGTAGGGTCCAAGGGAACACCTTGTCAGGCCCTGGGGATTGATCCATCCTGATTTGCTTTGGGATGGCAAACATCTCTCCCTCTATAATCTGTACAGGGTCCATGAAGTTGACGCTACTTTGCCTCAATTCTATAGACTCTATGTCTATCTCTTGAGTGAATACAGATGCAAAGAGTGCATTTAAGATCTCCTCCATCCGTTTTTGTTCTACATATGGATTACCATTCTGGTCTTCCAGAGGACCAATCCAGAGAAAGGGGCACAAGGCCAGATGATACTGAGTTGTTTACAGGAGTCTATATTAGAAACAAGGTCTAATCGAGGTGACCCAGTGGAGACTTTGAATAAGTGCAGATGTCAGAAGGAGAAGCAGTCCTCTTCATTTGTGATGAGGTTGTGGCCAGTTTTCTCAAGTGTTTATGGTACTTCTTTGGATAGGCGAAATTTGACTAGTTAGATGCACTTAAAGGTTGAGAGCGGTTTACCAGTGATGTACTGGGCTGAATCCACTTCCTTTTGTCGGATTTTCCACTCAAACGCATTGGTGTTCCCATACCAGACTGTAATGCAGCCAGTCAGCACACTTTCTGTAGGATTCTGATGACATTCCGAATCTCTGCAGACTCCAGAGGAAATAGAGGCACTGTCGTGCATGGTGGGTCCAGGACAGGTCATCTGAGATAGTGACACCCTGGAATTTAAATTTACTGACTCTCCGATGATTACTGGCTCTTGGACCTTTGTTTTTCCTCTCCTGAAGTCTACCATCAGTTTCGTGGTCTTATTGACATAAAGTGGGAGGTTGTTGTTATTACTCCACTCAGCCAAATTTACAATCTCCCTCATGTGGGATACATTTTGGTGTCCCATTGTCCTGTTATCCCTACATACTGGTGGGGGCCCCACCACCCTGATATCTCTCTATCCTGATGGGTGTTCCATTGCCCTACACATATAGAGAGATATCAGTTACTACACGAAGTGAGTGCAGTTACTGTTACAAGAGAGAGGGACTCAAAAAGCTGGAAGACCTATGAGTACACAACTCACCTGGACCAGATGAACTGCACCCTAGGGTTCTGAAAGAAGTAGCGCTAGATATTGTGGAGCCATTAGCAATGAACTTCCAAAAAAAAACATCATTGAACTCTGGCATGGTGCCAGAGGACTGGAAAATTGCAAATGTCACTCCACTCTTTAAGGGAGGAGGAAGATAGCAGAAAGGATATTATAGACCAGTTAACTTGGCCTCAGTGGTTGGGAAGATGTTAGAATCAATTGTTAATGTACCCTCTTCCCATGACTGGCTAAGCAATGACCCTCCCTTCCAATTCATGGAAGGGTTATACGGGGGTAGTCAAAGGTGCCCGAAGATCAGTGGTGTGAGAGGCAAGTTGATGATATAGAAACTAATGTCCTCTACGTGTTCCTCAATCCTCATCCGTAAGCCCAACGTCTGCTGTTGGATCTGCCGGGACTCTAGCGGACAGCCATCCAGGACATTTGTGGTCATGGCCTGGCTCAACTCTTGCAGTGGTATGTTGAGCTGATGGGTGGCCCTCAACAGGTGATCCTAAACCGGGGATGGACTTGTCATTGTCCGAGGTTGAGGAATAGAACTGTGATGCATTGAGGCCAGGCTTGGGCTAGCCCTCTTGAACCTCTTGAAGTAGTCTCACTTTTGCTCTCGGAGTCTGTGGCAATATAGAGTGGCCAAGGCCTCCCCGTGCCATCCACTATCTTGGGCCACAGTCTGAATCTCAATAGCATAGTTGGCTGCTGACCATCTGCCCCTCAGACGGTCCGAGGCTTGGCTTGCTTCGGCGGGATGATGGAATAACTTCCTCGTGGCAGCCATAAATTCCTCCTAATCCGAGCATATCTCTGACCTTCGTTCCCAATGAGCGGTGGCCCAGGCCAGTGCTCTCCCAGTTAGGAGAGAGTTAATTGAGGCCACCCTTCTACGCTCTGAAAGGAACCGGGACGGCTGAAGTTTGAACACCAATGACTGTTGAGTGCAGAAGGCACGGCAAGAGCCCAGGTCATTGTCGAATCTCTCAGGGGTCTGTAGAAAGAGATGACGTACAGTCGGAAGGTGTTGAACCATTGAGGGTAGAGGTATTGGAAGGGTAAAAAGATCCTGATGGGAGTTGTATACGGAGCCCCAAGTGGCAGTAAGGATGTGGGTCACAAATTAGAACAGGAGATAGAAAATGCATGCCAAAAAGGCAATGTTACAAATAGTCATGCAGGATTTCGATATGCAGGTAAATTGGCAAAATCAGGTTGGTCCTGGATTCCAAGAGGGGGAGTTTCTAGAATGCCTACAAGATGCCTTGTTAGAGCAGCTCATGGTTGAGCTCATGAGTGGATCAGCTTTTTTGGATTGGCTGTTGTGCAATGAACCAGAATTGATTAGAGAGCTTAAGGTAAAAGAACCCTTGGGGACACGGTGATCATAATATGATCAGATTCACCATTGAGGAGAAGCTAAAGTCAGATGTATCAGTATTACAGTGAAGTAAAGGGAATTACAGAGGCATGAGAGGGAAGTTGGCCAGGATTGATTGGAAAAGAACATAGGCAATTATGATGCCACAGCAGCAATGGCTGGAATTTCTGGAAGCATTTTGGAAGGCACAGGATATATACAAAGAGGAAGAAGTATTCTCAAAGCAAGATGACACAACAGTGGCTAACAGGTGAAGTCAAAACCAAAACAAAAGCCAAAGAGAGGGCATATAATAGAGCAAAAATTAGTGGGAAGTTAGAGGATTGGGAAGTTTTTAAGAATCAACAGAAGGCAACTAAAATGTCATTAAGAAGGTAAAGAGGGAATATGAAAGTAAGCTAGCCAATAATAATAAAGAGGATAGCAAACATTTCTTCAGATACGTGAAGTGTAAAAGAGAGTTGAAAGTGGATATCAGACCACTGGAAAACAATGCGGAGAGGTACTAATGGAGGGCAAACTGAATAAGTATTTGACATCAGTCTTCACAGTGGAAGACACTAGCAGTATGGTGGAAGTTCAAGGTGTCGAGGATCATGAAGTATGTGAAGTTACCATTACTAGGGAGAAAGTTCTTGGGAAACTGAGAGGTCTGAAGATGGATAAGTCACCTGACTACCAGGGTTCTAAAAGAGCCTGAAGAAATTGTGGAGGCATTAGTCATGATCTTTCAAGAAACACTAAATTCTGGAATGCACTGGAAGACTGGAAAATTACAGATTTCACTTCACTGTTCAAGAGGGAGAGAGGAAGAAGAGAGGAAATTATAGGCCAGTTACTGACCTCAGTGGTTGAGAAGATGTTGGAGTCAATTGTTAAGGATGTGGTTTCGGAGTACTTAGAGGCACATGAGGAACTATGTGTCAGCATGGTTTCTTTAAGAGGAATTCTTGCCTGACAAATCTGATGAAATTCTTTGAAGAAATAACAAGCAAGATAGACAAAGAAGAATTGGTTGATGTTGTGCACTGGGATTTTCAGAAGGCCTTTGACAAGGTGTCACACATGAGGCTGTTTAACAAGCTATGAGCCCATGGTATTACAAGAAAGATTCTAACATGGATAAAGCAGTGGCTGATTGGCAGGAGGCAAAGAGTGGGAATAAAGGGAGCTAGTGGTGTTCCACAGGGGTCTGTGTTGGGACCGATTGTTTTTACGTCATATGTCAATGATTTATATGATAGAATTGATAGCTTTGTTGCAAATTTGCAGACAATACAAAGATAGGTGAAGGGATATGTAGTTTTGAGGAAGTAGAGAAGCTACAGAAGGTCTGAGACAGATTATGAGATTGGGCAAAGAAGTGACAGATGGAATACAGTATGGTCATGCACTTCAGAAGAAGAAATGAAAGGGTTGACAATTTCTAAATGGAGAGAAAATACAAAAAGCAGAGGTGCAAAAGACTTGTGAGTCCTTGTGTAGGATTTGGGACCCTTATCTTAGAAATGATGTGCTGAAACTGGAGAGGGTTCAAAGAATGTTCATTGAAATTATTCCAGGATTAAAAGGCTTGTCATAGGCTCTTCAGAGTGTTTGATGGCTCCAGGCCTATGTTCACTAGTATTCAGCACAATAAGGAGTGGCCTAATTGAAATCTATCAATTGGTGAAAGGCCTTGATAGAGTGGATGAGGAGAGGATGTTTCCTATGGTGGAAGAGTGTAAGACCAGAGCACACAGCCTCAGAATAGAGTGGAGTCCTTTTAGAATGGAGACAAGGAGGAATTTCTTTAGCCAGAGAGTCATGAATCTGTGGAATTCTTAGCCACAAGCAGCTATGGAGGCCAAGTCTTTATGTATATTTAAGGCAGAGATTGATAGTTTCTTGATTGTTCAGGGTATGAAGGGATATGGTGAGAAGACAGCAGACTTCGGCTGAAAAGGTAAATGGATCACCCATAATGAAATGGCAGAGAAGACTCAGTGGGCCAAATGGCCTAATTCTGCTTCTATCTGTTGTGGTCTTATGAAAAGTCATTCGCCTGGCCAGTCTCATTACCCAACACCAGGTCCAGTACAGCTCCTCCTCTGGTTGTACTGTCTACACGTTGCTTGAGGAAGCCCTCCTTGACACACTTGACAAATTCTGACCCATCTAACCCCCTTGCACTAAGTTCCCAGTTTATATTCAGGAAGTTGAAGCCCCCATGACCCAGTGACAATTTGGAAGTCTGCCATACATCCCATCAGTGTGATTGCACCCTTCCTGTTCTTAAGTTCCACCCAACTGAATTCAGTGTCTGAACACTCCATTATGTCTCCCCTAGTTGCAGCTGTGATTATGTCCCTGGTCAGGAGTGCCATTCCCACCCACCCCCTCCTTTTTTACCTTCCTCTTTATCTTTTCACAACTTAGAAAACTTGGTACATTAATCACTCATTCGTGTCCCTTTCTCAGCCAAGTCTTTGTAATGGCCAGAACATTGTAGTTCCATGTACTGATCCATGCTCTAAGTTTGTTACTCTTACCCAGAATAGTCCACGTATTAAAACATACGTTTCAAACTGTCCGACCCATTATACCTGTTAATTTGATTTTGCCTTTCCATCGTGTCCTAGACATCTACTTTCCTGTCTGATCCTTCACTTATTGACCTGGTGGTCCAGTTCCAAGTCCCCTGCAAAACCAATGTAATGCCCTGGTTAAGATTTCTACTGTTACGCTGAAAAGGATGCAGCTTCCATTCTTGTGGGAAGGCTCGTGGGAGCGTGGAAGGAGAGAAATGGAGAGAACTTATGGAAAACCTTGTCTGGTCATGCTGTGTTCAGAGCTGCTTTTGAGAAGGTGAGAATTCCTCCTAAGCAGGATGTTGAGCAGAGAGGAGGGACTGTGTGGTACATCCAGTCTAAACCTGCCATATTACATCCTGGAGGAGCAGCTAGAGTGACAGGAACCCCTTAATTTGCCGGAATGGCCAGCCAGGTGGATGCTCCTGGTGATTAGGAAGAAAATTCACACTGACCTGCAGCAGTGCTAGTGATACCTGAACCTGAGGAAACTTCGGATGTGTATGCAAACAGGATGACTGATTAGAATGCACACTTCAGGAAGGGATGTGACCCTCAGATGTGAGCTGCCGATTGCCCCTCTTCTTCCTGTGATGGTAGTGTCTAGTTTTCCAGGGGAAACAGAAGAGAAACAGTCTCCTAGATCAAGGAAGTCGACACCGATGCCTGAGGAATGGAAAAGGAGATTAACTGAGAAGGTGTCCCCTATCACTACTGTACTACCTGACTTTACCCTTCCCTGCTGAGCCTCAGAGCTGGACACAGTTCCAGTAGCCTTGCTGCTGCTGCTGTGCCCTGATCGGTCTTCACCTCTTCAAAAGTCTCATCGTGTCTTCTGCCACGAAGAGGTGGTCAGAGGATGATCCTGAGTACATCCAGCTCCTGGTCAGTCTGGAGCCAAAGTAGGGTGGACTTAGTAATGTAGTAATCAGGGAAATCGTCAGATATCCTGAATTCCCACATTTGACAGGAGGAGCTTTCCATCCTGACTACTCTATACTTTAAAAATAAAGCTTACCTCTTCTTATCTGTGCTCCCGCCTGTTCTTGCTGAAGCCTGTGAGCCAAAGCCTTCCCCCTCTATCACTTACACGCTCCAATAGCCCGAGGGAAGAAGCTGCTTCCCATCCTGACTGTTCTTGTCTTTATACATTGGAATCTCCTGCCTGATGGTAGATTGACAAGGAGAATGCTGGATGGATTTACCTCACATTAAATCTACCCAATGACTTGGCCTCCACGCCCATCTATTCTGAGGCTGTGCATCACAGACTCTCCCACTGTAGAAGACATCCACTCCCCATCCATTCTATCTAGACCTTTCAATACATAATAGGTTTCAGTGAGATCCCCTTTCATTCTTATAAACTTCAGAGAGTGCCAGCCACAGCCATCAAATGATCCTCATACATTAACCCTTTCACCTCCGGGATCATTCTCCTGAACTTTCTCTGGACTGTCTCCAATGCCAGCACATCCTTTCTTAGATAAGGCAGAAATTTCTTTAGCCAGAGGGTGGTGAATTTGTGGAATTTTTTCTCATAGGCAGCTGTGGAGGGCAGGTTGTTGGGTGTTTTTAAGACAGAGGTTGATAGATTCTTGATTGGACACGGCATCAAAGGTTATGGGGAGAAGTCTGGGGAATTGGGTTGAGGAGAAAAAAGGATCAGTCATGATTGAATGTTGGAGCAGACTCGATGAGCCAAATGGCCTAATTATCTGCTGTGTCTTACAGTCTTATGGTCTGAAACTGCTCAAAATACTCTGAATGTGTTCTGACCAGTGCCTTAGAAAGCTTCAGCTTTATAACAAATTCTGCTGGGTAAGTTTGTATCAATTTGAGTTTTGAAGTGTGAGAAGATGGTGATAGGTACCCCCCGGAGAGGTTGACTTATACAGCACCGGGAGAACAGGGTGTGATCTGTACAGCCCTGGGAAGTTATGTCACTGCTTTATGCACCTGGGTTGGGTTTTGTGTTTTGCAAGGAGCACTGGTGAACTGGTGAACCCTGTTAACGTCATGAGGGCATGACTTTTATTTGGTGGGGGGAGAGTGTACGGGGTCTCTTTTTTGTATGTGATAGGTATGCCTGAACTAACTTCAGTAAACCTGGGTATTGAAATATTTTCTTTTCTGCGGGAAGAATACGAGCCATCTACAACCACCCTTTGCCTTCTGTGGGCAAGCCAATTCTGGATCCACAAAGCAAGGTCTCCTTGGATCCCATGCCTCCTTACTTTCTGAATGATCTTGCATGGGAAACCTTATCAAATGCCTTACTGAAATCCGTATACACTACATCTACTGCTCAATATGTTTTGTTACATCCTTAAAGAATTCAATCAGGCTTGAAGGCATGACCTGCCCTTGACCAAGCCATGCTGACTACCTCCAATGAAATTATGTTTCTCCAAATGTTCAAAATCCTGCCTCTCAGGATCTTCAACAACTTGCCCACCACTGAAGACTCACTGATCTATAATTTCCTGGGTTATCTCGTCTCCCTTTCTTGAACAAGGGAACAATATTTGCATCTGTTTAATCCTCCAGTACTTCTCCCATCTCTATCGCTGATGCCATCTCCTCCTTCACTTCCCACAGTAGCCTGGGGTATATCTCATCCGGTCCTGGTGACTTTCCTAACTTAATGGTTTTCAAAAGCTCCAGTACATCCTCTTTCTTAATGTTTGTATAGTCAAATGTTTCAGTCCGCTATAAGTCATCCCCAGAAATGCCAAGGTCTTTTGTCTTTTTCACTGGTGAATACTGAAGCAAAGTGTTCATTAGGTACCTCCGCTACCTTCTCTGACTCCATGCACACATTCCCAATCTCGCACCTGATGGGTCCTATTCTCACACGGCTCATCCTTTTGCTCTTCACATATTATAGGATGCCCTGGGGTTTTCCTTAATCCTGCTCACCAAGGCCTTCTCATGGCTCCTTCTAGCTCTCCTAATTTTATTCTTAAGTTCCTTCCTGTCAGTCTTTTATCTTTCTGGAACTCTATCAGTGCCTAGTTTCTTGAATCTTTCATAAGGTTTTCTTTTCTTCTTAACTATATTTTCCACATCCTTTCTACAGCATGGTTCTTTTACCCTACCATCTTTTCCCTGCATCAGTGGAACATACTTCTGCAGAATGTCATGCAAACATTCCCTGAACAGTTGCCACATTTCTGTCGTGCATTTCCCTGAGAACATCTGCTCCCAATTTATGCTTCCAAGTTCCTGCCTAACAGTATCATATTTCCCCCTACCCCACTAAATGCTTTCCAAATTGTCTGCTCCTATCCCTCTCCAGCATAATGGTAAAGGAAATAGAGTTGTGATCACTATGCAAAGTGTAAAGGGGCTTGAGGGTTCTTGTGCAGAACATCTAAAGGTTAATTGCAGGTAAAGTCAGTGGTGAGGAAGGCAAATGCAATGTTAGCAATCATTTCAAGGGGTCAAGATTACAAGAGCAAGGATGTGATGCTGAGGCTTTTTAGAGCACTGGTGAGGCCTCACCTTGAGTATTGTGAACAGTTTTGGGCTGCTTATCTAAGAAAAGATGTGCTGGCACTGGAGAGGATTCACAGAAGGTTCACAAGGATCATTCCAGGTATGAAAGGGTTATTATATGAAGAATGTTTGATAGCCCTGTGTGTGTACTCACTGGAATTTAGAAGGATGAGGAGGGGGGTTAGGAAGGATCTCATTGAAACCCTTTGAATGCTGAAAGGCCTGGACAGAGTAGATGTGGAAAGGATTTTGCCCATGGTGGGAGAGTCTAGAACAAGAGGGCACAAACTCAGGTTTCCAGCATCTGCGGAATTCCTGTTGTTCAGGTTAAAAGGGTGTCCATTTAAAACAGAGGAGCTGAGAAGTTTCTTTAGCCAGAGGGTGGTGAATTTGTGGAACTTATTACCACAGGCAGCTGTGGTGACCAGGTCATTGGGTGTATTTAAGGCAGAGCTTGGTAGGTTTAGCTAGGTGAGCACTATGTTCAGCATGGACTGGTTGGATGAAATAGAATATTTCCATGTAATATTGTCATGACTCTATACTCTCACAGTAAACCCAAGGATGTGCACACATCGGATCCGTGGCAACTCACAAATAAGAAGTGTTCACAGACAGCTATGCCCTGATAGGAACATTGTGTTGTTCTCTTACAATGAAAATTACTTTTAAATCTCGACCGGACAAAGTTCTTCCAGAAGAACGCCTTTGACCACAGGGCCATCAGGCAGTGGTTGGCATGTAATGTCCTTCAGGCACTGCAGGAGAAGGACGTGATGGACACAGTGGGGTGGTTCCATGAGCCGATCATCCATTTCATCTGGCAAAATGTCTCATCACCAGATCTCACCATCAGGCACCAGGACCTCGCCTGGCTGGCGGTGAGAGGGGCCCTCCCAGTCAGATCCCTCCTATATGCCCGGAATGTCGTCTCCACACCTCACTGCCCACGGGAGGACTGCAGTGAGGAGGAGTCTCTGACCCACCTCTTTGCACACTGTCAGTTCACAGAGAGGGTGTGGAGGAGAATGGACGGACTAGTGTCACGTTTCATACCCTGCAGCTGCATAACAGAGGACTCTCTGATCTACGGGCTGTTCTCAGGGACGCACATGGAGACCAACATCCGGTGCTGCTGGCAGGTCATCAACTTGGTGAAAGATGCTCTTTGGTCGGCCCGAAACTTGATGATCTACCAGCACATGGAGATGTCCGTGGGAGAATGCTGCCGACTGGCACATTCTCGGCTGCAGGAGTACGTGCTGAGGGACGCACTGAAACTTGGTGCAGCCAGTGCAAGGGCCCGGTGGAGAAGGACCACGGTATAGGCTTCTTCACCCATGGGAGTGGGAGGGATCGGGTGGTGGAGAGTATACCCCTCAACAATGATGTAGTAAGGTGAACAACTGGAGTGCCATTTGGGTAGCTATATGTATGGATATGTACAGACCATAATAGAAACGTATGTTAAGGATGGAAAGTTATTGAATGGTTTATTGTATATAATTTTATTTCTGATTAAAGTATATTTTGAAATTTGAAAAAAATTGTCCTATGTTCCAGGGATATGCCTCACCTATTATTTCAGGGTATAAAATTATTCCACAGTTGAGTTAAAATTCTTGCATGCTTGTAATTGAGAATTACTCTCTTCTTGCTGTTGCCATCAGGAAAGAGCCTTATGTCCCATGCCAGGAGGTTCAGGAACAGTATTACCCATCAACCATCAGGCATCTAAGCCAGTGTGGATACCTTCTCTCACCTCAACACAGAACTGTTCCACAACCTGTGGACTCATTTTCAAGGATTCTACAACTCATGGTTAAGGGACTTATTGGGTAGTAGTTGAAGGGGCTTATTCGACCTGGAGGTCTGTAATTAATAGTGTTCTGCAGGGATTTGTGCTTGGACCTCTGCTGTTTGTGATGTACATAAATGACCTGGATGAAAATGTAGCTGGGTGGGTTCGTAACTTTGCAGAGGAGATCAAGAATCGTGGAGTTGTAGGTAGTGCAGAAGACTGGCAGATCTAGATCAGTTGCAGATATGGGCAGAGAAATGGCAGATGGAGTTCAACCCAGATAAATGTGAGGTGTTGCACCTTCGTAGGGCAAATGCAAGGAGACATACACTGTTAAGGGCAAGATTCTTAACAGTGTTACTGAGCAGAAAGATCTTTGGATCTAAGTTTATAGCTCCTTGAAAGTGGCAACACAGGTTGATAAGATGGCTTAAGGAAGACTTCCAGTTTAAGATGGCGCTACTGAGGTTGTGCGACAACTTACTGGTAGCTCAGAACAGAAGAAGTATGACTAATATCATTTATAACACTTTTTATGAGGCAAATTGTGGTATGCTATGACCACAGGCAATGAAGAGGAATATCATTTATAGCATTTTTTATGAGGTAAATTGTACTATCACCGCAAGCAATGAAGAGGCAAGTGGAAGCAAAGGGACAAGCCGTGCAAAGGTAGGGCACAACGTGTATGAGGAAATTTCGGAGATGGAGTTGGAGTGAGCGATTTGAAACGAGGTTGAGAATGGCTTTGGGCTGGGCAACGAGGTCCAGGGCCTGGCGGGGCATGACCTATTTGGATGACTTAAACACTGGCCCAGAGAGACTGGAGAGACAGTGTGCTGGGACTGGATGCAAAGGTGGGGCTGATTTCGTTCCCTCTCCAGCAATATTCACTCCTCTCTCCGCAGTGTTGAAGTCTCTCTGTCTTACTGACAGCAGTGGGGTCCTTGCCAACCAAGACAAAAATGAGCTCAACAGTTGGGTGGAGAAGTAGCCTAATGAATTCAATGCAGACAAGTGAGGTAATGCACTTTCGGAGTCAAGTTCTGATAGGACGTATAGAGTGAACGGCAGGGACCTAAGGAACAATGATGTACAGAGAGACCTTTTGCGTGGACGTCTATAGATCCCTGAAAGTGGATAGGGTTGTGCAGAAACCATTTGGTATGCTTACCTTCATAGGTAAAAGCATTAAACAAGAATTGGGATGTCATTTTACAAGCTCCACCAAATATTGTCTGGACCACACTTGAAGTAGTATCAGTAGTTCTGATCACCACCTTACAGGAAGGATGTGGGGTATTTCTGCACTCTCTTCACTCATGTAAAACCAAAGAATTCTATGTCTGGTCGTGAATAAATTTAAACTGAAAATTAGAGCTCTTATAGTGGCAAGTGCAGAGGACTCGAAACTTTTAGTACCAAAGGACCGAAAAGTTCGCAAGAAGAAAGAAAACTAATTGAGAGAAAACTTGCCTGTAATAACAAAACAGGCATATATATAACTAGCAAGAATATAGTTACAGGATCTCTGAAGAAATGTTGCTGGTGAGTTAGTACCAGAAAACAAAAGAATGGGAATTAAGATATATTAAACGCTTGCAACAGATTTCACGAAGGCCGCTGTAAATATCACAAAGATGGCAGATGTGCAAACACAAACAAAAGACCAGATAACATAGGAGGTGAATTAGGCCATTTAGCCCATCGAATCTGCTCTGTCATTCCAACGTGGTTAATTTATTCTTCTCATCCCCATTCTACTGCTATCTCCACATAACTTTTGACGTCCTAACAAATTAAGAACCTATCATCCTCACTTTAAATATACCAAATGACTTGACTTCCACAACCATCTATTTTGAGACTCTGCATCGTGGACTCCCCCATTATAAAAAACATCCTCTCCACCTGCATTCTATCCAGGCCTTTCAATATGTTATAGGTTTCATTCTTCTAAACTTCAGAACGTAAAGGCCCAGAGCCATCAAACGATTATCATACATTAATCCTTTCATTCCTGAGATCATTGTCATGAACCTGCTCTGGACCCACTCTGACACCTGCACATCCTTTCTTAGATAAGGCATCCAGAACTGCTCACAATACCCCAAGTGCAGTCTGACCAAACACTGTGGGTAAGTTTGTATCAGCTTAAGTTTTGAAGCGTAAACGAATGTTGGTAGGTATGTCTGAACTAACCTCACTGAAACTGGGTATTGAAATGTATTCTTTTCTGTGGGGAAATCATGTCTCTCAAAGCTGATTGGATTTTTTGAGAAAGTAAACTGATAAAAGTGATAAAGGCAGAGACGTAGATGAACTCTATGTGGATACTGGTGAAGTTTGTGACATGATCTCACATTCAGAACCAGAAACAGAATCAAGTTTAATACCACTGCGATATATCGTGAAATTTGTTGTTTTGTGGCAGCAGTACATTAAGTACATAATAATAAAATTATAAATTACTATTATAAGTATAATATATAATCTGATTTAAGATAGTGCTTGCAAACCTGTTCAACAGCTCATTGGTGGTTTCAAAGTCAAGAAATTTGACAAAAAACATTATAAATAAATTAAATTTAATAAGTAGAGCTGTGCAAAAAAAGAGAGAAAAAACTAAGATAATGTTCATGGGTTCATTATTCATTCAGAAAGCTGATGGCCAGGGGGAAGAAGCTTGAAATGTTGGGTGTGTGTCTTCAGGCTCGTGAACCTCCTCTCTGGTGGTAGCAATGGGAAGCGAACATGTTCTGAATGACGGGGTTCTTTAATGATGGATGCCGCTCTGAATGCAACATTGTAGGCTGCTGTAGAGGTTTCAGACACCAGGGATATGAGGTGTGTTGGTAACCTGGATCCAAAATTGCCTTGTTGAGAGGAGTCATAGACGGTACTGCTTTACTGTCTGACAATCTGTAACAACTAATCTACTGCAGGGATTGAGCTGGGACGCTTAATCTCTATAAATGACTTGGATGAGATGATACACTGTCCACTTAGTAAACTTACAAAAGACACAAATATTGGTGGTGGCTATGTGGTAATGTGCAAAGATTTAATCACATTCGGGCTGAAAGATTTATTTTGGTTAACACACACAAAATGCTGGAGGAACTCAGCACGCTAGGCAGCATCTATTGAAAAAAGTACAGTTGAAATTTCAGGCTGAAACCTTTTGACAGCACTGTCTCTTGCTTGTGATTTTGGTTGTTGGTCTCTATTCACCAATCCTCAGCTTTCAGCAGGAATTTAAGTTTGACCTCGGGCAAATGGAGCAGTTGTGCTACCAAGCGGCAATGGTGTGAATTGGAAGAGATGATGATGTTTTTCAACGCAAGGCCAATAGACCATAAGACATAGGAGCAGAATTAGGCCATTCAGCCCGTCAAGTCTGCTCCTGCATTCCATCATGGCCGATCCTGGATCCGACTCAACCCCATACACCAGCCTTCTCACCATAGCATATGATGCTCTGACTGATCAGGAAACTTATCAATTTTCGCTTTAAATATACCCACAGTGTTGGCCTCCACAGCTGTTTGTGGCAGGGTATTCCACAGATTCATTACTCTGGCTGAAAAATTCCTCCTTATCTCCTTCTAAAGGAAAGCCCCTCAATTTTGAGGCTGTGTTCTCTGTGTTCACCCTCATCATGTACTCTCTGAGTTTAACTGTATTACCACCTTACTTCTAGCACTGAGGTAGACTCTGGATGAGAAATTCCATTTCACATACCCGACAACTGCAAGTGCTAAGCAAGTATACAGTTATTACATTTAAAAAAAATTAGATGGTGGTGCAGACAGAATTACAGAGAGCAGGCATTTTGCTGAATATTTATTTAGTTGTCTCTGTTTATTTCTCTTTTGAAAGAAAGATCCAAAAATAAAGGTGCATGGAGACAGTTACTGGGCTACCCTGTTAGAATAGCCTGGGAGGAAGATGGGTCTCGTCAATCACTTCTTGCCAGGGCTGTCGGGGCTATTAACATCAATGGGAGCACGTGGCTTGTCTTTACCAGTTAATATTTGATGGAGGTCGTTAGCCAGTCGCATACTGATGCAGCCCATCAAGGCGCAGGGATCGGGACCTTCTCTCTGCACATTGCTGAAATAAAAGCAGTTAAACTGAACAATAAACCAATGACATTCTGTCCATCTCGCAGTGCTGGCTCCTGTGAATATACTTTCTAAATAGTAGAAGCAGCCTTATGCTCTGGAACTACCTCCCTGTAAATCTCTACCTCGTTCATTAATAATTACCACAAACATCTACTATGTTGACTCAGGCCTAAAGACAAAATAATATTCATCTGATATCTCCTTGCGGCTGATTCGAACTTAATAAATTATCTTTGGGCCAGTTTACAGAACAATTCCCAGTACAACCCCACTCCGCAGCTTGGTCCCCAAGTCCCTATAGTTATTTCCCTTTCCACTTATGAAAGTTTCTTGGAATTTTCTCCCAGAAGAAAACACATTCCAAATCACAGCAGTTTAATCTAGGGTCACAACACATACAGGTACCCCAGAATCAATGTTGGGAATCCTTTAATACCTGCGTTTCACAGCTTCATCACTGTCTGAGAAGGTGCGAAGTTGTGGGGCACTCTGATCCTGTTGGACCACTCCATCCATCTTGGAGTCCTCTAGCTCGCGCAGGGACGAGAAAGGCTCAGAGCCTGACAATGCCTGCTCACTGGGTTTAGAGAAATGAGAACGAGGAGAGGTGATGTCAGATTCATCTGTCACACATTCACCCTGCAGTACAGAACATCTCACTAGGAAGTGCGGAGAAATCTTAGCCTCATATCACTCTAACCTGGAGAGAGACCATCTGAGTTAAACTCACTCTTTGTCAGAGTGTGATCCATTAGCTTGATTTTCTTCTGGTCCTGAATTATTTTGAATGAGTTTTCATCCTAGTCTTGAGTTCAACCTGAAGCCTTGCTGCTGTTTAGATTAACCATGGCTGATTCCTCACAAGTATTTATGTTGGTAGGTCTTTCCCTCATGCTCCTGATGCTCCCTTTTAAAGATGTGATGACTTTAAATTGCTGCTGATGGGAAATGGAGGTTACGAAATGTACAGTGACAGCCTACCTGTTGATTTCATCTCCGAACTGTGCTTCACCAAGATTTCCAATGTTAAAGCAGACGAGAGCAACAACAGCAAATATCATCATCTTGATCTTCTGATCTGGAAATGCAAAGAGTGCAGAATTAGTCACATTGTTGTCGCTCCATGTTGTGCTGAGGATAGGAATCAAACGGTGGTGTGAGTGGGGTTGCCAACAGCGCAGGGAACATTGCTGCACCTCTGCATGCTCAACTCCTTGGTCTTTTAGAGATGCTCTGCAAGTCTCTGGTTAGACTCACCCCGTAACCCACCAAGGCAAGGACAAATAGAGCAGAAATGCTCAACTCCACCATGCAGTTTCCCTTCCAAGAGAAAAGCTGTCCCAGCCTGGTGATTCACAGCTTGGCTATACTGAGGTACATTTGATTTCCTCATTATCACTGAACAATTGTCCAGCTGAAAGGCTGGCGAAGTGCGATCTCCACAGAAAAGGAAAAGAAAGCTCAAGTGAGCTTCATTTCTGAATCATCCACCATTATTGCAGTGAGTTCTCACGGGAGCTGAGGATTCATTGAGGCATCTCAGACACAGACATAAACACCACAAACACATTTTAACCATTCAAGTAAAAGGGAAACACTAAGTACCTACCTGCTCAGTGTGACCCAGTGATTTGGACTTCAGAGAATCAGAGTTATTCCGCACAATAACCAGCTTCACTACTGGACTCCACTGAGTCTGCTGATGTGTGTTGGTGCTTAAGACCTTTATGTCTTTGAAAAGGGGCATGGACTGTCTCCATGCCTCACTAACTCATCTTCTTGCCAAGAATTTGTCTGTACCTGTTATAAGAAGCAGTATTCACAACAAGCAGAATATCTCACCCACCAAATGCACTGTGCTGCATCTCCACTGCAGCAATACCAGAGTAAAACAGAGGTGAGGGAGGGAGGTGCTGGAGGCAAGGACAATGGAAAGAATAACAAACACATAGAAACTGGTATGAAAACACCAATGTTCTCTTCTTGCTGCTGCCAACAGGAAGGAGATACAGGAGCTTCAGGTCCCACACTAACAGGTTCACAAGAAGTTATTTCCCCTCAACCATCAGGGCTCATGAACCAGGGAGGACAACTTCATTCAATTCTGCTCATCCCAGCACTGAAGTGAGTCGACATCCTCTGGTCCACTGTCAAGAACCTATGACAGATGGTCTGAATATTCATTGCTTATGGCATGAATATGGATATGCAAAGTCCAGCTCTCTCTTTTTTTTAACTGTGTTGGACATGTTCTGGGACCATGAGAGTTTGTTTGATGTGCTGAGAGGAGTTTGAAACTGCTCACAGTTTCCACTAATGTAAACGGGGGTGTGAGTGGACGGAGTTCTCCTGAAGTTGACAACCATCTCCTTTGATAACAAAACAATGAGAAAATGTGCAGATGCTGGAATTTCAAGCAACACACACAAGATGCTGGTAGAACACAGCAGGCCAGGCAGCATCTATAGGAAGAGGTACAGTTGACGTTTCAGGCCGAGACCCTTCGTCAGGACTGGCGAAGGGTCTCGACCCGAAACGCCTGCTGTGTTCTACCAGCGTTTTGAAAGTATTCCTTTGATAAAAAAATTACTTTAAACATTGAACTTTGAAGGGAAAGAATGAAGCAGTTGGACAAATGTAGGGTGTGAAAGAACAATATCGCAAAACGAATGAGAAGCGAGAGGTCAGGAAGAGATTAATTAAAGCATCAATTGGTCAAAAGCCAGAGTGTGAAGTGGATCCCTGCTTGGTGAAGTAGGCTGTGGACGGATCAGATCCTTGGCAACTCACAGCTAAGGAAATGTTCTCCCAGACAGGGAGGCACCCAAGGGAATATGGCGTTATTCCCGCTGAGAGACAAATTATTGGCAAATGTCATCAGAACAAATTGTCATCTCTGGTAAGAACTTTCTTCACCAATTACAAATTTCAGAGTAAAATTTTAATTTATATTTGGGTTAAAATTCTATTTTCCTTTTAATTGGAGATTGAGCTAGTATTGAGAATAAATCAGCAGGGTTTATTGTGGACTGGAGTTGCAGATGGATTTCAACCCAGATAAGTGTGAGGTGTTTCACCTCTGAGGGCAAATGCAAGGAGACAGCTCACTGTTAGTGCAAGGTCCTGTCCCGTGTTGCTGAGCAGAGAGATCTTGGGATCCAAGTTCATTTCTCCTTAAATGAACTCCTTAAATGAAGCTGAACCATGTCTACGCCCACCTGGACAAGCCAGCGCGCACTGTGAGGGTCATGTTTTTTAACTTCTCCAGTGCATTCAACACCAGTCGCCCTGCTCTGATCCGCCTGGCTGGTCCTGGACTTATCTCCTGACATAATTTACATATTACTATTTAACTATTTATGGTTTTATTACTATTTAATTATTTATGGTGCAACTGTAACGAAAACCAGTTTCGGGATCAATAAAGTATGAATATGACTATGACTATGACTATGACTAAATTGGCTACACAGGTTGATAAGGTGTTTAAGAAGGCTTATGGAATTCTTGCTTTTATTAGACAAGGCATTGAGTTCAAACGTCAAGAGGTTATGTTGCAACTTAACTATAAAACTGGTAGGCTACATCTGGAGTATTGCACAGCATTCTGGTTGCCCCGCTATAGGAAGGAAGTTGAGGTTTTGGAGAGGGTGCAGAAGAAGTTTACCAAGATGCTGTCACGTTTGGAGGGTATGTGCTATCACGAGACCCATGACCATGTGGCTAGGCATAGCTCAAATACCATCTATAAATTTGCTGACGATGTAACCCTTGTTGTTAGAATCTCAGATGGAGACAAGAGGACATACAAGAGTGAGATGTCAACTAGTGGAGTGGTGTCACAGGAACAACCTGGCACTTAACGTCAGTAAGACAAAAGAGCTGATTGTGGACTTCAGGAAGGGTAAGAAGAAAGAATATATACCAATCTTCAATGAGGGATCAGAAGTGGAGAGAGTGAGCAGTTTCAAGTTCCTGTATGTCAAGATCTCTAAGGACCTAATTTGCTCCCAACATATCTCTGCAGTTATAAAGAAGGCAAGACAGTGGCTATACTTCATTAGGAGTTTGAAGAGAATTAGCGATTTGGTATGTCAACAAAACCACTCAAAATCTTCTATAGATGTACCATGGAGAGTATTCTGACAGGCTGTATCACTGTCTGGTGTGAGTTGGGGGGGCGGTGGTGGTTACTGCACAGGACTGAAAGAAGCTGCAGAGGGCTGTAAATTTAGTCATCTCCATCTTGGGCACTAGCCTGCAAAGTACCCAGGACATCTTCAAGGAGATGTGTCTCAGAAAAGCAGCATCCATTATTAGGGACCTCCAGCACCCAGGGCATGCCCTTTTCTCACAGTAGGAGGTACAGAAGCCCGAAGGCACACACTCAGCAATTCAGGAACAGCTTCTTCCTCTCTGCCATCCATTTTCTAAATGGATATTGAACCCGTGAACACTACCTCATATTTTAAAAATATATTATTTCTATTTTTGCACAGTTTTAATTTATTCAATATGTGTATACTGTACAGTAATTGATTGATTTATTTATTTCTTCTTCTTCTATATTATGTATTGCATTGAACTGGGGCTGCTAAGTTAACAAATTTCATGACGCATGTCGTTGATGATAAACCTGATTCTGATTCTGATTCTGAAACCCGGGTTGTTTTCTCTGGAATGCTGGAGGCCGAGGGGAGATCTGATGGAGGTTTACAAGATTGTGACATGCATAGATAGAGTGGACAGAGAGTATCTGTTTCCTGGGGTTGAAATGTTCAATACATCGCATTGTATTGAAGGTGAGAAGCAGAAGTTTGAAGAGGAGTGTGAGGAATAAGTTTTTTACTCTGAGAGTGGAGGATGCCTGGATTGCACTGCCCGGTATGGTTGTAGAGGCAAATATATTAGAGGCTTTTAAGAGATATTTGGATAGGCACATGGATGTGAGGAAAATGGAAGGAAATGGACATGGTATAGGTAGGAGGGATTAATGTTTGGCGGTAATTGTTTTGCTTTTCAACTTAATTGGCGGCCAGCTGGTAGCACAATGGCATCAGCACCGGACTCCGGAGCAAAGACTCCCGAGTTCGAATCCAAGTCGGGCCACCACCCGAGCACGTCTTCCATCCGCGCCGGGTTGAGCATCGAGCTAGCCACTCAGCTTCGTAAAAAAAAAAAGGGTTGAGTCATATCGTGACCAAGTTAATCCTGAAGGAGACCAATCCTGTCACTACACACCAGACAAGAATGGCTGACTGTCTGGTGTGACATGCTAAAAACAAAAGTCTAAAAAACTTAGTTGGCACAACGTTGCAGGCCAAATGGCCTATTACTGTGCTGTTCCGCTCTTTCTATGTTCTATGAATCACAATACTGTCAAAGTTCAATGTAACTTTATTGTCAAAGTACCTATAGTACATGTCACCATATACAATCCTGAGATTCATCTTCTTGTGGGCATTCACAATAGATGCAAACAAAACATGGAACAGTAATAGTAAATAAATGAGCGATAAATACTGAAGGCATTTTGAAAGTGATTGTGGGAACAGTTCAGTATTAAGATGAGTGAAGTTATCCCTCAGGTTCAAGAGCCTGATAGTTGAGGGTTAATAACCTCTGAAGCTGCTGTACCTTTTACCTGATGAATGCACAATCTGGGTGGTGGGGGTCTTTGTGTTGGGCACGTGGCCAAGTGGTTAAGGTGCTCGTCTAGTTATTTCAAGGTCGCTGGTTCGAGCCTCAGCTATGTCAGCATGTTTGTGTCCTTGAGCAAGGCACTTAACCACACATTGCTCTAGTGTCTGTGTGAGGAGTGGCACCCCACACAGACTTCCAATCTGCACCTTGTCAGGCATGAAAATGCCCGACGCAGGCCTCTCATGGTCTGAGTCGACGTTCCCTCCCTCTGAAGATAGATGCTACTTTCCTGCAACAGTGCTCTGTGTAGATGTGCTCTGTCGTGAGGGCTTTACTCGTGATGGGCTGGGCTGTATCCACTGCTTTTTGAAGGCTTTTCCATGCAAGAGCATTGGTGTTTCCATCCCAGGCTATAATGGTCAACCTGTCACCACCACACATATTTAGAAACTTGTCAATCTTTCGGATGACATGCTACATATTTTCAAATGTCTGAGAAAGTAAAGATGCTTGTTGAGCCTTTTTTGTAATGGCACTTGTGTGCTGGACCCAGGACTGATACTCTGAAATGATATCACCAGGGAATAAATGTTGCTTTGCCCCCCTCCCCAATGAGGATTGGCTCTTCGACTTCTGGATTCCTCCTCCTGAAGTCAATAATCAGCTCCTCGGTCTTGCGGACATCAAATGAGAGGTTGTTGTTGTAGCACCATTCAGCCGGATTTTCAATATCTCTCCATCACCGCTTTTGCTTCAACCAATGGCAGTGGTGTCATTATCAAACTGAAAAATGGCATTGGAGCTGTTCTTTGCCACGCAAGTATAAAGTGGGTAGAGAGGGGGCTGAGCACACAGCCTTGTAGTGTACCTGTGTAGAACTTCTCTATCATTCTTGCTGTCTCTGGTCCTTTTTCCTCCCTCTCACTCTCTCTCTCTTTAGCTCCCTTCACCTCAGCAGCCTGTCTATTTGTAGATAAGATCTTGACTTGGAGGCATTTTTCCCACAATGACAGCACTTCAAGATTTATGGATGATACTCGCATCTAATGGTACCTGCTGAACCGTGTCTACGCCCACCTGGACAAGCCAGCGAGCACAGTGAGGGTCGTGGTTTTTGACTTCTCCAGTGCGTTCCACCCTGCTCTGCTGGGGGAGAAGCTGACAGCAATGCAGGTGGATGCTTTCCTGCTGTCATGGATTCTTGATTACCTGACTGGCAGACCACAGTACGTGTGCTTGCAACACTGTGTGTCTGACAGAGTGATCAGCAGCACTGGGGCTCCACAGGGGCTGTCTTGTCTCCCTTTCTCTTCACTATTTACACCTCGGACTTCAAATACTGCACAGAGTCTTGTCATCTTCAGAAGTTTTCGGATGACTCTGCCATAGTTGGATGCATCAGCAACGGAGATGAGGCTGAGTACAGGGCTACGGTAGGAAACTTTGTCACATGGGGTGAGCAGAATTATCTACAGTTTAATGTGAAAAAGACAAAGGAGCTGGTGGTGGACCTGAGGAAAGCTAAGGTACTGGTGACCCCTGTTTCCATCCGGGGGTTAGTGTGGACATGGTGGAGGATTACAAATACCTGGGGATACGAATTGACAATGAACTGGACTGGTCAAAGAAGACTGAGGCTGTGTACAAGAAGGGTCAGAGCCGTCTCTATTTCCTGAGGAGACTGAGGTCCTTTAACATCTGCCGGACTATGCTGAGGATGTTCTACGAGTCTGTGGTGGCCAGTGCGATCATGTTTGCTGTTGTGTGCTGGGGCAGCAGGCTGAGGGTAGCAGACACCAACAGAATCAACAAACTCATTCGTAAGGCCAGTGATGTTGTGGGGATAGAACTGGACTCTCTGACGGTGGTGTCTGAAAAGAGAATGCTGTCTAAGTTGCATGCCATCTTGGTCAATGTTTCCCATCCACTACATAATGTACTGGGTGGGCACAGGAGTACATTCAGCCAGAGACTCATTCCACCGAGATGCAACACAGAGCGTCATAGGAAGTCATTCCTGCCTGTGGCCATCAAACTTTACAACTCCCCCCTTGGAGGGTCAGACTCTCTGAGCCAATAGGCTGGTCCTGGACTTATTTGGTCCTGGACTTATTTCCTGCATAAATAATTTACATATTACTATTGAACTATTTATGGTTTTATTATTATTTACTATTTATGGTGCAACTGTAACGAAAGCCAATTTCCCCCGGGATCAATAAAGTATGACTATGAGTATGACTATTCGAATGGAATGACATTCCGGTCATCTAGGCATGGTCAAAATGAAAAAGTTGCCTCGAAGCTTTGGTGGCCTGGGATAGATCAGCAGAATAAGCAGCATACTCTGAAACCAACAGAAAGGTGCTCAGAGCTGTCAGAACCACTTCCTGAAGTCCCAGAGTCAAATCCCACTGTAGGGTAATGGGTGGAAATGTGCGTAATTCACAACCACCAACGTTGAGTTGGGGTTCACTTTAAGAGTCTGGTCTGACGTGACGATATATTTACATGAAGTCTGTTACCACAATTTATGTTCTACATCTGGAGGATAATAAATGAGTTTTCATGGTTTCCTTAAAACTTAAAATGTCTCATGCTGTTTTATTGGCAAAAACCTGCACTAGAGACTCCGATACTCCAGGACAATTCCAGAGTTATTCAACATGACGGCCGACGCGGTCACTTCGAAACTGCCGAAGATTTGGGAGCAAAGTGCTGTTGCTTGGTTTGTACAAGCCAAGGCCCAATCACGCTGTAAGAAATCTCCGTGAACAACACCAGATATTACTACATAATAGTAGGAAAGATACGTCGCATCCGGAGTTTCTGCGGTAAGTGGACGATTTCCGTCCATGCCTCTCTGATGTAGTGGAGAACTGCATATGAGGCAAGTTACAGTAGTAGTTTGCCATTTCTTTCTGCCGGGTGAGAGATCACCAACTCGTAACGGATGGAATGCGTGCGGGGGAGCCGGCTGGATTCGAATTCAGGACCTTTCGTCCTGAAGCCCGGCACTGATGCCACTATGCTGCCAGCTGGGTCACTTAGTAATTTCACAGCATTGAGAGTGATGAGTTTGATTGAACACCCAAATGAACACGATATCGATCACTGAAAAGACTGCACTCAGCCAAGCAGAGATATTTAATTCCTTCTCCTTTTCCTGTCTCATAAGCCTGGTCACCCACGGCTGCGAAACAGACCCGTGGGTCTGTGCTTTTACCATGCTCGCTTTGGTGCGAACGTTGGGAAGTGCTAACCACCTTGCTGCTTAGACAATGCATCCACATCGGGATATCAGAGGTGAACACTGTGGGTTACAGCTGCCAGGGTTGTCTACCGTTCATTACGGACGCCCTTTCAGGGTGAAGCTTCTTATGTGACACGGGTGCTCAGTGAGTGTGCTCCCAGCATCACCTATTGATGAGAAGGCAAAGAGTAACAAAACCTCGCTACAGGCCGCCAACCACAACAGGAGCCTGATGTTCAGGACATGATGGGTGACACTCTGCTTCAGTGGATGATGCTACACATTGGACTTCATCCTGGCTAAAGTGGCAACACCTCTGCTCAGCACAGATTACCTGTGTGCTAAGGACTGCTCGTTGATTTTCAGAACTGTCAAACTGTGGATGTCAAGGGCTCTGGTTCATTATCCTAAACACGAAATACTCTGCAGCAGCTGCTGGAGTCAAAGTAACACTCACAATACGCTGGAGGAACTCAGCAGGTCGGGCAGCGTCCTTGGAAACGATCAGTCTACGTTTCGGGTCGGAACCCTTCATCAGGACTGAAGAGGGAAGGGGCAGAGGCCCTATAAAGAAGGTGGGGGGAGGGTGGGAAGGAGAAGGCTGGTAGGTTCCGGGTGAAAAACCAGTAAGGGGAAAGATAAAGGGGTGGGGGAGGGGAAGCAGGGAGGTGATAGGCAGGAAAGGAGAAGAAGGAATAGGGGAAAACACAATGGGTGGTAGAAGGAGACGGAACCATGAGGGACGTGATAGGCAGCTGGGGGAGGGGGCAGAGTGAAATAGAGGGAAGGGGAGGGAATTACTGGAAGTTGGAGAATTCCAGGTTCATACCAAGGGGCTGGAGACCACCCAGATGGTATACGAGGTGTCACTTCTCCAACCTGAGTTTAGCCTCA
Organism: Mobula birostris; assembly: GCF_030028105.1. Lineage (NCBI taxonomy): Eukaryota > Metazoa > Chordata > Chondrichthyes > Myliobatiformes > Myliobatidae > Mobula > Mobula birostris. The sequence continues at coordinate 28,788,620 of NC_092380.1, read as the reverse complement.
TCATGGCAGCAGAGGAGGCCATGTATGGACATACCTGAATGGTTCATTATCATGCTCCCCCAGTAAGTTCCCCACGACAACTATGTCAAGCATACGGGTTCACTCGACTGCTGGATGAATTCCCAAAACTCACCAAGCCCAAATTTCAACTATAGTCTCAAAACATGGGGTTGAGCAACACATTTCCATAACTGGCCGGCAAGCGTAAATTGGACGCTGAAAAGCTGGCAACTGTGAAAGCTGAGCTTGCCAACATTGAAACCATATGGGCCCTAAGTCCAATAGTATTTGCCAGCCAAGTGACAATTACCGATGCTTTAACAGGTAGCCACCTTGATCATTACCCGATGCCATATACCCTGAACATCAGGCTCCTGTTGCGGTTGGCGGCCTCCAGCGAGGTTTTGTTGCTCTTTGCCTTCTCATCAATAGGCGATGCTGGGAGCATACTCACTTGAGCACTCACTTTAAACATTGAACTTTGAAGGGAAAGAATGAAGCAGTTGGACAAATGTAGGGTGTGAAAGAACAATATCGCAAAACGAATGAGAAGCAAGAGGTCAGGAAGAGATTAATTAAAGCATCAATTGGTCAAAAGCCAGAGTGTGAAGTGGGTCCCTGCTTGGTGAAGTAGGCTGTGGACAGATCAGATCCTTGGCAACTCACAGCTAAGGAAATGTTCTCCCAGACAGGGAGGCACCAATGGGAATATGGCGTCATTCCCACTAAGAGACAGATTATTGGCAAATGTCATCAGAACAAATTGTCATCTCTGGTAAGAACTTTCTTCACCAATTATGAATTTCAGAGTAAAATTTTAATTTATATTTGGGTTTAAATTCTATTTTCCTTTTAATTGGAGACTGAGCTGGTATTGAGAATAAGTCAGCAAGGTTTATTGTGGACTGGAGTTGCAGATAGATTTCAACCCAGGTAAGTGTGAGGTGTTGCACCTCTGGAGGGCAAATGCAAGGAGACAGCTCACTGTTAGTGCAAGGTCCTGTCCCGTGTTGCTGAGCAGAGAGATCTTGGGATCCAAGTTCATCGTTCCTTAAATTAGCTACACAGGTTGATAAGGCATTTAAGTAGGCTTATGGAATGCTTGCTTCTATTAGTCAAGGCATTGAGTTCAAAAGTCAAGAGGTTATGTTGCAAATTTATAAAACTGGTGGGCCACATCTAGAGTATTGCATAGCATTCTGGTTTCCCCACTATAGGAAGGATGTTGAGGTTTTGGAGAGGGTGCAGAAGAGGTTTACCAAGATGCTGTCAAGTTTAGAGGACATGTGCTATCACGAGACCCATGACCATGTGGCTAGGCATAGCTCAAATGCCATCTATACATTTGCTGACGATGCAACCCTTGTTGGTAGAATCTCAGATGGAGACAAGAGGGCGTACTGGGGTGAGATGTCAACTAGTGGAGTGGTGTCACAGGAACAACCTGGCACTCAACATCAGTAAGACAAAAGAGCTGATTGTGGACTTCAGGAAGAGTAAGAAGAAGGAATATATACCAATCTTCATAGAGCGATCAGAAGTGGAGAGAGTGAGCAGTTTCGAGTTCCTGTATGTCAAGATCTCTCAGGACCTAACTTGCTCCCAACATATCGATGCAGTTATAAAGGAGACAAGACAGAAGTATACTTCATTCGGAGTTTTAAGAGATTTAGAAATTTGGTATGTCAACGTAAACACTCAAAATCTTCTGTAGATGTACCATGGAGAGCATTCTGACAGGCTGTATCACTGTCTGGTATTGGCGGGGGGGCGGGGTGGTGTGCTACTGCACAGGGCTGAAAAAAGCTGCAGCGGGCTGTAAATTTAGTCAGCTGCATCTTGGGTACTAGCCTGCAAAGTACCCAGGACATCTTCAAGGAGATGTGTCTCCGAAAGGCAGCGTCCATTATTAAGGACCTCCAGCGCCCAGGGCATGCCCTTTTCTCATTGTTACCTCAAGTAGGAGGTACAGAAGCCTGAAGGCCCACACTCAGTGATTCAGGAACAGCTTCTTCCCCTCTGCCATTCATGTCCTAAATGGATATTGAACCCGTGAACACCACCTCATTTTTAAAATATATATTATTTCTGTTTTTGCACAGTTTTAATCTATTCACTATATGGATACTTTACTGTAATTGACTGATTTATTTATTTCTTCTTCTTCTTCTATATTATGTATTGCACTGAACTGGGGCTGCTTAGTTAACAAATTTCATGACGCATGTCATTGATGATAAACCTGATTCTGATTCTGATTCTGATTCTGAAACCCGGGTTGTTTTCTCTGGAATGCTGGAGGCCGAGGGGAGATCTGATGGAGGTTTACAAGATTGTGACATGCATAGATAGAGTGGACAGAGAGTATCTGTTTCCTGGGGTTGAAATGTCCAATACATTGCATTGTATTGAAGGTGAGAAGCGGAAGTTTGAAGAGGAGTGTGAGGAATAAGTTTTTTACTCTGAGAGTGGAGGATGCCTGGATTGCACTGCCCGGTATGGTTGTAGAGGCAAATATATTAGAGGCTTTTAAGAGATATTTGGATAGGCACATGGATGTAAGGAAGATGGAGGGAAATGGACATGGTATAGGTAGGAGGGATTAGTGTTTGGCGGTAATTGTTTTGCTTTTCAACTTAATTGGCAGCCAGCTGGTGGCGCAGTGGCATCAGCGCCGGACTCTGGAGCGAAGACTCCCGAGTTCGAATCCAAGTCAGGCCATCACCTGAGCACGTTTTCCATCCGTGCCGGGTTGAGCATCAAGCTAGCCACTCAGCCTCGTAAAAGAAGAAGGTCGAGTTAGGAACGTTCATATCGTGACCCGGTTAATGTGAAAGTGGAAGGAATAATACAGAACAGTTACCTTGCTTAGTTATTTATTTATTCGCCATTAAGTTATTAGAGACCTGCAACAGGTACTAGCAGTTTTCCATTACATTTCCATCCAGTCTTCCCACTCCCTCTCGCCTTGCTCTCACTCATTATACAAGGTGAGAATGTTGCCAGTGGAAGGCTGCCCATCATTTCTTAGTAGGAAAAGGAGGACTTTTCAGATTCCCTTGTTGTGATTCCAAAAGTCTCGGATGTTCAGTGTCCAACATTAGTTTTCCTAGATTCACGTTGATCCAAGTACACGTCAATCACCAGCACCCTGCTGTATGGTACGGTTCTTAGTGACCCAGACTCAAGCCCTTAAACTCTCTCCCTGTATCTCTCCATCCTCTTCGCTAATTATTGCCATAAAGCCAAAGGATTTGCTTCTGATATCTCTGATTATACATCACGTTAAATTGAGAAGTTCGGTTGTCGAAGGAGGAACAGCAATGACTCTTCTCCAGAGCTCTGGGACCATGCCCATGGCCAACGAGGATGCAAAAAACCTCTATCAAGCCCCCAGCAATCTATTCTTTTGGATCTATTACCTGGAATAGACTCCAGGCATTTATCCACCTTAATATTCTTCTGGAGCCCCAAGACCCCACCCTTGATGAAAACAACATGACCCTGATCTCACTGACCTCCTCCTCCTCTTCCTCCTTGCAGCATAATAATGCCCAATAATTGTATAATACATCATCCACCTAGCTCTGGGCTTCTATTCCCTGCTTTATCCTCAGGTAGTCCTAACCTTGCCCAAGAAACTCTTTTGTTTGTTTTTGTATATAAAATGCTTTGGGATTCATTTTAATTTGACTCACCAAGGACATTTCAGGGCCTATTTTAGCCTTCCACATTCCCTGATACAAGCCCGTGGTATTACAGGAAAGATGCAGGCATGAATAGAAGCTTGGCTGACTCACATGAGGCGAAGAGTGGGAATAAAGGGGATTTTCTAGTCGGCTGCCAGTGACTACAGGTGTTCCATAGGCGTCAGAGTTCGGACTGCTTCTTTTCACGTTACCTGTCTATTATTTGGTTGATGGAATTGATGGCTTTGTGGCCACATTTGCACATGAGAAAAAGATAGGTGGAGGGGCAGGTAATGTGGAGGAAGTAGGAAGTCTGTTCTAGAACTTGTACAGATTAGGAGGATGGACAATGAAGCAGCAGATGGAATACAGTGTAGGAGAATATATGATCATGCACTTTGGTAGAAGAAATAAAAGTGCAGACTATTTTCTAAATGGGGAGCCAAGTCAGAAAGCAGAAGTGTGAAGAGACATTGGAGTCCTCGTACAGAATTCCCTAAAGGTTAACTTGCAGATTGAGATAGTGGTAAGGAAGGTAAATATAATGTTAGCATTCATTTTGAGAGGACTAGAATATAAAAGCAAAGATGAAACGCTTTATAAGGCATTGGTTAGTCAAAACTTGGAGTATTGTGAGCAGATTTGGGCCTCTTATCGATGGAAGGATGTGCTGGCATTGGAGAGGATCCAGGGAAGGTTCACGAGAATGATTCCAAGAATGAAACGGTTAATGTATGAGGACTGTTTAATGACGCTGGGCCTGAACTCACTGGAGTTTAGATGAACGAGTGTGGAAATCATTGAAACCTGTTGAATATTGAAAGGCCTAGATTGATTGGGTGTGGAAAGGATGTTTCCTGTAGTGGGGATTCTGGAACTAGAGGGCACAGCCTCAGAACAGACAGACTTCCACTTGGAACAGAGATAAAGAGGAAATTCTTTAGCCAGAAGGTGCTGAATTTGTGGACTTCATTGCCACAGGCATCTGTAAAGGCCAAGTCATTGGGGATATTTAAAGTGGAAATTGATATGTTCATGATTAATAAAGGTGTCAAAGGTTGCGGAGAGAAGGCAGGAAAAAGGACTTGAGAGGGACGTTAATTCAGCCATGCTGGAATGGTAAATCAGCCTCAATGGCCTAGTTGTTCTCCTGTGTTTCATGGTCTTGTCATACGGAGGTGACTGGGAATGGACCCAAGTGCAAGACACAGACACTGAAGTACTAGGGACAGGACTAGGATACATGGTGAGGGCTAGGACATGGACATTAAAACCAGGAACCCAGAACAGGACTGGACAAGAGAGCTAGGACCCCAGGCTTGGACTCTGAGCCAGAGACTGGACAAGTACCCAGTACCTGGGTCTTGTCTCTGGCTCGGACCCCAGGACTAGGCAAGAACGAGACTTAGCTGGCAGGCAGGACGAGGCTGGAGTCTTCAGGCTTGAGGTGAGGCTTGAGACTAGAGTCTTGAGGCGAGGCTTGGCTAGGGACTTGAGACGAGGCTTGAGACCAGAGGCTTGAGGCTTGGGGTCTTGAAGTTTGGGACGAGGCTTGAGGCTTGTGGTCTTGAAGCCAGGCTTGGGGTCTTGAAGCTTGGCTTGAGGCAAGGCTTGAGGTTTGGGGTCTTGAAGCTCCTCCTGGGCAGGGCGCGGTTCACCTGGACAGGGAGCGGATCACCTGGGCATGGCGCGGATCTCCACCCGATGGAGGCGAAGGACAGGAAGGGACAGAACCAATCGCAGGGTAACGGCAATCTTGCCTGACTTACCCGACGGAGGCAAGGGACAGGAAGGGACAGGACCTGCCGCAGAGTAACGGCAATCTGGCCTGGCTTACCTGACGGAGGCAAGGGACAGGAAGGGAGCTAGGTTCAGGATGGCTCCATGACAAGACTTCAGGCGAGACCAGGCAAGAGTTACCAGCAAGACAAGGAAAGGTTTCAGGCAATGCAAGGCGAGACAGGAACTTCAGGCGAGTCGAGAGTTACCAGCAAGGCAAGGCAAGGGTTCAGGCGAGGAAACAGAAGGCAGGGTGAGGGATACAAGGCGTAAGGACAAGAACAATCCAGCAGCCACGCCCTAGTCTCTGGAGGTATTTATGCAGTCAGCCCCAACGAGAATCAGCTGCCTCTATTAGTGCTCAACAGGAGCAGAAACAGGGTAGACAGGAAAACCTGGAACAAGGGTCGTTGGACCAGACCGTGAACCGGAATGTGGACTTCACGGACCGGACCATGACAGGTCTACAGTTCCCTGCTTCCTTTCTCAAATGCTCATTTTCACATTCTGAAGTCTTACATCGTCTTCATTTTCCTGCTTAACTAACGTTACAGCATCTCTCGATGGCCAAGGTTCCTGAAACTTGCCATCCTTGTCTTTCTTACTGACAGGAAATTGCCGGTGCTAAATTCTAATAATGTCTTCTTCCCTCTCTCCCTCATTGCGTTACTCCTTCTGCTTTCTCCTTTTCCCTTTCTCACTTCCTCACTTCCTCAAAACTCTCTCTTTCTCCTCCTTCTCTCAGCCTCCACCACCCGAAGGAAAGGAGACCCCACTGTGGAAATAGTACAGAACAACTTGTTCCCATCAGAGCATTGGCAACACCACTAAATGCACCAACAACATTCTCCACTAAGTCATAAGCTCCCTGTGATATGGGGATCAGGTTCTTGCCCAGTACCCCAGTAACAAGGTAAAAGAGAGTTAATGTAATCTAGTTTCATGAACGGCTGGTCAGAGTCAAAAAATTTTAAAATATAGGGATACTCTCGTCCTGTAAGCCCATTCCAGCCTTGGAAGCTGCTAGTGTCCTTGCAAAAGTGTAAACATGCTTCTGAAAAACCATAACACCATCTCAAGGCAGTCTTCGCCTCCCTCTCTCTCTTAATAACAAGGTGTCTGGTGTTGAACAACTCTCTCTCTCTCTTTTCAAAAGTACAGTTCATAAGGGTAATTCAGGACCCTGTCACAACCCCTTCCTTTTAGAAAAAAATTTGGCACAGGCAAAATTTTACTTTAAATGTAAATTACAGAGTTTAAAACAATACATGTATAATCACCAGATAACAGAGCAAAAACATGTACAATTTCTAACATAACATCTGGATAAACAATTAGGTATAATATTGTCAGTACCTTTCACATGTTTGATTTTCAGATCATATTCTTGCAATATCAGACTCCAATTTAATAACCTTCTATTCTTATCCTTCATGTTAGTTAGAAACACCAATGGATTGTGATCCGCGTAAACCACAAGTGGTCTCTGGGCAGCACAAACGTAGATTTCAAAATGTTGTAAAGCCAGAATAAGTGATAGCAACTCCTTTTCAACGGTGGAATAATTTTTCTGATGCATGTTAAATTTCTTTGAGAAATAAGCTACTGGGTATTCAATGTCATCCACACCCTTCTGTAACAATACTGCCCCAGCAGCTTCGTCACTAGCATCTGTTGCTATAGAGAATGGTTTTGAAAAATCAGGTGCTTTGAGCACAGGTTGATAACACAGGATGATTTTCAAATGTTCAAATGCCTCCTGGCAGAGATCACTCCATACAAATCTTTCACTCTTCCCTAGGTTTTTCGTTAGGGGAACAGTGATATCTGTAAAGTTCTTACAAAACTTACGATAATACCCAACCATTCCCCAAAACCTTCCCAAAGCTTTTTTTGCCTGTCGGAACAGGAACCTCAGCTACAGCTTAGAACCTTGGCCTGTACAGGAGCCAATTAGCCCTGGCCTACAACATAGCCCAGATATGTAACTGTGGCATGACCAAACTCAATTCTAGCGAGCTTTACCGTAAGATTGGCCTTGGAAAGTCTGTCAAATAGTTTTTCTACAGCCGCAATATGCTCTTCCCACGTGTCATTCCCTACAACCAGATCATCAATATAAGCCCCTGTGTTTTATAACCCTCTAATTGCAGAATTGATCATTCTTTGAAATGTCCCTGGAGCATTTTTCATCCCGAAGGATAAAACATTGTACTCATACAGTCCAGATGGTGTCACAAATGCTGATATTTCTCTGGCCCTCTCTTTTAAAGGAACAGCCCAGTATCCTTTTAACAGGTCAGTCTTTGTAAGGTATTTAGCCTTCCTCACTGTATCAATACAGTCATGCACTCCCTTTCCTTGTTCCTTCTTGTTTCCAATTTCTTGTTCAACCATTTTACTTGTTCCTAAATTCATTCTGTAAGGATGCTCTTTGATGGGCTGGGCTGAGTTTACAATGACATCATGCCCTTCAGCTGTACACCGTCTTGGAATGGCAGGGAATAAATCTTTATGCTTACTAATTAATTCCTTCAATTGTTTTTGCGGTGCAGGATTCAACTGATGGATCTTGTCAGCAATTTTTTTCAAAACAATGGAATTCTTACATCTTGTTGATACTAGTTTCAGCGGGTTAAAATGATTTTTCACCTCATTCCCAGCCTTCACGACTCCATTTGTTTTCATAACAGTCCTCCCAGGTGCCATCCTATCAAACAAGTGTTTTATTTTAATTTGAACATCTGCAAACTCTCCTTTGCAAGGTCACAAGTGTTGTTCAGTCTCTCCTAGAATTTTAAAGCATAATTAAGCACACTGACACATATTTCCAAATCAGACCACAGTTCTTTGAATAGGGTGAAAGGTCCTTTTGGCCTGTGACCAAACACAGGTTCAAATAGACTACACTTTAATGATTTTTGAATTGAATCTCCAACGGGCAAATAAGAGTAGGGGATCCCCCTCATCCCAGTTTTTCCCATTTTCACACAATATGTTTTAATCATCGTCTTAAGAGTGGAGGTGAACAGTTCCAAGGCTCACCTGGACTCGATGTGATATGCAGATGATCCAATGTGCTTTGCTCCCAGTTCTCCAACTATCCCCTGGAATGTTCTCGAAGTAAAGTTCCTACCCTGGTCAAATTGAATTTCTTTGGGCAGAGGTACCAGTGTGAAAAACTTACTGAATGCTTTTACCACAGTCTTTGTCTAGTTGTTTCCGAGAGGTACCACTTCAGGGAACCTAGACACAGCACACATAATTGTTAACACAATTATCACACTGATGACTAGCTGGAGTCTTTAGAAATGGGCTAACACAATCCACTAATACCCTAGGAAAAGGTTCACCAAAAGCAGTTATCAGTTTAAATGGTGTACTTGAATAACCTGATTAAATTGCCCCTCAATCTGGCAGGTATGGCAAGTTCTACAGAAATTGACACCATCCTTTCTTAAATTAGGCCAGTAGAATTCCTTCATAATCCTGTTCACTGTCTTTCTCACTCCAAAATGTCCACCTAAAAGCATCTTGTGGGCCAGGTTTAAAATTTCAGCCCTGTAAACCTTTGGAACCTGATGTTCAGTGGCCCAGTCTTCACTTGCAGGCACGGTGTCTGTTCTCCACTTCCTCACCAATGCCCCATCTTTAAGATAATATCCCACTGATTCATTCTGATGCTCCTCTTCTGTGAGAGCTGTTTCCTTTAAAGCCTCAGCAGACTTTCTAAACATGCTTCGGGTCACTACACAAGCAGGGTAAACATCAGTCTGTGTGAATTCTTAGCAGCGGCTTTGCTCATTAGCTGAACTGCTGAATGCACATCGTTACCTTGGAGAGGTGTCAACCTCCCCCCATTGTTTACTAAACTTAGCACTATCACCAGACTTAGAACTACTATGTGTATATTGTGACAGAGGCCAAACAATCCATTTATCTTATTTCTAAGACCTTTATTCTGACTTGTTTCCATAGCAACCTCTTTAAACAGTCCCTCAAACCATAACAATCCTTCTTCTACACAACATCATCGTGAATAACATCATAACCTTGAAGGTGTTTACCTCCAAATGTCAAAACAAATTTCAACAGAGTGGCACATACTTCCTCAGCAGGCCTTTGTCCTGCAAGCAAGGTCAAAGTTTGCACAACCAATCCAACCTTCAGAAATACTTTATTCAAAAGGCCAGAAACAACACTTTTCTCAATATTTGCTGTAACACTTACCTCATCAATTTTCATCTAATCACTAACTTTTAGAACACTATCTAATACAAGTGATTGAGATCCTCAATTTCCACTGGTACCAAGGTTAATCCCTTATTCACTGAACCAAAACCATCTAACACAAAAGGACTGCATTGCTTTCCAATCAAGTCAGACACCTCAGACCTTAACTGAGCTTCAACACAAGGTTTAGTACCCTGTGAATCCACAGGTACTTCACCAACCTCAACACAGGCAATTGGGACAGCTGCCTCTTCTGGGCTTTCAGCACTTGTCCCGGTTTCAAACTCAAGGTTATACTGATCTTCCCAGCTACTCTCTGGGAAACTCTCATCCGGAGTAATCTCAACAATGTGGGTTAAAACAACTTCGTCTGCTTTCTTAGCAGACCCCCGCAGGGTATCGGCATCTTCTTCATCTAGGTATGCCCTTACATCATCAGGAACACAACTTTTAAGTTCTTCAATCAAAACCAACTCTTATGAGCTGTAATAATCAGCAGGGTCTAACACTAAACCTCTCAGCTGTCACATGTCCCTCTCGAACTGTCTCTGTTTTTCTGCCTCTGTAGCCTCATGGATCCTCTGCTTTTCTGCTTCATCTACCTCGAGCTGTTTTAATTTCAATTCATACTCCACCTTTAATGGTGCCAACTGACGCTGAACCTTAGCCTCAGTAAGTACCTTATCTTCAGCTAATAGCTCTAACGCCTACTCATCAAACTTTCCCTTAGCTATATAATGCTGGGCTATTACTCGCTGCATCTGAACTTTCCTCTTTTTAATGGTCACCTTTAGTCTTAGCTTTTGAGCAATTGCCAACAGCACATCCCTTTTAGCATCATCCAACTCTTCAGGGGTTGGTTCCAATAGAAACCTCTCAACACTAACGTCCATTTCTGCTGTTTTTCCACACAAGCAAATCAAAAGGGATTTCCCCCAATCAATTCAAACAAGCCCCACAACCAACTTGTTCAGATCCTGGACGAGCCCCCAATTTTGTCACGTACCGCGTGACGGGTTAAAGAACCAGCAGAAATGGAAAACACTTTGGAGTCCAGTATTGCTATTAACTAATGGTATTTATTAGTAACTACACAATACAGTAATATAAATGCAGATATATCAAACAGGTTAGCAAAGATTTTATATATATATATATAGAAACATAGAAAATAGGTGCAGGAGTAGGCCATTCGGCCCTTTGAGCCTGCACCGCCATTCAGTACGATCATGGCTGATCATCCAACTCAGAACCCTGTACTTGCCTTCTCTCCATACCCCCTGATCCCTTTAGCCACAAGGGCCATATCTAACTTCCTCTTAAATATAGCCAATGAACTGGCCTCAACTGTTTCCTGTGGCAGAGAATTCCACAGATTCACCACTCACTGTGTGAAGAAGTTTTTCCTAATCTCAGTCCTAAAAGGTTTCCCCTTTATCCTCAAACTGTGACCCCTCGTTCTGGACTTCCCCAACATCGGGAACAATCTTCCTGCATCTAGCCTGTCCAATTCCTTTAGAATTTTATATGTTTCAATAAGATCCCCCCTCAATCTTCTAAATTCCAGCGAGTCTAAGCCTTGCCGATCCAGTCTTTCATCATATGAAAGTCCTGCCATCCCAGGAATCAATCTGGTGAACCTTCTTTGTACTCCCTCTATGGCAAGAATGTCTTTCCTCAGATTAGGGGACCAAAACTGCACACAATACTCCAGAAATGGTCTCACCAAGGCCTTGTACAACTGCAGTAGTACCTCCCTGCTCCTGTACTCGAATCCTCTCGCTATAAATGCCAGCATACCATTCGCCTTTTTTACCGCCTGCTGTACCTGCATGCCCACTTTCAATGACTGGTGTACAATGACACCCAGGTCTCATTGCACCTCCCCTTTTCCTAATCGGCCACCATTCAGATAATAATCTGTTTTCCTGTTCTTGCCACCAAAGTGGATAACCTCACATTTATCCACATTAAATTGCATCTGCCATGAATTTGCCCACTCACCTAACCTATCCAAGTCACCCTGCATCCTCTTAGCATCCTCCTCCCAGCTAACACTGCTGCCCAGCTTCGTGTCAACTGTAAACTTGGAGATACTGCATTTAATTCCCTCGTCTAAGTCATTAATATATATTGAAAACAACTGGGGTCCCAGCACTGAGCCTTGCAGTACTTCAGTCGTCACAGCCTGCCATTCTGAAAAGGCCCTGTTTATTCCCACTCTTTCCTTCCTGTTTGCCAACCAATTCTCTATCCACATCAGTACCATACCCCCAATACCGTGTGCTTTAAGTTTGCACACTAATCTCCTGTGTGGGACCTTGTCAAAAGCCTTCTGAAAATCCAAATATACCACATCCACTGGTTCTCCCCTATCCACTCTACTAGTTACATCCTCAAAAAATTCTATGAGATTCGTCAGACATGATTTTCCTTTCACAAATCCATGCTGACTTTGTCCGATGATTTCACCACTTTCCAAATGTGCTGTTATCACATCTTTGATAACTGACTCTAACCTTTTCCCCACAACCGATGTCAGGCTTACCGGTCGATAATTCCCCAGTTTCTCTCTCCCTCCTTTTTTAAAAAGTGGGGTTACATTAGCCACCCTCCAATCCTCGGGAACTAGTCCAGAATCTAAAGAGATTTGAAAAATTATCACTAATGCATCCACTATTTCTTGTGCTACTTCCTTAAGCACTCTGGGATGCAGATCATCTAGTCCAGGGGATTTATCTGCCTCGGGGGATTTATCTACCTTCAATCCCTTCAATTTACCTAACACCACTTCCCTACTAACATGTATTTCCCTCTGTTCCACCATCTCACTAGACCCTTGGTCCCCTACTATTTCCGGAAGATTATTTATGTTCTCCTTAGTGAAGACAGAACCAAAGTAGTTATTCAATAGGTCTGCCATGTCCTTGTTCCCCATGGTCAATTCACATGTTTCCGACTGTAAGGGACCTACATTTGTCTTAACCAATCTTTTTCTTTTCACATATCTATAAAAGTTTTTACAGTCAGTTTTTATGTTCCCTGCCAGCTTTCTCTCATAATTTTTTTGTCCCTTTCCTAATTAAGCCCTTTGTCCTCCTCTGCTGGACTCTGAATTTCTCCCAGTCCTCAGGTGTGCTGCTTTTTCTGTCTAATTTGGATGTTTCTTCTTTGGAATTGATACTATCCCTAATTTGCCTTGTCAGCCATGGGTGCACTACCTTCCCTGGTTTATTCTTTTGCCAAACTGGGATGAACAATTGTTGCAGTTCATCCATGCGATCTTTAAATGTCTGCCATTGCATATCCACTGTCAACCCTTTAAGTATCATTTGCCAGTCTATCTTAGCTAATTCACGTCTCATACCTTCAAAGTTACCCTTCTTTAAGTTCTGAACCGTTGTTACTGAATTAACTAACCCTAACCCTAACCCTACCCAAAGGGCCTCGCACAACAAGATTGCTAACTAACCCTTCCTCACTGCTCAATATCCAGTCCAGAATGGCCTGCTCCCTAGCTGGTTCCTCAACATGTTGGTTCAGAAAACTATCCCACATACATTCCAAGAAATCCTCTTCCTCAGCACCCTTACCAATTTGGTTTACCCAATCTATATGTAGATTGAAGTCGCCCATTATAACTGCTGTTTCTTTATTGCACGCATTTCTAATTTCCTGTTTAATGCGAGATGACCTCAGGGGACTCCTGCACTACCTGCCTACTGCTATGCTGTCTAGTGGCCACCCATTCCCTTTCTGCCTGTAGAGCCCTTACCTGCGGTGTGGCCAACTCTCTGAACGTGCTATTCACGACTTTCTCGGCATCGCGGATGCTCCAGTATGAATCCATTCGCAGCTCCAGCTGCTCAATGCGGTCTGCCAGAAGCTGCAGCTGGACACATTTCCTGCACACATAGTCGTCAGGGACACTGGACGTATCCCTGATTTCCCACGTGCTGCAGAATGAACAAACCATGGGGCCGATCTCAGCTGTCATTACCTACCCAATATGCTACAGCCTCGCCGCCTTCCTTGCTTCAAATAAAATACCGCTGCAGACCGTTCTCCTTTTAAAGGAACTTACCCAGCCTTACCTCACTTGGAGTGAAGCTCGTCCTCAGCCTCAGCTTCTGCTCGCCGAAGCCTCTCGAGACAAAGCGTTCCTACTCTGTCTCCCTCTACTCCGTCGCCCGCTAAAATTTCGCCTGCTCCGTCAAACTGCTCTCTTTTAAGTGCTCCCACTGCTTCACGGACTGACTTATGCGTGCTTGCGCAGTCCTGTCCCGATCAACCGCCGAGAAAAGTAAGCGACTCGCACAAACTGCTCTCTTTTAAATACTCCTGCTTCTTCACGGACCGACTTACATGCGCTTGTGCAGTCCTGTCCCGATCAACCGCTGAGAAAAATGGGTTGAAATATAAGTATCGAAATATATGAAAAGCAAGCTTCTTCAAGTCTAGGGGTAAATACATAGTCTTACGATGATGAGTAAAGTTCAGTTTAGTTTGTGGTATTGAGTTGAGTAGTGATGGAGAGAGAGAGAGGGAGAGATTTGAGTCTTCAGGTGAGCTGACGCCATCGATCTCCCTGTCGTTCTCCGAAATCCTTTAAAAGTCACCGACTGTGACCACAACAAAAGGGACCATTCTCCTGTGGTGGAATTATCAACCCAGGCGAGGGTTGGACACACGAATAACTCCCCATCGGTCACACCCTTTTCACACCGCGAGAGCCACTGATCGATCCTCCAAAACCCACTTTTTCTGTGGGCACAACAGAGCTCATTCAGTGTCCAAAACCATGTGTCTGTAGGTCTACCAGCTGATCTTCTATTTATCTCACCGTGCTGAACACCAGCTGTCCATCAAGCAGCTCCTCCCTTCTCTCTCTGTAAGAACTTGGAAGCTGCTAGTGTCCTTGCAAAAGTGTAAACATGCTGCAGAGAAACCATAACACCATCTCAAAGCAGTCTTCGCCTCCCTCTCTCTCTTAATAACAAGGTGTCTGGTGTTGGACAACATCTCGCTCTCTCTCTTTTCAAAAGTACAGTTCATCGGGGTAATTGAGGACCCCGTCACATAAGTCACCCAACTTCAACTGCCCTGTAACTTTCATATCTTTCTATGATTTGCCTGAATGTATGTCCTTTTGAATCCTGAATGGACTGTTGAATAACTCCACATTGTGATTTCTTATTCCTTGCACATATTTCCTCACTGGATGAGTGACATCCATCCAGAGTATCCCCTCTGTACACTGTCGTAACATTATCCCTCACTTCCTCTGCATTGAGTCTGAAACATCTAAAACCTGGAACACTGACCAACCTGCCATACCCTTCTCCCAACCAGAATTCCATGAAAATTTGTGGAACATCAATTCAAGTTAATTGTCATCTGACAACATTCCTCCGGACAACGGTGCACCCACAAAACGTATAACACATGCATCACATACCAAAATATTATCATAAACATATTAATTAAATATAATTCAAAATGCATGCAGCATAGCACCTTCTGATTCTCTTTTGTCTATCCTACTTGTGATTTCATCAAACAATTGTACTGGATTTGCTAGGCAAGATTTTCCTTTAAGGAAACTAGCCTTTTGAATCATGTGCCTCCAAGTACCCCAAAACCACATCCTTACCAATTGATTCCAACATCTTCCCAACCACTAAAGTTGGACTAACTGGCTTGTAATTTCCTTTCTTCTGACTCACTCCCTTTCTGAAGAGTGAAGTGTCATTTGCAAGTTTCCAGTCATTCAGAACCACGCCAGAACCTATTGAGGGTTGACTGATTACTAATGCCTCCACAATCTTTTCAGTCATCTCCTTCAGAACCCTGGGGTGTAGACCATCTGGTCCAGTTGACCTATCTACCTATAGAACTTTCAGCTTCTCAAGCACATTCTTCCTAGTAATGGCAACTTCATTCACTTCTGCCACCCAACACTGTCGAACTTCCAGTATACTGCCAGTGTCTTCCACAGCGAAGACCGATGCAAAAACTACTTACTTAGTTCATCAGCCATTTCCTTGCCCCCATTACTGCCTCTCCAGCATCAGTTTCCAGTGGCTTGTTATCTACTCTCACCTTTCTTTTACACTTTAGGTATCTGAAGAAACTTCTGGTATCTTCTTTAATATCATAGGCTAGCTTACCTTCATAATGCGTATGATGGACAATAACTGGGCCAAGAACCAATGCCCATGGCACAGCACAGCAATTGACATTACATTCTCCTGTACCATCCCACTCCTTAGCTCAGTCCCTTGGTCACTGTAGCTTCTTCCATTGAACCTTCTCCCACCAAACAATCAAGAAGACTAACCCCAATTACATCAGTTTGATCCATAGAAACATAGAAACATAGAAAATAGGTGCAGGAGTAGGCCATTCGGCCCTTCGAGCCTGCACCGCCATTTATTATGGTCATGGCTGATCATCCAACTCAGAACACCGCCCCAGCCTTCCCTCCATACCCCCTGACCCCCGTAGCCACAAGGGCCATATCTAACTCCCTCTTAAATATAGCCAATGAACTGGCCTCAACTGTTTCCTGTGGCAGAGAATTCCACAGATTCACCACTCTCTGTGTGAAGAAGTTTTTCCTAATCTCGGTCCTAAAAGGCTTCCCCTCTATCCTCAAACTATGACCCCTCGTCCTGGACTTCCCCAACATCGGGAACAATATTCCTGCATCTAGCCTGTCCAATCCCTTTAGGATCTTATACGTTTCAATCAGATCCCCCCTCAATCTTCTAAATTCCAACGAGTACGAGCCCAGTTCATCCAGTCTTTCTTCATATGAAAGTCCTGCCATCCCAGGAATCAATCTGGTGAACCTTCTCTGTACTCCCTCTATGGCAAGGATGTCTTTCCTCAGATTAGGGGACCAAGACTGCACACAATACTCCAGGTGTGGTCTCACCAAGGCCTTGTACAACTGCAGTAGTACCTCACTGCTCCTGTACTCAAATCCTCTCGTTATAAATGCCAGCATACCATTCGCCTTTTTCACCGCCTGCTGTACCTGCATGCCCACTTTCAATGACTGGTGTACAATGACACCCAGGTCACGTTGCACCTCCCCTTTTCCTAATCGGCCACCATTCAGATAATAATCTGTTTTCCTATTTTTGCCACCAAAGTGGATAACTTCACATTTATCCACATTAAATTGCATCTGCCATGAATTTGCCCACTCACCCAACCTATCCAAGTCACCCTGCATCCTCTTAGCATCCTCTTCACAGCTAACACTGCCACCCAGCTTCGTGTCATCTGCAAACTTGGAGATGCTGCATTTAATTCCCTCATTCAAGTCATTAATATATATTGTAAACAACTGGGGTCCCAGCACTGAGCCTTGCGGTACCCCACTAGTCACCGCCTGCCATTCTGAAAAGGTCCCGTTTATTCCCACTCTTTGCTTCCAGTCTGCTAACCAACTCTCCACCCACACCAATACCTTAGCCCCAATACTGTGTGCTTTAAGTTTGCACACTAATCTCCTGTGTGGGACCTTGTCAAAAGCCTTCTGAAAATCCAAATATACTACATCCACTGGTTCTCCCCTATCCACTCTACTAGTTACATCCTCAAAAAATTCTATGAGATTCGTCAGACATGATTTTCCTTTCACAAATCCATGCTGACTTTGTCCGATCATCTCACCGCTTTCCAAATGTGCTGTTATCACATCCTTGATAACTGACTCCAGCAGTTTCCCCACCACTGACGTTAGGCTAACCGGTCTATAATTCCCCGGTTTCTCTCTCCCTCCTTTTTTAAAAAGTGGAGTTACATTAGCCACTCTCCAATCCACAGGAACTAGTCCAGAATCTAACAAGTTTTGAAAAATTATCACTATTGCATCCACTATTTCTTGGGCTACTTCCTTAAGCACCCTGGGATGCAGACCATCCGACCCTGGGGATTTATCTGCCTTCAATCCCTTCAATTTACCTAACACCACTTCCCTACTAACATGTATTTCGCTCAGTTCCTCCATCTCACTGGACCCTCTATCCCCTACTATTTCTGGAAGATTATTTATGTCCTCCTTAGTGAAGACAGAACCAAAGTAATTATTCAATTGGTCTGCCATGTCCTTGCTCCCTATAATCAATTCACCTGTTTCTGCCTGCAGGGGACCTACATTTGCCTTTACCAGTCTTTTCCTTTTTACATATCTATAAAAGCTTTTACAGTCCGTTTTTATGTTGCCTGCCAGTTTTCTCTCATAATCTTTTTTCTCCTTCCTAATTAAGCCCTTTGTCCTCCTCTGCTGAACTCTGAATTTCTCCCAGTCCTCAGGTGAGCCACTTTCTCTGGCTAATTTGTATGCTGCTTCTTTGGAATTGACACTATCCCTAATTTCTCTTGTCAGCCACGGGTGCACTACCTTCCTTGATTTATTCTTTTGCCAAACTGGGATGAACATTTGTTGCAGTTCATCCATGCAACCTTTAAATGCTTGCCATTGCATATCCACTGTCAATCCTTTAAGTGTCATTTGCCAGTCTATCTTAGCTAATTCACGTCTCATACCTTCAAAGTTACCCCTCTTTAAGTTCAGAACCTTTGTTTCTGAATTAACTATGTCACTCTCCATCTTAATGAAGAATTCCACCATATTATGGTCACTCTTACCCAAGGGGCCTCTCACGACAAGATTGCTAATTAACCCTTCCTCATTGCTCAAAACCCAGTCTAGAATAGCCTGCTCTCTAGTCGGTTCCTCGACATGTTGGTTCAAAAAACCATCCCGCATACATTCCAAGAAATCCTCTTCCTCAGCACCTTTACCAATTTGGTTCACCCAATCTACATGTAGATTGAAGTCACCCATTATAACTGCTGTTCCTTTATTGCACACATTTCTAATTTCCTGTTTAATACCATCTCCGACCTCACTACTACTGTTAGGTGGCCTGTACACAACTCCCACCAGCGTCTTCTGCCCCTTAGTGTTACGCAGCTCTACCCATATCGATTCCACATCTTCCCGGCTTATGTCCTGCCTTTCTATTGCGTTAATCTCTTCTTTAACCAGCAACGCCACCCCACCTCCCCTTCCTTCATATCTATCCCTCCTGAATATTGAATATCCCTGAACGTTGAGCTCCCATCCCTGGTCACCCTGGAGCCATGTCTCTGTGATCCCAACTATATCATAATCATTAATAACAATCTGCACTTTCAATTCATCCACCTTATTACGAATGCTCCTTGCATTGACACACAAAGCCTTCAGGTGCTCTTTTACAACTCTCTTAGCCCTTATACAATTATGCTGAAAAGTGGCCCTTTTTAATGCTTGCCCTAGATTTGTCGGCCTGCCACTTTTATTTTTCTCCATAGTACTTTTTGTTTCTACCCTCACTTTACACCCCTCTGCCTCTCTGCCCTGGTTCCCATCCTCCTGTAGTGAACTAACCTCCTCACGCCTAGCCTCTTTAATTTGATTCCCACCCCCCAACCATTCTAGTTTAAAGTCACCTCAGTAGCCCCCGCTAATCTCCCTGCCAGGATATTGGTCCCCCTAGGATTCAAGTGCAACCCGTCCTTTTTGTACAGGTCACGCCTGCGCCAAAAGAGGTCCCAATGATCCAAAAACTTGAATCCCTGCCCCCTGCTCCAATCCCTCAGCCACGCATTTATCCTCCACCTCATCGCATTCCTACTCTCACTGTCGCGTGGCACAGGCAGTAATCCCGAGATTACTACCTTTGCGGTCCTTTTTCTCAACTCCCTTCCTAGCTCCCTATATTCTCCTTTCAGGACCTCATCCCTTTTCCTACCTATGTCATTGGTACCTATATGTACCACGACCTCTGGCTCCTCACCCTCCCGCTTCAGGATATCTTGGACACGATCAGAAATATCCCGGACCCTGGCACCAGGGAGGCAAACTACCATCCGGGTCTCTGGACTGCGTCCACAGAATTGCCTATCTGACCCCCTTACTATCGAGTCCCCTATCACAACTGCCCTCCTCTTCCTTGCCCTACCCTTCTGAGCTACAGGGCCGGACTCTGTGCCGGAGGCACGGCCACTGTCGCTTCTCCCGGGTAAGCTGTCCCCCCCAACAGTACTCAAACAGGAGTACCTGTTGTTAAGGGGCACAGCCACCGGGGTACTCCCTATTACCTGACCTTTCCCCTTCCCCCTCCTAACCGTGACCCACTTGTCTGCCTCCCGTGGCCCCGGCGTGACCACCTGCCTGCAACTCCTCTCTATCACCTCCTCACTCTCCCTGACCAGACGAAGGTCATCGAGCTGCAGCTCCAGTTCCGTAACGCGGTCCCTAAGGAGCTGCATCTCAATGCACTTGGCGCAGATGTAGACGTCCGGGAAGCTTGTAGACTCCAGGGCCTCCCACATCCGACACCGAGAACAGCAAACTGCCCTCACACTCATACTGCCCCTCTCCTCAAATAACAACAGAAAATGAATGCCAAACCTCCCTCGCCTCGCCTGTTTCCGCCCAAGCCCGTTGAGCCAAAGCCCTTAAGCCTTCACTCTGCTCCCGGCTCACTCCGCCGCCCGCAAACTACGCTGCCCGCTCTATGAGGCTCTGTTCCTTTTAAATCTGCCGCGCTGCACTGCCCGACGTCACACGTCTGCGCAGTCCCGCCTCTCAGAACGCCGTTGGAGAAAAAAAAATAATGAAAATTTCAAAAGTGTCTTTCTCGGCACTCCCACTCAGACTCTCAGACTCCTTCTTCGAATCCATAAAGACAAAATTCCCAAGGGTTCTCTGAAAATGTTCTCTGTGTTCTTTCTCCCACTTCTTAACAATCCATTCTTCTTTCCTCCCTCATTCATCCCATTGCTCCTTCCTCTTTCTTCTTCCTTCTCTTTCACTTCCTCAAACATCTCTCTCTTTTTTTGTGTGTGGGGAGAGAGGATCTGGGCGCTGATGTTCTTACGTTTTGTGTGGGGAGAGAGGGATTTATGGGCTAGGGGTTACTAATTGTGATGCCTTTTTTGTTTTGTGCAAGGGGGTGGGGTTGATGTTTCACTCTGAACTGACCCACGGTTTTTCTTTGTTTCCTGGCAATCTGCAGAAGAAGAATCCCAGAGTTGTATACTGCATACATACTTTGATAATAACCGAACCTTTGAACCTTTTCTACATTAAAATGTTCCTGTCTGCCCCTCTCACTCTCCAGTTGAGCAGAGTGCACCTTCGCCTGCAGGAAATGAGCCTCCTCAGTGGAAAGAGTACAGAACAATCTGTTCCCATAGAGCATTTGTAATTCTGTTTAATACACTAATGACACTCTCTAGAAGTGGGAGATAATGTCCCTCATTTACACATTTACCCTACAGTGCAGAACATCTGACGGGGAAGTGGGGAAAATCCTTGCAGGTACCACCTAGCCTCATATCCCTCTATACTGGAGCATGTCCCATTGCCCTAATGACTCTCTATACTGGTTCTTGTCCCTTTCCATGATAACTCTCTATATCACACAGAGTCCCATTGCCCTGGAATCTCACGGTAATAGAGGGTTCCGATAGTACTGATATCCTTCTGTACTAAAGAGTGTCCTACTGATCTGATCTCTCTCTATAATGGAAAGTGCCCCGTTGTCCTGATGTCTATCTATAATAGACAATGTACCACTGCTGTTAAATCCTTCTGTAATGGAGTGTCCCATTGCCATGATGTCTCTCTATCATTGAGAGTGTCTCATTGCTCTGATATCTTTTTATACTGGAGTGTGTCCCATTATTCTCACATCTCTCTTCACTGGAGGATGTCCCGTTATCCTAATATCTCTCAATAATTTGGAGTGTCCCTTGCCCTCATACCTTGCTATTCTGGTGGGTGTCCCATTGCCCTTGTATCTGAATATAACGGGAAATGTCCTATTGTTCTTGTATAAAGAATGTCCCAATGTCACAATATCCCTCTATAGTAGAGAGTGTCCCATTTCCCTGATATCTCTCTACACTGGAAATTGTCCCACTGCCTGTATAGCTCCGATGCAGCAATGTCTCTCTACACTGGTAGATGTCCCTTTGCCCTGATATCTGTCCATACTGATGGGTTTGCCACTGCTCTGATATCACCTTTTACTGGAGAGATCCAATTGCACTGATATCTCTATACTGGATAGTGTCTCATTGGCCTGATATATCTCTATACTGGAGAGTGTCTCATTGTCCTGATATCCCACTATACAGGTGGGCATCTCATTGCCCTGTTATCTCTCCTTTATGCTGGGTGACCCATTGCCCTGACATCTCTAAGTACTAAAGAATATCCCATTGCCTTGATATCGCTCTATAACGGTGTGCGTCCCATTATCCTTATAGCTTTCTATAATGGAAAGTGTTGTACTGCCCTGATATCTCTGTATAGTGGCTTTGGCATCCTGGAGTGCACTAAAAAAAAATGATAGTCTGGGACCCTAGCTTTCTGTTCAAGCATCTGGTGGTTTAGGATATCGAAACTGGAAAAGGAAAGAACCAGAAGATCAGAATCAGAATCAAGTTTAATATCACCGGCATATGTCGTGAAGTCTGTTAACTTTATGGCAGCAGTACAGTACGATACATGATAAATACAGAGTAAAAAACTGAATTGCAGTAAGTAAACATGTCTATGAAGTAGATAAGTTAAATAATTAGTGCAATATACATCGATCTTGTTCGGTAGCCCCTCCATACCAGAGGGTGATACAGCCAGTCAGAATGTTATCCGAGTGTTTTAGGTGATAAACCAAATCTCCTGAAACTCTGAATGATATAAAACCAGTCTTGCTTTCTTTATAATTGCATCAGCATGTTACGGCCAGATTAGGTGCTCAGAGAGACTGAAACCTAGGAGCTTGAAATTGCTCACTCTCTCCACTTCTGTTCCCTCTCTTGTCTTACCCTTCAACAATCAACTCTTTGGTCTTGCTAACATTGAGTGCAAGGTGGTTGCAACAACACCACTCAATTAACTGATATATAAACTCATAGAGGCTTAGAGAAGAACAGATCTCTTGGACCTCTTGAAGTAGTCTCACTTTTGCTCTCGGAGTCTGTGGCAATATAGAGTGGCCAAGGCTTCCCCGTGCCATCCACTATCTTGGGCCACAGTCTGAATCTCAATAGCATAGTTGGCTGCTGACCATCTGGCCCTCAGACGGTCCGAGGCTTAGCTTGCTTCGGCGGGATGATGGAATAACTTCCTCGTGGCAGCCATAAATTCCTCCTAATCCGAGCATATCTCTGACCTTCGTTCCCAATGAGCGGTGGCCCAGGCCAGTGCTCTCCCAGTCAGGAGAGAGTTAATTGAGGTCACCCTTCCACGCTCTGAAAGGAACTGAGACAGCTGAAGTTTGAACACCAATGACTGTTGAGTGCAGAAGGCACGGCAAGAGCCCAGGTCATTGTCGAATCTCTCAGGGGTCTGTAGAGAGAGATGACGTACAGTCGGAAGGTGTTGAACCACTGAGGGTAGAGGTATTGGAAGGGTAAAAAGATCCTGATGGGAGTTGCATATGGAGTCCCAAACAGCAGTAAGGATATGGGTCACAAATTAGAACAGGAGATAGAAAATGCATGCCAAAAAGGCATTGTTACAAATAGTCATGCAGGATTTCAATATGCAGGTAGATTGGCAAAATCAGGTTGGTCCTGGATTCCAAGAGGGGGAGTTTCTAGAATGCCTACAAGATGCCTTGTTAGAGCAGCTCATGGTTGAGCTTATGAGTGGATCAGCTTTTTTGGATTGGCTGTTGTGCAATGAACCAGAACTGATTAGAGAGCTTAAGGTAAAAGAACCCTTGGGGACACGGTGATCATAATATGATCAGATTCACCATTGAGGAGAAGCTAAAGTCAGATGTATCAGTATTACAGTGAAGTATAGGGAATTACAGAGGCACGAGAGGGAAGTTGGCCAGGATTGATTGGAAAAGAACATAGGCAATTATGATGCCACAGCAGCAATGGCTGGAATTTCTGGAAGCATTTTGGAAGGCACAGGATATATACAAAGAGGAAGAAGTATTCTCAAAGCAAGATGACACAACAATGGCTAACAGGTGAAGTCAAAACCAACATAAAAGCCAAAGAGAGGGCATATAATAGAGCAAAAATTAGTGGGAAGTTAGAGGATTGGGAAGTTTTTAAAAACCAACAGAAGGCAACTAAAATGTCATTAAGAAGGTAAAGAGGGAATATGAAAGTAAGCTAGCCAATAATATTAAAGAGGATACCAAACGTTTCTTCAGATATGTAAAGAGTAAAAGAGAGTTGAAAGTGGATATCAGACCACTGGAAAACAATGCGGAGAGGTACTAATGGAGGATAAACTGAATAAGCATTTGGCTTCACAGTGGAAGACACTAGCAGTATGGTGGAAGTTCAAGGTGCCGAGGATCATGAAGTGTGTGAAGTAGGGAGAAAGTTCTTGGGAAACTGAGAAGTCTGAAGATGGATAAGTCACCTGAATACCAGGGTTCTAAAAGAGCCTGAAGAAATTGTGGAGGCATTAGTAATGATCTTTCAAGAAACACTAAATTCTGGAATGCACTGGAAGACTGGAAAATTACAGATTTCACTTCACTGTTCAAGAGGGAGAGAGGAAGAAGAGAGGAAATTATAGGCCAGCTACTGACCTCAGTGGTTGAGAAGATGTTGGAGTCAATTGTTAAGGATGTGGTTTCGGAGTACTTAGAGGCACATGAGAAACTAGGTGTCAGCATGGTTTCTTTAGGAAGGGATGTGACCCTCAAACGTGGGATGCCGATTGCCCCTCTTCTTCCTGTGATGGTAGTGTCTAGTTTTCCAGGGGAAACAGAAGAGAAACAGTCTCCTGGATAACACCGATGCCTGAGGAATGGAAAAGGAGTTTAACTGAGAAGGTGTCCCTTATCACTACTGCACTATCAGACTTTACCCTTCCCTGCTGAGCCTCAGAGCTGGACACAGTGCCAGTAGCCTTGCTGCTGCTGCTGTGCCCTGATGGGTCTTCAGCTCTTCAAAAGTCTCATCGTGTCTTCTGCCACGAAGAGGTGGTCAGAGGATGATCCTGAGTACATCCAGCTCCTGGTCAGTCTGGAGCCAAAGTAGGGTGGACTTAGTAATGTAGTAATCAGGGAAATCGTCAGATATCCTGAATTCCCACATCTGACAGGAGGAGCTTTCCATCCTGACTACTCTATACTTTTAAAAATAAAGCTTACCTCCTCTTATCTGTTCTCCCGCCTGTTCTTGCTGAAGCCTGTGAGCCAAAGCCTTCCCCCTCTATCACTTACACACTCCAATAGCCCGAGGGAAGAAACTGCTTCCCATCCTGACTGTTCTTGTCTTTATACATTGGAGTCTCCTGCCTGATGGTAGATTGACAAGGAGAATGCTGGATGGATTTACCTCACATTAAATGTACCCAATGACTTGGCCTCCATGCCCATCTATTCTGAGACTGGGTATCCTAGACTCCCCTACTATAGAAAACATCCACTCCCCCTCCATTCTATCTAGACCTTTCAATACAAAATAGGTCTCAGTGAGATCCCCTTTCACTCTTTTAAACTTCAGAGAGTATCAGCCACAGCCATCAAATGATCCTCATACATTAACCCTTTCACCTCCGGGATCATTCTCCTGAACTTTCTCTGGACCCTCTCCAATGCCAGCACATCCTTTCTTAGATAAGGCAGGAATTTCTTTAGCCAGAGGGTGGTGAATTTGTGGAATTTTTTCTCATAGGCAGCTGTGGAGGGCAGGTTGTTGGGTGTTTTTAAGACAGAGATTGATAGGTTCTTGATTGGACATGGCATCAAAGGTTACGGGGAGAAGGCTGGGGAATTGGGTTGAGGAGGAGAAAAAAGGATCAACCATGATTGAATGGTGGAGCAGACTCGATGGGCCAAATGGCCTAATTATGCTCCTATGTCTTACAGTCTTATGGTCTGAAACTGCTCAAAATACTCTGAATGTGTTCTGACCAGTGCCTAAGAAGGCCTCAGCTTTATAACAAATTCT
Organism: Mobula birostris; assembly: GCF_030028105.1. Lineage (NCBI taxonomy): Eukaryota > Metazoa > Chordata > Chondrichthyes > Myliobatiformes > Myliobatidae > Mobula > Mobula birostris. The sequence continues at coordinate 28,762,911 of NC_092380.1, read as the reverse complement.
GCTGGGTAAATTTGTATCAGTTTGAGTTTTGAAGTGTGAGAAGATGGTGATAGGTATGCCTGAACTAACTTCAGTGAATCTGGGTATTGAAGTATTTTCCTTTCTGCGGGGAGATCATGTCTCACAAAGCCGATTGGACTTCCGAGTACTTTTACAACTCAGTTTTTTGTATTTTCTCTCCATTTAGAAGATAAACAATGCTTTCATTTCTTCTACAGAGTATATGGCCATACACTTCCCAACATTGTATTCCATCTGCCACTTCTTTTCCCATTTTCTTAATCTGTCTGAGTCCTTCTGTAGCCTCTCTACTTCCTCAAAACTACATGTCCCTCCACCTATCTTTGTATTGTCTGCAAATTTGCAGCAAAGCTATCAATTCCATCATACAAATCATTGACATAGAACATAAAAAGAATTGGTCCCAACACAGACCCCTGTGGAACACCACTAGTCACCGGCAACCAACTAGAAAAGGCTTCATTTGTTCCCACTCTTTGCCTCCTGCCATCAGTCACTGCTTTATCCATGCTAGAATATTTCCTGTAACACCATCGGTTCATAGCTTGTTAAACAGCATCGTGTGTGGCATTTTGACAAAGGCCTTCTGAAAGTCCAAGTACACACCATCAACCAATTCTCCTTTGTCTATCCTGCTTATTGTTTCTTCAAAGAATTCCATCAGATTTTTCAACCAAGATCTTCCCTTGAGAAACCATGTTGACTTCGACCTATTTTATCATGTGCCTCCAGGTACCCCAAAACCACATCCTTAACAACCAAAACCAACATCTTCCCAACCACTGAGATCAGACTAACTGGCCTCTAATTTCCTCTCTTCTTCTTTGGGTATTTCAGTCCTGTTGGACCATCCCATCGACTTTGGTGTCTTCTAGCTGACACAGGTACATGGGTCGGTGGGGGGGGGGGGGGGGGTTCAGAATCTGACAATCCCTGCTCACTGGGTTTAGAGAAATGAGAGGGACGACAGGTAATGTCAGAAACAGCTCTCACACATTCACCCTTCTGACTAGGAAGTGAGGAGAATTCTTGGCCTCCTATCACTCTAACCTGGAATGAGTCTGAATGACCTAATCTCCCTCTTTTTCTGAGTGTGTCCCATTAGCATGATTTTCTTCTGGTTCTGAATTATTTTGAAAGAGCTTTCAACCTAGTTTTAGTTCAACCTGAACCCTTGTTTTCCTCTTCTAAGTTGCTGTCTAGATTAACCATGTCTGTTTCCTCACAAGTACCTATGTTGGTAGATTTTTCCCTCACACCCCTGATGCCCCCTCTTAAAGATGTGATGACTTTGGGCTGTTGATAGGAAATGGAGGTTATGAAATGTACAGTGACAGCCTTCCTGTTGATTTCATCTGCAAACTCTGCTTCACTAGGAGTTCCAATGTTTGTGCAGACGAGAGCAAGAACAGCAAATACCATCATCTTGATCTTCTGACCTGGAAATACAAAGTGTGCAGAAATAGCCACATTGTTGTCGCTCCATGTTGTGCTGAGGATAGGAATCAAACGGTGGTGTGAGTGGGGTTGCCAACAGCGCAGGGAACATTGCTGCACCTCTGCATGCTCAACTCCTTGGTCTTCTAGGGATGCTCTGCATCGCCACTCCCTTCATTCACGTTCCCTTCCAAGACAAAAACCTGGTGTTTCACAGCTTGGCTGTACTGAGGTAAAGGCTGGATATCATTTGATTTCCTCATTATCACTGAAGAAGTGTCCAGTTGAAAGGCTGGCAAAGTATGATCTCCACAGAAAAGGAAAAGAATAATCCAATGAGCATCAAGAATTGCCTTCCCTGCTTCATTTCTGAATCACCCACCATCATTGCAGTGAGCTCTCACAGGAGCTGAGGGTTCATTGAAGCACCTCAGACACAGACATAAACATCACAAAAACATTTTAACCATTCAAATAAAAGAAACACTTAAGTATCTACCAGCCCAGTGTGCCCCAGTGATCTGGACCTCAGAGTGTTGGAGTTTCATTCTGCACAACAATCTCTCACTTTGATCATTGGCTTCACTACTGGACTTCACTGAATCTGCTGATGTGTGTTGGTGCTTAAGACCTTTACATCTTTGAAAAGGTGCATGGACTGTCTCCCATATATGTGACCTTACTAACTCATCTTCTTGCCAAGAATTTGTCCATATCTGTTATAAGATGCAGTATTCACAGCAAGCGGAATATCTCACCCACCAAATGCACTGTGCTGCATCTCCTCTGCAGCAATGCCAGAGTAAGGCAGAGTTGGTGAGGGAGATGCTGGAGGCAAGGATAATGGAAAGAATGGCAGAGATATGGAAACTGGTATGAAAACACCGATGGTCTCTTTTTACTGCTGCCATCAGGAACGAGGTACAGAAGCTTCAGGTCCCACACCACCAGGTTCAGGAAAAGTTATTTCCCCTCAACCATCAGGCTCATGAACTAGGAGGGATAACTTCGCTCGATCCCACTCACCCCTACACTGGACTAATTCCAAGACCTATGGACTCACTTTCAAGGGATGTGGAGGTGCAAAGTCCAGCTCTCTTCAGCCTTCTCAGAAAGTAGAGGCATTGGTGAACTTTCTTGACTGTATTGGATGTATTCTGAGACAATGAGTGGTTATGTGTGATGTGCCCTCACAGGATTTTGAAACCGGTTGCAGTTTCCACTGCTGTGCTGCTGATGTAAAGGTGATGTGAGTGTAAAGGGGGTGTGAGTGGTACGAGTTCTCCAGAGGTTGATAACCAGCTCCTTCAATCACAAATTTACTTTAAACGTTGAACTTTGAAGGGAACACAATAAAGTGGAGGGACAAATGTAGTGTGTGAAAGAAAAGCATCGCAAAAGGAATGAGAAGCAAGAGGCCATGAAGAGATTAATTAAAGCATCAATTGCACAGAAGCCAGAGTGCAGTGGGCCCCTGCCTGCTAATGTAGACTGTGAACTGATCAGATCCTTGGCAACTCACAGCTAAGGAAATGTTCTCACAGACAGGGAGGCACCAATGGGAATATGGCATTATTCCTGCTAGGAGACAAATTATTGGCAAATGTCATCAGAACAAATGGTTCTCTCTGGTAAGAATTTACTCCACAATTACTAATTTCAGGGAAAAATATTAAACTGCATTTGAGTTAAAATTTTAACTCCCTTATAATTTGAGAGCTGGGGTGGAAATGAGAATTATCCAGCAGGATTGGTGTGGACTGGAGCTGAAACACGTGAGAAAGAAACGAGTCCCAACTTGATTTGCTGAGATACAGTTGGAAGCATTGAACCTGATGAATGTCTTTAGCAAATCTGCTAAGTTCCCAACATTGGTACTAGTGATATGACTAAATAATTAATTCAGTGGTGATAACTTTGTTTATGTCCAAGTAAAGTTATTGTTCTGAATCACAATGGTGTCAAAATTCAATTTATTATCTAAGTGCATACTGAGATTCATTCTCTTGTGGCATTCACAGTAAATACAAAGAAACACATTAATCATGCAAAATAATAATAGATAAATAAGTAATAAATATCAAAATATCCTTGAAAGTGTTGTGACGAAAAACCAAGTTATCAGAAGATTGATGCTGATGAGAGAGATAAGAGAGACAAATGGAGAAACGTTCAAAATGTTAATGAGAGGGGACAGAGTTAACTAAAAGAGACACAGTTCCGAGTATTGACAGACCGGTTGCTTTGAACCTGAACTGTTTGAAGTTTGATGGAAAGGCGATACCCCAGCAGGAGGATAAAAGGAACAGGTTTGCTAAGGCACGACAGACACCACGAGATCACGAGATAACGAGACCCTGGAAAAGCGGTGTGCCCCCACAAGTTGGTGAGAGTTTGGAGGTCTGGTTGCAGGACTGACCATAGACGAACAGGGTGAAAGGGTACGATCGGCGGGAACCTGGTGTGTGTGTCCACCCTTGCCTGGGTGCCGGGTTCACTGCGGAAGAACGGTCGTATCCGGAACGGAGGGGTCACAGTCGGTGACCACAGAAGATATAAAAGGGTTCGCCCGAAAGCTAACTGCGAAGAACAAAGGTCTGTTTGAATCAGAATTTGCATATCATCCTCTCTCTCTCTCTCCAATGGCACAACAGCGATTACTGTGAACTGTACTAAGCTGAACTGAACTCTGCGTCACTCGAGACTGATCATTTTACCCCTAGACTGCGATAGAGCTTGTTTGATTCCTATTACCCTAGTTCTGTGTACATGTGTGTTTTATCATTGCTAACCTGTTGCATTTATATCCTTACGATTAGAGTACTGTGTTACTTATTTCTTTAATAAAACTTTCCTAGTTCCAGTAATCCAGACTCCAACTAAGTGGTCCATTTCTGTTGGTTTGGCAACCCAGTTACGGGGTACATAACAGTGAATATATGGGTTATGGAAACAGTTCAGTGTTAAGCTAAGTGAAGTTGAGCGTAGTTATCCCTCTGGTTCAAGAGCCTGATGCTTGAGGGAGTAATAGCCCCTCATGCTGTTATGCCTTTGTTCTGATGGCAGCAGTGAGAAGAGAACATATCCCGGATGGTGGGGGTCTCTGGTAATAGATACTATTTTCCTATAACAGAACTGCATGCAGGTGCGCTCAGTGCTTGGGGGAAGGGGGTTATCCATGATGGACTGCGCTATATCCACTACCTTTTGTTGGCTTTTCCATTCAAGGGCATTGATGTTTCCATACCAGGCCATAATGCAACCCAGTCAATATGCTCTGCATCACAAATCTAGAGGAGTTCATCAAAGTTTTAGATGATATGCCAAATATTTCCAAACTTCTAAGAAAGCAGGTGCGCTGCTGTAATGGCATTTATCTACCGGGCCCAGGAGAGATCCTCTGAAATGATAATGCGGGTGTATTTAAAGTTGCTGATCCTCTCCACCTCTGTCCTTCAATGAGGACTGGCTCATGAACTCTCAGTTTCCTCCTCCTGAAGTTAATAATCTTCTGCTTTGGCTTCACACATGAATTTCCATTCTGATCTTCCAGAGGACCAATTTTGTCCCTTACAATCCTTCTGCTCTTAACATATCTATAGAATCCCTTTGGATTCTCCTTTGTGATGTCTGCGAGAACAACTTAATGCCTTCTTTTAGCCTTCTTGATTTCTTTCTTAAGTGTCCTCTTGCATTTCTTATACTCCATAAGCACCTCGTTTGTTCCTACTTGCCTATACCAGCTATGCACCTACCTTTTCCCTCTTAACCTGGGTCTCAATATCTCTTGAAAACCAAGGTTCCTTATACTTGTTATCATTAACTTTTATTCTGACAGGCACTTACATGCATTGTACTCTCAAAACTTCACTCTTGAAGGCCTCCCACTTACCAAGTACACCTTTGCCAGAAAACAGCCTGTCCCAATCCACATTTGCCAGATCCTTTCTCATACCATCAAAATTCACCTTTCTCCAATTGAGAATCTCAACCCATGGACCAGATCTATCTTTTTACATATTTACTTTGAAACTAATGGCATTGTGGTCACTGGATGCCAAGTGTTCCCCAGCACCAAATTCTGTCACCTGCTCTGCCTCGTCCTCTAATAGCAGATCCAGAATGGCACATTTCTGCATTGGGACTTCTACAAACTGATGAAGGAAACTTTCCTGAACACATTTGACAAACTCTATCCCATCTACAGCTATTAGGATCCTGGTCAGACCCCATTTGGAGTGCTGTGCTCAGTTCTGGTCACCTCACTATAGGAAGGATGTGGAAACTATAGAAAGGGTGCACAGGGGATTTACAAGGCTGTTGCCTGGATTGGGGAGCATGCCTTATGAGAATAGGTTGAGTGAACTCAGCCTTTTCTCCTTGGAGCAGTGGAGGATGAGAGGTGACCTGATAGAGGTGTATAAGATGATGAGAGGCATTGATCGTGTGGATAGTCAGAGGCTTTTTCCCAGGGCTGAAATGGCTAACACGAGAGGGCAGAGTTTTAAGGTGCTTGGAAGTAGCTATAGAGGAGATGTCAGGAGTAAGTTTTTTTCGCAGACAATGATGAGTGCGTGGAATGGGCTGCCAGCGATGATGGTGGAGGCGGATATGATAGGGTCTTTTAAGAGGCTCTTGGATAGGTACAAGGAGCTTAGAAAAAAAGAAGGCTATGGGTAACCCTAGGTAATAGGAGCTATAGAAAGCATAGAAACTACAGCACAAAAACAGGCCTTTTGGCCCTTCTTGGCTGTGCCGAACCATTTTCTGCCTAGTCCCACTGACCTGCACACGGACCACATCCCTCCATACACCTCCCATCCATGTATCTGTCCAATTTATTCTTAGATGTTAAAAAAGAACCCGCATTTACCACCTCATCTGGCAGCTCATTCCATACTCCCACCACTCTCTGTGTGAAGAAGCCCCCCCCTAATATTCCCTTTAAACTTTTCCCCCCTCACCCTTAACCTATGTCCTCTGGTTTTTTTCTCCCCTTGCCTCAGTGGAAAAAGCCTGCTTGCATTCACTCTATCAATACCCATCATAATTTTATATACCTCTATCAAATCTCCCCTCATTCTTCTACGCTCCAGGGAATAAAGTCCTAACCTATTCAACCTTTCTCTGTAACTGAGTTTCTCAAGTCCTGGCAACATCCTTGTAAACCTTCTCTGCACTTTCAACCTTATTTATATCCTTCCTGTAATTTGGTGACCAAAACTGAACACAATACTTCAGATTCGGCCTCACCAATGCCTTATACAACCACATCATAACATTCTAGCTCTTATACTCAATACTTAGATTAATAAAGGCCAATGTACCAAAAGCTCTCTTTACGACCCTATCTACCTGTGATGCCACTTTTGGGGAATGTTGTATCTGTATTCCCAGGTTCCTCTGTTCTACTGCACTCCTCAGTGCCTTACCTTTAACCCTGTATGTTCTACCTTGGTTTGTCCTTCCAACGTGAAATACCTCACACTTGTCTGTATTAAACTCCATCTGCCATTTTTCAGCCCATTTTGCCAGCTGGTCCAAGTCCCTCTGCAGGCTCTGAAAACCTTCCTCACTGTCTACTACACCTCCAATTTTTTGATCCAATTTACCACATTATCACCCAGATCATTGATATAGATGACAAATAACAATGGACCCAGCACTGATCCCTGTGGCACACCACTAGTCACAGGCCTCCACTCAGAGAAGCAATTCTCTACTACCACTCTTTGGTTTCTTCCATTGAGCCAATGTCTAATCCAATTTACCACCTCTCCATGTATACCTAGCGACTGAATTTTCCTAACTAACCTCCCATGCGGGACCTTGTCAAAGGCCTTACTGAAGTCCATGTAGACAATATCCACTGCCTTCCTTTCATCCACTTTCCTGGTAACCTCCTCGAAAAACTCCAATAGATTGGTCAAACATGACCTACCACGCACAAAGCCATGTTGACTCTCCCTAATAAGTCCCTGTCTATCCAAATGCTTGTAGATTCTGTCTCTTAGTACTCCCTCCAATAACTTACCTACTACCAACGTTAAACTTACCGGCCTATAATTTCCCGGATTACTTTTCGATCCTTTTTTAAACAACGGAACAACATGAGCCACTCTCCAATCCTCCGGCACATCACCTGTAGACAGCGACATTTTAAATATTTCTGCCAGGGCCCCCGCAATTTCAACACTAGTCTCCTTCAAGGTCCGAGGGAATACCCTGTCAGGTCCCGGGGATTTATCCACTTCAATTTTTCTCAAGACAGCAAGCACCTTCTCCTTTTCAATCTGTACAGTTTCCATGATCCCATTACTTGTTTCCCCTAATTCCATAGACTTCATGCCAGTTTCCTTAATAAATACAGACGCAAAAAACCTATTTAAGATCTCCCCCCATTTCCTTTGGTTCCGCACATAGCCGACTACTCTGATCTTCAAGAGGACCAATTTTATCCCTTACAATCCTTTTGCTCTTAATATACCTGTAAAAGCTCTTTGGATTATCCTTCACTTTGACTGCCAAGGCAACCTCATGTCTTCTTTTAGCCCACCTGATTTCTTTCTTAAGTATTTTTTTGCACTTCTTATACTCCTCAAGCACCTGATTTACTCCGTTTCCTATACATGTCATACAACTCCCTCTTCTTCTTTATCGGAGTTGCAATATCCCTTGAGAACCAAGGATCCTTATTCCTATTCACTTTGCCTTTAATCCTGACAGGAACATACAAACTCTGCACTCTCAAAATTTCTCCTTTGAAGGCTTCCCACCTACCGATCACATCTTTGCCAGAGAGCAACCTGTCCGAATCCACGCTTTTTAGATCCTTTCTCATTTCTTCAAATTTGGCCTTCTTCCAGTTCAGAACCTCAACCCTAGGACCAGATCTATCCTTGTCCATGATCAAATTGAAACTAATGGTGTTATGATCACTGGAACCAAAGTGTTCCCCATCACAAACTTTCGTCACTTGTCCTAACTCGTTTCCTAACAGGAGATCCAATATTGCATCCGCTCTAGTTGGTCCCTCTATATATTGATTTAGAAAACTTTCCTGAATACGTTTTAAAAACTTTAAACCATCTAGACCCCTAACAGTATGGGAGTCCCAATCAATATGTGGAAAATTAAAATCCCCTACCACCACAACTTTACATTTCCTGCAGTTGCCTGCTATCTCTCTGCAGATTTGCACTTCCAAGTCTCGTTGACTATTGAGTGGTCCGTAATACAATCCCACGAATGTGGCCATACCTTTCCTGTTTCTCAGCTCCACCCATAAGGACTCAGTAGACAAGCCCTCTAATCTGTCCTGCCTGAGCACTGCTGTAATATTTTCCCTAACAAGCAATGCTACTCCCCCACCTTTCATTTCTCTGCCTCAATCACATCTGAAACATCGGAACCCTGGAATATTAAGCTGCCAGTCCTGCCCCTCCTGTAGCCAAGTTTCATAAATTGCTATAACGTCATAATTCCACGTGTTAATCCATGCCCTCAACTCAACCGCCTTCCCTGCAATACTCCTAGCATTGAGATATATACACCTCAGAAGTTTTTTACCACCACTCACAACCTTTCTATTAGCGGATTTGCTTGAACTTTTAACATCATTTATTTTCACCCCAGCCACACTGTCAGCTCTGGCACTCTGGTTCCCATCCCCCTGCAAATCTAGTTTAAAGCCTCCCCAACAGCACTAACAAACCTCCCTGAACGGATATTGGTCCCCCTGTAGTTCAAGTGTAACCCATCTCTCTTGTATAGGTCCCACCTGCCCCAGAAGAGGTCCCAATGATCCTGAAATCTGAAACCCTGCCCCCTACACCAGTTCCTCAGCCACTTGTTCATCCTCCAGAGCATCCTATTCCTACCCTCACTGGCACCTAGCACAGGTAGCAATCCTGAGATTACCACCCTTGAGGTCCTGCTTTTCAACTTCCTACCAAGCTCTCTATACCCACTGTCCAGGACCTCCTCACTCTGCCTTGCTATGTCATTGGTACCGATGTGCACCACGACATCTGGCTGATCACCCTCCCACTTCAGAATGTCATGCAAGCGATCAGAGACATCCCTGACCCTGGCACCCAGGAGGCAACAAACCATTTCTAAAGTAATTTCTAAAGTAAGTGCATGTTCAGCACAGCATTGTCGGCCGAAGGGCCTGTATTGTGCTGTAAGTTTTCTGTGTTTCTATCTAGTCCCTTTACAGTATGGGATTCCCAGTCAATGTGGAAAGTTAAAATCACCTACTATATCAACCTTGTGTTTCTTACAACAGTCTACCATCTTTCTACAAAGTTGTTCCTCTAAATCCCTAGGACTGTTGGGTGGTTTGTATTGAAGCCCCATTGATGTGGTTATACCTTTCCTATTTCTCAGTTCCATCCACAATGCTTCACTGGTTGAATTCTCCAGTCTGTCCTGATGGAACCGTGATGGTTTCCCACCCCTCCTTCTTTAATCCTTCCCATCGTGTCATGTCTAAAATAACAGAACGTGGAGGCAAATGCGCAAGTTCTAATAAGCAGTCAAGTAAGCTGGAAGGACTCACCGCTTAATCTGCTGTAGCTGCTTCTTTGTGCATCATAGCTTCTGAGGACACAGGCAAGGTGCAAGAATTCGGGCAAGCAGGTCTCCAGTGAGGAGATCCAGTGGCCCAGGAGAACTGTGGGTGATGGAGCCGCAGCCAGGGATGGCCAAGAATCAGAGGGTCTCGGGAGGACTCGAGATACAGAGAAATAGTTTCAAGTTTGGTCTTCCCCATGGTCCAATGAAGAGGCTTCGTTCTATACCCGATTACACCAGAGCTTATTGGGTTGCTATCTGAAGCTTGAATCTTCCAGTGTGAGGAACAGGCTTCAAAGGGAATGCACAGCTTCTGCGCCAATTCAATGTCAAGAAAGTTACCAGCTGCACCTGAGTCCACAAATGTGCTCAGCACAATGGTCCTTTCATTGGGATCATTCCAAGTGAGAGGGTTGCTGGTAGTAGTAAACAGGAGCATGGGGTCTCGAGTTGGGCTGTTTCACTCACTAAGGTCCTTCCACCCTCTAGTGAGCTTTGGCTTTTACTGCTAGCTCAGGGCAGGAAACACCACAGTTAAGACAATGGCCCTCTCTCACGCATGTCTCTCTCCCCTCAAGGGTCAACCAAGTTCATCTTAAATGCATTAGTTCATTTTTTGACTGTTGACTAGATCAAGCAAGCTCAGGTGATGTCAGTGATAATGGACTTGGAGCTACACAAGACAAAAGGTGTTCCTTCCTCCTGTCATGAACATGGTCATCAATCGGGATGGCCATGGTTAGGTGCTACTTGTGGCTGGATCCCCCACTTCCTGCTGGCAAGTCGGTCCTTCACAAGGAGATGCCACAGTGAAAGGCTGTGAGGAATGTCTCTGAATTCCACTTGTTTTCAGCTGCCAGAGTCCAGAACTCTATTGCAAAGTCTGCAGATCTAACAGCTGCTTAGCTGACTCCCAGCCACTCACTCGGTGGTCAAAAACCTGTTCAAGGATCACTAAAAATTAGAGTTTGCTGGCTCCATAGAGCAGATTCCCATTCTAGTGCACGATCTGATAAGCAGAGATATGACGTACGTGATCTTGGTTTTACCAGACTGAAACACTGGAGCTTAAAGACAAGGGCACACTAAGTTAGAAAGCCTTTGCAACTACCAGGATTGCCATTGTAACACTGGGGAGCAGGGATCTTGGGTTCTTTGGCTGGCACATTTGGTAGGTGGCACTGTCCCAGGAGGCAGAACCAGTGCAGGCACTGGCATTGTTTCAGGACAAAGATCTTGAGGAAGGTATGCATGTAACCACTGAAGAGACTCTGATAACTGCTTATCAGCATCCATAAACTACTGTACTTGTGCTGGATGTGTACTGTCATGTGACCGGCAACAATGAGTATCTATTGAGTCTGGTGTTATAAAAAACAAACAAACATTTATTAAACTCTGCTTAAAAATATAGCAAAATATATTTAAACGGCTGATTTAACCGGAAGTTAACTGCTATACAGCAACTCTGGAACAGTTCTTAACAGGGTAAATGCGAAAACAAATCTTAAAGTGGTAAATTCGAACACAGTTCTTAGAATGGTGAATTCGAAAGTCCAAGAGATTTATACAGTCAATTAAGAGAGACTTTCCTGAAGTAAAGAATTCCTCGAAGACGTCACGTTACCGCTGATCGCAGCTGGAACCTTCCTTGTCCGCAGGATTCACAACGACGGAAATAAAACGGTTTAAAGGAACTGACCTTTTCCTCTGGAGAATAAACACTGCACTATCCTTCCTACTTTAGCAGGAGATATCTCAGTTGCAGATCACTTTTTCTTGAACGAAGATTCAATAAATTTCGATTCTCTCCAAAACCGCCAAACAATATCAGCTTTACTCGACTTGATGAATTCCAGTACTTTGGTAAGGTCTTCACTCTCCAGTACTACTTACAATAGAAAGTAGAAGTCCACTTTAAAACAAAATTGTGTCATAAGCCGAATACACAGCAAAACGGAGTATCTAACACAAAACTGAACTGAAAAACTAACTGCGTCACATCAGGAGTCTCTTTTATATACCTGTTGAGAACAGGTCATCATGTGACCTCACTGGCGGGAAAATTACATCATGTGACCTCCGCAAGACCATTACATCATCCTCATAAGACAGTCGCAAGATATCCATGAAGTATGTAACAGTACTAAGAAAGGCTCACTGCTTAGTAACAGCAACACAGAGCTGTTCCTTCTCTGCTGGGTCCATCCTGTTGGCTCAATTCTTGTTGCAACAGCTGACTGTACTTCTTCAGTTTAACTTCCTTCACATTGAATAGTGGTGAACCCAATTACAGACTAAATTCATATAAAATTGGAGGGAAAAATTCCAACAAGGCCTTACTGGATTTTTTATCATGCAAGATGCAGACAGAGGGTCCAAAGAAACTCACAGGCCTAGTCAAAATCCAAAAAAAAAAAAATCTAGAGTTTCAGAAACTAGTGATTCCTATAAGCTTCACTTACACAGGAGGACTCCAAGACTGAGCAAAGAAACAAGGGACGAGGAATTTATATAGGGCTACAAACAAGGCACAGGTGATAACAATGAACTAATAATTTCTCCGAAGAAGGGTCTCGGCCTAAAACGTTGACTGTTTACTCTTTTCCATAGTTGCTGCCTGGCCTGTTGAGTTCCTCCAGCACTTTGTGTGTAATGCTTGGATTTCTAGCATCTGCAGATCTTCTCTTGTTTGTGATAATTAGCCTAAGAGGCAGGTGAGAAAGAAAGGTTTGGCCTTCTCATCTCTGCCCCCCTCTGATGGCCAGTTCGAGATGTAACATTGATAGTAGGTAATTTTAACCTTGCACATATTGATTGTGACTTCCTTGCTGTAAAAGACTGGATGAGACAAAGTTTGTCCAATGACTTTCTTTAATCAGTATATAGAAGTCTCAACAAGTGAGAGCATGATATTGGACCATCTATTATGGAATAACACAGGGCAGGTAATAGAAATGTGTCTGGGGGAACTCTTAGCTTCAGAATAATTATGGTGATAATTATGCTTCTTGGGTTTGAGAATCTAAATTGGCGAAAGGGCAATTTTGATGGCACCAGAAAGGATCTGGCAGGTGTGGATTTGGGAAAGGTTGCTATTGGGCAAAGGAATGCTTGATAAGTGGGAAGCCATCAAATGTGAAATATTCAGAGTACAGAGATTTTATGTTGCCGATAGAATAAAGGCAAGGATAGCAATTTGTTATCACTGCAGACCAGCAGTAGATGGGGGTGTTGTTCATAAGGTGCCTGGCCTGCTGTGTTCACCAGCATTTTTTTAATCTGTGTTGCTTAAATGAAGGCGTTGCTTTCCTAATCAGGGTGAATGGGGTAGCATGGAGAGAATTGGTATGCTAGCTTTCACAGGCTAAAATATTGAGCATAGAAGTTGGGATGCTATGATACAGGTCTACATAACATTGGTTAGACCATTTTGGATTATTGTCAACAGTTCTGGTCACCAAAATACAGGAAAAATATAGTTGCAGTATAGAGAGTGCACAAGAGATTCCCCAGGAATGGAGACTGCAGTTATAAGGAGAGATTTCATTGCCTAATTGAACCTCAGTGAAAAGTAGGAAGCTTAGGGATTAACTTATAGAGATTTTCAAATTTTCAGGAGGATAGATAAGATAGATGGGAAGGTGCAAATTTAAAGCAAATCTGAGGAGTAGTTCTTTCACGTGAATGAGGTGATCATCTGGAATGAACGGCCAGAGGATGTGATAGAACCAGAAACACATGAAGTTCTGCAGATGCTGGAAACCTACAGGACCTCACACAAAATGCTGGAGGAACTCCGCAGGTCAGGCAGCATCTGCAGAAATGAATAAGCATTCAAAGTTTCAGGCTGAGGCCCTTTTCAAGACTAGAAAGGAAGTAGGAAGATGCCAGAAGAAAAGGTTGGGGAGTGGAAGGAGGAGGGGCAGCAGGGGTTTTGGTGATAGGTGTTGTGTATTTAATATTTCAGTATGAAATCCCCTTGTTTCCTTGGCTGTGTAAGCCTAAGGAAAAAACTCTCCAGTCCTGCCAAACTCATGAGATTGAGACGACCCTCCCAACCCAAACCCCGGTTTGTGTGGATGCTGTGTAATTTGCCACCCTGTTACAAATTAGTGCCATGAACTAACAGACAGTACACTGCATATGATTAAAGGAATTAAATTTATGAATTTATGGCTTCTAACTGAAGCACAATTCACATTTAAAAGAGCAGTTGGAGTTGATGTACCAATGGAAACAGCAGACAGAGAGTTGCAGTCAGGAATGAAAGCGAGCATGAACAAAATGACAATGCCTACACAGAAACCTACCTGGCCAGATGAATTATGTTACTGTTCTGGCAGGGGCTCACATGCACCATACCAATGCAGGATTAAAGGTGAAATTTGCAGAAAATGCAGAACGTAAGACAGATATAATGAGCATGTTGGGGTAGATAAAAATAAATGGACTGCTCAGGGAAGAGATATAGATAAAAAGTCAAGTTGTAGTTTCAAAAAGAGCTTCCTGTTGACGAAAAATCTGCTAATGATAAAAGTGACCAAAGATTATTAGCCTTGAGTATTACAATGTGAAAACTAATAGAAAAGCAATGTGGCTTACAGCAGAAGTGAATGGGGAATTAATTAAAATGGAACTAGACGCTGGCTTGGCTGTTTCAGTCACTCCATAAAATGAGTCTGAATGACACTTTAAAGATACTGAACTGAAGCCTGCAGATATCTAACTAAGAACTTACACTGGAGAAAAGAAAACACCTGTGGGAATGATATTCATAACAGTGAAATACAACAGTCAGTAAGCCACGTTGGGCTTGTATGTGTTAAAAACAGGGGCACCAACATTGTAGGGATGTGACTGACTGAGACAATAATGACTTGATTGGAAATCCATCCATTATTTGCATGCCACATCCCCTGTAATAGTCAATTGAAAGTGAATTAAGAAAGATACCTAATGATGCAACAGCAATGTTCAGGGATGACATTGGAAAATTCAAACATATTATGGGTAAAATAGTGTTAAATGAAAATGCCACACCCAAGTTTTTCTAAGCCCATCGTAATAAAGTAGCTAGTGAACTTAATCACATGGAGGCTGAAGGAATTTGTTCCAAGGATGAATGGAGGTCATGAGTAACGGTAGTGGTCCCAGAGGCCAAGAAGAATGAGTCTGTCAGAATCTGTGGTGATTTTAAGGTCACCATCAACCTCAGGACTAAGAGTAGGTCAACACCCTCTGCCCAGGATAGACGATATCTTTGCAACCCTTCTTAGAAGGAAATACTTCAATTTGCTCTGAGGCCTAACTACAGATGGAGATGTTCGAAGAGTCCAAAGTGTTTCTCACCATAAACACTCAAAAGGCTTTATCACAATAACAGGCTTATTTTTGGAGTAGCATCTGAACCTGCAGTCTGGCAGAAAGCTGTGGAACAGGTTCTGGAAGGCTGTCCAGGCATTCAGTGTTACCTGGATGACATCAAAATCAGGTTCAATATCACTGGCATGTGTTGTGAAATTTGTTAACTTTGCAGCAGCAGTACCATGCAAAACATTATAAAATAAAGGGAAAAAACTGTGAATTACAGTAAAATATATATATTAGTTTAAATAAGTAATGCAAAAACAGAAATAAAAAAGTAGAGAAGTAGTGCTGTTGAGTTCAATGTCCATTCAAAAATCGAATGGCATCTGATATTGCCTCCAACCTCACTTGGAATTGCTCCTCAGCTCTTGAAATAGCCCTCCACAAGTCGTACCTGGTTTTCTTGAACAGGGCTGGGTCACCAAACTTGAATGCGACAGATCTAGACCTCAGCTGACCACGAGCCTCCTGGTTCATCGACAGATTTTGATTTGGGTATGTACAGTAGGTTTTTGTAGGAACACACTCACCCACACAACTTTTACCTGATGTTAGAAGATGTTAAAAGTAGGGTTCTGCAGGGATCTGGTTTGTGGTCACTGCTGTTTTTAATTTACACTAATGATTTGGCTAAACATAACTAATAAACTAGTAATGATTGCCAATGAAACAAAATTAGGGGGGCAGGCTGATAACATTCAGGAAGCAGAATCAATACAGTTAGCTCTGAACAAAATACAGATGTGGGTAGCTAAATGGCAGATGCAACTTAATGTAAGTAAATGAAAAGTATTACAGAAAGGAATTAGAGATATTAGATATGAATATATAACGGGGGGGTCTTGAGTTAGAAAGTGCTCTGTATGAGAAGGATTTGGGTGTCCTGGTAGACTCATCACTATCAACACCTAGACAATACACAGAAGCAGTTAGGAAGGCTAATAGAATGTTGGGCTCTATAATGTGCTCAGTGGAGTTCAAGTCTAGAGACGATCTCCTTAAGCTGCATAATGTGCTTGTGAGGCAACTCCTTGAATATCGTGTGCAATTTTGGTTTCCATATTGTGTGAGGGATGTGAAGGCACTAGAGAGAGTTCAGAGAAGGGTGACTAGACTCATTCCAGGTCTGCAGGATATGAGCTATGAAGAAAGATTGAAAGAATTAAATCTTTTCAGCCCAAGTAGACACAGAATGGGAGGAGACATGATAGATGTCTTCAAAATCATTAAGGGTATAAGTAAAGCGGATGCCAGCTACTACTTCAAAATTAATCCATCATCAAGGACACGGGGCCATAGGTGGAGATTGGTTAAAGGGAGATTTCAGACTAACAGCAGGAAGCATTTCTTTACACAGCCAGGTGTGGACACATGGAACAAACTACCAAGTAGTGTAGTCCAGAGTATTAGCTTGGAGACTTCCAAATCTGAACTGAATGGTAATTTCAACACACTATGTGAATAGGAATTTGGCAAACTTCATTGGACTGAATGGCCTGTTCTTGCCAAAAACTTTCTAATGTTCTAATTAAGTCACCTCGCCTTATGGTATAGATACAGTTATATCACTTGTTATGATTGATGGAAGTGAACACCCCATAGCCTTGGCATCATGTTCAGAGAAAATTTACACACTGAAAGTCAGAGAGGCCTTGAGTCTGCTTTGGGATGTAAAACGTTTCAGCCTGTACTTGTATGGGAGAGACTTTGAAATGAAAGCATTGGCTCAAAGCTTTGTCCTGTGGTCTGGGATACATCAGCAGACCGAGCAGTTTGCTATTCATGGCTCAGGATGCCAACATGTCCAGAAGAAAAGCATCCCAAGCTGTCAGACCACTTTCTGCAGTCTCAGAGTCAACTCCTACAACCACTGCAAGTCTCTCCTGCCAAGCAGAATGACACCCCTTGTCGGGAAAGATATTACCCCGTAAGAGTAAGAAATCCTCCACAGTGATTAAACCTTTGGGCCTGAATGGGACAATTTAAAATTTACTATGCTATGGATGTCTATATAGCAGTTATAGGGTTGTGCATTTAATATTTCAATAATATTATAGTAATGCTGTAAATATATTGTCTGATTAAGCATTCTCTATTGTTTACATAATTTATTATGGGTTACATGTAAAAATCTGTGAATGGCATATGTCATTACACCACCACGTCATACGTTCACATCTCACGAAAGTAAAAATTGAAGTTACTATAAGTCCTGGTTTCTGACTCTGCAAGTTTTCCTTTCAGTTAGTTTTATGTTTTGGAGTAAAAAAAAACAATAGGCAGGTGAGGAGAAGAGGCAAGAAGCCAGAGTGGGGAATAGAAGAAGAGGGAAGGGGAGGGGGAATATTACCTTGAAGGAGAAATCGATGTTTATGCCATCAGGTTGGAGACTACACAGATGGAATATGGGTTGTTGCCCCTCCAACTTGAACGTGGATTCATCGTGGCAGAAGAGAAGGCTATGGACCAACATGTCGGAATATAAATGGGCATAGGAATTAAAATGGTTAGCCTGTGGGAATTTCCACACTTTGCGCTCAAAAAGCTCCCCACCCCACCTCTCCCAATTTATGTCAGTTTGGATTGACAACATCTCCACAATCTCCATCAGCACAGATGCATAACAAGACTGTGTGCTTAGATCCCTGTTCTCACGTTACACTTGTAACTGTGTGGCTGAGCACAGCTCTATTGCCATATTCACATTTGCTGACAGCATCACCGTTGTAGGCTGAATCGAAGGTGGTGGCGAATCCGCATACAGAAGGGAGTTTGGAATTGTGGCAGAGTAGTGCCATAACGACAACCTCTTAATCAATGTCACCAAAACCAAGACTATTTACTTCGGGAGGAGGGAACCAGAGGACCATGAGCAAGTTCTGATCAGGGGATCAGTGGTTGAGAGAGTCAGAAACTTTATATTCCTTGGCGTTATCATTTTGGAGGACTGGTCCTGGGCCCAGTGTGTAAGGGCAATTATGAAGAAAGTATGGCAGTGCCTCTAAGATTTGGCATGACATCTGAAGCTTTGACAAACTTCTATAGATATTGACTGGCTGCATCACAGCATGGTATGGAAACACCAATGTCCTCGAATGGAAAATCCTACAAAAAAGCATTGGATACAATCCCGTGCATCAGAGGTAAAGCCGTAGCCCTCCCCACCATTGAGCACATCTACGTAAATCATTGTCACAGGAAAGCAGATCCATCATCAGGTACCTTCACAACCCAAGTCATGCTCTCTTCTCACTGCTGCCATCAAGAAGGTGGTTCAGGAGCCTCAGGACTCACATCGCCAGGTTCAGGAATAGCTATTACCCTCAACCATCAGGCTGTCGAATCATAGGGGATAACTTCACTTGCCTTCATTTGCCCCATCATTGAAATGTTCCCACAGCCAATGGACTCACTTTCAAGGACTATTCATCTCATGTTATCAATATTTATTGCTTACTTATTTATTCTTATTATTACCTTCTTTTTGTATTTGCACACTTTGTTGTCTATTACACATCGGTTGAACACCAAGCTGGTGTGGTCTTTCTTTTATAGATTTATTGAAGAGAATGAATCTCAGGGTTGTATTTGGTGACATATATGCACTTTGATAATAAATTTACTTTGAACTTTGAACGTTGGATTTCGCCAATGTAGAGAAGCTGCATTGGCAGCACTGGGTACAGTAGACAACCTCAAGATATTTGCTGGTGAAGTGTTGCCACACCTAGAAGGCCCTGTACAGAGGTGAGGGAGGAGGTGAATAGGCAGGTGTAGCATTTTTGTTACTTACAGGGATAATTGCCAGGAAAGAGATTAGACGGAGTTCCTCCAGCGTGTTGTGTGTGTTGCTTTGACCCCAGCATCTGCGGAGTATTTTGTGTTTATGATTCGCTACTCCGCTGTGAAGTCTCTTCGAGGTATGCCTACCCTGAAGAAGTTTAAATCTTCCCTTCGACAGGAGTTCAGTGAGACCTTCTCTCACTGCTCCCCCTCTGTGATCTCCGCCTCTCTCCAACTCTTCGACCAGATCCTGACTCAGACCCGCTACCACAGCCACGTCTCCTTCCTGGGAACATGTCTCCACCACCATCCTGTACCACAGGGATTCCAGCTCCGGTTCCAGGCCTCCCAGTTCGAGCCCAGCGAAGATCCCAGGTACCTCCATTCTATTGACCGCTGCTCTCGCCAGATTCTCCGCACCATGCTCACTGCCATGCCTACGGGCTCTGTTCCTCTCTCTGCCACCACTCCGGATCTCGCTCTCCACTGTCTGCCATGGACCTCTCCTACACTTCATTCTCTGCCGGATTCACGCCTGCAGCCTCCGTTTCTTCTCCTTCCTTGCATCCAAGAAGGACCATAAGCTCACCCGCCTGGAGCCCACGACGACGACTGGCTCCGACCCGGACCCGGACCCCTCGGACTTCGACTTCTCAGGCCTTCGGCAGGCCGAAGACCCATCTGCCTCTGACTCTGATCCCGACTGGAACCACGGCCTCCCAGACATGGGCCCCAGCCCCCGGCAGGCCATGCACTCACTCACTTCTGACTCCGACCTCAGTTCTGGCGCCCTGCAGGCCACAGTCTCCGCCACCCCCAGCTCTAGATCCAGCTCAGACTGAGGTCCTGACCCTCTCCAGACTGGGACTGCTCTTACTGCTGCTGGGTCCTACCGCTCGTCCCATTCCTCCACTGCTCTCTATCCTCCCCACGACTCCCAACTTTCCCTCTACCCCTCATTACCCCACCATTCCTCTGATCCCTCATCCTCCCCAACCCCCCTCTCCATCCTGAGACCTCCCACTCTTTACCCTCCTCTGACCCCAGCCCCAACCCTTGCCGTGTCTTCACCATCCCCTCTGACCTTCCCCTCTCTGAGGCAGATTGTTCTGTCCTTAGCAAGGGCCTCACTTATGTTCCCCTCCGTCCACACCTCAGTGAGTTCCATGCCCGCCTACTTCTTTGGCAAGGACCTCTTACTGATGACCCCTTCTCCCGTCTTCAACTCTCCTCCTCCTCCGGGACACCCCGCCCGGGCCTTCTACCTGCACTCCATCTTTTCATCTCCAACTGTCGCCGACACATCTACCATCTCAACTTCACCACTCCTCTCTCCTGCTCGAACCTCACTCCCTCTGAACTCACTGCCATCCACTCTTTCCGCACTAATCCCAACCTCACCATCAAACCCGCAGACAAAGGTGGGGCTGTAGTAGTCCGGTGGACAGAGCTCTACCTCACTGTGGCCAAACGGTAGCTCTCTGACTCCTCCTCTTACATACTCTTGGAACAGGACCCCACCAAAAAACATCAAACCATTGTCTCCCGCACCATTATCACCCTTATCAACTCCGGAGACCTTCCATCCTCAACCACAAAACTAATAATTCCCACACCTCGCACTGCTTGGTTTTACCTCCTCCTCAAGATTCACAAGCCTGACTGTCCCGGTAGACCCTTAGTTTCTGCCTGCTCCTGCCCCACCGAACTTGTATCTGCCTACTTGGACTCCATTTTGTCACCCGTAGTTCAGTCCCTCCCACCTACATCCAGGATACATCCCATGCCCTCCACCTCTTCAATAACTTCCAGTTCCCCGGTCCCGACCGCTTCATTACCACTATGGATGTCCAATCCTTATACACTTCCATTCCCCATCAAGACGGCTTCAAAGCCCTCCGCTACTTCTTGGACAATAGACCTCACCAGTTCCCCACCACCACCACCACTCTCCTCTGGTTGGCAGAACTGGTACTCACACTTAATAACATCTCTTTTGGCTGTTCCCACTTTTTTCAGACCAAGTGTATAGCTATGGGCACTCGCATGGCCCCAGCTATGCCTGCCTCTTCGTTCGTTATATGGAATAGTCTGTGCTCCAAACCTCTACTGGTACTGCTCTCCAACTTTTCCTTCGCTACATTGACGACTACATTGGTGCTGCTTCCTGCACCCATGCTGAGCTCGTCAATTTCATCGACTTTGCTTCTAACTTCCACCCAGCCCTCAAATTCACTTGGTCCATCTCAAACACTTCTCTCCCCTTTCTCGATCTCTTGGTCTCCATCTCTTGAGACAGACTGTCCGCTGACATCTTCTATAAGCCCACTGACTCTCATAATTACCTCTTCCCACCCTGCCACATGCAAAAATGCTATTCCCTATTCCCAGTTCCTCTGTCTCCGCCGCATCTGCTCCCAGGATGAGGCTTTCCGTTCCAGGACATCTCAAATGTCCTCTTTCTTGAAGAATCATGGTTTCCCTTCTGCCATCATCAATAATGCCCTCACCCGCATCTCCTCCATTTCCCGCACTTCAGCCCTCACCTCATCCTCCAGCCACCTCAACAGGGACAGAGTTCCCCTTGTCCTCACCTGCAACCCCACCAGCCTCCGGATCCAGCACATTATCCTCCACAACTTCCGCCATCTTCAACAAGACCCCACTACTAAGCACATCTTTCCCTCTCCACCCCTCTCCACTTTCCCTCCGTGACTCCCTGGTCCACACGTCCCTCCCCACGGATCTCCTACCCGGCACTTATCCCTGCAAGTGTAAATGCTACACCTGTCCCTACACCTCCTCTCTCACCACCATTCAGGGCCCCAAACAGTCCTTCCAGATGAGGCAACACTTCACTTGTGAGTCTGCTGGGGTCACCTATTGCATCCCGTGCTCCTGGTGCAGCCTCCTCTACATTGGTGAAACCTGACGCAGATTGGGGGACTGCTTCGTTGAGCACCTCTGCTCCGTCCGCCCTAACAGGCAGGATCTTGTGGTTGCCACCCACTTCAACTCTGCTTCACATTCCCATTCGGATATGTCCATACATGGCCTCCTCTACTGCCATGATGAGGCTAAACTCAGGTTAGAGGAGCAACACCTCATATACCGTCTAGGTAGTCTCCAGTCCCTTGGCATGAACATAGAATTCTCCAACTTCCGGTAATTCCCTCCCCCTCCCTTCCCCCATCCCAGTTTCACTCTGCCCCCTCCTCCAGCTGCCTATCACCTCCCTCATGGTTCTGCCTCCTTCTACTACCCATTGTGTTTTCCCCTATTCCTTCTTCACCTTTCCTGCCTATCACCTCCCTGCCTCCCCTCCCCCACCCCTTGATCTTTCCCCTTACTGGTTTTTCACCTGGAACCTACCAGCCTTCTCCTTCCCACCCTCCCCCCACCTTCTTTATAGGGACCCTGTCCCCTCCCTCTTCAGTCCTGACGAAGGATCTCAGCCCGACATATTGACTGTTCGTTTCCACGGCTGCTGCCCGACCTGCTGAGTTCCTCCAGTGTGTTCTGTGTGTTGCTTTGACGCCAGCATTTTGCGTTTAGGAGATTAGATGAATGTGCGAGGGAATCATGGATCCTTGTGAAAAGCGGAGAGCTGGGGGAAGGTAAAGATGTATTTGGTGGTAGGACCCCATTGAAGAGGGCAGAAGTTGCAAACACTCTGTTGGCATCTTCCCTCTTCTTTTCAGGCCCTGATGAAGGGTCATGGCCTGAAATATTGACTGTTTATTTAGTTATTTCCATAGATGCTGCCTGACCTGCTGAGTTCCTCCAGCAGTTATGTATGATAGAAGCAGCTCACATCACAATAAAAAGCCATTTGAAAAATAAAACTGCAGAGGGGCAAGGGCCTAGTGAAGGTAAATGAGATAATCACAGTTATTCAGTATACGTGCTAATAAGGCCTATTTCTTTGCTCTAACACCCCACTATTCCTTTCCATGATCTAGACACTAAATAATTGTTGCGTTAATTTTCTCATCAGGTTCTCCACATTTCTCACTGAGAAACAGAGCTTGCTGGCAAATACCCCACTTCTGCCCATGCACAGAGACAGTGCAGGGTGGTGAAGTGCATTATCTCTTGCAGTTCCCACTACTGCCACATGGGGACAGATTTGCTCCACCCACCCAAAAGCAAACTGAATTTATTCCTTAATCTGGGGTCTGGAATGCAAAACAACAAACAAAATAAATCTCTCATCTTCAATGTGGAGAAACCTTTTAACATGACCAAGCTGCTGAAACATTTCCACTTTGTTTTTGATTTGGAGACAGACCTCCATGGCGTTCATACACTTAGCAAGCAACCAGGAGGTCCAGTGACTTGCTTTGCTGTATCAGCTGTGGTTTTTGGTTTCTAGGTGGTTGTGGATGAACCCAGGAAGGAATGAAACAGCGAAGCTGGACACAAACCAGACAGACAATAAACAATAGGTGCAGGAGTAGGTCATTCAGCCCTTCGAGCCAGCACCACCATTCATTGATATCATGGCTGATCATCCACAATCAGTACCCTTTTCCCACCTTCTCCCCATATCCCTTCACTCCGCTATTTTTAAGAGCTCTATCTAACTCTTTTTTGAAAGAATCCAGAGGATTGGCCTCCACTGCCTTCTGAGGCAGAGCATTCCACAGAACCACAACCCCCTGTGTGAAAAAGTTTTTCCTCAACTCCGTTCTAAATTGTCTACCCCTTATTCTTAAACTGTGGCCTCTGGTTCTGGACTCCCCCAACATCGGGAACATGTTTCCTGCCACTAGTGTGTCCAATCCCTTAATAATCTTATATGTTTCAATCAGATCCCCTGTCATCCTTCTAAATTCCAGTGTATACAACCCCAGTCGCTCCAATCTTTCAACATATGACAGTCCTGCCATCCTGCAAATTAACCTATTGAACCTACGCTGCACTCCCTCAATAGCTAGAATGTCCTTCCTCAAATCTGGAGACCAAAACTGCACACAGTACTCCAGGTGTGGTTTCACCAGGGCCCTGTACAACTGCAGAAAGACCTCTTTGCTCTTATACTCAATTCCCCTTGTTATGAAGGCCAGCATGCCTTTAGCTTTCTTTACTGCCTGCTGTACCTGCATCCTTACTTTCAGTGACTGATGAACAAGGACACCTAGATCTCGTTGTACTTCCCCTTTTCCTAACTTGACACCAGTTGACTTTCCAGCTTGACTCTGCTGGAACAGAGGTCATGTGGCACAGACCAGTGGCAACACCTGTCACTCAAATCCTCCCAAACAGCCATGGTTCATAATGAAAGTCTCCAGAGTCTCTCTGGTGAGAAGTAGTTTTGCTTTTCTCAGGAGTGGGAAAGGGAGTGTGAGGACCCCTTCGAGGCTCAATAATCCCAGTTTATCTTAGTTTCGCTACTGAGATGAGCTCAGGATAAAAATGCCTTCTAAACATTTAATGAACAGCAAAAATGAAGAAAATGGAAAGAATGACGCAGAACAGTTACCTTGCTTAATTATTTATTTATTCCCAGTTAGGTTATTGGAGACCTGCAACAGGTACTAGCAGTTTTCCATTACATTTCCATCCAGTCTTCCCACTCCCTCTTTCTTCCCTCTCATTTATTATACAAGGTGAGAAGTTCCCTGTGCGGTAGCAAAAGAAGGACTTTTCGGATTCCCTTGTTGTTATTGGACTGTGCTTTAAATTCCAAAAGTCTCTGATGTTCAGTGTTCAATATTCGTTTTGCTAGACATCTGTTGCCTCCGAGTACACTTCATTCACCAGCTCCTATCCAATTAGCCTAGATCTGAAATCAAATCAGCCAATACCATCAAGCAAGTCTATTGGATTCATCATACCAGTTATCCCTTATGACTGCATCTTCAGATTAGTGACCCAGGCTCAAGCTCTCAAACATTCTCCCCATCCTCCTTGCTAATTATTGCCATAAAGCCAAAGGATTTGCTTCTGATATCTCTGATTATGTATCACATTAAATTGAAAAGTTGGGTTGTCGAAGGAGGAACAGCAATGACTATTCTCCAGAGCTCTGGGACCTTGCCTGTCACCAATGGGGAAACAAAAATCTCTATCAAGCTCCTGTGATCTATTCTCTTAACCATCTCTATTATCTGAGATAGACTGCAGATATTTAGCATTCTTCAGGAACCCCAACATCTCACCCTTGATGAGAACGAGATGACCCTGAATATCAGTGTGCTCCTCCCTGACCTTGCTGTCCTCCACCTCCTCCTCCTTGCAGAATAATAATGCAAAATGGTTGTTTAATACATCATCCACTTGGCTTTGATTCTGTGACATTTGGGGAAGTGAGTCAAGAGCATTTGTAATTGGATCACATCTGCACTTTGTGAGATCAATTGTATAGGGCAGCACACAGTTAATGCTCAGACCCTTCACAGCATTAATATACAGGGCATCCTTGGGATTGAATCCATTTTTCCCTGGCTGTGGTTGTACAATTTGACAAGGTAGTAAATGAGACATATGATTGCCTTTATTGGTCAAGTCACTGTGTTGAATTCCCGGAAAGGTATGTTGCAGCTTTACAAATCTCTGGTTTGGGGCATTGAGAATTGCTTTGATTTCTGATCGCCCCATTATAGGAAGGATGTGAAGGCACTGTAGAGAAAAAGGATCTACAGCATCATCTATCAATCAATCTAACAATCAATCAATCTATCTATCTATCTATCTAACTATCTATCTATCTATCTATACCCTTGTCTGTCTGTCTATCTAGTAGTCTGTCTGCTTATCTATCTATCTGCCTATCTAGCTGTCTTTCTTTCTATCTACCTATTATTTATTTTCTTGTAATTTATAGTAAGTGAATATGTTTTCACTTTACAACTCACATAAAGCATGACAGTTCATGTAATTAAGCCAGTTAAGATAAATCTGATTTGAAATGTGGTTCTGAAAAGTATGGGCTACTGGCCATAACTACTAATCGTGTTTGAATACGTGCTGCTGGAAAATGGAAGTGCAGCAAGGGTTACTGCTTTGTTCAGAAGTTCTACTGCCCTTGTAGTGCATATGTACAGAGCTAAGTAAGATCTCATTAAATTCACTGAAGCAAGATCCCCCCTTCCATTCCTATCCTGGACAAGGGTCTCAGTCTGAAACATTATTTCCATGGATGCTGCCTGACCTGCTGCGTTACTTCAGCATTTCGAGTACGTTACTTTCAATTTCCAGCATCTGTGGAATTTCTTGTGTTCACAGTGAAGTTACAATGCTTATGAGCATTTACTGTAAGAGTGAACTTGTAGTGCAGGTTCATAGCAACACAATTTTAAGGAAAATATAAAGCATATTTGCTTTCATGGGTTGGTGTGCTGACAATAAAATTCAGGAATTCGTGTTGAAGATTCACAAACAGGGCACATTTGGAGTATTGTGTCCAGTGCCAGTTGTCACATTGTAAGGATTGGAGTGGGTGCAGCAGAGGCTCTCCAGGATGTGGTCCAGAATAGAAAATCATTGCAAAAAGGAGATAGAGCCTCAGAAATGCACAGTATAGAAACAGACTCTTCTGTCCATCTAGTCCATGCTGCCCACTCCCACCAACCTGCACCTGGACCATAGCCCTCCATACCCATCTATGTACCTATACTAACTTCACTTAAATGGTGAAATTGAGCTTGCAATTGTTTTGATATGTCATTCCACACTCTCATGACCCTCAGAGCGAAGAAGTTTCCTCTCTTGTTCCACTAAAACTTTTCACCTTTCACCCTTAAACCATGGTTCTAGTTGTAGTCCCACCCAACCTCAGTGGAAAAAGGCTGCATGCATTTACCCAATCTATACCCCTCATAATCTTGTATGCTATCAATTCGCCCCTCAATCTAGTACGTTCCAAGGAATAAAGTTCTAGCCTATTTAATCTTTGCGTATAACTCAGGTCCTCCATTTCGAGCAACAGCCTTGTAAATTTTCTCAGTACTCTTTCAGCCTTATTTATAAGGTAGGTAGGTGACCAAATCTGCACACAATACTCCAAATTAGCCCTCAACTTCGTTTTATACAACTTCAACATATCATCTCCTGTATTCAATACATTGATTTATGAAGGGCAATGTGCCAAAAGCTTTCTTAAGGACCCTGTCTACCGGTGACACCACTTCCAATGAATTATTGATCTCTATTCCCATATGTCTTTTTGTACAGCACCCCTCAGTGTCCAACACTCACTGTGTAAGACCTACCCTAGTCGGGCCTACTGAAGTGCAACAAGTGCATTAAATTCCACCTGCCATTTCACAGCTCAGTCTACCAGCCGGTCCAGATCCCGCTGCGAGCTTTGATAGTGTTCCTCACTGTCCACTACACCCCTAATCTTGGTGCCATCTGCAAATTTGTTGATCCCTGTAACCACATTATAATCCAACCACGTTGTGGGGTGACGTAAACGGAGGAAATGTATATAATTCACAACCACCGACATGGAGTCGGGGTTTCCGCTCTAAGCGGCTGGTCTGACGTGTCGCGTCATTACGTAAAGTTTTCCAGCCCGTTTTTGTGTTCACTTTTTAGTATTCAACAAATGAGTTGCTACAGCTTTTCTGAAACATAAAACGTCTCCGCCGTTTTATTAGTGAACGCCTACATTGGCGCCTCTAATACTCTCCGACGATTCCAGAGTTATTCGGTGGTATACACGGGTCGAATAGCCCCTGTGCTTCACCCCTCCATATGGTTCCTAAGTTCGATGGTGGTCGCCGCCCATGTAATTGTCAACGCCTTAACAAGGCTACCACCCCCGATCGTTACCCGGTCCCACACATCCAGGACTTTTTCGGCATGTTTAGTCGGAAAAGTTATTTTTTTTCTAAAGTCGATCCAGTTAGGGGCTACAATTAGGTACCTGTGGGCTCGGAGGACATTCCCAAAACAGCTGTGATAAGCCCGCTTGGCCTTTTTGAGTTTCTGCTCATGCCATTTGCGCTGAAAAGATGCAGCACAGACTTTCCAACGGTTGACGGTCTCTGCATTAAAAGACTTAAATTGTCTTTTTGTTTACCTGGATGACACATTTGTTGCCAATGCGTCTTATTCCGAACATGTACCTCATCTCCGCACACTTTTCAAGCACTTAAGCCAACAAGGGTTAAGTATTAACCCTGCTAAATGCCAGTTTGGGATGTCAGCCATTGACTTTCTCGGCAATCGCATCTCCACAGAAGGTGCGAAACCCCTCCCATCAAAAGTAGCTGCTATTATTGATTTCCCACTGCCCCGAACTACGAAAAATGACCAATTTTTCGGCATGGTGAATTCCTATCACCGCTTCATTCCGCGAGCTGCTGAACTTGAGTTCCTCCTGTATAGTGCGCTGAAAAGCAATACCCCGGTCAATTAGTGCTTGACTGGCCAGCGACCAGAGCACTTGATGATGTCAAGCGAGCTCTTTCTAACGTAACACTACTGGGGCACCCGCTCCCCGATGCACCCATAGTCATTACTACTGAAGCTCTAGACTAGGGTGTGGGTGCCCTGCGCGAGCAGTCGGAGGCGTGTGGCAGCCGCTCGCCTGCTTCAGCCGGCAGCTCCGTCTTCCCGAAAGGAAATAGAGCACGTTTGACTGTTAACTTGTCTGTCTCTATCTGGGGGTCCGGTAATTGTGTTTTCTTGGTTGCCATTTTACAGTGTTTGACCACACACCCTCGTGCACGCGCTCGCCAAAACCCTTGATCTACACGGCAGCAATACCACCTATCCTACATATCAGCATTCACAACTGATATGCAACATATCAAGGGGGAAAATAATACCGTGGCTGATTGCCTCCCTGGCCAGCCATTGAGGCCGTATACATAAGGGTTGACTACGCCGGCATGGCGGTTACTGACCCAGAGGTCCAATCTTACCGAACAGCAGTTATGGGCCTGCGGTTGGCTGGCATTAAGTCCAGGGAAGCTGGGGTTTCTCTCCTGTGCGATGTCCAAATCGATTGCCCTTGCCCCGTCATAGCCGGAATCTGGAGACGGGCTGTTTTCGATTCCGTATATGGCTTCTCGCAACTGGTCCGGAAGGCCTCAAAGAAACTAATTGCACTCATGTTGTTTGGCACACACATCAGAAAGGATGTGTGTGATTGGACTGCAGCCTGTGCGGAATGCAAGCGGGCAAAAATCAACCGACATTGGCACCTTTTGAGGTCCCTGAGCAACGGTTTGACCACGTCAATGTGAACGTTGTTGATCCCTTTGCCCCTCCTGCGGTTTCACTCTCCTTCTTAACATGGTGGACCACACCACCAGGTGGCCAGAGGTCATCCCTTCACCACTGACAACGGCTGCAGACCTGGCTTGGGCTGTCATCAGCACCTGGATTGCTCGGTTTGGCACCCATCCGATATTTCCTCTGACCACAGTCCCCAGTTCACTTTAAACCTCTGGGGCTGCGTTGGCCCAGAACCTCGGCATTACGATGCCATCACACCACGGCGTTATCACCCGCAGCCCATTGGCCTATGCGAGCGGTTTCACCGCTCTTTTACGGCTGCTCTGGGGTCTTCCCTGACTGATGAGTGTTGGTATGATCATCTTCCCGCTGGGGCTCAGAACTGTTCCGAAAGAGGACCTACAGCCGCCCGTGGCAAAGCTGGTATACAGGCAGCCATTGCGAGTGCCAGCTGATTTCATTCCTGACGCCATAACCGCCTGGTCGGCCTCTAAACTGCCTTCCTCCCTCCTCAGGAAATTCAATTCCTTTTCACACATTCCTACTTCCCATCATGACGTACAGCACTCGAGTTCCTGTTGACCTGCATTCTGTCTCGTTTGTTTTCGTCCGCCATGACGCACACCAACATCCCCATAAAGCCCCCTTACGATGGCCCGTTCCACATTTTGGTTGGGGAGAAAAGAGTTTTATCCTAGATAAGAGGGGAAACTTGAACATAATTCAGTAGATCACCTTAAACTGCCGACCAAGATTTGGAGTATTCCGCTGCCACGCCCCTGGCATCACAACGTGACCATGAGCGTGTCAACACACCTCTGGTTGATCCAAAGCCGCTGGCGGTTCCTCCACCCTGTGGAAGACAGGACTCGAGCGGAGTGGCTCGTCGGATTCCGGACCGGTTCACAATGCCGGTTTCAGTGAACTCTGGCGAGGGGTCTGTGTAGGGTAGCGTAATTGGGAGAAATGTACGTAATTCAAGCCCACCGATATTGAGTTGAAGCTTCGCTTTGAGAGGCTGGTCTGATGTGATGACGTTGTCACGGAAAGCGTTTTCGGCACTTTTGTGTTCATTTTTTGGTGTCCAACACGAGTTGCTGCGGCTTTTCTGAAACATAAAACGTCTCTGCTGTTTTATTGGTGAAAACCTACAGTGTAAGCAACAGCCCCGAGTATCACTGTAAATAAAGTACCGATTGGGTAGGCGGGGGAGGCGTCAACAAACAGCACTTCATTGAATCGATCAAACATGATCGAGTGAGACTGTCAGGACCCTGTCATGACTGCTGTAGAGGCCACAGACTGGGTGAATAAACGGAGATCCGCCGGCGGTTCCTGAACAATTTTCAGGCTAGGAAAGGTATCTCTCTACGGCTGGATGAAAACGTCATGAACCGCTCAACAATCAGTGCCTTGTGACGTAGTGGAACTTCACTGACATCCTCAAATATCATTTCCCGAGACTCGATATTAGTCATTTACCTCCGTGGTCCCCAGCCTCCGGGCGCAGCGTTAGCCGGAGCGCACCCAGCACATCTTTAAGAAGAAAGCCGAAAGAAACAAGCAAATTAATTAGGTGCCGCCCGGCACGTAAATGTCGGCCCAGATCAGAAGCGACTGCCGATTTCACTTATGTACTCGATGTTCATTCCTCTTTCCAGGACGCTGGAACCGTTATCTGTTCCATTGTTTGGTCAATTTAAACACCAGTCCAGACAGGCTGAAAAGACAGGGCTGTCAGGATCGAGGTGACATGTTCAATCTACACAAACTTTTAATAAAGTATAGGCGCTGCCGTGCTTCTTTGTAATAACAGTTACGTGCTGGTCCCAGGACAGATCCTGTCAAACTTTTCAGAGAGAGAAACATAGAAACGTCAATCTTTAATGCCGAAGAATTTAAAGTTATTGACCCTCTCCACCTTAGTTCCTCTAATGAAGGCTGGTTTCTGGGTGGCACCTAATTAATTAACTTGTTTATTTGGGCTTTTTTCTTAAAGTTGTGCTGGGTGTGCTCCAGCTACCACTGCACCCCTGCATGCTTCGTGGCCCAGTGTCAGTCTGCGGCCCGGAGGTTGGGAACCATTGATTTACCTTTCCTACCCAACTTGCCTCATCCATTACGTTCTAGCTATTCCCGCCCTCTGCCTAGCTTTTTATTGTGGAGTTTTCCTTCCTTTCCAGTGCTGAAGAAGGCTCTCGGCCCGAAATGTCGACTGTTTGTTCGTTTCCATTGATGCTGCCTAACCAGCTGAGTTCCTTCAATGGTGTAGGTTTCCATGAAGAAGAGGAGGGTTGAAGACGGGAGAAGGGGTCATCGGTGGGGCTGGAAGAGTCCTTGCCGAAGAAGTAGGCTCAGAGACGGAGACGGCGGAAGAAAAGTTCCATATCATGGCGAACACGGAACTCGCTGAGGTGTGGGCGAAGGGGGACAAAGGTGAAATTCCATGAAGAAGAGGAGGGTTGAAGATGGGAAGGGTCTCGGCCTGAAACATCAACTGCACCTCTTCCTAGAGATGCTGCCTGGCCTGCTGCGTTCACCAGCTACTTTTATGTGTGTTGCTTGAATTCCTTCAATATTTTGTGGGCTGTTTCTCTCTGTGTCCTGAAAGGAATCCCCCACTTTGAAATGGGCCGCACGGTCCTCACGGATCTAGTCACCTAAATAGGGATACAGTGCTGTATGTGAAATATGTGTGTGTGTGTATGTGTGTGTGGGGGGGGTGGGAGTGGGGGTAATCCCTTTCTTAGGTGCTGTGAGGCATCGACTGACTGAGCGGGCATGTCAGAAACTGGTGAATACGCACATCGGCACTCTTTTATATCGATAATTATTTGGAGAAAAATATAACGTGAAACCTGCGTGAAATAGGTAGATGGGCGTGGTTTCGATTCATTGAATTGGTTGAAAAGAAGTCCGCAAAAGAACTACTGGCGGTTCAGGAAACATTCAATATAGTTAATGGATCGGTTGGTTGGCAGTTTAGCACAACACCAGGAGAAGCCAAGCCAGGTTTGGAGAGACTGACCTGGGAGCAGACCATCTTGCTGCCTGCTACTGGAAGACATCAGAGTTGGTGCGTGAAGGCGCTGTACGGTGTAACTGTGAGTGATTGCTTTGGACATTTCTCTTGCAAGAAATGAAAGGTGTCGCAGGCCTGTTTCCCTTGTTTGGTGAAGAGACAAACTGCGTGGGAGCTGTGTAGCCTCGGTTGTGGTGAGGACTAGGCCTCAAGCTGCGGGCTTGCCTGTTACTGCAGTCCAGGTGAAGAGATGCCGGAGGCAGTGTAGCGTGGCATCCGTGCTCGGCTGGCAGCTGGCCTCTCCCGTCTGTGTGGCCTTCCAGTGTTCGATCGGTGGAATGACAGGCTGGAATGCCGGGAAATGTACCATCAATTTGCAGGACATGTCACTCAGGGTATTGGACTACACACGTGTTTTGTTTTTGTGAGACTATCGTTGCTTTTGCTCACTATTTTGAATGTGCTGTGTATGGTTTGCGCCTTGGACCCAGAGGAATGCTGTTCCATTTAGTTGTATCCATGTGTGGTTGAATGATAACTAAACTTGATTTGATTTGATTACTGCATGCAGGAAACACTCTTTGGAATTGAGTCTTTAGATCCTTAAGAAATAACCATTCTCCATCCACACTTGGATCACTCCATGCCTTTTCCCAATCCAGTTCAGACTACCAGCAAATCCTCTTCTTTTATTCTCGTATTGACATCTTGAATTCCAGCCCCTTGCCATGACTGGTAATTAGAGTCAAATTGGGTTGAAATGTATTCATATATATTCTGAATTCATGTAGAATTGTGTGCATGGTGAAACGGTAGTATACCAGAAAAGAACGGCATAGAAGATAGATAAAGTCTACTGTAAGGGTATTGTCTCCTCTATCTATATCCTTCCTGATCGTTCAAACTTCTGTCTGTCACCCCTCAGCCTCAGATATTCCAGAGAAAACACCCCATTTTGCCCAACCTCTTTTATCGCAAATGGCCTCTAATCTGGGCAACATCCTGGTAAACTCCTCTGCACTTTCCAGCACCTCCACATCCTACCTACAATCATAATTTAATGCAACACTCAATGTGGACTAAACAGAGTTTTGCAAAGCTGCAACATAACTTTGCAATTCTTGGGCTCAGTGATTTGACTAATAATGCAAGCATAAGCCTTCTTTACCAACCTATCACATAGTGTAGCCGCCTGCAGGGAGATTGGCACTCTAACTCATGATCACTCTGAACAGCAACACTGCTAAGGTTCCTCGCACAGTCTACCGTCCCTATGCTTTTGATCTCCCAAAGTGGAGGTGCAATTTAATCTGGCCAAACCTTCATGACTCAATTCACCTACTCTTGTGGCAACAAAGATTTCATTACCTGATATTGTCCGTGGGAATATTTCTCTAATATCAATTCACTTTCACTTTCAACGGCTTGCCTATATTTTCCATAATACGAATACGCTGCACTTAATGAAGGGCTGAAATAATCCTGGTGATGGCGCCCGCACATGCTTTCACATGGAGTTCCAGGATCGAGATTTCAGGAACTCGGCAGGCCATATAAGAGCGCTGCGTGATCATGGTAATAATCTTCTTTGCGAGTCAATTGTGCTGTCGGCACAGAAGAAAGTGTATAATTTTGGTGACAAGTATCTGAATGATCGGAAGATTACAGATTCGGTCCAGACAGAGTTACACGGACAAAAGATGTTTTCCCTTTATCTTTAGATAGTGGAGTTGTTACCTCACTGCCTCAGGTATACGGGTTCCGTTCTGACCCCGGTGCTACCAATGTGGAATGTGAGCTTTAATGATGGAAAGGTCGGAAGATACAAATCAGTGATGGTTAACTGAAGGTCAGGGTGTGGTATGGTTTGACATAGATTAGACAGATTGAATGGCCTCCTTATACATCATATGGAGACAGGTAAATACGACCTATTCACTGTCAGGTCAGTTCACAGCTTGGAGTGGGGTTTGTATGTGGTGA
Source organism: Mobula birostris (assembly GCF_030028105.1). Lineage (NCBI taxonomy): Eukaryota > Metazoa > Chordata > Chondrichthyes > Myliobatiformes > Myliobatidae > Mobula > Mobula birostris. The sequence goes on along the minus strand of NC_092380.1, from coordinate 28,728,524 downwards.
GTTTCCCAGCCCCCTACTCTCCCTTACCGCCTGATGGGTTACCGCTGTGGGTCTCGAAATATGGCCGGAGTAACCTAGATTAGTGAATGAAATTCAAACCCTGGATGATACCTGAGACCTTTCATGTTTTCTGGTGGAGTTTATCTGACGAGGTCGTAACTTGCAATTTGTCGACGGTGTGGACGATATTATCTCCTGGGGACTTGATTAACAGTGCGATGTAAATATCTGTCCGATTAATCTTTTAATAGCCGGGATTGATAATGAGGACAAGCACCCAATGCCGTGCGACTCATTCAATAGCCTCTGGCAACCAGGTTTAGCTCCAGGCCTTCACGTGTGGCTTAGCAACTAAGCCCGGCGGAACCGTTTCTACCGACAGGAGAAGGGGCAAAGGCGGGCTACTGGCGCCTTAAACCCAGTCGGTTCGGGCAGGTGGAGTTCGTCAGCCGTGGTTGGCAGCTCATCCAGGAGAAGGATCTGATCTCAAACCTTCGCTGACTTGGGGCTACACCCACTCATGGGGGAGGCTTCGGGAGTAAACCCCGAAGGAAAAATCCGGAGCTGGAGTCTCTAAGGCAGACCTGCATTGATTTCAACGCTGACTGGCAACTCAATCTACGCTGCTGGTGCCAAATTCTATCGGTCTCTGTCGTTCCTTTGGCTAGATCAGATGCGTGGAGAGGGGGAGTTTACTACATGGGTAACAATTTCCTCTCCATATTGTACTCCTCAGTCTTGCATATCTGGACAGCTAGGCACCATGTCCAAGATCAACCTTGACCGAAAGAGGCCTCATCAATCTTCTGTATGTCAAGATCCCAGTCTGTTGCGTGCATTCCTCTGCAGCTGAGTTACAAAATAAACACTGGGGAATGTTCATTCCATTCATTACACGACTAACCACATTCCTGATTTGCCTCCAGCGATTTCGGGTCACCACCATTCGCTGCAATTCATAATGTCAACACAGCTTCTTCGCATCGCATGTGACGGCATATTTTTAATCAGTTCTTCCTGCAACGGTTTAGATAAGTTGAGTCTTTGTTGTTTCCCTTCGCAGTGAGCGAGCATATCGCCGGCGCTTTACTTTTGAGTAAAAACAGTGTATTCTGAGACACATTAACGCCACAAATGTCCTCACACAACACAAGGAACTGACTCGTCTCATCCAGCAAAGACCACTTGAAGTTTAGTAAATGGAGCCGACTTCTAAATTTTCAGTCTGGAAGTGAATGGTGCAGTTTGTTGGAGATAAGTTCCAAAGTGTTGTTGCTCTTAGTAAGTGCAAGAACAGTCTGGAAGTTAGTGGCGTAGAGGTGGACAATTACAAATTTACAAAGAGCTGATTCAAGAGCGCAAATGTTTCACTGTTTATCGTACCCGATCATTGACTGTGTATTTTCGCTGATGAAATTCCAGTTTCTGTTTGAAGGAACGTTTTCGATTTCTCCTCCTTAAAGATGTATCAGGTCACATTAATTCGATGCAAATTCCGAAAGGGTAATATTTGGTTTAAGCGAATCATTCAACCCGATTTCAATTCAATAAACAAGTTAAAGGCCGAACGGAAAGGGGGCGGGGTATGGGCCTTGAACGATGTGAAGGTGAAACCGGGTGGAAATTTGTAACAACGGCCCTGCTACAAAGGAAAGTTCTAAAAACATAGAAAAGCGTAGAAAACATACAGCACAATACAGGCCATTCGGCCCACAAAGCTATACCGAACATGTCTTTACCTTAGAAATTACCTAGGGGTACCCGTAGCTCTATATTTTTCTGAGCTCCATGTACCTATCCAGGAGTCTCCTAAAAAACCCTGTCGTATCCGCCTCCACCACCGTTGCCGGCAGCCCATTCCACGCTCTCACTACTCTCTGCGTAAAAAAAACTTACCCCTAACATCTTCTCTGTACCTACCTCCAAGCACCTTAAAACTGTGCCCTCACGTGTTAGCCATTTCAGCCCCTGGAAAAAGCCTCTGACTATCCTCATGATCAATGCCTCTCATCATTTTATAAACCTCTATCAGGTCACCCCTCATCCTCCGTCACTCCAAGGAAAGAAGGCCGAGTTCACTCAACCTATTCTTATAAGGCATGCTCCCCAATCCAGGCAACATCCTTGTGAATCTCCTCTGCACGCTTTCTATGGTTTCCACATCCTTCCTATAGTGAGGCGTCCAGAACTGAGCACAGTTCTCTGGAAGAACCGCGAACGTAGTTGTCGATAAGAGATCAGTGAGAACGCTCGAGCGGCTATCAACAGGTCTCTAATCTGCGAATCGGCTTAATGATTCGTATTTACAGGTTCAAGTGTATTGTCATAGGCGAACGCACACGGCCATAAATGCCGTGAAAAATTGCTTTTTGCAGCAGCAAGTGCATTGCAAGTCGAGAACAAAGTGAATTATAAGTGCAAGATGAATAACAAGTAAAACAAAAGACATGAATACAAAATTGAAAGATAAAAATAAACATAGTTTGATATTCTGTTTAGCTGCTTCTTGCCGGTTCAAGAAACTGATGGTAGCTTGGAGAAGAAGGCCCGGCCCGCATGGTACGGTTCCCCGGTGGTAGATGACGCTTTCAGCTCTCATAGATGTCCCCAATAGTGATAATTCTATTATAAATTGGATTATATGACATGGAAATGCATGTGACAAACGTGAGAAGTTATCATATGATTCACATAACTGGAAGGAGCTGACGAAGCGAATGAGGAGATGATTAATTGTTAATCTAGGGTACAGGCGTGGGGTCCTATCCTACCCTCGCCACGAGAGGGCGCTTATGTTAGCAGGGTGCCTGGACGAATTGAAGTGCTTTTCAGAATCACAGTTTGTTAATATTAGTTAACAATAATAATAATATACATAATAATATACATAATTGTCATATGAGGGAAAGAGAGCGGTGGGGGTGGGAGTGTGTGTGTGTGTGTGTGTGTTGCGTGTGTGTGAGTGTGAAAGAGCGAAAGGAAGAGCCTGACTCTATTTTCGAAGCAGAGTTGGGAGGCATTCAGGGAGTACGGGAATACTTCCGGTAGGGAATTTGAAAACTGGAGTATTGGTTTCAGTTCAGAAATAAGGAGACGTAAGGAGTATTTTTTTAAAAATAGAGAGCGGTGGGTATATGGAACCCAGAGGAAGTGACAGGGGCGCACACAATTGCTGCATTTAAAAACAAATGGGGCGGGGTACATAAGTAGGAAAAAAGTAGAGGGATCTGGGCCAAACATGGGAGAGTGTCACTAGTTTAGCTAAGGCAACAACCGCTGGCTAGCAGTCTTGCGAAAGGGCGAGCAGAATGTGTAAGTCTCTCCCCCTATCAGTACACAGCCTCTCCAACTCCAAGCCTCATGTACTGCCTCCTCGCTGGCGACAGACGGAAACTGAACTCCTCTCGGATTCAGGCTGAACTATAGAGGATGGGGAGGAGGCCTGGCCCCTGCTCACGAAGCACGCCGGCCCACCGGCGTGTGGACATGCCATCATGCTCATGAACCAGATCCCCAGCTAAGGGTAAATAGCCCCACTGCCCTGTGGGCAGCCTCAGGAGGGGAGGCTACAGGAGAAGACAGAGACAGAAAATCCGGAATGGAGCCCCGACGGACGTCATTGAACATCCTTCCAGCAGCTCTTGCAGGGAGCTGGAGCTCTCCGGGTACTGGACATCTCGGAGTCTCCGTACCTTCCGCCCGGGCTTGTGATGACGATCATCATCGCCCATTGTCCTTCGAGACATATGCATGCCAACGGATGTCGTGAAATTTGTGAACTTTACAGCAGCAGTACAATACAATACATGATCAATAAACATAGAGAGAAAAACCTGAGCTACATTAAGTGTGTGTGTGTGTGTGTATATAATATATATATATATATATATATATTAAAATCAGTAGTGCAAAATAACAGAAATAAAACAGTAATGAGTTACTATTCATGGGTTCAGTTCTCATTTAGAAATCAAGTTTCAAAGGGGAAGAAGCAGTTTCTGAATCGCTAAGTGTGTACTTTCAGGCTTCTGTACCCCCTTACCGACAGTAACGGTGTGAAAAGGGCATGTCCTGGGTGGTGGGGGTCCTTAATGATGCCTTCCGAAAGCACCGCTCCTTGAAGATGTCATGGATACTATGGAGGCTGTATTCATGATAGAGCCGATTAATTTTACAAGTTTCTGCAACTTGCTTGGAGCTTGTGGAGTAACCCCAACTCCCCCACATACCAGACAATGATGCAGACAGTCAGTAGAAGTTTTCAAGTGTTTTAGGTGACAAACCAAATCTCCTCAAACTCCTAATGAAATATAGCCTCTGTCTTGCCTTTTCAGCTGTAGCAGTATTGAAATAAAAAGTCATGCCTACTCTGGATTAAATCTCAAAATGCTGTAGATGGATCATCATACCAGATTGTTTGAACTTTTATCTAAACACCATGCTGGAAACAGGGTGCATGGTCCTCTCCCCAGTTAACAACCACTTTCATAGAAACAAACCTCTGTCTGGTTCTGCAGTGGAGAAGGGAGGGTGGAAAAAGAGGAGAGTGGTAGTGATAGGGGACTCAATAGTTAGAGGTACAGATAGGAGGTTCTGTGGTCGTGACAGAGAATCCAGGATGGTTTGTTGCCTCCCAGGTGCCAGGGTCAAGGATGTCTCTGATTGCTTACATGACATTCTGAAGTGGGAAGGTGATCAGCCAGATGTCGTGGTGCACATCGGTACAAATGACATAGCAAGGAAGAGTGAAGAGGTCCTGGACAGTGAGCATAGAGAGCTTGGTAGGAAGTTGAAAAGCAGGACCTCAAGGGTGGTAATCTCAGGATTGCTACCTGTGCTACGTGCCAGTGAGGGTAGGAATAGGATGCTCTTGAGGATGAACAAGTGGCTGAGGAACTGGTGTAGGGGGCAAGGGTTTCAGATTTCAGGATCATTGGGACCTCTTCTGGGGCAGGTGGGACCTGTACAAGAGAGACGGGTTACACTTGAACTACAAGGAGACCAATATCCTTTCAGGGAGGTTTGTTAGTGCTGTTGGGGAGGCTTTAAACTAGATTTGCAAGGGGATGGGAACCAGAGTGCCAGAGCTGACAGTGAGGCTAGGGTGAAAATAAATGATGTTAAAAGTTCAAGCAAAGCTGCAAATAGAAAGGTTGTGAGTGGTGGTAAAAATCTTCTGAGGTGTATATATTTCAATGCTAGGAGTATTGCGGGGAAGGCGGACAAGTTGAGGGCGTGGATTGACACGTGGAATTATGACGTTATAGCAATTGGTGAAACTTGGCTACAGGATGGGCAGGATTGGCAACTTAATATTCCAGTGTTCAGATGTTTCAGATGTGATAGAGGTAGAGGAATGAAAGGTGGGGGAGTGGCATTGCTTGTCAGGGAAAATGTTACAGCAGTGCTCAGGCAGGACAGATTAGAGGGCTTGTCTACTGAGTCCTTATGGGTGGAGCTGAGAAACAGGAAAGGTATGGCCACATTAGTGGGGTTGTATTATAGACCACCCAATAGTCAGCGAGAATTGGAGGAGCAAATCTGCAGAGAGGTAGCGGGCAACTGCAGGAAATGTAAAGTTGTGGTGGTAGGGGATTTTAATTTTCCACATATTGCTTGGGACTCCCATACAGTTAGGGGTCTAGATGGGTTAGAGTTGTTAAAATGTGTTCAAGAAAGTTTTCTAAATGAATATATAGAGGTACCAACTAGAGGGGATGCAATATTAGATCTCCTATTAGGAAACGAGTTAGGACAAGTGACGGAAGTGTGTGTAGGGGAGCACTTTGGTTCCAGTGATCATAATACCATTAGTTTCAACTTGATCATGGATAAATATTGATCTGGTCCTAGGGTTGAGGTTCTAAACTGGAAGAAGGCCAAATTTGAAGAAATGAGAAAGGATCTAAAAAGCGTGGATTGGGACAGGTTGTACTCTGGCAAAGATGTGATCAGTAAGTGGGAAGCCTTCAAAGGAGAAATTTTGAGAGTACAGAGCTTGTATGTTCCTGTCAGGGTTAAAGGCAAAGTGAATAGGAATAAGGAACCTTGGTTCTCAAGGGATATTGCAACTCTGATAAAGAAGAAGAGAGAGTTATATGACATGTATAGGAAATAGAGTGTAAATAAATCTTTCTGTCTCTGTCTCTGGAGACAGCTTATCCACTGATGTCTACTATAAGCCTACTGACTCTCACAGCTATCTGGACTATTCCTCTTCTCACCCTGTCTCTTGCGAAAACGCCATCCCCTTCTCGCAGTTCCTCCGTCTCTGCCGCATCTGCTCTGAGGATGAGGCTTTTCATTCTAGGACGAGGGAGATGTCCTCCTTTTTTAAAGAAAGGGGCTTCCCTTCCTCCACTATCAACTCTGCTCTCAAACGCATCTCCCCAATTTCACGTACATCTGCTCTCACTCCATCCTCCCGCCACCCCACTATGAATAGGGTTCCCCTGGTCCTCACCTACCACCCCACCAGCCTCTGGGTCCAACATATCATTCTCTGTAACTTCCGCCACCTCCAACGGGATCCCACCACTAAGCACATCTTTCCCTCCCCCCCCTCTGCTTTCCGCAGGGATCGCTCCCTACGCGACTCCCTTGTCCATTCGTCCCTCCCCATCCCTCCCCACTGATCTCCCTTCTGGCACTTATCCTTGTAAGCGGAACAAGTGCTACACATGCTCTTACACTTCCTCCCTTACCACCATTCAGGGCCCCAAACAGTCCTTCCAGGTGAGGCGACACTTCACCTGTGAGTCGGCTGGGGTGATATACTGCGTCCGGTGCTCCCGATGTGGCCTTCTATATATTGGCGAGACCCGACGCAGACTGCGAGACAGCTTTGCTGAACACCTACGCTCTGTCCGCCAGAGAAAGCAGGATCTCCCAGTGGCCACACATTTTAATTCCACATCCCAAGGAAGAGTGAGGAGGTCCTGGACAGTGAGTATAGAGAGGTTGGTAGGAAGTTGAAAAGCAGGACCTCAAGGGTGGTAATCTCAGGATTGCTACCTGTGCTAGGTGCCAGTGAGGGTAGGAATAGGATGCTCTGGAGGAGGAACAAGTGGCTGAGGAACTGGTGTAGGGGGCAGGGTTTCAGATTTCAGGATCACTGGGACCTCTTCTGGGGCAGGTGGGACCTGTACAAGAGAGACGGGTTACACTTGAACTACAGGGGGACCAATATCCTTTCAGGGAGGTTTGTTAGTGCTATTGGGGAGGCTTTAAACTAGATTTACAGGGGGATGGGAACCAGGGTGCCAGAGCTGACAGTGTGGCTGGGGTGAAAATAAATAATGTTGAAAGTTTAAGCAAATTCGCTGATAGAAAGGTTGTGAGTGGTGGTAAAAATCTTCTGAGGTGTATATATTTCAATGCTAGGAGTATTGCGGGGAAGGCGGATGAGTTGAGGGCGTGAATTGACACGTGGAATTATGATGTTATAGCAGTTAGTGAAACTTGGCTACAGGAGGGGCAGGACTGGCAGCTTAATATTCCAGTGTTCCAATGTTTCAGATGTGATCGAGGCAGAGGAATGAAAGGTGGGGGAGTAGCATTGCTTGTTAGGGAAAATATTACAGCAGTGCTCAGGCAGGACAGATTGGAGGGCTTGTCTACTGAGTCCTTATGGGTGGAGCTGAGAAACAGGAAAGGTATGGCCACATTAGTGGGATTGTATTACAGACCTCTCAATAGTCAACGAGACTTGGAAGAGCAAATCTGCAGAGAGATAGCAGGCAACTGCAGGAAACATAAAGTTGTGGTGGTAGGGGATTTTAATTTTCCATACATTGATTGGGACTCCCATGCTGTTAAGGGTCTAGATGGTTTAGAGTTTGTAAAATGTGTTCAGGAAATCAGTATATAGAGGGACCAACTAGAGGGGATGCAATATTGGATCTCCTGTTAGGAAACGAATTAGGGCAAGTGACAGGAGTCTGTGTAGGGGAGCACTTTGGTTCCAGTGATCATAACACCATTAGTTTCAATTTGATCATGGACAAGGATAGATCTGGTCCTAGGGTTGAGGTTCTGAACTGGAAGAAGGCCAAATTTGAAGAAATGAGAAAGGATCTAAAAAGCGTGGATTGGGACAGGTTGTTCTCTGGCAAAGATGTGATTGGTAGGTGGGAAGCCATCAAAGGGGAAATTTTTAGAGTGCAGAGTTTGTATGTTCCTGTCAGGATTAAAGGCAAATTGAATAGGAATAAGGAACCTTGGTTCTCAAGGGATATTGCAACTCTGATAAAGAAGAAGAGGGAGTTGTATGAAATGTATAGGAAACAGGGAGTAAATCAGGTGCTTGAGGAGTATAAGAAGTGCAAGAAAATACTTAAGAAAGAAATCAGGAGGGCTAAAAGAAGACATGAGGTTGCCTTGGCAGTCAAAGTGAAGGATAATCCAAAGAGCTTTTACAGGTATATTAAGAGCAAAAGGTTTGTAAGGGATAAAATTGGTCCTCTTGAAGATCAGAGTGGTCGGCTATGTGTGGAACCAAAGGAAATTGGGGAGATCTTAAATAGGTTTTTTGCATCTGTATTTACTAAGGAAACTGACATGAAGTCTATGGAATTAAGGGAAACAAGTAGTGAGATCATGGAAACTGTACAGATCGAAAAGGAGGAGGTCTTTGCTGTCTTGAGGAAAATTAAAGTGGATAAATCCCCGGGACCTGACAGGGTGTTACCTCGGACCTTGAAGGAGACTAGTGTTGAAATTGCAGGGGCCCTGGCTAAAATATTTAAAATGTCACTGTCTAGGGGTGAGGTGCCGGAGGATTGGAGAGTGGCTCATGTTGTTCCGTTATTTAAAAAAGGATCGAAAAGTAATCCGGGAAATTATAGGCCAGTAAATTTAATGTCTGTAGTAGGTAAGTTATTGGAGGGAGTACTAAGAGACAGAATCTACAAGCATTTGGATAGACAGGGACTTATTAGGGAGAGTCAACATGGCTTTGTGCGTGGTAGGTCATGTTTGACCAATCTATTGGAGTTTTTCGAGGAGGTTACCAGGAAAGTGGATGGAGGGAAGGCAGTGGATATTGTCTACATGGCTTCAGTAAGGCCTTTGACAAGGTCCCGCATGGGAGGTTAGTTAGGAAAATTCAGTCGCTAGGTATACATGGAGAGGTGGTAAATTGGATTAGACATTGGCTCGATGGAAGAAGCCAGAGAGTGGTGGTAGAGAATTGCTTCTCTGAGTGGATGCCTGTGACTAGTGGTGTGCCACAGGGATCAGTGCTGGGTCCATTGTTATTTGTCATATGTATCAATGATCTGGATGATAATGTGGTAAATTGGATCAGCAAGTTTGCTGATGATACAAAGATTGGAGGTGTAGTGGACAGTGAGGAAGGTTTTCAGAGCCTGCAGAGGGACTTGGACCAGCTGGAAAAATGGGCTGAAAAATGGCAGATGGAGTTTAATACTGACAAGTGTGAGGTATTGCACGTTGGAAGGACAAACCAAGATAGAACATACAGGGTTAATGGTAAGGCACTGAGGAGCGCAGTGGAACAGAGGGATCTGGGAATACAGATACAAAATTCCCTAAAAGTGGCAACACAGGTAGATAGGGTCGTAAAGAGAGCTTTTGGTACATTGGCCTTTATTAATCAAAGTATTGAGTATAAGAGCTGGAATGTTATGATGAGGTTGTATAAGGCATTGGTGAGGCCGAATCTGGAGTATTGTGTTCAGTTTTGGTCACCAAGTTACAGGAAGGATATAAATAAGGTTGTAAGAGTGCAGAGAAGGTTTACAAGGATGTTGCCGGGACTTGAGAAACTCAGTTACAGAGAAAGGTTGAATAGGTTAGGACTTTATTCCCTGGAGCGTAGAAGAATGAGGGGAGATTTGATAGAGGTATATAAAATTATGATGGGTATAGATAGAGTGAATGCAAGCAGGCTTTTTCTACTGAGGCAAGGGGAGAAAAAAACCAGAGGACATGGGTTAAGGGTGAGGGGGGAAAAGTTTAAAGGGAACATTAGGGGGGGCTTCTTCACACAGAGAGTGGTGGGAGTATGGAATGAGCTGCCAGACGAGGTGGTAAATGCGGGTTCTTTTTTAACATTTAAGAATAAATTGGACAGATACATGGATGGGAGGTGTATGGAGGGATATGGTCTGTGTGCAGGTCAGTGGGACTAGGCAGAAAATGGTTCGGCACAGCCAAGAAGGGCCAAAAGGCCTGTTTCTGTGCTGTAGTTTCTATGGTTTCTATGGTTTCTATCCCATTCCCATTCTGAAATGTCTATCCACGGCCTCCTCTACTGTAAAGATGAAGCCACACTCAGGTTGGAGAAACAACACCTTATATTCCGTCTGGGTAGCCTCCAACCTGATGGCATGAACATCGACTTCTCTAACTTCCGCTAATGCCCCACCTCCCCCTCGTACCCCATCTGTTATTTATTTTTATACACACATTCTTTCTGTCACTCTCCTTTTTCTCCCTCTGTCCCTCTGACTATACCCCTTGCCCATCCTCTGGGTCCCCCCCACCTTGTCTTTCTTCCCGGACCTCCTGTCCCATGATCCTCTCGTATCCCTTTTGCCAATCAACTGTCCAGCTCTTGGCTCCATCCCTCCCCCTCCTGTCTTCTCCTATCATTTTGGATCTCTCCCTCCCCCTCCCACTTTCAAATCTCTTACTAACTCTTCCTTCAGTTAGTCCTGACGAAGGGTCTCGGCCTGAAACGTCGACTGTACCTCTTCCTAGAGATGCTGCCTGGCCTGCTGCGTTCACCAGCAACTTTGATGTGTGTTGTGTGAATAAGGTGCTTGAGGAGTATAAAAAGTGCAAGAAAATACTTAAGAAGGAAATCAGGAGGGCTAAAAGAAGACATGAGGTTGCCTTGGCAGTCAAAGTGAAGGATAATCCAAAGAGCTTCTACAGGTATATTAAGAGTAAAAGGATTGTAAGGGACAAAATTGGTCCTCTTGAAGATCAGAGTGGTTGGCTATGTGCGGAACCAAAAGAAATGGGGGAGATCTTAAGTGGGTTTTTTGCATCTGTATTTACTAAGGAAACTGTCATGAAGTCTATGGAATTAAGGGAAACAAGTAGTGAGATCATGGAAACACTGTACAGATTGAAAAGGAGGAGGTGCTTGCTATCTTGAGGCATATTAAAGTGGATAAATCCCCAGGATCTGACAGGGTATTCCCTTGGACCTTGAAGGAGACTAGTGTTGAAATTGCAGGGGCCCTGGCAGATATATTTAAAATGTCTGTGACTATGGGTAAGGTGCTGGAAGATTGGAGAATGGCTCATGTTGTTCCGTTGCTTAAAAAAGGATCGAAAAGTAATCCGGGAAATTATAGTTTGGTAAGTTTGACGTCGGTAGTGGGTAAGTTATTGGAGGGAGTATTAAGTGACAGAATCTACAAACATTTGGATAGACAGGGACTTATTAGGGAGAGTCAACATGGCTTTGTGGGTGGTAGGTCATGTTTGACCAATCTATTGGAGTTTTTCGAGGAGGTTACCAGGAAAGTGGATGAAGGGAAGGCAGTGGATGTTGTCTACATGGACCTCCGTAAGGCCTTTGACAAGGTCCCGCATGGGAGGTTAGTTAGGAAAATTCAATTGCTAGGTATACATGGAGAGGTGGTAAATTGGATTAGACATTGGCTCAATGGAAGAAGCCAAAGAGTGGTAGTAGAGAATTGCTTCTCTGAGTGGAGGCCTGTGACTAGTGGTGTGCCACAGGGATCAGTGCTGGGTCCATTGTTATTTGTCATCTATATCAACGATCTGGGTGATAACGTGGTAAATTGGACCAGCAAATATGCTGATGATACAAAGATTGGAGGTGTAGTGGACAGTGAGGAAGGTTTTCAAAGCTTGCAGAGGGACTTGGACCAGCTGAAAAATGGGCTGAAAAATGGCAGATGGAGTTTAATACAGACAAGTGTGAGGTATTGCACTTTGGAAGGACAAACCAAGATGGAACATACAGGGTAAATGGTAAGGCACTGAGGAGTGCAGTAGAACAGAGGGATCTGGGAATACAGATACAAAATTCCCTAAAAGTGGCAACACAGGTAGATAGGCTCGTAAAGAGAGCTTTTGGTACATCGGTCTTTATTAATCAAAGTACTGAGTATAAGAGCTGGAATGTTATGATGAGATTGCATAAGGCATTGGTGAGGCCGAATCTGGAGTATTGTGCTCAGCTTTGGTCACCAAATTACAGGAAGGATATTAATAAGGTTGAAAGAGTGCAGAGAAGGTTTACAAGGACGTCGCCGGGACTTGAGAATCTCAGTTACAGAGAAAGGTTGAATAAATTAGGACTTTATTCCCTGGATCGTAAAAGAATGAGGGGAGATTTGATAGAGGTATATAAAATTATGATGGGTATAGATAGAGTGAATGCAAGAAGGCTTTTTCCACTGAGGCAAGGGGAGAAAAAAAAAAGAGGACATGGGTTAAGGGTGAGGGGGGAAAGTTTAAAGGGAACATGGGGGTGGGGGCTTCTTCGCACAGAGAGTGGTGGGAGAGTGGAATGAGCTGCCAGACGAGGTGGTAAATGCGGGTACTTTTTAAACATTTAAGAATAAATTGGACAGATACATGGATGGGAGTAGTATGGAGGGATATGGTCCGTGTGCAGGTCAGTGGGACTAGGCAGAAAATGGTTCGGCACAGCCAAGAAGGGCCAAAAGGCCTGTTTTGTTCTGTAGTTTTTCTATGGTTTCTATAGTTTCAAAGGTCAAGGTGTGTGATTCAACCATTTTGTTCACATGATTCTTACAGATATATGATTAGGAGTTTGGGTCATATTGTTTGAAAATCACGAGAAGCTTAAATTAAGTTCCGTCTGCTTACCGGATGCAACACTTGAAGCCCACGAAGCAAGATTTTTTAAGGTGTATATCATCCCGATGGCAACTGAGAAATTGGCAAATTCCTCCAGCTTCTCTGCATCCATACCAAGAACCTGGAAGCAAGAAAAGGAGGCGACTATCCAATCGTGTTCCTTTACAAGGCATTGACAAATCAGGTTCACAGAATGATAAGATCAGTTGTATTCGTCACGTGTACATGGAAATATTTCATCAATTGCGCAGTTTGCGCGAACGATCAACAAAGCCAGAAGATGTGCTGGGAGCAGCCGCATATCTCATCCTGCTTCCATGGCGTGTCTACAAATTACTAACCCTAACCCGTACAGATGGGTTGGAATGTGGTAGGAAACTGGAACACTTGGAAGAAACTTACGTGGTCTGGGGAGAGGAGAATGACAGATTTCTTACAGCGGTGGGAATTAAACCCCTATCTTCCAATCATTGGGTTTGCAAATCACTACCTTACCCGCTACTCAAGCGCCCCGCCCTTGATATGAAATGGTGTTACCCTGACGGAATGGTACCAAAGAGGGTTAATAGTTTATCAGCAGGAGCTTCCAGTGGACACAGAAAGTCGCACATGAGCAGCTCCAAAACTTAGTCATTATAAACAAATTTGGAGTAATCCCGACTACAACACCACATAATTAGAGCTGGCAAATGGGATTCAAATACCGGCGGGGTTTGGGGGTGGGTGTGGATAACTAAATTTCAACAGTGACAATACATGCGATTGGTAATGCTATAATCTGGATCAGCATACAAGAAACATAGAAACATAGAAAATAGGTGCAGGTGTAGGCCATTTGGCCCTTCGAGCCTGCACCGCCACTCAGTCTGATCATGGCTGATCATCCAACTCGGAACCCTGTACCTGCTTTCCCTCCATATCCCCTGATCCCTTTAGCCACAAGGGCCATATCTAACTCCCTCTTAAATATAGCCAATGAACTGGCCTCAAATGTTTCCTGTGCAGAGAATTCCACAGATTCACCACTCTCTGTGTGAAGAAGTTTTTCCTAATCTCGGTCCTAAAAGGCTTCCCCTTTATCCTTAAACTGTGACCCCTCGTTCTGGACTTCCCCAACATCGGAACAATCTTCCTGCATCTAGTCTGTCCAATTCCTTTAGAATTTTATACATTTCAATAAGATCCCCCCTCAATCTTCTAAATTCCAGCGAGTATAAACCTAGTCGATCCAGTCTTTCTTCATATGAAAGTCCTGCCATCCCAGGAATCAATCTGGTGAACCTTCTTTGTACTCTCTCTATGGCAAGAATGTCTTTCCTCAGATTAGGGGACCAAAACTGCACACAACACTCCAGGTGCGGTATCACCAAGTACTTGTACAACTGCAGTAGTACCTCCCTGCTCCTGTACTCGACTCCTCTTGCTATGAATGCCAGCATACCATTCGCCTTTTTCACCACCTGCTGTACCTGTACCTGCTTGTTTTCAATGACTGGTGTACAATGACACCCAGATCTCGTTGCACCTCCCCTTTTCCTAATCGGCCACCATTCAGATAATAATCTGTTTTCCTGTTCTTGCCACCAAAGTGGATATCCTCACATTTATCCACATTAAATTGCATCTGCCATGAATTTGCCCACTCACCTAACCTATCCAAGTCACCCTGCATCCTCTTAGCATCCTCTTCACAGCTAACACTGCTGCCCAGCTTCGTGTCATCCGCAAACTTGGAGATGCTGCATTTAATTCCCTCATCTAAATCATTAATATGTATTGTAAGCAACTGGGGTCCCAGCACTGAGCCTTGCGGTACCCCACTAGTCACTGCCTGCCATTCTGAAAAGGTCCCGTTTATTCCCACTCTTTGCTTCCTGTCTGCCAACCAATTCTCTATCCATATCAATACCATACCCCCAATACCATGTGCTTTAAGTTTGCACACTAAAAGCCTTTTGAAAATCCAAATATACCACATCCACTGATTCTCCCCTATCCACTCTCCTAGTTACATCAAAAAGTTCTGTAAGATTCGTCAGACATGAATTTCCTTTAACAAATCCATGCTGCCTTTGTCCGATGATTTCATCAATTTCCAAATGTGCTGTTATCATATCTTTGATAACTGACTCTAGCGTTTTCCCCACCACCGATGTCAGGCTAACCGGTCTATAATTGCTCGGTTTCTCTCTCAATCATTTTTTAAAAAGCGGGGCTACATTAGCCACTCTCCAATCCTCAGGAACTAATCCAGAATCTAAAGAGTTTTGAAAAATTATCACTAATGCAGCCACTATTTCTCGGGCTACTTCCTTAAGCAATCTGGGATGCAGACCATCTGGCCCCTGGGGCCCTGTCTTTAATCCCTTCAATTTACCTAACACCACTTCCCTACTAACATGTATTTCCCTCAGTTCCTCCATCTCACTAGACCCTCGGTCCCCTACAATTTCCAGAAGATTATTTATGTCCTCCTTAGTGAAGACAGAACCAAAGTAGTTATTCAATTGGTTTGCCATGTCCTTGTTCCTCATGTTCAATTCACTTGTTTCTGACTGTAAGGGACCTACATTTGTCTTAACCAATCTTTTTCTTTTCACATATCTATAAAAGCTTTTACAGTCAGTTTTTATGTTCCCTGCTAGCTTTCTCTCATAATCTTTTTCCGCTTTCCTAATTAAGTCCTTTGTCCTCCTCTGCTGGACTCTAAGTTTCTCCCATTTCTCAGGTGTGCCGCTCTTTCTGTCTAATTTGTATGTTTCTTCTTTGGAATTGATACTATCCCTAATTTCCTTTGCAGCCATGGGTGCACTACCTTCCCTGGTTTATTCTTTTGCCAAACTGGGATGAACAATTGTTGTAGTTCCTCCATGTGATCTTTAAATGCTTGCCATTGCATATCCACCATCAACCCTTTAAGTATCATTCGCCAGTCTATCTTAGCTAATTCAAGTCTCATACCTTCAAAGTTACCCTTCTTTAAGTTCAGAACCTTTGTTACTGAATTAACTATGTCACTCTCCATCTTAATTAAGAATTCCACCATATTATTATGGTCTCTCTTACCCAAGGGGCCTTGCACGGCAAGATTGCTAACTAATCCTTCCTCATTGCTCAATACCCAGTCCAGAATGGCCTGTTCTCTAGTTGGTTCCTCGATACATTGGTTCAGAAAATTATCCCGCATACATTCTAAGAAATCCTCTTCCTCGGCACCCAATTTTGGTAACCCAAATTTGGTTTACCCAATCTATATGTAGATTGAAGCCACCCATTATAACTGCTGTTTCTTCATTGCACACATTTCTAATTTCCTGTTTAATGTCATCCCCAACCTCACTACTACTGTCAGGTGGCCTGTGCACAACTCCCACCAGCGTTTTCTGCTCCTTAGTGTTATGCAGCTCTACCCATATCAAACTCATCGACACACGAGGCACAGAATCTGCAAGGTATAAGAGACTGCTCGAGCTGCAAAGCACAAGGGAACGCAAAGCTGCAAGACACCGAACAGTGCAGATGATGGCAATGAAGGGTCTCAAACCCAAATGTCAATGGCCAATTTAACTGCAGAGATATAGCCTGATTGAGATCCTCCAGCATTTTGAACTCTATCTGCTGTAATTGAATTTGGGAAATTCTGCGCAAAATAGAAAGCTCATAGATACTAACTTCCAAGTTTAAACAGCTGATCCAGAGTTGATTCGACAACGTCAATCGGAGAGAATAATAGGATTCCGGCTATCAAGAGCAGGGCATTCATCATTTGTTGTTGAGCTCCTCGGTCAGAACGATTCAAAGCTTTCCAGATGTTCTTTATATTCACGGGAGGAGCATACTACTGTAAATATTCTTAAGTCATCGTCTCCTTCCTAGACTAATTAAACTGAGCTAAAAGGCGAGCTCAAATCTACAACAAACCTAGTTTCTGATTAATAACAGAGAGACAAGACCGAGGAATGATTAAGCAGACCTTAGCTTAAAGGAACATTGTGCACTGGTCTGAGTGCAGAATCGTTCAGCAGAAATGAATTATAGAATTATAGAAGTACAAGGTGTCCATCCAAAATGGACTCAGTTAAGATTGAATGGTCAAATGCTGTGTGAATATAAAATGTAACGAGGAGCAGAGAACATGTATAAAGGTCAAAGAGAGCGTCGCTACTTTTTGATTGATATTAGGGCGTCAGTGCAAATTTTCCAAATAGCTGAGTAATAAAATGACTGAACCCCAGCCGATGGGGTAGTGGTATCAGCACTGGACTTCGAGGCGAATGGTCCCGGGTTCCAATCCGGCCCGGTTGAGCGTCGAGCGAGCAACTAGGCCTCGTAAACTAGTCAAATGCTAAGGAAACAGGAAAAGAAAAAATGCCACCGATGCGCCTCAAAAGAAAAGGAGCAATAAAATAACGAAATGCATGGCGATGACTAAGAAGGATAGAGGCATCTGTACAAAGATATAGTCTGTCTGCCTTTGGGTACACCCACTTTAGTTCTGCTAAGAAAGGGCCCTTGCTCCATTGTAGTTTTTCCGCGAGTTGTCCATCTAGCATGATATGCTTTGATTCATGTAATTGGGAAGCTAGCATTAGTTCTACTATTTCCTCCTCTAATAATGTGGAGAGTTAAACTGAGCAATTCGTTGGGAATCTGGGTAACCAGGACATGAAGAGAAACAGAAACGGAGGAGAATAACTAACAGATCGTTTAGCATCTGTGGAGAGCAGAACAACTTGCCCATGAATGATTTTCTTAAGCACAAGAGATTCTGCAGATGCTGGAAATCTTGAGTACCTCAGCATATCAGGCAAGGATTCTAACGACTTAAAGTTCATTTATTATCAAAGTATGCAGAATGCAACTCTGAGATTCGTCGTTCCACAGGCGACTCTTCATCAGATCTGGAAAGAGAAGGGGCAGAAACTAGAACATGATGATGGCACAGGAGAAGCTGATGGGTGACAGATACAGCCAGCAGAGGGCAAAGGTGAGTGAGGAAGGGGAAATAAAAGGTGCAAGAGGGACTATTAGTGGTTGAAAAAGGAATGTAATAGAAAAGTACACTGAACCGTGGAAGAAAGGGAAGAAGGAGGGTTACCAAGAGGAAATTGGAAGTTGAGGAGAAGAGAAGGACTGAAAGGGGAGGAATGGACAGGAGCCTCAGGACTCACATTACCACATTCAGTAACAGTTATTACCCCTCAAACACGAGGCTCTTGATCAAAGGGGATAACTTCACTCCCCAACTTCAGTTGCCCCATCATTGAAATGTTCCCACAACTATGAACTCGCATTCAAGGGCTCTTCATCTCATGTTCTTGATATTTATTGCTTCTTTATTTATTATTATTTCTTTATTTTTGTATTTGCACAGCTTGCTATCTTTTGCACACTAGTTGAACGCCCAAGTTGGTTCGATCTTTAATGGTTATTATTCTATTATTGTCATGGTCCGGTACGTGAAGTCTGCATTCCGGTTCACGGTCCGGACCGTGGACTCAAGACTCCGGGTCTACCAGCTGTCGCTTGTTTGAGTTAATCCTAGGTACCTAATTCCCATCTTTGGGCTTGCAATATAAGTAGCCTTGGGATTGAGTGTGGGCTGCTGGCTTGTCTTGTCAGTCCCCCTTGGAGCAACCTGGTTATGGAAGGCTAGTGAAAGAATTTGTGATCTCTAGGCCTGATTGGAGGACCACTGCTTCATGGAGACTTGTTGCCACTTGTTGG
Source organism: Mobula birostris (assembly GCF_030028105.1). Classification (NCBI taxonomy): domain Eukaryota; kingdom Metazoa; phylum Chordata; class Chondrichthyes; order Myliobatiformes; family Myliobatidae; genus Mobula; species Mobula birostris. The sequence goes on along the minus strand of NC_092380.1, from coordinate 28,709,966 downwards.
AGTGGTCTTTGTGGTATGGATTCGGCTGTTTCCCGGGCCAGCTGAGTGGCTGCCAGCCACTCTGAGCTAGGTAGGGATCCGGCTGTTTCTGTAACCAGCTGAGGTTGCTCGCTGAACTGAGACTTGGAGCTACCCCGGAGCAGAGATGGAACTGTCTGTTGTTCTTTGGTGTTTGTCTCTTCTTGTCCTTGCCTCTGTGGGCAGGCCATTTAGCCGTTGCCCTGCCGGGGGTCCTCTATTGTCTTGTCTTGTCCTCGCCTCTGTGGGGTAAGTCAGGCCGTTTTACCGTTGCCCTGTGGGGGGGACCTGCCATGTCTTGTCCTTGCCTTTGTTGGGTAAGTCCGGCCATTCTGCCGTTACCTAATGGAGGGACCTGTCCCACCTTGGTGTGGAGATGAAGTTGAGTCCCGGCTTGTCTGAGGATAAGTTCCGGTTCTATGTCTATGTTCTGTCCTGTCTCATGTTAGTGTCATGTTAAAGATGAGTCCTGGCTTGTCGAAGGATAAGTCCTGGCTCTATGTTGATGTTCTGTTCCCAGTATGTCTCTGAGCTTCAAGAACCCAAGCCTCAACGATCCTGCAGCCAAGTTCCAAGAACCCTAGCCTCGACAATCCTGCAGCCAAGCTCCAAGAACCCTAGACTCGACGGTCCCGCAGCCAAGCTCCAAGAACCCCAGCCTCGACGATCCCGCAGCCAAGCTCAGGACTCAAGAACCCAAGCCTTGAGGATCCCGCAGCCAAGCTCAGGACTCAAGAACCCAAGCCTTGAGGATCCCGCAGCCAAGCTCAAGACTCAAGAACCCAAGCCTCGAGGATCCAAAGCCAAGCTCAAGACCCAAGAGCTCAGCCTCATGCCTCAAGAGCTAAGTCCCCAGCCTGTCTCCAAGCTCAGGCCTCTAGACCCCAGCCACGTCCTGTCCTGAAGCCATGTCATGTCCTTGGTTGGTTCCGGCGTCCGAGAGTCCCAGCCTTGGCTCCTAGTCCATGGCTCCGAGTCCTGGTCCCGCTTTCCCTAGCCCAAGTCTGCGTTCTTGTCCCTGTTCCTTGTCTGAATCCTGTCACGTCCCTACTCTAGTCAAGTCCTGTTCCTTTTACTTCAGTGTCTGTGTTTTGCATTTGGGTCTGTTCCCAGCACCCCAATGAGACAATTATAGACTTATTGAGTATGTTTCCAAGAAAATGAATCTCAGGGATGTATATGGTGACATATATGCATGTGATAATAAACTTACTTTGAACTTTGTACTTTGAGAAGGAATGAGAGGGGAAGCAAAATTGGGTATGAATAAGGAGAGGTGGTGAAGTGTAGAAATTACTGGAAGTTAGAGAAATTGATGTTCATTCAATCAAGCTAGAGGTACCCAAACGGAATATGTGGTGTTGCTCTCCCAACATGAGTATGGCTTCACCGTGGCAGTAGAGGAAGTCATGAGTTGTTCAGTATTTACTGTATCTCCTTCGGGTTGTCATTTGAGGTGTGAGTGTATTATGGAAAATAGGTCATTCCTTGGGATTCGGCTGCCTAGGGATGCATGTTAAATTTCCTGAGAACAGGGTAACCTGCATCAATGACTACTGTCCAGTAATACTTAAATGAACTGTAATTAAGTGCTTTGAGAGGTGTAGTTTGGATCTGCTTCAGTTTGCCTGCTGCCACAGCAGAGCAACAGCAGAAACCATTTCATGGCTTCTTCACTCTGGAGCATCTGGAGAGTGAAGATGTTCTTCATTGACTACAGTTCGGCACTCAGGATCATCATCCTTTCAAAACTAATCAATGAACTCCAAGAGGTAGCCCAAGCTACCTCCTGTGCAACTGAGTTCCCGACTTCCTTGCTTGCAGACCTCAATCGAGTCAGATGGACAACAACATCTCTCTCAAATCACTTTCAGTGCAGGTGCACCACAAGACTGTGTGCTTAGCCCCCAGCTCTACTTGCTTTATCCTTACACCTGTGAGATTATATACATCTTCAACTTCATATTGAAATTTGCTGAAGACAGCACTGTTTTTGGCCAATTCCATTAGTGATAAATCCGCAGAGAGGAGATTGAAAATCTGGTTGAATAGTGCCCCCAACAACATTTCACTGAAAACAGAGAACTGATTATTGACTACAGGAGGAAGGAACCAAAGGACCATGAGAGGACAAGAGGTGCATAGGCTCAGTAGCTTTAAATTGCTTAGCGTTATCGTTTCAGAAGATCGGTTCTGGGACCAGCACTTGACTGTCATTTCAAAGAAGGCACAGGAGCACCTGTGCTTTCTACAAGTTACGCAGATTCAACATGTCATCTAAAACTTTCACAAATTCTACAGATGCACAGTGGAGATTATCGTAACTGGTGTGAAAACACTAATGCCCAAGAACAGCAAAGCCTACAAAAGGCACATCTGCATGGAACTCTGATATTAGTGAAACACTCTGGTTTCCTCGGCTGTGTAAGTCTAGGGAAAACAATCTTCGGCCCCGCCAAACGTGTGAGATTAAGGTGCGAGCCCTCCCCAAAGCCCGGTTTGTGTGGATGCTGTGTCATTTGCTACCCTGTTACAAATTAATGCCGTGAAATAACAGACAGTACACTGCATACAGTTCAATGAATTACATTTATGAATAACCATATAACAATTACAGCACGGAAACAAGCCATCTTGGCACTTCTAGTCCGTGCCGAACTCTTACTCTCACCGAGTCCCACCGACCCGCACTCAGCCCATAACCCTCCATTCCTTTCCTGTCCATATATCTATCCAATTTAACTTTAAACGACAACATCAAACCTGCCTCAACCACTTCTGCTGGAAGCTCGTTCCACACAGCTACCACTCTCTGAGTAAAGAAGTTCCCCCTCATGTTACCCTTAAACTTTTGCCCTTTAACTCTCAACTCATGTCCTCTTGTTTGAATCTCCCCCACTCTCAATGGAAAAAGCCTATCCATGTCAACTCTATCTATCCCCCTCATAATTTTAAATACCTCTATCAAATCCCCCCCTCAACCTTCTACGCTCCAAAGAATAAAGACCCAACTTGTTCGACCTTTCTCTGTAACTTAGGAGATGAAACCCAGATAACATTCTGGTAAATCTTCTCTGTACTCTCTCAATTTTGTTGACATCTTTCCTATAATTCGCTGACCAGAACTGTACACAATACTCCAAATTTGGTCTTACCAATGCCTTGTACAATTTCAACATTACATCCTAACTCCTATACTCAATGCTCTGATTTATAAAGGCCAGCATACCAAAAGCTTTCTTCACCACCCTATCCAAGTGAGATTCCACCTTCAGGGAACTATGCACCATTATTCCTAGATTCCTCTGTTCTACTGCATTCTTCAATGCCCTACCATTTACCATGTATGTCCTATTTAGATTAGTCCTACCAAAATGTAGCACCTCACATTTATCAGCATTATACTCCATCTGCCATCTTTCAGCCCACTCTTCTAACTGGCCTACATCTCGCTGCAAGGTTTGAAAACCTACTTTATTGTCCACAACTCCACCTATCTTAGTATCATCTGCATACTTACTAATCCAATTTATCACCACATCATCCAGATCATTAATATATATGACAAACAACATTGGACCCAGTACAGATCCCTGAGGCACACCGCTAGTCACCGGCCTCCAATCTGACAAACAGTTATCCACCACTACTCTCTGGTGTCTCCCATCCAGCCACTGCTGAATCCATTTTACTACATCAATATTAATACCTAACGATTGAACCTTCCTAACTAACCTACCTTCCATGTGGATCCTCATCAAAGGCCTTACTGAAGTCCATATAGACAACAACTACCGCTTTACCCTCGTCAACTTTGCTAGTAACCTCTTCAAAAAATTCATTAAGATTTGTCAAATATGACTTTTCACGCACAAATAGAGGAGGGGAGAAGATGGCGACGCAGCCTCTCCGGTGGATATCTGTAATCTGTCAAGTTGTGTACCGTGCACAATTCTGATTTGATGGAGACAGACGTGAGAGTACGGAGGAACATCTGGAGAAACTTCTGAAATGCCTGTCTCGCTGCTACTGCTACTGTGTCGTAACCGGAATTTCCGGAGCAGAAGGTCCCGAATCCTCGGCTTTGCTTGTTTTGGCGGCCGGGGGGATGTCAAAGGCGCTCGGCAGAGGGTGGTGCTTGGAAAGCTGTATTGGAGGGGCTGGTTGGAGGCTCAAAGTTTTCGGACGGACGGACTCAGTGTCGGCTGTGATCAAGTGCTTCCAATGCATCGGCAGTTGTCGGTGCCAGGAGGTTTATGGCAGGGAGTTTCTCCCTTTTGCCGCTTGCTATCGGGGACACGGGAGTCAATTGGGACCTGAGACTTTTTTTTCCTGTGCCCATGGTCTGTTCTTTATCAAATTATGGTATTGCTTTGCACTGCTGTAACTATATGTTATAATTATGTGGTTCTGTCAGTGTTAGTCTTTGGTTTGTCCTATTTTTCTGTGATATCACTCTGGAGGAACATTGTATCATTTCTTAATGCATGTATGCATTTCTAAATGACAATAAAAGAGGACTGAGGGTTCTCATAATCTAATCTAAATCCATGTTGACTGTTCCTAATCAGACCCTGTCTATCCAGATAATTACACATATAATCTCTAAGAATACTTTCCATCAATTTACCCACCACTGACGTCAAACATCACAGGCTGATAATTGCTACTCTTAGAACCCTGAAGAAAGATTACTGGGAGCTAGGAAGAAAATTGAAAAGCCGGACCTCCAGAGTAATAATATCAGGATTGCTGCCTGAGCTGCACGCTAATGAAGGTAAGAATAGCAGAATTAAGCAGATGAATGTGTGGCTAAGTAACTGGTGCAGGGGGCAGGGCTTCAAATTCTTGAATCATTGGGATCTATTTTGGGGAAGGTATGACTTATACAAAAAAGATGGATTACACCTGAACTCAAAAGGTACTAATATCCTGGCGGGATTGTTTAATATAGCTGTTAGGGAGGGTTTAAACTAAGTTGGCAAGGGGAAGGAAATCAAGGTGTTAGGATCGAGGAAGAGGAAAATAGAAATAAGTCAAAAATACTGTGCAGCAAAGGTGGCAAGAAGGACAGGCTGGTGAATATAAAGGATCATTTGCTGCAAAATAGAAATATAGCAAAATCAGCAACAGATACTGATCTAAATGTACTGTACTTAAATGCACGCAGCATTAGAAATAAAGTGGATGACCTTGCTGCACAGCTGCAGGTTAAAAGATATGACATTGTGGCCAGCACCGAGTCACGGCTAAATGAGGGATGTGATTGGGAGCTGAATGTCCAAGGATACACAGTGTACAGGAAGGATAGGAAGGTAGGTGAAGGGGGTGGTGTGGCCCTGATGGTAAGTAACGATATCAAATCAATAGAAAGAAGGGACATAGGATCAGAAGAGGTAGAATCCTTATGGGTAGAATTACGAAATGGCAAGGGTAAAAAGACACTAATAGCAGTTATATACAGGCCTCCAAACAGCAGCCGGGCTGTGGACTACAAGTTGCAGCTGGAAATAGAAAAAGCGTGTCAGAAGGAAAATGTCAAGATAATTATGGGGGATTTTAATATGAAAGTGGATTGGGAAAGTCGGGAAGGTAATGGATCTCAGGAGAGGGAGTTTGTAGAATGCCTACAGGATGGCTTTTTGGAGCAGCTTGTCCAGAAGTCCACCAGGGGACCGGCTGTTTTGGATTGGGTGCTGTGTAACGAACCTGAGGCGATTAGGGAGCTGGAAGTAAAGGAACCCCTTGGAAGTAGTGATCATAATATGATTGAGTTCAGTTTCAGTTTTGAAAAGGAGAAGCTGGTATCAGGTGTATCGATATTTCAGTGGAACAGGGGAAATTACAGTGGTGTGAGAGAGGAACTGGCCCAAGTCGATTAGAAAAATAAGCTAAATGGAGGGACGGCAGAGCAGAATTGGATGAAATTCCTACAAGAAATAAGGAAAATGCAGGAAAAATATATTCCAAGAAAAAAGAAAATCATGAATGGAAAAATGGCAAAAATGTGGCTAACGAGAGAGGTTAAGGCAAAAATAAAAGCAAAAGAAACGGCGTACAAGGAAGCAAAAATTAGTGGGAAAATGAGGACTGGAAGACTTTTAAAAACTTACAGAAGGAAACTAAGAAAGTCATTAGGAAAGAAAAGATGAATTATGAAAGGAAGTTGGCAATTAACATAAAAAAGAATACTAAGAGTTTTTTTTAAATATATGAAGAGTAAAAGAGTGACAAGGGCAGATACGGGACCGATTGAAAATGATGCTGGAGAAATTATAATGGATAACAAAGAGTTGGCGGAGGAACTGAATGAGTATTTTGCATCAGTCTTCACAGTGGAAGACATGAGCAATATACCTGATAGCCAGAGGTATCAGGGAATAGAATTAGGTACAGTCAAGATTACTAGAGAGAAAGTGCTTGGGAAGCTAAGTGGACTAAGAATAGATAAGTCTCCCGGTCCAGATGAGGTGCACCCAAGGGTTCTGAAGGAGGCGGCTTTGGAGATTGTGGAAGCATTGGAAATGATCTTCCAGGAATCAATAGACTCTGGCATGGTTCCGGAGGACTGGAAGGTCGCAAATATAGTTCCACTATTTAAGAAAGGAAGGAGGCAGCAAAAAGAAAATTACAGACCTATTAGTCTGACATCAGTAGTTGGAAAGATATTGGAGTCAATCCTCAAGGACGAGGTTATGAAATACCTCGAGGTGCATGACAAGATAGGCCAAAACCAGCATGGTTTCATGAAGGGAAGATCCTGCCTCACCAACCTATTGGAATTTTTTGAGGTAATCTCGAATAAGATTGACAAGGGAGAGGCTGTGGATGCTGTGTATTTGGATTTTCAAAAGGCCTTCGATAAGGTGCCGCATATGAGGCTGCTTAATAAGATGAGAGCCCATGGAACTATAGAAAAGATATTGAAATGGGTGGAACGTTGGCTGATAGGCAGAAAGCAAAGGGTGGGAATAAAGGAATCTTATTCTAATTGGTTGCCGGATACTAGTGGTCTTCCGCAGGGGTCGGTGTTGGGGCCGCTTCTTTTTACGATGTATATCAATGATTTGGATTATGGATTAAATGGTTTTGTGGCTAAATTTGCGGATGACACCAAGATAGGTGGAGGAGCAGGAAATGTTGAAGAAACGGAAAGGTTGCAGAGAGACTTAGTCAGTTTGGGAGAGTGGGCAAAGAAATGGCAGATGAGATACAACGTTGACAAATGTACGGTTGTACATTTCGGAAGAAGAAATAATCGGGCAGATTATTATTTAGATGGGGAGAAAATTCAAAAATTGGAAGTGCAAAGGGACTTGGGGGTCCTCGTGCAGGATACCCTAAAGGTTAACCACCAAGTTGGGTTGGCGGTAAGGAAAGCGAATGCTATGTTGGCATTCATTTCAAGAGGAATAGTGTATAAGAGTAAGGAGGTGTTGATGAGGCTCTATGGGGCATTAGTGAGACCTCATTTGGAATACTGTGTGCAGTTTTGGGCCCCCTATCTTAGAAAGGATGTACTGATGTTGGAGAGAGTTCAGGGAAGATTTACGAGGATGATTCCTAGAATGCAGGGGCTAACATTTGAGGAGCGTTTGTCGGCTCTTGGATTGTATTCATTAGAGTTTAGAAGAATGAGAGGGGATCTCAGAGAAACACTTCAAATGTTGAAAGGGTTGGACAGAGTAGATGTGGAAAGGTTGTTTCCCTTGTGGGTGAGTCCAGGACAAGAGGCCATAGTGTTAGAATTAGAGGGTACCCAGTTAAAATAGAGATGAGGAGAAATTTTTTTGGCCAGAGGGTCGTGGATTTGAGGAATTCGTTGCCACATACAGCTGTGGAGGCCCGAACATTGAAGGTGTTTAAGGAGAAGATTGACAGGTGTCTAATTAGTCAGGGTATCAAGGGATGTGGGGAAGAAGCCAGAAATTGGAACTAGATGGGTGAATAGTTTAGCTCATGGGGGAGCTGCGGAGCAGACTCGATGGGCCGAATGGCCTACTTCTGCTCCTTTGGCTTGTGATCTTTTCTTGTGAACCCTTTTTAAACAATGGAACAACATGAGCAATACGCCAATCCTCTGGCACCATCCCCATTTCTAATGACATTTGAAATATTCCTGTCAGAGCCCCTGCTATTCCCATAGTAACTTCCCTCAAGGTCCTAGGGAATATCCTGTCAGGACCCGGAGACATATCCACTTTTATATTCCATAAAAGCACCAGTACTACCTCTTCTTTAATCTTCATAGTTTCCATAACTACCCTACTTGTTTCCCTTACCTTACACAATTCAATATATTTCTCCTTAGTGAATACCGAAGAAAAGAAATTGTTCAAAATCTCCCCATCTCTTTTGGCTCTGCACATAGCCGTCCACTCTGATTCTCTAAGGGTCAAATTTTATCCCTCACTACCCTTTTGCTATTAATATAACTGTAGAAACCCTTTGGATTTATTTTCACCTTACTTGTCAAAGCGACCTCATATCTTCTTTCAGCTTTTCTAATTTCTTCCTTTAAGATTCTTCTTACATTCTTTATATTCCTCGAGCACATCATTTACTCCAAGCTGCCTATATTTATTGTAGATCTCTCTCTTTTTCTGAACCAAATTTCCAATATCCCTCAAAAACCATGGCTCTCTCAAACTTTTAACCTTTCCTTTCAACCTAACAGGAACATAAAGATTCTGTACCCTCAAAATTTCACCTTTAAATGACCTCCATTTCTCTATTACATCCTTCTCATAAAACAAATTGTCCCAAGCCACTTCTTCTAAATCCTTTTGCATCTCCTCAAAGTTAACCTTTCTTCAATCAAAAATCTCAACCCTGGGTCCAGTCCTATCCTTCTCCATAATTATAGAACATAGAATAGTACAGCACATTACAGGCACTTCGGCCCACAATGTTGTGCCGACCCTCAAACCCTGGCCCCCATATAACCCCCCCACCTTAAATTCCTCCAGATACCTGTCTAGTAGCCTCTTAAACTTCACTAGTGTATCTGCCTCCACCACTGACTCAGGCAGTGCATTCCACACACCAACCACTCTCTGAGTAAAAAACCTTCCTCTATTATCCCCCTTGAACTTCCCACCCCTTACCTTAAAGCCATGTCCTCTTGTATTGAGCAGTGGTGCCCTGGGGAAGAGGCACTGGCTATCCACTCTATCTATTCCTCTTATTATCTTGTACACCTCTATCATGTCTCCTCTCATCCTCCTTCTCTCCAAAGAGTAAAGCCCTAGCCCCCTTAATCTCTGATCATAATGCATACTCTCTGAACCAGGCAGCATCCTGGTAAATCTCCTCTGTACCCTTTCCAATGCTTCCATATCCTTCCTATAGTGAGGCAACCGGAAATGGATACAGTACTCCAAATGTGGCCTAACCAGAGTTTTATAGAGCTGCATCATTACCTCGCAGCTCTTAAACTCTATCCCTCGACTTATGAAAGGTGACACCCCATGAGCTTTCTTAACTACCCTATCCACCTGTGAGGCAACTTTCAGGGATCTGTGGACATGTACCCCCATTCCTTCTGCTCCTCCACACTACCAAATATCCTGCCATTTACTTCGTACTCTGTTTTGGAGTTTGTCCTTCCAAAGTGTACCACCTCACACTTCTCTGGGTTGAACTCCATCTGCCACTTCTCAGCTCACTTCTGCACCTTATCAACGTCTCTCCACAATTTTCGACAATCCTCTACACTATCTACAACACCGCCAACTTTTGTGTCATCTGCAAACTTGCCAACCCACCCTTCTACCCCAACATTCAGGTCGTTAATAAAAATCAGGAAAAATAGAGGTCCCAGAACAGATCCTTGTGGGACACCACTAGTAACAATCCTTCAATCTGAATGTACTCCCTCCACCACGACCCTCTGCCTTCTGCAGGCAAGCCAATTCTGAATCCACTTGTCCTAACTTCCCTGGATCCCATGCCTTCTGACTTTCTGAATAAGCCTACCATGTGGAACCTTCTAAAATGCCTTACTAAAATCCATGTAGATCACATCCACTGCACTACCCTCATCTATATGCTTGGTCACCTCCTCAAAGAACTCTATCAGGCTTGTTAGACACGATCTGCCCTTCACAAAGCCATGCTGACTGTTCCTGATCAGATCATGATTCTCTAAATACCCAGAGATCCTATCTCTAAGAATCTTTTCCAACAGCTTTCCCACCACAGAGGTAAGTCTCACTGGTCTATAATTACCCGGACTATCCATACTACTTTTTTTTTTAACAAAGGGACAACATTCGTCTCTCTCCAATCCTCCGGTAGCATTCCTGTAGACAACGAGGACATAAAGATCCTAGGCAGAGGCTCAGAAATCTCTTCCCTCGCCTCATGGAGCAGCCTGGGGAATATTCCATCAGGCCCCGGGGACTTATCAGTCCTAATGTATTTTAACAACTCCAACACCTCCTCTCCCTTAACGTCAACATGCTCCAGAACATCAACCTCACTCATATTGTCCTCACGATCATCAAGTTCCCTCTCATTGGTGAATACCAAAGAGAAGTATTCATTCAGGACCTCGCTCACTTCCACAGCCTCCAGGCACATCTTCCCACCTTTATCTCTAATCGGTCCTACCTTCACTCCTGTCATCCTTTTGTTCTTCACATAATTGAAGAATGCCTTGGGGTATTCCTTTACCCTACTCGCCAAGGCCTTCTCATGCCCCCTTCTTGCTTTTCTCAACCCCTTCTTAAGCTCCTTTCTTGCTACCCTATATTCCTCAATAGACCCATCTGATCCTTGCTTCCTAAACCTCATGTATGCTGCCTTCTTCCACCTGACTAGATTTTCCACCTCACTTGTCACCTATGGTTCCTTCACCCTACCATTCTTTATCTTCCTCACTGGGACAAATTTATCCCTAACATCCTGCAAGTGATCTCTAAACATCGACCACATGTCCATAGTACATTTCCCTGCCAGAAGATCATCCCAGTTCACACCCGCAAGTTCTAGCCTTATAGTCTCATAATTTGCCCTTCCCCAATTAAAATTTTTCCTGTCCTCTCTGATTCTATCCTTTTCCATGATAATGCTAAAGGCCAGGGAGCGATGGTCATTGTCCCCCAGATGCTCACCCACTGAGAGATCTGTGACCTGACCCGGTTCATTCCCTAGTACTAGATCTAGTATAGCATTCCCCCTAGTCGGCCTGTCAACATACTGTGACAGGAATCCGTCCTGGACACACTTAACAAACTTTGTATATTGACACTAATGGCATTGTGACCTCTGGACCCGAAGTGCGTCCCAACACATACCTGTGTCACCTGACCTATCTCATTCCCTAACAGGAGATTCAACACTGCCCACCCTTCCCTCTTCCCCTCATTACCCCTCCATTCCACCAATCCCTCATCCTCCCCTATCCCCGCTCTCCCTGAACATTCCAACCCCCCTCTCCCTCCTGAGACCTCCCACTCTTTACCCTCCTCTGACCCCAGCCCCAACCCTTGCCGTATCTTCACCATCCCCTCTGACCTTCCCTTCTCTGAGGTAGAACGTTCTGTCCTTAGCAAGGGCCTCACTTTTGTCCCCCTCCGTCCACACCTCAGTGAGTTCCGTACCCGCCATGACGCTGAACTCTTATTCCATCGCCTAGGTCTCGGAGCCTACTTCTTTGGCAAAGACCCCGTGTTCAACCCTCCTCCTCCTCCGGGACACCCCGCCCAGGCCTTCTACCTGCACTCGATCTTTTCATCTCCAAGTGTCGCCGAGACATCTACCGTCTCAACTTCACCAATCCTCTCTCCTGTTCTAACCTCGCTCCCTCTGAACTCACTGCCCTCCACTCTTTCCGCACTAATCCCAACTTCACCATCAAATCCGCAGACAAAGGTGGTGCTGCAGTAGTCTGGTGGACTGACCCCTACCTCACTGAGGCCAAACGGTAGCTCTCTGACTCCTCCTCTTACATACTCTTGGAACAGGACCCCACCAAAAAACATCAAACCATTGTCTCTCGTACCATCATCGCCCTTATCAACTTCGGAGACCTTCCATCCTCAACCACAAAACTAATAATTCCCACACCTCGCACTGCTTGGTTTTACCTCCTCCTCAAGATTCACAAGCCTGACTGTCCCGGTAGACCCTTAGTTTCTGCCTGCTCCTGCCCCATTGAATTTGTATCTTCCTACCTGGACTCCATTTTGTCACCCGTAGTTCAGTCCCTCCCCACCTACATCCGGGCTACATCCCATGCCCTCCACCTCTTCAATAACTTCCAGTTCCCCGGTCCCGACCGCTTCATTACCACTATGGATGTCCAATCCTTATACACTTCCATTCCCTATCACGACAGCCTCAAAGCCCTCCGCTACTTCCTGGACAATAGACCTCACCAGTTCCCCACCACCACCACCACCCTCCTCTGGTTGGCAGAACTGGTACTCACACTTAATAACATCTCTTTTGGCTGTTCCCACTTTCTTCAGACCAAGGGTGTAGCTATGGGCACTCGCATGGCCCCAGCTATGCCTGCCTCTTCGTTCGTTATATGGAATAGTCTGTGCTCCAAACCTCTACTGGTACTGCTCCCCAACTTTTCCTTTGCTACACTGATGACTACATTGGTGCTGCTTCCTGCACCCATGCTGAGCTCATGAATTTCATCGACTTTGCTTCTAACTTCCACCCAGCCCTCAAATTCACTTGGTCCATCTCGGACACTTCTCTCCCCTTTCTTGATCTCTCGGTCTCCATCTCTTGAGACAGACTGTCCGCTGACATCTTCTATAAGCCCACTGACTCTCATAATTACCTCTTCCCACCCTGCCACATGCAAAAATGCGATTCCCTATTCCCAGTTCCTCTGTCTCCGCCGCATCTGCTCCCAGGATGAGGCTTTCCGTTCCAGGACATCTCAAATGTCCTCTTTCTTGAAGAATCGTGGTTTCCCTTCTGCCATCATCAATGATGCTCTCACCCGCATCTCCTCCATTTCCCGCACTTCAGCCCTCACCTCATCCTCCAGCCACCTCAACAGGGACAGAGTTCCCCTTGTCCTTACCTACAACCCCACCAGCCTCCGGATCCAGCACATTATCCTCCACAACTTCCGCCATCTTCAACAGGACCCCACTACTAAGCACATTTTTCCCTCTCCACCCCTCTCCGCTTTCCGCAGGGATCGTTCCCTCCGCGACTCCCTGGTCCACACGTCCCTCCCCATGGATCTCCTACCCGGCACTTCTCCCTGCAAGTGTAAGTCCTGCACCTGTCCCTACACCTCCTCTCTCACCACCATTCAGGGCCCCAAACAATCCTTCCAGGTGAGGCAACACTTCACTTGTGAGTCTGTTGGGGTCACCTATTGCATCCAGTGCTCCCGGTGTGGCCTCCTGTACATCGGTGAGACCCGACGCAGTTTGGGGGTCTGCTTCACATTCCCATTCGGATATGTCCATACATGGCCTGCTCTACTGCCATGAAGAGGCTAAACTCAGGCTGGAGGAGCAACACCTCATATACCGTCTGGGTAGTCTCCAGCCCCTTGGCATGAACATTGAATTCTCCAACTTCTGGTACTTCCCTCCCCCTCCCTTCCCCCATCCCAGTTTCACTCTGCCCCCTCCCCCAGCTGCCTATCACCTCCCTCATGGTTCTGCCTCCTTCTACTACCCATTGTGCTTTCCCCTATTCCTTCTTCACCTTTCCAGCCTATCCACTCCCTGCCTCCCCTCCCCCACCCCTTGATCTTTCCCCTTACTAGTTTTTCACCTGGAACCTACCACCCTTCTCCGTCCCACCCTCTCCCCACCTTCTTTATAGAGAGTGTGAGGACCCCCCTCAAGGCTCAATAATTCCAGTTTACCTTGGTTTCGCTACTAAGATGAGCTCAGGATAAAGATGCCTGCTAAACATTTAATAAACAGCAAAAATGAAGAAGGTTATACTGGAGTGGAAAGAATAACACAGAACAGTTACCTTGCTTAATTTTTTATTTATTCCCAGTTTGGTTAATGGAGACCTGCAACAGGTACTAGCAGTTTTCCATTACATTTCCACCCAGTCTTCTCACTCCCACTCTCTTTCCTGTCATTTATTATACAAGGTGAGAATGTTGCCTGTGTGGTAGCAAAAGAAGGACTTTTCGGATTCCCTTGTTGTTATTGGACTGTGCTTTAAATTCCAAAAGTCTCGGATGTTCAGTGTTCAATATTCGTTTTGCTAGACATCTGTTGCCTCCAAGTACACTTCATTCGCCAGCTCCTATCCAGTTAGCTTAGATCTGAAATCAAATCAGCCAATACCATCAAGCAAGTCCATTGGATTCATCATACCAGTTATCCCTTATGACTGCATCTTCAGATTAGTGACCCAGGCTCAAGCTCTCAAACGCTCTCCCCTGTATCTCTCCATCCTCCTTGCTAACTATTGCCGCAAAGCCAAAGGATTTGCTTCTGACATCTCTGATTATGTATCACATTAAATTGAGAAGTTGGGTTGTCGAAGGAGGAACAGCAATGACTGTTCTCCAGCGCTCTGGGACCGTGCCTGTCACCAATGGGGAAACAAAAATCTCTGTCAAGCTCCTGTGATCTATTTTCTTGACCATCTCTATTACCTGCAGTTACTTAACATTCTTCAAGAACCCCAAAATCTCACCCTTGATGATAACAATGTGACCCTGAATATCAGTGTGCTCCTCCCTGACCTTGCTGTCCTCCACCTCCTCCTCCTTGCAGAATAATAATGCAAAATAGTTGTTTAATACATCATCCACTTGGCTTTGATTCTTTGACATTTGGTGAATTGAGTCAAGAGCATTTGTGATTGGATCACATCTGCACTTTGTGAGATCAGTTGTATAGGGCAGCACACAGTTAATGCTCAGACCCTTCACAGCATTAATATACAGGGCATCCTTGGGATTGAATCCATTTTTCCCTGGCTGTGGTTGTACAATTTGACAAGGTAGTAAATGAGACATATGATTGCCTTTATTGGTCAAGTCACTGTGTTGAATTCCCGGAAAGGTATGTTGCAGCTTTACAAATCTCTGGTTTGGGGCATTGAGAATTGCTTTGATTTCTGATCACCCCATTATAGGAAGGATGTGAAGGCACTGTAGAGAAAAAGGATCTACAGTATCATCTATCAATCTTTCTCTCTATATCTCTATCTATCTATCCACCTATCTAGCTATTATTTTCTTGTAATTTATAGCAAGTTAATATATTTTCACTTTACAACTAACATAAAGCATGACAGTTCATGTAATTAAGCCAGATATGGTAAATTTGATTTGAAATGTGGTTCTGAAAAGTATGGGCTACTGGCCATAACTACTAATGGTGTTTGAATATGGGGTGCTGCTGGAAGATGGAAGTGCAGCAAGGGTTACTGCTTTGTTCAGAAGTTCTACTGCCCTTGTAGTGCATATGTACAGAGCTAAGTAAGATCTTATTAAATTCACTGAAGCAAGATCCCCCCTTCCATTCCTATCCTGGACAAGGGTCTCAGTCTGAAACATTATTTCCATGGATGCTGCCTGACCTGCTGCGTTACTTCAGCATTTCGAGTACGTTACTTTCAATTTCCAGCATCTGTGGAATTTCTTGTGTTCACAGTGAAGTTACAATGCTTATGAGCATTTACTGTAAGAGTGAACTTGTAGTGCAGGTTCATAGCAACGCAATTTTTAAGGAAAATAAAAGCATATTTGCTTTCATGATTTGGTGTGCTGACAATAAAATTCAGGAATTCGTGTTGAAGATTCACAAACAGGGCACATTTGGAGTATTGTGTCCAGTGCTAGTTGTCACATTGTAAGGGGCATTGGAGTGGGTGCAGCGGAGGCTCACCAAGATGTGGTCCAGAATAGAAAATCATTGCAAAAAGGAGATAGAGCCTTAGAAATGCACAGTATAGAAACAGGCTCTTCTGTCCATCTAGTCCATGCTGCCCACTCCCACCAACCTGCACCTGGACCATAGCCCTCCATACCCATCTATGTACCTATACTAACTTCACCTTAGTGGTGAAATTGAGCTTGCAATTGTGCTGATATGTCGTTCCACACTCTCATGACCCTCAGAGCGAAGAGGTTTCCTCTCTTGTTCCACTAAAACTTTTCACCTTTCACCCTTAAACCATGACTTCTAGTTGTAGTCCCACCCAACCTCAGTGGAAAAAGGCTGCATGCATTTACCCGATCTATACCCCTCATAATCTTGTATACCTCTATCCACTCTCCCCTCAATCTAGTACGTTCCAAGGAATAAAGTTCTAACCTATTTAATCTTTGCTTTTAACTCAGATCCTCCAGTCCGGGCAACAGCCTTCTATATTTTCTCAGTACTCTCTCAGCCTTATTTATAACTTCCCTGTAGGTAGGTGACCAAATCTGCACACAATACTCCAAATTAGCTCTCAATTTTGTCTTATACAACTTCAACATAACATATCATCTCCTGTACTCAATACATTGATTTATGAAGGGCAATGTGCCAAAAGCTTTCTTAAGGACCCTGTCTACCGGTGACACCACTTCCAATGAATTATTGATCTCTATTCCCATATGTCTTTTTGTACAGCACCCCTCAGTGTCCAACACTCACTGTGTAAGACCTACCCTAGTCAGTCCTACTGAAGTGCAACAAGTGCATTAAATTCCACCTGCCATTTCACAGCTCAGTCTACCAGCCGGTCCAGATCCCGCTGCGAGCTTTGACCATGTCAATGTGAACCTTATTGATCACTTTACCACTCCTGCAGTTTCATTCTCCTTAACATGGTGGACCACACCACCAGGTGGCCAGAGGTCATCCCTTTCCCATTGACAACGGCTGCAGACGTGGCTCGGACAGTCATCAGCACCTGGATTGCTCGGTTTGGCATCCATCCGATATTTCCTCTGACCACAGTCCCCAGTTCACTTTAAACCTCTGGGGCTGCGTTGGCCCAGAACCTCGGCATTACGATGCCATCACACCACGGCATTATCACCCGCAGCCCATTGGCCTATGCGAGCGGTTTCACCGCTCTTTTACGGCTGCTCTGGGGTCTTCCCTGACTGATGAGTGTTGGTATGATCATCTTCCCGCTGGGGCTCAGAACTGTTCCGAAAGAGGACCTACAGCCGCCCGTGGCAAAGCTGGTATACAGGCAGCCATTGCGAGTGCCAGCTGATTTCATTCCTGACGCCATAACCGCCTGGTCGGCCTCTAAACTGCCTTCCTCCCTCCTCAGGAAATTCAATTCCTTTTCACACATTCCTACTTCCCATCATGACGTACAGCACTCGAGTTCCTGTTGACCTGCATTCTGTCTCGTTTGTTTTCGTCCGCCATGACGCACACCAACATCCCCATTAAGCCCCCCCGTTCCACATTTTGGTTGGGGAGAAAAGAGTTTTATCCTAGATAAGAGGGGAAACTTGAACATAATTCAGTAGATCACCTTAAACTGCCGACCAAGATTTGGAGTATTCCGCTGCCACGCCCCTGGCATCACAACGTGACCATGAGCGTGTCAACACACCTCTGGTTGATCCAAAGCCGCTGGCGGTTCCTCCACCCTGTGGAAGACAGGACTCGAGCGGAGTGGCTCGTCGGATTCCGGACCGGTTCACAATGCCGGTTTCAGTGAACTCTGGCGAGGGGTCTGTGTAGGGTAGCGTAATTGGGAGAAATGTACGTAATTCAAGCCCACCGATATTGAGTTGAAGTTTCGCTTTGAGAGGCTGGTCTGATGTGATGACGTTGTCACGGAAAGCGTTTTCGGCACTTTTGTGTTCATTTTTTGGTGTCCAACACGAGTTGCTGCGGCTTTTCTGAAACATAAAACGTCTCTGCTGTTTTATTGGTGAAAACCTACAGTGTAAGCAACAGCCCCGAGTATCACTGTAAATAAAGTACCGATTGGGTAGGCGGGGGAGGCGTCAACAAACAGCACTTCATTGAATCGATCAAACATGATCGAGTGAGACTATCAGGACCCTGTCATGACTGCTGTAGAGGCCACAGACTGGGTGAATAAACGGAGATCCGCCGGCGGTTCCTGAACAATTTTCAGGCTAAGAACGGTATCGCCCTATGGCTGGATGAAAACGTCATGAACCACTCAACAATCAGTCCCTTGTGACGTAGTGGAACTTCACTGACATCCTCAAATATCATTTCCCGAGACTCAATATTAGTCATTTGCCTCCGTGGTCCCCAAACTCTGGGCCGCGAAGCATGCAGGGGTGCAGTGTTAGCCAGAGCGCACTCAGCACATCTTTAAGAAAAATCCAAAAGAAACAAGCAAATTAATTAGGTGCCACCCAGCACGTAAATGTCGGCCCAGATCAGAAGCGGTTGCTGATTTCACTTGCTCTATTCGATATTCACTCCTCTTTCCAGGGCGCTGCAGCCTTTAGATGTTCCATTGTTTGGTCATTTTAAACACCAGTCTTGACAGGCTGAAAAGACAGGGCTGTCAGGATCCAGATGACATGCTGAATCTACACAAACTTCGAATAAAGTATAGGCACTGCCGTGCTTTCTTTGTGATGACAGTTATGTGTTGGTCCCAGGACAGATCCTCTGACACTTTTCAGAGAGAGAAACGTCAATCTTTAATGCCGAAGAATTTAAAGTTATTGACCCTCTCCACCTTAGTTCCTCTCATGAAGGCTGGCTTCTGGGCGGCACCTAATTAATTAGCTTGTTTACTTCGGCTTTTTACATAAAGTTGTGCTGGATGTGCTCCGGCTACTGCTGCACCCCTGCATGCTTCGCGGCCCGGTGTCAGTCAGCGGCCCGGAGGTTGGGGACCACTGATTTACCTTCCCTACCCAACTTGCCTCATCCATCACATTCTAGCTATCCCCTCCCCATCCAGCTTTTTATTGTGGCGTCTTCCTTCCTTTCCAGTGCTGAAGAAGGATCTCGGCCCAAAATGTTGACTGTTTGTTCGTTTCCATTGATGCTGCCTAACCACCTGAGTTCCTCCAATATTTTGTGGGCTGTTTCTCTCTCTGTCCTGAAAGGAATCCCCCGCCTTGAAATGGGCCGCACTGTCCTCGCTGATCTAGTCACCTAAGTAGGGATACAGTGCTGTATGGGAAGTGTGTGTGTGTGTGTGTGTGTGTGTGTGTGTGTGTGTGTGTGTGTGTGTGGTGGGAGGGGGTACCCCTTTCTTAGGCACTGTGAGGCATCGGCTGACTGAGTGGGCATGTCAGAAAATGGTGATTACGCACATCGGAGCTCTTTTATATCGATAATTATTTGGAGAAAAGTATAATGTGAAACCTGCGTGAAATAGGTAGATAGACATAGTTTCGATGAATTGAATTGGTTGAAAAGAAGTCCGCAAAAGAACTACTAGCAGTTCAGGAAGAATGGAAGCATTCAATGTAGTTAATGGATCAGTTGGTTTGCAGTTTTGCACAACACCAGGAGAAGCCAGACTAGGTTTGGAGAAACTGACTTGGGAGCAGACCGTCTTGCTGCCTGCTACTGGAAGACATCAGAGTTGGTGCGTGAAGGTGCTGTATGGTGTAACTGTGGGTGATTGCTATGGACGTTTCTCTTGCAAGAAATGTAAGGTGCTGCAGGCCTGTTTCCCTTGTTTGGTGAAGAGACAAACTGCGTGGGAACTGTGTAGCCTGAGTTGTAGTGAGGACTAGGCCTCAAGTTGTGGGCTTGCCTGCTACTGCAGTCCAGGTGAAGAGATGCCGGAGGCAGTGTAGCGTGGCATTCGTGCTCGGCTGGGGACTGACCTCTCCCATAGGTGCGGCCGTTCAGTGTTCGATCGGTGGAATAACAGGCTGGAATGCCGGGAACTGTACCATCAATTTGCAGGACATGTCGCTCAGGGTCTTGGACTATAAATGTGTTTTGTTTTTGCAAGACCATCTTTGCTTTTGCTCACTATTTTGAATGTGCTGTGTATGGTTTGTGCCTTGGACCCAGAGGAATGCTGTTCCATTTAGTTGTATCCATGTGTGGTTGAATGATAACTAAACTTGATTTGATTTGATTTGATTACTGCGTGCAGGAAAAACTCTTTGGAATCTTTAGATCCATAAGAAATAACCATTCTCCATCCACACTTGAATCACTCCATGCCTTTTCCCAATCCAGTTCAGACTACCAGCAAATCCTCTTCTTTTATTCTCATATTGACATCTTGAATTCCAGCCCCTTGTCATGACTGCAAGAATGCCATATGCTTTCCTTGCTGATAGCTCCTGCTGCATTACTGCTTCCACAGAGATATGAAATCTGTCTGCTGACTCTTCGTTCATCCTTTTGTTCAAATTAGTTTTGATTAAGAGGGCTTCCATTATCAGTGAATGACACCGCAGGAAATATCCCATGTATGGCACTTGGAGGTCTTCATGCAAAACTTTTCTAGCAGTAAGTCATCTAGCGCCTTTACTCAAATCTCCTTTAAATAAATGTTCATACTGTACATCTATGGCTTATCAGTTAACCTCAGTAACTGGTTTAAAAATAATCAGCTGGATACCCTCAAGATCAGAATGTCATGGTCCAGTCCGTGAAGTCCGCATTCCAATTCACAGTCCGGTCCGTGGACTCGGGGCTCCGGGTCTTCCAGCTGTCCCTCATTTGGTTGAGTTAATCATAGGCACCTGATTCCCATCTTGGGGCTTGGAATATAAGTAGCCTTGGGGTCGGGTGTGGGCTGCTGGTTTGTCTTGTCAAGATCCCCTGGAAGCAACCTGATGGTGGAAGGCTAGTGTGGTCACTTGCCATCTTTAGGCCGTGTTGGAGAACCATTGCTTCCTGGAGCCTTGCTATCAGTAGTTGGAGCCGTCTTTGTGGTATGGATTCGGCTGTTTCCTGGGCCAGCTGAGTGGGCGTCAGCCACTCCGATCTAAGTAGGGGTCCGGCTGTTTCGGCAGTCAGCTGAAGTTCCTGGCCAAATTGAGACTTGGAGCTACTCTGAAGCAGAGATGGAACTGTCTGTCGTTCTTTGGTGTTTGTCTCTTCTTGTCCTTGCCCCCGTGGGGTAAGTCAGGCCGTTTTGCCGTTGACCTGTGGGGAGATCTGTCTTGTCTTTTCCTCGCCTCCATGGGGTAAGTCAGGCTGTTCTGCCGTTGCTCTGCGGGGGTCGGTCTTGTCTTGTCTTGTCTTTGCCTCTGTTGGGTAAATCTGGCTGTTCTGCTGTTACTCAACAGGTGGACCTGTCCTACCTTGGTGTGGAGATAAAGTTGAGTCCTGGCTTGTCTATGGATGAATCCCGGCTCTATGTCTATGTACTGTCCAGTCACATGTTAGTGTCGGGTTAGAGATGAGTCCCGGCTTTTCGAAGGATAAGTCCCGGCTCTCTGTTGATGTAGGGTTCCCAGTCTGTCTCTGAGCTCCAGCCTCCGAGTTATCAGCCTCTGCATTCCAAGACCCCAGCTCCCAGCCTGCGGTGACAAGAGCCAAGTCCCCAGCCTGCGGCGTCAAGAGCCAAGACCCCAGCCTGTCTCCAAGTTCAAGAGCCAAGACCCCAGCCTGTCTCCAAGCACAGACCTCTAGACCCCAGCCACGTCCTGTCCTGAAGCCATGTCATGTCCTTGCCTGGTTCTGGGGTCCGAGCCTGAGGCAAGACCCAGGTTCTGGGTCCTTGTCCAGTCTCGGGATCGGAGTCCAAGCCTTGTCTCCTAGTCCATAGTTTCTAGCCCTGGTCCCACTCTCCCTAGCCCAGGCTTCTAGTTCTTAGTTCCCTGTCTGGGTTCCCTGTCTAGTCGTTCTCCTAGCCCAAGTCTGCATTGTTGTCTCTGCTCCTTGTCTGTATCCTGTCAGGTCCCTACTCAAGTCAAGTCCTGTTCCTTGTACTTCAGTGTCTGTGTCTTGCATTTAGGTCCGCTCCCAGAGCCCCCCTTTGTGACACAGAATCATGTTTAATATCACTGATGCATGTTATGAAATTTGATGCTTTGCAGCAGCAGTACGGAGCAATACATTACAAAACTGTAACTTACAATAAGGATATATATTAAAATTAAATTAGATACGTGGAGCAAAACAAGCATAAATAGTGAGGTAACATTCATGGGTTGGTTTGCTGTCCATTCAGAGGTGAGGAAGCTGTTCCTTAAATGTTGAGTATGTGTCTTCAGGCTCTTGTATCTCCTACCTGATGGTAGCAATGTGAAGAGAAAATTTAAAGTGGATGAGGGTGCTTAATGATAGATGCCACATTTCTGAGGCATCACCTTTCAAAGGTGCCTGTCCTCAATACTGGAAATGCAAATGCCCGTGGTGAAGCTGGCTAAGGTTGCAACTTTCTGCAGCTTTTTCTGATCATGTACAGAGTCCCCTCCTTACCAGACGGTGATTTAATCAGTTAGTGTGTTTTCCATGGTGCACCTGTGGAAATTTGCTTGAATCTTTGTTGACATACCAAATCTCCTGCACCTCATAATGAAGTATAGCAGCTGACCTGCCTTCCTTATAAAGACATCAAAATGTTAAGCCCAGGATAGAGCTTCAGAGATGTGACACCCAGGAACTTGAAAATACTCAACATGTCTACTGCTTATCCCTCAATGAGGGCTGCTGTTTGATCCCTTGATCTGCTCTTCCTGAAGTCCATGATCAATTCCTTGGTCTTACTGACGTTGAGTACAAGGATGTTGTTACGACAAACAGCTGATCTGTCTCACTTCTGTATGCCTCCTCATCACCATCTAAGAGAAGCCTGTTTGACCAATATTGGCACCATGCAAATAACATCAGATTTTCTTTTTCTGATATGAAATGGATAATTTTATCCACGAGATATTGCATCTCTCGTGTATTTGTCTGATCCACATGTAGTTGTTTTGCATCTGCTTCCGAACACTCAATTGAGCTGCTTTGTGTTTTGCATCAGCCAGAAGAACTAAGTTTTGGACGGAATGGCTGTAAGATCCCTGTACATTACAAACATTTCCTTTTACTGTGGAAGCTTCTCTTCCAGCTTCCTGCTGCATAATCTTTTTATTTTATTCGCACTTTGCTAATATTAAGAAGTTACATTCCATTTTCAATAATCTTTGCATTCTGTCCATTGCAAGGCAACGCTGTTATGATGTAAAATTTGTAGACATACCTCCATCTCTGAGCAAATGAAGTCACTTTCACCCATGCATTTGTAAGGATCAAGTTAATTTAAGTCATTAGAGAAAAGTTTCTTCCTCCTGGTAAAATCAGATTTCCTAAAGATAATCCTAAATGCCAAATCTAAAAAAATTAAATAGCAGAAATGTGTTCACAAAGCAGTTTGTGAAATATATTGCATCTTAAAGAATAGAGGAGGGTGATGGTGGATTCAGACAGGAGGAATACAGTAAAACTGTTTCCTGCTTCACTATTTCAAAGTCTGGTAATTAGTCAAATTGGGTTGAAATGTATTCATATATATTCTGAATTCCTGTAGAATTGTGTGCATGGTGAAACGGTAGTATACCAGAAAAGAATGGCATAGAAGATAAATAAAGTCTACTGTAAGGGTATTGTCTGCTCTATCTATATCCTTCCGAATCGTTCAAAATTCTGTCTGTCATCCCTCAGCCTCAGATATTCCAGAGAAAACACCCCATTTTGCCCAACCTCTTTTATCGCAAATGGTCTCTAATCTGGGCAACACCCTGGTAAACTCCTCTGCACTTTCCAGCACCTCCACATCCTTCCTACAATCATAATTTAATGCAACACTCAATGTGGACTAAACAGAGTTTTGCAAAGCTGCAACATAACTTTGCAATTCTTGGGCTCAGTGATTTGACTAATAATGCAAGCATAAGCCTTCTTTACCAACCTATCACATAGTGTAGCCGCCTGCAGGGAGATTGGCACTCTAACTCATGATCACTCTGAACAGCAACACTGCTAAGGGTCCTCGCACTGTCTACCGTCCCTATGCTTTTGATCTCCCAAAATGGAGGTGCAATTTAATCTGGCCAAACCTTCATGACTCAATTCACCTACTCTTGTGGCAACAAAGATTCCATTACCTGAGATTGTCCGTGGGAATATTTCTCTAATATCAATTCACTTTCACTTTCAACGGCTTGCCTATATTTTCCATAATACGAATATGCTGCACTTAATGAAGGGCTGAAATAATCCTGGTGATGGCGCCCGCACATGCTTTCACATGGAGTTCCAGGATCGAGATTTCAGGAACTCGGCAGGCCATATAAGAGCGCTGCGAGTCAGTTGTGCTGTCGGCACAGAAGAAAGTGTGTAATTTTGGTGATAAGTATCTGAATGATCGGAAGATTACAGATTCGGGTCCAGCCAGAGTTAACGGACAAAAGATGTTTTCCCTTTATCTTTAGATAGTGGAGTTGTTACCTCACTGCCTCAGGTATACGGGTTCCGTTCTGACCCCGGTGCTACCAATGTGGAATGTGAGCTTCAATGATGGAAAGGTCGGAAGATACAAATCAGTGACGGTTAACTGAAGGTCAGGGTGTGGTGTGGTTTGACAGAGATTAGACAGATTGACTGGCTTCCTTATACATCATATGGAGACAGGTAAGTACGACCTATTCACCGTCAGGTCAGTTCACAGATTGGAGTGGGGTTTGTATGTGGTGAGTTTCCCAGCCCCCTACTCTCCCTTCTCGAAATATGGCCGGAGTAACCTAGACTAATGGGGATAAGCACCCAATGGCGTGCGACTCATTCAATAGCCTTTGGCAACCAGGTTTAGCTTCAGGCCTTCACGTGTGGTTTAGCAGCTAAACCCGTCGGAACCGTTTCTACCGACAGGAGAAGGGGCAAAGGCGGGCTACTGGCGCCTTAAACCCAGTCGGTTCGGGCAGGTGGAGTTAGTCAGCCGTGGTTGGCAGCTCATCCAGGAGAAGGATCTGATCTCAAACCTTCGCTGACTTGGGGCTACACCCACTCATGGGGGAGGCTTCGGGAGTAAACCCTGAGGGAAAAATCCGGAGCTGGAGTCTCTAAGGCAGACCTGCATTGATTTCAACGCCGACTGGCAACTCAATCTACGCTGCTGGTGCCAAATTCTATCGGTCTCTGTCGTTCCTTTGGCTAGATCAGATGCGTGGAGAGGGGGAGTTTACTACATGGGGGGAGTTTACTACATAGGTAACAATTTCCTCTCCATATTGTACTCCTCAGTCTTGCATATCTGGACAGCTAGGCACCATGTCCAAGATCAACCTTGACCGAAAGAGGCCTCATCAATCTTCTGTATGTCAAGATCCCAGTCTGTTGCGTGCATTCCTCTGCAGCTGAGTTACAAAATAAACACTGGGGAATGTTCATTCCATTCATTACACGACTAACCACATTCCTGATTTGCCTCCAGCGATTTCGGGTCACCACCATTCGCTGCAATTCATAATGTCAACACAGATTCTTCGCATCGCATGTGACGGCATTATTTTTAATCAGTTCTTCCTGCAACGGTTTAGATAAGTTGAGTCTTTGTTGTTTCCCTTCGCAATGAGCGAGCATATCGCCGGCGCTTTACTTTTGAGTAAAAACAGTGTATTCTGAGACACATTAACGCCACAAATGTCCTCACACAACACAGGGAACCGACTCGTCTCATCCAGCAAAGACCACTTGAAGTTTAGTAAATGGAGCCGACTTCAAAATTTCAGTGTGGAAGTGAATGGTGCAGTTTGGAGATAAGTTCCAAAGTGTTGTTGCTCTTAGTAAGTGCAAGAACAGTCTGGAAGTTAGTGGCGTAGAGGTGGACAATTACAAATTTACAAAGAGCTGATTCGAGAGCGCAAATGTTTCACTGTTTATCGTACCCGATCATTGACTGAGTATTTTCGCTGATGAAATTCCAGTTCCTATTTCAAGGAACGTTTTCGATTTCTCCTCCTTAAAGGTGTATCAGGTCACATTAATTCGATGCAAATTCCGAAAGCGTAATATTTGGTTTAAGCGAATCATTCAACCCGATTTCAATTCAATAAACAAGTTAAAGGCCGAACGGAAAGGGGGCGGGGTATGGGCCTCGAACGATGTGAAGGTGAAACCGGGTGGAAATTTGTAACAACGGCCTTGTTACAAAGGAAAGTTCTATATAAAAGTGTAGAAAACATACAGCACAATACAGGCCATCCGGCCCACAAATCTATACCGAACATGTCTTTACCTTAGAAATTACCTAGGGCTACCCGTAGCTCTCTATGTTTCTGAGCTCCATGTACCTATCCAGGAGTCTCTTACAAAACCCTATCGTATCCGCTTCCACCATCGTTGCCGGCAGCCCATTCCACGCTCTCGCTACTCTCTGCGTAAAAAAAACTTACCCCTAACATCTCCACTGTACCTACTTCCAAGCACCTTAAAACTGTGCCCTCACGTGTTAGCCATTTCAGCCCCTGGAAAAAGCCTCTGACTATCCTCATGATCAATGCCTCTCATCATTTTATAAACCTCTATCAGGTCACCCCTCATCCTCCGTCGCTCCAAGGAAAAAAGGCCGAGTTCGCTCAACCTATTCTCATAAGGCATGCTCCCCAATACAGGAAACATCCTTGTGAATCTCCTCTGCACGCTTTCTATGGTTTCCACATCCTTCCTATAGTGACGCGTCCAGAACTGAGCACAGTTCTCTGGAAGAACCGCGAACGTAATCGTCGATAAGAGATCAGTGAGAACGCTCGAGCAGCTATCAACAGGTCTCTAATCTGCGAATCGGCTTAATGATTCGTATTTACAGGTTCAAGTGTATTGTCATAGGCGAACGCACACGGCCATAAATGCCGTGAAAAATTGCTTTTTGCAGCAGCAAGTGCATTGCAAGTCGAGAACAAAGTGAATTATAAGTGCAAGATGAATAACAAAGTAAAACAAAAGACATGAATACAAAATTGAAAGATAAAAATAAACATAGTTTGATATTCTGTTTAGCTGCTTCTTGCCGGTCCAAGAAACTGATGGCAGCTTGGAGAAGAAGGCCCGGCCCGCATGGTACGGTTCCCCGGTGGTAGATGACGCTTTCAGCTCTCGTAGATGTCCCCAATAGTGATAATTCTATTATAAATTGGATTATATGACATGGAAATGCATGTGACAAACGTGAGAAGTTATCATATGATTCACATAACTAGAAGGAGCTGACGAAGCGAATGAGGAGATGATTAATTAATCTAGGATACAGGCACCATCCTACCCTCGCCACGAGAGGGCGCTTATGTTAGCAGGGTGCCTGGACGAATTGAAGTGCTTTTCAGAATCACAGTTTGTTAATATTAGTTAATAATAATATACATAATTGCTATTGAGTGAAAGAGAGCTGTGTGTGTGTGTGTGTGTGTGCGTATCTGTAAAAGAGCGAAAGGAAGAGCCTGACTCTATTTTCGAAGCAGAGTTGGGAGGCATTCAGGGAGTACGGGAATACTTCCGGCAGGGAATTTGAAAACTGGAGTACTGGTTTCAGTTCAGAAATAAGGAGACGTAAGGAGCATTTTTTTAAAAAAATAGAGAGCGGTGGGTAAATGGATCCCAGAGGAAGTGACAGGGGCGCACATAATTGCTGCATTTAGAAACAAACGGGGCGGGGTACATGAGTAGGAAAAAAGTAGAGGGATCTGGGACAAACATGGGAGAGTGTCACTAGTTTAGCTAAGGCAACTTGTTCGGCATGAACTAGTTGTGTGGTTGCCTAATTTCAGGACTCTCCGACTAACAGAAGGAAGGATGATAAACTTCTGAAGTCTGAGAGGATGGGGCATAGAAACAAGGGTTGGAGGTAATTCGTGGAAGAGGAGAAGAGGAGGGTGCGCAAATAGAATAGGGAGGGGTGGGGATAAACAGTGTAGACCAACAGATATTAATGAGAGACGGAAATAATTCTGCAGATGGTGGAACTCTTCAAAAAACACCGACAAAACTGCTGATGGTGGAACTCTTCAAAAAACACCGACAAAACTGCTGGAGAAAATCAGTAGGTCAGCAGTCGACATTTCGCACCGAGAACGCAGGGTCTTGGCGAGAAACATTCCCCTTCGTAGATGGTTCCTGACCTGATGAGTTCTTCCGGCATTTTGTGCGTGTGTAATATTATGATTGTTTGAGTAATCTAGGCTATCAGGCAGGTTCAGCCGACGCTCAATCACACAGACTATTTTCCCAAAGAAACCACCTGCGATTCTTACTGATTTAATAGCCCCCAGTAGTTCACGTTGTCTCCCCATCACTACTTCCTCCAAATACATCTACCAACTATTATGCAGGCAATACCTCCGGTCCACCCCTGCAACGCCATGAACAAAAGTAGCAGAAACCAACTCCTTTGCAATGAAGGCCCATCTGTCAGTTTTTACAAAGATCCTTGTCCATCTTCCTCGTCGCTTCTTGTGAGTGAGGAACAACAACGCCGGCTCTCCCTGGACTTCGCTTAGTTGGAGTATTCATTTCAAAGTGCCCTGTCATCTATTGATGTGTCTCAGCAACCTTGGATAATTTACCTTCTAGAGACAGAAGAGATTCTGCAGATGCTGGAAATTTTCAGCAACACACACACACAAAGCTATAGGAACGCAACAGGACGGGCAGCATTTACGGAGGCAACTGAACGGTCGGGTCCAGGCTCTCCATCGGGAACAAAAGGAGGAGGGTGGGACAGAAGCCAGAATAAATTGTTGGGAGGAGGAGGAGAACACGCTGGCAGGTGAAAGGTGACTCCCAGTTGGCAGGTATGCGATGGGTTGGGTGAAGAAACAGGGGCCAGGAGGCGATAGGTGGAAGAGATAGCGGCTGAAGAGGACGGAATCCGATAAGAAAGGACAGTAAGCCATTGGATAAAGGGAAGAAGGTGGGGAAAAAGAAGGAGGTGGTAGGTAGGTTAGGAGTGTAAGGGAGGAGGGAAGGGAAGACGTAGTGGAGCGACGGGATGTAAGACCATAAGATATGGGAGCAGAATTAGGCCATTTGGCTCATTATGTCTGCTCCACCATTTCATCATGGCTAATCCATTTTCCCTCTCAGCCCCAGTCTCGTGCCTTCTCCCTGTATCCCTTCATGTCCTGACCAATCAAAAAACTATCAACTTCTGTCTTAAATATACATAAGGTCTTGGCCTCCACAGCTGCCGGTGGCAAAAAAAAAAAAAATCCACAGATTCGCCACTCTCTGACCAAAGAAATTCCTCGTCATCTTCATTCCAAAAGGTCGTTCTCTATTCTAAGGCTGTGTCCTCTGTTCTTAGGCTCTCCCACCAGAGGAAACATCCTCTCCACATCCACTCTATCAAGGCCTTTCACTATTCGATAGGTTTCAATGAGGTTACCTCTCAGTCGTCTGAATTCCAATGAATCAGGCCCAGAGCCATCAAACACTCCTCATGTGACAAGCCATTCGATCCTGGAATCATTTTCGTGAACCTCCTCTGAACCCTCTCCAATCTAAGCACATCCTTTCGAAGATAAGGGGCACAAACCTGCTCACAATACTCCAAGTGAGGCCTCACCAGTGCTTTATAAAGTTTCAACATTTCATTCTTGCTTTTATATTCTAGTTCTCTTGAAGTGAATGTTAACACTGCATTTGCTTTCCTCACCACAGACTCAACCTGCAAATTAACCCTTCGGAAATCCTGCACGAGGATTCCCAGGTCCCCTTGCACCTCAGATTTTGTTTTGTAATTTCTCTCCGTTTAGAAAATAGGGAACCCTTTCATTTCTTCTACCCAAGTGCATGACCATACACTTCCCAACACTGTATTCTATCAGCTATTTCTTTGCCTCGTCTGCTAATCCATCTGTCCTTCTGTAGGCTTCTTCCTGAAAACGACCTGCCTCTCCGCCTATCCTCATATCATCCTCAAACTTTGTGAAAAGACACCAATTCCATCATCCAAATCATTGACATGTAACGTGAAAAGGATCGGTTCCAACACAGATCCCTGTGGAATAGAAATACTCGCTAGCAGCCAGCCAGAAAAGACTCCTTTTATTTCCACTCTTTGCCTTCTACCAATCATCCACTGCTATATCCATGCTAGAATCTTTCCTGTAATATCATAGGCCAGAGCTTGTTAAGCAGCCTCATGTGTGACACCTTCTTAAAGGTCTCCTTAAAATCCAAGTACAAAACATCAACTACTTTTCCTTTGTCTATCCTACTTGTTATTTCTTCAAAGAATTCATACAGATTTGTCAGGCAAGATTTTCCCTTGTGGAAACCATGCTGACTATAGCCTATTTTATCATGTGCTACCAAGTACCTGAGACCTCCTTCTAATTGACTACATCTTCCCAACCACTGACGTCAGACTAACTGGCCTATAGTTTCCTTCCTTCTGCCTCTCTGCTTTCTTGAAGAGTGGAGTGACATTTCTAATTTTCCAGTCTTTTAGAACCATTCCAGAATCTGGTGATTTTTGAAAGATCATTACTAATGCTTCCACAATCTCTTCAACAACCTATTTCCGAACTCTGGAGTGTATACCGTCTTGTCCAGGTGTTCATCTTGCTCAGACTTTTCGGTTTCCTAAGAACTTTCTCTCTAGTTACGGTAAGTTCACACATTTCATGACTGCCCCTGACATCTGGAACTTCCACTATACTGCTAGTGTCTTCCACAATGAAAACATAAGCAAAATATTTATTCACTTCATCCGCCATTACTACCTTTTCCAACGGTCCAATACCCACTCTTGCCTCTCATTTACACTTTATGTATCTGAATTAATTTTTCATATCCTATTTAATATAATTGGCTATTTTACTTTTGAATTACACATTGACCTTCTTAATGACTGTTTTAATTGCCTACTGTTGGTTTTTAAAAGTTCCCTAATCGTCTAACTGTCCACTAATTTAGCTCTATTATATGTCCTCTCTTTGGCTTTCCATGTTAGCTTTGACTTCTCCTGTTAGCCACAGTTGTGTCATCATTCCTTTAGAATACTTCTTCCTCTTTGGGATGTACATATCCTGTGCCTTCCGAATTGCTTCCAGAAATTCCAGTCATTGTTGCTCTGCTATCATCCCTGCCAGTGTTCTTTTCTGATCAACTCTGGCCAACTCCTCTCTCATGTCTCTGTAATTCCCTTTACTCCGTTGTAATACTGACATATCTGATTTTAGCTTCTCCTTCTCAAATTTCAGGGTGAATTCGATCATATTATGATCACTTGCCTCTAAGGGTTATTTTACCTTAAGCTCTCTAATCAAATCTGTTTCATTGCACAACACCCAATTTAGAATAGATGGTCCCCTAGTCATAACATTGCCTTTTGGCATGCCTTTTTGATTTCCCGTTGTAATTTGTAGACCACATCCTTACTACAGTTTGAGGGTCTGTATACAACGCCCATCAGGGCCTTTTACCCTTGCAGTTCCTTCGCTCTATCCACAATGATTCAACACCTTCCAAGCCTATGTCACCTCTTTCTAATGATTTGTTTTCATTTTTTTTTAATCAACTGAGCAACGCCGCCCCTCTGCCTTCCTGCTTGTCCTTTCGAAACAGTGTGGATCCTTGGACGTTAAGCTCCCAACTATAATCTTTCAGTCATGATTCAGTGATGCCTACAACATTATACCTGCCGATCTGCAACTGTGCTACAAGTTCATCTACCTTATTCCGTACACTGTGCGCATGCAGATACTACACCTTTGGTCCTGTCTTCACCCTTTTCTATTTTGTCGCACTATGTTCAACCTTCTGATTCCTAACTTTGTCGGAGGTCAAAGGTGGGGACATCTGCCCTGTTCTGCAGGGCGTTAACATAAAACAGTAAATAGTATTGAAAGAAGAACTGGTTCCTGGGGTAATCCGAGTGTTATATTCTTTATATCGGTCGGTAGAAGAGGTGGAGTATGCTTCGTTATTAGCTCATCGTGATGCACAGACGCAACAGTTCCGTTTCAGTCCTGCTCACCCAACCTGGAGCACCTAGTGCTCAGGTGTCGTCCATTGTACCTGCGGAAGGGAGGTTTCCGCCATCATTCTGGTGGTGGTGTACATTCCACGTCAAGCCAACATCAAGCAGGCACTGGAGGAGTTGGGCACCGTAATCAGCTGGCGCAGCGCAGCCAGATGCCTTCCCTTTCATTGCGGGGGATTTCAATCGAGCCAGCTTGAAGATGTCTCTGAATAACTACCACCAACTATGAAACCAGGGCCCAACACGCTTGATGCCGCCATCAAGAACACTTACCAGGCAATCTCACGCTCGCACTCCGATCACCTGGCTGCACCTCTACTCCCAGCTGACAGGCAGAGACTAAAAACAGTAGCACCCATGGTGAAGACTAAGAAGCTATGGTGAAGGGAGGAAGAG
The DNA here is from genome assembly GCF_030028105.1 of Mobula birostris. NCBI lineage: Eukaryota > Metazoa > Chordata > Chondrichthyes > Myliobatiformes > Myliobatidae > Mobula > Mobula birostris. The sequence goes on along the minus strand of NC_092380.1, from coordinate 28,677,695 downwards.
GAACGTTTACAGGACTGCTTGAGTCCGTGGACAGGACAATATTCAAGCATTCCTTCTCGATTCTGAATGAATACGCCACAGTTTTTACTGACGCCATCAAGACCTGTGTGCACGTCTGAGTGCCTTCGAAAACATGCAGGACATGCCCAAACTAAAATCCGTGAATGAACCAGAAGATTAGTAGTCTGCTGAGCGCTAGATCTGTGGCATTCATAACTGGTAATCCAGCGCTATACAGGAAATCCAGGTGCGACCTACGGCAGGTTATTTTAAAAACGAAAAAAAACTGTAATTTTAATTGAAGTTAGAGGCAGAACCGGACGCACGTCGGCGATGCTTCACTCTCGGATGAGTCCAAAGCCTTTTATGCACGCTTTGAAAGGGAGAATAGAACTACACCTGTACGTATTACTGAAGCATCTGATCTTGTCTCGGAGACTGACGTCAGAACATCTTTCAAAGGTGAACCAACTCAAGGCGCCAGGTAATGATGTTGTACTGATAGGGCACTGAAACCCTGTACCAGCCACCTGGCGCGGATGTTAAAGGACATCTTCAAACTGTCACCGCTTCAATCGGAAGTTCCCACCTGCTTCAAGAAGGTAATAATTATACCAGTGCGCAGGGTGAGCTGCCTCAACGTCTACCGCCCAGTTGCACTCACATCTACTGTGAAGAAGTTCTTGGAGATTGGTCTTTGCCGGAATGAATTCCTGCGTAAGCAAGGACCTGGACCCGCCACATTTTTCTATCGCCACAATTAGTCTTCAGCAGATGCAACCTCACTAGCTTTCCATTCGGTACCTATGCAGAAAGTCACTCAAATATCCCCTGAACATTTGCCACATTTCTGCCTTATATTTCCTTGAGAACATCGGTTCCCAATTTATGCTTCCAAGTTCCTGCCTGATAGCCTCATATTTCCCCTTACTCCAATTAAACGCTTTCCTAACTTGTCTGTTCCTATCCCTCTTCAATGCTGTGGTAAAGAAGATAGAATTCTGATCACTATCTTCAAAATGATCTCCCACTGAGAGAACTGACACCTGACCAGGTTCATTTCCCAATACCAGATCAAGTACAGCCTCTCCTCTTGTAGGCTTATCTACATATTGTGTCAGGAAACCTTCTGATCACACCTAACAAACTCCACCCCATCTAAACTCCTTGCTCTAGGGAGATGCCAATCAATATTTGGGAAACTAAAATCTCCCATCATGACAACCCAGTTAGTATTACACCTTTCCAGAATCTGTCTCGCTATCTACTCCTCGATATCCCTGTTACTATTGGGTGGTCTATAAAAAACACCCAGTAGAGTTATTGACCCTTCCTGTTTCTAACTTCCACCCATAGAGACTCAGTAGACAATCCCTCCTTTTCTGCAGCCGTGACACAATCTCTGATCAACAGTGCCACGCCCCCACCTCTTTTGCTACCCTCACTGTCCTTTATGAAACATCTACAGCCTGGCACTCAAAGTAGCCATTCCTGCCCCAGAGCCATCCAATTCTCTGTAGTGGCCACAACAAAATAATTTCAAGTGCTGATCCATACTCTAAGCTCATCGGCTTTGTTCATAATACTCGTTGCATTAAAATAGACAAATCTCAAACTATCAGTCTGAGCGTATCCCTTCCCTATCACTTGTCTATCTGTCTATCCTCCCTCTCACACTGTCTCCAAGCTTTCCCTATTTGTGAACCAACAGCCCTTTCTTCCGGTCTCTTCAGTTCGGTTCCCACCCCCAGCAATTCTAGTTTAAACTCTCCCCAATAGCCTTAGCAAACCTCCCTGCCTGGATACTGGTCCCCCTTGGATTCAAGAGCAACCCATACTTTTTGTACAGGTCGCGCCTGCCTCAAAAGAGGTCCCAATGATCCAAAAATCTGAATCCCTGCCCCATGCTCCAATCCCTCAGCCACGCATTTATCCTCCACCTCATTCTATTCCTATACTCACTGTCGCATGGCATAGGCAGTAATCCCGAGATTACTACCTTTGAGGTCCTGCTTCTCAACTTCCTTCCTAACTCCCTGTAGTCTGTTTTTAGGACCTCCTCCCTTTTCCTGCCTATGTTGTTGGTACCAATATGTACCACGACCTCCGCCTGTTCACCATATAGGGTGTTGCTTCTCCAACCTGAGTGTGGCCTCATCATGGCAGTAGAGGAGACCATGGACTGACCTGTAGGAATGGGAATTAGAATTGAAATGGGTAGCCACCGGAAGATCCTGCTTTCCCTGGCGGACATTTCTAGCAGAGCTATTCAGCAAAGTGGTCTCCCAATCTACTGATATACAGCAGATGACACTAGATACACTCGATGGCCCCGTAAGAGTCACAGGTGAAATGCCATCTCACCTGGAAGGTCTGTTTCGGGCCCTGAATGATAGTGAGGGAGGAGGTGTAGGGGCAGGTGTGGCAATTGTCCCGCTTGCAAGGATAAGTACCAGAAGTGAGATAAGTGGGGAAGATGAATGGAGAAGGGAGTCGCATAGGGAACGATCCCTGTGGAAAGCGGAAAGGGGAGGGGAGGGGAGGGGAGGGAGGGAAAGACATGTGGCAAACAAGCTTCCTCGCCCCTGTAACAGCCAATAACTCACCCTGTTTACAGTAATTCTCCCATCCAAATATGAGGAGCGTTATTGAGCTCCCTACCACCTCTGGATTTTAGAGGGAACTGGTGCATGCAGAGGAAAATCAACAGCATTACAGAGGGTCCACAAATTCCACACAGACAGCACTACAAGTCAGGATCGAATTTGACTGTATGGTGCTGCACTGACCACATCCTGCCTAATGGGGGCGCAGTGGAACCCAGTGCACCGTTTGTATGAGCACCCAGTGCATCAGATCCAGTGCACCCCGTTCGTATGAGCTTCTATCTTCCCTTCTGTCTCTTCATCTCTCTCTTCCACTACTCTGTCATTCACACTTCCTCTCTCCCAACTCTTTCTCTTTTCTCGCACCACCTCTCAGCCTCCCCAACCCTTCCCTTCGTCTGAACTATCTCTGAACTGCCATTTCTTCACCCTCGCTCTTTTCATTTGTTCCCTCTCTCCTGCTTTTACACCTTCTCACCCTCTCTATCTCCTTCTCTTTGTATTCTGTCCCCTGCCCTTCTTTCTGTACTCTCTCTCTCCTTTTTTCTCCCCTTCTCTCCGCCATTCTCTCTTCCCTCTATTCTTGCTCCTCCTCTCTCCTGAACTCGCCCCTCTCTTTTCTCTCTTCTTCTTTCAGAATCACGATCAGATTTAATACCACTGGCATATATCGTGAAATTTGGTGTCAAAATGGCTGTTGTGATGTGTCGAGTGTGGAGCGTCGTGGGTAGTGTTTGTTGCTCTCACTTTCAGAGCCCACCGCTGGCTAGCAGTCTTGCGAAAGGGCGACCAGAATGTCTAAGTCTCACCCCCTATCAGTACACAGCCTCTTCAACTCCAAGCCTCATGAAGTGCCTCCTCGCTGGCGACAGACGGAAACTGAACTCCTCTCGGATTCAGGCTGAACTATAGAGGATGGGGAGGAGGCCTGGCCCCTGCTCACGAAGCACGCCGGCCCACCGGCGTGTGGACATACCATCATGCTCATGAACCAGATCCCCAGCTAAGGGTAAATAGCCCCACTGCCCTGTGGGCAGCCTCAGGAGGGATGAGGCTACAGGAGAAGACAGAGACAGAAAATCCGGAATGGAGCCCCGAAGGACGTCATTGAACATCCTTCCAGCAGCTCTTGCAGGGAGCTGGAGCTCTCCGGGTACTGGGCATCTCGGAGTCTCCGTACCTTCCGCCCGGGCTTGTGATGACGATCATCATCGCCCATTGTCCTTCGAGACATATGCATGCCAACGGATGTCGTGAAATTTGTGAACTTTACAGCAGCAGTACAATACAATACATGATCAATAAACATAGAGAGAAAAACCTGAGCTACATTAAGTGTGTGTGTGTATATATAATATATATATATTAAAGTCAGTAGTGCAAAATAACAGAAATAAAACAGTAGTGAGTTACTATTCATGGGTTCAGTGTTCATTTAGAAATCAAGTTTCAAAGGGGAAGAAGCAGTTTCTGAATCGCTAAGTGTGTACTTTCAGGCTTCTGTACCCCCTTACCGACAGTAACGGTGTGAAAAGGGCATGTCCTGGGTGGTGGGGGTCCTTAATGATGCCTTCCGAAAGCACCGCTCCTTGAAGATGTCATGAATACTACGGAGGCTGTATTCATGATAGAGCTGATTAATTTTACAGGTTTCTGCAACTTGTTTCGATCTTGTGCAGTAACCCCAACTCCCCCCATTGTTATACGGAGGTGGCTGGGAACGGACCCAAGTGCAAGACACAGACACTGAAGTACTAGGGACAGGACTAGGATACAGGCTCAGGGCAAGGACATGGACACGAAAACCGGGAACCCGAAACAGGACTGGACAAGAGAGCTGGGAGCCCGAGCTTGGACTCCGAGCCAGAGGCTGGACAAGGATCCAGCACCTGGGTCTTGCCTCTGGCTCGGACCCCAGAACTAGGCAAGGACGAGGCTTGGCAGCAGGCAGGACGAGGCTGGAGTCTTCAGGCTTGAGGCTAGAGGCTAGAGACGAGGCTTGGCAGGAGGCAGGAGGCTGGGGTCTTCAGACTTGAGGCTAGGCTGGCTCCTCCCGGGCAGGGCGTGGTTCTCCTGCGCAGGGCGCGGATCACCACCCGACGGAGGCATGGAACAGGAAGGGACAGAACCAATCGCAGGTAACGGCAAGACGGCCTGGATTACCTGGGGGGAGGCAAGGGACAGGAATGGAGCTAGGTACAGGGTGGCTCCAGGACAAGACTGGAGGCGAGACGAGGCGATAGTTACCAGCAAGAGAAGGCAAGGCTTCAGGCAATGCAAGGCGAGACGAGAACTTCAAGCGAGGCGAGAGTTACCGGCAAGAGAAGGCAGGGCAAGGGATACAAGGAGTAAGGACAAGAACAATCCAGCAGCCATGCCCTGCTCTCTGAAGGTATTTATGCAGCCAGCCGCAACTAGCATCAGCTGACTCAATTAGAGCTCAACAAGAACAGAAACAGGGTAGACAGGAAAACCTGGAGCAAGGGTCGATGGACCGGACCGTGAACCGGAATACGGAGTTCACGGACCGGACCATAACACCCATACCAGATAGTGATGCAGACAGTCCGTAGATGTTTTCAAGTGTTTTAGGTGACAAACCGAATCTCCTCAAACTCCTAATGAAAATAGCCTCTGTCTTGCCTTCTCAACTCCAAGCGGGACAGACTGGTTAAACCGATACGATGTGACAGGTGAATGGACTCCAAGTTGAAACTAGGCCGGTCTGAACTAAACACATTCAGTTGGTTATCAGGGGCAAATTTGGACAAAAACAGATTTTAATTTCGATGTCGTCATTCTACTGAAGTCTCATTCCATCCTGTCACAGCCACCTCTACCAGAGCACGGCCCTCCAATATGCCGTTCTGAAAGACACGGTGCATGGTCCTCTCCCACGTTACCAACCACTTTCATAGAAACAAAACAAACCTCTGAAGGTCAAGGTGTGTGATTCAACCATTTTGTTCACATGATTCTTACAGAAATACTGTTCGGAGTTTGGGTCATGTTGTTTGAAAATCACGAGAAGCTTAAATTAAGTTAGTTCCGTCTGCTTACCGCTTGCAACACTTGAAGCCCACGAAGCAACCGCCTTCAAGAACCTGCTCATCCCGACGGCAATTGAGAAACCGGCAACCTCCTCCATAGTCTCTGCATCCATACCAAGAACCTGGAAGCAAGAAAAGGAGGCAACTATCCAATCGTGTTCCCTTACAAGGCATTGACAAATCAGGTTCATAGAATGATAAGATCAGTTGTAATCGTCACGTGTACATGGAAATATTTCATTAATTGCGCAGTTTGCGCGAACGATCGACAAAGCCAGAAGATGTGCTGGGAGCAGCCGCATGTCGCATCCGGCTTCCATGGCGTGTCTACAAATTACTAACCCTAACCCGTACGGATGGTTGGAATATGGTAGGAAACTGGAACTCTTGGAAGAAACGTATGTGGTCTGGGAAAAGGGGAACGACAATTTCTTACAGCGGTGGGAATTAAACCCCTATCTTCCAATCATTGGGTCTGCAAATCACTACCTTACCCGCTACTCAAGCGCCCCGCCCTTGATATGAAATGGTGTTACCCTGACGGAATGGTACCGAAGAGGGTTGATAGTTTATCAGCAGGAGCTTCCAGTGGACACAGAAAGTCGCACATGAGCAGCTCCAAAACTTGGTCATTATAAACAAATTTGTAGTAATCCCGACTACAAAATTAGAGCTGGCAAAAGGGATTCAAATACCGGCGAGGGTTGGGGGTGGGGTGCATAACTAAATTTCCACAGTGACGATACATGCGATTGGTAATGCTGTAATCTGGATCAGCATACGAGAAACTGCAGAAACTGATCGACACACGAGGCGCAGAATCTGCAAGGTATAAGACACTGCCGGAGCTGCAAAGCACAGGGGAACGCAAAGCTGCGAGGCACCAAACAGCGCAGATGATGACAATGAAGGGTCTCAAACCCAAATGTCAACGGCCAGTTTAACTGCAAAGATATAGCCCGATTGAGATCCTCCAGCAGTTTGGATTCTATCTGCTGTAATTGAATTTGGGAAATTCTGTGCAAAATAGAAAACTCATAGACACTAACTCCCAATGTTGAATATATTACTCAGAGCTGATTCGACAACGCCAATCGGAGAGAATAATAGGATTCCGGCTATCAAGAGCAGGGCGTTCATCATTTGTTGTTGAGCTCCTCGGTCAGAACGATTCAAAGCTTTTCAGATGTTCTTTATATTCACGGGAGGAGCATACTACTGTAAATATTCTTAAGTCATCGTCTCCTTCCTAGACTAATTAAACTGAGCTAAAAGGCGAGCTCAAATCTACAACAAACCTAGTTTCTGATTAATAACAGAGAGACAAGACCGAGGAATGATTAAGCAGACCTTAGCTTAAGGGAACATTGTGCACTGGTCTGAGCGCAGAATCGTTCAGCAGAAATGAATTATAGAATTATAGAAGTACAAGGTGTCCATCCAAAATGGACTCAGTTAAGATTGAATGGTCAAATGCTGTGTGAATATAAAATGTAACGAGGAGCAGAGAACATGTATAAAGGTCAAAGAGAGCGTCGCTACTTTTTGATTGATATTAGGGCGTCAGTGCAAATTTTCCAAATAGCTGAGTAATAAAATGACTGAACCCCAGCCGATGGGGTAGTGGCATCAGCACTGGACTTTGAGGCGAATGGTCCCGGGTTCCAATCCGGCCCGGTTGAGCGTCGAGCGAGCAACGAGGCCTCGTAAATTAGTCAAATGCTAAGGAAACAGGAAAACAAAAAAAATGCCACCGATGCGCCTCAAAAGAAAAAGAGCAATAAAATAACGAAATGCATGGCAATGACTAAGAAGGATAGAGGCATCTGTACAAAGATATAGTCTGTCTGCCTTTGGGTACACCCACTTCAGTTCTGCTAAGAAAGGGCCCTTGCTCCATTGTAGTTTTTCCGCGAGTTGTCCATCTAGCATGATATGCTTTGATTCATGTAATTGGGAAGCTAGCATTAGTTCTACTATTTCCTCCTCTAATAATGTGGAGAGTTAAACTGAGCAATTCGTTGGGAATCTGGGTAACCAGGACATGAAGAGAAACAGAAACGGAGGAGAATAACTAACAGATCGTTTAGCATCTGTGGAGAGCAGAACAACTTGCCCATGAATGATTTTCTTAAGCACAAGAGATTCTGCAGATGCTGGAAATCTTGAGTACCTCAGCATATCAGGCAAGGATTCTAACGACTTAAAGTTCATTTATTATCAAAGTATGCAGAATGCAACTCTGAGATTCGTCGTTCCACAGGCGACTCTCTTCATCAGATCTGGAAAGAGAAGGGGCAGAAACTAGAACATGATGATGGCACAGGAGAAGCTGATGGGTGACAGATACAGCCAGCAGAGGGAAAAGGTGAGTGAGGAAGGGGAAATAAAAGGTGCAAGAGGGACTGTTAGTGGTTGAAAAAGGAATGTAATAGAAAAGTACACTGAACCGTGGAAGAAAGGGAAGAAGGAGGGTTACCAAGAGGAAATTGGAAGTTGAGGAGAAGAGAAGGACTGAAAGGGGTGTCATGGTCCAGTCCATGAAGTCCTTATTCTGGTTCACGGTCCGGTCCACTGACCTTGCTCCAGGTTTTCCTGTCTACCATGTTTCTGTTCTTATTGAGCTCTAATTGAGGCTGCTGATGCTCGTTGGAACTGGTTGCATAAATACCTTCAGAGACCAGGGCGTGGCTGCTGGATTGTTATTGTCCTTACTCCTTGTATCCCTTCCTCTGCCTTCTGTTTCCTCGCCTGAAGCCTTGCGTTCTCTTGCCGGTAACTCTCGCCTCACCTGAAGTTCTCATTGCGTCTTGCATTGCCTGAAGCCTTGCCTGGTCTTGCTGGTAACTCTCGCCTCGTCTCGCCTTCAGTCTTGTCCTGGAGCCACCCCGTACCTAGCTCCACTCCTGTCCCTTGCCTCCGCCGAGTAAGCCAGGCCATCTTGCCATTACCTGCGGTTGGTTCTGTCCCTTCCTGTCCCTTGCCTCCGTCGGGTAAGCCAGGCCGTCTTGCCATTACCTGCGCTTGGTTCTGTCCCTTCCTGTCCCATGCCTCATTCAGGTAAGTCCGGCCGTCTTGCCATTACCTGCGGTTGGTTCTGTCCCTTCCTGTCCCATGCCTCCGTCGGGTGGTGATCCGCGCCCTGCCCAGGAGTACCGCGCCCTGCCCAAGTGAACCGCGCCCTACCCAGGAGGAGCCTGCCTAGCCTCAAGCCTGAAGACTCCAGCCTCCTGACTAACCTCAAGCCTGAAGACTCCAGCCTCCTGCCTAGCCTCAAGCCTGAAGACTCCAGCCTCCTGCCTAGCCTCAAGCCTGAAGACTCCAGCCTCCTGACTAACCTCAAGCCTGAAGACTCCAGCCTCCTGCCTAGCCTCAAGCCTGAAGACTCCAGCCTCCTGCCTAGCCTCAAGCCTGAAGACTCCAGCCTCCTGACTAACCTCAAGCCTGAAGACTCCAGCCTCCTGCCTAGCCTCAAGCCTGAAGACTCCAGCCTCCTGCCTCCTGCCAAGCCTCGGCTCAAGACTCTAGCCTCTAGCCTCAAGCCTGAAGACCCCAGCCTCCTGCCTCCTGCCAAGCCTCGTCTCTAGCCTCTAGCCTCAAGCCAGAAGACTCCAGCCTCCTGCCTCCTGCCAAGCCTCGCCTCTAGCCTCAAGCCTGAAGACTCCAGCCTTCTGCCTCCTGCCAAGCCTCGCCTCTAGCCTCAAGCCTGAAGATTCCAGCCTCCTGCCTCTTGCCAAGCCTCGCCTCTAGCCTCAAGCCTGAAGACTCCAGCCTCCTGCCCCCTGCCAAGCCTCGCCTCTAGCCTCAAACCTGAAGACTCCAGCCTCCTCCTGCCTGCCTGCCAAGCTTCGTCCTTGCCTAGTTCTGGGGTCCGAGTCAGAGGCAAGACCTAGCTACTGAGTCCTTGTCCAGTCTCTGCCTCGGAGTCCAAGCCCGGGCTCCTAGCTCTCTTGTTCAGTCCAGTTCCGGGTTCCCGGTTTTCGTGTCCATGTCCTTGGCCTCAACCTGTATCCTAGTCCTGTCCCTAGTACTTCAGTGGCTGTGTTTTGCACTTGGGTCCGTTCCCAGCCACCGCCTTATGACAAGGGGAGGAAGGAACAGGAGTCTCAGGACTCACATTACCAGGTTCAGGAACAGTTATTACCCCTCAATCACGAGGCTCTTGATCAAAGGGGATAACTTCACTCAACTTCAGTTGCCTCATCATTGAAATGTAACCACAACTATGAACTCGCATTCAAGGGCTCTTCATCTCATGTTCTTGATATTTATTGCTTCTTTATTTGATATCATTTCTTTATTTTGCACAGCTTGCTATCTTTTGCACATTGGTTCAACGCCCAAGTTGGTTCGGTCTTTAATGGTTATTATTCTATTATAGATTAGAAAATGAATCTCGGGGATGTATATGGTGACATATGTATGTGATAATAAATTTACTTTGAACTTTGTACTTTGAGAAGGAATGAGAGGCAAAGCAAAATTGGGTATGGATACGGAGAGGTGGTGAAGGGTAGAAATTACTGAAAGTTAGATAAATTGATGTTCATGCAATCAAGCTAGAGGTACCCAAACGGAATATGTGGTGTTGCTCGCCCAACATGAGTATGGCTTCACCGTGGCAGTAGAGGAAGTCATGAGTTGTTCAGTATTTACTGTATCTCCTTCGGGTTGTCATTTGAGGTGTGGGTGTATTATGGAAAATAGGCCATTCCTTGGGATTCGGTTGCCTAGGGATGCATGTTAAATTTCCTGAGAACAGGGTAACCTGCATCAATGACTACTGTCCAGTAACACTTAAATGAACTGTAATTAAGTGCTTTGAGAGGTGTAGTTTGGATATGCTTCAGTTTGCCTGCTGCCACAGCAGAGCAACAGCAGAAACCATTTCATGGCTTCTTCACTCTGGAGCATCTGGAGAGTGAAGATGTTCTTCATTGACTACAGTTCGGCACTCAGGATCATCATCCTTTCAAAACTAATCAATGAACTCCAAGAGGTAGCCCAAGCTACCTCCTGTGCAACTGAGTTCCCGACTTCCTTGCTTGCAGACCTCAATCGAGTCAGATGGACAACAACATCTCTCTCAAATCACTTTCAGTGCAGGTGCACCACAAGACTGTGTGCTTAGCCCCCAGCTCTACTTGCTTTATCCTTACACCTGTGAGATTATATACATCTTCAACTTCATATTGAAATTTGCTGAAGACAGCACTGTTTTTGGCCAATTCCATTAGTGATAAATCCGCAGAGAGGAGATTGAAAATCTGGTTGAATAGTGCCCCCAACAACATTTCACTGAAAGTCTGCAAAAACAGAGAGCTGATTATTGACTACAGGAGGAAGGAACCAAAGGACCATGAGAGGACAAGAGGTGCATAGGCTCAGTAGCTTTAAATTGCTTAGCGTTATCGTTTCAGAAGATCGGTTCTGGGACCAGCACTTGACTGTCATTTCAAAGAAGGCACAGGAGCACCTGTGCTTTCTAGAAGTTACGCAGATTCAACATGTCATCTAAAACTTTCACAAATTCTATAGATGCACAGTGGAGATTATCGTAACTGGTGTGAAAACACTAATGCCCAAGAACAGCAAAGCCTACAAAAGGCACATCTGCATGGAACTCTGATATTAGTGAAACACTCTGGTTTCCTCGGCTGTGTAAGTCTAGGGAAAACAATCTTCGGCCCCGCCAAACGGGTGAGATTGAGGTGCGAGCCCTCCCCAAAACCCCGTTTGTGTGGATGCTGTGTCATTTGCTACCCTGTTACAAATTACTGCCGCGAAATAACAGACAGTACACTGCATACAGTTAAATGAATTACATTTATGAATCTTAACTGAAAGGTGAGTAAAGAATAACAAAACAAAAAGCGCCCATTCTAATTAAACAGTCAAATGTGCACAAGCTGGATCTTCAACTTCTCTGTCACTCACGCGCTGGGCCCTCGGTCAATGCGAAAGCAGACACCACTCTCCGAACGTCGCTCGCAATCCATCTCGAACAAACGCGTCTCCCACCGGATCATATTCTACCACCGGTTCTTCCCAGCGCCTTCTCTCTTCATCTCCTCTCGAACAAAAGCCTAAGACCAACTTTGTTGTGCTCACCAAGGGAAACCTCCCGCTAATTGGATGACACACATTCCACATCAACAATAACCCAAACAGACCGAGAACAGACTCTTCTTACAGAGCTGCTAAATGAAGTGCCTACAGCATAACAGTAAAGATGCGAACCAGGGCATTATACTCTCCCCCCCACCACAAATAGTTATGTCCTCATGACCATGAAATAATTTGTCATCCCTTCATTAATCACACATGTTTTCAAAGGAATTTCATGATGTCAGAACCTCCAATCCATTTGTAAATGGTAGTGACATATCTCACTAGGGGGACCATTCGTAAAGCCAGTGATGTTGTGGGGATGGAACTGGACTCTCTCACGGTGGTGTCTGAAAAGAGGATGCTGTCTAAGTTGCATGCCATCTTGGTCAATGTCTCCCATCCACTACATAATGTACTGGGTGGGCACAGGAGTACATTCAGCCAGAGACTCATTCCTCCGAGATGCAGCACAGAGCGTCATAGGAAGTCATTCCTGCCTGTGACCATCAAACTTCACAACTCCTCCCTTGAAGGGTCAGACACCCTGAGCCGATAGGCTAGTCCTGGACTTATTTCATAATTTACTGGCATAGTTTACATATTACTATTTAACTATTTATTACTATTTTCTACTACTATTCTATTACTATTTATTATTTCTATGACTATTATTATTTACTATTTACTAATAGTAATATTGTTATTACTATTTCTATTACTATTTAATATTTATGGTGCAACTGTAACAAAACCAATTTCTCTCGGGATCAATAAAGTATGACTATGACTATGACTATTGCAACCTCTGTTCCCCCGGTGCTACATAAGTCAGCCTATTGGGGGGTCCCCTGGCTCTATGAGACCTCTGTATTCCTTCATCTACGTCTTCAGTTTCAGACATTCCTTGGGGTATTTCTGGTTTACATAGCGAGGCTTCCCTCAGTCTATTGCTTGTGCCTTCTGACAACTCAGGCCCCTCTGCCACTTGGCTGAGCCCAACTTCATTCCCAGTTACTTTGGAGCCCAGACCCCACTTCGGGGACCAGCTGCAAAACTGCCCATCCACAATTTCACCTGCCTCAGCGTGAGAAGGGTTGGGAATCTCTTCCTCAATTAGTAGGGAGTTAGCAAAAGGTAGCATATACCACTCCCCAATATCCTTATCCTCTGATTCGGTATCCCATTCAGGGATGGGGGCTGGTCTAATCTTTCCTTCTGCTGATCTTTCAGTGTCTCCACGTCACCGCAGAGTCCTCTTACCAGGTGTAGGGTCCAGGTCAAGCTCTGGGCCAACATGCACCTCTTGTCCCAGAGATAGAAAGTGGTTCCGATGGAGAATCTTGACAGGCCCATCCCATCCTCTGGTTTCACTCAGACACTGGTACATTTGGCATCTGACTGTCCGCTACACAAGGCGTAGACCTCGAGCAGTCAGACATCTTATGCTTTCCAGGTAGCCCCAAATTCTTTATAAGGACTCGGTCTCCAGGCACGAGTTGGGAGAACCAAACTTTTTGATCATAGCTCCTCTTACTTCCTCTTTTCGGAGAGAGTTTCTCCCTGGCTTGTCTCACAGGAACACTAGACATTACCATCACCGGAAAGAGGTGCGCCATTGGCATCCCCCGCCTGAGAGCGACCTCCTCCTCCGAACTGTTCCTGACACTCACCGTCATCCTGTTCACCTGTACAACCGAGGGCTTCTGCAGTTCGGGCCTCAGCAGTAGCCCAGCAGGTAAGCAGGACTCCTCTTCGTGGTCTTCCGGAGCAATCACCAAAAGGTCCTCGGCATCAGGCATTCCGGAAATTTGGGGTTTCCCATCAATCTCGCTACTTCTGCAAGCTGTAACAAGACTGGTTTTGACTCAGTCCCTCGTTTATGTTCATCACCCAGCCAGTGTGGCCACGCATTTCCTCAAAAGTAGCTCAGAACACAGGGTGAATGGACAGTGCTTTCAGAAAGCTCTCTCTAACTTTCTCTTTGCAGGCTCCTACTAGCCTCCTCACAATATGTGTACTCGTCCCCACAAGAATTCAAGCTTCGGCCCTCTCGACCGGGTCCGGATAAACCAGCACTAATGTATCAAGGATCTGAGCTACTCTCACATCTGCCTCCGAAAACACCGGCTTCAATGAAATGTAACCATCGTACGAGTAGTCATCCGTACTAAGATCCCCGATCTCTAGCGCACTGAGCGGCGTCAATGGTAAATGCGACCAATACCAGTTGTAAAACGAACGGAACAGCAGAGTAACCTGAGAGCAGTTTTCAAGTATGGCTCTAGCATAAATACCCTCTATCCGTAGTGATACACGGGAGCTTGGCCCCACTAAGCCTTCGGGAATAGGGGTTTTTGCTTTAGGGTGTACCTTGATATATTACAGGGAATGTGTTCCCCGAGATGCCAGGCCATTCCCTCACGGAGTCTCTCTGCTTAGGTACCCGGGGCTCACTTTCCGAGGGGTTTCCCGTCGTTCATACCCCTGATTTGCTATTCTGCAGTTAGCTTCTGTATTAATAATCGAACTGTGCTCCTCTGTATGGGAACGGAGAGGAATCAGTCCAGCAACGAAACTGAAGGTCTACAGAGCCGTGGTACTCACTACCCTCCTGTATGCCTGTGAAACGTGGACTGTGTATCGAAGGCATGCAAGACAGCTCAACCATTTCCACATGACTTGTCTTCGCAGAATATTAGACATCAGAGGGCAAGACAAAGTACCAGACACTGAAGTTCTCTCTAGAGCAAGTCTGCCATCAGTCCACACACTGCCGATGAGAGCACAGAGCCGGTGGGCAGGTCATGTCATCCGCATGCCGGACGAGCGCATACCCAAGCAGCTCCTTTTTGGGGAACTCTCTGCTGGAAGACGCTCGTAAGGAGGACAGAAGAAACGTTACAAAGACACACTAAAGGCCCCGCTGAAGTCCTTTGACATAGACGCGACTTCTTGAGAAAAGCTGGCACAAAACTGCCCTGCCTGGCGCGGCCTCATCCACAAGAGCTGTCAAGCTTACGAAGCAAGGCCCATTGCTAAGGCACAACAGAAGCGCGAGCTGCGCAAGTCCAGACCCACCAGCGCAACAACTGCAGTGCCTACACATGTCTGCCCAACATGTGCCAGGACATTCCGTGCCCGAATTAGTCATCTTCGGACACACCGGATCCAGTCTCAAGGTGACTAATGGTGTCGAGGTCGTCATCGGCGACGATGGACGAACCACGCCACGCCCGCCTGAAGTGTCCCTCTTCACCACAGTTATATTAGACAATACCGACCGCAGCCCCTGCTCACGGGACCCCGGCCATTAGCAGCCCTCTGCACAGTCCGTTCCCCTAGAGGGCCCGCCTCCCTATCAGCTCTAACGTACGGGGAGGGGGCGCACCAGCTGATAACAAGTGGGACATCTCAGTTCTAAACTCTGTCTCGAGCTCCTTCACCACTTCCCGGGATGGGTCCTCAGCCAAGGGGATCACTACCAAGGACTGTACCCTGTGGACGAAGGCGCCCTCTCCTGAAACATGCCTGAAACCTCGTCATAAGCCCAAGTGGGCTTCCCGTCGCGCCAAACACCTTTTCCAGCGCTGGCATGTAGGTTGCAGAGGTGTTCTCTGTCTTTACAGATCTCACTACGTCACGAGCCGGGCCCTTCAAACTTTCAACCAATCGCTGCCTTTTCTCGTCATCAGGGCACTGCCACTCGTCCAGCCACTGAGAGATCTGCTCTGCCCAAGTCTCACATCCCTCTCCTCCTTTAGGGGTGGGCGTCGTTCCTGAGAACAGGATGAGCCTGCGATAGCCCGGATTTTGAACCCGTGCATCTTGCCATTTATTTGCCAGGGAAGTCCATTCACACTGGTTAAACTCAGAATGCTCAACCCCGCTGACCTTCTACATTCCTTCCCCTCGCTCCGCAGAAACGAGGGCAACTTGCGTTTAAAGTCTCAGCCCCCAGCTACGGAAAACTCGCTTCCGATTCGGCACGCTCGCCTTCACTCTGCTGCTTCCGGATAGTATGGACAACCCACGGCCCCTACCCTCCCCCCCGGGCCTCAATAGTACCAGGCGGTTCTACTGCCGTAACGGCAGTGCTAGTCTTTGCCCGCTATTTATTCATATCTCCGCTCCACCCCTGCAGCATTCATAACCACGTATCATAATTACTTTACCGAACAATAGTTTTAGGCATCCGTTAGTCTCATGAGACCATGGATTTGCGCCTTGGAAAGTTTCCAGGGCGCAGGCCTGGGCAAGGTTGCATGGAAGACCGGTAGTTGCTCATGCTGCAAGTCTCCCCTCTCCACACCACCGATGTTGTCCAAGGGAAGGGCATCAGGACCCATACAGCTTGGCAACTGTGTCGTCGCAGAGCAATGTGTGGTAAAGTGCCTTGCTCAAGGACACACACACTGCCTCAGCCACGCGGCCTTTGAATCGCCAGACGAACGCCTTAACCACTTGGCCATGTGCCAACGAACAATAGTTTAACACAAACAGAAACACACAGCCCACTGAATCAATGCTCAGGGCAATCAAACAGCATCCAACGAAATCGATCCCGGACGACCCCCCCCCCCCACCCCCGACAAACACATACACACACACACACACACACACACACACACACACATATATACACTGAAATACTCTGGTTTCTTCGGCTGTGACTCCGGCCCCGCCAAACGTGTGAGACTGACGCACGACCCCGCCCCCATCCTCCAAACCCCGGTTTGTGTGGATGCTGTGTTATTTGCTACCCTGTTACAAATTAGTGCCATGAAATAACAGACGATACACTGCATACAATTAAATGAATTACATGTATGGATCTGAATAGAAAGGTTAGTGCAGAATAACAAAAAAAGGGTCAATTCTAATTCAACAGTCAAATGTGCACAAGCTGGATCTTGAACTTCTCTGTCACTCACGCGCTGGGCCCTCGGTCAATGCGAAAGCAGACACCACCCTCCGAACGTCGCTCGCAATCCATCTCGAACAAGCGGGTTTCCTACCGGATCATATTCTACAACCGGTTCTCTCCAGCGTCTTCTCTCTTCATCTCCTCTCGAACAAAATCCCGAAGACCAACCTTTTTGTCCCTCACCAAGAGAAACCTCCCGCTAATTGGATGGCACACATTCCACATCAACAATAACCCAAACAGGCTGAAAGCAGAACAAACAGCTCGTACAGAGCTGCTGAATAAAATGCCTACAGCATAACAGCAAAGGTGTGATCCAGAGCATTACATAAGAAAGCATCATCTATCATCTCTATCCTCTCGCTTTGCTGCTGCCACTGGGAGCGGGGTTCAGCGCTATCATCAAGGGCCTCCAACAACCATGGCAAGCCCTCTTCTTGCTGCTACCTTCGGAAAGGAGGTTCAGCACTATTAGGTCCCACAGCACAATATTCAGGAGCAGTTGCTACCTTCATCCATCATCTCCTGAACCAGCGTGGATAACTCCACCTCAACGCTGAACTGATTCCACTGTCTACGGACTAGCTTTAAAGGACTCTGCAGCTTACGATCATTTTTCATAATTATTTGTAAATACTAAAAATAATTATAAGTATGTGTATCTATTATAATTAATTTCGTTTTTTATTTGCACAGCTTATCTTCTCTTGTACATTGGTTGGTTGTCACTATTTGACCATAAGATATAGGAGCAGAAGTAGGCCATTTGGCCCATCGAATCTGCTCCGTCATACAATCATGGCTGATCCATTTCTTCCAGTCACCCCAACTCCCCTGCTTTCTTCCCATACCCTTTGATGCCCTGGCTAATCAAGGACCTATCTATCTCTGCCTTATTAACGTATAGATTTTCGTTGCTTCAATTGAATTTCTTTGTTTTATCCTGTGAATGCTGCAAGAAAAGGAACCTCAGGGTAGAACCAGGTGACAGATGTTATTTGATAATGTGTGATTGGCAACTAAATATTCCTGGATTTCGTTGCTTCAGGTGTGATAGAATTGGAGGGGCAAGGGAGGGAGGTGTTGCATTGCTTGTAAGAGAAAATAGAACAGCGGTGCTCTGACAGGATAGATTAATGGACTCGTCTAGGGAGGCTATCTGGGTGGAATTGAGGAATGGGAAAGGCGTAGTGACGCTTATAGGGGTGTATTATAGACCCCCTAATGGGGAGCGAGAATTGGAGGAGCAAATTTGTAAGGAGATGGCAGATATTTGTAGTAAGCACAAGGTTGTGATTGTGAGAGATTTTAATTTTCCACACATTGACTGAGAAGCCCATTCTGTAAAATGGCTGGATGGTTTGGAGTTTCTAAAATGTGTGCAAAATAGTTTTTTGCAGCAATACATAGAAGTACCAACTAGAGAAGGGGCAGTGTTGGATCTCCTGTTAGGGAATGAAATAGGGCAGGTGATGGAGGTATATGTTCGGGAGCACTTCGGGTCCAGTGATCACAATACCATTAGTTTCAATATAATTATGGAGAAGGATAGGATTGGACCCAGGGTTCAGAGTTTTGATTGGAGAAAGGCTAACTTTGAGGAGATGTGAAAGGATTTAGAAGGAGTGGATTGGGAATGTTTGTTTTATGGGAAGGATGTAAAGAGAAATGGAGGTCATTTAAAGGTGAAATTTTGAGGGTACAGGATTTTTATATTCCTGTTAGGTTGAAAGGAAAGGTTAAAAGTTTGAGGGAGCCATGGTTTTGAAGGGATATTGGAAACTTGGTTCGGATAAAGAGAGGGATCTACAATAAATATAGGCAACTTAGAGTAAGTGAGGTGCTCGACGAATATAAAGAATGTGATAAGAATCTTAAGAAAGAAATTAGAAAAGCTAAATGAAGATATGAGGCTGCTTTGGCAAGTAAGGTGAAAGTAAATCCAAAGGGTTTCTACAGTTATATTAATAGAAAAAGGATAGTGAGGGATAAAATTAGTCCCTTAGAGAATCAGAGTGGATGGCTATGTGTGGAGCCAAAAGAGATGGGGGAGATTTTGAACAAATTCTTTTCTTCAGTATTCACTAAGGAGAAGGTTATTGAATTGTGTGAGGTAAAGGAAACAAGAAGGGTAGTTAAGGAAAGTATAATGATTAAAGAAGAGGAAGTACTGGCGCTTTTAAGGAATATAAAAGTGGATAAGTCTCCGGGTCTGGATAGGATATTCCCTAGGACCTTGAGGGAAGTTAGTGTGGAAATAGCAGGGGCACTGACAGAAATATTTCAAATGTCATTAGAAACGGGGATGGTGCCAGAGGATTGGCGTATTGCTCATGTGGTTCCATTGTTTAAAGAGGGTTCTAAGAGTAAACCTAGCAATTATCGGCCTGTGAGTTTGACGTCAATGGTGGGTAAATTGATGGAAAGTATTCTTAGAGATGGTATATATAATTATCTGGATAGACAGGGTCTGATTAGGAACAGTCAACATGCATTTGTGCGTGGAAGGTCATGGTTGACAAATCTTATTGAATTTTTTGATGAGGTTACTAGCAAAGTTGACCAGGGTAAAGCGGTAGATGTTGTCTATATGGACTTCAGTAAGGCCTTTGATAAGGTTCCACACAGAAGGTTAGTTAGAAAGGTTCAATCGTTAGGCATTAGTATCGATGTAATAAAATGGATTCAACAGCGGCTGGATGGGAGACGCCAGGGAGTAGTGGTGGATAACTGTTTATCAGGTTGGAGGACGTTGTCTGGTGGTGTGCCTCAGGGATCTGTACTGGGTTCAATGTTGTTTGTCATATATATTAATGGTCTGGATGATGGGGTGGTAAAATGGATTAGTGAGTATGCGGATGATACTAAGATAGGTGGAGTTGTGGATAATGAAGTAGGTTTTTGAAGCTTTCAGAGAAATTTGGACCACTTAGAAGAGTGGGCTGAAAGATGGCAGATGGACTTTAATGCTGATAAATGTGAGGTGCTACATTTTGGTAGGACTAATCAAAATAGGACATACATGGTAAATGGTAGGACATTGAAGAATGCAGTAGAACAGAGGGATCTAGGAATAATGGTGCATAGTTCCCTGAAGGTGGAATCTCATGTGGATAGGGTGGTGATGAACGCTTTTGGTATGCTGGCCTTTATTAATCAGAACATTGAGTATAGGAGTTGGGATGTAATGTTGAAATTGTATAAGGCATTGGTGAGGCCAAATTTGGAGCATTATGTACAGTTCTGGTCACCGAATTATAGGAAAGATGTCAATAAAATTGAGAGAGTACAGAGGAGATTTACTAAAATGTTGCCTGGGTTTCATCTCCTAAGTTACAGAGAAAGGTTGAACAAGTTAGGTGTTTATTCTTTGGAGCATAGAAGGTTGAGGGGGGACTTGATAGAGGTATTTAAAATTATGAGGGGGATAGATAGAGTTGACGTGGATAGGCTTTTTCCATTGAGAGTGGGGGAGATTCAAACAAGAGGACATGAGTTGAGAGTTAAAGGGCAAAAGTTTAGGGGTAACATGAGAGGGAACTTCTTTACTCAGAGAGTGGTATCTGTGTGGAACGAGCTTCCAGCAGAAGTGGTTGAGGCAGGTTCGATGTTGTCATTTAAAGTTAAATTGGACAGCTATATGGGCAGGAAAGGAATGGAGGGTTATGGGCTGAGTGCAGGTCGGTGGGACTAGGTGAGAGTAAGAGTTCCGCATGGACTAGAAGGGCCTAGATGGCCTGTTTCCGTGCTGTAATTGTTATATGGTTATAATCAATTGAATCTGAATTTTGATCTTTGAGGAGGCATCGCCGATCTTTTCTCACAAGTGTTGGTTTAAAAATCCCGCTAAGCAGGCGCTTTATTGATGTGCACAACATCCGCTTCGGGTGCTCGTGAAGAGGAGAAAACTGATATATTTCAGTGTATGACTTATGAAAAAGTTGGGAGCACTGTTCTTAATTGAATAAGCGGTTCTGTTTATATCAGATCCCGTCGCGCTCTGCAGAGCTCCGGTCTCAGATCCACTTCCTCGCTAAATCCATGCCAAGACCCCAATAGAAGATAACAATCGCACCAAGCATAGATAGAAATGCAACGCATGTGCGTGCGTAAATGTCTCTGCTAGACAGTCCGGGATGGAGAGGTGTGGGAATGTTAGTGGCTCAGGACATCTTGATCGTCGACCCCCGCATATATAACATGTTTGTGCCAAGGTATAGAGCGAGCATTAGTGGTAAACGTAATTGGGGATTTATTAAGGGTTCAAAGGGGAGTGGAAGCCCAAGTAGCTTAGTTGGGAGAAATTTAGGCCGAAGATCTAAAATTTCGTGTTCCAGTCGCGTTTTGGCACGGATGTTACATCTTGCGATTTGGAAAGGTATTTACGCTGCAGTTTTTGAGAGGAACGCATCTGCAAGTGCTGCTTCATCCCAGGTTCAACATTGACGCCTGATTTTACAGGTGTGATCCTGTGCTTTCTACTGGCGACTAAACCAAATTCCTCTGGGTGCCACAGTTCCCTTCGACATCTAAAGGTCGTACGGGGAGGGGCATAAACGAGCCAGTGCAAATGACCCACGGTGTCTAGGTCATTGGCAGCACGTGGGTAAATGGCCAACACAGCCACTGTTGCCATAATGGCTGCATGACTCCCTGACCATAACGGACCAAGTGGGCAGGAAATGCATGCATCTGACAGATCATGAAGTCAGTATTTTCGAGCTGAAGTGGATGTGGATACCAGCATTCACCCTGAATATTTCGTGTCTTTGATTGCGTAAGGTGCTGCAAACACTCCTCAGGGATTCTGGTCCGTATTGACATAACAGTATCACGCGGTTACTGCAGATTTGTCGGGTACACGTTTATGCTGCCAATCATACGTTCCGCCAAAGCTCAAAGATGCTGTGTTAGATTGATATCTGGTGACTGCGAAGGCCGTTGGAGCGCACTGAACTCATTACCATGTCCATAAAACCAGTTTGAGATGACATGTACTTCATAATACAGCACCGCACGTTATCCTGCTGGAAGTAGGATGGATAGACCGGATGGGTAGACTTTGATCATAAGGGAATGCTCGTGGTCAGCAACAGTAGTCAGGTAGTTGTGGCATATAAACGATGCTCCGTTGGTATTAAGGCGCTCAATGCCTAGAAAACATTCCCCACTCCGTCACACCCAGCACTCTGGAACATTGACACAAGGCAGGATGGAGCCATTGACTCATGTTGTTTGCGCCAAATTCTAACGTGTGCATATCGCAGCAGAAGTCGAGATTCGTCATACCAGGAGGTGTGCTTGCCGTCTTCAGCTGTCATGTTACAGCGAACACGTGCCCCCTCTAGCTTGAGTTTCCTGTTCTATATTAACAGTAGTTGAACCCAGCGTAGTCTTCTGCTGTTGTAGCTCATCCACTTTTCCACGTCTTGTGCATTAAGACATGCTCTTCTGCACACCACTGTGGCGTTGCGTGATTATTTCGGTTACTGTCACCTTCTTGTCAGCTTGAACCCGTCTAGCCATTCCCCTCTGACCTTTCCCATCAACAGGGCGCCTTTTGCCCACTGAAACTTTGCTCACTGGATGTGTTTGCAGTATTCTCTGTAAACTCTAGAGACTGCTGTGTGTGAAATTCCCATGAGATCAGCAGTTTCAGATACTCTGGCACCAACAATCTTTCCACGGTCAAGGCCGCTGAGAACACTTTTCTACCGCATCCCGGAGTTTGGTATGAACAACTGAGCCGCTTGTCTGCGTGTTTTTACGCATTGCTGCCACATGATTGGCTGATTGGATATGTTCATTAATGAGCAGGTGCACAGGTGTACCTCATGAAATGGTCACTGAAGTTGGCACAACATCATGGGCGGAGGGGCCTGTAAGTACCTATGTTCTATGACATCTGGAGTCATAAATACCCAAGATGTAGCCTCTTTGGTTTGTCAGTTGCATTCCATGGTACATATGGAACCTTAACCAGTCCGTTCGATTTGGCTGTCAAAGAATACACATTATGGTGTGTCTCCATGCTACATCCTCTGAATTTTCTTCGCAGGGGCTGGGAAATAATGCTAATGGGTTTGGCGTTTCCATGTTTGGAATCATGCTATCTCCAGGAGATGGCAAATGGGAAAAAGTTTGCGGCTATCACTGTGGAAACTGCATGGAAGTTCAGTGCGCTGTTTTAAAATTAGTGAGGGATTCTGCTTAAGTCAGCTATCCCCTCACCCCCACTCACCCTTACAATCTGAGGAATTCACACTCTGAGCGCCCCTCACTTGGGCTCTATTACTTTGTTCACTCGTTTTTTTTTTATGCCACGACCGGAATAGAAGCGAAAAATTGCAACATGTGGAGAAGAAATTCCAAAGTTCAAAGTAAATTTACTATCAAGGTACATATGTGCCAGAGTAGAGAGAATCGCTATCTTAAGCTTCATTTTTATGCGGGCATTCACAGTAAATAGAAAGAAAAACCATAGAGTCAACAAAACACCGCACAGAATGAAGACGGACAACCAATGTATGAAAAACGACATACAAAACGAAGGGAAAGCAACAGAAGCCCGTCACCAAAATAATAATGGATAATAAGCAATAGATATCAGGAGCATGACGTTCTCGGGTCCTTGAAGGTAAGTTCATAGACTGTGGAATGAGTTCATTTTTCTGTTGCGTGAAGTTGAGTGAACTTACCTACTCTGGTTCAGTGGGTTATTGGTTGAGGGGAATTACTCCTTGAATATGGTGGTGTGCTGCCTGAAGTTCACGTACCTCTTTCTTGGTGGCAGTGGCTAGATAAGAGCATGGCCTGGTTAGTGGGGTCCTTGATGCTGGGTGGTGACAGCGTTCCTTGTAAATGAGCTCACTGGTGGTGAGGGCTTTGCCGTCATGGGCTGGACTGCGTCTATTACTTTTTGCAGGTCTTTCCTTCCAAGAGCATTGGCGTTTCCATGCTTGGTCGTGATGCAACCAAACAGTACACTCTGTACAAGGCGTATATCAAAGTTTGTCATGCCAAATCTTTGCAAGTTCTAAGAAAGTAAAGGCTCTGTTGCGCATTTGTTGTATTGGCAGTTATGAGCTGGACGGCTGAGTTGAAGGCGGAGATTAGAAGGGTTAACGGCGCCTAACGGCTACTCCTCTGCTTGCATCTACGGAAACAGCTCTATTTCCATCCTTAATACCTCTACTTTTCCCTTTCAGGGTTCTTTTGAAGACCCTGACCTGGAGTTACACGCTGATCACAGTTCTTTGCGGGAATGGGACCCGCTCTCGGGGTTCCATAATTGGCCGTTGTTCGGCACGCCAAAGGTTCGGCCTAAGAGTATAAGGAAGGACGTGTCCGGCACAGCCTTGTGGGTCAAATGGCCTGTATTGTGCTACAGGTTTTCTATGTTTCTATCATTTGAGGAGCCTAGGATCTCGGGACTCTGGAGACAGGTGGATCGAGGGTCGGTGTCACGACAGGAGACCCATGGGTCGTCGGGATATCTGTTGTGGGTCTGGAGCCCCGGGATCTTTGCGATCTTCAGGCACAGAGATCGAAAAAAGCGACATAACCGACTTTCAATATCGTAAGTTATTTGTCATGTATCCCCGCTCGCTGGGAAAATGGAGATATCTCTTTCTCCCTTATTAGGGAGAGAGGTCCTGCGGTATGGCGAATAAAGAAACACAAAGTCTTTGGGGTAACTGCAAGTCCGTGTCTTTGCTATTGCTTTGCTCACGCTTGAGTGCTCGGTGGCGGTGCCGATGTTTTTTTTTTTTGGCGGTAGGGGGAAGGGGGGTTCTCGCTCACTCTCTAACATTTAACTGTCGTTCATTCTTTGGGGCACTCCTGTGTTTGCGTGGATGGTTGCAAAGAAAAAAGCATTTCAGGATGTATATTGTATGCATTTCTCTGACATTAAATTGTACCTTCGAATCTTTGACCCAAGACATATCGTTTGAAATGATAACACTGAGGAATTTAAAGTTGCTGCCCCTCTCCACCTCTGTTCTCCGGATGAAGTCTGGCTCGTGGACCAATGGTTCCCTCCTCCTGTAGTCAATAATCAGCTCTTTGCTTTGCTGACACTGAGTGACTTTTTTTTGCAGCACCTTTCAGCCAGATTTTCATTCTGCCTCCTCTATGCTTATTACTCACCGGTTATGATTCAACCAGCAACAATGGTGTCGTTAGGAAACATAAATCTGGCATTGGGCCTAGTCTTAGCCTCACAGTCATAAGTATAAAGTAGGGAAAGCAGGGGCATTAGCCTTGCAGTGCACCCGTATTGAGGGTGATTGTGGAGGAGATGTTGCTGCCAATCTGAACATATTAGGTTCTGCAAGGGAGGAAACCGAGGATCCAGATATGCAAGAAGATATTAAAGCCTCGGTCTTCCAGTTTAGAAGAGATAATAGCGTTCCGTCCAGTGCTGTACTCAATGAAGAGCATCCTGCATCTTTACTGTCCAGATGCTCCAGTGTTTAGTGATGAGCCAATTAAATGGCACCTGCTGTTGTCTTTTTTATGACAGTAAATTGGAGCAGATTCATTCCTCAGGCAGCAATTGATATGATTCATTGCCAATTTCTCAAAGCAATTCATCACTGTGGATGTAAGTTCTAGTGGATGTCATTGAGCCACTTTGCCATGTTCTTCTTGGACACTGCTATAATTGTATCCTGCTTGGAGAAGATGCTTACTACAGACTGCCAAAGCGAGAGGTTAAAGAAATCAATGAGAACTCCAGCAGTTGGCTAGCACAGGTCTGCAGTACTCGGCCAAGTAGCCTGTCCGGGCCAGGTGCTTTTTGTGGGTTCACTGTCTTGATGGATGCTTTCATGTCGTGCTCAGCGATGGCAATCTCATGGTCATCTGGGGATGTGGGAGCTTGTGAAGGTACCTCCATTTATTGTTAGTTAAAATGAGCATAAATGCAAAGTGCATTCATCTGCAATGGGCCTGTTTGCAGTAATGCAATTGTGTGATCGACATTTTCCACATTCACAGCGGGTCTGTGGAAATGTGCAGAGTGATCCATAAGAGCATAAGGACATAAGAAATAGGAGCAGGAGTAGGCCATATGGCCTGTCAAGCCTGTTCTGCCATTCAATAAGATCATGGCTGATCTGGCCATGGACTCATCTCCACCTACCTGCCTTTTCACCATAACCCTTAATTCCCCTACTATGCAAAAATCTATCCAACCATGTCTGAAATATGTTTACTGGGGTAGCCTCCACTGCTTCATTAGGCAGAGAATTCCACAGATTCACTACTCTCTGGGAAAAGCAGTACCCCTTCATCTCCATCCTAAATCTACTCCCCCAAATCTTGAGGCTATGTCCCTAGTTCTAGTCTCACCTACCACTGGAAACAAATTTCTTGCCTCTATTTTATCTATCCCTTTCATCATTTTATATGTTTCTATTAGATCCTGGGTGTCAAAAGTAATAATGGATTTGCTTTAAATACAGTGTTAGCCAAAATAATACAGTGGGATGACCATCAGACCGAAGATGTAAAGGTGCCCATTTGGGATTGCAACTTACTTTTAAAAAGCAGAGCTTCGAGCCAGTTTTCTTTGAGTTGGACAATCCACACCAGGGGTGCATGAAAAGAGCTTCTTTTTAATCAGGGCAGTGGTTGAGATTTTGAAGGCATAGTTTCACAGTAGTTTTTCTGAGATCAAGAGTGACCAATCAGCAAGAGGGATTCATTAGAAATGGCCAATATGAGTAATTCAAGTGCAAGCGGAGTGGCCATTCCTTTGAGCATGCTTGTCTTAAGAGTGGCTTTGGCTCATCAGGCCTGGGCAAGGTAAGGTATCTTGTAAGTTACTCTCTCTGTATTCTCATTTGTTCATTCCTCATCAGCTAGTGCATAGGATAGTGAGAATGGCTCCAGGGGCAGTGTTTTGCACTGTGTGTAAGATCTGGGAAGTCTGGGAGACCTCCAGTCTCCCAGATAAACATGTCTGCACCGGGTTCACTGAGCTGCAGCTCCTGAGGGAATATACCAAGGAACAAGAGCTGTAGCTCAGTGACCTTCAACGCACACAGGAGAATGAGAAGGTGATAGACAGGAGCTACAAGGAGATGGTTACTCCTAGCTTGCAGGAGACAAGTAACTGGGTGACTGTCTGGAGAAGGAGAAGAAAGGCACAGCCAGTGCAGAGTACACCTGTGGCCATTCTCCTCAATAATAAATATATAACTTTAGATACTATTGTGGGGGATGACCTCCTGGGGGGGTGGTGGGGAAGAGCCACAGTGGCTGGGTCTCTGGCACTCAGTCTGGTGCTGTGGCTCAGAAGAGATGAGAAGTGAAGAGGACTGCAGTGTTGATAGGAGATTTCCTAGTCAGGGGACATTCCCTCTGCAGAGGAGATTCCCTAATCAGTGTTGATAGGATATTCCCTAGTCAGAGGAGATTCCCTAGTCAGAGGAACAGAGAAGTAGTTTGGTGGGTGCAATGGAGACACCTGGATGGTATGTTGCCTCCCTGGTGCCAGGATCAGAGATGTCTCGGATGGTGTCCATGGCATTCTCAAGGGCGAAGGTGAGCAGCCAGAAGTCTTGATACATATTGGCACCAATGAGGTCCTGAAGAGGGGAGGTCCTGAAGAGAGATTTTGGGAAACCAGGTAGAAAGCTGAGAAACAGGACCTCCAGGGCAGCAATCTCTGGATTGCTGCCTGTGCCACGTGCCAGTGAGGGTAAGAATAGGATGGTTTTTCAGGTGAATGCATGGCTGCGGAACTGGTACAGGGGGCAGGGATTCAGGTTTATGGTCATTGGGATCTCTTCTGGGGAAGGTATAACCTGTACAAAAGGGATAGTTCACACCTGAACCCAAGGGGATCCAATATCCTTGTGGGTATGTTGGCTAGAGTTTTTGGGTAGGTTTAAACTCATTTGGCAGGGGAGTGGGAACCAGGGTGATAATTCGGAAGATAAGCTGGTTGTTTACAAACAGGGGCAATGTGTAGTTGAGATTTCTAGCAAAGAGAGGCTGATGATAGGGCAAAACTGCCATGAACAGGATAAGTTGCAAGGTAAAAGGTGGATAAAATTTTTTAAAAATGAATATAGAACTAAAGGTGTTATATAGAATAAGATCGATAAACATGTAGCAGAGTTACAGATTGGCAAGTATGATGTTGTAGGCATCACTGAATCATGGCTGAAAGAAGGTTATAGCTGGGAGCGTAATGTCCAAGGATACACATTGTTTTGAAAGGACAGGCGGGAAGGCAGAGGGGTGGCGTTGCTCTGTTGGTAAAAAATAAAATGAAATCATATCATTAGAAAGAGGTGGCATAGGGTTAGAAGTGTTGAATCATTGTGGATAGGAACTACAAGGGTAAAAAGAACATGATTAGAGTTATGTACAGATCCCCAAATAGTAGGAAGGATGTGGTCTACAGGTTACAGTGGGAGATAGAAAATGCATGCAAAAAGGGCAATGTTACAATAGTCATGGTGGATTCCAATATGCAGGTAGATTGGGAAAATCAGGTAAGGGATTCCAAAAGGGGAAACTTCTAGAATGCCTATAAGATGGCTTTTTAGAGCAGTTCGTGGCTAATTCCACTCAGGGCTCAGCTATTCTGGATGGTTATTGTGCAATGAACCAGAATTGTTTAGAGAGCTTAAGGTAAAAGAACACTGAGGGGTATGTGATCATAATATGATCGAATTCACCCCGAAATTTGTGAAGGGGAAACTAAAGTCAAATGTATCAGGATTACAGTGGAGTAAAGGGAATTATGGAGGCCTCAGAGAGGAGTTAGTAGGAATTGATTGGAAAAGAGCACTGGCAGGGAAGTCAGCAGAGCAACCATGGCTGGAACTTCTGGAAGAGATTTGGAAGGTACATGATATATGCATCCCAAAGAGGAAGAAGTACTCTAAAGGCAAGATGACACAACCATGGCTAACAAGGGAAGTCAAAACCAACATAAAAGCCAAAGGGAAGGTATATAATAGAGCAAAAAATAATGGGAAGTTAGGGGTTAGGAAGCTTTTAAATACCAACAGGAGGCAACTAAAATTATGATTATGAAGGTAAAGATGGAATATGAAAATAAGCTAGCCAATAATATTAAAGAGGACAGCAAAAGTTTCTTCAGATACATAAAATATTAAAGAGAGGCGAGAGAGGATATTGGACCACTGGAAAACAATGCTGGAGAGGTAGTAATGGGGGATGAGGAAATGGCGGATGAACTGAAAGTATTTTGCATCAGTCTTCACTGTAGAAGACACTAACAATATGGTGGGGGTTCCAGGTGTCAGTGATCACGAAGTGTGTGAAGCTACCATTACTAGAGAGAAGGTTCTTAGGAAACTGAAAGGTCTGAAGATAGGTAAATCACCTGGAGCAGATGGTGTACACTCCAGGGTTCTGAAAGAGGTGACTGAAGAGATTGTGGAGGCATTCATAATGATCTTTCAAGAACCACTAGATTCTGGAATGGTTCTGAAAAATGGAAAATTGCAAATGTCACTCTATTCTTCAACAAAGGTGAGAGACAGAAGAAAGGAAATTATAGGCCAATTAGTTTGACCTCAGTGGTTGGGAAGATATTGGAGTCGATTGCCAAGGATGTGGTTTTGGTGTACATGGAGGCACATGATTCAATAAGCTGTAGACAGCATGGTTTCCTCAAGAAAAAATCCTGCCTGACAAATCTTTTGTGAGATAGGTGGAGGTGCAGGTAATTTTGAGGAAATAGGGAGGCTGCAGAAGAACTTAGCCAGAGTAGGAGAATGGGCAAAGGAGTAGCAGATGAAATAAAGTGTCGGGAAGTGTACGGCAATTCACTTTGGTAGAAGAAAAGAAAGGATTAGCTATTTTCTAGATGGAGAGAAATACAAAACTCTGAGGCACAAAGGGATTTAGGAGTCCTTGTGTACGGTTCCCTAATGGCTAGTTTGTAGCTTCAGTCTGTGATGAGGAAGACAAATGCAATGTTAGCATTCATTACAAAAGGACGAGAAGTTTAAAGCAAGTATGTAATGTTGAGACTTTATAAAACACTGGTGAGGCCTCACATGGAGTATTGTGAGCAGGTTTGCGTCCCTTGTAGTAGAAACGATGTGCTGAAACTGGAAAGGGTTCAAAGGAGGTTCACAAAAGTGATTCCAGGATTAAACTGCTTGTCAAATGAAGAGCATTTAATGGCTCTTGGCCTGTAGTCGCTGGAATTTAGAAGAAGGAAAGGTAATTGAAACATTGAATGGTGAAAGGCCTTAATAGAGTGGATATGCAGATTATGTTTCCTATGGTGGGAGAGTCTAAGACCAGAAGATACGGCCTCAAAATAAAGGGGCATCCTTTTAGAACAGAGATGAGGAGGAATTTCTTTAGCTAGAGAATGGTAAATCTGCGGAAATGTTTGCCACAGGCAGCTGTGGAGGCCAAGTCTTTATGTACATTTAAGGTAGAGGTTGATAGATTCTTGATTAGTCAGGGCATGAAGGGATACGGGGAGAAGCCAGGAGAACTCAGCTGAGAAAAATGGATCAGCTATGATGAAATGGTGGAGCAGACTCAATGGGCCAAATGGCCTAATTCTGCTCCTATATCTTGTGGTCTTACTCCTTTCAATCTCATTCATTCGATGTGTGACTGCCATTCAAACTTCCACGAGCAACATGGATGCCTCACAGGTTCAGTATTTAAACCCACTCTTGCATGTGTTATTTTGCAGTGGGTAACAGAATTAATGTCTTCTGAGTACAAAAGTCTCTTTGCATGTCCCAGCAATGTGTGTGTCTGTACGCATACTAACCACTGCAACTTGCTCCTAGTGTGTATTAGATTGGCAGTGGGTGCGTAGAATAAGATAGCCCATTTAACAGCAAGGCTGTATGAATCTCTGGCCATGGTAGGCCATATATACAGGAAACTTATGTAGTTGACAGACTGGAATGACAAGATCTCATATTTTGAGAGGTATCGGGTGTTATTGACGTAATTCAGAAGAAACGTTGCTTTGATCTAATGTTTATTCTACAATTTCTCATTTATTCCAGTTTAACGTTCTAGCTCAAATGTCAATGCAGCTATTGAATGACATCCACATCTTCAGGATGTGTGCTACTCGCAAACCAAGAAATTGGGTGGAAATTCTCTGGCCTTGACAGTGTACAGTCAGGAGCAAAGCATCATGGGACAAAGGACAACACAGGAGTGACAGTGAGTAATCAGGGACGCAAGTGTCACTAGATAGAAAGCTGGCATCTTTACAAGAGCCAGCTTGGGTCTCAAGTCTTGATGCAAGGTCTCAAAATGTCTGTTAATTCCCTCCACAAATACCACCAAGTCAGCCGAGATTCTCCAGCAGCTGTAGTTTTCCACCAAACTCCAGCATCGGCAGTGTTTTGGTCAGAGCCTCTCTCCTTGTTATGCTGCTTCCAGTGCAACTTAAAAGACATCGCTGAGTGGGAATTCTGTGGATGTCTTTTACAGTTGTTAGTCATGGAACACTAGAGCACAGAAGCAGGCCGATCTAGTCTGTGCCGAACATTAAGTTGGCTTGTTCCCTCATGTTGTACCTGATCCATAGCCCTCTGTGACCACTCTCATCCATGTACCTATCCAAATTTCCCTTGAGTGTTGAAATCGACCCCACATCCACCACTTTGCTGGCAGCTCATTCCATGCTCCCACCACCCTCTGAGTGAAGAGCTTCCCCTCATATTCCCCTTAAACATTTCACCTTTCAAACTTAACCCATACTTCCAGAAGCAGTCTCATATAACTTTATTGGAAAACAGCCCACTTGCATTTACCCTATCTATACCCCGCGTGAGGCGGGTTGGCGATGCGTCTCCACCAAAAAAGGTGTAAGGTGCTCCTTCCCCCCGCTAGCCTGCAGGTCATTCTTGGACAAGGTTTAACACATGCTTTGCCCTATGATCGGGGTCATGTGATTCAATGGTCATATGAGAAACTGGTGCATATCACAAGTCCTGGTTATGCGACCACTGATGCCAGACACACAGTCTCCAAAGAATATTGATAACGGCTGGGGTCACCCATCTTGTACTGCCCAGAAGAAGGTAACAGCAAACCGATTCTGCAAAATAATATGGCAAGAACAATTTGCTGTGAACAAGAAAGAATCTGCATTCTTTCAATCTTATTGACATATTCCTACAGTTAGGTGACCAAAACAGCACACAAAACTCCAAATTAGTCCTTGCCAATGTCTTACTTAATTTCAACAGAACATTAACACCTACATGCAGTAGATCAATTTATGAAGGACCGTGCGTCTTTACGACCCTACCTAGCTGTGACACCCTTCCAATGAATTATGGATCTGTATTGTTAGATCCCTCTGTTCTACTACACTCCTCAGTGCCCTATTGCTCATCATGTAAGACCTATCATGGTAGGTCCTCCCAAAGGCCAACACTTCACACTTTTTTACATTAATTTCCATCTGCCATTTTTCAGCCCATTTCTCCAGATGGCCTAGATCCTGCTGCAAGCTTTGATGATGTTTCTCGCTGTCCACTACACTCCCAAACTTGGCGTCATCTGATTCATTTTACCACATTATCATCCAGATCACTGATACAAATAACAAATAACAACGCACCTGCACTGATCCCTGTGACACAGGCTTCCGGTCAGGGAGGCAACCATCTACAACCACAGTCTGACTTCTTCTGCAAAACCAATATCTAATTCAATTTACTACCTCCTCTTGAATGCCAAGTGACTGAACCTCCTTGACCAGCCCTCCATGCAGGACTTTGTCAAAGGCCTTGCTAAAGACGATGTAGACAGTATCTATCCTGGTGGCTTCTTCAAAATACTCTATGAGATTGGTTAGACACGACTTGCCATGCACAAAGCCATGTTGCTTATCTCTAATCAGACCCAGCCTATCTAAACACTTGCTGTATATATCCGATCCCTTAGATACCTTCCAATAACTTCCCTACTTTTGAGGTCAGACTCGCCGGCCTATAATTTCCTGGCTTGGACCTTGAGTCTTCCTTAAATTACAGGACAACATTAATGTCTTCCAATTCTTCAGCTCCTTGGCCTTGGCTAAGGAGGTTTTAAGTATCTCTGCCAGGGCCCATGTAATTTCTGCGCTAGTCTCCCACAGGGTCCGAGGGCACAAATTGTCAGACCCTGAGGCTGTATCCATCCTAATTTGCCTCAAGAGAGTGAAAACCTCCTCTGTAATCTGTGTATGGCCCATGACCTTTCTGCTGCATTGCCTCACACCTATTCTCTGAATCTGCCTCCCGAGTAAATCTATTTAAGATCTCCTCATCTCTTTCAGCTCCATGTATAGATTACCACTTTGATCTGGCAGAGGACCAGTTTTGACCCTTGCTATCCTTTTGCTCGTAATCTGTACAAGCCCTCAGAATTCTCCTTCACCTTGTCTGCTTGTGGAACCTCGTCTCTTCTTTCAGCCTCCTTATTTCTTTCTGAGGTGCTCTCTTGTATTTCTTATATTCCTCAAGTACCTCATTTGTTTCTGCCTGCATAACCCTGCTTCTTTTCCTTAACCAGAGTCCCAATATCTCTCAAGAACCAAGGTTCCATTAAATTATTATCCTTTCCTTTTATTCTGACAGGAACATACATATTCCTGTGCTTTCAAAATTTCACTTTTGAAGGCCTCCCACTTACCATGTACACCTTTACGAGAAACAACCTGTTCCAATCTACACTTCGCAGATCCATTCTGATGTCACCAAGATTGGCCTTTCTTCAATTTATATAGAACATAGAACAGTATGGCACAGTACAGGGCCTTCAGCCCACAATGTTGTGCCGACCCTCAAACCCTGCCTCCCATATAACCCCACACATTAAATTCCTCCATATATCTGTCTAGTAGTCTCTTAAACTTCACTAGTGTATCTGCCTCCACCACTGACTCAGGCAGTGCATTCCACACACCAACCACTCTCTGAGTAAAAAACCTTCCTCTAATATCCCCCTTGAACTTCCCACCCCTTACCTTAAAGCCATGTTCCCTTGTATTGAGCAGTGGTGCCCTGGGGAAGAGGCGCTGGCTATCCACTCTATCTATTCCTCTTAATATCTTGCACCCCTCTATCATGTCTCCTTTCATCCTCCTTCTCTCCAAAGAGTAAAGCCCTAGCTCCCTTAATCTCTGATCATAATCCATACTCTCAAAACCAGGCAGCATCCTGGTAAATCTCCTCTGTACCCTTTCCAATGCTTCCACATCCTTCCAATAGTGAGGTGATCAGAACTGGACACAGTACTCCAAGTGTGGCCTAACCAGAGTTTTATAGAGCTGCATCATTACCTCGCAGCTCTTAAAATCTATCCCTCGACTTATGAAAGCTAACACCCCATAAGCTTTCTTAACTACCCTACCACCTGTGAGGCAACATTCAGTGATCTGTGGACATGTACCCCTAGATCCCTCTGCTCTTCCACACTACCAAGAAACCTGCTATTTACTTCATACTCTGCCTTGGGGTTTATCCTTCCAAAGTGTACCACCTCACACTTCTCTGGGTTGAACTCTATCTGCCACTTTTCAGCCCACTTCTGCATCCTACCGATGTGTCTTTGCAATCTTCGACAATTCTCCACACTATCTACACCACCACCAACATTTGTGTCATCTGCAAACTTGCCAACCCACCCTTCTACCCCCACATCCAGGTCGTTAATAAAAATCACGAAAAGTAGAGTTCCCAGAACCAATCCTTGTGGGGCCCCACTAGTCACAATCCTCCAATCTGAATGTATTCCCTCCACCACGACCCTCTGCCTTCTGCAGGCAAGCCAATTCTGAATCCACTTGACCAAACTTCCCTGTATCCCATGCCTTCTGACTTTCTGAATAAGCCTACCATGTGGAACCTTCTAAAATGCCTTACTAAAATCCATGTAGATCACATCCACTGCACTACCCTCATCTATATGCTTGGTCACCTCCTCAAAGAACTCTATCAGGCTTGTTAGACACGATCTGCCCTTCACAAAGCCATGCTGACTGTTCCTGATCAGATCATGATTCTCTAAATACCCAGAGATCCTATCTCTAAGAATCTTTTCCAACAGCTTTCCCACCACAGACGTAAGGCTCACTGGTCTATAATTACCCAGACTATCCCTATTACCTTTTTTGAACAAGGGGACAACATTCGCCTCCCTCCAATCCTCTGATACCATTCCCATGGACAACGAGGACATAAAGAACCTAGCCAGAGGCTCAGCAATCTCTTCCCTCGCCTCGTGGAGCAGCCTGGGGAATATTCCATCAGGCTCCGGGGACTTATCCATCCTAATGTATTTTAACAACTCCAACACCTCCTCTCCCTTAATGTCAACATGCTCCAGAACATCAGCCTCACTCATATTGTCCTCACCGTCATCAAGTTCCCTCTCATTGGTGAATACTGAAGAGAAGTATTCATTGAGGACCTTGCTCACTTCCACAACCTCCAGGCACATCCTCCCAACTTTATCTCTAATCGGTCCTACCTTCACTCCTGTCATCCTTTCGTTCTTCACATAATTGAAGAATGCTTTGGGGTATTCCTTTACCCTACTCGCCAAGGCCTTCTCATGTCCCCTTCTTGATCTTCTCATCCCCTTCTTAAGCTCCTTTCTTGCATCCGTATATTCCTCAATAGATCCATCTGATCCTTGCTTCCTAAACCTCATGTATGCTGCCTTCTTCCACCCGACTAGATTTTCCACCTCACTTGTCACCCATGGTTCCTTCACCCTACCATTCTTTATCTTCCTCACCCAAACAAATTTATCCCTAATATCCTGCAAGAGATCCCTAAACATAGACCACATGTCCATAGTACATTTCCCTGCAAAAACATCATCCTAATTCACACCCGCAAGTTCTAGCCTTATAGCCTCATAGTTTGCCCTTCCCCAATTAAAAATTTTCCTGTCCTCTGATTCTATCCTTTTCGATGATAATGCTAAAGGCCAGGGGCCAGTGGTCACTGTCCCCCAGATGCTCACCCACCGAGAGATCTGTGACCTGACTTAGTTCGTTACCTAATACTGGATCTAGTATGGCATTCCCCCTAGTCGGCCTGTCAAGATACTGTGACAGGAATCCATCCTGGACACACTTAACAAACTCTGCCCCTTCTAAACCCTTGGAACTAATCAGGTGCCAATCAATATTAGGGAAGTTAAAGTCACCCATGATAACAGCCCTGTTATTTTTGCACCTTTCCAAAATCTGCCTCCCAATCTGCTCCTCGGTATCTCTGCTGCTACCAGGGGGCCTATAGAATACTCCCAATAGAGTAACTGCTCCCTTCCTGTTCCTGACTTCCACCCATACTGACTCAAAAGAGGATCCTGCTACATTACCCACCCTTTCTGTAGCTGTAATAGCATCCCTGACCGGTAATGCCACCTCTCCTCCCCTTTTACCCCCCTCTCTACCCCTTTTAAAGCACTGAAATCCAGGAATATTGAGAATCCATTCCTGCCCTGGTGCCAGCCAAGTCTCTGTAATGGCCACTACATCATAATTCCATGTATGTATCCAAGCTCTCAGTTCATCACCTTTGTTCCTAATGCTTCTTACATTGAAGTACATGCAATTTAGCCCTTCTGCCTTGCTGTCTTTACACTGTTTATTCTACTTCTCTTTCCTCAAAGCCTCTCTGTATGTTAGATCTGGCTTTACTCCATGCACTTCCTTCACTGCTCTGTCGCTCTGGGTCCCATCCCCCTTGCAAATTAGTTTAAACCCTCTCGAACCATGCTAGCAAACCTACCTGCAAGGATATTGCTCCCCCTCGAGTTCAGGTGCAACCCATCCAATCTGTACAGGTCCCACCTTCCCCAGAAGAGATCCCAATTATCCAAAAATCTAAAACCCTGCCCCCTGCACCAACTCCTCAGCCACACATTCAACTGCCGTCTCCTCCAATTCTTACCATCACTGTCACGTAGCACTGGCAGCAATCCTGAGAACGCCACCCTTGAGGTCCTGTTCTTCAGACTTCTGCCTAGTTCCCAAAACTCATACTTCAGGACCTCATCCCTTTTCCTGCCTATATCGTTGGTACCAACATGTATCACAACTTCCAGTCGCTTTCCCTCTCATACCAGGATGTCGTGCACCCGGTCAGAGACATCCCGAACCCTGGCACCCGGGAGGCAACAAACCATGCGGGTGTCCTTTTCACGTCCACAAAATCTCCTGTCTGCTTCCCTGACTATAGAGTCTCCAATGACAACAGCTCTCCTCTTCTCCATCCCACCCTTCTGCACCACAGAGTCAGACTCAGTGCCGGAGGCCCTGCCACCGTGGCTCACACCTAGTCGGTCGTCCCCGCCAACAGTATCCAGGACGGTAAACTTATTATTCGGGGAATGGCTACAGGGGTGCTCTGCACTACCTGTCTGCTCACCTTCGCTTTCCCCCCTCTGACTGTCACTCAACGACCTGCTTCTGGCAGCCTAAGTGTGACTACCTCCCTGTAGCTCTCATCTATGACTGCCTCATTCTCCCTTATCAGTCAAAAGCCATCCAGCTGCTGCTCCAGATTCCTTACACGGTCTTCCAGGTCGCCCAGCCGTATGCACTTCTGGCAGATGTGACTCTGTGGGAGAGGGGAGTTCCCCCAAGACTGGAGTTTTAGCACTGGAGTTTTATAAAGCTGCAACACAACTTCCTCACTATTGAATTCAGTGACTTTACTAATAAAATCAGGCATATGCCTTCTACCAACCTATCAAACTGCAGACACATGCATGGAGATATTAACTCTAATGCATGGTCACTCTGAACATCAACACTTAAGGGTGCTAGCACTAACTACCTACTGTCCCTATACATTTGATCACCCAAAATAGAGGTACAATTTAATCTGGCCACATTTTCATGACTCAATTCACCAACTCTTGCAGCAACAAAAGTTTCCAGTACCTGATTGTTTGTGTAAAGCTCTTTCCAAGATATTCCATGTATTATTTCAATTGACTGCATTTAGTTTCCATAATGAGAAGGTGCTGGACTTCGTGAAATGCTCAAATAATCCTGGCAATGGTGCTCCCACACGCTTTTGGGGCAGGAGTTCCGGGATTGAAATTTCAGGAAATTGACGGGCGATATAACAGCGCTATGTGGTAACAGTAACAATCTTCTTTGCTAGTCATTTGTGCTGTTGGCCATGTAGTCTTATGGGCAAGGTGTCTGATTTTGGTGACAAGTACTTGAATGAGCAGAAGATTGCAGATTTGAGTCCTGCCATGGTTGTTTGTTGTTGCACAGACAAAAGATGTTTTCTGCTTTTCCTTAATGGGTGGAGTTGTTACCTCACAGCCTCAGGTATACAGGTTCAGTCCTGACTCCTGTGCTACTTGTGCGGAATGTGAGCTTCATTGATGGGAATGTCAGAAGGTACAAATCAGTGAAGGTTAACTGAAGGTCAGGGTGTTGTGTTGCTTGACAGAGATTAGAGAGGTTAAATGGCCTCCTTATACATCATACGGAAACGTGCAAGTATGGATTATTCACTGTCAGCTCAGTTCAGATTGGACTGGGGTTTGTATGCGGTGAGTTTCCCAGCCACCTGGTTTACCTGCTGATGGGTTACTGGTGTGGGTTCTGGAGTTGTTGCTGGAGTAACATAGATTGGTAAATGAAATCCAAACCCAAGATTATATCTGATACCTTTCAAGTTTGCAAGTGGAGGTTATCCATCGTGATTGTAACTTGCAATTTGTAGATGATGTGGGAAGATCTAAACTCCTGGGGAGGTGATTGGGCTTAATTTCTAGATGTAAGGAGCATTGTGATGTAAATAACTGTTGGATTAATCCTTTGCTTCTCAAACTCCCACTCTGCCACGTGCATTCCCCTGTAACTGAGATACAAACAAAAATGAACACTGGGAATGTCCATTACACAAGTAACTCAATTCCTGATTTGCCACCGTTCGCTAAAACTCAGAGTCACAGAGAACTACAGGACCGAAACAGGCCCTTCAGCCCATCTAGTCCATGTGGAAACATTTAAACTGCCTAGTCCCGTCGACCTGCACCAGCACTATAGCGCTACATACGTCTTCCGTCCATACTTGTTCTAAACGTTGAAATCTAGCTCACATGCACCACTTGTGCAGGCAGCTTGTTCCACACTCTCACAACCCTCTGAATGAAGAAGTTTTCCCTCATGTTCACCCTTAAACTTCTCACCTTTCACCCTTAACCTGTGACCTCTAGTTGTAGTCACACATAAGCTCAGTGGAAAAAGCCTGCTTGGATTTGTCCTATCTCTACCCCTCATAATTTTTGTATACCTCTGTCAAATCTCCTTTCAATCTTCTATGTTCCAATGAATAAAGACCTAACCTATTCAACCTTTCCTTATAACTCAGGTCCTCCAGTCCCAGCAACATCCTTATAGATTTTCTCTGTATTCTTTCAATCTTAATTACATCTTTCCTGTAAGTAAATGACCAAAACTGTACACAATACTCCACATTAGGCTTCACCTGTTTCTTATACAACTTCAACATAACATCACATCTCCTGTACTCAATACTTTGATTTATGAAGGGCAATGTGCCAAAAGCTTTCTTTATGTCCCTACCTACCTGTGATGCCACTTTCAATGTATCCCAGATCACTTTGTTCTACCACACTCCTCAGTGCTCCACACTTCACTGTGGAAGACCTACATTGGTTGATCCTACCAAAGTGCAGCACCTCACACTTGTCTGCATTAAATTCCAACTGCCATTTTTCAACCCATTTTTCCAGCTGGACCAGATCACACTGCAAATCATGATTGCCTCCTTGCAGTCTACTACACCCCCAATTTTTGGTGTCACCTGTAAATTTGCTGATCCAGTTAACCACATCATCATCCAGATCATTGATACAGATGGCAAACAATCCAGCACTGATCCCTGTGGCACACCACTAGTCACAGGCCTCCTGTCAGAGAAGCAACCATCTGCTACTACTCTCTGGCTTCTCCCACAAAGCCAATGACTAGTCAAATTCACTACCTTATCTTGAGTGGCAAGCCACCTGAACCTCTTGACCAACCTTCTATGTAGGACCTTGTCAAATGCCTTCCTAAAGTCCATGTAGACAACATCCACTTTACTGATAACTTCAAAAAGTTATGTATGATTTGTTAGATATGACCTATGATGCAGAAAGCCATGCTGAATATCCTTAACCAGTCCATGTCTATCCAAATACTTTATATATCTAGTCTCTTAGAATACCTTCCAATAACTTTCTTACTACTGATGTCAGGCTCACCAGCCTATAACTTTGTGGTTTATTTTTAGAACCCTTCTTAAACAGTGGAACGACATTGGCTATACTCTAATCCTCTGGTGCATCACCTATTGCTAAAAATGATTTAAATATCTCTGCTAAGGCAACAGCAATTTCTGCATTTGCCTCCCACAGGGTCTGAGGGAACACCTTGTCAGGCACTGGGGATTCATCCACCCTAAAGTCCATGAAGTTGATGCTGCTTTTCCTCATTTTTAAGCACTCTGTGTCTGTCTCTTAAGTAAACACAGATGCAAAAATTTCATTTAAGATCTCCCCAATTTCTTTTGGCTCCACACAAGGATAACCATTCTGATCTTCTAGAGGACCAATTTTGTCCCTTGCAATCCTTTTGCCCTTAACATAACTGTAGAATCACTTAAGATTCTATTTATCATCTTGTCTGCTAAGGCAACCTCGTGCTTTCTCTTAGTCCTCCTGATTTCTTTCTTAAGCGCTCTTGTCATGATGCACTCCCGAAAGACAGGACCCAGTACAGAGGAACGGCAGGTTTTCTCTAACACAGAGGTCGCTGGTGCTGACTAAACCTGGGAGCTGTGGCCAGCAGGCTCATGACTTGACACAGGAGTGGAGGAGCAGCAGGATCCTGAGGAAGAGATGGAAACAAAAGGCTAGACATAGGAACACCAACAGAGCCTCAGAGGAGTGATTGAGCAACACCGCAAGCCAATTCATTCTCTCCAACACAATGATCCTTGCTAAGGCACTGAATGGGAGACCTCTTTAAGGAATGTGGGCAACATGTACCAGCCACAATTAACTTAACAAGATTAAACCAAAAGCTCAAGGACTTAACAACTCTAGTTAAGATATTGATTAGAGAATACAGATGCCCAAGAACCCAAGAAGCTCAATGCTCTATAGCAAGCCACAGGATTCATGACAGCTCTCTTCCATTTTTTTATACTCCATAAGCACCTCATTTGTTCCCGCCAGTGTCACAAACAAGGGTCGTATTTAAAAGTTATTTAAAACTGATTGTATTTTCTCAGTGTCACCTCATGGGTATGCTACGGGTCTTGGATTATTGAACTTTTACGTCTTTGGACTAGTTCCGGATTCCCACTTTATTTTGCAAATGGCTCATTTGGGATCATGGGAGTTGTTAAACTCTCTTTGTATTTATCACTTTAATTCAATTTGGGATAATTTAATTAGTGTGATGTTTTCAATATCTTGCATTGTAGTTGTGGTCTTTGGTGATTATTGCTTTGTCTGGACACCAACGTTGCCTGATTGGTCCTGAATTCCGACGAACTTCAGGGACACATGCTAGCCCCTCTTTGCTCAGTCATTGTGGATCCTTGTCTGGTGAAACTCAAACCGAGTTCTTCTGTGTATCATGAATGACTTATGTTCTCCAAGATTCTAGTTAGCTTTGCTGGTTAATTTCTGTAATAAAACATTAGTTTTGTTTGAATTGCCGAAGCCCCTGTGACTTCTGCACTTGAGTTCACTAGTGACCCTTACAGTGCATCAGAACCAGAATAATGAACTCGACATGTGCAATCAGATCTGGTGAAACAGTGTCACAGTCAGTGAAACAGCAGGAAATGGCCACGTCTCTTTAGCTCAGGAATCAAGTACGCCACGACCTCGGGTGTAGAGTGCTAATAGCTCCCTAAATCTGCCTACTTTGGAGAGCTTTGATGGGAGTTCCGAGCGTGCCGTGTTCTGGTATAATTGAACTGACACAGCACAGGTTTCTTACTGAATGAAGTAAAGTGACTTACATTATTTCCTGGCGCTTGGTAAATCTCTAGAATGGGCAATAGCTAAGTGGGAGAGAGACCCTCCTGAATCACTCCATCGGTGGGCAGCAGGCTCCTGCGAGACTTCTTGGCATAAGGCAGGGGTCAAGGAGCATGGCGGACCATGCAATCGAATTCAGAACTTTGGCTCCGGAGAGTGGATAGAATGGTGAAGCTCTGGTGCCCATGTTCTACAAAGGGCTCAACAACAGTCTTAAAGATGACCTGGCAACTCACAATCCTGTACCTAATCCTGATGGGCTAATCGATTTAGCCATCAGTCTGGACATCCATTTGTCAGAACGGCACCAGCGGGTCCCCAGCTCATTTTCTACCTCCCTCTCCCTCCACCAGCCACTTCCTCCTACATCGTTGACTCCACCAGCCACTTCCTCCTACATCGTTGACTTACTCGGTGGATGCCGTCGATTCCATGCAGATGGGCAGGATCCACCTCTCGGTTGCTGAACACGTAAGAAGATTTGAAGAAAGACATTGTCTGCAGTGTGGAGAATTGGGCATTGCCCTGTCATGTACCCCAAGAGGTCGGGAAACTCTAGGGGCCATCCAGCGAAGGGAGATCTGTGACAGTCCCTGGGACTTCTCTCATAGGTACTTCCCCTGGGTTACATTTACCCTCTTGTTTGATATGGAATCAAACGGAGTTTCCCAATCGGCTATTTTTTGACTTGGGTTCTGTGGGTAACTGCTTAGATCTAGAGGTGGCACGACAGATGGAGCTCCCTATCCCTATGTTTGATCATCGTGTTACCGCCACTACCCTGGACGGTGGCCCTCTTGAGCCGGCTAAGGCTTGTTAAATTTCTGGATGGTTGGGCTCTTGGATTGAGAACCACTATGAAACCTTAAAGTTCCACTTGATCCATTCTACAGAGATCCATCTGAGTTTTGGGTATCCACGTTTGTCACAACATGTCCCTGTGATTGAGTTATTGAGTTATTATGGGTTGGTCCCCTAACTGCCAGAGTATTTGTTTTTATTATCGGCTTCCCAGAATCATGAGTGCGTGTTGTTCTGATTGCCAGAGGTCTAAATGAAGATCCTTGAGCCTGTGTCTGACCTTCCTGAGTTAGAAGTTGTTAACGATATTAAGAGAGGCCCTCCTGAATACTCAGATGTCCTGGCAGTTTTTAGCAGGGAAAGGGCCACTTTGCTGCCACCCCAGTGAAACTATGATTGCACCATTGAGTTATTGCTGGGTTCCTTCCCTTCCTGAGGAAGGACGTCCTCCCTCTCTGGTCCCAAGACTAAGTGCTGGATGATTACCTCAAAGAGCTGTTGACAGTGGGGTTTATCTGCAGGGGAGGGGGTTTTCTTTATTACAACGAAGGACGGCAGCCTGAGACCCTGAATTGATTATCGTGATCTTAATAAGATTACCATTAAAAGTCGCTACCTTCTACCATTAATGAACTCAGCCTTTGATTTGCCGCAAGAGTCCAAAGTTTTCGTTAAATCGGATCTCCGGAATGCCTACAATTTAATGTGGATTTGTCAGGGTGATGAATGGAAGAAGGCATTCAATACCCCCACTGACCATTCTGAATACCCAGTTGTGCCCTTTTAGGCTTGTTAACACCTCAACGAGTTTTTCAGGCATTCGTTAATGATGTCTTCAGGGAGACTTTGTCTTTGTGTACCTAGACGATATTTTGACTATTTTTCAAGTTCTTAAATTGAACGTCTCCCATGTTTGTTATGTTATTCGGTGTTCATTAGCAAAACAACTTAATTGTCAAACTAGGGAAGCGTGAATTTCATGTCCATAAAGTCTCCTTTTAAGGATTTGTTATTTCCCAAGGAGACTAGTAAAGGATCTGGATAAAACTCGTGCCGTTCAGGACTGGCCCGCTCCTACTTCTTTCAAGCAGATTCAGAGATCCTGGGGGTTTGCTAACTTCTGTAGGAGATTTATTAAGATTTTTAGCTACTGGGCTACTCATCTGATTAATCTTACCAAGAAAACGTCCAGTTGTTTCTGTTGTACAGCAGCGGAATCAGCATTTAACGATCTTAAGAATCATTTTATCACTGCTCCCATATTGCAGCCACACTATCCTGATCTGCCCTTTAAAGCTGAAGTAGACACTTCCAACATTGGTGTAGGGGAAGTCTT
The DNA here is from genome assembly GCF_030028105.1 of Mobula birostris. Classification (NCBI taxonomy): domain Eukaryota; kingdom Metazoa; phylum Chordata; class Chondrichthyes; order Myliobatiformes; family Myliobatidae; genus Mobula; species Mobula birostris. The sequence continues at coordinate 28,633,790 of NC_092380.1, read as the reverse complement.
GTCCCAATGTTCCACTACCAATAAAAAGTTGCATCCCTGTGGTTACTTTTCGAAACAGTCGTCACTAACCGAATCCAATTAAGATATTGGTAACTTGGAGTTGTTGGCTGTTAAACTGGCCTTAGAAGGGTGGTGGCACTGGTTAGAAAGGATAGAGCCTCCATTTATAATTTAGCTTGTATCCAGAATGCCTAGTGTCGTTGGGAGTGCTTCTTTTTACATAATATGTCACTGATTTGGATAATGGAATCGATGGTTTTGTGGACAAGTTTTCAGACAATACAGAGATAGGTGGGAGGGCAGGTAGTGTTAAGAAACCAAAATCTAAGAAATCTTATATGGTATCTGAATAGACTTGCACTGATTAGACCATAGGACATAGGAGCAGAATTACACCATCTGGCCCATCAAGTCTACTCTGCCATTAAATCATGGCTGATCCTTTTTATTTTCTTCTCCTCAACCCCAGTTCCTGGCCTTCTCCCCGTAACCTTAGATAGGTTCTTGACTGGACATGGCATCAATCTCTGCTTTAAATACACTCTACGACCTGGTCTCTACAGTTGCATGCGGCAACAAATTCCACAAATCCACCACCCTTTGGCTAAAGAAATTTCTCCGCATCTCTGTTTAGAAAGGGCGCCCCTCTTTCCTGAGGCTGTGTCCTCTTGTCCTAGACTCTCCCACCATGGGAAACATCATTTCAACATCTACTCTGTCTACGTCTTTCAACATTCGAAAGGTGTCAATGAGATTTCCCCCCTCTTCCTTCCGTATTCCAGCGAGTACAGACCCAGGGCCATCTGGTGAACCTCCTCTGGACCCTCTCCAGCACATCTTTTCTAAGATAAGGGGTCCAAAACTGTTCACAATACTAAGTTTGAGGCCTCACCAGTGCCTTATAAAGCCTTAGCATCACATCAGTGCTCTTGTATTATAGACCTCTTGTTCCTCACCACCAACTCAATCTGCAAGTTAAACTTTACAGTGTTCCACACAAGGACTCCCAAGTCCCTTTGCATCTCAGATTTTTGGATTTTCTCCCCATTTAGAAAATAGTCTGCACGTTTATTTCTACTGCCAAAGTGCATGACCATGCATTTTCCAACTTTGTATTTCATTTGCCACTTTCTTGCCCATTCTCCTAATCTGTCTAAGTCCTTCTGCATCCTACCTGTTTCCTCAACACTACCTGCCCCTCTACCAATCTTCTTATCATCTGCAAACTTGGCAACAAAGCCATCTATTCCACCATCTAGATCATTTATATACAGCATAAAAAGAAGCAGTCCCAACACCGGCCCCTGCGGAACACCACTAGTTACTGGCAACCAACCAGGAAAGGATCCTTTTATTCCCACTTTCTGTCTCCTACCAATCAGCCAATGCTCTAGCCATGTTAGTAACTTTCCTGTTGTGACGGGGTCCTGAATTACCCCTATGAACTGAAAAGAGAGAGAGAGAGAATTGTTCAACACCAGACGACTTGTTATTAAGAGAGAGAGAGAGGCAAAGACTGCTTTGAGATGGTGTTATGGTTTCTCTGCAGCATGTTTACACTTCTGCAAGATCACTGGCAGCTTCCAAGTTCTTGCAGAGAGAGAAGGGAGGAGCTGCTTGATGGATAGCTGGTGTTCAGCACGGTGAGATAAATAGAAGGTCAGCTGTTAGACCTACAGACACATGGTTTTGGACACTGAATGAGCTCTGTTGTGCCCACAGAAAAAGTGTGTTTTGGAGGATCAAACAGGTGGATCGATCAGTGGCTCTCGCAGTATGAAAAGGGTGTGATCAGTGGGGAGTTATTCATGTGTCTGACCCTCGCCTGGGTTGATAATTCCACCACAGAAGAATGGTCCCTCTTGTTGCGGTCACAGTCGGTGACTTCTAAAGGATTTTGAAGGACAACAGGAAGATCGACGGCGTCAACTCACCTGAAGGCTCAAATCTCTCCCTCTCTCTCTCCATCACTACTCAACTCAATACCACGAACTGAACTGAACTTTTCTCATCATCGTAAGACTATCTAATTACCCCTAGACTTGAAGAAGCTCGGTTTTCATATATTTCCACACTTATACATATCTAATCATTGTTAACCTGTCTGATATATCTGCATTTATATTACTGTATTGCGTAGTTACTAATAAATACCATTAGTTAATAGTAATACCAGACTCCAAAGGTGTTTTCCATTTTTGCTGGTTCTTTAACCCGTCACGGGGTATGTGACACCTGTAATACCATGGGCTGTTAACTTGGTAAGCAGCCTCATGTGTGACACCTTGTCAAAAGCCTTCTGAAAGTCCAACATCCACTGCATCCCCTTTGTGTATCCTACTTGTAATCTCCTCAAAGAATTCCAACAGGTTCGTCAGGCAGAATTTTCCCTGAAGGAAATCATGCTGACTTTGTTCTGTCTTGTCCTGTGTCACCAAGTAGTCTATCATCTCATTCTTAGCAATTGATTCAACATCTTCCCAGCCACTAAAGTCAGGCTAACTGGTCTATAATTTCCTTTCTGTTGCTTTCCTCCTTTCTTAAAGAGTGAGGTGACATTTGCAATTTTCCAGTCCAAGAGTCCAATGATTTTTGAAAGATCATTTCTACTACCACAGCAATCTCTAATACTACCGCTTTCAGAATTCTAGGGTGGAGTTGATCTGGTCCGGTGACTTATGTACCTTTAGGTTTTTCTGCTTTTCAAACCCTTCTCTCCTGTAACAGTAACTGTACCCACTTCTCATTCTTCACACTACAACACCAGGCATACTGCTAGTGTCTTCCACAGTGAAGACTGATGAAAAATACTCATTTAGTTCATCCGTCGTCTCCCTGTCCCCCAATATTATTTCTCCTGCCTCATTTTCTAGTGGCCCTATATCCACTCTCATTTCCCTTTTATTTTTAACATACTTAAAAAAATCATTTACTATCCACTTTGATATTATTTGCTAGTTTGCTTTCATATTTCATCTATTCCCTTCTAATGAATTTTTTAGTTGCTCTCTGTAGGTTTTTAAAACTTCCCAATCCTCTACCTTCCCACTAATGTTTGCTTTGTTGCATGCCCTTTCTTTTGTTTTTACAATAGCTTTGTCTTCCCTTGTCAGCCATGGTTCTACTATTTCACCATTTGAGCATTTCTTCATTTTTGGAATACATATGTCCTGCACCTTCCTCATTTTTCCTAGAAACGCCCACCATTGCTGCTCTGCTGACATCCCTGCCAGCAGCTCCTTCCAATTTACTTTGGCCAACTCCTCTCTCATACCACTGTAATTTCCCTTACTCCACTGAAATACTGCTACATCAGACTTTACTTTCTCCCTATCAAATTTCATGTTGAACTCAATCATATTGTGATCACTGGTTCCTAAGGGTTCTTTTACCTTAAGCTCCCTAATCACCTCTGGTTCATTACATAACATCCAATCCAGTATAACTGATCTCCTAGTAGGCTCAACAACAAATTGCTCTAAAGAGCCATTTCTTAGGCATTCAACAAACTCACTCTCTTGAGATCCATTACCAACCTGGTTTTCCCAAATGACCTGCATGTTAAAATCGCCCATGACTACCATAACATTTCCCTTTTGACATGCCTTTTATATTTCCTGTTGCAAACTGTGTTCCACCTCCCAGCCACTGTTGGGAGGCCTGTATATAACTGCCATCAATGTCCTTTTACCCTTGCAGTTTCTTAACTCAACCCAAAATGATTCGGGTTAATCAGCATGGCTTTGTGTTTGTGTCTAACTATTCTTATGGAGTTTTTAGGACTTTACCGAGGTATTTAACAAAGAACCACATTGGGGATTAGTCAAGATGGTTCATCATTCAGCATTCAAGATAAGGTAGTAAACTGGATTTGACATTGGCTTTGTGGGAGAAGTCAGAGAGTGGCAGTAGATGGTTGCCTCTCTAACCAGAGTCCTGTGACCAGTGGAGTGCAACAGGGATTGGTACTAGCTCCGTTGCTGTTTGTTATCTATATCAATGATCTGGATGATAATGTGGTTAACATAGAAACATGGAAACATAGAAAATAGGTGCAGGAGTAGGCCATTCGGCCCTTTGAGCCTGCACCACCATTCAGTATGATCATGGCTGATCATCCAACTCAGAAACCTGTACCAACCTTCCCTCCATACCCCCGATCCCTTTAGCCACAAGGGTCATATCTAACTCCTTCTTAAATATAGCCAATGAACTGGCCTCAACTGTTTCCTGTGGCAGAGAATTCCCCAGATTCACCACTCTCTGTGTGAAGACGTTTTTCCTAATCTCGGTCCTAAAAGGCTTCCCCTTTATCTTCAAACTATGACCACTCGTTCTGGACTTCCCCAACATCGGGAGCAATCTTCCTGCATCTAGCCTGTCCAATCCCTTTAGGATTTTATACGGTTCAATAAGATCCCCCCTCAATCTTCTAAAATCCAATGAGTATAAGTCTAGCCGATCCAGTCTTTCAACATATGAAAGTCCCGCCAACCCAGGAATCAATCTGGTGAACCTTCTTTGTACTCCCTCTATGGCAAGAATGTCTTTCCTCAGATTAGGGGACCAAAACTGCACACAATACTCCAGGTGTGGTCTCACCAAGGCCTTGTACAACTGCAGTAGTACCTCCCTGCTCCTGTACTCGAATCCTCTTGCTATAAATGCCAGCATACCATTCGCCTTTTTCACCGCCTGCTGTACCTGCATGCCCACTTTCAATGACTGGTGTATAATGACATCCAGGTCTCGTTGCACCTCCCCTTTTCCTAATCAGCCACCATTCAGATAATAATCTGTTTTCCTGTTTTTGCCACCAAAGTGGATAACCTCACATTTATCCACATTAAATTGCATCTGCCATGAATTTGCCCACTCACCTAACCTATCCAAGTCACCCTGCATCCTCTTAACATCCTCCTCACAGCTAACACTGCCGCGCAGCTTCGTGTCATCCGCAAACTTGGAGATGATGCATTTAATTCCCTCATCTAAGTCATTAATATATATTGTAAACAACTGGGGTCCCAGCACTGAGCCTTGCAGTACCCCGCTAGTCACTGCCTGCCATTCTGAAAAGGTCCCATTTATTCCCACTCTTTGCTTCCTGTCTGCCAACCAATTCTCTATCCACATCAATATCCTACCCCCAATACCGTGTGCTTTAAGTTTGCACACTAATCTCCTGTGTGGGACCCTGTCAAAAGCCTTTTGAAAATCCAAATATACCACATCCACTGGTTCTCCCCATCCACTCTACTAGTTACATCCTCAGAAAATTCTATGAGATCCGTCAGACATGATTTTCCTTTCACAAATCCATGCTGACTTTGTCCAATGATTTCACCGCTTTCCAAATGTGCTGTTATCACATCTTACATAACTGACTCTAGCATTTTTCCCACCACTGATGTCAGGCTAGCTGGTCTATAATTCTCCGGTTTCTCTCTCGCTCCTTTTTGAAAAAGTGGGGTTACATTAGCCACCCTCCAATCCTCAGGAACTAGTCCAGAATCTAAAGAGTTTTGAAAAATTATCATTAATGCAACCACTATTTCTTGGGCTATTTCCTTATGCACTCTGGGATGCAGACCATCTGGCCCTGGGGATTTATCTGCCTTCAATCCCGTCAATTTACCTAACACCACTTCCCTACTAACATGTATTTCCCTCAGTTCCTCCATCTCACTGGACCCTCTGTCCCCTACTATTTCCGGAAGGTTATTTATGTCCTCCTTAGTGAAGACAGAACAAAAGTAGTTATTCAATTGGTCTGTCATGTCCTTGCTCCCCATACTCAATTCACCTGTTTCTGTCTGTAGGGGACCTACATTTGTCCTAATCAATCTTCTTCTTTTCACATATCTATAAAAGCTTTTACAGTCAGTTTTTATGTTCCCTGCCGGTTTTCTCTCATAATCTTTTTTCCCCTTCCTAATTAAGCCCTTTGACCTCCTCTGCTGGACTCTGAATTTCTCCCAGTCCTCAGATGAGCCACTTTTTCTGGCTAATTTGTATGTTTCTTCTTTGGAATTGATACTATCCCTAATTTCCCTTGTCAGCCACGGGTGCACTACCTTCCTTGATTTATTCTTTTGCCAAACTGGGATGAACAATTGTTGTAGTTCATCCATGCGATCTTTAAATGCTTGCCATTGCATATCCACCGTCAATCCTTTAAGTGTCATTTGCCAGTCTATCTTAGCTAATTCACGTCTCATACCTTCAAAGTTACCCTTCTTTAAGTTCAGAACCTTTGTTTCTGAATTAACTATGTCACTCTCCATCTTAATGAAGAATTAATGAAGAATTCCACCATATTATGGTCACTCTTACCCAAGGGGCCTCTTACGACAAGACTGCTAATTAACCCTTCGTCATTGCTCAATACCCAGTCTAGAATAGCCTGCTCTCTAGTTGGTTCCTCGACATGTTGGTTCAAAAAACCATCCCGCATACATTCCAAGAAATCCTCTTCCTCAGCACCCTTACCAATTTGCAGATTAAACCAAGACTTGCGGTACAGTGGACAGCAAAGAGGATTATCAGAGCTGGCGGTGTGATTGCGGCCAGCTAGAAAAATAGGCTAAGAAACACTGTATGCATTTTTTGATATTAACTGTAACCATTGAACCACTGAAAATAACAGATGGAGTGTAATGCAGACAAGTGTGAGTTGTTGCAACCAATCAGGGTAGGTCTTACACAGCGGTAGGGCATTGAGGAGTATGGTAGAACAAAGGGATCTGCAATTACAGGTCCATTATTCATTGAAAGTGGCGGTACAAATACATAGGTTGTAAAGAAAGCTTTTGGCATATTGACATTCATAAATCAAAGTACTGAGTACAACAGATGAGATGTTAAGTTGAAGCTGTATAAGACTTTACTGAGGCCCAATTTGAAGTATTGTGTGTAGTTCTGGTCACCTACCTACAGGAAAGATTTAAATAAGCTTGAAAGAGTACAGAAAAAATTTACAAGGATGTTGCTGGGACTGACAGACCTGAGTTATAAGGGAAGGTTGAATAGATTAGGATGTTATTCCTTGGAATGTAGAAGATTGAAGGGAGGTTTAATAGATGTATACAAAATCATGAGGGTTAAAGATAGGGTAAATGCAAGCAGGCTTTTTTCAACTGAATTTGGGTGGGACTACAACTAGAGGACATGGGTTAGGGGTAAAAAGTGAAAAGTTTAAGGGGAACATGAGAGGAAACTTCTTCCCTCAGAGTGTGGAATAAGTTCAATTTCAACTTTTAAGAGAAATTTGGATAGGTACATGGATGGCAGGGATATGGAGGGCTATGGTTTGGGTGTAATTCGCTGGGACAAGGTAATTTAAATGGTTTGCATGGACTAGATGGGCCGAATGGATTCTGCGCTGTACTTGTCTATGACTCTATGTAATGCTGAGACCTTGTAAGGCCACATTTGGAGTATTGTGAGCCATTTTGGGCCCCATATCTAAACACGTGCTGACACTGGAGAGAGTCCAGATGAGGTTTATGTGAATGATCCCAGGAGTGAAAGGGTCAGCTACCTAGAAGATGAAGTAAAATGAAGAAAATGAAGTCACTGTCCCAGTGAGCAAATGGGACATCTTGCAGACAGCTTACGAAACTACTGGATACTTTTCATATAAATATAATTTTTCTTTTGAACTGTGATTGATTGTGGTCTGTAATTTCCCTTTTACAAATATATTTTTCAGCCAACTGAAAAAATCTGGTGCTTCTGTGATCTCCTGGAGGATTCGGCATGGATGACATTATGTATCAATTCCTGATGGTGGATCATGAACCCATGGTTAGCTCCATTATTCCACTCTGATTAAAGCACTGAAAGTTAAAATCATTGAGGGTGTGAGCGGAAAACAAACAGGTTCAGCAATGTCTCCCATGTTTACCAATCTCTCTTGCAATTGCCATGGCAGGAATCTTGGGTCCCACGCTGTTGGTTGTGGGAGTTGCTTCTGGGCAGTCTCACCTCAGTGCTAAATGCAGCTGGCAGTGTGGACTTTCGGGGACCTTGTAATTCATATACCTTGTGTTCTTGTTTACTTTTCACTATGCATGATTTGATCAGGGGCTTCCTGTGGCCATTGGCATAGCACTGAGGACTCACTATTGGAGACTTTGTGGTTAATGTGACTTATTTACTTTTCATTGTTTGGATGATTTCTGTTTTAAGTACATTATGTGTTTGATGGTCTTGTGTGGACTTTATTCTTTGAAAGGTTCTATTGTATTTCTTTGTTTCGTGGCTGCCTGAAAGAAGACAATCTGAAGGTTGTATATTGTACATCTACTTTGATAATAAATGTACTGTGAACTTTGAAGACCTATCCTTGACCGTGCATTAGGTGGCAGGGGTACACCTTTAACAATCAGAATCAGGTTTAATATACCAGCATATGTTGTGAAATTTGTTGTTGTGCAGCAGCAGTATATTGCAATACATAATAAAATCTGTAAATTACAATAAGTATTAATCCATCTATCTATACAGTATATATATATAGCTATATAGGGGTGTATGGGGTGTCAGGGAGGGGTAGCACCTCTGGTGGGGGAACATGTCGCGTCCTTTTCAAGGCGGTTAGTCCACCTTTGGTCCCCACCTGGCACTCAGCTCTCACCTGTGGCTCCCTGTAGCTGTTTGCATGCGACAGCAGCCACACCCCGGGCAATGACCTCGACAAGCCGGCTAAACCAGGTGAGGGTAGCCAGCGGGTCTCAAGCCCTCGGTGAGATAGAGAGTTGTCTATCCCAGCATGTGAAGACGGACTCCGGCGGATTTAGCAGACGAGACCAATGGAAGGTCCAACGGTCAAGAAAGCAGTCTCTGCAAGCGTCGTGGAACGTGTAGAGCAGGACAAGACACAGAAGACGTCCTGGTCATCCACTGCGCCTAGTCCCATCTCCAGCCGTCTAGACTCTGTCTTGCCACTGGATCCAGATGGGAATTGGGAAGAGAGAGTGAGGCTGACACTGCGCAATTCTCCCTCACTTAAATCCAAATCACGCGCTAGGCTCGACACCATCATAATGGTGTCGAGGTCCTCATCGACATTGACGATGGACAAACACTTTGATAATAAATGTACTGTGAACTTTGAAGACCTATCCTTGACCGTGCATTAGGTGGTAGGGATACACCTTTAACAGAATCAGGTTTAATATACCAGCATTTGTTGTGAAATTTGTTGTTGTGCAGCAGCAGTATATTGCAATACATAATAAAATCTGTAAATTACAATAAGTATCAATCCATCTATCTATACACTACATATATATATATATATATATATATATATATATATATATACAAACGTATATGCAGTATATATATTGCAGTGTTGGTGCATGGCCACGTGGTTAAGGCATTCGTCTAGTGATTCGAAGGTCGCTAGTTCGAGCCTTGGCTGAGGCAGCATGTGTGACCTTGAGTAAGGCACTTAACCACACATTGCTCTGCAGTGATACTGGTGCCAAGCCGTGTGGGTCCTAATGCCCTTCCTTTGGTCAACATCAGTGGCATGGAGAGGGGAGACTTGCAGCATGGGCAACTGCTGGTCTTCCATACAACCTTGCCCAGGCCTGGGCCCTGGAAACCTTCCAAGGTGCAAATCCATGGTCTTATGAGACTAACGGATTCCTATATAATATATATATATTGCAAAAAGAGAAAAAAGTATTGAGGTAGTGTTCGTGGGTTCAATGTCCAGTCAGAAATCTGATGGCAGAGGGGAAGAAGCTATTCCTGAATCATTGAGTGTGTGCCTTCAGGCTCCTGTACCTCTGATAGTAGCAATAACAAGAGGGCATGTCCTGGGTGATGTCTTTAATGATAGATGCCTCCTTTTTGAGACATTACTACTTGAAGATGTCCTAAATGTTGGGGAGGCCAGTTCCCATGATGGAGCTGACGGTTCATAACTTTCTGCAGCTTATTTCGATCCTGTGCAGTGGAGCCCCATACCAGACAGTGACACAACCCGTTGGGATGCTCTCTATAGCACATCTGTAGAAATTTGCAAGTGCCTTTGGTGATGTACCAAATCTTATCAAAATCAGAATGAAATATAACCTCCGTAACGCCCTCTTTATAACTGTATTGATATGTTGTGCCCAGGATTGATCCTCAGAGATGTTGACACCCAGAAACCTGAAATTGCTCACTCTTTCCACTTCTGATCCCTCAATAATGAGGACTGGTGTGTGTTCTCTCACCTTACCCTTTCGGAAGTCCACAATCAATTCTTTGATCTTACTGACTTTGAGTGCGAGGTTGGTCCTGCACCACCACTCAACCAGCTGATCTATGTCACTCCTATACACCTTCTCATCACCGTGTAAAATTCTGCCAACTATAGTTGGTGCATCATCAGCAAATTTATAGATGGCATTTGGGCTTTGCCTAGCCTCACAGTGATGGGTGCAGGGAGACTAGAGCAGTGGATTAAACACTCATCCTTGAGCTGCACCACTCACTTCAGGCCTTTCCTGATTTCATTCTGATTAACTCGAACATTCATCTATTATTGTCTCCATATTTTCAATTGGACTGAATTGGAATATCCCACACCAACTTCACATGAAAACCTAACCCTTAGTATCTTTTAAGCAATAAGAGAGGGATCTGTTCAAGAGCAGGAAACATTGAAAAGAACAAGTCTTGTTTGTCTGAGTTTTATTTTGGAGTAACAAGATGGAAATCTGTGCAAGTGTGGGAACCATTCAAAAGAACCAATCTCATTACGTGTGAGTTTCACTGGAACCAATTAAAAAAGTAAGCTTTAGCAGAGTGGCCATTGTTGGAGTGGACGGGGTTAGAGTGGGCCACTGAAGCTTTGGCTAGAAGAGGTGAAGGCCAAGGTCCCTGTGGCCAATTTTAATTGACCATTGTTTGAGTGGGCCAGTGAAGGAGTCTGTGGTCTGAGGATTTGACTCATGAAGCTTTGGAAAGGAGGCACAGGTAGGTAAGAAGGTAAGAACAGTTAAAGTTTTTTTTAATTGTCAACTAAAAATATACCAAATTACAATTAATTACAGAGTGTGGAAGGTGCATGACGTGCAAGCCAGTAAACACATTGTGGTTCAGGATGACCACATCTGCAGCAAACGTTGGTGACTTGAAGAAATCATGCCTGCAACATTTAACATTATATTTAAATGATCTGCATGGTGGAACTGATGGCTTTGTGGCCAAGTTTGTGGATGATATGAAGGTAGCTGGAGGAGAAGGTAGTGTTGAGGAAGCAGGGACTTTGCAAAAAGATTAGGAGAATGAACAAGGAAGTCTATCATGGAATATAGTGACGGGAAGTGTATGGTCTTGCACTTTAGAAGGAATAAAGGTGTAGACTGTTTTCTAAATAGGGGGTTGAATTGAGAAATCAGGGGTGCAAATGAGCTTGGGAGTTCTCATGTATGATTCCCAAAAGGCTAACCTGCAGGTTCCCATAGTAGTAAGGGAGACAAATACAATGTTAGCATTCAGTTCAGGAGTATTAGAATATAAAAGCAAGAATGTCATGCTGAGACGGTGTAAGATAATGGTCAGACCATATTTGGAGTATTGTGAGCAGTGTTGGACCCCATACCTAAGAATGTGCTGGCATTGAAGAGAGTCCGGAGAAGGTTTATGTGAACGATCCCAGGTGTGCAAGGGTCAGCTCGTGGGGTGTTTAATGGCTCTAGGCCTGTAGCTGATGGCGGATAGAAAAATGAGGGGGGAATCTCATTGGATCTCACCAAGTATTGAAAGGTCTAGTGGATGTAGAGAGGATCTCCAATAGTGGTAGAATCCAGAACGAGTGGGTGCAGCCTCATAATAAAAGTATGTCCTTTTAGAACGGGGATTCAGAGCAATTTCTTTAGCAGAGGGTGTTGAATCTGTGTAATTCATTGCCATCAATGCTGTTTGAGATGAAGAAGCTAAAGTGAGATGTGTCTGTATTACAGTGGAGTAAAGGGAACTACAGAGGCATGAGAGAGGAACTGGCCAAAATTGCACATACACATCACCCAGTGTCACATTACATATCAGTCCATGTATACAACAGTTATCTGTACATTGTGTTTTATAGAATTGTTTATTTTTATAGTATTTTAGAATGTGTTTTATTGTATTTTGTTTTGTATTTTATAATGTATTTAAAACTATTTCATTTTTTTATCCTGCATCAGATCTGGAGTAACAATCATTTTATTCTGCTTTACACTGATAATAAAGTCAATGGCATCATACCTGATTCCGACTGTGAATGCAGGGATGTGGAGGATACACAGGAGGAGGACATTCATTACAATTTGGCATCAGGATTGGCACAACATCGTGGGTTGAAAGGTCGGTCTAGTCGTATACAAAGTGGAACACCCAAGGGAAACACATGTACGCAGGGTGAACGTGCAAACTGCACACAAAGGCAGTGACCTGTTTCTAGTGGTAAGTGGCAAGGCTCATTGCAGGACTGTGTCCAAGTGGAGTCACAGAGTAATACAGGAATACCACACGGAAAAGGGACCAAGACACGATGAACCACAGACACTGAGATCTTGAGCCACAGACAATCTACTGGAAGAATGAGAATCAGAATCAGGTTTATTGTATAAAATTTGTTGCTTTGTGGAAACAATACAGTGCAAGATATTAAAACAATCATCATAAGTTACAATAAAAAATAACATCTTAAATGGGAGAGTTTTTTCAGCATCTTAGTCACTGCCTTGTTCTTGCTCCTTTGCTTGCTGTTGTCACCATTTTCTAGGAGACTATTTCTTTTTTTCTATGCATTGCCATCTTAAAATAAATGTTTCCTGTAAAGAGTAATAGCAAAGTCATGTTCATGATTTCATGGGCCCTTCAGAATTCTAGTGGCGGAGGGGAAGAAGCTGTTCCTAAGACGTTAAGTGTGGGTCTTCAGAATCGTATTCCTCCTCCCCGATGGTGGTAATGAGAAGAGGCAATGTCTCCAATATGAGTGTCCTTAGTATGAACGCTGCCTTCTTGAGGCACAAGCTCTTGAAGATGCTCATGCCAGTGGCAAGGGTTGTGCCCATGATGGAGCTGGTTGAGTCTTACAACCCTGCGCATTGCGTCACTGTACCAGGCAGTGACGCAACCACTTTGCACCAGTCTGGGTGCTCTTCATTGTACATCTGTAGAACTTTGACCGAGACTTTGGATATTGAATCAACTTGAACTGCAGATGATATATAACCATATAACCATATAACAATTGCAGCACGGAAACAGGCTGTCTCGGCCCTTCTAGTCCGTGCCGAACTTTTACTCTCACCTAGTCCCACTGACCTGCACTCAGCTCATAACCCTCCATTCCTTTCCTGTCCATATAGATATCCAATTTAACTTTAAATGACAACATCGACCCTGCCTCAACCACTTCTGCTGGAAGCTCGTTCCACACAGCTACCACTCTCTGAGTAAAGAAGTTCCCCCTCACGTTACCCCTAAACTTTTGCCCTTTAACTCTTGTTTGAATCTCCCCCACTCTCAATGGAAAAAGCCTATCCACGTCAACTCTATCTATCCCCCTCAAGTTCCCCCCAACCTTCTACGCTCCAAAGAATAAAGATCCAACTTGTTCAACCTTTCTCTGTAACTTAGGAGATGAAACCCAGGTAACATTCTAGTAAATAGTAAATATCTAGCCACTGGCATGCATTCTTTGTGATTCCATCACATGTTGGTCTCGGGAGAGACCTCCTGGGATGTTGATGCCCAGGAACTCGAAGCTGCACAGGGGGAGCATGTAAACACCACACAGCACAGCAGTCTGTCGGCAATAGCAATGGACAAAGACAAGGAACCATGTTCTGGCAGAGCCACAGGCTCAGAGAGTGATTCCAAATGGAAATGGGAACCAAATCACGATGGACTACAGGTGCTGTGACCTAGAGAAACAGACAACCTTCTGGAGGAGCTCTGTGGGTCGAGCAGCATCTATGCGGGGTGGGGGGGGGGTGAGGAGGAATTGTCAATATTTTGGGTCAAGACCCTGCATCAGGACCAGGGACAACATATTACTTCACCATGTTGACACTCATTGTACACATCAAGCCACACAGAGGGATCTCAGAGAGATCTTCCCCTCACTCCCTGCACAGAGTAACCTGTACTGGACACACACTGACCCAAGGGATTCTCTGAGCTCCCTCATCTCTCTACACCCAGTATAACCTGTAACCCTTCCCCCCCACCACACACACACACACACACACACACACACACAATGACCCACCCCAATGAATCTCACGAAGGTCTGTCACCACTGTATACCTGTATAACCTGTCCTTCACAAACAATGACCATCCCAGGGCATCTTACCAAGCCTCCTCACCCATGTATGCCAGGTATAACCTGGACCCCATACACACTGACCCACTCCGAAGTATCTCCCCCAGCTCCATCACCAATGTACGCCTGGTATAACCTGTACTTGCCAACACCCTGACGCTCCCCGAGGGATCTCATTAAGCTCCCTCATTCATATACACGTAATATAACCTGTGCCGCCCTTACACTGACCCACTCTGAGGAACCTCACCCCAGTACCCCCCCCCCACACACACACACACACACACACACACACACACACACACACAGTAACCTATACCATGCATACAGCACCCACCCCATGGACTCTCACCAAGCTCCCTTGCCACAAGATCATAAGATATAGGAGTGGAATTAGCTCATTCAGCCCATTGAGTCTGCTCTGCCATTTGATCATGGCTGATTTACTATCCCTTCCAAAAGCATTCTCCTCTTAGCTATTGACACCCTTACCGATCAAGAATCTAACAACTGCTACTTTAGATATACCCAGTGACTTGCTCTCCACAGCTATCATTGGCCATGAATTCCACAGATTCACCACCTTCCCTCTTAAGAGATCCCTCTTCATCGTTGTCGTGGCTATCTCTTGAGGTTGAGGATGATGGTCTTCGTTCCGTACAGAGTGAAGATGCCTGTGTGTGTATTTGTTTAACGTGTACTTGATGTTGCACTCCAAGAAGCACACGATACTTCACAAATCAACCAACTGATTCCAATGGCATGGAAACCACGACGATTGGAGCTGATGGATTTGTTGCAGCCTTCATCCACCTTCACAGCCATTGAGTTCGAAGTAACTTCATCCACCTGTTCCACCGTTGAACTCTTGGTTGGATTGTTCTTTGTCAGGGACCTCACCCTCGACCTTACCGCCATGGGTGACCGTATCAGTGGCATAGCTCCAGACGGCATTGCTCTCGGGATCTCAGGACCACAACAAAGTGACAATCCACAGAGAAGTCCCTCTTCACTCCTGTTATAAAGGGATGTCCTTGTATTTTGAGGCTATGCCCTTTGACCCTGGACCCCTCTATAGGAAAGACCCTCTCCATGTCCACTCAATGTAGGATTTTCAATATTCGCTAGGTTTCAATGAGATCTCCCCTCACTCTTCTGAATTTCAGTGAGTTCAGGTCCAGAGCCATCAAACACTCCTCATATGTTAACCCTTTCATTCCTGGCATTGTTCTTGTGAACTTCTTCTGGACCCATCCACAAAGCGGGTATGTCCTCGCTTAGGTGAGTGTGATGGGAGACCTAGGCGAGGATGGTAAGGTGCCAAGTGCTGGAGAATCCGAGACTAGAATCAAGACATGATAGGAGACTGAGACAAGGACAGGGTTCTAAACTAGACACCAGATGAGAATCCAAAGTTGAGCTGATGATTGAGTGTTGAGCCTCGGTTCAGGTGCTCTTTAAATATTAAAATCCTGGCCCCAAAACTGGCCTTCAAAACATGGTAGGGTAGGGCTGAATCGTTAAGGGTGCTGTGCCAGCTATCCATATTCCAGAGAGCTGGAGTGGATAAACCCCAAAGCTGGTGCAGTCGGGTGCATGTTGTAATATGACACCCTCACCTATGTCCGACCTCTGACAGACCTGGCTGCTCAAAGACGTCATGATGGTAGTCACGGATGAGGGCTGAATCCAAGATGTCCATCCCAGGAACCCAGCACCACTCATCGGGTTGAAATCCTTCCCAGTCAATGGGGAACTGCCGGGCACCTCAAACAGTTCGTGAATCCGGAATTGTTTTTATGGTGAAAATCTGATCCCCATCAACAAATCTGGGTGGCAGCTGGGCTGATGGTGGTGGAGCTAAAGGACTGGTACTCATAGGTTCCAATTTGGATTTATGGAAGGTGGGATTGATCTTAAGAGTCTTGGGAACTGCAAGGTGTAAGCAACTGGGTTCACTCTCTTAGGAACCTTGAAGGGTCCAATGAACTTGGGTGCCAGATTCCTGGATTCCACTGGAGAGGTAAATCCAGAGTAGACAGCCAGACGTCTTCCTCAGGCTGCAAGGCCTATCTTTCCTGCAGTTGGCCTTCAGTTCAGCCTTACAGGTAGAGGCCAACAAAATCTCCCACACCCTAGTCCATTTCCCCTTGCAGCATCAAACAAGATTTTCAGTAGCAGGAACCCCAACCTTGGCTTCCTGCTCAGGGAGGAGTGGCAGAAAACACCCAAACTGGCATTCAAAATGGGGACATCCCACATGCAGAACGTTGTATTGTGTTGTAGGTGATCTCTGCCTGCATCAAATGGTCACACCAATAGTCTGTTCTTTCTGAGACTTAGCATCTCAGTTTTCACTCCATATCCTGGGTCACCCACTCCATCTGACTGTTGGACTGTGGGTGAAACCTGGAGGAATGGCTTGGTGCAGCATACAGCCCCAACCAGCATAGAGAACACCCTCCAAAAACATGACTTGAATTGTGGACCACGATCTGACACAACGTCCACCCGAAATCTGTAGATTCTGAAGACCTGATGAAGGACAATGTCAGCCATCTCCACCACTGACAGTAGTTTGTCCAATGCTATGAATTTTCAAGCTTTTGCAAAGTGATCTACAACCGACAAGATGATGGCCTTCCTCTCGGAAGGCGGAAATTTTGTGACAAAGTCCATGGAGATGTGTGTCCATGGTCTGTCTGGAACAGGTAGAGTGTGAAGGAGCCCCTGAGGTTGGGTGGACAGCTCCTTGTTCAGGGCACACACCTCACATGCCTGCATGAATTGTCAGATCTCTGTAGCAATTCCAGCCTACCAATATTTCCTCTTAATGAACTTGAGGGTTCATTTTAGATTCTTTGACCCTGGTCGATGGGCCAGAACAAAGCTAAACCAGTTAAAGAAAAGAGACCACCTGGCCTACCTGGAATTCAGTCTTTTGGCCTTCGGGTTTTTGTGGACTGTCCATACAATAAATGAGCTCTTGGCCCCCTCAAGCCAGTGATGCCATACATTCAATGCCATCTTGACCACAAACAGCTCTCTATTTCTGATATCACAGTTCACCTCTGCTGGTGATAGCCGCCTGGAGAAGGCGGGACATTGATGCAGTTTATTGTCCGGTGTCCACTGAGACAAAACCGTTCAACCCACTCTGACATCTGAGGCATCCACCCCCATGATGAAGGAAAGGTCCAGGTTAGGCGAGAGCAAAATAGGACATGTTGTGAACTGCTTTTTGTGCTCTGCAATAGGTCCCATAGATCTCTTATTTGGTACTGTCAGTGGAGACACCACTGAACTGAAATTCCTGATAAACTTACAGTAAAAGTTGGCAAATCCCAGGAATCGTTGGACTCGTTTCACATTGGATGCCTGTGCCAATCTTTGACTGCTTGTGCCTGAGTAGGATCCATCTTTAGATTGCCAGAAGAGATAATAAAGCCCAAAAATGAAACTGTGGTTACGTGAAATTCGGATTTCTCCAGCTTGACATAAAGTCCATGACTTAGGAGCCTCTTTAAGATATCTCTGACATGAGCAACTTCCTCCTCAATGGAATTTGAGAGCATTAGGATGTCATCCAAGTAGACAAAGGCATACTTCTGGAGAGCATCATTGAACACATCATTTATGAAGCCCTGGAAAACTGCTGGTGCATTAGCAAGTCTGAAGGGCATGACCAGGTATTCACAGTGCCCTGTCAGTGTGTTGAATGCAGTCCTCCAGTCATCAACCTCCTTTATGTGGACCAGACTGTATACACTCCGCAAGTCTAGCTTCGAGAATACTCTTGCCCCTTGGAGAACCTCGAAGACAGTATTCATGAATGGAAGAGGATAATGATTCTTGGTCATTATGTGATTCAGCCGTCTATAATCAATGCATGGTTACAGGCTTCCATCATTTTTCTGTATGAAGAAGAAGCCTGTGTCAGCTGTGGAGGTGGAGGGTGGGATGAATCCAATTGCAAGAGCATCTTTTGTGTACTCCTCCATAGCCCCTGAGAGCCCGTATAACTGACCCCATGGACTACAAGTACCAGGCATTAGATCTATTGAACAGTCATAAGGTCAGTGTAGTGAAAGAGTTGAAGCCTTTCCCTTGCTGAAGACCTCTTCCAAATCCTTGTAGACAGAGGGGATTTTGACTGTCTTGGGTGTTGCAACTGCCCCCGAACATCCCTCCAAGGATGATTCCTGAGGCTCCTTTGGTATACGGATAATCCAGCAGACCTCTGAGTCTCCTCCATAGATTCACTAGAGTCTTTGATCGAAACAGAGTCCAAATTGGAGTTCTTACCTAATTCCAGAGATTTGACCCTTAGAGTCCAAATCTTCAAATTTTCATCTGTATCCTCAGATGATGACAATGAATTGTCTTTGTCCTCCTGGGATTAGACTCCAAGGGACTACATTTGGAGCTTTTCCCTTAGACAGGACCTGGCTCCAGAATTTTTGGATACCTCCTTGGCAGGCTTCCTCTTGCTCCTGAACAAAAGACCCTTTCCCTCCAGTTCCAGTGCACCTCCGATGAGACAGGTTCGGGAGTCATACGGTCCTGTTGACTGGAGCCAGCAAGTCTGCTCTTGGAGGCAGAACTGTGTCTCCCCAAGTCTTCAGGTTACCCTGAGCAAACGTCTGCCTAGTCCTCAACCACTGGTCTCCGGAGTGTCTGGAGGTCAAATCACCAAACCAAAAACATTCCCTCTTGCAAAGACTTGATCATGCGATGATTATCCCTTCCTCCCAGTTCACAGAAGGGTTATGCTCAGACCGCCAAGAGTGTTTGAGGATCAGGGTAAGTGAGGAGAATCGAAAATATGAAACCAGATGTCTTCCACCTGCTTCTGTATCCTCATTCACAAAACCAACATCTACTGCACGATCTGCCCAGCCAAGAGGACAACGTTCAAAGTAGTTGTAGTCATATGCTGGCTCAAATCCTGCTGAGGTATGCTGAGCCAACAGGCTATCCCCAAGTCCAGGAATTTGCCAGCTGCCCACAAATGCATTCACCTCTCACCAGTTCTTTCCCTGGGAGATCTCCACCTTCAGCGTGAGCAATGGCTGCTGCCATCACGGTCCTCCTAGTACTGGTGGTCTTAGAAGTTCTCTCGACTGCCGCAGTTTTGGACATTTGGCCGGCAGGTGACCTAACTCCCTGCAGTAGCAGTGGCAACCTTGATTCCCGTGCCAGGACCTCTCATTGGAAGAGAGTCTTGTGCAGCCGATCTGCACTGGCTCGACAGGATCTTGTGCAGAAGAAGGGCTGGTCATTGTCCAAGGTTGATAAGTGGAACTGTGATGTGTTGAGGCCCAGAATCGGAGAAAATCTCCAACTTCCGTTCCCAATGCGCCGTGGCCCAAGCCAGAGCTCTCCCAGTCAGGAGAGAGATCATGAAGACCACCTTTCCACGCTCCATAGGAAACCGGAACGGCTGGATTTCAAACGCCAGCGAACACTGAGTGAGGAAGTTGTGGCAAGAACCCGGGTCACTGCCGAATCTCTGCGGGATCGGAAGATGGGCTGGCCCCACAGAGTGACTGACAGCCTCACCCGAGTGACTCAGGCTTCCTCCAAGGGAAAGCTGCGCATGGCGACCTGGAGGTCAGGCGCTGTCTTGAAATTTTCTCGCTGCGGCTCGTTACAGCAAATGAGAGGTACCGATATCCCGCTGGGTCCATGTTTGGCTTAATCGTACTGAGAAGAGAGACCTGTGCAAGGATCTAAGGACCAAGTGTGAGAGTATTCGAGACGAGAATCGAGACACAATACGAGACTGAGACGAGGACAGGGTTCTAAACGAGACGTAAGACGAGAATCCAAAGTAAAGCCGACAGTTCAGCTGCTCTTTTAATATTAAAATCCTGGAGTCACAGCATGGCCGACAATTGGCGGTGTGCACCTGAATCTTTAAAGGGGGCGCGCCAACTACCCATATGCCAGGTATTCAGAGCGTCTAAACCGCGAAAGCTGGCACAATCGGGTGCATATCATAATAGATGCGGTTCTCAATATATTCCAAGTGCGGTCTGACCAGTGCCTCATAAAGCCTTACATTACATCCTTACTTTTGTATGCTAGCCCTTTCTAACATTGCATTTGCTTTCCTTGCTACAGACTCAACTTACAAGGTAACCTTCAGGGAATCCTGCACAAGGACTCCCAATCAACGCACACAAAATGCTGGAGGGACTCAACAGGTCAGGCAGCATCTATGAAAAAGAGTAAACAGTCGGCGTTTCAGGCCGAGACCCTTCTTCAGGACTGGAGATAAAAAAGCTGAGAGGTCAGGTGAAGAAGATCAGGGGAGGGGAGGAAGAAATACAAGGTGGTAGGTGATAGGCGAAACCGGGAGAGAGGGAGGGTGAAGTAAAGGGCTGGGAAGTTGATTGGTTAAAAAGATAAAGGGCTGAAGAAGGGGGAATCGGATAGGACAGAAGGCCAGGGAAGAAAGGGAAAGGGGGAGGAGCACCAGAGGGAGGCGATGGGCAGATAAGGAGATAAGGTGAGAGAGGGAAAGGGAATGGGAAATGGTGAAGGAGGTGAGAGGCATTCCTGGAAGTTCGCGAAATTGATGTTCATTCTATCAGGTCAGAGGCTGCCCAGACAGAATATAAGATGTTGCTCCTCCAACCTGAGTGTGGCCCATCGCGGCAGAAGAGGAGGCCATGGTCTGACGAGGGCACCAAGTCACTTTCCACCCTCAATTTCTGAATTTGCTCCCCTATTTAGAAAATAATTTACACCCCTATTCCTTCTACTAAAGTGCATGCCTATACACTTGCCTACATTGTATTCCATCTGTTGCATGACTGTATTGTTAGATCCAGTTCAAATTGAGCCAACAGTGATGACACAACAGTGGTTGGCCTCATCAACAATGATGAGACAGCATACAGAAAGGAGGCAGGTTGTCTGGTACACTGTTGTGAGCAAAACAACTTGTGTCTCAACATGGGCAAGACTAAAGAGATGATGTGGACTTTAGGAAAGTTCAGGCTGACCACTCCTCTCTGCACATACACGGTTCCCCCTTGGGAGAATTGGGAGCACCAAGTTTCTGAGGATGCACATAATGAACAGTTTCGCCTGGTCCCTCAACACCACCTCTTTGGTCAAGAAAGCACAGCAGTGTCTCCACTTCTGAGATAAGTGAGGGCCCCCCCTCCCCCACACATTTTTACCAAGTTTTACAGGAGTACATCAAAACTGCCCTGACCAGCTCCATCTCCGTCTGACATGGGAGCTGCAAATCATCTGACCACAAGTCCCGACAAATAATTGTGAGGACTGCTGAGTGGATCACTGGGGCCTCCCTTCCACCCATCAGAGATATTTATCAGGAGTGCTGCCTACTTAGCATTGTCAATGACTCCCATCCATCCAACAATCTCTTTGAATCCCCTACCATCAGGAAGGAGATACTGTAGCATTAGGACAAGAACTGTTAGCATGAGAAACAGCTTCTTCCCCCAAGCCATAAGACCACTGAACTTCCTTCAACCACCCAGGTCTCATTATGTGTGAAATGCCAATAACGTTATACAGTTAACTTTTTAAACTTGTGTCGTAAATGCACCTATTACTTGTTAATTAACTGGTGATAATATTACTTCATGTGTTATGTGTGTGAGTTGTATGTACTGTTTTGTGTACCTGGTTATTACATGTGTATGGTTGAAAGTCAATAAACTGAACTTGATCCACCATTTCTTTGCCCAATCTCTTCATCTGTCCATGTCCTTCTGCAGGCTCCCTGTTTCCACGACACTGCCTGCCACTCCATCTATCTTTGTATCTTCTGGAAACTTGGCCACAAAGCCATCGGTTCTGTACACTCAGAACCTGGTACCCCACACACAATGACTCACCCCAAGCTTCCTCTCCCCTGTACACCCAGAATAACCTGTAACTCCACACACAATGACCCCCCCCTGTGATCTCGCCAACCTTCCTCGCCCCAGTGCAGCCAATCACTCACCCTGTTTACAGTAACTGTCCCATCCAAATGTTGGGAGCGTTTTTGAGCCTACCACCTCAGGATTTTAGAGGGAACATGTGCCTGCAAAGGGAAACCATCAGCATCACAGAGGAATTCTCAAATCGCACACCATCATTGCCAGAGGTCAGGATCGAATGTGCGTGCGTGGTGCTGCACTGACCACATCCTGCCTAGTGAGGGTGTAGTGGAACAGCATCAGATCCAGTTCACTGCTTACCTGCTTCTATCTTCCCATCTGTCTCTTCATCTTTCTCTTCCACTTACACTTTCTCTTTCTCCATCCCTCTCTCCTCTCTCCCACCTTCTTCCCCTCTCTACTGTCTTCTATCTTGCCATTCCTTCCTCCTCTCTATTCTCTTTTTCCCTCTCTCCTGCTCTTACCCCCTCTCTCACCTCTCTCCCTCCTTCTCTCTGTATTCACTCTCTGCTGCTCTCCTCCTCTCTCCCGTCCTCCCCTTATCTCCCCCATTCTGTTCCCTCTATTCCTGCTCCTCTTCTCTCTCCTGATCTCTCCCCTCTTTTCTGTCCGCTCCTTCCTCTATTCCCTCTCCCCATTCTCTGTATTCCCTCTACCCCACTCTCCTCTTCCATCTCTGTTTTCTCTCCCCCTCCCTCTTCTGCATTCCCTCCACCCATCTCTCCTCCATCTCTCCTCATTCTGATTCTCTCCCATTCTCTGTTACATTTTGCTCCTCTCTCCCACCTACTGTTCCTCCACATTCTCTATCTCTACTTCCTGCCCTTCGCTGTGCCTCCTTCCTCTCTCTCTGGCCTTCCCCCTGTCTCCTCCTCCTCCCCTTTCCATCTCACGTTGTCTGCACTATCTCTCTCATTACTTTTGCTCAGACCCTCATTTTCCACCCATCCCTCTCTCTTTCTCTTTCTTCCCTCTTCTCTCCTTCTCTCTTGTCTTTCATTGCATTACACCATACATTGGTTCCTTTCCTCTGCACACTACTACTACCCATCTGTCTTTCTCTCTCACCTCCCTCATTCTCAGTTCCCCACTCCCTCTCTCCTCAATATTCCCTATTCTCTCTTCTTCCCACCCTGTGTTTCTTCTCCCTCCCTCACATTACTCTCTCCCTCCTCCTTTTCTCCATTCCCCTCCTACACTTTCTCCACGTTTCCTTCCTTTCTTCGTTCTCTCTTTATTTAGCACCAGCTATCTCCCTCCTGTATTTTCTCTCCCACTCTCCCACTAAACCTTAGCACCTCACTTTTCCCTCTCCCTTTCTCCTTCTCTTCATTCCCTGTTTTCTCTGTCTCTTCCTCTCCCTCGCTTCCCACTCTCTTTACTTTTCCCTCCAGCCTATCACACCTCGTTTTTGTTTTCTCCCTGCTCTCATCTCTCCCTTCCGTTGTTCTCCTCCTCTTTTCCTCCCTTTTCTTTCCTCATAATCACTTACTCAGTCTTCCTCTTCTTCCGCTCTTCCTCTTCATTCCTGACTCCCTTTCTCTCTCCAGTACCACTACCCTTGTCCCTATGCTAGCCGACAGACTCGGCAACCTGCAGACTCCGCACAGACAGTGCCAGAGCTCAGGATCTAATTTGTGTGTACAGTGCTGCACTGACCACATCCTGCCTAATGGCGGAGCAGCGGGATAGCATCGGACCCAGGGCACTACTTCTCCCAGCTTCTATCTTTCCTTCTGTCCCTCCATTACCACAATAACACCCCCCTCACCCCAACTCTGTCCTTCTCTCTCCATCACTCTCTCCTCTATCCCACCTTTCTCTCTCCCTTCTCTAATGCTCTCTTTTCTCTCTCAATCTCTCCTCTCTCCCCTCTCCTTCTGTGTTCTCTCTCATCCTTATCTGCAGCTGCAGAATTATCTGCAGCTTAATGTGAAAAAGATTAAGGAGCTGGTGGTAGATCTGAGGAGAGCTAAGGTACTGGTGACCCCTGTTTCCATCCAGGGGGTCAGTGTGGACAATGTGGAGCATTACAAATACCTGGGGATACCAATTGACAATAAACTGGACTGGTCAAAGAACACTGAGGCTGTCTACAAGAAGGGTCAGAGCCGTCTCTATTTCCTGAGGAGACTGAGGTTCTTTAACATCTGTCGGACGATGCTGAGGATGTTCTACGAGTCTGTGGTGGCCAGAGCTACCATGTTTGCTGTTGTGTGCTGGGGCAGCAGTCTGAGGGTAGCAGACACCAACAGAATCAACAAACTAATTCATAAGGCCAGCGATGTTGTGGGGATGGAACTGGACTCTCTGACGGTGGTGTCTGAAAAGAGGATGCTGTTGAAGTTGCATGCCATCTTGGTCAATGTTTTCCATCCACTATATAATGTACTGGTTGGGCACAGGAGTACATTCAGCCAGAGACTCATTCCACTGAGATGCAACACAGAGCGTCATAGGAAGTCATTCCTGCCTGTGGCCATCAAAATTTACAACTCCTCCCTTGGAGGGTCAGACATCCTGGGCCAATAGGCTGGTCCTGGACTTATTTCATAATTTACTGGCATAATTTACATATCACTATTTAACTATTTATGGTTCCATTACTATTTATTATTTATGGAGCAACTGTAACGAAAACCAATTTCCCCCAGGATTAATAAAGTATGACTATGACTATCCTCTCTTCTTCTATCTCTCCCCTTTCTTCATTCTGTCTCTCTCCCCATTCTATCTGACCTCTTTTTTCTTCCTCCCTTCAGTCACCCACTCTCCCTAACTCATCATTCTCTCTCTCTCACTTTTCTGATCCTCCTTTCCCTCTGTAACCTTCCCATCCTCAATCTGTGCTCTCTATCCTATCTCTTCTTCTGACTTCCCCAACTCCCAACCTCTCTCTCTCTCCTCCTTCTCTTTCCACCCCTCAATCTCTTCATCTCACTTCCTCGACTTCCTCTTTCTTTCTCTTGCTCCCTCTCTTTTCTTTAACCTTAATCAGCCCATCATTTCCCACCCTCCCTCACTACTCTTCCTCTCTCCTTTCCTCCCCAGTTCTCTCTTGCCCCATCACATCTCCTTTTGCCTCAGTGTGACTCCTTTCCTCTGTTTATCCCCCCACCCAACTCTCTCTGTCTCTCTCCCCGTCTCTTACATTTTCAGTTCCCCACTCTTTATTTTTCCTATTCTCTCTCCTCTATATTCTCTACTCTCCCTTCTTCTCACCTTCTCTTTCTCTTTCCCTACCCTGCCAACCCCTGTCTGACCCCCTTCTCAATCCCTCTTCCACAGTCTCGCTCCTCATTCCCTTCCTGTGTTTTCTCTCTATTTGTCATCTCTATCGCACTCCCATTCTCTTTCTCTTTCTTTCTCCCTCAATCTCCTTCTTCATCCTTACTCAGCTCCTCCTTTCCCCTCACTCCATTTAATTCTCTTCATCTCCCATTTTCTCTGTCTTTCTCTGTCCTGCGCCTTTTCTCTTTCACTCCTTCCACCCCATTTCACTCTTCTTTATTTTCTCACCTCCCTCCTTCTCCCTCATCCTCTTTCACTCTTTCTCCCTCTCTCCTCACATTCATTTACGTTCTCTGCCTTTTCTCCCCCTCCCTATCTCCTATTTCAAAGGTTTCAAAGGTACATTTAATGTCAGAGAAATGTATACTTTCCCTCCCGTGCATAAATGGCAGTGAGCAACAATCCCCCCTCCCCCCACCAGCAAAAAAAAGCATCAGCACCCACCACAAAGCACTCAAGCGTGAGCAAAGCAACAGCAAAAACACAGACTTGCAGTACTCCAAAGATGACTAGTTCACCTGATATTTGACATTCCACAGGCTCTCTCTCTCTCCCTAATAAGGGAGAAAGAGATATCTCCGTTTCACAGTGAGAGGGGACACATAACAAACAACTCACTGGTTTACAATGTTAGAAATTCATTGTGTCGCTTTTTCTAAGCTCTGTGCCCAAAGATCTTGGGTCTCTGGGCACACAGCCTTAGATCTTCCATCTCCCATGACACACGGACCTCCTGCACGGAGATCCCCCCGTCTCCAAAGCCACAAAATCTCAGTCCTCTGAAAGCAAATTAAGGTCTCAGGATGAGCTCTTGATGTGCTGAATAACAGCCATTCGTGAAACCCCGAGAGTGGGTCCCATGCCCGCAAAAAACCATATTCAGCATGTAAATCTGAGTAAGGGTCTTCAAAAGAACCCTGAAAGGGAAAAATAGAGATATTAAAGATGGAAATAGAGCTGTTTCCGATGATGCAAGCAAAGGAGTTGCCGTTAGGCGCCATTAATCCTCCTATGCTCCTGACTCTCCTTGTTCACCACACATCCCCTCCCCACCTCTTCCCTTTACTCTCTAGATCAGGAAACCTGCAGTCAGGATCAAACCTGTGGGAACAGCGCTGTACTGACCACGTCCTGCCTCACAGGGGTACAGTGAGACAGCATCAAATCCAGGCACAGCTTCCTCAAGATTCATACCTCTGGGCATCTGCTTCCTCACCTCCCCATCTGTTGCCTTCTCCCCACCTTCTGCCACCCCCCCATCTCCCCCATCTCCCACCTCCCAATCTCTTTCTCCCATACTTGCTCTCTCCGCACCCTTTTCCTCATGCTCTCTCTACCCTCTCTTTCACCTTTCCCCCACTCTCTCTCTTCATCCTCTCCTTGCTCCTCAGTCTTTCCTTTTCTTCCTCTCTCAGATCTCTCTCTCCTCCTTCCACCCCTTCTCTGTCTCATCTCAATCCCACTCTCTGCACCTTATCTTTCTCCTTCTCTCTCTCACTCTCGCCTGACCTGCCCATCATTTTGCATCTCTCCCTCTCCAATTCATCACTCATTCCCCACTTTTTACTCTCTTTCCCTTACATTCTCACTCTCAGCCACTCTCTTTCACTCTTCCACTCTCCCTTTCTCTTTTCCATCTCATTTCCACCATCTCTTATCTTTCTCCTTCTCATTTTCACCTAATCTGCCCCTTATTCTGCATCCCCTCTCTCACTCTTTCACTACATTCCCTGCTTATCTCTCTCTCTTTCCATCACCTCTCATCTCATTTCATTCTTCTCCCCATTCTCTGCCAACTCACCTCTTGCTTCCCTTGTTTTTGCCCATCCTCTCTACCCAATGGTCAATGGTTCTTTGACTTCACTTTGGAAACAAGGGTGTTGTCAGGGCATCCACATGCCTGGCCAGTTCCACACCATCTAAGTTGAACCATTCTTTGGAGGGCGACAGGTTTGATTCTATGTGAGCTGGGCATGGAGGCCATTATCTGGGCCTGTGCCAATGATGTACTCTTCATGCTGACGAAACCTGTTGACATGCCAATTTTAACTCTTGATTTAACTTGCGCCCTATATCCAGGCTACTGTTTGGGGGCCTGTAGATAACTCCCATTAGAGTCTTTTTGCCCTTACAGTTTCTCAGTTCTATCCATACTGACTCTACATTTCCTGATTCTGTGCCCCCTCGCAAGTGACTGAATTTCATTCCTCACCAACAGAGCCCCCCCACCCCCTCTGCCAACCTGTCTGTCCTTTTGATAGGATGTATAGCCCTGAATATTTATTTCCCAGCCCTGGTCCTCCTGCAGCCATGTCTCTGTTATTCCCACAACATCATACTTGCCAATTTCCAACTGAGCCTCAAGCTCATCCACTTTATTTCTTATACTCCGTGCATTCATATATAATACTTTTAATCCTTTTAAAGTAATACTTTTACTCCCCTCTCCTTTCATATCGATTCCTATTGCACTTGCCCATACTCTCCGATCCCTTCCTGATCTTTCTGCCCTTTTAATTCTGTTGCCTTTCTTAACTTTTCTTATTCCAGACATCCCACCTCTCCCGGAAGTTCCGGGATTCTCTTGCATATTAATAGTGGCTCCCTGATGCCCGCAAATTATATACAATATCCCGGAAATCAATTTCTTTCAGAGCGAATGAGAGAGGGGGAGAGAGAGAGAGAAAGAGAGGGAGTGAAGAGAGCGCGAGCGCACGCGAAAGAGAGAGCACGAGAGCGACCACGAGAGAGAGAAAGAGCGAGCGCGAGAGAGAGAGAACGAGAGAGTGAGCACGAGAGAGAGAGTGAGAGAGCATGCGAGAGATAGTGAGAGAGAGAACACGGGAGAGAGAGCGAGAGAGTGCAAGAGAGAGCAAGAGAGAGGGAGAGAGAGGGAGCGACCACAAGAGAGAGCGAACGTGAGAGAGAAAGAGAGCGCGAGAGAGAGAGCGAGAGTGCGCCATGGCAGAGTGTTCCAAAAAAAGAAAATATAAAATGTATGTCACCCCAGACTACACTAAAGTGTACCCCTGCCTAATAGGGGTTAAAAATAATGACAGTGTTGCTCACTGCACTGTTTGCAACAGTGACTTTTCTATTGCCCATGGTGGGTTAAAATGTAAAAGACGTGTTGAAGTGAGTTTAACAGGTGTCATTCATTCATTAGCATAGCTAACGTTATTTCAACTAGCTGGCTAGCTGCTCAGGAGCTACTCTGTTGCAGACATCCCACCTCTCCCAGAAGTTCCGGGAGTCTCCCGCAAAATTGATGGTGCTACCTCCCTGAAATGAGTTTTTGCAGGGTGCGATATCCGTTATTCTCTCATTCCCTTTAACTCCATTCTTATATTTCCCGTTCATCCCCTCCCCCTCACTACTTAGTTTAAACACACCCGTGTAGCAGTGGCAAACCTGCCTGCCAGAACACTGGTCCCCCGTTTGTTAAGGTGCAACCCGTCCCTTCTGTACAATTCATCCTTACCCCAAAACAGATCCCACTGGTCCAAGAATCTAAATCCCTGCTCCCCGCACCAACTCCTCAGCCACACATTCAGATCCCCTATCTCTCTGTTCATGTCCTCTCCAGCACAAGGAACTAGAAGCAAACGTGAGATAACCACCCTGGAGGTCCTGCTTTTTAGCCTCCTTCCGAGTTCTCTGAAGTCATGCTGCAAAATGTCTCTCATCTTCTTCCCGACGTCATTTGTGCCGACATGCACCACCTCCTCTGGCTGATCACCTTCTCCCCTGAGGACGCCCTGCAATCGTTCCGTGATATCCTGGATCCTGGCACCAGGGAGGCAACACACCATCCTTAAATCCCGCCTGTTGCCGCAGAAACCCCTACCTGTACCTCTCACTGTGCGATGGGGGGAGACAGAGAGAGGGGACAGGAAAGGAGAGAGAATGTGAGGGGAAAGTGAACGAGGGAGAGGGGCAGCAAGGAAGAGGAGGGAAGCAGAGAGTGGGAGAACGAGGGAGCAGGGGAAGGAAAAGGGATGGAAAGTGAAGGGGCAGAGGGTAAGGGGAGTGGAAAAGGGAGGTGAGATGGAGGGGAGAAAGGGAGAGAGAGGAGGAAGATAGGGGAATGGAGTAAAGGAGGATGTTGTTCGTCCATCATTGACGTCAATGAGCACCTCGACACCATTATGGTGGTGTCGAGACCAGTGCTTGATCTGGATTTAAGTGGGGGAGAGTTACGCAGCGTCAGCCTCACTGTCTCTTCCCATTCCCATCTGGATCCAGTGGGAAGACAGAGTCGAGACAGCTGGAGATGGGACTAGGCACAGTGGATGACCTGTGTCTTGTCCTGCTCTACACGTTCCACGACACTTGCAGGGACCGCCTTCTTGACCGTTGGACCTTCCATTGGTCTCATCGGCTCAGGAGGATAGAGAGTGGGAGGAGGGGATAGGCGAGTCGGAGAGTTAGGTTGGAGGGAATGAGAGGGGAAATAGGAGAAAAGGGGAGAGAGAGGATGGGAGAGATGGGATGAGGGAGGAAAGGGGATAGAGAAGAGGGAGGATAATAGGAGAGGAGAGGAGGGCAATAGGAGAGAGGGAGAGGGAGGGAGGAGGACAGAAGGGGAAGGGAGATAGGAGAGAGGGAAAGACGGACAGAGGATAGAGTGGGGGAGAGTGGGGAGAGAGGATTTGTAATGGTATAAACACTACACATCCATACTTAAGTCATTCTACAGATGCACAGTAGAGAGCTGTATCACTGCTGGGTACAGAAACTGCTGTGTAACAGGCAGAAAGGCTCTAGAACAGGTAGTCAAAACAGCCCACCGCATCACAGCATCAACCTTCCTGCCATCAAGAAAAGGACCAGTCACACATGAAGGATCCCACGCACCCTGCTCAGGGACTGCTTCTCCAACTCCCATCAGAGAGGAGGCTACGTAGCATCCACACCAGGGCCACCTGGCTCAAAAAGAATCTGGCCCCAAGCAATAAAACTTATCAGAATCAGAATCAGGCTTATTATCACTAGCATGTGTCGTGAAATTTGTTAATATAGCAGCAGCAGTACAATGCAATACGTGATAAACATAGAAAGAAAAAAATAAGTAAATCAATTACAGTAAATGTATATTAATTTGACAAGGTACCCCATGCGAGGCTTATTGAGAAAGTGAGGAGGCGTGGGATCCAAGGGGTCATTGCTTTGTGGATCCAGAACTGGCTTGCCCACAGAAGGCAAAGAGTGATTGTAGACAGGTCCTATTCTGTCTGGAGGCCGGTGACTAGTGGTGTGCCTCAGGGGTCTGTTCTGGGACCCCTTCTTTTCGTGAGTTTTATAAATGACCTGGATGAGGAAGTGGAGGAATGGGTTAGTAAATTTCCTGATGACACAAAGGTTGGGGGTGTTGTGGATAGTGTGGAGGGCTGTCAGAGGTTACAACGGGATATTGAAAGGATGCAAAACTGGGCTGAGAAGTGGCAGATGGAGTTCAACCCAGATAAGTGTGAGGTGGTTCATTTTGGTAGGTCAAATATGATGGCAGAATAAAGGATTAATGGTAAGACTCTTGGTTGTGTGGAGGATCAGAGGGATCTTGGGGTCCGAGCCTATAGGACACTCAAAGCTGCTACGCAGGTTGACTCTGTGGTTAAGAAGGCATATGGTGCATTGACCTTCATCAACCCGTGGGATTGAGTCTAGGAGCCAAGGGCTAATGTTGCAGCTAGATAGGACCCTGGTCAGACCCAACTTGGAGTGCTATGCTCTGTTCTGGTCACCTCACTTCAGGTAGAATGTGGAAACCATAGAAAGGATGCAGAGCAGATTTACAAGGACGTTGCCTGGATTGGGGAGCATGCCTTATGAGAATAGTTTGAGAAAACTCGGCCTTTTCTCCTTGGGGTTGAGAGGTGACCTGATAGAGGTGTATAAGATGATGAGGGGCATAGATCGCGTGGATAGTCAGAGGCTTTTCCCCAGGGCTGAAATGGCTAACACAAAAAGGCGCAGTTTTAAGGTGCTTGGAAGTAGGTACAGAGTAAGTTATTTCTTCAGCAGTTTGATCAGGGCATGACTGTGTAAGTGTGTAGATGTCAGCCAGTGAAAACAGTGAGAAGAGTTTGAAAGGAGACAGCTTTATAGAACGGGCTTCCGAGGAGCGCGCGAGGGAGTAGAGGGAGACAGAGTAGGAAAGCTTTGGCTCAACAGGGCTTCGGCAATAACAGGTTGAGGTGAGGTAGGTTGCTAGTGTAGAATACAGACAGGAAGAATGTGTGTGAGGCAGCTGTTCTGTGCCCGGTATCAGATGTGGGAAGTCGGGGAGATTCCCGGCCTCCTGGTCGGCCACATCCGCGCCAGGTGTGTCGAGCTGCAGCTCCTTAGGGACTGTGTCAGGGAACTGGAGATGCAGCTTTGTGACCTTCGTCTGGTCAGGGAGAGTGAGGAGGTGATTGATAGGAGCTAAAGGCAAGTAGTCACACCGGGGCCTCGGGAGACAGATAAGTGGGTAACGGTCAGGAGAGGGAAGGGCAAGAGTCGGATGCTAGAGAGTACCCCTGTGGCTGTCCCCTTTGACAATAAGTGCTTTGAGTACTTTTGGGGGGACGGCCTACCTGGTGGAAGCAACAGTGTCTGCGCCTCTGGCACAGAGTCTAGCTCTGTGGCTCAGAAGGATAGGGAAATGAGGAGGACAGCAGCAGTGATAGGGGACTCTATCGTTAGGGGGTCAGGTAGGTGATTCTGGGGACGCAGGAAAGAAGCCCGGATGGTAGTTTGCCTCCCAGGTGCCAGGGTCCGGGATGTTTCTGATCGCGTCCACGATATCCTGAAGTGGGAAGGAGAACAGCCAGAGGTACATATTGGTACCAACAACATAGGCAGGAAAAGGGAAGAGGTCCTGAAAGCAGACTACAGGGAGTTAGGAAGGAATTTGAGAAGCAGGACCACAAAGGTAGTCATCTCAGGATTACTGCCTGTGCCACGTGACAGTGAGTATCGGAATAGAGTGAGATGGAGGATAAATGCATGGCTGAGCGATTGGAGCAGGGAGCAGGGATTCAGATTTCTGGATCATTGGGACCTCTTTTGGGGCAGGTGCCACCTGTACAAAAAGGACGGGTTGCACTTGAATCCCAGGGGGACCAGTATCCTGGTGGGGAGGTTTGCTAAGGCTATTGAGAAGAGTTTAAACTAGAATTGTTCGGGGGTGGGAACCAAACTGAAGAGACAGAGAAAGAGGCGGTTGATTCACATATAGAGAAAGCTTGGAGACAGTGCGAGGGGGAGGATAGGCAGGTCAGACCGATGGTTTGAGATGTGTCTATTTTAATGCAAGGAGTATCATGAACAAAGTGGATGAGCTTAGAACGTGGATCAGTACTTGGAGCTTTGATGTTGTGGCCATTACAGAGACTTGGATGGCTCAGGGGCAGGAATGATTACTTCGAGTGCCAGGCTTTAGATGTTTCAGGAAGGACAGGGAGGGAGGCAAAGGATGTGGAGGTGTGGCACTGTTGATAAGAGATAGTGTCATGGCTGCAGAAAAGGAGGAAGACATGGAGGGATTGTCTACAGAGTCTCTGTGGGTGGAAGTTAAGAACAGGAAGAGCCAATAACTCTGCTGGATGTTTTTTATAGACCACCCAATAGTAATAGGGACATCGAGGAGCAGATAAGGAGACATATTCTGGAAAGGAGTAACAATAACAGGGTTGTTGTGGTGGGAGATTTTAATTTCCCAAATATTGATTGGCCTCTCCCTGCAGTGAGGGGTTTAGATGGGGTGGAGCTTGACTCTGTGGTTAAGAAAGCATACGGTGCATTGGCCTTCATCAATCGTGGAATTGAGCTTAGGAGCCGTGAGGTAATGTTGCAGCTGTATAGGACCCTGGGCAGACCCCACTTGGAGTACTGTGCTCAATTCTGGTCACCTCACTATAGGAAGGATGTGGAAACTATAGAGAGGGTACAGAGGAGATTTACAAGGATGTTGCCTGGATTGGAGAGCATGCTTTATGAGAATAGGTTGACTGAACTCGACCTTTTTCCCTTGGAGCGACGGAGGATGAGAGGTGACCTGATAGAGGTGTATAAGATGATGAGAGGCATTGATCATGTGGATAGTCAGAGGCTTTTTACTGGGGCTGAAATGGCTAGCACGTGAGGGCACAGTTTTAAGGTGCTTGGAAGCAGGTACAGAGGGGATGCTAGGGGTAAGATTTTTACGCAGACAGCGGTGAGTGCATGGAAAGGAACGCCGGCGTTGGTGGTGGAGACGGATATGATAGGGTCTTTTAATAGGCTCCTGGACAGTTATATGGAGCTCAGAAAAATAGAGGGCTGTGGGTAACCCTGGGCAATTTCTAAGGTAAGGGCATGTTCGGCATAGCTTTTTGGGCCGAAGGGCCTGTATTGTGCTGTAGGTTTTCCATTTTTTCAGATGTCAGGGGTAATTTTTTTATGCAGAGTGGTGAGTGCATGAAGGGCTTGTATTGTGCTGTAAACTTTCTACATTTCTATGTAAATAGTTAAATTAAAAATAGTGCAAAACAGAAATAATATTTTTAAAAGGTTGGTCGTGTTTATGGGTTAAATGTTCATTTCGGTATCGAATGGCAGAGGGGAAGAAGCTGTTCCTGACTCACTGAGTGTGTGCCTTCAGGCCTTTGCACTTCATTCACACGGTAACAATAGGAAGAGGACACATATGCATGATCAACACCTCCACCCAGTAACTCTGCCACTTCTTATTATTTCCTATCAATCACTTTATGTACAGCCTAGTGTCATCCTATGTGCTTGCACTTATTGTGTTTTTTATCTTTTGTTTTTATTTTTTTTCCTCCATCGGATCCAGAGTAACAATTATTTCGTTCTCCTTACACTTTTGTACTGGAAATGACATGAACAATCTTGAACGATTGAAGACCCACTCTTAGTTCTGTCCACCCTCTGCCCCATCTCTACACCTCTATTTCTCTCAGCTATTTCGATACCTTCCTGTCTCACACACATTGTACATCATTGCTGATTAATGGCGATCTCTGTTCTGTACAGGAATGATAAGATTGAAGGAAGTTCAATGAAAGTATTCATTCATGTGAAAGAAGTTTTACCGTGCTTGATAGATAACTCACATCAAAGGGAATGCTTCCCATTCTTCCTAGTCTAAATGGAAATACTTTATTCATAAACAAAAGAGCTGCTGCAGATTTTGTAAACCTTGACCTATACACATAAACTGCGAGAGGAACTCAGCGGGTTAGGCAGCATCTGTGGCTTGGAATAAACAGTTGATGTATTGGGCTGAGATGCTCCATCGGGACTGGAAAGGAGATGGGGTGTGTGGCCGGAACAGGACAGTGACGGGGGGAGGAGGCGAAGGAGCACAAGCTGGCAGCTGGTAGGTGAAACCAAGTGAGGGGAAAGTGGGTGCGCGATGAAGTGAGAAGCTGGGAGGTGGCGGGTTGAAGAGGTGAAGGGATGAAGAAGGAGGAATCTGATTGGAGGGGACAGTGGACAATGAAAGAAAGGGAAGGAGGAGGGGAACCGGAGGGAGGTAATGGGCAGGTGTGATGGGGTGAGAGGGAAATGGAAAAAGGGAGAAATGGAAGGGGAAGACATTTGTGAAATGGATGTTCATGCCTTCAAGTTGGAGGCTCCCCAGATGGGATATGAAGCATTGCTGCTCCAGCATGAATGTGGCCTCATGTGGCAGTAGAGGAGGACAGGGACTGATATGCCGGAATGCAAATTGGAAGTCGAATTAAAATGAGTGGCCACCAGAAAAATACCATCTTTTGCAGCATAAGTGCTCATCAAAGCAGTTCATCAGATCTCACCAGCGCAGAGGAGGCCACACTAAGAGCACTGATAGACTTCAGCTGAAGTGTCACCATGGCGGGAAGAATGTTTGGGGCCCTAAATGGTGGTGAGGAAAGAGGTGTAGGGGCAGGTACAGCATTTGTCACACTTGCAAGGACTTTAATCGTAAACGGCACATCACCTATTATCCTGACAAATTGGTCACAATAATAACACAGTCACACTGGCAGCTAGCTATGCTTCCTTAGGAGTTCAAGGAGATTTATAATGTCACCAAGAACTCTAACAAACTTCTACAGATGAAAGGTGGAAAGTATTATGACTGGTTGCATCACCATATATCACAAAGGCTCCAATGAACATGATCAAAAGAGACTGCAGATAGTTGAACGTTCAGCCAAGTCCATTGTGGGCATGACCCTCCCCGCCATCAAGTACCTTTAAAAGGTGGTGTCGCAAGAAGGTAGCATCATTCATTATGACCCTCACCATCCAGGACGTACCCGCTTTTCAATTTTATAATCAGGGAGGAGGTGCAGGAGCCCGAAGACCCACATTCATTGCTTCAGTAACAGCTCCTTCCCCTCCACCATCAGATTGATGAATGGTCCTTGAATCCACCAACATTTTATTGTAACTTACATAGAAAAACATAGAAACATAGAAAACATACAGCACAATACAGGCCCTTTGGCCCACAATGCTGTGCCAAACATGTCCCTACCTTAGAACTACCTAGGCTTTACCCATAGCCCTCTATGTAGCTCCATGTAGCCATCCAGGAGTCTCTTAAAAGACCCTCTCATTTCCGCCTCCATCGCCGCCGCCGGCAGCCCATTCCACACACTCACCACTCTCTGCGGAAAAAACTGACCCCTGACATCTCCTCTGTACCTACTTCCAAGCACCTTAAAACTATGCCCTCTCGTGCTAGCCATTTCAGCCCTGGGGAAAAGCCTCTGACTATCCACACGATCAATGACTTGTACACCTCTATCATGTCACCTCTCATCCTCCGTCGTTCCAAGGAGAAAAGGCCGAGTTCACTCAACCTATTCTCATAAGGCATGCTCCCCAATCCAGGCAACAACCTTGTAAATCTCCCCTGTACCTTTTCTATGGTTTCCACGTCCTTGCTATAGTGAGGCGACCAGAATTGAGCACAGTATTTCAAAGGGGGTCTGACCAGGGTCCTATATAGCTGCAACATTACCTCTCGGCTCTTAAACTCAATCCCACAATTGATGAAGGCCAATGCACCGTGTGTCTTCTTAACCACAGAGTCAACCTGCGCAGCAGCTTTGAGTGTCCTGTGGACTCAGACTCCAAGATCCCTCTGATCCTCCATACTGCCAAGAGTCTTACCATTAATGCCATCATATTTGACCCATCAAAATAAACCACCTCACATTTATCTGGGTTAAACACCATCTGCCACTTCTTAGCCCAGTTTTGCATCCTATCAATGTCCTGTTGTAACCTCTGACAGCCCTCCACAATATCCGCAACACCCCCAACCTTTGTGTCATCAGCAGATTTACTAACCACTTCCTCATCCAGGTCATTTATAAAAATCACAAAGAGTAGGGGTCCCAGAACAGATCCCTGAGGCACATCACTGGTCACCAGCCTCCATGAAGAATATGACCCGTCTACAACCACTCTTTGCCTTCTGAGGGCAAACCAGTTCTGGATCCACAAAGCAATGTCCCCTTGGATCCCATGCCTCCTCACTTTCTCAATATGCCTTGCATGGGGTACCTTATCAAATGCCTTGCTAAAATCCATTTATACTACATCTACGGCTCCACCTCCATCATTGTGTTTAGTCACATCCTCAAAAAATCCAGTCAGGCTCGTAAGGCACAACCTGCCTTTGACAAAGCCATGCTGATTATTCCTAATCATATTATGCCTCTCCAAACATTCATAGGTCCTGCCTTTCAAGATCTTCTGCATCAACTTACCAACCACTGAAGTAAGACTCACTGGCCTATAATTTCCTGGGCTACTCCTACTCCCTTTCTTGAAAAAAAGGGAACAACATCCACAACCCTCCAATCCTCTAGAACCTCTCCCGTCCTCATTGATGATGCAAAGATCATTGCCAGAGGCTCAGCAATCTCCTCCCTCACTTCCCACAGTAGCCTGGGGTACATCCCATCCAGTCCCAGTGACTTATCCAACTTGATGCTTTCCAAAAGCTCCAGCACATCCTCTTTCTCAATATCTACATTCTCAAGTTTTCCAGTCCACTGCAAGTCATCACTACAATCGCCAAGATCCTTTTCAGTAGTGAATACTGAAGCAAAGTATTCATTAAGTACCTCCGCCATCTCCTCCGGTTCCATACACACTTTTCCACTGTCACACTTGATTGGTCCTATTCTCTCAGGTCTTATCGTCTTGTTCTCCACATACTTGTAGAATGCCTTGGGATTTTCCTTAATCCTGTCCACCAAGGCCTTCTCATGGCCCCTTCTGGCTCTCCTAATTTCATTCTTAAACTCCTTCCTGCTAGCCTTATAATCTTCTAGATTCATATCATTACCTAGCTTTTTAATTACTTAAAGATAATTTCTTATGTCATGCACTATACTGCTGCCAAAAATACGTGACATTTTGTGACATATATCAGCGATAATAAATCTGATTTTGATACTGGCATAATGGACAGTGCAGAAAGTTACAACAGAGTGTAGACTGACTGAGAAAGAGGACAAAGGAATGGCAGATGGAATTTATTGATATTATAATAAGTTTATTCTTGTCATAAGCACCAAGATACAGTGAAAATTTTGTTTTGCATTCTTTTCATACAGATTGAATGATTACATGAGCACTTAACGTAAAACCAGGTAAAATAATAACAAGATAGAAGGCAAAACAATAAGGTGAATAATCATAGTCATAGTCATACTTTATTGATCCCAGGGGGAAATTGGTTTTCATTACAGTTGCACCATAAATAATAAATAGTAATAGAACCATAAATAGTTCAATAGTAATATGTAAATTATGCCAGTAAATTATGAAATAAATCCAGGACCAGCCTATCGGCACAGGGTGTCTGACCCTCCAGGGGAGGAGTTGTAAAGTTTGATGGCCACAGGCAGGAATGACTTCCTATGACGCTCTGTGCTGCATCTTGGTGGAATGAGTCTCCGGCTGAATGTACTCCTGTGCCCAACCGGTACATTATGTAGTGGATGGGAGACATTGACCAAGATGGCATGCAACTTAGACAGCATCCTCTTTTCAGACACCACCGTCAGACAGTCCAGTTCCATCCCCACAACATCACTGGCTTTACGAATGAGTTTGTTGATTCTGTTGGTGTCTGCTACCCTCAGACTGCTGCCCCAGCACACAACAGCAAACATGATAGCACTGGCCACCACAGACTTGTAGAACATCCTCAGCATCGTCCGGCAGATGTTAAAGGACCTCAGTCTCCTCAGGAAATAGAGACGGCTCTGACCCTTCTTGTAGACAGCTTCAGTGTTCTTTGACCAGTCCAGTTTATTGTCAATTCGTATCCCCAGGTATTTGTAATCCTCCACCATATCCACACTGACCCCCTGGATGGAAACAGGGGTCACCGGTACCTTAGCTCTCCTCAGGTCTACCAACAGTTCCTTAGTCTTTTTCACATTAAGCTGCAGATAATTCTGCTCACACCATGTGACAAAGTTTCCTACAGTAGCCCTCATCTCCCTTGCTGATGCATCCAACTATGGCAGAGTCATCCGAATACTTCTGAAGATGACAAGACTCTGTGCAGTAGTTGAAGTCCGAGGTGTAAATGGTGAAGAGAAAGGGAGACAAGACAGTCCCCTGTGGAGCCCCAGTGCTGCTGATCACTCTGTCGGACACACAGTGTTGCAAGCACACGTACTGTGGTCTGCCAGTCAGGTAATCAAGAATCCATGACACCAAGGAAGCATCCACCTGCATCGCTGTCAGCTTCTCCCCCAGCAGAGCAGGGCGGATGGTGTTGAACGCACTGGAGAAGTCAAAAAACATGACCCTCACAGTGCTCGCTGGCTTGTCCAGGTGGGCGTAGACACGGTTCAGCAGGACGACGATGGCATCCTCAACTCCTAGTCAGGACTGGTAGGCGAACTGGAGGGGATCTAAGTGTGGCCTGACCATAGGCCGGAGCAGCTC
This sequence comes from Mobula birostris, assembly GCF_030028105.1. Classification (NCBI taxonomy): domain Eukaryota; kingdom Metazoa; phylum Chordata; class Chondrichthyes; order Myliobatiformes; family Myliobatidae; genus Mobula; species Mobula birostris. The sequence goes on along the minus strand of NC_092380.1, from coordinate 28,594,287 downwards.
CAGAACAAGTCTCTCCAGGGTCTTCATGATGTGGGAGGTCAATGCCACCGGTCTGTAGTCATTGAGGCCACTGGGGTGCGGTGTCTTCAGCACAGGGACGAGGCAGGACGTTTTCCACAGTACAGGAAAACCTCAGGCTCAGGTTGAATACATGGTGAAGTACTCCACATAGCTGAGGGGCACAGGCTTTGAGCACCCTGGTACTGACACCATCCGGTCCTGCAGCCTTGCTTGGGTTGAAACGTTTCAGCTGTCTTCTCACCTGCTCAGCCGTGAAGCCCACCATGGTGGTTTTGTGTGGGGGAGGGGTATAGTCATGAGAGCAGGGTGGGAGACTGTGAAGAGGGGTAGGAGGTGAGAGTGGAACATGTGTTGATTGGGGGCCGACAACAGATGGCTCATGTGGGGGATGAGTAGGGGTCACAATGTCAAATCTGTTAAAGAACAGGTGAAGTTTGTTGGCCCTGTCCACACTGCCCTCAGCTCCTCTGTTGCTAGATCAGAGCAATGTAGACTGTGAGATCAAGATTCCAATTTATCTTACTGAGGAACAATTTTATAGTCTTTTAACAGTGGGATAGAAGCTCTCCTTGAGCCTGGTAGACTATTTTTTATCTTCTGCTTGATGAGAGGGGAAGAGAAACTGTCCGGGGTGGGAGAGGTCTTTAATTATGCAGGGTGTTTTCCCTGGGCAGCGTGAAGTATAGGCTCATTTCTGAGATGCACTAAAGTATGACGCAGCAATAAAAATTAGTGAGAGTCAAGGGGGAACATGCTGTTTTGCCTTTCGCCTCCTGAGGAAGCAGAGGTGTTGCTGACCAGGATAAGCTGGGCATGGTGTTCAGTCATGGGAACTTGAAGGTCTCAAGATGCACACCCCCAACAGCAGCGTTGTCGACGGGAGCATGTGCTTGAAGTCTATGGTCTCCAAGAAAATTTAACCCAAACAAGTACAATGTGATGCATTTTAGGAAATTAAAGCAGGGACAGCCAACACAGAGGAAGTTGGGATCCTGGGTGAGTGCTGTGGAATAGAGAGCCCAGGGGTACAGGTGCATGGCTCACCAAAAGTGGAAATACAGGTAGGATGGGTGGTGAAGAAGATATCTGGCATGCTGGCACTGAGACAAGATGTCACATCACAGTGGTGCAACACGTTCACGAGATTGCACTTGGAGCGCTGTCTGCAGTTCTGGCCGACCAGTGATTGGAAGTGTGGGACTAAGCTGGAGAGGGAGCAGGGGAGATTCACCAGGATATTCCCTAGTCTGGAGGGTTTGAGTTATAAGGAGAGACCGGACAGGTTGGGGCTGTTTTCCCTGCAGCAAAGGAGGTTGAGGGGTGACTTGAGGAAGGTTTATAAAACAATGAAGGAAGGGTTTCGCTAAGATGTGGGGGTGGCAGTCTTTCACCATCAGGGGAGGGTGGCACAGGTGTAAGGTAAGAGGGGAAGGACCCAGTACATCACAGCAACAGGCCCTTTGGCTCAGAATGATGTGGAAAACTAATTAAACTTGCAATTAAATGCCTAACAAACAGTCTGGCACGTGGAGAGATGTTGAGCTTTAAAAAAAAGCCATAAATGGAAGAATTCAGGGTTCATAAAGAGTGAGTACTGGGTGATAATAATCGTTAAAAAAAAGAGCAGAAGCAGCTGGCTCTATCGGAACGATTGACGACTTTGATTACATGGTGGATATTTGGATCGCTGAGCTATTGGAACAGTATTTTGAAGCGAATGAAATAGCCAAATGAGAAACAAGTGCCGATTTTGCTATGTGCATTGGGTTTAAAGGCATACAGTTTGCTACAAAGTTTGACTTCTCCAAATGACTGCTCAGAAACGAGCTTAGCAGCTATAGTAAAAGTGATGCAGGAACACTTAGGACCAAAGCCAATGTTGATTTGAGAATGTTTTAGGTTTCAGAAGTGGAATCAAAAGGAAGTGGAGTCCATTTCAGTGCCGAATTGAAGAGATTGTCTGAGCGTTGTCAGATTGGTAATGGTCTTAAGAGATTGTTTACTTTGTGGAATCTTAAAAGAAACCATTCAAAAATGACTCCCGATGGAAGCATAACTCACAGTTAACAGAGCAATTGAAATTTTCGTTTCAATTGAAACTGCAGAGAGGGACACACTGGAGTTGCAGTCAGAAATGAACGTGAGTGGGAATAAAATAGTAGCATCTAAGTAGAAACCAGCCTGTCCAAATTGTGTTACCGTTGTGACAGGGGCGTCACATACTCCAGACCAATGCAGATTTAAAGGTGAAACTTGCAGCAATGTGGGACGTATACAAAGAGCATGTTGGGCAGACAAAATTAAATGGTCTGCACAGAAAAGAGAAGATGTTTGAAAAATCAAGTTACAGTTTTGAAAGGAGCACTAATCTGCATGCTACTGATGAAAAAAATCTCATAATGATGAGCATGACACAGGATTGTGTAGCTTTGAGATTTACAGTGTGAAAATTTACAACAGACAAGCAATATGCCTTGCACCAGAGGTGAATGGCAAATTAATTAAAATGGAAATGGACACTGGTTCAGTTGCTTCAGTCATTCCACAAAATGAGTTTGAGTGACATTTTAAAGATACTGAACTGAAGCCTGCAGGTAGCCACCTAAAAACTTACACTGGAGAAAAGATAACTCCTGTGGGAATGACATTCATAAACGTGAAATACACAACCAACAAAGCACATTGATATTGTTTGTGGTAAAAGCAGGAGGACTAGAATTGTGAGAATGTGATTTGCTGAGACAATTACATGTCATAAGGAGGTGGGTAGGAACAGACCCAAGTGCAAGACACAGCCACTGAAGTACTAGAGACAGGACTAGGATACAGAGTGAGAGCAAGGACATAGACACGGAAACTGGGAACCCGGAACAGGACTGAACAAGGGAGTTAGGAGCCCAGGTTTGGACTCTGAGCCAGAGACTAGACGAGGACCCAGTACCTGGGTCTTTCCTCTGGCTCAGACCCCAGAACTAGGCAAGGACGAGGCTTGGCTGGCAGGCAGGACGAGACTGGAGTCTTAAGGCTTGAGGCTAAAGGCTAGAGACCTGAGGCGAGGCTTGGCAGGAGGCAGGAGGCTGGAGTCTTCAGGCTTGAGGCTAGAGGTTAGAGACTTGAGGCGAGGCTTGGAAGGAGGCAGGAGGCTGGAGTCTTCAGGCCTGAGGCTAGAGACCCGAGGCGAGGCTTGGCAGGATGCAGGAGGCTGGAGTCTTCAGGCTTGAGGCTAGAGACCCGAGGCGAGGCTTGGCAGGAGGCTGGAGGCTGGAGACTTGACTGGAGGCCGGAGGCTAGAGGCTCCTCCTGGGCAGGGCGCAGTACTCCTGGGCAGGGCGCGGATCACCATCCGACAGAGGCAAGGGACAGGAAGGGACAGAACCAACCACAGGTAACGGCAAGACAGCCTGGCTTACCCGACGGAGGCAAAGATTAGGAAGGGACAGAACCAACCGTAGGTAACGGCAATACAGCCTGGCTTACCTGATGGAGGCAAGGGACAGGAAGGGACAGAACCAACCGCAGGTAATGGCAAGACAGCCTGGCTTACCTGGGCGGAGGCAAAGGACAGGAAGGGAGCTAGGTACAGGGTAGCTCCATGACAAGACTGCAGGCGAGACAAGGCGAGAGTTACCAGCAAGACAAGGCAAGGCTTCTGGCAAAGCAAGGCAAGACGAGAACTGCAGGCGAGGCGAGAGTTACCAGCAAGACAAGGCAGGGCTTCAGGTGAGGAAGCAGAAGGCAGAGGAAGAGATACAAGGAGTCAGGACAAGAACAATCCAGCAGCCACGCCCTGGTCTCTGAAGGTATTTATGCAGCCAGCCCCAACGAGCATCAGCTGCCTCAATTAGAGCTCAACAAGAACAGAAACAGGGTAGACAGGAAAACCTGGAGCAAGGGTCGATGGTCCGGACCGTGAACCGGAATACGGACTTCACCGACCAAACCATGACATTACAATTTGGTTAGGGATCCATCCGCCAGTTGCATGCCGTATCTACTGCAATGAAGCCAACTGAAAGCAAATTAAGAAGTGTACTGGATGATGCCAAGCACCGTGAACTGTTGCCCAACAGGTGTTGGTGCCAGTCTCTGTGCCCCTGGTTGGAAAGAATATTAGACCAAAGAGGGAAGTGTGAAAGTGACGAAAGCACTGGTCCGAATATGACAGTACTTGTAGGCAACATATCTGAGAAAGCTTCTGATATGTTAGTCAGACATATGAAATGTGGCTTGGTTTTAACCTAGAAGAGAGTTCAAGGAGCTTCAGGAAAGATGCAAGCATTTGGCTTTTCTGAGTATAAAGAACCAGAATCTACTCTGCATGCAGTAACGATATTGCATGAAGTTCAAGTGGGAGACGAAAAGCTACTTGTGAAAGTAGATGCTAAAACCAAAACCCAGCTGGATGAATGGAAGACAAAAAGGAAAAGAGTCAATGGAGATAGGAAAACAGAGGATTTGTCAGATGATGCTGTGGATGAGGAAACCAAGAGGAAAGATCAGGTTGTTAAAGGAGCAATAGAAAGATTAATAAGAGAATACTTCAGTGAACTAAATAGACCTTTCCAAGATCAAGATGCACAAACCAGAAGGACAAGGAAGAAAAAATGTAGCTACTATACAGAACCATTTCCTACAGTCTCATAGTCAACACCTACAACCACCATGGAAGAGGCCCCAGAATCTGAGATAGTTTCATGGCCAGAAGTCTCACTTACCAAGCACTTAGACCTCCCTTGTCAGGAAAAACATAATCCCACAAGACCAAAATATACTTCACAGTGATTAAATCTTTAGGTCTGAATGGGACAATTTAAAATTTACTATGTTGTAGATGTCTGCAGGTAGTAGTTGTTTAGTATACTGTGAGTCGGAGCTTATAGCTAAGCAAGGAGGAGTGTTATGCATTTAATATTTAAGTAGTATCTGAATATTCTTGTATGTATATATATTGCTTGATTAAAGATTCTTGGTTGTTTAAATAATTCATTACCGGCTATATGTATAAATACGTTAACTGCATATGTCATCACACTACCAAATGATATGTGTGCACCTCACTAAAAATAAAAGACAAAGTCAGACCTGTATTTCAGACTCCATGTGTCTTCCTTTGAATTAATTTAATGTTTTGAAGTTACAAACCCCTTGCTCTGAGAAACAGGTATAATTCAGAATACTTAAAAGTTACTTGGACATTTACATGTATAGGAAAGGCTTGGAGGGATATGGGCCAAATGCAGATATCTGAGGACAGCAGGGATGAGTGAAGGGCCTGTTACTGAGCAGTGATACTCTATCCCTCTACACCGCAATGTACCAATTAGCAGTCGTTCATGGGCACCGCCTGCACTGTGGCTTTCCAAGTTGCAGAAAATTCTCCCTGACAAAAATCCACAGATCAATGGCCAAAAATCTAAGGCATGGAATAAATATCAAGAAAATGAGATGAAGAGTCCTTGAAAGTGATTTATAGGTTGAGGGAATGGTTCATTGATAAGGCAAATAGTGAATTTGTGTGAGCTATCCCCACTGGTTCAAGAGCCTGATGGTCAAGGGATAATAACTGTTCCTGAGCATGGTGGTGTGGGTCCTGAGGCTCCAGTGCCACCAGTGAGAAGATAGCATGGCCTGGGTGGTGGGGGTCCTTGATGATAGATGCTGCTTTCCTGCAACAGCGCTCCAAATAGTTGTGCTCGACTTTAGAAAGAACTACACCTGTGATGAACTGAGCCATATCCACTCATTTCTGCAGGATTTTCCATTCAAAGGCGTTGGTGTTTCCATATCAGGCTGTGATGCAGCCAGTCAATATACTCTCCACCACACATCTATAGAAGTTTGTCAAAGTTTTAGGTATCATGCCAAATTTATGCAAATCTCTAAGAAACTAGAGGTTGTCTTTTTTTTGTTATTACACTTACAGATCCTCTGAAATGATAACTGAGGAATTTAAAGTTGCTGACCCTCTCCACCTCTGATCACCCAATGAGGACTGGCTCATGGACCTCTGGCTTCCTCATCCTGAAGCCAATACTCAGCTCATTAATCGTTGCTGACATTGAGCGAGAGGTTGTTTTTGTGGCACCACTCAGCCAGATTTTCAATTTTTCTCCCATACACTGATTCATCACTACCTTTGATCTGGCCAACAACTGCCGTGCCATCAACAAACTTAAGAGACTGCATTGGAGCTGTGCTTAGCCTCCCCATCATAAGTATAAAGCTAGCGGAGCAAGGGCTGAGCGCACAGCCCTGTGGTGCACATGGGCTGATGGAGATTGTGGAGGAGATGCTGTTGCCAATCTGAGCTAACTAGGGTCGCAAGTGAGGAAATTGAAGATTCAATCACACAAGGAGATATTGAGGCAACGCACATAAAAAGTGGTGGTGAACACAGCAGGCCAGGCAGCATCTATAGGAAGAGGTACAGACGGCAGTCGACATTTCGGGCCGAGACTCTTTGTCAGGACTAACTGAAAGAAGAGATAGTAAGAGATTTGAAAGTGGGAGGGGAAGATCCGAAATGATAGGAGAAGACAGGAGGGGGAGGGATGGAGCTAAGAGCGGGAAAGTTGATTGGCAAAAGGGATACGAGGCTGGAGAAAGGAAAGGATCATGGGACGGGAGGCCTAGGGAGAAAGAAAGGGGGAGGGGGGGAATCCCCAGAGGATGGGCAAGGAGTTATAGTGAGAGGGACAGAGGGAGAAAAGAGAGAGGAAAAAAGGGGAAAAGAAAAAAAGTAATAATAAATAAATAACGGATGGGGTACGAAGGGGAGGTGGGGCATTAATGAAAGTTAGAGAAGTCATTGTTCATGCCATCAGGTTGGAGGCTACCCAGACGGAATATAAGGTGTTGTTCCTCCAGCCTGAGTGTGGCTTCATCTCGACAGTAGAGAAGGCCATGGATAGACATATCGGAATGGGAATGGGACATGGAATTAAAATATGTGGCCAAGATCTTCAGATATGTTAATTGGTTTTGAATGGATGATAGTACTGAATGCTGAGCTATCTTTGCTGTACAGATGTTCCAGGGATAAGTGAAGTGCCACTGAACTGACATCTGCTGTACACCTGTTGTGCCACTAGGAAGATTAGAGCAGGCAGGGGTTGGAATGCTTCCTCGCTAGCCTTGCGAAGCACTTTGTTACAGTGGATGTATGTAATTGCTGCAGGATAACTCATTAAGGCTGTTACCACATTCTTCTTCAGCACTCGTCTTTGTTAATCAAGAAATGGTAAACGGAATTCAATTCAGATAGTTACCAAGAATTGCAATTTTGGGAAGTCAAACCAGGGTGGGACTTTCAGAGGAAATTTAGGGCCCTGAGAGCTGTTGAGGAACAAAGGAACAGAAGAGTACGGTCACAAAAGAAATAGGAACAGGAATGGCCGTCTATCCTGTCGCGCTTGCTCTGCCATTCAGAAAGATTGTGGTTGCTCCGGTTGTGGACTCAGCTCACATATGCCTTTCCCTTCATAACTGAGGTGGTAAGCCAGTGGCACTGCAGCACCACAGGGGACTGTCCAGTCTCGGCTTCTGTCCACACTGTACACCTCAGACCTCCAGTGTAACTCTGAGTCTTGCCACTTGCAAAAGTTCTCTGATGATGCTTCGGTGGTTGGGTGTATCAGGGATGGGCGGACAAGTTTGTGGAATAGTGCGGGAGGAAGCACCTGCTCCGGAATGTGGCCAAACCCTGGGAGATGGTGACTGATTTTATGAAGAGGTGTCATGGTCCGGTCCGTGAAATCCGCATTCCGGTTCACGGTCTGGTCCATCGACCCTTGCTCCAGGTTTTCCTGTCTACCCTGTTTCTGTTCCTGTTGAGCACTAATTGAGGCAGCTGATTCTCATTGGGGCTGGCTGCATAAATACCTCCAGAGACCAGGGCGTAGCTGCTGGATTGTTCTTGTCCTTACTCCTTGTATCCCTTCCCCTGCCTTCTGTTTCCTTGCCTGGAGCCTAGACTTCTCTTGCTGGTAACCCACGCCTCGCCGGAAGTTCTTGTCTCGCCTTGCATTGCCTGAAGCCTTGCCTTGTCTTACTGGTAACTCTCGCCTCGTCTCGCCTGAAGTCTTATCTTGGAGCCACCCTAAACCTAGCTCCCTTCCTGTCCCTTGCCTCCGTCGGGTAAGCCAGGCCAGCTTGCTATTACCCTGTGGTTTGGTTCTGTCCCTTCCTGTCCCTTGCCTCCGTCGGGTGGAGATCTGCGCCCTGCCCAGGAGGAGCTTCAAGACCCCAAGCCTCTAGCCAAGCCTCGCCTCAAGTCTCTAGCCAGGCCTCGCCCCAAGCCAAGCTTCAAGACTCCAAGCCTCAAGCCTCTAGTCTCCAGCCTCACCTCAAGTCGCTGGTCTCCAGCCTCGCCTCACCTCGCCTCAAGCCTGATGACTCCAGCCTCGTCCTGCCTGCCAGCCAAGTCACGTCCTTGCCTAGCTCTGGGGTCCGAGCCAGAGGCAAGACCCAGATTCTGGGTCCTTGTCCAGTCTCTGGCTCGGAGTCCAAGCCCAGGCTCCTAGCTCTCTTGTCTAGTCCTGTTCCAGGTTTCCGGTTTTCGATTCCATGTCCTAGCCCTCACCCTATATCCTAGTCCTGTCCCTAGTACCTCAGCGTCTGTGTCTTGCACTTGGGTTCGTTCCCAGCCACCTCCTTATGACAGGAGGAGGACTGTGACGAGTCCTGTAATCTTTTTGGGAGAAGAAGTTGTGGTAGTGGAGGAGTACAAATACTTGGGTGTTCACCTCGACAACAAACTTGACAGGAAAACCAACACCAAGGCTGTTTACAAGAAGGAGATGAGCAGACTCTATTTGCTAAGGAAGCTGAGATCCTTCAATGTGTGCAGCAGGATGTTGGAGATTTTTAGCAGTCTGTTGTAGTGAGTGCAGTCTTCTTTGCTGCTTTATGTTGCGGGAGCAGCGTCGGTGCTGCTGATATGAAAAGACTAAAGAAGCTCCTTAAAAAGGCTGGATTCAGCCTTGGCTACAACCTGGACCCTTTTGAGCTTGTGGTGGAGAGGAGGTCACTGAGCAAACTGTTACCCATTGTGGACAATCTGGCACATCCTCTCCATGACCCTCTGAATAAGCAACAGAGCACCCTTTGGAACAGATTCAGTCAGCTCTGCTGTACAAGGATCATTACAGAAAATCTTTCCTACCAAATGCAATAAGCATATAGAACAGTTCATAGGGATCGAAGCATCAAGTCCTATTAGGTCTACTGACCTTAAGAACATAAGAACATAAGAAATAGGAGCAGGAATAGGCCATCTTGCCCATCGAGCCTGCCCCGCCATTCAATAAGATCATGGCTGATCGGTCCATAAACTCAGCTCCATCTACCTGCCTTTTCCCCATAACCCTTAATTCCCTTATTATGTAAAAACCTGACTGTTTCTTTCTTTCTTTCTTTCTTTTCAAATCTTTTTATTGTATATATAGGAAAAATAACATGAGTACGTCGAAGTAGCAACACTTACAATGCCTGAAAAAAACCCACCATCTTAAATATTGAAAACAAAATTTTGTGATAACAAAAAAAACCTTACTGAGCAGAAAAGTGAGAAAAAAAAGAGACCCCATTAGGCTTACAACCCCGGAGCCATGCGTCATACAAAAAGCTTCTAAAAATAAACATCAAACCACCAGCAAGAAAAGAAAATATACTAAAAGAATTTACAATTAGATCGTGGAAAAATTATACCAATGGTAATAACGAGCAAATGAGCCCCATCTTTTCTCAAAATCAAATAAAGGTTCAAAGGTTCGACTTCTAATTTTCTCCAAACTAAGACATAGCATCACTTGAGAGAACCATTGTGACAAAGTGGGAGCCGATGTATCCTTCCACTTCAACAAAATGGCCCTCCTAGCTATCAATGTAACAAATGCAATAACATGTCGGTCAGACACAGAAATACCATGAATATCTTGAGGAAATATTCCAAAAAGCACAGTTAATTTATTAGGTTGTAGATTAATTTTAAGTGTCTTAGAAATTATTGAGAAAACCGACTTCCAGAACTGTTCCAATATAAAACAAGACCAAAACATATGCGTCAGTGTAGCTATCTCAGTTTTACATCACAATGACTATCAACATTAGGAAAGATTTTAGAAAGTCTCTCCTTTGTCAAATGATAACAATGTACAATTCTAAATTGAATCAATGAATGGCTAGCACAAATTGAAGAAGAGTTAACCAACTTCAATATCCGCATCCAATCCTCCGTCATAAAAGTCAGATTAAGTTCCTTTTCCCAATCCTGTTTAATCTTAGACAAAGGAATCTTATCCCATTGTAATAGTAAATTATAAATTCTTCCAATAGAACCCTTCATCAAAGGATTCATACTCATAATAGTATCTAACAGGTCAGCCTCCAATATGTAAGGGAAATTACTTAAATATTTTTGTAAAAAATGTGTGTTTCTTAAATATATTTAGTGAGGAAGCCTCAACTACTTCCCTGTGCAGAGAATTCCACAGATTCACCTCTCTCTGGGAAAAACAGTTTCTCCTCATCTTTGTCCTAAATCTTCTCCCCTGAATCTTGAGGCAATGTCCCCTAGTTCTAGTCTCACCTACCAATGGAAACAAGTTTCCTATTTCTATCTTATCGATCCCTTTCAAAATTTTGTTTCAATAAGATCCCCTCTTATTCTTCTGAATTCCAGAGAGTATAGTCCCAGGCGACTCCATCTCTCCTCATAGGTTACCCCCGTCATCCCTGGAATCAACCTAGTGAACCTCCTCTGCACTGCCTCCTAAGCCAGTATATCCTTCAAGTGTGGAGACCAGAACTGCACACAGTACTCCAGGTGCGGCTTCACCAGTACCCTGTATAGTTGCAGCATAACCCCCCTGCTCTTGAATTCAATCCCTCTAGCAATAAAGTCCAACATTCTGTTTGCCTTCCTAATAACCGGTTGTACCTGCAAGCCAACTTTTTGCGATTCATGAATAAGCACTCCCAAGTCCCTCTGCAATCTTTCACCATTTAAATAATAATCTGCTCTATTGTTCCTTCCAAAGTGGATGATCTCACATTTACCAACATCGTATTCCATCTGCCAGACCTTGGCCCACTCACTTAACCTATCTATATCCCTCTGCAGACTCTCCACATCCTCTGTACAATTTACTTTTCCACTCATTCAATTACAATTTTTTCCACCCTCAAAATAGCCTTTTCTAGGAGGTACCTGGACTCAAAGCAGTCCTGTGAGTGCACCTCTGCCTCCTTGACCATACCTTTGCGGTTCTCACTACCAAGTCTCTGCGGTCTTTAGTCTCTGCTTATACAATAGGAGTCAAGTACAAAGTGTGGGTGTGGGATAGCATGGTAAACATTCTTGATGGTAGTATAACAGTGGTCAAGTGCGTTGGCTCCTCTGGTTCCATTGGTAGTAGTTGTTCAAGCTGGCCTCATTGAAATCCCCCACAATAATAGGGAAGGCATGAGCGTGTGCTGTTTTGTGCCTGCTGACTACGAAGCTTAGCTGCTATACTGCCTGCCTGATGTTGGCCTGAGCAAAAACTCCCTCGGTAAGTAAAATGAATAACATTTGACTGTGAGATGTTTCAGGTCGGGTAAGCAGTATTGAAACAGAATGGATTCTGTTCTTCCAAAATGTGCACAAAGTGGAGGTTAATGAATTTCGAGAATATTATCAGCTGCTAAATTGAAAATTTGGTCTCACTGTTTTTTCTGGCTTTTCTTTTTAAAAATTATTACATGGTTGTAAATATACTCCACATGTGATGAAAATCCACAGGGTAACATTGGGCACCACAGTAGCGTAGCAGCACGATGCCAATAAAGCTCGGGGTGTTAGAGCTTGGAGTTAAATTCTGACGCCAAATGTAAAGTTTGTCTATCCTTCTTGTGAGTGCATGAGTTTCCTCTGGGTCTTCTGGTTTCTTCCTACATTCCTTAGACATAGTGGTCAGAAGGTTAATTCATCATTGTGAATTGTCATGTGATTAGGATTAAATAGGTAGGTTTGGAAGGGCCTGTTTCACATTTCACATCTTCTGGGAGAAAACCAGTGACTGCTGTGAAAGTGCAGCTGGTGACAAGGGAAAGACCGTGTGACAGCTGGAGAGACAGCTGACAGGAGGAAATAGACCCGGGCTAGTTACCCATAACAGCAGGCTCCGTCACCTTGTCAGGGCACAAGAGCCACCCTCACTTGGCTATGGAAAGCTTAAAGAGAAATATGGCCCCAGAGTCTGCAAGAGCGGGGGCACAAGAAGACTCTCTGGCTGACCTCCCGGTAACGAACCTTGGCATGGACACGACAATGAATCAAGAAAGTGGCAATACTCTTGAGAAACCAGCAGCTGGACATGTTCTTCAGATGTGTAGGTGTGGCTCGACTAAAGTAACGTCAACTCGTGGTCTTAAAATTCATCAAGGATGGAAGAAACGTTTGAAAATCTCCAACCCAGGGCCCGCATTCCCAGATTCTGTTAAGAGGAAGGTCAAATCAGTCGGATGAAACTCAGTGGCAGGAAGAAACCCACAGTCTGCAGAGTATCAGCACCCTACGGGATGTGGAAGGAGTTTCAGGCACAAGCAGTAGTCCAAGGCACAGCCAGGTACATCGTAAAGTGGAGAACATGCAAGGACGTAAGCTGTTGGTGAAATGGCCAAAGTCTAACAGCAAGGAGTGGGAAACCATCAATGCAGATGTGAACCTGATCTTAAGTGGCATCAAGGGATCAGCAGAAAAGAAATTGGAGAGGATGGGCGACCTGATTTACAGCTACAGAAAGAAGAAATTTGGAGTGAAGGAACAAGTCAGCAGGAAAGATATGCCTCCTCCCCCCAAATCCTGTCATCTCCAGGAAATCCAACAACTGTTAAAAAAAGAAGAGGCCTGAGGAAGTCGTGGAAAAAAGCAACAGCAGAAAAAATGGAGGGCATCAACCTCCTTCAAGAGGACCTAAAACAGAGGCTCTCGAAGCTGCGCGGAGCAGAGAATTTATGGAAACGATGCAAAAAGAAGGAAAAAGCAAGAACAGACTTCTTCAAAGGTCCCTTTAAATATGTGAAAGAGAAAGAGAAAAGCTGATCCTTGAAAATATCAAAGGAAGAGGTTGAAAGACATCTCAGAACCATCCACACTAATGAGCTAAAAGATGAACCGATACTTATCCCAGCTGACATTCCACCAATCTCACCCTCACAACATCAATTTAACGTCAGCCCTCCCAGGCTGAGTGAGGTGAAAGAGGCAAGATCGGCATCAGCGCCAGGCCCTAACGGTGTTCCGTATTGTGTCTACAAGAACGCCGCAGATGTTCTGAAATTTCTCTGGAGAAGCATGAGGATTGCGTAGGAAAAGCAAGTGATCCCCAAAGCCTGGAGGAGAGCGGGGGGAGTTCTGATCCCAAAAGGAAAGGTTTCTTCCGGCATCGAACAGTTTCGCCAAATAAACCTTCTGAACATAGAGGGCAAGATCTTTTTCAGCGTGTTGGCGTAAAGACTTACAAAGTATCTGAAACAAAACCATTTAATTGGTACGTCAATCCAAAAGGCTGGTATAGCAGGTTTCTCCGGATGCCTTGAACATACCAGCGTCATATGGCATCGCTCCAGATGGCTAAGAAAGAAGGAAAGGATCTGCATGTCTTGTTCCTCGACCTGGCCAACGCCTATGGATCAGTTCCTCATTCCCTACTGTGGACTGCTTTTGAATTCTTTCAGGTGCCTGCAACAATAACAAATCTGGTAAAACACTACTTCCAGGATCTGCAAGTTTGTCTCACAACATCAGACTTCACCACAGCGTGGCAACCACTGGAAGTAGGCATCATGGCGGGGTGCACCATCTCCCCACTGGCCTTCACTATGGCAATGGAGCTCATTATCAGAGCCTCAAAATGGGTTGCAGGAGGAAAAGGGCTACAGTTTGGTCAACGGTTACCACCAATATGAGCCTATATGGACGATATAACAATACTGACGACAACTGTCCCCTGCACCAAGAGACTTCTGGAAAAGCTTCATCAAAATATCACATGGGCGAGGATGAAGATCAAGCCCAGCAAGTGCAGAAGCATCTCCATTGTCAAAGGTCAAGTCACCGATCAAAGATTTCATATTGACGGAACACCTGTCCCAACTGTTTCCGAAATGCCAGTGAAGAGCTTGGGCCAATGCTATGATGCTCAGCTCAAGGACACCGAGCAGTTTAAACAAACAAAAGGATACCATCATGTACAGAGCTCGCATCAACAAAACCTAGCTATCAGGAAAGCTCAAGCTGTGGTGCTTCCAATTCGGCATACTCCCAAGACTCATGTGGTCTTTAACAGTGTATGAAATCCCCACCAACAAGGTGGAAAAGCTCGGAAGAGTGACTAGCACACATGTGAAACAGTGGCTTGGACTTCCACGATGCTTAAGTCCTGTTGGACTGTACAGGAATGGCAAATTAGAATTACCAATTGCAAGTCTTGTGGAAGAATTCAAATGTACCAAAGCAAGGTTGGTCATGACCCTCACTGAATCTGAAGATACTGTTATTCGAACAGTGGCCCCCCGTATGGCAACGGGGAGGAAGTGGACTCCATCTGAAGCCGTTCAGAGTGCTAAGTCTGCTCTTCACATCAGGGATGTGGTTGGCCAAGTCCAACTTGGGAGAGCCGGGCTCAGGCTCGTCCCAAAGCTCCACAGTGGCACAGGGCAACATCAGTGCAGAAAAGACGGCTCATGGTGGTGGAGGTAAGAAGACAGGAGGAAGCAGAGCGACAAGCCAGGGCCATCTCAAAGGCCAAGCAGGGCCAATGGACTAATTGGGAGAGCCTGGAAAAGAGGAAACTTAGCTGGCGTGACAACTGGGCGATGGAGGGATCTCGGCTAAGTTTTGTTATCAGAGCCACTTATGACCTCCTACCCACACCCCAGAACCTGAACCAGTGGTGGGGAGAAGACCCGGCTTGCTCTCTTTGTCAAACACCTGGATCACTAAGGCACATTTTAACAGGATGCACCTCGAGCCTCACCCAGGGGCGGTACACTTGGTGGCATAACCAAGTTCTCAGACAGCTGGCATCAATCTTGGAACAGAGGCGAATCACCACAAATGCTCTCCCACAAACATCGGCAAGAAATGTCCACATCACATGATTCGTACCAGCAGGCCAACCTCCAGAGCACCATATAACATCAAATGATGTAAGCGTTCTGCAGGTTGCTCAGGATTGGAAAATGGACATGGACCTGCGAAAAAAAGCTTGTTTTTCCCCCAGATATTGCGGCTACAATACTCCAGCCAGACATGGTCCTGTGGTCAACAACAGCCAAGCTGGCATATGTTGTGGAATTGACAGTACCATGGGAAGATGGTGTCAAAGAAGCTTATGAGAGGAAAACGACCAAGTACTCTGAACTGGCAACTGAAGCTGCCCAGAACAGCTTGAAGACCAAGATTTTCCCTGTAGAAGTGGGATGCAGGGGATTTGTGGCTACATCTATGACCAGTCTATTGAAAAAGATGGGGGTGAGGGGTTATTCACTCCAACAAGCAATCAAGTCCTTGTCTAAGGAGCTGGTGGTAGACCTGAGGAGAGCTAAGGTACCGGTGACCCCTGTTTCCATCCAGGGGGTCAGTGTGGACATGGTGGAGGATTACAAATACCTGGGGATACCAATTGACAATAAACTGGACTGGTCAAAGAACACTGAGGCTGTCTACAAGAAGGGTCAGAGCCGTCTCTATTTCCTGAGGAGACTGAGGTTCTTTAACATCTGCCGGACAATGCTGAGGATGTTCTACAAGTCTGTGGTGGCCAGTGCTATCATGATTGCTGTTGTGTGCTGGGGCAGCAGGCTGAGGGTGGCAGACACCAACAGAATCAACAAACTCATTCATAAGGCCAGTGATGTTGTGGGGATGGAACTGGACTCTCTCACGGTGGTGTCTGAAAAGAGGATGCTGTCCAAGTTGCATGCCATCTTGGACACTGTCTCCCATCCACTACATAATGTACTGGTTGGGCACAGGAGTACACTCAGCCAGAGACTCATTCCACCGAGATGCAACACAGAGCATCATAGGAAGTCATTCCTGCCTGTAGCCATCAAACTTTACAACTCCTCCCTTGGAGGGGCAGACACCCTGAGCCAATAGGCTGGTCCTGGACTTATTTCATAATTTACTGCATATTTTACATATTACTATTTAACTATTTATGGTTCTATTACTAGTTATTATTTATGGTGCAACTGTAACGAAAACCAGTTTCCCCCGGGATCAATAAAGTATGACTATGACTATGACTATGACTATGACTGTGACTAAATGCAGCAGAAGAAAGCAGTAATTGGATTTGGATTAAAAGGAAAGACAACAACTGGGCTGCAAGATGAAGACAGGAGGGTATGGAACTGAGGGGGGTGTATCTGGGACGCCAGGTAGCACCTTTGAGCCCTCTGGAGATGCCGTGGGCTTGTCAACGAAACGTCAAAGAATGAGGGTGCCCACCTGATGACCCCGATGAGGTACCTACCCTCCCTCCTTGTCACCACTCCAAGCCCACTGCCAACATCGAGAGTGTCGACTTACGATAGGGATTGAAATATCAAGTCCTATTAGCTCTACTGTGTGACAGGAGAACACACATCATAGTGCAACAGTCTGTTTCATTATTTCATACATTATTATTGCACATTACTGCCTATTTGTATATTATTATTGTGTATGTTATTATTCTGTACTTTATTATTAGTTAAGCCTGCACACTGCTAAGTGTGTTTTTAAATGTTGCTGCTGTAACAAAAGAATTTCCCACTAGGGATCAATAAATTACTTACTATTAATTATTATTATTATTGTTA
Organism: Mobula birostris; assembly: GCF_030028105.1. Classification (NCBI taxonomy): domain Eukaryota; kingdom Metazoa; phylum Chordata; class Chondrichthyes; order Myliobatiformes; family Myliobatidae; genus Mobula; species Mobula birostris. The sequence goes on along the minus strand of NC_092380.1, from coordinate 28,577,412 downwards.
TTGTTATTATTAACCCTTCATTCCCCAATAAGGTTGCCTCCACTGCTTCCCTAGGCAGAGAATTCCACCAATTCATTACTCTGGGAAAAACAGTTTCTCCTCCTCTCCTAAGTCTATTCCCTTCAATCCTGAAGCTATATCCCCTAGTTCTAGTCTCACTTACCAGGGTGTCTTGGGGTAAAGGTACATGGGTCCACTGCAAATGGTGTCCACAGCAAGATCGGGCGAAGAAGACAGTTAGCAAATTGGAGTTTATCAGTCAGGGAACTAAGTACAGAATTTAGGAGATTATGCCGCAGATGTGCAGGACACCGGCTGCACCTGAAGTACTGTGCTCAGTTTTGGTTGTTTTGTTATGGGAAATGTGTCATTAAGCTGGAAAGAGAGTGGAGAAGATTTACAAAAAATACTGCAGAAACTTGAGAGCCCGAGTCACATAAAGGATATTTGGGCAAGCTGGGACTTTATTCCTTGGAGTATGGGAGGAAACTAAGGATGATCTCATAGAACTGTGTAAAATTATTCCTATCGCCACCTGTAATGAGCTTGCACATTCTCCCTGTGACCACATGGATTTTTTCCAGGTGCTCTGGTTTCCTCCCACAGTCCAAAGACGTACTGGTTGGCAGGTTAATTGGTCATTATATATTGTCATGTGATTATGCTAAGAATACATTGGTGGATTGTTGTGTGATGCGGCTTGAAGGTTATATTCAGTGAATGTTGAAGGCAAGGGAACATCAAATGCCACTTATATTCTCAGGAATATTATCGAAAGGTCAATAGAAGTACAACAAGACCTATACTTCTGTTTCGTTGACTACACAAAAACACCAAGTCATCACGAAAATGCTTAAAGATATTAATATCAACGGAAAAGATCTAAGAATAATCAAGAATCTCTACTGGCAACAAAGTGCAACCATACGTATAGACAATGAGATTGGTGAATATCAGCCAATAAAGTGAGGAGTCGAGCAGGGTTGTGTTCTATCACCAGACCTGTTCTCCTGTACAGTGAAAACATCATGCGAACCATACAAGACTTACCTGGAATAAGTATAAGAGGATACAATAGCAACAGCCTCCGCTGTGCGGATGATACAGTACTGATAGCAAACAGTGGAGTACATTTACAGAAACTAGTATCTACCATCAGCACAGAGAGCGAAAGACTTGGCCTAACCTTAAACAAAAAGAAAACTGAAGTAATGGTAACCTCAAAGAAACCAGATATCCCAAACTGTAGGATTGTATTGGGAAATGAAATCCTGAAACAAGTCCACAACTTCAAGTACCTTGAATCATGGGTAACATCTGATGGCAAGTGCGAAACAGACATAAAAGCAAGATTAGCAATGGCAAGATTAGCATTGACAGAAATGAGAAACATCTTAACGAACAAGAAAATAGTGATTGACATCTGCCTTAGGACTCTCAGCTGCTACATTCTTCCTATATTGATGTATGGCTGTGAGTCATGGGACCATCACAATGGAATGGAAAAAAGAATCAGTGCGGCAGAGATGTGGCTCCTCAGAAGAATGCTATGCATATCGTATACGGACGGGATAACCAACGAAGAAGTTCTATAGAGAACGACAAAATGCACATTACTTAAAAGAATCAGAAAACAACAATCAAAATTCTTTGGACACATCATGCGAAGAGAGACATTAGAACATTTAGATACAACTGAAAAGCCAGAAGGGAAAAGAAGCAGCAGCAGACAGAATGAAAATGATAGATGGAATGATATCATGGTTAGAAGCAGGGGAGGCAACAACTACAATTCAGAGGGTCAGGGACCGTGATAGATGGAGAGACATGATCGCCCATGCTGAGCGGCAAGGCACCTGAGTGATAGAGTGAATGTACGATCTTTTTCCCCAGTGTTGGAGAATCAAGAACTGGAGGACACAAGTTTAAGGTGGGAGGGGTTAATAAGAACCTGAGGAGTGTTTTTTTTCTTATATGGAATGAGCTGACAAAAAGCACTCGAGGCAAATACAAGTTATTTTTGACAGGGACATGGATAAGAGCTATTTCGAGCAATATCAACTAAACACATGCAGATAAAACGAGCTCAGATCGGAATCTCGGTCAACATGGACTAGTTGGGCTGAAGGGCTTGTTTACATGCTATGTGACTCATATTTTCCATGGAAAGGAATGGTGCTGCTCATTTTTGAAAATATAAACCCCACTCCTTGAAACGTAAGAAGGTGTGTGCACAGGAAAACCAACAGGTTTAGGAGGGAAACATGAGGGGAAGAGACCAGAACGCCCAAGGGAAACCCACACTGTCACAAGAGAAGAATGCAAACTCTACACAGACAGGGCCGCAGGTCAGGTTAAATAATGGAACGCTCCCCATTTTCTCACCGGTCTGATTAAGAATGGATGATAAATGCCAGTCGAGTTACCAATATCTTGAGGGGGTGATTATGTAACAGGTGATCAATGCTGGCAAGTTCGCCAACATCTTGAGGAGTGAATGTTTGACTCAAAAACATGTTCCAAGAAAGAAATCTCCCAGTGGCCACACATTTTAATTCCACATCTCATTCCCATTCTGATATGTCTATCCACGGCCTCCTCTACTGTAAAGATGAAGCTACTCTCAGGTTGGAGGAACAACACCTTATATTCCGTCTGGGTAGCCTCCAACCTGATGGCATGAACATTGACTTCTCAAACTTCCACTAATGCCCCACCTCCCCCCGTACCCCATCAGTTATTTATTTATATACACACATTCTTTCTCTCTCTCTCCTTTTTCTCCCTCTGTCCCTCTGACTATACCCCTTGCCCATCCTCTGGGTTTTTCCCCCCCTCCCCCCTTTCCTTCTCCCTGGGCCTCCTGTCCCATGATCCTCTCATATCCCTTTTGCCAATCACCTGTCCAGCTCTTGGCTCCATCACTTCCCCTCCTGTCTTCTCCTATCATTTTGGATCTCCCCCTCCCACTTTCAAATCTCTTACTAGCTCTTCCTTCAGTTAGTCCTGACGAAGGGTCTCGGCCCGAAACGTCGACTGTACCTCTTCCTAGAGATGCTGCCTGGCCTCCTGCATTCACCAGCAACTTTGATGTGTGTCTCTTGAGGAGTGAGTAAGGCAGGCAGCCTCCCTCCCCACACACTCAGTCACACTCATGCCTTCTCGATGGGGTGACTCAGATGGGTGATTAATGTGGGTGGGTACCAGTAAACATAATAAATCTTAATGAATAAAACAAAAATGGTGATAGTTATCTGCCAAGGTGTTATTTGCAGTTCTCATTCTTCAATTACCAGCATACCACAAACTAATCATTCCTGTTTGGTTAGTCTGTTGAAATTACTTCTCAAGAAGCCGCTGACCATCTTTGCAGAGAGAAACAGAAGTCTGTGTCTGCCACCCTCTGTCTTGTGCATCACTGGCTCCCAGCCCTGAAGCACGGATACCTGGCAGGGTCCCAGGGAGCTCTGGTTACAGAGGTAGTTGGCACAAAGAGGCAGGGTGCTGGAGAGAGGCAAAGTGTTGCCCTTTCTGTCTCTCTCTCTCCCTCTTCTTTTCCTCTCTGCCTTCTCTCTCCCTCCTCTTCTATGTCACTCTTTGCTGTTTCTCCCATCCTCTAGGTCCCACTCCACTGTCTCTCTCCTTCCCTCTTTCTTTCTGCTGCCTCTAACCCTTTCATTTTCTCTTTCTCTCTCTCTCCTTCTCCCTTTTCTCTGCCTCTCTCTCCTTCTCTCTTTTCTCTCCTTCCCCCATCCTTTGCAAGGGTAAGAAGACCCTGATGACAATTATATACAGAACCCCAAACAGTAGAAAGGATGTGGTGTGCAAATTACAACAGGAGATAGAAAATGCATGCCAAAAGGGCAAGGTTGCAATGGTCATGGAGATTTCAATATGAAGATAGATTGGAAATACCATGTTGGTGCTGGATCCCAAGAGGAGGAACTTTCTAGAATATCTACAAGATGGCTTTGTAGAGCAGCTCGTTGTTGAGCTCACTAGAGAATCAGCTATTCAGCATTAGGTGTTGTACAATGAACCAGAATTGATTAGAGATCTTAAGGTAAATGAACCCTTAGGGGAAAGTGATCAGAATATGATAAATTTCACCCTGAAGGTAAAGAGATAAAGTCGAATAAATTGGTATTACAGTGCAATAAAGGGAAGTAGAGGCATGAGAGAGGAGCTGGCCAAAAATTGATTGAAAAAGAACACTGGCAGGGATGATGGCAGAGCAGCAATGGCTAGAATTTCTGGAAGCAATTCAAAAGTTATATACAGTACATCTCAAAGAGGATTCTAAAGGGAAGATAACAATACCGGGGCTAACAAGAGAAGTCAAAGCCAACATAAAAGCCAACAAGAGGGGGAAAATAGAGCAAATTTAGGGGGAAGTTAGAAGAGTCGGAAGCACTTAAAACACAACAGAAGACAACAAAAAAGTTGGAAAAGATAAATCATCGAATAATTTTAAAGAGGATACCAAAAGTTTCTTCAGATACATAAAGAAGGAAAGATGGGTGAGAACAGATATCAGACTGCTGGAAAATGCTGCTGGATAGCAGAGGAAGACAAGACCATGGCAGACAAACTGAATAAGTATTTTGCATCACTGTGGAAGGCACTAGCAGTACACTGGAAATTCAAGAGTGTCAGAGGTTAGAAGTGTGTGAAGTTGCTATTACTAGGAAAAAGGTTCTTGGGAAACTGAAGGTAGATAAATCATCTAGATTAGATGGTGTACACCTCAGGATTCTGTCAGAGGTGGCCGAAGAGATTGTAGAAATTAATAATGATCGCTCAAGAATCAATTGAATCTGGCATGGTTCCAGAGGAGTGGAAAATTGCAAATCTCACTCCACTCTTCAAGAAGGGAGAGAGGCAGAAGAAAGGAAACTATAGGCTAGTTAGTCAGGCCTCAGTGGTTGGGAAGATGTGGAGTTGATTGCTAAGAATGAGGTCTCGGGTGCTTAGAGGCACATGATAAAATAGGCCACAGTCAGCATGATGTCCTCAAGGGAAAATCTTGCCTAACAAATCTGTTGGAATACTTTGAAGAAATAACAAGCAGGATAGACAAAAGAGAATCAGTGGATATTGTGTACTTGAATTTTCAGAAGGCCTTTGACAAGATTCAACAAATAAGCCTTCTTAACAAGTTAAGACCCATGTCATTACAGGAATGATATTAGCATGGATAGAGCAGTGGTCGATTGGCAGAAGGCAAAGAGGGGAAATAAAAGAAGCCTTTTCTGGTCAGCTGCCATTGACTAGTGGTGTTCCACAGGGATCTGTGTTGGGACCGCTTCTTTTTACATTATAGGTCAATTACTTGGATAACAGAATTAATGGCTTTGTGGCAATGTATGCAGACATTACATAGATATGTGAAGGGGTATGTAGTTTTGAGGAAGTAGAGAAGCTACAGAAGGACACTGCCTGTAAGGAATTTGTATGTTCTCCCTGTGACTGTATGTGTTTCTTCCAGTGCTCCAGTTTCCTCTCACAATCCAAAGGCAGACCCGTTGGTAGATTAATTGATCTTTGTAAATTTTCACAGAATTGAACTGAAAATGCACGTGGACTAAGATGTTAACTGTCCTGTGCTATCACCAGTGGGATCATCAGTTGATGTGCTACATGATTAGGCTAGCATTAAATTGGGAGGTTGCTAGGCAACATGTTGGAAAGTCAAGAAGGGCCTACTCCATGCTGTATCTCAACTGATAAATAATAAAACTGAGACAGATTAGGAGAATGGGGAAAGAATGTAGATGGAATACTGCATTCCATCTGTCAGGAAGTGTATGGTCATGCACTTTGGTAGAAAGAATAAAATGATAGACTATTTTCAAAATGGAGAGAAAATTTAAAAATCTGAGGTGAAAAGAGGCTTGGGAGTCCTTGTGCAGGATTCCCTAAAGGTTAGTTTGCAGGTTGAGTCTGTGGTGAGGAGAACAAATGTGATGTTAGCATTTATTTCAAGAGGACTAGATTATAAAAGCAAGGATGTAATATTGAGGTTTTATAACACTTGGAACATTGCAAACAGTTTTGGGCCCCTTATTTAAGGCAAATTCTGCAAGAACGATCGCGGTTTGAAGCTCCACCGAGTGAGGGTGAAGTGTCTGGCAGGAGCAGCACATCGCACAGGTGTCCAACCTGGTGAGACGAAGGAGGTGCCAGGTCTGGAGTCACCCCATAGTGCCCAGAACCTCCAAGTGTTGCAAACAAATCCCTCTAGCATCAAGTCTAACAGGAGGCAGATCAAATGGCCTGCAGCTGACATGACTTCACTGTGAAAGCAGTTTGATGAAGATGTCAACCAAATTCTGGAGGCAACAGCAAAGGGAGGGGTCGATAGGAAGCTGCAAGCCATGACAACAATCATTGTCAGCATTGCAGCTGAACGGTTCAGAGAAGAGGAGAAGAAAGGTTTCAAAACACCTTACTCGGAGAACCAAAGAGCGTTGAGGATCCACAACATCAGGAAGTCCCAATACAAGGAGGCAGGAGAAGAGGAGCGCATTGGCTTGGCCCAGCTGATGTGCATACTACGAAAGAAGATCAGGGTCCTCCGCTGGGCAGAGTGGCACCGGAGGCGTCATCGTGAAAGGGCCCAAAAATGTGCTGCCCTTATCGCCAACCCCTTCAAGTTCACCAAGGAGTTGCTGGGGGAGAACAGTGGGAAACTGGCCTGTTCGCAGGAAGACATAGACCAACATCTGAAGAAGATATATATTGATCCTGAAAGAGATCAGGAGTTGGGAGAGTGCAACATCCTAATAGACCCATCTGAACCGAATGTGCAGGTCGACATGTCAGAGCTGCAACTAAAGGAAGTCAGAGAGATTGCCCGCAAAGCAAGGGTAAACTTGGCTCCAGGACCAAGCAACACATCGTACAAAGTGTACAAGAACTGCCCCAAACTCCTGCTGCGTCTGTGGAAGATCCTGAGAATCTTCTGGAGGAGGTGGAAGATCCCAGAACAGTGCAGAGTGGCTGAAGGGGTGTGGATCCCGAAGGAGGAAAACGTCACCGTGTGTCGAGGCGAAGATCTTCTTCAGCCCACACTGACCAAACATCACATCCCCAACAGAATCAGAGCTGATTATTACAGCAACTTCAGGATGAGGGTCTCTTCAGGAGCAATTACATCAACCTGGCACAAGGTGGAGATCGGCATCATCACAGGGTGCACTATCTCAGTGACACTGTTCTCCCTAGCCATGAGCATACTCACTAAGTCCGCTGAACCAGAGTGAAGAGGGCCCAGAATGAATTCTGCTCAACGGCAACCACCTATCAGGGCATTCATGGATGACCTCACAGTCACCACAGAATCAGTCCCAGGCTGTCGGAGGATTCTACAAGGGCTCGAAAAGCTGGTGGAGTGGGCCCGGATGTGTTTCAAACCTGCCAAATCAAGATCGATGGTGCTGAGGAGAGGGAAGGTGGAGAACAAGTTCCGGTTCAGCATCGCAGGCACAGTCATCCCAACCATCACAGAAAAGCCAGTCAAGAGCTTAGGCAAAGTTTTTGACAGCTCTTTAAGGAACACAACATCCATTCAGGTGACCTGCACTGAGTTGGATGGCTGGCTGAAATCTGTGGACAAGTCTGGCCTACCTGGGAAGTTTAAAGCCTGGGTGTATCAGCACAGCATTCTTCCCAGAATCTTGTGGCCCCTCCTCGTCTATGCACTTCCCACTTCGACAGTCGAAATCTTGGAGAGGAGGGTTAGCAACCACCTCAGGAGATGGCTGGGGCTGCCAAAGAGCCTGAGCAGCATCGCACTCTATGGACACCACAACAAACTGCAACCGCCCTTCAAATCCTTGGAGGAAGAATTCAAGGTAACGAGAGCCAGAGAAGTGTTACAGTATAGGGACTCAAGTGACCCGAAGGTGGCTAGAGCAGGGATCCAAGTGAGGACTGGCAGGAAGTGAAGGGCAGAGGAAGCTGTTCAGGAAGCAGAGGGAAGGCTGCGTCACAGGAGGCTGGTGGGAGTGGTCACACGAGGCCGAGCTGGGCTAGGATCCTTTCCAACTCGCTAAATGGACACCATCGGAGGGAAGGAAAGGCGTCGCCTAGTTCAGGAGGAAGTGAGAGCAGTAGTGGAGGAGATGAGGGCCTGCAAGGTGCTGGGAATGAAGCAACAGGGAGCTTGGACAAGATGGGAGAATGCAGTTTAGAGGAAAGTGACCTAGGCTGATCTTTGGAAAGCCGAACCACACCGCATCCAATTTCTCATCCAAGCAGTGTATGATGTACTTCCAAGCCCATCAAACCTGCACACAGAGTCACTGTGCTCCAAGCGAGGAACCCTGCAGCACATCCTCAGCGGCTGCGCAAGGGCCCTTGGTGAGAGATGGTACTGATGGAGGCATGATCAGGTCCTGAAGACCATCGCTGAAGCCATCAGAGCAGGAGTTGAGTGGGCAAAGCGGTCCCGACCCTCCAAGCAGACCATTGCCTTTGTCAGAGCTGGGGAGCAGCCAATACCTGTCAAAAGAATATCTGCAAGCATTCTGACCTCTGCAAGGGACTGGCAGCTGTTGGTGGACCTCGAAGGGCAGCTGAAGTTCCCCAACCATATCGCAGCCACCACCCTGCGACCAGACATTGTCCTAGTGTCTGAGTCTACTAAGCAAGTGGTGCTGCTGGAGCTGATAGTCCCATGGGAAGATCGCTTGGAAGAGGCCTTTGAAAGGAAGCTCTCCAAGTACACAGGACTGGTCAGCAACTGCCAGCAGGCTGGATCGAGAGCGAGGTGTCTCCCAGTGGAGGTTGTTTGTAGGGGATTTGCAGCCCGTTCCTTAGCTACAGCCTTCAGTGATTTGGGCATCGAGGGTGAGAGGAAGAGGAGAGGCATCCGCAGTCACACCGATGCGGCAGAGAAAGCCTCAAGATGGCTGTGGCTCAAAAGAGGGGAGCCATGGAGTCATAAGTAGCTAGCCATCTGGACACAAGCTGGGGTCTGATCAGCCCCGGCTGGGCCACTTGGAGGAGGATGTACGATGTTGAAAGACCTGAAACACCCAGTGATTCCAGGGACGTCATTGAAGGTGTGTCGAGATGCATCAATAGATGTATGCACACAGAAGAATAGATGTGCTGACATTAAAAGATGGCTCAAAGGAAGTTTACAAAAATGATTCTGAAATTTAAAGACATCATATGAAAAGTGTTTGATGACTCAGGGCTTCTATTCACTGGAATTCAGATAAATGAACAACATACATAGAACATAGAATAGTACGGCACAGTACAGGCCCTTCGGCCCACAATGTTGTGCCAACCCTCAAACTCTGCCTCCCATATAACCCCCTCACCTTAAATTCCTCCATATACTTGTCTAGTAGTCTCTTAAACTTCACTAGTGTATCTGCCTCCACCACTGACTCAGGCAGTGCATTCCACGCACCAACCACTCTCTGAGTAAAAAACCTTCCTCTATTATCCCCCTTGAACTTCCCACCCCTTACCTTAAAGCCATGTCCTCTTGTACTGAGCAGTGGTGCCCTGGGGAAGAGGTGCTGGCTATCCACTCTATCTATTCCTCTTAATATCTTGTATACCTCTATCATGTCTCCTCTCATCCTCCTTCTCTCCAGAGAGTAAAGCCCTAGCTCGCTTAATCTCTGATCATAATCCATACTCTCTAGACCAGGCAGCATCCTGGTAAATCTCCTCTGTACTCTTTCCAATGCTTCCACATCCTTCCTATAGAGAGGCGACCAGAACTGGACACAGCACTCCGAGTGTGGCCTAACCAGAGTTTTATACAGCTGCATCATTACCTCGTGACTCTTAAACTCTATCCCTCAACTTATGAAAGCTAACACCCCATAAGCTTTCCCATAATGAGGGGTGACATTTTTCTGTTTCTATTGAATATGAAAGGCCTCGATGGAATGGATGTGCTGAGGATGTTTCCTATGGAGAAGGAGTCTAAGAGCAAAGATTGCAGCCTCATACACACCCCCGTCACTTACTCCCAATGTATCTCCCCCTCACCTACCTTTCCACCGCCATCTCCCCCTTCTCTCTCACTTTCCCTGTTGCTTTGTTTGAACCCTGCCTCTCTCCCATTCCTTGCCTCTGTCCCTTATCTCACCTTTCATGAACTTTCCATCACTCTCCCTCTCTCTCACACCACTTCTCTCTCTGTCCGCCTCTCTCTTTCTCAACCTCTCTGTCTGTCTCTCTTGTCCTCTCCCTCCTACCTTCCTTCTCTGTCTTTGCAATTCCCTGTCTCCCTATCTAGCACTCTCATTTCTCAGTCATTATTTTTCTCTCTCTTCCTCTCCAGAATCAGAATCAGGTTTAATATCACTGGCATATGTCATGAAATTTGTTGTTATGTAGCAACAGTACATTGCGATACATAAAAAACCTGAGAATTACAGTAAATACATCTTAAAATATTGGACAATATCTAGTATATTAATATATAATATAATAATATTTAGTAACATGAGGAAACAAATTGAAGCAGCAGAGATGTGGTTTTTGAGGAGGATGTAAAGAATATCATGGACGAAACGAACATCTAATGAGGATGTCATGAACAGAGCAAGCACAAAAAGAGAAATAATGTATGAGATCATGAAAAGGCAACGTAACTTCATTGGACATGTGATTAGGAAAGAGGAGTTAGAATGCACAGTAATTATGGGAAAGATTGAAGGGAAGAAAGCAAGAGGAAGGCAAAGACAAATGATGATGGAGACAGCAGCCAGAGAACTGGAAATGAATACCAATGAATTGATCCACTTGACCTGAAACAGGAGTGTGTGGGCCATGGCAGTCAAAGCTCAAACTGGGCACGGCACCTGATGATGATGATGATGATGATATCTTAAAAAGTTCAATTAAATAAGTAGCACAAAAGAGGGGGAAAAGTGAGGTAGTGTTCATGGGTTCAATATCCATTCAGAAATCTGATGGCAGAGGGGAGGAAGCTGTTCCTGAATCATTCAGTGTGTGCCTTCAGGCTCCTGTATCTCCTCCCTGATGGTGGCAATGAGAAGAGGGCATGTCCTGGGTGATGGATGCCACCTTTTGATTTATCCATAAAGAAGCTACTGAGGCTGGTGCCTGTTAGAGTGGATTTCTTTTTGGGTAGATGATTTGTTAACACTTAAATGACTTTGGCCACCAGACTTCTATTTTAACCGTTTGAAAAAGGACTGTGGATTGTGTCCACCACAATGGGCTTCCTAAAAGGTGTAAATACCAGATGCTTCTGGTGCCTGATGCTGTAGTTTCGAAGACAGTCTTATCTATACATTATAAGTATTAATTGTCTTCTATGTTAGCACGTAAAATGTATTGTGGATTGAACTAAAGGCTGTGGATACCAACACAGACATGTTGGCGTCAGAAGGAAAGGATGAAATCCGAAGGTGTGATATTTGTATGTAACTTCAAAAGGAAGCGTTGTCTGTAGCTTTTTAAGTAGCGATTGCCTTTGTGTTTAGCATATAAATACCGAGCCCACATTTTAGCTAGCAGAGCTTTCTGCGGAAAGCGTCTCGGTACGTAGATACCTGCTGTACCTTGTTGTGTCGAATAAAGAAGCTGCTTTGTATCTACCAGTGACTCTGTCTCTCCGGTAATTTCATCCACGCTGCAACATTTGGTGTCAGGAGTGGGATACTTCGTGACCCGTCGTGTGGCCAGCGTTCCTAACAGTCTTAAATTGGTGAGTATTTTTCTAAAATAACACTCACACTTGGATCTGTCCGGTCGGTGGTGCACGGGTCACGAGGTAATCACGAACGTGGAGAGCAGAACTGGTAGATATTAAAGTAGTGTGTGCATGTGGATGTGTGTTTTTGTAAGTGAGGAATCTTTGCATGTTAACTTGGTTAACTTGGTGAGAGTTGGACCACCAGTTGCAAAAGGTGGTAACCAACGGTACGGTTCGAGACGTCAGCGTGGGGGTCTGTATACTCGTTCCGGGAGCTGCATTTTAGTGTATGCGTGTGCAAGTGTGATGCAAAGGAATACGGCAGGCATCATGAGTTCAGGTACCCAAAATTGGCAGATTGCGGAGGGCTTGCTTTGCTTGCCAGCAGCCAGGGCACCTAGCAAGGGACTGCCGGACCAGGTATAAGGCAGTGAAGGAGCAGATATTTTACAGCTGTGGCCTATCGGGACATGGCTGGAGACAGTGTCCAAAAGGGAGGGGGAAAACCCAGGCGAAGGTCACAGCAGACACCCAGTCACTCACCCCATTAGCAACCAGTCTGACTGTGGATCAGATCAAAGGGTTAGTGAAAGCGCCTCTTAAGGCAGAAAATGATGTGGCAGCGGGCTCCACGTTCAGCTCTGATGACTCACGGATGTACATAACGGCATTGTTAGGGGGACGGCAATGCAATATGTTAGTGGACACAGGGGCATCTGTATCGATAACAGACTTACCCTTACCAACAACCGAGCAGGCCAGTTATATCAGGGGTGTGGGAGGAAAAACAGTAAAAGCAGAAAGAAGCGAGAAGCAAATACTAGAAATCGGGGGAGTGAAGCTTCCAGTGTATTTCTGGGTATGTCCAAATAATGAAGGCACGATCATTGGAATAGACATCCTAAGGGAAGCAGGAGCTGTCATAGATTCAGGAAAAGGAGAAATAATATGGACGAGTCAGGGGCTGCGAACGCGTACAACCAACAGAATACTCGGCCTGGCTAGCATAGGCGCGGCTGCCCCGATCATTAGAGACTGGAGCCAGGATGGTGTCTATGGGTTACCCTGTCAGCAGTTCCCAGCTGTGTGGGCTAGAGACAAGCAAGGTTGTGAGCAGGTAGAGATAGAGCCAGTTAAAATAGAGGAGGGTCTGTATAAAACCCCTAAGCAGGACCCTGTACGAAATGACACACTGACCGCTGTTCAGGGTATAGCGAAGGAACAAAAACACCAGGGGATACTCGGACAGACTGCGGCCATTCCAGAACATAAAGTTTCCCCAGTTCCTCTGAGGGCAGGCATTACTGAAAATAAGGAAGCAGAGGAACACGAGGCAATTGAAATTCCAAGTGTGCAGGAGGAAACGACAGAAGCCAGCTTAGTATATGAAGAGGTAGAGGCAGAAGAGAAGGAAAAATGGAGGAGAAAAGGAGCGAAGAAGGGACCAAATGGGTGCTGGACACATGGGAATGTTGAGAAATTCTGCCGCCGTTGTATCACTTGTGCCCAGCATAACCCCGGTAAGGGCAGAAAGCTACAGCAGGTAAATCAGCCTCGGCCGAGGGGACCCTGGGATAACATCCAGACAGACTTCGCAGGGCCCCTGCCAAAAGGCAGGGGGAAATTAAAAGACCTTTGTAACCAACTTAAAGTATTAAAGGATCAAGCGAAACAACAGCAGCGAATCGCTGATCAGAGAGAGCCAGAGGGAAAAGGGATAGTTCTTCCAGAGCCCGGCGACCAAGTTATGGTGAGGGTGCTGCCAGAAAGACCAGGGTTTGCCCCCAGGTGGATAGGACCACAGACGGTACTCTTAACCAATGATACGTGTGTCTGTGTACAGACTCGGCGAGGCAGCCAGTAGAAACACTGGACTCAGTTTAAAGCATACAACTCACCCTCTTGTTGCTCCCACAGACGGAGTGGGGACCCAAGTGTACCCAGTAACCATGTAATTACAGAGAACCTAAGAGAGGAACACCAGGTGGCCATGGCAGACCTGACCACAGCTGATGAAAACATACCCGGAGAAAACGCAAAGGCAGAAAAGGCTGAGAGCGTGGCAGAAGACACTGAGAACGGGTTGGAAAACCATGAATAGCCTGCCAAAGTGTAACGACGATGGTACTCTGTAAAGAAGGCTGGTTGCTGAAGGTAAATGATTAATTTTATAGCATAGTATAGAAAATTATTTGGGAAATAGATGGGGAGGGATTTTTGAGTTAAAGCAGAGACGGCAAGTTCCACCACTTCAATGGCATTTCAGACTGCACACGGTATCTGAAAGCAGTCACCCCGAGTCTGAAGAGCTGAGCCCTTTTCAGCAGTTGGGCCAGTGATCCACCGGACAGTTCAGAAGGGGGTGCCACCAGGCAGAGGTCCTTGCAGACATTTATGTAGAGCCCACCCCAATCCTTTCCTGTACATCGATGAGAGAGAGCCCGTGGGTGCTCCTGGAAGGAGAGTTTCAGCGACCCGAGGATAAGGGGCCGAAGACAAAGGAATGTGATTTAAGATTAGCCTGCAGGCACATGAAAGGAACTGCATTCCTAAAGACTTGGAACAGCCTCTCTGCTTAACATTTGGTAGGTAATGCTAGGATAGATGTCGAGGTACATAAAATTGGGGGGGGGGGGTGGATTTTGAGACAGGGCATTTTTCTGCCCTATTTGAGCAGATCCTCCTAGGTTGGCCTTTCCTGATACAAATTTAATTTGTCCAGGAGGGCCAAGAGGAGGGACTGTTAGAGTAGATTTCTTTTTGGGTAGATGATTTGTTAACACTTAAATGACCTTGGCCACCAGACTTCTATTTTAACCGTTTGACAAAGGACTGTGGATTGAGTCCACCACAATGGGTTTCCTAAAAGGTGTAAATACCAGATACTTCTGGTGCCTGATGCTGTAGTTTCGAAGACAGTCTTATCTATACATTATAAGTATTAATTGTCTTCTATGTTAGCACTTAAAATGCCAAATAAATGTATTGTGGATTGAACTAAAGGCTATGGATACCAACACAGACATGTTGGCGTCAGAAGGAAAGGATGAAATCCGAAGGTGTGATGTTTGTATGTAACTTCAAAAGGAAGCATTGTCTATAACTTTTTAAGTAGCGATTGCCTTTGTGTTTAGCATATAAATATCGAGCCCACATTGGACTAGCAGAGCTTTCTGCGGAAAGCGTCTCAGTCCATATGATGCCTACTGTACCTTGCTGTGTCGAATAAAGAAGCTGCTTTGTATCTACCAGTGACTCTGTCTCTCCGGTAATTTCATCCACGTTACAACAGTGCCCATGATGAAGCTGACAGAGTTTACAGCCTTCTGCAGCTTGGGGCATCATGGCAGTGTAGCAGTTAACATACCGCCTTACAGTACCAGCGACTCGTGTTCGGTTCCCACCACTGCCTGAAAGGAGTTTGTACGCTCTCCCTGTGACCTTGGGGCTTTCTTCTGGGTGCTCTGGTTTCCACCTATGATTGGTAGGTTAATTGGACAGCAAGGGGCAGCACTGTATGTTAATAAATCAACTTGATCCTGTGCAGTAGCCACCCCCCACCCATACCAAACAGTAATGCCGCCTGTCAAAATGCTCTCCACAGTACATGTGGAGAAGTTTGAGTGTTTTAGATGACAAACCAAATCTCCTCAAACTCTTAAAGAATAGAGCTGCTTTCTTGCCTTCTTTATAGCTGCATCAATATGATGAGACCAGGTTAGATCCTCAGAGATATTGACACCCAGGAACTTGAACTTGCTGGCACTCCCCACTTTTGATCCCTCTACGAGGACCAGTTTGTGTTCCCTCATCTTACCCTTCCTGAAGTCCACAATCAGCTCTTTAGTCTTATGGACTTTGAGTGCAAGGTTGTCGCTGTGACACCACTCCACTAGCTGATATGTCTCGCTCCTGTACGCCTTCTCATCACCATCTGAAATTCTGCCAACAATAGTTGTGTCATCAGCAAATTTATGGATGACATTTGAGCTGTGCCTAGCCACACAGTCATGGGTGGAGAGAGAGTAGAGCAGTGGGCTAAGCACACATCCCTGAGGTGCACCAGTGTTGATTATCAGCAAGATGGAGATGTTATTTCCAACCCATATCGACTGAGGACTTCTGGTGAGGAAGTCAAGGATCCAATTGCAGAGGGAGGTACAAAGGCCTAGGTTTTGGAGCTTTTTGAACAGATCTGTAGAAATGATTGTGTTTATCACTGAACTGTAATCAATAAACAGCAACCTGACATAGGTATTGGTATTGTCCAGGTAATCCAAGGCCAAATGAAGAGCCAATGACATTACATCTGTTGTAGACCTATGGTGACGATAAGCAAACTGCATTGGGTCCAAGTCCTTGCTGAGGAATGAATTAGTTCTAGCCATAACTAACTTCTCAAAGCATTTCCTCACTGTAGATGTGAATGCTACAGGATGACAGTCACTAAGGCAGCTCATCCTGCTCTTGTTGGACACTGGTATGACTGTTGTCTTTTGACCTTCCGACTGTAGCAATTTGAACACACCCACTAGTTGTTTGTCACAAGCTTTCAGAGCCCACCCAGGTATTTCATTGGGGCCTGTCACCCTGCAAGGATTCGCCCTCTCGAAAGATGATCTGACGTCGGCTTCCGAGACAGAGATCACTGGGTCACTGGTACTGCAGGGACTCTCATAGCTGTAGTTTTAGTCTTGCTTTCAAAGTGTGCATAAAAAGTATTGAGCTCGTCTGAGAGTGAAGCGTCACAGCCATTCATAATGTTATATTTCACTTCGTAGGAAGCAGTGGCCTACAAATCCCGCCAATCGGATATGCATCCAATTCTGCCTCTAACCTGAATGGTTAGAAGTTCTTTTGCTTTTAAGATAGCCCTCTGTAAATTGTACCTGGCCTTCTTGTGTAATCTTGGATCCCCAGACTTGAATGCCACAGATCTAGCTCTCAGCAGATTATGAACCTCCTGGTTTATCCTCGCTTTTGATTTTATGAATTTTATAAACACAGTCCTGTCCATCGATTCAAAGCAGTCCTGTAAGTGCCCCTGCATCTCTCTTATCCATCCTTCTTGGCCCTCACCTTTGATGCTGCGGTCTTCAGTCTCTACCTATACTCAGGGTGTAGAAGTACAGCCAGGTGACCACACTTTCCAAAGTGTGAGCACAGTAAGCACTCTTGATGGTTCTATAACAGATTGTTTATTGTACTCCCTCATTCCCTCATTGTCTTTTTATCTCTCTTATCTCTATGTCGGCATCTCACTCTCCCTCTGACTTTCACAGATCATTAAAGCTAAACACAAACACAGCAAATAAATATCAGTCAGAACAGGTGTACAGGAATGCCTTGCCCTTCTATACTTTGAAGATCACCTGTTCTCCCGGAACTAACAATACCCCCAGCCCTACTGGAAATACCTGATGCCACGTACGTGTGAAAGAGCAGTCCCAGCACGGCTGAATCAGTGCTCTCATCTCAAGTTACCAGGTGTAGAGGCATGCAGAGAGGGAGGGAGTGAAAGAAGCTGAGGAGAGAATGAGAGCGACAGAGAGGGAGGAAGAGAGAGGGGGTGGGGGAGAGAGGAACGGAGGGAGGAAAAGGGAGGGAGAGAGGAAGAGAGAGGGAGGGAGGAAGAAAGAGAAGGAGGGAGGAAGAGAGAGGGGGTGGGGAGAGGAAGAGAGGGAGGGAGGAAGAGAGAGAGGGAGGGAGGAAGAGAGAGGGGGAGAGGAAGAGAGAGGGGGTGGGGGAGATAGGGAGGGAGGGAGGGAGGGAGGGAGGAAGAAAGAGAAGGAGGGAGGGAGAGAGGGAGGAAGAGAGAGAGGGAGGGAGGAGGAGAGAGGAAGGGAGGCAGAGAGGGGCTGGGGAAGGGACAGGGAGAGAGAGTGAGAGAGATTTATGTTACAGAGTGAGTGCATCCCTCACTACCCAGATGTATATACAACAGACATATCATTGTACAGAAGGACGCAGAGACACAGAGAAAAAGATACTGACGGAACTCAGTTAGTGTAAAGAGACAGACAGGCAGACAGAAAAAGACAGAGACAGAAAGAGAAACAGAAAAAGACACTGACAGAGCTCTACATGAGGAGGGAGGGAGAGAGAGAGAGCGCACAAGAGCACTGTGTGTTACAGTGCATTGATGCCCCATCATGCAGATGTATACACAACACACATTGTCCCGATACCACTCCCTCTCTCCTCCTATTTCTCCCTCCTTTAATTGTTGCTTGATCTCTGTGACACTTTCGCTCACATTCTCACATTTTTCCTTTCATCTCTCTCCCCTCTCTCGACTCTTCCCTTCCTCATTCTTCCCCTCATTCCCCATCTCTCTCTGCTCTAGTCTCCATCTCTGCTTCTCTCCTCTCACACTCCTTCGACCCATCTCTCCCTCCCTCTAACCCTCTCCCTTCCCTCTATCCCTCGCACTCTCTCTTCTCCATATCTCCCTCCCTCTAGCCTTTTCTCCTGCTGTCCCTCTCTCCCCTCACCGCCATCTCTGCTTCAAGACTCCCTCCCTCTACCCCTGTCTCCCTCTGCCTTCACAGATCATTGGTAGCAACCCCACCCTCAGCTGGGACTGTTCTCTCTGAATCAAGAGAGGCAGAAGGGAGAGTGAGTGTGCATGTGTTTAATGTATTTGTGTGTGTGCGTGTGTGCTGTGTGTACAGTGGTATTAGAAAGTTTAGGAACCCTGTAGAATTTTTTTCTATTATCTGCATAAATATGACCTAAAATGTGTCAGATCTTCACGCAAGTCCTAAAACTAGATAAAGAGAACCCAATTAAATAAATAACACAAAAACATTATACTTGTTTATTCATTTATTAAGAAAAATGATCCAATATTACAAAGTAGGTGAACATTTGCTTTCAGTAACTGGTGTAACCACCCCCCCCACCCGCCACATTTGTACACCAATAACTTCAACCAAACATTTCCAGTGACTGTTGATCAGTCCTGCACATTGGCTTGGAGTTGGCTATTTTAGGCCAATTCTTACAAAACTGCTTCAGCTCTGTTGGTGGGCTTCTTTGCATGAACTGCTTGCTTCATGTCCTTCCACAACATTTCTACAGGATTAGGGTCAGGAATTTGACTCGGCCACTCCAAAACATGAATATTCTTCTTTTTAAACCATTCTGTTGTTGATTTACTCTTGTCTTTCGGATCACTGTCTTGTTGCATTGTCCATCTTTTATTAAGCTTTCAGCAATGGACTGCTACCCTGATGTTCTCCTGTAAAACGTCTTGATACAATTTTGAATTCTTTGTTCCCTCAATGATTGCAAGCTGTCCAGACCCTGAGGCAGCAAAGCAACCCCAGACCGTGATGCTCTTTCTACCACGCCTCACAGTTGGGATGAGGTTTTGGTGTTGGTCTGCAGTGCCCTTTTCCTCCAAATGTAGCAATGTGCATTTCTGCCAAAAGGTTCAACTTCTGTCTCATCTGCCCACAGAACCTTGTCGCAGAAGTACTGTAGAATATCCAGATGGTCTTTTGCAAACTTGAGATGTACATCAATGTTTTATTTTGGAGAGCAGTGGTTTCCTCCATGGTGTCCTTCCATGAATATTCTTGTTCAGTTTTTTTTCTTATAGTGAACACATGAACAGAGACTTTAGTAAGTTCTGGAGATTGCTGCAGGTATTTTGCTTTTACCCTTGGGTTCTTTTTCAGCTCCTTCAGCAATGCAAGTTGTTGCTACTCTCCTAGAGAAAGTAGCAATAGTACTGAATTTCTTCCATTAGTAGACAATTTCTCTTACTGTGGACTGATGAACACTCAGTATTAGAAATGCTTTTGTAGCCTTTCCCAGCTTCATGCATCTCAACAATTCTTCTTCTAAGTTCCTGTGAAAATTGTTTTGATCGAAGCATGCTGCATATAAACAGATCTTTCTTGAGGAGAGCAGGCTCTGTCAGTAACCTGACTTTGTGTGTCTTTTTATAGGGCAGGGCACCTCTACACCCCACACCTCCAATCTCATTTCATTGATTGGAACACCTGATTCCAAATAGCTTTCATAGAAGGTATTACCCAGGCATTACATGCTTTTTCCAACAAATACGTAATATTGGATCATTTTTCTCAATAAATAAAAAGAACGAGTATAATGTTTTTATGTTATTTATTTAATTGTGTTCTCTTGACCTAGTTTTAGGGCTTACATGAGGATCAGATCACATTTTAGGTCATATTTATGCAGAAATAGAGAAAATTGACAGGGTTTGCAAACTTTATAGCACCACTATGTTATGTATGTGTGTCTTTAAGTGTATGTGTTTGGTGTATGGGTGTGAGTGTGTGTGTGTGTGTGTATATATGTATGTGTGTGTGTGTCACATGCTGCCAGAGCTGGTGGTGGGTGCAGACACTACAGTGATGTTTAAGAGGTAGTTACACAGACACATGAAGAGGGCAAGTAGTGGAGGGATATGGCACATGTTCAGACCGATGCAATCAATCAGGTCATCAGGGACACTGTCAGCCAAAGGGCCTGTTACTCCACTGTTCCATTTTTTCCATTTTCTATTGAGATTACACCATGGTGTGTAAGCATTCTCCTGAACCACTGCCCTCCCAGAATGACTCTCAGTCACCAAGAGAACCCAACAGCAGGTCAAAGGAGCAGGGAGCCCTTCTCCCGTCTCAGCAGACACATCTCTATACCCGTACGCAACTATTCAACCTCTCTCCTCATGCTCAGAGATACCTATCGTTATACAGTATGGGCCCGATGTTTCTATATACAGGCTTATATTAATTTATTTATCACATGTACATCAAAACAACAGCGAAATGCGTCATTTGCATTAATGACCAATACAATCTTGGGGCTTAGAACAGGCAAAGAAGTGGCAGGAGAAAATTCAGAAACCAGAGGTGCGGAGGGGCTTTTAGGAGTCATTGTGCAGGATTCCCTAATGGTTAACTTGCAGGTGATTCATTGCTGAGGAAGGCAAATACAATGTTAGCGTTCATTACTAGAGGACTAAAATATAAAAGCAAGACTGTAATGCTGAGGCTTTATAATGCATTGTTCAGGCCAAACTTAGAGTATTGCGAGCAGTTTTTGGCCGCTTTATCTAAGAAAGGATGTGCTGACATTGGTCAGGGTCCAGAGGAAGTTAATGAGAACGATCCCGGGAATTAAAGGGTTAATGTACGAGGAGCATTTGATGGATCTGGTCCTGTGCTCACTGCAGTTTAGAAGAACGAGAGAAGATCTCATTGAAACCTTTCGACTCCTGAAAGAGTGTGGGGAAGATGCTTCCTTTATTGGGGGAGTCCAGGACCAGAGAGCACAGCCTCAGAATACAAGGACATCCCTTTAGAACAGAGATGAGGAGGAATTTCCTTAGCCAGAGATGAGAAGGATTTACTTTAACCAGATGGCTATGGAGGCCAAGTCAATGGGTCTATTTAAAGCGGAGGTTGATAGGTTCATGCTTGATAAGGGTGTCACAGGTTATGGGGAGAAGAAAGGGGAATGGTGTTGAGAGGGATAATAAATCAGCCATGATGGAATGGTGGAGCAGACTCGATGGGCTGAATGACCCACATCCTATAGTCTTACAGCAAGCGTCACCACATACTTTCCAGTGCCAACATAGCTTGCCCACAGTGTTCAGCAGAGCAATACAGGCTGCAGGAGTAAAACAAGCTCCTTTCCCACCCTTCCATTCACAGACAGCCTCCAACCCCAGGACATACTGCCTCTGTGACCCCGACCACCAGTCCCCGGCCCTGGACTCCCAGGCCTCTGGCCTCACCAACTTTGATCTTCGACCTTCAGGCTCCAGCTACCAGACTCATCGATCCCTGGACTTCAACATCTGGGACTTGGTTTCCGGACGCACATGGGCGTCAACCTCGAGTCTCGCCAACCTGGAGTTGGTCCACTGGCCCTTATGCCTCCTGCCTACAATATCAGTCTAAGTGCCTCGTGAGCACAGTGACTGTAGCCAATTCCATCACCTACTCTGGCAGCTCATTCCATATATCCATCACTCTCAATGTGAAATTCACCCCTCAGGTCCCCTTTGAATTTTTTTCCTTTGCCCGTTTTTCCTGCTCCAATACCATCTGATTATTTTTTAAAACCTTTCTACACTTTAAAAAATCTACACTTTCTTCCACCTTCTATCATTCCCCCACTTCCCTCGCCCCCCCCCCCCCGTAATCTCTCCCGATAGTTGAAGTTCTCTGAATTAAGGTAATGTCCTGGGTAACCTGTGCCTCTCCAAAGCCACCGTGGCTTTCCAATAATGTGGACAACAGAACCTCATGCACTGTACTCTTGGTGCACCTCTCTCACTCCTCCCTCCCACTCGCCCTACAGAGACCAGTGGAGTTCATTCCATTACCCGGTTCCTCCTCTAAAGGTGCATCACTTCCCCTCTGTCGGGAGTAAACTCCCTTTGCTACAGTTGTATTTAGGGATCAAGCAACACACATCAAAGTTGCTGGTGAACGCAGCAGGCCAGGCAGCATCTCTAGGAAGAGGTACAGTCGACGTTTCGGGCCGAGATCCTTCGTCAGGACTAACTGAGGGAAGAGTTAGTAAGAGATTTGAAAGTGGGAGGGGGAGGGGGAGATCCAAAATGATAGGAGAAGACAGGAGGGGGAGGGATGGATCCAAGAGCTGGACAGGTGATTGGCAAAAGGGATATGAGAGGATTATGGGACAGGAGGCCCAGGGAGAAAGACAGGGAGGGGGGAAACCCAAAGGATGGGCAAGGGGTATAGTCAGAGGGACAGAGGAAGAAAAAGGAGACAGAGAGAAAGAATGTGTGTATAAAAATAAATAACGGATGGGGTGCGAGGGGGAGGTGGGGCATTAGCGGAAGTTAGAGAAGTCAATGTTCATGCCATCAGGTTGGAGGCTACCCTGACGGAATATAAGGTGTTGTTCCTCCAACCTGAGTGTGGCTTCATCTTTACAGTAGAGGAGGCCGTGGATAGACATGTCAGAATGTGAATGGGATGTGGAATTAAAATGTGTGGCCACTGGGAGATCCTGCTTTCTCTGGCGGACAGAGCGTAGGTGTTCAGCAAAGCAGTCTCCCAGTCTGCGTCGGGTCTCGCCAATATATAGAAGGCCACATCGGGAGCACCGGACGCAGTATATCACCCCAGCCGACTCACAGGTGAAGTGTCGCCTCACCTGGAGGGACGGTCTAGGGCCCTGAATGGTGGTAAGGGAGGAAGTGTAAGGGCATGTGTAGCACTTGTTCCGCTTACAAGGATAAGTGCCAGGAGGGAGATGAGTGGGGAGGGATGGGGGGGACGAACGGACAAGGGAGTCGCGTAGGGAACGATCCCTGCGGAAAGCGGGGGGGGAGGGGAAGATGTGCTTAGTGGTTGGATCCCATTGAGGTGGCAGAAGTTACGGAGAATAATATGTTGGACCCAGAGGCTGGTGGGGTGGTAGGTGAGGACCAGGGGAACCCTATTCCTAGTGGTGTGGCGGGAGGATGGAGTGAGAGCAGATGTGCATGAAATGGGGGAGATGCGTTTGAGAGCAGAGTTGATGGTGGAGGAAGGGAAGCCCCTTTCTTTGAAAAAGGAGGACATCTCCCTCATTCTGGAATGAAAAGCCTCATCCTGAGAGCAGATGTAGCGGAGGCGGAGGAATTGCGAGAAGGGATGGCATCTTTCCCTCCCTCCCCCCCGCTCTCCGCAGGGATCACTCCCTATGCGACTCCCTTGTCCATTTGTCCCCCCCATCCCTCCCCACTGATCTCCCTCCTGGCACTTATCCTTGTAAGCGGAACAAGTGCTACACATGCCCTTACACTTCCTCTCTTACCACCATTCAGGGCCCCAGACAGTCCTTCCAGGTGAGGCAACACTTCACCTGTGAGTCGGCTGGGGTGATATACTGCGTCCGGTGCTCCCGATGTGGCCTTCTATATATTGGCGAGACCTGACGCAGACTGGGAGACCGCTTTGCTGAACACCTACGCTCTGTCCGCCAGAGAAAGCAGGATCTCCCAGTGGCCACACATTTTAATTCCACATCCCATTCCCATTCTGACATGTCTATCCACGGCCTCCTCTACTGTAAAGATGAAGCCACACTCAGGTTGGAGGAACAACACCTTATATTCCGTCAGGGTAGCCTCCAACCTGATGGCATGAACATTGACTTCTCTAACTTCCGCTAATGCCCCACCTCCCCCTTGCACCCCATCCGTTATTTATTTTTATACACACATTCTTTCTCTCTCCTTTTTCTCCCTCTGTCCCTCTGACTATACCCCTTGCCCATCCTCTGGGTTTCCTCCCCCTTGTGTTCTCCCCGGGCCTCCTGTCCCATGATCCTCTCATATACCCTTTGCCAATCACCTGTCCAGCTCTTGGCTCCATCCCTCCCCCTCCTGTCTTCTCCTATCATTTCGGATCTCCCCCTCCCACCTTCAAATCTCTTACTAGCTCTTCCTTCAGTTAGTTCTGACGAAGGCTCTCGGCCTGAAACGTCGACTGCACCTCTTCCTAGAGATGCTGCCTGGCCTGCTGCGTTCACCAGGAACTTTGATGTGTGCTGCTTGAATTTCCAGCATCTGCAGAATTCCTGTTGTTTGTATTTAAGGATGTTCTGTTGTGCTGTGGATGGGCCTGCAATTTATGCAGGGATTCAATGTGTGTGTGTCTGTGTGTGTGTATATATGTTTTGTGGGTTTGTGTGCGTGTGGGAGGTATGCAGTGTGTTTTTCTGGGTCTATGGTGTGTAGGGGTTACATAGTGTGTGTGCGTGCGCGCACGCGTGTAGTATGTATGGGGTACATAGTGTGCGCAGGTGTGTTGCATGTGGAGGGGTATGTGGAGTATGTAGAGTAGATAGACATGCCACAACACACATACACAACAGATGCATAACACACCTTGGTGGCATCAGTTAGTTTCGCGAGACCATGGATCTGCGCCTGTAAAGTCTTGCTTCAGGCCGAGTTGGTAGAGCAGCGTCTGTTGTGGAGACCCACACGGGAGTGACAGTCTCGGCTGCAGCGACTGCACTTGAAGGCGCTGTCCTCCAGTGTTGACTTGGTGCTGATTTTTCGGCGAGTGCGCTTTTCTTCAGCAGCAAGTCTCAGCTTCTCTTCTCTTTTTAGACCACTGCGTAGCTCTAGCGTCAAGCAAGAGCGATCGCTTGCAAAGTCCTCCCACCTCTCGACGTTCATGTTCAGTGACTTCATGTCTCTCTTGCAGACTATTTGGAAACGAAGATGGGGCCGCCCTTGTCCTCCCTTGCCGGAGGCAAGCTCCCCGTACAGCAGGTCTTTCGGAATCCTTCCATCTGACATGCGATGTTCGTGGCCCAACCAGCGGAGACGGCGTTGTTGGGGCAGGGTGAAGAGGCTGGGTATCTGGGCGCGGGCCGGGACCTCATTGTCGGTGACTCGGTCAGTCCACTTGAAGTCCAGGATGCGTCTCAGGCTGCGAACGCATAACACAGACATACGCATGTATGCAACACACTCATAAATACACAAGGCACAGTTAGACTCGCTGTCTCTCCCTCCCCCTCTCACACTTACATAACACACACAGTGAAAAGGTGTCGCGCTCAGGGAGTAAGGAGCAGCGGTATCCCGGGATCTGGCAGAGAAAATTGGCTGCGGTAATGAGACTGAAATTGCTGACACTTCCCCTGGAGCCGGCCGGAGTGGCGAGAAGGAGCGATGTGACACCCCTCTCTGGCGAGCCGCTGCTGGGCAACGACTGTTACAGGAGCGGGGTAAAGCCCACTCAAGCGGCTAGCTGTGAACATCAGCGGGGCCGGCGGATAACAATTATCGCCGAGGAACAACAATCCGCAAACACTGAGAGCCGCGCCGCGCTGCAGGAGAGGAGGGGAAGGTGTAGAGAATGGAGTAGGTGAGAGAGGAGTGGGGAGAGAAGGGAGTGAGGAGGGGTTGGAGTGGGAGGAGGAGCTAGAGAGGGGGTAGAGGGGAAGAGGTGGAGGAGGAGAGGTTTAAGGGAGAGAGGAAGGGGGAGAGGGGAGAAGGAGGGGAAGGGGAGGAGGGGGGGAGGAAGAGGGGAGAGGGGAGCAGAGAGGATGGGAAGAGAAATGGGAAAGGAAGGGGAGGGGAGCGGGAGAGTGGGAGGAGTGGAGAGGAGGGGATAGGTGATAGAAAGGGGAGGGACTATGTATAATGATAATAAATGTATATTTGGACATACGAGGCCGTTTGGTCCTGCTTGCAACATCCATGCACCCAGTTTAGAAGATGCTTTGCTCGGAACTCATCCAGCTCGGTCAGTGGTGGTGCAAACAAGCCACTCTTGGTAATGGACAAAGGCATGGCACAGTTTTAAAATATTGACCCCTCCTTGTTTGTAAATTTCTCACCAGTGAGAAGATTTTGAGTATACCCTCTTAAGACCCTTTGAAATTCAATATTTTTGAAAAAGGACACACCTCAAACTTTTAAATATCAAGGAGCACAGGCCAAAACTGTCTAAATATTTCTTAATAGGAGAATCCTCTCACGTCAGGAATTAGCCTGATGAATCTCCTTTGGAATGCCTCCAGTGTTGTATTTTAAATAATGGGATCAAACCGTACATATTATTCTAAGTGTGACCTCAACAAACCTTGCTATTATTAAATTCCTACTCCTTTGCAATAAAGCCAAAATCCCATTTGCCTTCTGAATTTGTTGAATCTGGTTACTCACTATTGTGAGTTATGCACACCGAGATTCCCTTGAATGCCACACATTTGCAGTCTCTCCCCATTCAGATAATCATTTTCCTTTTGATTCCTCTTAGTGAAGTGCATGGCCTCACTTCCCCACGATTACAGGGTTACATACGATCACTATATCCCTATGCTGACGCAGAGCCACAATGTCTCCATCAAAACATACTCTTCCACCTTTCTTTCTATCATTGGCAAATTTGGAAACCTAATGTTTTATTCCCTACTCCAGGTTATTACAGTAAATTGAAAATAATTGAAGGCCAAGAACCTATCCCTGGGATACTCTATCAGTTATGTCCCTCCGACCTGAAAAGGACTCAATAATTTCAATAGTTTCCAATCCATTCCCTTACACATCCTCCAGTATCTTGGGTTCTTAATTTATATGCCAACCTCTCATGTGGTGTCATGTTTATAAGTTTCCAGGTCCTGATCAGGTTGATCCAAGGACCAATTGAGAAGCTACAGAAAAAAAAATTGCAGGATATATGCATCATAGTCAGTGTTGGGAAGGTGCCAGAGGACTGGAAGGTGGCTAAATTACTTAATTTAAGAACAGTTGTAAAAAAAGGCCTAGAAAGTTTCGACCAGTGAGCCTTACATCTGTGGCAGGTAAATTATTAGAGAGAATTCTGAGGAATAAGATATATGGGGGTGATTGATAAGTTCGTGGCCTAAGGTAGAGGAAGTCAATTTTAGAAAACCTAGTACATTTATTTGTCCTGCATTGACATACTTAGTCCAGCAGTCGTGGAGCATACGGATCCCTTCTTTGTAGAAGTCGGCATCTTGGACCTCCAGAAAGTGGTCCACAGCAGGGGTGATTGATAAGTTCGTGGCCTAAGGTAGAAGGAGATGAGTTATTAACTTCAAACTTTCTGCATTTTCACTCAAAGAGTTGAACTGCACGTGCATGTAACAAGAACAGTATAACTCATCTCCTCAAACATGAGGAATTCTGCAGATGCTGGAAATTCAAACAACACACATCAAAGTTGCTGGTGAATGCAGCAGGCCAGGCAGCATCTCTAGGAAGAGGTACAGTCGATGTTTCAGGCCGAGACCCTTCGTCAGGACTAACTGAAGGAAGAGCTAGTAAGAGATTTGAAAGTGAGAGGGGGAGGGGGAGATCCAAAATGATAGGAGAAGACAGGAGGGGGAGGGATGGAGCCAAGAGCTGGACAGGTGATTGGCAGAAGGGATATGAGAGGATCATGGGACAGGAGGCCCAGGGGGAAGGAAAAGGGGGAAGGGGGGAAAACCCAGAGGATGGGCAAGGAGTTATAGTGAGAGGGACAGAGCTTTCCGCAGGGATCACTACGCGACTCCCTTGTCCATTTGCACCCCCCCCCCATCCCTCTCCACCGATCTCCCTCCTGGCACTTATCCTTGTAAGTGGAACAAGTGCTACACATGCCCTTACACTTCTTCCCTTAGCACCATTCAGGGCCACAGACAGTCCTTCCAGGTGAGGCGACACTTCACCTGTGAGTCGGCTGGGGTGATATACTGCGTTCGGTGCTCCTGATGTGGCCTTCTATATATTGGCGAGACCCGACGCAGTCTGCGAGATTGTTTTGCTGAACACCTACGCTCTGTCCGCCAGAGAAAGCAGGATCTCCCAGTGGCCACACATTTTAATTCCACATCCCATTCCCATTCTGACATGTCTATCCACGGCCTCCTCTACTGTAAAGATGAAGCCACACTCAGGTTGGAGGAACAACACCTTATATTCCGTCTGGGTAGCCTCCAACCTGATGGCATGAACATTGACTTCTCTAACTTCCGCTAATGCCCCACCTCCCCCTCGTACCCCATCCATTATTTATATACACACATTCTTTCTTTCACTCTCCTTTTTCTCCCTCTGTCCCTCTGACTATACCCCTTGCCCATCCTCTGGTTTCCCCACCCTCCCCCTTTTCCTTCCCCCTGGGCCTCCTGTCCCATGATCCTCTCATATCCCTTTTGCCAATCACCTGTCCAGCTCTTGGCTCCATCCCTCCCCCTCCTGTCTTCTCCTATCATTTTGGATCTCCCCCTCCCCCTCCCACTTTCAAAGCTCTTACTAGCTCTTCTTTCAGTTATACCTGACGAAGTGTCTCGGCCTGAAACGTTGACTGTACCTCTTCCTAGAGATGCTGCCTGGCCTGCTGCATTCACCAGCAACTTTGATGCATGTACCTCATCTCCTTCTACCTTAGGCCACGAACTTATCAATCACCCCCTGTATCCACGTTTGGAAAGATGAGTCAATTAGGGATAGTCAGCGCAGTTTTGTGTTTGAGAGATTACGTGTTATGAACTTGACTGAGTTTTTGACAGAAAGTGTTTGAGGGCAGGGTGGTTCTGCATTACAAATTTCTCTGAAAGGTTACACCCCATTGGATCCACAGAAGGCGAGCTAACTGAATACAGGAGCCAACTTGATGGCAGGCAAGAAAGGATGATGGTGAAAGGTTGTTTTTCAGACTGGAAACCCATGACTTACATCTCAGAAGTTGTTGCTGGCCCATTATTGTCATCTACATCAATTACTTGATTGAGAATGTACAAGACATAGTTAGTTTGCAGATGACACTAAAATAGATACTGTTATAGACAGTGACTAAGGCAATCAAGAAATACAGTAAAATCTTGATCAGTAGGTGAGTGAGCTAAGGAATCACAAAAGGAGTTTGGTGCAGTTAAGTGTAACAAGTTATGAGCCCAAGGTATTACATGGAAAATTCCAGCATGGATAAAGTAATGGCTGATTGGCAGAAGGCAAAGAGTAGGAATAAAGGGAGCCTTTTCTGGCTGGCGGCTGGCTGCTGGTGACAAGTGGTGTTTCACAAGGTTCTGTGTTGGGACTGATTCTTTTTACGTTATATGTCAATGATTTGGATGATGGAATTGTTGCAAAGTTTTGCAGATGATATGAAGATGCGTGGAGGGGCAGGTAGGTTTGAGGAAGTAGAGAGGCTACAGAAGGACTACAGCAGATTAGGAGAATGGGCAAAGAAATGTCAGATGGAATACAGTGTAGGGGAGTGGTGGAAGAAATAAAAGGGTTGACTATTTTCTAAAAGGAGAGAAAATACAAATAACTAAGGTGCAAAAGAGCTTGGGAGTCCTCGTGCAGGATTCCTTAAAGGTTAATTTGCAGGTTGAGTCTGTGGTGAGGAAAGCAAATGCAATGTTAGCATTAATTTCAGGAGGACTAAAATATAAAAGCAAGGATATAATATTGAGACTGTATATGGCACTGATAAAGCCTCACTTGGAGTGTTATGAGCAGTTTTGGGCCCCTTATCTTAGAAAGGATGTGTTGAAACTGGAGAGGTTCACAAAAATGATCTCAGAAGTGAATGGCTTGTCATCAGAAGAGCATTTGATGGCTCTGGGCCTCTACTCACTGGAATTCAAAAGAATTGACAAATGTTTGAAAAATCTTATCGAATTTTCAGAAGAGGTTACTAACAAAGTTGACGAGGGTAAAGCGGTGGATGTTGTCTATATGGACTTCAGTAAGGCCTTTGACAAGGTTCCACACGGAAGGTTAGTTAGGAAGGTTCAATCGTTAGGTATGAATATTGAAGTAGTAAAATGGATTCAGCAGTGGCTGGATGGGAGATGCCAGAGAGTAGTGATGGATAACCCATCCTTCCCCTTCCCTTCCACTCCCCTCCTCACTCATCCTCTCTACCCTCCTCACCCATCTCCCCCTCCTCCTCACTTGCCCTCCCCTGCTCCCTTTCCCCTTCTCTTTTCTCATAAGACCATAAAATATTGGAGCAGAATTAGGCCATTTGGTCCATTGAGTCTGCTCCACCATTTCATCATGGCTGATTCAATTTTCCTTTCAGCCTCAATCTCTAACCCTTCATATCCTGGAGGCAGCAGAGGGGGGGTGAGATGGGTCACGAGGGCAGGACGAGGAGGGGAGATGGGTGAGGAGAGGGGAAATGAGGGAGGGGAAGGATTTGATGGCATTGGGGGAAGGAGGGGATAGGAGGAGGGAAGTGGTAGAGAGAGAGGTGAGGTGGCAAGATAGGTGAGGGGAGGAGGGAAAAGCAGAGGACGGAGGGTAGGAGATGTGGGAGGAGGGAGGGGAGATGGGGAAGGAAGGGGGAGTGGTAGAGAGGGAAGAGGGGAGGGGATAATGTTGAGGAGAAAGGGGAGGGGAAAGGAGAAGGTGAAAGGGAGTGGGGGCGAAAAGGGGAGGGAAGATGGGTAGGAGGGGGCAGATGGGTGAGGAGGGAAGAGAAGAAGGCGACACTGTTGGAGGGTGACGGGGGTGTAGGAGTGAAAAGTGCAAAGGAGCGGGAGGACTTTGCCGAGTGATCGTTTACCGGCGGAGGGAGCAGCTCAATGAGAAGGGCGGTGCCGAGGGTGTGCGCTGCTGGAGGGGCGGCGCGGAGGCAGCAATTACATAAAGTGCGATTAACGACTTTGATGCGTTAAGTTTCTGCGCGGAGACAGGCAGAACCGTCAGCAGCAACACATCGCACATACTGCACCCACAGGTGCACATTCACCTTCCAGGGAACGCAGTCCTTCTCGGTCGGACACGTATAGAAAAGCTCTATACACTAGGGTAAGTCCCTTCCTCGTTCAGGGTCGTGGGGAGACCGGGATGACTGGCGGAGAGGAAATAGGGCGAGGAAGAAAGAGGGGGGAAAGGGGGTAGGGGAGAGGAGAGGAGAGGGGAGGGGAGGGTAAGGGAGAGGAGAGGGGAGGGAAATGGGGTCAGGGAGTAGAGAGGGGAGGGAAAGGGGGTAAGGGAGAGGAGAGGGGAAGGAAAGGGGGTAGGGGAGAGGGGAAGGAAAGGGGGTAGGGGAGAGGAGAGGGGAGGGGAAGGAAAGGGGGGGGGTAGGGGAGAGGAGAGGGGAGGGGAAGGAAAGGGGGTAGGGGAAGGAAAGGGGGTAGGGGAGAGGGAAGGGGGTAGGGGAGAGGGGAGGGAAAGGGGGTAAGGGAGAGGGGAAGGAAAGGGGGTAGGGGAGAGGAGAGGGGAGGGAAAGGGGGTAAGGGAGAGGGGAGGGAAAGGGGGGTAGGGGAGAGGAGAGGGGAGGGAAAGGGGGTAAGGGAGAGGGGAGGGAAAGGGGGTAAGGGAGAAGAGAAAGAAAGGGGGTAAGGGAGAGGAGAGGGGAGGGAAAGGGGGTAAGGGAGAGGGGAGGGAAAGGGGGTAAGGGAGAGGGGAGGGAAAGGGGTAAGGGAGAGGGGAAGGAAAGGGGGTAGGGGAGGGAAAGGGG
Organism: Mobula birostris; assembly: GCF_030028105.1. Lineage (NCBI taxonomy): Eukaryota > Metazoa > Chordata > Chondrichthyes > Myliobatiformes > Myliobatidae > Mobula > Mobula birostris. Next base: position 28,545,759 of record NC_092380.1, on the reverse strand, counting down.
GTAGGAGAAAGGAGAGGGAGGGAAAGGGGTGAGGAGAGGGGAGGGAAAGGGGTAAGGGAGAGGAGAGGGGAGGGGAAGGGAAGGGGTAAGGGAGAGGACAGGGGGAGGAAGGGGGTAAGGGAGAGGGGAGGAAGGGGGTAAGGGAGAGGGGAGGAAGGGGGTAAGGGAGGGGGAGGAAAGGGGAAGGGGGTAAGGGAGAGGGGAGGAGAGGGGAAGGGGGTAAGGGAGAGGGGAGGGTAAGGGAGAGGGGAGAGGGTAAGGGAGAGGGGAGAGGGTAAGGGAGGGGAGAAGAGAAGGGAGGGATAGGGTAGGGGAGAGAGGAGGGGAGGGAAAGGGTAGGGGAGAGAGGAGGGGAGGGAAAGGGTAGGGGAGAGAGGAGGGGAGGGAAAGGGTAGGGGAGAGGGGAGGGAAAGGGGAAGGGAGGAGAGGGGTGGGAAAGGGGAAGGGAGGAGAGGGGAGGGAAAGGGGAAGGGAGGAGAGGGGAGGGAAAGGGGGGAGAAAGAGGAGAGGGGAGGGAAAGGGGGAAGGAAGAGGAGAAGGGAGGGGAAAGGGGAAGGAAGAGGAGAGGGGAGGGAAAGGGGGAAGGGAGAGGAGAGGGGAAGGAAAGGGGGAAGGGAGAGGAGAGGGGAGGGAAAGGGGGAAGGGAGAGGAGAAGGGAGGGAAAGGGGGAAGGAAGAGGAGAGGGGAAGGAAAGGGGAAGGAAGAGGAGAGGGGAGGGAAAGGGGGAAGAGAGGAGGGAAAGGGAGAGGGGAGGGAAAGGGAGAGGAGAGGGGAGGGAAAGGGGTGGGGAGAGGAGAGGGGAGGGAAAGGGGGAAGAGAGGAGGGAAAGGGAGAGGGGAGGGAAAGGGAGAGGAGAGGGGAGGGAAAGGGGTGGGGAGAGGAGAGGGGAGGGAAAGGGAGAGGAGAGAGGAGAGGGGAGGGGAGAGGTGAGGGGAGGGAAAGGGGTGGGGAGAGGAGAGGGGAGAGGAGAGGGGAAGGGAGAGGGTAGGGAAAGGGGAAAGGGAGAAGAGGGGGAAAGGATGGGCAGAGGATAGGGGAGGGAAAGGGGGTAAGGGGAGGGGAGGGAAAGGGGAAAGAGAAGAGGGGGAGGGGAGGGAAAGGGGGAAGAGAAGAGGGGGAAAAGGATGGGGAGAGGGGAGGGAAAGGGGGTAAGGGAGAAGAGGGTGAAAGGGATGGGGAGAGGAGAGGGGAGGGAAAGGGGGTAAGGGAGAGGAGAGGGGAGGGAAAGGGCGTAAGGGAGAAGAGGCAAAGGGAGTAAGGGAGAGGAGAGGTGAGGGAAAAGGCAGAGAAGAGGAGGGAGAAAAGGAGAGGTGAGGAGTTGGGAAAACGAGGAGGGAGTCTGTTCAGGAAGAAGGAGGGGAGGTAAGTGGCTTGCATCTCTCCAGTGATCCACTTTGCCCCCGTTCTGATCACAATTTGTTGATGATCCCTGGGGATTACCAATCGCCCAAGTAGCTGACCTCCTTGAGTTAATTATCTCTCTGGGTTACCGATCTCCAGAGTTTTTGACCTCTCTTGGTCAGTAATCTTCCAAAGTCACCTACCAATTTAGTTTACCGACCTGCCCCAGTTACTGACCTTTCCGGGATAGAAATCTTCCAGGATCTATAGTTTAGGTTACCAGTCTCTCCGAGTCAAATCTCCCCACGCTGGAACCTGCCCTCCCCAGCAGGCACACATTCCGTCTTTCTCGCACTCTTTCAGGCTGGAAACGTTCACCAATCTCCCGCTAAACATTCCCAGCAATTCTGGCTCAGGTATCCAGCTCCTGCACATAACAGCAGCCCAGGTTCATTTATATGGGGCCGGCCGGCGGTGTAATGGCATCCGCAGCGGACTTCGAGGCGACTGTTCCCGGGTTGGAATCCGGCCGGCTCCTTGCTTTCCATCCGTGCTGGGATGAGCGTCGAGCAAGCAAGCAACTCGGACTCTTTTTTTTTGTAAAAAAAAGTAGGCAAATGTTAAAGAAACGGCGAGGTTGCCGCCCGATGCGCGGAAAGGAACAAAATTCAGATATCAGACTCATTCTGGTAGCATCTGGCCTTTATTTTTCTGCGTACCTGTTCAAATAATTATAGCCACCTCTCCCACTTTCTCTGGCAGCTCGACCCATTTACCAATGCCCTCTGTGTGGAAAAATCTCTAGAGAGAGTGCCGTCCTACTTAATTACAGTCCTATTGTACTGCTGGACAAGTTGTTCAAGTCAGTGTTTGTAATTCACACACGCACATTCGCCTCCTATAAATACACTTGAGCGCACATATACACACACACACACACACCTGTCCTCTAAATGCACTTAGACCTCTATAAGTACACACACACACAGAGCTCAACACAATATTTATTACTCTGAAACCCTCCCTCCACAGAAGCAGAAGGACCCAGACCGAAGATCCTGGGGTTGGATGGAGTTTGCTGGATACAGGAGGGCACGGTGTGATGGAGCTCCACAGAAGGTGGGGGGGGGGGGGTGTATTTAGATGGAGCTCCCCAGATATAGGACTCTCAGAAAAGAGCAATGCAGATGGAGGAGAGGAGGGAGTGATGAAGCTCCCTGGTACAGGGCATTGGGGTGAGAGGGAGCTCTCCAGGTATGGGTGGGTGGGATGTGAGGCAGCTTCCCAGGTACAGGACTCTTGGATGAAAGAGAGCTCTCCAGATACAGGAGGGAGGGATGAGGGAGCAGTCTGGGTACAGCCCCTTAGAGGGGTATCTCTCTGGATATAGGAGTGGGGGTTATGGGGGGGGGTGCTCCCCAGGTGTATGATTCTAGGCACTGGGGTGAGAGGAAGCTCACCATTTGACAGCCCAATTTCCCTCTCCCTGACTCAGAGTTTTTTTATCTTCATTTCAGCCCACCGTTCCAACCCCCCCCCCCATTGCCTTCCCTCTCCTGTCAATCCTCCTTCCCCTCCCTGCAGATTTCCGTTCTCATCATGTGGAATGCTCCATCAACTAATCTTGTGTATCAGGGCCTGGTCCATACACATCCTCTTGCCCAAGGCTGCTCAGTATGTAGCCACCCACCCCTCTTCTTACTCTGGCAGTTTCCTTTCCCCTTCTCCCTCCTTCTTCAGCCACAGCACCCCCCCCCCCGCATCAATACAGCATTTCAGAGCATTATATAACACAGAAACATGTCCTTCAGCACCACTACTCCCAAGGTCTTTCCCTGAGCTGGTCCCCGTGGGACTTTATCTCTCTGAACCTTTCCTATCTGTGTACCTGTCCAAATGTCTTTTAATTGTAGCCACCTCTCCCACTTCCTCTGGCAGCTCGACCCACATCCCCACTGCCCCCATGTGGGCAAAAAAATTCTCCCTTTAAACTTTGCCCCTCTCACCTTAAACCTGTGCTCTCTAGTTTTAGACACCCCTAACCTGGGGGAGAAGGATGGTGACTGCTCACCCTCAGCCTCCTTCACTCCAGGGAAAATAACCCCAGCCCTCCAGCCCTATCCAGTCTTTACTTGTAACTTAAACCCTCCGGTCCAGGGAACGTCCTGGCGAATCTTTCCTGCACGCTCTCCAGCTTAATCCCACCCTTCCTATAGCTGGGTGACCAGAACTTAGAATCAGAATCATTACTTAAAGCCATGCTCCTGACAAATCCAATTAAATCTAACCTAACCTTGGGACAATTTGCAATGACTAATTAACCTGCCCGGTAGGTATTTGCAGGAGGGAACTGAAGGGCCCAAAGAAAGCCCATTCATTTCATGGGGAGGATGTACAGAGACTCCTTCCAGAATGGCACCAGAATTGAACTCTGGAATGCCCTGAGTTGTCAGAACATTGTGGTAACCACTACGCTGGAGGTCAGAGCCTGAGGATCTGAGCCGCCCTCATTCCCACCCCTCCGCAAGTGGACCCGAGCTCTTTCTATTCACTCCCTTCATCAGCACTCCCAATGAATCCCATTGTGTGATGCACAGACGGACCCCATCGCTTCCCATTCACTCCCACTGTCTATGCTCACAATAGAACCAATGAAAGACCTCACCCAATAGGACAGAAAAACAACTTGTGTGAAAAAGAAAGAATAAAAAAGACAATTATAGTAAATAAATAGCAAGTAACTGAGATGAAGAGTCCTTGAAAGTGCTCTCAAAGGTTGTGAGAACAGTTCAATGATGGGTTGAGTGAAGTTATCCCCTCTGGTTCAAAAGCCTAATGGTTGAGAGTGGGCTTCCACACAGAAATAGGAGAGAGGAATTCCCTACATATTGAGGAAGGAACACAGATACAGGAGAGAGGGGAGCTCCCTGCACAGATTTCCAAGAGGGAGGTCTGTTCAGATATAAAGGAGAGCAAACTCACCATGGATACAGGAAGATGGGCTCCCCAGGGATACAAGGGAGAGGGATCTTCATGGAGAGATCCCTGGATAACCACAGAGAAAAACAGGAGTGTGGTTCCTTCCCCACTCCTCCCAACCCCACTGGATCCCAGAGCGGTCAGCAAAACCCACGTACAGGGAAACAACTCTGAAACGGTGGGCGGGGTGGGGGCACCCCACCTCGCAAGGCCACTGACTGGCAAATGAGGAACAAAAACACCCTCGCCCTCTGCTCAGCCATCTCTTCCTGGAGTGCCCGGTCCCACTGCGTTCCAGCAGGGAGATCAGATTGCTGGCTCCTGCTGGTCTCAGTGGGCTTGGGTCATCCGTGTGCTCTGGTCCACTGAGAAGTCAGTGGTGGGAAGGGAAGCAGCTACAAGTTTTTTTAGTTATTGATTGAGATACAGTGTGGAGTAGTCCTGTCGGGCTCTCCGCTGATTTAACCCTAGCCTAATTATGGAGCAATTTACAATGACAAATTAACCTACCAACCGGTATATCTTAGACTGTTCCTGGGTGTCAACACCTTAGAGGATTAATCCCGTGCCCAAAATATCGATGCAATTACAAAGAAGGCATGCTGGCAGCTGTAATATTTTAATAATGATGAGACTTGGGTTTCACTTTATTTGGCACAAGTATATCAAAACATACAATTGAAATCCATTGTTTGCATCTAATCAGATCAAAGAGGTTAGAGCTACACTTCCAGCACGAACAATTTACTAATCCCAACTTGTACGCTTTACAGACAGCGGCAGGATAGCAGCTATTCAAAGTGATTGTGTTAACCCCTGTGCTGCCGTGCCAAAGTTTAGAAGTTTGAGGAGATATGGTATGTCACCAAAGACTAGCAACTTTCTATAGATGTACTGTGAAGGGGATTCTGACTGATTACAGCACTGCCTACCATGGAGGCTTCGGTGCGCTGGATAGCGAGGGGCTGCAGAGGGTTGGAAGCTCAGGCAGATGCATCTCGAGCACAACCCACCCCACCATTCAGGGCATCTTCAAGAGGCCCCAAGAAGGCGGTATTGGCATTGAGAACCCTCACCACCAGACGCATGCCCTCTTCACATTACTACTGTCAGGGAGGAGGTACGGTGCTTGAAGACCCACACATTCATTTTAGGAATAGCTTTTGCCCCTCTTAGCAGATTTTTAAACAGTCCATGAACACTCCCTCAAGTTATTCATTTTTTTGTTTTTATTTATGTAACTATGTGCTGTACCACTGGTGCAAAATAAATTTCGCAGCCTCTGTCGGTGATAATAAACTTGCTTCTGGTTCTGAAGGAGCTGTCAGAGAAGGTGGTGGAATCAGGAACAGTCCTTTATTAAAGAGGTATTTGGACAGGCAGGAAGGACAGACAAGAATCTGGTCCCAACAGAGGCACAAGAGATTCTACAGATGCTGGAAATCCTGAGTAACACCCACACAAAATGAGGGAAAATCTCAGCAAGACGGGCTGTTTGGTTCCCTCCATTAGTTGCTGCTGGACTTGTTGAGTTCCTCCAGCATTTAGTGTGTGTTGCTAATGCAAGCACGAGAGATTCATGAAGATAAAGAGGGAGAGCATTCTGACAGGCTGCATCACTCTCAGGCATGGGAGGGGGCTACTGCACAGGACTGAAAGAAGCTGCAGAGGGCCGTAAATTTAGTCAGCTCCATCTTGGGCACTAGCCTACAAAGTACCCAGGACATCTTCAGGGAGGGGTGTCTCAGAAAGGCAGCGTCCATTATCAAGGATCTCCAGCACTCAGGGCATACCCTTTTCTCACTGTTACCATCAGGCCCACACTCAGCAATTCAGGAACAGCTTCTTCCCTTCTGCCATCTGATTCCTAAATGGACATTAACCCTTGGACACTACCTCACTTTTTTAATATACTACTGTATATTTTTGCACGTTTTTGAAATCTATTCAATATATGTATACTGTAATTGATTTAGTCATTTGTTATTATTATTTATTTATTCTCTTCTATATTATGTTTTGCATTGAACTGCTGCCAAGTTAACAAATTTCACATCTCATGCTGGTGATAATAAACCTGATTCCGATTCTGGAATGTACGCATTGGGCTGTAAGGCTTGCTTTCTGTGTTAATCAATTTGGTGACAATTCCCCAATCATTTGGGGAGTCTTTCAGCTCACAACAGATCGTTGATTTCTCCTGGGAGAAATAAAAGCATTTTGTCCTCCTGAAATCGGTCATGGTATCCTCTGTGTTCTGCTTTCAGGGAGACAATGATGTTTCTAATCGCCATCCTGCTCCTGGGAATCCAACAACTCAATGCGGCTACCGGTAAGTTGAAAAGCGACTGTTCTCACTGTGTGTCTGGATCGGGGATAAGGAATTGGGAACAGCATTTGGTGTTTTTGGTGTGGGTCTGATCTAGGGATACGGAGGTGGGAATCATGCATGGTTATGGATTTGATCCAGGGATATGGAGACTGGTACTTCTCCTAGAGTGTGAACTAGGTATAGGAAGAGGAACACTGTGCCAGGTTCTCCCAGAGTGAGTCTGACCTAGGGGATATGGAAACGGGAACCGTACAGAGTTCGCCCGCTGTGTGTCTGACCCAGGAGTATGGCAAGAGGAACTGCACAAGGGATCTCAGACTGAACTCAGGATATAGAGATGGGAACTGTGCATGGTTCTCCTAGTGTAGCTCTGACCAGGGTATATGGTGATAGGAATCATTAATAGTTTTCCCAGCGTGGGTCGGATCCAGGGATATGGAGGCAGGAACTAGGCACAGTGCTCTTGGTATGGATCTGACCCAGGAGATGCAAGGACAGGATTCGTGAAAGGTTTTCTGGTTTGTGTCTGATCCAAGAATAAGGAGACAGGGACATACATAGTACTCCTAGTGAAGGTCTAACCTGGGGAGACAGACGTGAACTGTGCCTGGTGCTCCCGGTGTAGATCTAACCCAGGGGAGACAGATGTGAACTGTGCATGGTGCTCCCAGTGTAGGTCTAACCCAAGGGAGACGGACATGAACTGTGCGTGGTGCTCCCAGTGTGGTCCAACTGTAATTTTTTTCCTCTTTATTTTTTCTAGGACCTTTCTGCTACCATGACCCTGCATGTGGTAAGTTGATAAACAACAAGTACCTTGTGGCCTGTGACATGCAGTCCTCTCCACTCTTCCGCCTGAGACGAGGTATTGAACATGCCATCCTCTCCTCTGCCAGCCAGCAAGGTCGTCACAGAGAATCAGACACACATCTTCTCCCTTCTGGCACCGGTTGTCAGAGGGAGGGTCTAAGTGACACCAGTCAGTCTATGGATATCTTGCTGAGAGGGAGGGTCTGAGAGACAGTGTCAGTAGATCTGCAAAGATCTCTCCCTAAGAGAGGGGAACAGGGAAACACCCATGTATACATACATACACACACACACACACACACACACACACACACACACACACACTGGATGATTCCTAATTTTTCTCTTCTAGCTCCCGCCAAGTGGCCCGCCAAGTATCCGGGTTGCAATGGCACCCAGCAGTCCCCAGTCAACATCACCACGGGCAAAGCAGTCCGGAAGTGGAACCTCGGTCCTTTCTCCTTCCAAAACTATGACAACTCCAGTCTGCTGCTTGAGATCATGCACACCAAGAACACCAGTGAGTGGGGACATGGAGGTGGGATGCGGGGGGTGGGAGAGAAACGACACACCAGGAGACTCCCAGCCCAGCTTCCTTCAGGGGCCAGTTGGCCAGCTGGGAGCACCCCTACCCACCCCATTTTCTTCTTCCAACCCAGAGTGGCTCAGAAAGAGCACACTGTATCACCCCTCATGCTGACCTGCCATCTGCATTTGGAAGGCCTACCTCCTCACTATTTCTCTCCACAGTATATTCACTGGTAACTGGGAATCTGCCAGGGAGCAAGGTCCCTTTGTTACTCCTTAATGCCACCCCTACTGAATAAATTGCATTCAATTGACCTCAGTCTCTCTTGTGGGTTTCTGAATGAGCTATTAGAAACACTGAAGAACAGAGGGACCTCAGCGTACAAGGGCAGGATAAGCATCATGAAAGGTGAGAGGTATCGAGGAGCAGAGAGACCTCAGTGTAAGAAGCTAGGGCACACACAGTGAATGGGCGGGAGTACCAAGAAACAGAGGGTCCCCGGCGTATGAGAGGGGGGCTCACACTGTAAATGGTGGGGCATTGAGGAACAGGGGGACCTTGGTGTATCGAGGAACAAGAGGTGGAAGGGGAGGGGTTGGGAAAGAGGGAGAGGAGAGGGATTGGGAAAAGCGGATCAGGAGAGGGTTGGGAAGGGGAGAAGGTGGGTTCCGGAGAGTGGGAGCAGAGAAGGGGTGTAAGGAGAGGGGAAGGGGAGAGGGATATGAGGAGAACGAAGAAGGCAGGAGGGAGAGGGGAGCATAGGCCACACACTCTGAATGGTGGGGGGCATTGAAGAACCGAGGGACCTTGTTATCTAAGAGACAGTAGGCCACACTCTGTGAATAGTAGGGAATATTGAGGAACAGAGGGACTACAATGTACAAGGGAGGCAGATCAATGACTAACACCTGTGGTGGCGAAGTTACTGGAATGAAGTTTGAGTGACCAGATATACCAGCATTTGGAAAGACAGGTTGATTAAAATTTGATCGCACACATTTGTCTGTAGGAAGTCATGTCTCACGAATTGGATTGAGAATTTTGAAGAAGAGATCATGAAGGTTGATGAGGGTAAGGTAGTCAATGTGGTTATATGGTCTTCAGTAAGGCTTTTGTTAAAGTTCCAGATGGTAGATTGTTCTGGAAGGTTAGATTGCATGGAATCTATCAAGAGCTGCTAACCGGACAAATAATTGGCTCACCGTTGGAAGCAATGGTAGAAGGTTGAGTCTCTATTTGGAGGCCTGTGACTAGTGTTAACTACATGGGCTGGGCCCTTTGTTGTCTTTCATCTATATCAACACTATGGATGAGAATGTGCAAGGTCTGGTTAGTAACTTTGCAGATGACACTAAAATAGGTGATGATTTCAACAGCAAAGAAGATAAGCCTGATTTATACTTCTGTGTCAAATGTACACCATAGGGTGACATGCACCTCTCCAAAAAAGTAACTCACGCATCGTGGCGATGCAGACCGCAACAACTGTGATTGGTTCGCTTGGTAGCATCGCATTTCCTTCTACGCATTTCCGGTTGCTTTTCTCTGCCATGTCTGTACACTGACGTGAAATAAATGGTTGGAGACGATGAACCGAATTGTCAAATCTACTTGACGACATCTGAAAATATTTGAAATGTATTTCCTCGTCCATGCCTCTCACGAAGAAACTCAACACAGTGGCATAGAAACCCCACCGCCAACTAGCGTTTTGGCAGTGAATTGCAGAGCGACGCAGACACAACTACGCATGCTCGCTATGGCGTAGGGCTATGCAAAAGTATAAATCAGGCCTACGGCGTAGCCCGTACGCGTAAGTATAAATCAGCCTTTAGTCAAGAATTATAGGGGCTTTTTGATCAGCTGGGTAAGTAGACCGAGGAATGGCAAATGGAGTTTAATTCAGATAAGGATGAGGTATTGCATTTTGGAAAGTCAAAATCAAGGTTGGCTTTCACAGGACCCTGAAGTACATTTTAAAATAAAGGGATCTAGGAGTAGAGGTACAAGGTTCCCTGAAAATGGCATCAGGGTGATGAAGAAGGCTTTAGGCACAATGGCCTTCATGAGTCAAGGTACTGAGTATAGGACTTGTGAGGTTATGTCAGTGAGGACACTCCTGGAGTGTTGTTTAGTCTTAACAGTTTAGGTCTAAAATACTATGTTTAGATACTTAGCTGGAGAAAGTGCAGAGGAGATTTATGAGGATGTTACAGGGACTCAAGGGACTGGAGTTGTGGAGAGAGGCTAGGTCTTTATTCCTAGGAGCACAGAAGACATTGGGGTGATCTAATTGATATACACAAAATCATGAGGGGCATTGGTATAGTGAATGCACACAGAGTTGAGGAATCGAGAATGCAGAGGGTGAAAGAGTCAGAAGAAGTGGCTGGGGCAGGCTCTTTAATAATATTTAAGCAGCACTTGGACAGGTACACAGAGAGATAGGGGTCAAACATGGGCAAATAAGATAAGCTGAGATAGGCATCTGGGTTGGCCAAAGGGCCTGTATCTGTACAATCTAACCCAACTACATCTCTGCTCTGTCTATGCTACAGTCCGAGTCACCACTAGCACCCAGATGAAGCTGAGCGGAGGTGGGCTGCCTGGAACATACCTCGCCACCCAGTTCCACCTGCACTGGGGCAATGGGAGCCATTATGGGGGGTCTGAGCACTGGATGGATGGCAGGCAGGCCAACATGGAGGTGAGCATGTTGGGGAGGGTGGGTCAGAGGGAGGTGTGGGAGGGATGGGTGGGGTGGGCAAGAGAGACAAGGGGGAAGAATATGGGAGGAGGGAGGAAGTGTGGAATATGGTGGAGAGGAATGAGGGAGGAGGGGCTGGGAGATAGAAGAGGAGGGGGAAGAGGTCAGGAAGTGGGGGTGAGGGCTCTGGGAGAGGGATTAGGAAGGGTGAATCAGGGAAGTGGAGAGGATGGGGAAAGCGGTCAGGAGGGGGAGAAAGGGGAAAGGGGTAGAGCAAATGCATTGAGAGAGAGGGGTGGGGTTGTTGACACTGACACCACTGACCCCGTCTGCATCACCATCAGCTCCACATCGTCCACCGACAGCAGGGACTGAACCTGACCAACGTCTTTAAAAAGCCAGAGGGACTGGCAGTGCTGGGATTCCTCATCCAGGTGAGGGTAGGGGGGAAGGGGAGGGAAAAGGGGGGGGGGAGTGGAAGGGAGGAGGGGTTGGGCAGGAGGAAGTGCAAAGAGGTAGGGAGGAGGGGGAAGGGAGAGCGGAGGAGTGAGGGGAAGGGAGTAGGAAGGGGGAGGGTGGAGTAGGAAGGGGGAGGGTGGAGGAGGAAGGGGAGGGTGGAGGAGGAAAGGGAGGGGGAAGTGGGGGTGGAAAGGGGGAAGAAGGGGGAGAGGAAAGGACTGAGTGGGGAGAGGGAAGGAAAGATTGGGGAGAAGGAAGTATGGAAGAGGGAGTGGGGAGGGGGAAGTGGGAGGGTCGCTGGGAGGGGGAGGGGTAGGTGGAAGGGGAAGAGTTGGAGGGCAAGAGAAACTGGGAGGGAGTTAGAGGGTGAGAGGAATTGGAGGGGGCATGTGAGGCAGAGATTTACCTCCCTTTCTCTCACTTCCCGAGTGATATCCACTTCCATGACACCAGAGTTGTCTTCCAGATTGAATCCAACATCTCCGAGGACCAGTCCTGGAAAAACCTGACCAAACTTGTCTCGAACCTGACAGAGGATGGTAGGTCACACAGAATGCCAGCTGATATCTGCACCCTGACCACTGTTTCTCAGGGAGAGATCTATATCCTGACCAATGGCTCTCAGACCCCTTCTCTCAGGAGATACCTTGACATACCATAAGACATCGGAGCAGATCTGCACCATTCAGTTCATTCAGTCTTCTCTGCCATTCAATCAAGAATAATTTATTTTCCCTCTAAACCCCACTCTCCTGCCTTCTCCCTTGAACTTTTGACATTCTTACTAATCAAGAACCCAACAACCTCAGCAATAAATATACCCAGAGACTTGGTCTCCACAGCCGTATGTGGCAATGAATTCCACAAATTCACCACCATCTTCTCTCCAATCACTATTAAGTAATTAATTTAGAGCTACAACGTAGAACAAGCTCTTCCAGCCCAATAAGCAACACCAGCCAACAATCAACCTATCACAGGACAATTTACAATGACTAATTAAACCATTGACAGGTACGTCATTGGGATGCGGGAGGAAAATCACATCTCATGGGAAGAACATATAAGCTTCTTACCGACGATGTCAAGATTGATCCCCTAACTCCAATGCCTTCAGCTGTAATGGTGTTGTGCTAACTGATATTAGTAATGGGAAAAGTCTCTGTCTATCCACTTGAATTATGTCTCTTCCCATCTTGTGCACCTCTATCAAATCATCTCCTTTGCTTCAAAGAGAAAAGCTCAACCTATCCTCATAAGACTTGGTCTCTTATTAGGGAAGGATCCTGGTAAATCTCCTCTGCACCCTCCCCAAAGCTTCCACATCCTTGCTATAATAAGGTGACGAGTACTGAACACAATATTCCAAGTGTGGGTCTAATCAGGGTTTTGTAGAGATGCAGCTCTTGAATTCAATCTCCTGAATAATAATGCTTTCTTAACAACCTTATCAACTTCTGCAACAACTTTGAAGGATCCATGGACATGGACCTCAAGATCCCTGTAGTCCTCCACACAGCCAAGGATCCAGCATTAACTATGTATTATGCGAATTTACAAAGTGAATCAATTCACACTGTTCTGGGTTGAACTCCATCTGCTACTTCTCAGGTCAATTCTGCACCTTGTCAATATCTCGTTGTAACCAATGACAACCTCCTACACAATCTACTGCTCCACCAACCTTTGGGTCACCTGCAAACTTACTAAACCATCTTTCCCCTTCCTCATTTATAAAAATCAAAAGCAGCAGGGGTCTCAGAACAGACTCCTGTGGAACACTATTTGTCATTAATGTCCAAGTTGAAAGTGCTCTACCTACAACCACCCCACCCCCCTTATATGGGCAAACCAGTTCTGAATCCACACAGCCAAGTTTCCCATTCCTTCTGACTTTCTGAATGAGCCTACCATGAGGAACCTTAGAAAATATCTAAAATCCATATGCACCACATCCACTGCTCTACCTTCATCAACGTGGTTTGTCGCATCCTCAGTGAATTCAGTCAGGCTTATGAAGCATGACCCACCCCTCACAAAGCTATGCTGGTTTACCCTAATCAGACTATGCTTCTCCAAACTCTTGTAAATCCTGTCACTAAGAATCCTTTTCCATAAGTTGCCCAACACAGAAGTAATATTCACTGGTCTGTAATTACCAGGGTTATCCCTACTCCTTGAATAAAGGAATAACACTGGCTACCCTCCACTTCTCTGGTACTAGTCCTATGGTCAGTCAGGATAAAAAGATCATTGACTAAGATGCATGAGGAATCTCTTCCTCGCTTCCTGTTGTCCTTTATTAGGAGTTTGAAGAGATTTGGCATGTCAACAAATGCACTCAAAAACTTATATAGCTGTACCGTGGAGAGCATTCTGACAGGCTGCATCACTGTCTGGTATGGAAGGGCTACTGCACAGGACCGAAAGAAGCTGTAGAAGGTTGTAAATCTAGTCAGCTCCATCTTGGGCACTAGCCTACAAAGTACCCAGGACGTCTTTAAGGAGCGGTGTCTCAGAAAGGCAGCTTCTATTATTAAGGACCTCCAGCACCCAGGCCATGCCCTTTTCTCACTGTTACCATCAGGTAGGAGATACAGAAGCCTGAAGGCCCACACTCAGCGATTCAGGAACAGCTTCTTCCCCTCTGCCATCTGATTCCTAAATAGACATTGAAGCTTTGGACACTACCTCACTTTTTTAATATACAGTATTTCTGTTTTTGCAGATTTTTAAAAATCTATTCAATATACATAATTGATTTACTTGTTTATTTATTACGTTTTATTTTATTTACTATTTTCTTCTCTCCCTCTGCTAGATTATGTATTGCATTGAACTGCTGCTGCTCAGTAAACAAATTTCACGTCACATGTTGGTGATAATAAACCTGATTCTGATTCTGAACTGGGGTATATCGATGCCAGCCCCAGGGACTTATCTGTCCCAGTGCTTTTCAAAAATTCTAGAACATCCACTTTCTTAACCTCAACATGTTCTAACATACCAGCCCACTTTGTGCTCACCTCACAAACATCAAGGTCCCTCTCACTGAAGCAAATATCGTTCAGAACCTTCCCTTCTTCCTGTGACTCTCTGATCATTTCTACCCTCACTCTAATCATCCTCCTTCTCAGCACAAAATGTGGACCGTTTTGTGGTTTTCCTCAATTCTACTCACCAAGGCCTTCTCATGCCCCATTCTAGCTCTGCTGAGTCCATTATTAAGCTTCTTTCTTCCTCTTCCCTAGACTTTCCACATTTCTTGTCAACCATGGTTCCTTAACCCTAACACACTTTGCCTTCCTCAATGGAACAAACCAATCCTAGAACCCCATGTAAGTTCTCCCTAAATAACCTCCACATTTCCAAAGTGCATTTCATGGACTCTTATCTATTTCAGCTGATGCTCCAAATGTCTGCCTCATAATTTCCCCTCCTTAATTTAATACCTTCCCATACTGTCTGCTCCTATCCCTCTCCATTGCTATAGTGAAGGTCAGGGAGTTCAGAGCACTCTCTCTGAAATGCTCATCCGAGAGGCCTGACACCTAACCTGGTTCATTGCCTAGCACAAAGATCCATTATGGCCTGTCCTCTAGTATGCAGAACTACGGATTGCATCAGGAATGCTTCCCAGACACACCTCACTTACCTCCGCCCCATCTAAACCGTCTGCACTTAGAAGGTACCAATCAATTTTAGGGAAGTTGAAGTCACCCATGATAAGCCCATTATTTCTTTTTTGCACCTTTCCAAAAATCTGTCCCCAATTAATGCTCCTCAATATCTCTGCTATTGGGAGGGCTATGGTATACTCCCAATAGTGGTTGCTCCCTTCCTGTTTCTGGAGTCCATCCACACTGACTCGTTACACAAAATAGAATAGAATAGGCATCCGTTAGTCTCATGAGACCATGGATTTGTGCCTTGGAAGGTTTCCAGGGCGCAGGCCTGAGCAAGGTTGTATGAAAGACCAGCAGTTGCCCATGCTGCAAGTCTCCTCTCTCCACGCCACTGATGTTGTCTAAGGGAAGGGCATTAGGACCCATACAGCTTGGCACCGGTGCCGTCACAGAGCAATGTGTGGTTAAGTGCCTTACTATAAGACACACACGTTGCCTCAGCCAAGGCTCGAACTAGTGACCTTCAAATCACTAGACAAACACCTTAACCACTTGGCCACGCACCAACCTTCCTTTCTACAGCTGTAATATATCCATGATTAGCAATATTACTCCCCCAGCTCTTCCACCAATCTTCCAGTCCCTTCTGAAACATCTAAACCCCAAGTCATTCCTGCTCTTGTGACAGCTGAGTCTCCGTAATGGCAACAATGTTGTAATCTCACATACTGACCTGTGTTCTATGCTCCTCACCCTTGTTCCCAACTTTTCTTTCATTAAAATAGACATAATTCATTTAACCCACCCCACTGACTGCAATTTTGCCCTATCAACTGCCTATCCTTCCTCCGATACACTGCATCTAATTTTACACAAATGACCACATTCTCTGACCAATCACTCTGGTTCCCATATCCTTACCAAGCTATTTTAAACACTCCCCAGTAGCTCTAACAAATCTTCCACAGGGTCTTGGTACCCTTCAGGTTCAGGTGTAGCCCAACCTTTTTGTACAGGTCCTGCCTTTCCCAGAAGAGATACCAATGATCCAGAAATCTGAAACAATATCCCCTGCACCAATTCCTCAGCCAAGCATTCATCCTATACTTACCCTTACTGGTGCATGGCATGGGCAATAATTAAGAGATTACTACCCCTGAGTTCCTGCTTTTCAGCTGTCTACCTAGCCTCCTCATCAATTTTCCTATGTATATAGTTGATAGCACTATATACCACAACTTCTGGCTGCTTACTCTCCTCCTTTAGAATGCTGTGCTCCTGATCTGAGATGTCCTTGATCATAGCACCCAGGAGGCAGTATACCATGTGGGCCAGAGTTTTTGATGCCCATAGAATCTCCTGTCTGCTCCCCAAACTATAGAATGCTCAAATACCACTGCATTTCTCTCCATTTACCTTCTCAGCTACAGAGCCAGACTCAATGCCATATTACTGGTCACTACATCTTTCCCTGGGAAGTTGTCCCCTCCCCCAATGATATCCAAAGCAGTACAGTATACCTGTTATTGAGGGGAATGGCCACAGGGGTACTCTGCATTGTCAGGCTATTCCTTTTTCCTCTCCGGACAGTCACCGGCTACCTGCCTGCTGCAATTTAGGAATGACAAACTCCCTGCAGCGATTATCTGTCCTATCCTCACTCTCTTGTATGAGCTGAAGGTCATCCAGCTCCAGCTGCGGTTCCCTAACATGGTCTGTAAGGAGCTGCAGCTGGATGCACCTCATGCAAATGTAGCTATTAGGGAGACCGGAGATTACGCAGAACTCCCATATCTGAAGTGAAGAAAACACCATTGACACTGGAACCATTCTAGCTAGGAGAAATAGACAATAGGTGCAGGAGTAGGCCATTTGGCCCTTTGAGCCAGCACCACTATTCGCTGTGATCATGGCTGATCATCCACAATCAGTATCCAGTTCCTGCCTTATCCCCATAACCTTTGATTCCGCTATCTTTAAGAGCTCTATCCATCTCTTTCTTGAAAGCATCCAGAGACTTGGCCTCCACAGGCTTTTGGGGCAGAGCATTCCATATATCCACCACTCTCAAAGGAAAGAAATAAATTTACCTTAGCCCCTTTTCTTACCAAAATGTCTAGCTTTCCAGTCTGTACGCTTGCACAGTGGCCACTCTGCTTAAATCACACTTAGTTTTATAGGCATTTGCCAAATGCCTAATAAACTCACAACTGAGGTAGGTCATTATCCTACAATCTTCTGATGATATTGCATCAGACTCCATATCCATTAGGCCACCAAGTTGTACACTTAAGGAAACCATTCTGACTTCAGCCTATTTTATCATGTGCCGCCAAGTACCCTGAAACCTTGTCCTTAATAAAGGACTATAACATCTACCCAGCCACTGAAATCAGACTAACTGGTCCATAATTTCATGTCCCTTGCCTTTCTCCCCTCTTAAAGAATGGCATGACTTTGACAATTTTCCAGTCTCCAGAACCATACCAGAATCTAGTGGTTCTTCAACAATCACAACTAAATGCCTCTCAGCTACCTTCTCAGAATTCCAGGCTTTAGTCCAGCTGGTACTGGTGACTTATCTACCTTCAAACTTTTCAGCTTCACAAGCACCTTCTCCTTAGTAATAACGACAACATTCACTTTTGCCTCCTGACTTCCATGAATTTCTGGCATACTGCTGGTGTCTTCCACAGAGAATAATAATGTAAAATACTTAAGCAGTTCATCTGTCATTTGTTTGTTTCAATTACTACCTCTCCAGCATCATTTTCCAGTGGCCCAATGTCCGCTTTTATCTCTCTTTTACTCTCTATACTGCATATCTGGAAAAAGAACTTCTAGTATCCCCTTTTGGCTGGCTTATTATTGCCTAGCTGATGTTCATGTTTCATATTTTCTAACCTTTTTTTAGCTGCCTTCTGCTGGATTTTAAAAGCTCCGCAATTCTTTAGCTGCCCACTATTTTTTCCTATTTTCCATGCTCTCTCTTGCTTTTATGCTGCTTCAATTTCCATTGTCAGCCATGGATGTCTCATCCAAGCTTACCCCATCGTTCTGCTGCTCTAACAGTCATAACGCCATGAGATATAGAAGCAGAATTAGGCCATTTGGACCATCAAGTCTGCTCCACTATTTTCCATGATCCAATTTTCCTCTCAGCTCCAGTCTCCTGCTTTCTCCCTATATTTCTTCAGACCTTGACCAATCAAGAATCTATTAATTTCTGCCTTAAATATACATAAAGACTTGGCCTCCACAGTTGCCTGTGGCAAAGAATTTCATAGTCACCACTCTCTGGCTAAAGAAATTCCTCCTCATTTAATTTCTAAAAGGATGGCCCTTTATTCTGAGGCTGTGCCCTCTGGTCTTAGATGCTCACAACATAAGAAACATCCTCTTCACATCCATTATATCAAGGCCTTTCACCATTCGATAGGTTTCAATTAGGTCACCCCCCATACCAATAAATTCTAATGAATATAGGCCCAGAGCCATCAAACGCTCTTCATATAACAAGCCATTCAATCCTAGAATCATTTTCGTGAAACTCCTTTGAAACCTCCCCAGTTTCAGCGCATCCTTTCTACGATAAGGGACCCAAAACTGCTCACAATACTCCAAGTGAAGCCTCACCAGTGCTTTATAAAGTCTCAACATTACATCCTTGCTTTTATATTCTCATCCTCTTGAAATTAATGCTAACATTTCATTTGCCTTCCTCAACACAGACTCAACCTGTAAATTAATCTTTAGGGAATCCTGCACAAAGGTTCCCAAGTCCCTTTGCTCCTTGTTTTTTTTTGTATTTTCTCTCCATTTAAATTTCTTCTTCCAAAGTGCATGACCATGCACTTCCCGACACTGTACTCCATCTGCCATTTCTTTTGCCCATTCTCCTAACCTGTTTAAGTACTTCTGCAGTCTCTCCACTTCCTCAAAACTACCTGCCCCTCCACCTAGCTTCACATCATTTGCAAACTTTGCAACAAAGCCATCAATTCATCAATTCCATCATCAAAATCATTGGTATATAATGTAACAAAAGAATAGGTCCCAACACAGACCCTATGGAACACCACTAGGCACCCACAGCCAACCAGAAAAGACTCCCTTTATTCCCACTCTTTGCCTCCTGCCAATCAGCCACTGCTTTGTTCATGCTAGAATCTTTCCTGTAATACCATGGGCTCATAGGTTGTTTAGCAGCCTCACATGTGGCTCCTTGTCAAAGACCTTCTGAAAATCCAAGTACACAACATCAACTGGTTCTCCTTTGCCTATCCTACTTCTTATTTCTTCAAAGAATTCCAACAGATTTGTCAGGCATGATTTTCCCCTGAGGAAACCATGCTGACTACAGCCTATTTTATCATGTCCCTCCAAGTACCCTGAGGCCTCATCCTTAATAATCAACTCCAACATCTTCCCAACCACTGAGGTCAGACTAACTGGCCTATAGTTTCCTTTCTTCTGCCTCTCTCCCTTCTTGAAAAGTGGAGTGACATTTGCAATTTTCCAGTCTTCTGGAACCATTCCAGAATCTAGTGATTCTTGAAAGTTCATTACTAATGCTTTCACGATCTCTTCAGCCACCTCATATAGAACTCTGGGGTGTACACCATCACTCTATCTGGTAATTGTTCCTCTTTTCCTTACCTACTACCCCATCATTCTCTTCAACTTCTGCCATCTCCAAAGGAGTCTTACCACCAAACATAGCTCTACCTCCCACACTATCTGCTTTTGAAGAGATTGCACCCTCTGCAATTCCTTCCTCTATTCATCCCTCTCCACATATCTCCCTCTCTGCACTTATCCCTTCCAGTGGCCTAAGTGCCACACCTGCCCATACACTTCCATTCAGGGTCCCAACAGTCCTTCCACATGAGGCAACACTTCACCTGTGAATTTTCCCAGATCATCTACTGTGCCCAGTGCTCCAGATGCAACCTCCTCTATATTGGTGAGATCCATGGTAAACTGGGCGACACCTTGGTCAAGCACCTCCATTCCATCTGCTACTAGTGGAACTTCCCATTTTATTTCTGATTCCCATTCGGAAATTTAAATCCATTGCTTCCTCCATGCCAAGATGAGGAGACCTCAGGATGGAGGAGCAACACCTTATATTCTGTCTGTGAAGCCTCCAACCTAAGGGCAAGAATATTGATTTCTCCTTCTGGTAACAATTCTTCCCCTCTCTTCCCCCTCTTTCTGTATTCCCCAATCTGGTCTTTTATCTCTTCTCACCTGCCTATCACTTCCCCTGGGTCCCTTCTTCATTCACATACTCTTATGATCCACTCTCCTCTTCTATCAGATTCTTTCTTCTCCAGCCCTTCACCTTCCCCACCCACCTGGCTTGACCTATCACCTTCCAGCTAGCCTCCTTCCCCTCCCCTCACCTTGTTATTCTGGCATCTTCACCCTTCCTTCTCAGTGCTGAAGATGTGTCTCAGCCCAAAATGTTGACTGTTTATTGATTTCCATACATGCTGCCTCACATGCTGAGTTCCTCAAGTACTTTGTGTGTGTTCCTTTGGATTTCCAGCAGCTGCGGACTTTCTTGTGTTTATAAATTCTATCACTGCCTCCTAAGGGTTCCTTTACCTTAAGCTCCCAAATCAAATCAATTAGATTACACAACACCATAAACTTATGACTCAACCATAAACTATTTGAAAAAGTAATCTCTTAAGCATTCTTCAAACTGGGATCCAGCAACAAACTGATTTTTCAAATTTTCTTTCATATTGAAATCCCCAACATCTTTACTCTTTTTTGCATGCTTTTTCTATCTGTTGTAATTTGTACTACTTGGAAGCCTGAATGTAATTTCCATCATGGTCTATTTATCCTTGAAGTTTCTATACCCACACCAATTTGACATCTTCTGCTTTTATATCACTTCTTTGTAAGGACATGATTTATTACCAAGGGAACCACTCCACCCTCTCTGCTGACCTGCCTATCCTTTTGCTACGACGTGTATCCTTGGTTTTTAAGTTCCCAGCTATGATCTTTCAAATATGACTCTGTGATGCCCAGAACATCATACCTGGCAATTTCTAGCGGCACCATAAGCTTATTTCATATACAGTGTGCATTCAAATATTCTTTTCACTGTATACATGAATGATTTGGATGAAGGATTTGATGCATTGGTGGACAAGCGTGGGGATGGAATGAAGGTAGGTGGAGGGGCAAATGCAGTTGAGGATGCAGAGAGTGTGCAGAATGGCTTAAGACAGATTGGGAAAATGGACAAAGAAGTGGTGTATGGAATATAGTGTAGAGAATTGTACGGTCATGTACTTTGGTGGAAGGAATAAAGGCATAAACTATTCTATAAATTCAACAATCAGAGGTTCCAAGGGACTTGGGAGTCCTTGTGCAGGATTCCCTAATGGTTATCTTGCAGGCTGAGTTAGTGGTAAGGAAGGTAAATGCAATGTTATCATTCACTTTGAGAGGATTAGAATATAAAAGCAACTATGTAGTGCTGAGGATTTATTGGGCTTTTGGTTAGACCGCACAGAGTATTGTCAGTAATTTTAGGCCCCTTAACTGAGAAAAGATGTGCTGGTATTGTTGAGAGTCCAGAGGAGGTTCATGAGAATAATGCGTGGGAATGAAAGGGTCAATGTATGAGGAGCATTTGCTGCAGTCTCTGCAGTTTAGAAGAATGAAGGGGGATCTCACTGAAACTTTTCAACTCTTGAAAGGGTGTGGAGAGGATGTTTCCTTTCATGGGGGTGTCAAGGACCAGAGGGCACAGCCTCAAAATACAAGGATGACCCTTTAGAACAGAGATGAGGAATAATTTCTTCAGCCAGGGGTGGTGAATCTGGAGAATTTTTTGCCCTTGTATGGCTGTGGAGGCCAAGTCATGGAGTATACTTAAAGTGGACTTTGATAATTTCTTGTTTAGTTCTGGTGTCAAAAATTATGGGGGAGAAGGCAGAAGAATGAGGTTGAGAAGGATAATAAAACAATCATGATAGGTGGTGGAGCAGTCTCGCTGCGCTGAATGACCTATTTCTGCTCTTATGTCTTATAGTTACAAATATTACACCTTCAGTCCTTTTTTTCACCACTCTTCTCAATATTATTTCCATGTTGCCTGAAGTTAAATTCTTATCCCTTTCTAGACTTTCTAATTCTTCACATTGGGGACTTCAGTAACTTCTTCCACACCCTCCTTGCATTTTACTTTATTCCTATGTTTCCAAACTGTTCCAAACTGTTTCCCAACTGATGAACCCATCCCTTACTCTTTAGTTTAAAACCCAAACCTATCCAGAGGCCAATTATGCGATGTGCCAGGATCCTGGTCCTGGCATGGTTCAGGTGGATCCCATCACATCCGAACAGCTCCCTCCTTCCCCAGTACAGTTGCCAATATCCCATAAATTCAAACAGACTTCTCCCATACCAATCTTTGAGCCATATATTTAATTCTATGATCTAATTAAACCTATGCCAATTTGCGTGTGACTCAGGGAACTATCCAGATTATTACCTGTTTCTGTGATTGATTCTGACCTCTCCACCACCTCACCTGACCCCACTCTCCTCTGTAGGTGATAAACTCACACTTGATGGGGCATTCTCGATGATGGATCTCATTGGCAGCATCAACCTCACCAAGTACTACCGGTACAACGGCTCCCTCACCACCCCAGGGTGTAACGAGGTCGTCCTCTGGACTGTATTTGAAGAACCCATCCGCCTCAATGCATCACTGGTGCGTACATCATCTGCCTGTGGGGGGAGCTTTACTCTGTGTCTGACGTAGGGAGTGTGTGATGGGATGATGTGGAGGGAGTCTTTCCCTGTGTCTGATCTCAGGAGTGTGTGACTGAATAGCCTGGAGGGAGTTTCACTGTGTCTTTCACCCTAGGAGTGTGTGATGGGATGGTGTGAAAGGAGTTTCACTCTGTATTTGACCCTTGGAGGGTGTGACTGGAAGGCATGCAAGAAGCTTCACTCTGTGTCTCATACCAGTAGTGAGAAACAGAGTCAACAGGATGAAGCCTGTGACAGGATGGTGTGGAGGGAGTTTCACTCTCCCTGTCTGACATCGGTAGTGTATGATGGGATGGTGTGGAGGGAACTTCCCTATGTCTGAAGCTGGAAGGGTATGACAGGGCAGCGCAGTGGGAACTTTGCCCTCTGTCTGACCACTGGATGGTTGGTGAATGACTCCTCTCTTCCCTTCTCTCACCCCTCTACTCTCTCCCCTCACAGGTGGAAACTTTCTACACCGACCTCTTTGTCAACGCCACCCAAGGAATACACTTGCTCAACAATTTCCGCCCCGTCCAGGAGAACAGGAACCCAATCTGGGCCTCACGGGAGGCATCCCAGGCAGCCCCCACAGTCATCCCCACCACCATCCCCCCCACCATCCCCCCCACCACCACCGGAGGGAGCTCAACTGTCTGGACTCACCCCCTTGGCCTGCTCCTGCCTCTGGCTTCCATCCTGAAGTTGCTCTGAGTTCCTCTCCTCCACAGTGAATGACACTCCCTTGCCCCACATGGAGCAGGCAGAGAGGGGGGAGTTGAAGTGTTTGGAAGGACTGATAGAGGGAGCCTTAAACCATAAAATCAAATTGAATCGAATCATAAGCGCCTGATGTGACAGGAAGGTGCCCCATCCAACCTGATCCAGTCTGGTGAGGGATTGTAGGTTAATTGGTTATTATAAATTGTCCTGTGATTGGGCTAGGATTCAATGGGTGGGGTGCTAGCCAGTGCACCTTATTGGGCCTTTTCTGCAGCTGTCTCAAAAAAATCAATCAACCAATCAATAACTTATTAAATAAATACAGAACACCTAGATCCACTCCAATGGGAAGTCTGATCCAGTCCAGTGAGGAGTTCACTCTGTCCCTGATCAATCTGATGTGATGTCCAGTCCAGCCCAGCCCAGCCCAGCCCAGCCCAGTTCAGTTCATTTTGAGCTAACGGGTTGTGGAACATTGGTGGGTGCCATTAGGATGGGGGCACAAGCTTAGCACTCTGTCCTCCCTGTGTTGAGAGTCTGGACTGTCAGCTGCAGAGCTCCACAGGGAGCAGAGCCGAAATGCGGTCCCAATCACCTTCGTGTGATTGCACCCCATCATTTTCTCTGGTGACAGGTTGGGTGGCTGGGCATGGTGCCTGAATTACTGTGTCAGTTCATATTATCTCAATGCATAATTATTTCAATGATTAAACTGAATTTTATATGTGACATTGTGTCTCGTGAGAGGATTGTGTCCAGTCCATACTACATACATCTTGTTCAGTATTGGGTCCCCATAGTAGGGAGGCAGGGGGAATGTCCTGATTAAAGATGAGAAATGAGAAAAAGAAGGAAGGAGGGGAGATGGGGGGGGTGTTTTGGATGAGAATAAGAGGAAGAGTGAGTATGTGTGTGTGAGGGGAGTGGAGGAGGTTAGTTGGGAGGGGTATTTGGGTGATGTGGGGGAACAGGAGGAAAATGTTCTAATGAAAGAGGAGAAATGAGAATGGAAGAGGGGTGTTGTTGAGAGCTGAAATGAGATTGGGTGTGGGTGTGGGAGTGGGGGGGGGGTGGGAGGAGGGTAATGTCCTAGCTAAAGAGGACAAATGGAGAAGGGAGAATGTGCGAGAACAAGGCTGGGGGGAGGTTGGTGACTATGGAATGAGAAAGAGTGAGTGTGAGGCTGATAGTGGGTGGGTTGGAAGGGGGGAGAAGAAATGGGGAAGGGAGGAGGAGATACAGGAAGGAGAGGGAAGAAAGGATGGTGGGGTGGGAATGAGGAAACAGGATGACTCATCATTTTGGAATTGCCTGTTCTGTTCCCTGACAACACCAATGATACCAAAGATATCAGACCCACTGCTCCACCAGTTTACTCTGCAGACATAACTGCACTACCAGATCCAGCTCAGAACACATCAAGTTCGCTGATGATACAAGTGGTTGT
Organism: Mobula birostris; assembly: GCF_030028105.1. Taxonomy (NCBI): domain Eukaryota; kingdom Metazoa; phylum Chordata; class Chondrichthyes; order Myliobatiformes; family Myliobatidae; genus Mobula; species Mobula birostris. Next base: position 28,521,015 of record NC_092380.1, on the reverse strand, counting down.
CCTCATCAGCAACAGTGATCAGTCTACATACAGAGAGTTGGTAGAGCTTGATAAATGCATCTCAAAGTGGACAAGACAAAGATGATTGAGGACTTCAGGATGCGCGGGTTGACTCAGTCCATTGCGCATCAATGACTCTACCATGGAGAGAGGGAAGAGCACCAAGTTCTAAAACCTAAGTTTTTAATGCACAATCTAGCTTCGATCCCCAACACCTCCTCATTAGTCAATAAGGAATAGCCATGTCTATACTTTCTGAGCAGGTTAAGATGTGTAAGGCTCCTTGACCCCATTCTAACAACTGCCAGTGAGGCCAGATCATACAGTTTAAGGATTTGGTTAGAAGGGAGGGCATCAAATTTTTGGATCATTTGCCTCTCTTCCAGGGAAGGTGGGACCTGTACAGAAGAGATGGTTTGCACCTGAACTGGAGGGGGACTAATATCCAGAAGGAAGATTTTGCTACTGTTGCATAGAGGTGCGGGGCGGGGGGGGGGCGGTGTTATACTGGTGTTGCTGGGGATGGGAACCAGAGTGCCAGAACATATCAGAAATCAGATGTTGTTCGGACCTCAGCCAAAGTCATGAATCAAAAGGTTGAGCACGGTGCAACTAATGTTCTCAGCAGTGTATATTTCAATGAAAGAAGTATTGCAGGAAAGGCAGATGAGCTCAGGTGGTGGTATGGCTTTGTCAAATTTTAGAATGTATTATTGGGCAATTAATATTTGATATATTACTTTTTGGATTCATTATTCAGACATACATAGATGCCCTTCATGGTTGGTTTTGGAGAAAAACTCGGTGAAGGGTTTCTCTTTGGTCTCTTTACTGGGAGCTCCTCTTCCCTTTTTGTTTTCTAAGATTAGTAGACGAGACTTTAATCCCATTATTAAACATACATTAAGTATTTGGTTTCAGTTTCATAGATTTTTTGAGTTAAATAATTTTGTTCTTTCTAGTAATATCCATTCCAATTATGTTTTTAAACCATCAATTTTGGATAAGGCCTTTTTAATTTGGAAAAGCAAAGGAATAACAACTTTTTCAGATTTGATGTTAGGGGATTGTTTAATGTCTTTTTCACAGTTAGTGGATAAATATGATTTATCTTATGTACATGTTTCTAGATATTTACAAATTAAAAATTTTTTACATGGTTTGCTGCCAAATTACCCTTCTGCTTACCCACCTAATATGACAGATGCTCTCTTTCAGCTTAAACCACTTCAAAAAGGGTTGATAGCTATAATTTATAAATGGTTATTGAATTTACGAATGACATTTAATGATAAAATTAAACGTGCTTGGGAATTGGAATTTCAAGAGTCATTTTCAGATAATCAATGGAGTAAAATTTTTCATTTGGTTAATAACTCATCTATTTGTGCCCGTCATTCCTTGCTACAGTTCAAGGTAGTGCATCGGCCCATATGTCAAAGGATAAACTAGCAAGTATTTTTTCCAACATCAATCCTATTTGTGACAGATGTAATATTGAGGTGGCCACTTTAACTCATATGTTTTGGTCTTGCATAAAGCTAGATAATTTTTGGAGAGATGGTTTTTAAAACGCTATCAAAAGTCTTGGATCTGGACCTACAACCTAATTTACTTATCCCATCGGAAGCAGGAAATATTCCTGATTCTGCTCAATGTATGATAGCCTTTTCAACTTTATTGGCTAGGAAAGCCATTTTAACGAAGTGGAAGGATTCTAATCCACCTATTGTCTTTTACTGACTTTCCTCCATTATGTCCTGTTTAAGTTTGGAGAAAATAAGTTGGACATTTGATACATCCTTTAAATTTGAGCAAATCGGACGACCTTTTATTCAATGGCAGCGTAGGTTCACAAGGTTAATTCCTGGGATGGCGGGACTGTCATATGTCAAAAGATTGGAGTGACTGGGCTTGTATACTCTGGAATTTAGAAGGCTAAGAGGGGATCTTATTGAAACATATAAGATTAAGGGATTGGATACGCTGGAGGCAGGAAGCACGTTCCCGCTGATGGGTGAGTCCAGAACCAGAGGCCACAGTTTAAGAATAAGGGGTAGGCCATTTAGAATGGAGTTGAGGAAAAGCTTTTTCACCCAGAGAGTGGTGGATATATGGAATACTCTGCCCCAGAAGGCTGTGGAGGCCAAGTCTCTGGATGCTTTCAAAAAAGAGATGGATAGAGCTCTTAAAGATAGCGGAATCAAAAGTTATGGGGATAAGGCAGGAACTGGATACTGATTGTGGATGATCAGCCATGATCACGGTGAATGGCGGTGCTTGCTCAAAGGGCCAAATGGCCTACTCCTGCACCTATTGTCTATTGTCTGTATTGTCAATATTTTCATTTGATTTGATTTATTACTCTTCCAATTATTTTTTTTTCAAGTTTTAGATTTGATCAGAAAGTCTTTCCTTTTTTTTTGGTCGTATCCTCAGAATGGACTGCCCAGTTCCTTCCCCCCACCCCCTTTTTCATATAGTGTAGTGGTTTTTTTGTCTCATTTTAAAAATTTAAAGTTTTTTCCTCCCTTCATGAATTGAAAAGAGGAGAATTGGCTGTCTTCTATTATATACTACATATTAGCTTAATACTATGTATGATTTTGATAACATCTATTTCACTGTTTGTATTATTGATATATATATTCGAGATAATTCTCCTCCTGTTTGTACATATGCTCTTTTTAAATCAATAAAAAGATTAAGAAAGGAAGAAAGAAAGAAAGAAGAATCAACACATGGAATTACAATATTGTAGCCATTAGTGCGATTTGGATGCAGGAAGTGCAAGACTGGCAGCTTAGCGTTCCGGGGCTTCGTTGCTTTCGACATGACGGAGGAGACATTAAAAGGGGAGGGGTGGCATTAGTCAGGCAAAATGTCTGGACGGACTGGAGGACTCTTCGAGTGAGGTTTTATGGGTGGAACTGAGGAGTAAGAAAGATATGGCCACATTAATGGAGCCATATTAATGGGGTGCGGCCCGTGGACAACCGATTCCATGCCAGTGTGGCCGAATGAGGCGTTGCAGAAGGAACATCAACATTTTGTGGCGGCGGATGCAGCTGTCTCTGTACTTGAGTGATTGCTCCCTCTCTTTCTCTTCACGGTTGGGTGAGTTTACTACTGATTCTACAGTTGAAGAATCTCATAAAAAGTAACGCAGCAGACTGTAACACCGTAACAGCGACTCTTTGCTAGTCTCAGAGGGAGAGAGCGACTGTGGCTGTCACCAGGTTTGGATATGGCCCAAGTGTGGAGTGAGAGACGCTGAAACAGGTCACAGATTTTTATGCGAACAGTGTTAAAGGGTAAGAAAACAATAAACACTGGGCCAAACGGGATCGTTAACTAAAACTCCCCAATGGAAAACGAACCCTACACTGCTGCTGAGAAGTTAAACGAATACCGCTTGTCTTCAGATTCAGTTGACTCAACAGTCCAATTTCCTCAGGCAAAACGGAAAGATGATGCGCTGCCGAATCTGTGGTTGTGGCAGTGGCACGTCAAACTGTCGGGTAAACAATAGCGTTTGGTTACTGCAGATCATGGCTCCCTTTGGGGGATTGGTGGGTGGTGGGTGCTGATGCTTTCTGCTGAATGGAGGGGGAGATTAACCCTTTGCCGCTGCTTGTGCGTGGGAGATGGAAAGGGGGCTTTGGGGGGTCTCTTGTTTTTGTGGATGTCCGCGAAGACTAAGAATCTCAGGTACACATTACTGCATACATTATCCGATATTAAAACGGAACCATTTGATATTATAAACCACACAACAGCACGCGGAATTTTGAGGAACAAATTTGTCAAGAGACGGCAGACAGTTGCTAGAAACACAAGATTGTTATAATCGGTGACTTTAACGTTCCATATTTTGAATGGTACTCCCATGCTGTAAAAGGACTAAATGGGGTAAGGCCTGTCTAATGTGTTCAGGAAAGTTTCCTTAATTAGTACATAGAAGTCCCAACAAAAGTGTGCGATACTTGATCTGCTATTAGGCAATGAGACAGGACAGGTGACATCAGATTGTGAAGGTGAACACCTTGCATCTAGTGATCCATTACTTTCCATTGCCATTACTTTCAAAGTAAATATGGCAAAAGATAAGCCTGGTCCACAATTCTAAATTGGAGAAAGACCAAATTTGGTGGTATCTGGCATTTGTGGACTGGGACATCTATTTTCTGGCAAAGGTGTATTTGGTAAGTGGGAGGCCTTCAAAAGAGAAATATTGAGCATGCAAAGCTTGAATGCACCTATCAGAATAAAAAGTAAATATGGTAGGTTTAGGGAACCTTAGTTTTCAAGAGATGGAGGCCCTGGCTAAGAAAAAAAGGAGCTGCGTAGCAGGTATAGGAGGTAGGAACAAATGAGGTGCTTATGTAAGAATTGCAGGAGAACACTTAATAAGGGGGGGTTCAAAGAAGACATGAGATTGTCCTAACAGACAATCTAAACATGGAGCCAAAACAGTTGGGGGAGATCTTAAATGTATTTTTTTTGCTTTAGTATTTACCTAGGAGACCTACACAGTCTATAAAAGTGAGGCACAGCAGCAGCGAGGTCAGACTCTAGAGATTAGAGGAGGAGCTACTGTTGTCTTGAGGTGGATTACATGGCAATGTAATGGATGGAAGTATGGAAACATAGGCATAACTCACAACCACCAACATAGAGAAGCTGGTCTGACATGATGACATAATTACGTGAAGTTTTTTACCGTGCCTTTTATGTTCTGTTTTGGAGGACAATAAAAGTGTTGTTATAATTTCCCTTAAACTTAAAGGTCCTCCGCTGTTTTATTTGCAAAAACCCAGAGCTTGACAAGGTGTTCCACAGACCTTGTAGGAGGCATATGCAGAAATTGCGGGGGCCCTAGCAGAGATATTTAATTCATCCTTAGAGACAGGTGAGGTGCTAGAGGACTGGAGAAGATAAAGTTGTTCTGCTTTTTAAGAAAGGCTCTAAAATAAGACCAGGAAATTATAAGCCGGTGAACCTAACATCAGTAGTAGGAAAGTTATTGAAAGCTATTCGAAGGAACCAGATATATGAGTATTTATCCAATATGATGGACCGATTAAGGATAGTCAGCATAGTGTGTGTGGTAGGTCAGGTCTAACCAATCTTAAAGAATTTTTTGAGAAATTTGATGAAGGCAGTGGATGTTACCTTGAAGAGTGAAGAGTGCAGTTGGACAAAGGGATCTGGGAGTACAGGTCCATAATTCATTAAAAGTGGCATTACAGGTAGATAGGGTCGTAAAGAAAGTTTTTGGCGCATTGGCCTTCATAAGTCGAAGTACTGAGTATATGAGATGGGATATTATATTGAAGCTATACAACAGTGAGGCCTAATTTGGAGGATTGTGCACAGTTTTAGTCTCCTATCTACAGGAAAGATGCAAGTAAGGTTGAAAGAAAACAGAAAAAATTTACAAGAATGTTGCTATGATTGGAGGACCTAAATTATAAGGGAAGATTGAATAGGTTAGGACTTTATTCCTTGGAACATAGAAGAATGAGGGGTGATTTGATAGCGGTATACACAATTATGAAGGGTATAGCTACGGTAAAAGCAAGCAGGCTTTTTCCACTGAGGTTGGTTGGGAGTACAAGTAGAGATCATGGGTTAAGAGCCAAAAGTTTAAGGGGAACACGAGGGAAACCTTTTTTTTTTAAAAACTCAGAGGGCATGAGAGTGTGGGATGAGCTGCCAGAGTAAGTGGCTGCATCATTGCATGATATGGAAGCTGCAAGGCATTGGGCTGCAAAACCCAACACAGGATAGTGAGAACCGCCCAGGGAATCACTACAGACTCCCTCCCCCCATTTCTGATAATTACCAGAAGTGTTGTATATGAAGGGCCCAAAGCATTGTTGACGATCTCTACCACATAACCCACTACCATCAGTAAGGAGGTACAGGAGCATCAGGACTAGAACTGCTAGACTGGGTCTGTGAGTCTCATACATAAGTTGCCACCACTGAGGTCTTGTCACAAGGACAGCAATACTGTTAACTAATTATCTGTGCTGCACACATAACATGCATTTTGAAATATATTTTATTAACTTATTTGTGGGAACATTTTGTTTAATGTGCTGTATGTACACTGTGGTATGGAGGAACACTGTTTTGTTTGGTTGTGCATATGTACAGTCAGATGACAATAAACTTGAACTTTAACTTATTATCCGGGTGGACCACACAAGGTATTCACCCCCAGATCCCAGAGTGAATCACAATGGACTCGTCACCAACCTGTCCTGGGACCCAGACCAGATCGGCATAGACCAGACCCATCACTGACCTTCCCCTAAACCCAGTCAGATCAGCATGGGCCGATCACCAACCCCCCTTCAGGACCCACACCAGGTAAGAATACACCGGACCCATCACTGAACCTCCCCAGGACCTGACCCAGATCAGCATGGACCAGACCAATCACCTATCCTACCTGGAACCCAACAGATCAACATGGACTATCCTGGACCTAGCACCGATCATCCATAGGACCCGATGGGATCAGTACCGACTGCACCCTTCAGTGACCCTCCCTGGGAGCCTCCCCAGGCTGCGGGTCAGCAGGATCCTGTGGCAGGGGGCACCCCTTGCCAGGCCAGCCACGCCCCCTTCCCCATCCCCGCCCCCAGCCAATCCGGCCCCTCCCAACCCTGGGATGGGCACCCCCCTCCATCCTGGGCCAAGGGCCTCGAGCCTGGGGCGGACTTTTCTCAATCTCAGTCTCCTGCTGGGGCTTGGTGAGCCGCGATGTGTGTGAGGCCTCAGCCGATGTCTCCACCTCCTCCTCATTCTCCTGCCTGACACCTTGGGTCTCAGAAGGAGCCCGTGTCCCATGATGGCCCCTCCTGGCGGGGCGTGGGCGGCGGAAGGGGCGGGAGCCCTGGGGGTGTGGAGCCCGAGGGTCCGTCTGCTGAGGAGGAGGGCCAGCAGGGGAGGGCGTCGCTGTAGTCTCCTTCCGCTCCACCTCACGGGCCATGACGTCCAAGGGCTGTGGAAGTGCAAGAAACTGGGGTTAGTGATATAGTGGAGGGATGAGGTAGGGGGTTGAGGAGAGGAGAGGATGGGTGTAGGGGAGAGGGACAGAGGAAATGTAAGGGTGAATAAGGGGAGGCATACTGGAGGGAAGGAGCAGGGAGAGAGGTAGCAGGGTGGAGGAAGGCAGGGAGGGTGAGGAAGAGAAGAGAGAAGGAGAGAGAGGAAGGTAGGGAAAGGATAGGACAGGGAAGAAGAAAGGAGGACAGGGAAGAAGGAAGGGGAACAAGGAGGGAAGGGGAGTGAGGTAGAGACAAGACAAAGAGGAAGGGGAAGCATAGGGAGGGGAGGAAGGAACAAGGAATGGGCAGTTGGAGAGGGGAAAGGAGGGAGGCAAGGGGAAAGGGAGATGGGGAGAGGAAAAGAAAGGGGAGACTGTTAAGACGAGGAGGATAGAAACTCCTGTACCAGTCCCAATGTCACCTCCTGGGATCTTCCTTTACAGCAGCCCCAAGTGCATTCCTGTACCAGACAGCATCCCCCCAGGATCTACCTGTAATGGACATGATTCCCCCACCAGCCCCTCCCCCGAGCTCTTCTAGTGTCCCAGTATCTGTGACCTTCCCATACTGGATACTGACCCCCCTCGGATTCTTCTTATACCAAGCCATCAATCCTGGGATCCTCCTATAATACTCTCAGACCCAGGATCTTCCTGTATGGACCCTACCCCCCCACCCCGCAATCTTCCTGCACTGCACACCCAGCCCCAGGATTTTTTTGTACTGGACCTCATTCCCCGCGATCTGCCTGTATCAGATCATTGTACCCCTAGGGTTTTCCTGTACAGGTCCCCACTCCCTGCCTCGAGGCATCTTCCTGTAGTGTACCCACAACACAAGGATCTTCTTGTATCTGTTCCCACTCACTCTGGTCAAGCTAACGAGGAAGCGATCACGGTCAGCCTGGGGGTCTATGATCCCCCCACGCTCCTTCTGCCGGCGGTAAATCCTCTGAAGCTCCTGCCACCTCTTCACCCACGTCTCATCTGGCTGGTAGGGTTCCTGCAGGCAGAAGGGAAGATGGTGGGTGTCCAGACAGAGGCCAGTTGCTACATGTCTAAACATGACCAAGAAGTTGCAGGCAGAAGGAAGATAGACAGCTGGGAGAGCAAGGAATCCATAAGACATCGGAACAGAATTAGGCTACTTGGTCGGAGTCTGCTCCACCATTCCATATTGGCTTTTTTTTAAAAATCCCTCTCAATCCAATTCTCCTTTCCCTTGTAACATTTACGCCCTGATTAATCAAGAACCTATCAACCTCCGCTTTAAATATACCCAATGATTGGGCCTCCACAGCTGTCTATGCCATTAAATTCCACAGATTCACTGCCCTCTGAATAAAATCCGTCATCTGTCCTAAATGGATGTCTCTCCATTCTGAGGATATGTCTTCTCTTCTTGGACTCCCATAATATTAAAAAAAAATCCTCTCCACATCCCCTATATCTAGGTCTTTCAATATTCCATAGGTTTCAATGAGATTACCCCTCATTCTTCAGAATTCCAACATGTACAGGCCCAGAGTCATCATATACTCCACATTCATTTTTGGAATCATTCTTGAGAACCTCCTCTGGACCTTCTCCAATGCCAGCTTTTATTTATTTAGACAAGGGGCCCAAACTGCTCACAATACTTCTAAGCAGTCTGATCAATGTCTTCTAAAATCCTCAACGTTGAATGCTTGCTTTTATATTTGTCCTCTTGAAATGAATGCTAACATTGCATTTGCCTTCCTTACCACTGACTCAATCTGCAATATAACCTTTAGGAAATACTGCACAAGGACTGCCAAGTCCCTTTGCACCTCAGATTTTTGAATTTTCTCCCCACTTAGAAAACAGTCTACACCTTTATACATTCTACCAAAATGCATGACCATTCACTTCCCTACAGTTTATTCCATCTACTGCTACTTTGCCCATTCTCCTACTCTAAGTCCTTCTGCAGCCTCTCAACTTCCTCGAATCTACCTGCCCCTCCACCTATTGTCTGCAAACTTGGCCACAAAGCCGTCAATTCCATCATCCAAATTATTGACGTACAACATGAAAAGAAGTCGTTACAACACCGACTTCTGTGGAACACCATTAGTTACTGGCAGCCAACCAGAAAAGGCTCCCTTTATTTCTATTCTTCACCTTCTGGCTGTCAGCCAGTCTTCTAGCCATGCCCATTTCTTTCTTGCAATACAATGGGCTCTTATATTACTAAGCAGCATCACGTGCAGTGCCTTGTTACAGGCCTTCTGAAAATCCAAGCAAACAACATCCACTCACTCTCCTTTGTCTATCCTACTTGTTACTTCCACAAAGATTTCCAACAGATTTGTCAGGCAAGATTTCTCCTTAAGGAAAACATGCTTACTTTGGCCTATTTTACCATATGCCCTGCCGAAGGATCTGGGCCCAAAATGTTGACTGTACTTTTTCCATAGATGCTGCCTGGCCCATTGAGTTCCTCCAGCATTTTGTATGTGTTGTTTGGATTTCCAGCATCTGCAGATTTTCTCTTGTTTGTTCTACAATTTCTTGTCTTTTGGTTCCCTCCCTTCTTTTGAGTGGAGTGACATTGGCAGTTTTCCTGTCCTCTGGAACCATTCCAGAATCTTGAATCTTAATCCCTCCACAATCTCTCCAGGTGCCTCTTCCAGAACCCTGGAATGTAGTCCATCTGGTCCAGGTGATTATTTACCTTCAGCCTTTTCAGCTTCCAAGGCACCTTCTCCTTAGTAATATCAGCTACACACTCAAACTTCTGACATACTGCTAGTGACTTCCACAGTGAAGACTGATTAAAACTATTTATTAAGTTTGTCCATCATTACTTTGTTCCCCATTACTATCATTTCCAGTGGTCCAATATTTATCCTCATTCTTTTCACTCCATTGTAGTAATAATACATTTGACTTTAGCTTCTCCCTCTCAAACTCCAGGATGAATTATGATCACTACCTCTTAAGAGCTTCTTTGCCTTAAAGATCTCTAATCAGATCTGGTTTGCAACTCAACACCCAATCCTTCTGGGTAGGCTCAACCACAATTACTACTACTACGTCGACTCAGGCCTAGGGGGCTGGCGTCGGGCATGACGACGGACTCTCCACTTCTCCCTCTCCCTCATCAATGTGTTCAGTTCATCTACATTAGCCACGCTGCTGTCTTCTAGGAGCCTGTTGACCAGTCTTGGGAGGGTGCCCAGGGTTCATCCTCCCACGCTTGGGCTCCCGTATGATGACTAGGCTGGCAGGTAGCTTGGGGTGGTGTAGACAGTGCCCCGGTAGCTGCAGTTTTCTTGCCTCAATTTTAGTGGTGAGCATTGGTAGGTTGTTATAGAGCTCGACGTTTGTTATGTGTTGTTACCAACTCACGTCAAGAGCCATCTGGAGCATTCGTGTATAGCAACCATCTAGAGACTTTCGCATCGTCTTGGTGAGTGTCCACGTCTCTCATCCGTATGTGAGAATGGACTCTATGACTGCTATGAAAATCCTCTTTTTAAGCCCTCTGGTCAGGTTTGACTTCCAGATTTCCTTCATGTCATTCATGGCCCTCCACGCCAGCGCCTTCTGTATCTTTATGTCCTTCTCTGAACTCATCATTCTTGACCCGAGGTACTTGTAGTCAAAGACTTTCTTAATGGTATTATTTTTTACGGTCTTGAGGGTCAATGGTGGTGCGAATCCTGTTCAAGATCATCCGATTGTATAGCTTTGCTAAGATGCAGGTCAAGCTGATACCATGGTAACTATCTGTCTTCGTGAGGGATCCAGACTTGGGGACTGGGATAATGCTTCAGAGTGATCACTGTTCCGGTTTGTCACCTTTCATCAGTGCCGTATTACGTACGTCCAGCAAGATGTCGTCCAGGTCGCCATTCTTCAACCACAAACTGCTCTAAAAAGCTATCTCAAAGCCATTCTGTAATTTCCCTCTCTTGAGATCCAGCACCAACCTTCTTTCACACCAACAGAATTTCCTGTTTGTTCCTCTCATTATCTGATCGGCTATCACTATTGCCCCTCTTCCCTTCTGAGCCACCGAGTCAGAGACCTGGGCGCTGCAGCTGTCCCCTTTGGAACTGAGTCTGAGGAAGGGTAGACTGTGCCTAGACAATCTGGTGCGGAGGGGAGGTGAACACAATTGCTAAGGGTTAACCGCACCCATCCACTCCTCCTGGTGACTTCACAACCCCTGACCACACCTACCACTCCCAGTGATTCCACGGCCCCTGATGTCCCCCATGCCCCCTCCTCACCAGCGGGTGACTAGGATCGGCAGCCGATGACAGCAGGCCCAGGTTGTAGGTCAGAGGTTCCCGGCAAACAGGGCAGAGAACACCCACCTGCTAGAGGCAACAGGGAGATGCAGTGGTTACTAAGGGGAAGAAGGGTGACAGGAGGGTTCCCTACTCCCCCATCACCCTTTCTCCCTCAACCTTTTCCTCCTTCCACCTCCCCTATTTCACTGAACCGCTCTTCTTCCCCACCTTGCTCCACCCCACCAACTCCCTGTCCATCTCCCTCATCAACCCTTAAAGCTTTCCCATACTCGCCCTTCACATAGTTCCCCATTCCCCTTATCCAGCTTCTCCCTCAATCCCTTTTTCCACTCAGCAGCCTCCCATTCCTATCTCCTCTCCCACTCCCCTTCTTTTCCTATCCCTCCTCTCTGCTGTCCATCCCCTCCTCCATGCTCCCAAATCTTCTTTCCCTCCTCCCTGTCCCCTCCCCACTCCCAACACAATTCCCACCCCCCCATTCCCCCAACCTATTTCTTACTCCCCATGGCCTCATCACTTCCTTACCCATTTATCCCTCCTCCCACAGTCCCTCCCCTCCCCTCCATGAGTTCCTTACCGTCTGTGTGTTGGGGGGTTTAGAGGAGGGCAGAGGAGACCCCTGCATCCTGAGCTCCGCCTGCACGTGCTGAATGTAAGAGGCCAGGCAGTATGAATGGAAGTGGTGGTAGCAGCTGGTCCGGGTGAAGTCGTCGCTCTCCTGGGGAGACAGACAGACCAGATGCCCAGGTGGGTGAGGCAGGCGGAGCATATGTTGGTGCGGGGATGGGGGGCGGGGGATGAGGCAACTGGGTGCACCACATGCTGGGTGAGTTCAAGGTGGCTGGAGCAGAATTCTTCCGGGGGAAGAGATGACTACGACCGGGGGAGTGGGGTCAAGGTGGGCAGTGCAGGTATCAGGAATGGAAGAGGCAGGTGGAGCTGACGTTGGTGGGGGGAGGGTGGAAGATGTGGGCAGAGCTGGCATTGGGGATAAGAGGCGGGTGGACCAGCTGTCGAGAAGGTCGGCAATATAGGCACAGCAGTTTTCACTATGGGGGTGGTGAGGGCAGATGTCGGTGGGGTGGAGGCGAGGCAGACACAGCAGATATCCATGGGGGGGGGGTATGTGGAGGCAAGGCATATAAAGCAGATATCCATCCTAATGCACAGGAGAGGGGTGAAGGAGGCAGAACAAACATCAGGGAGGGTGGGCACGACGGGTGATGGTGGGGTCGGAACAGGTGGAACAAGCTTCCAGTAAAGCAGGAGCCAAGGTGTTGGCGTGGATTCACGAGGCAGGTTGGGCAGATGCAAATGGGGGGGGGGGGGAGGCAGAGCAGATGTCCCAGCGTGAGGAAGGTTGTGCAGCTGTATAGTAGAGTAGGACAAGCAGAACAGATATCTGAGTGCGGTGGGCAAGATGGGCAGAGCAGAAGACTCGGGGTGGTGGGGTGGAGTTGAGGCAGGTGCAACAGATGTCTTGTGGTGACACGGACAGACAAATTGGACATCTGGAGCTCTGTGGACTATCCACTCCCCCACCCATTGCCCTGCTCATGCCATCAATCACCAACTCTGCATCTCAAACTCCATTCCCCTCATCATCAGGAACTGCTTTGGGTTACTCTCCCCCATCCTCTCCTCATCCCTACCCCATTCTCTCCTTGTCCACTTCCTTCCACCCCTGTGCACTCATCATCCACCTCTCTTTAATTCCTCCTATGCTATCAAACACTACACGTCCTCCAACCCCACCACACTCCCTCCTCTCCTTAACCCTTCTCTTCCAACCACCTTCCCTCCACTCTTATCTCTCTCCAACCTTGCCATCTCATCTGGGATTCAATGCAGACAAGTGTTATTTAGGAGGATAGATGAGGGTAGGACTACATAGTGAACGTTAGGGCACTGAGAATTGTGGTAGAAAAGAGGGATCTGGGAATACAGATCCAGAAATCCTTGAAGGTGGCGTCACAGGTGGATAGGGTCATAACATGATCTTTTGGCACAATGCGCTTCAGAGCACTGAGTACAGGAATTGGAATGTTTCACTGAAGTTGTACAAGAAGGCAAATTTAGAGTACTGTGTGTAATTCTGGTCACATACTCACAGGAAAGGTATCAATAGATCTGAAAGAGTGTAGAGAAAATTTACAACCATGTTGCCAGGACTTTACCATCCTGAGTTAGAGGGAAAGGTTGAATAAGTCTGGAGCATAGGAGAAATAGGGGCTATCTTAGAGGCATACAAAATTGAGGGACATAGATATGGTGAATACATGGAGGCTCTTTCCTCTCAGGTAGGATGAAACTAGAACTAGAGGTCATAGGTTTTGGGTGAAAGGTGGAATACTGAAGGGTGGTGTGAGGATCAGATGACAATCAAGTGGAAATGGTACATGGAGGTTCAATTGAATCATTCAAGAGAGGTTTGGACATGTATATAGACGGGAGTGATATGGAGGACTATGGCCTGTGTGCATGTAAATGGGACTAGGTAGAAGATTAGTTCTGTGCTGTCATTCTCTCTGACTCCGTAACTCTACCCACACATACTAATTCCTGCTCTCTGTCCCACCCATCCCTCCCTTCTCCCTACCCCTCACAAACTCCTTGCTCAACCTTAAGCCCTTCCCTATCAAACATCTAATACCTCATCACCTGCTCTTTCATCTCCATTCCCTCTTCCACTAGCCTTGCCCTCGCCCCTCTCCCACTGACCCATTCCCCATGAGACACACAGCGGCACTCTCTTCTCCACTTCCTCTTCTCACACTACCCTGCCTCCTCACTGATCCTCGTCTTCCCTTTCCCTACACATCATCACCCACTGCTACTCCTCGACCCTATCAGACACCAATCACAGACCACACATCCACCGTCTCCCCTCCTCTGCCACATTCACCTCTTCCACCCTTGAATCTTTTCCCAACATTGTTGCCCACTGCTGCTCCCTCGACCCACTCCCCACCAGGCCACAGAGCACCACCCTTCCCTGTTTGGCCCCCTCACCTGAAAACAGTTCAGGCAGATGACACAATGACCAAAGGGCACATTGTTGTTAGTGAGGATCTCCTTCCCCTTCTGAAAAGCACAAGAGCAGGTCATTCAACACGACAGCTGAGTCCCTGGAGTAAATCTAGTTTCCTCACACCATCCTTCAGGAACCCCTCTCCCCCAACTGTCATGATACTGACTATATCCCAACTGATGTTAATCCACCTCCCTCACGTCGTCCCTCTACCCATGTTCTGTGTCACTGACTATCTTCACTGATTTTAATTGTTCTGTCAACGACACTTTCCTCTAGGACCCTATCACTCACTATATCCCCCCTGATGTTAATCCTGCACACCATTACCTCCAGCTCCCACCCCACATCCCCTTCGAACGCAGACCCCACATTGGCAAATCCTGCCACTCAATCCCTTGCTCACCTCGATCAACTGGTAGAGCACCTGCCCTCCTCTTCCCGCCTCTGCCTCCTCCTCCAATTCTCGCCGGATACTGCATCATCAGAAAAGGCACATTCCTGTCAGATTATCCCCAGTGAGACCAGTCACCCTCACATTCTGGCTGAATCTTTACACCACCCCACTTTGTTAAATTGATTTATGATTGTCATGAGTACTGAGGGATAGCGAAAAACTTGTTCTGCAACCTATCCATTCAGACTACTTTATCGAAGTACGGATATGTTAGCATATACTTCCTTGAGGTTCATTTTCCTGCAGGCATTTACAGGAGAAAAAGAAAACCGATAGTATTTTACCAAAAACTACATAAACAGATAAAGATCAACTTACGACCAATGTGCAAAAGAATGCAAACTGTACAAATAAAAATAATACTGAGAGCATGCGTTGTAAAAAGTCCTTTAAAGTAAGTCTATAGGTTGTACAATCAGTTCATAGAGTTGAACGAAATTATCCATGCCAGTTCAGGAGCCTGATGTTTGTAGAATAAATGTTGCTGAACCTGGTCAGGTGGGGCTCAAGGCTTCTGTACCTCCTGCCAAATGGTTATAGTAAGAAAAGGGCATGGCCTGGTTGGTGGGCATCTTTGATGATGGATGCTACTTTCTTGTGGCAGCATTATAAAACAGCATCAGTACATTCAGAGAATACAAGTCAAAAACAATAACAGAATACAAGAGGAAGTGTTATAATTAGAGATAGAGATCAGAGAGAGACGGGAGAGGGGGTGGGAGAGAGAGAGTGTCAAAGTGTTGTGACAAAGTCTGATTCAGTGGAAATCATTTTTGTTGTGGAAATAAACAACACCTTTTCTGGTTGGCTGCTGGTGACAGGTGGAGTTCTGCAGGACTCAGTGTTGGGACTGTTTCTTTACATGTTATATATCAATGATTTAGATGACTAAGTTGATGGCGTTGTGGCCAAGTTTATAGATGATATTAAGAAAGATGTGGGGGCAGGGAGTACTGAGGAAGTAGGAAGTCTGCAGAAGGGTTCAGGTAGATTAGTAGAATGAGCAAAAAGATGGCAATGAACTACAGTGTAGGGAAGTACATGGTCGTGCACTTCGGTAGAAGGAAGATAGACATATACAATTTTCTATATGGGGAGCAAATTTAGAAATTGGAGGTGCAAAGGAACTTACTTCAAAGTCCCAGTGCAAGATTCCCCAAAGGTTAACTGCAGTCAGTAGTAAGACAGCAATGTTAGCATTCATTTCGAGAGGACTAGGATATAAAAGTAAGGATGTAATGCTAAGGCTTGGAGCATTGTGAGCAGTTTTGGGCCTCTTATATAATAAAGGATGTGTGAGGGTCCAGAGGAGGTTCACAAGAATGATCCTGGGAATGAAAGGGTTAACATAGGAGGGTTTGATGGCCCTGGGCCTGTACTCACTGGAGGTTGGAAGAATGAGAGGGATCTCATTGAAATCTATCGAATATTGGAAATCCTAGATGTTTAGAGAGAATTTCCTATATTAGGGGACTCTAGGACCAAAGGACAGTATCTCAGAACAAATGGATATCCTTTCAGAAAAGATAAGGAGGATTGGTGGTGAATTTGTGGAACACTGCCACAGACTGCTGTAGGGGCTGTTATTGGATATATTTAAAACGAAGGTTGATAAGTTCTTGATTAGTAAAGGCATCAAAAATTACTGAATTGAAAAACTTACTCAATGACATTTATGAGACTGGAATAATACCAGAAGAGATGAAAAAAAAATCAGTATTTATCACTCCGCCTAAGAAATCTGGAGCAATAGAATGTGAATTACAGAGAACCAAAAATTTAATGAGTCATATCACCAAGATACATCTAAGAATTTTGGTGACAAGAGCTATACGTAAGATACAAGCTGAAATAGGTAAAGAACAATGTGGTTTTGTGAAAGACAAAGGTACAGGAAATGTGATATCGATGTTAAAGATACCATAAGAACGAGCTATTCAAGTGCAAAAATGTTTGTTTTATCAACTACACAAGAGCTTTTGATAAAGTGAAGCACAATAAGTTATTCGAAGTATTACAGGAAACTCTAGATCTATATTTGAAAGACCTCTGCCTAATCAGAAATCTGTACTGAAAACAAACTGCTGCTGTAAGAATAGATGGAGAAGTGAGTCAGTTTACGAAAATCAAGAGAGGCGTTAGACAAGGGTGTGTTTTCTCCCCTGATTTGTTTAATACGTACAGTGAAACAATATTACAAAAAATAAGAGACATCTTGGGAATCAAAGTTGGCGGTGAAAACATCAATAATTTTAGATATGTGGATGACACTGTGTTAATTGCAAGTATGGAGGAAGAACTACAAAACTTAATTGATATAGTTGTTGAAGGAAGTGCAAAAATGGGTCTATCAATTGCAAAAAGACAGAATGGATGGTGATATCTAAAAAGGAGAATCCTATCTGCAGGCTGAGAATAAACAGGGAAGACATAAAACAAGTACAAAACTTTTGCTACTTAGGAAGCTGGGTGACATCAGATGGCAGGTGCAACATGGCCATCAAAAGAAGAACAGGGATGGCAAAAGACAACTTTATGAGAATGAAGAGTATACTGACCAACACTAAACTAGGCATGACAACCCACTTCAGAACACTGAAATGTTACGTTTATCCAGTTATGTTATATGGCTCAGAATGTTGGACAATATCTAGTAACATGAAGAAATGAATTGAAGCAGCAGAGATGTGGTTTTTGAGGAGGATGCAAAGAATATCATGGACGAAACAAATATCTGAGGATGTCATGAACAGAGCAAACACAAAAAGAGAAATAGTGTATGAGATCATGAAAAGGCAACATAACTTCACTGGACATGTGATTGGGAAAGAGGAGTTAGAATGCACTGTAATTATTGGAAAGACTGAAGGGAAGAAAGCAAGAGGAAGACAAAGACAAATGATGATGGAGACAGAAGCCAGAGAACTGGAAATGAATACCAATGAATTGATCCACTTAACCCGAAACAGGAGTGTTGGGCCATGGCAGTCAAAGCTCAACCTGGATATGGCACCTGATGATGATGATGATCAAAAGTTACAGGGAGAAAGAGGAGAATGGAGTTGAGAGGAATAGTAAATCAGCCATGATGGAATGACAGAACGTACTCAATGGGCTGAATAGCCCAAGTCTATTCCCATGTCTTATGGCCTTGGGACTTACACAATGAATGGTAGTGCACTGAGAAAAGCAGTAGAACACAGGGATCCAGAAATACAGATCCATAATTCTTTGAAAGTGGTATCATAAAGAGATCTTTTCACACATTTGCTTTCATAAATCAGCACTGAGTACAGGAGTATGGATGTCCTGTTGAAGTTTTATTGATCAGGCCAAATTTATTATGTATGATTGTGGTCAACACCTACAGAAAAAAAGTTGAAAGGTCCCCACCACTCTCCACTGCCATAACAAAAGGCAAGACACTCGGTAAAACCCGCAAAGACATTTCCCACCTGAGGATCCGGTCATCTGACAAGCCTCGAGGATTCCAGATTGAGATCGATGGCGCTATGTCAGGATACTGGGAGGAGTGGGAGGGAGGAAGGGAGGAGACAGGGTAGAAAGAAGAGAGAATGGGAGAGTGGGAAAAAGAACCCCAAGCAGAAAGGGGAAATCAACAGATTAATCTCCTGACCTGAACATCAAGCTGCAGTGTTAATTAATGTCAATGACAGCGCGCTGGGGGCGAGAAGTTACTGAAGGAGAGTGTAAGGGAGGTAGTTGAACATTGGTGGAGTTATAATCAACCACATAGGCCCAGGTACAGCCTGGGCCAAATCCTAAGTCACTTAAGACTCAATTCTGAGAGCACAGTGGGAGATGGCAGCAAGTAGGGAGGAACTGCCATGGGAGAGTGTGGTGCAAAGTGAGGGTGCAGGAGGGAGGCAAGCAGAAGAGGAGGGCAGGGAAGATGGGCTAGCAGCGAGAAGGGATTGAGAAAGGATGGGGAACATGGAGGTGGTATGCTGTGTTAAGGGATGCTAAGGTGGGGTGGGGGAGGAGGGGGGCTCTGGGAGAGACTGGCAAAGTGGTGGGGAGGGTGTGTGTTGGGGCATTAATTTTCGTAGGCAGCAGGGGGGAGTGGGAGCAGCAAGGCATAAGACAGAGCACGTGGTATCGGACCACGCCTGGGACGCTAAGGGCCATCAGTAGAGTGTATAGTCTTTCGCTTCTCACACTCACCCTCTCTCACACCCAACTTCTCCACACTCACCTGGGCAGTTAAGGAGAGGCCAAGGGTGAGGCAGACGTACTGGGACTCGGTGACGTCAGCTGTAGCCGGGTGCAAGGTGATACTGAGTTCCCAAGGGTGTTGCCTAGAGGTAGGGAGGGAGAGGGTCAGCAGGCAGGCAGGCGGAGGGGGAGGGGGGAGGAAGGGGGGGAGGGGAGAAGGGGAGGGGTGTGAGGACAGTGAGGTGGGAGGGAGGAGAGGGAGGGATGGAGGGGAGGGGGGGAGGAGGGAGGGGGGGAGGAGGGGGGGGAGGGGGGGAGGAGGGAGGGGGGGAGGAGGGGGGGGAGGGGGGGAGGGGGGGAGGGGGAGGGGGGGAGGGGGGGAGGAGGGAGGGGGGGAGGAGGGGAGGAGGGGAAGGGGAGGAGGGGAAGGGGAGGAGGGGAAGGGGAGGAGGGGAAGGGGAGGAGGGGAAGGGGAGGAGGGGAAGGGGAGGAGGGGAAGGGGAGGAGGGGAGAAGGAGAAGGGGAGAAGGAGAAGGGGAGAAGGAGAAGGGGAGAAGGAGAAGGGGAGGGGTGGGTGTGGGGTAAGGGGTGTGAGGACAGTGAGGTGGGAGGGAGGTGAGGTGGGAGGGAGGTGAGGGATGGAGGGAGGAGAGGGATGGAGGGAGGAGAGGGAGGGAGGGAGGAGAGGGAGGGATGGAGGGAGGAGAGGGAGGGATGGAGGGAGGAGAGGGAGGGATGGAGGGAGGAGAGGGAGGGATGGAGGGAGGGAGGGATGGAGAGGAGGAGGTGTGTGGAGAGGAGAAGGGGTAGTGAGAAATTGGGGAGGGAGAGGGAAATGGGGGGTGCCGGTGGGTAATTGGAAGGGAGGATGTGGAGGGAGAAGGATAAGGTGAATGGAGAAAGAAGTGGGAAGTCGGGGAGGGGAGGGGAGTGGAGTGGAGGGGTGTGGGTGGATAGGGTATGTGGAGGGCTGGAGGAAGGAGAGGAACAGCTCCACAGCTACCTACCTGTTTGAATCGTGTGAAATCTTCAGCTCATCCAGGTAGATGGAGCGAAGGATTTCCAGCTCTGAGCCCAGGTCCCTGCAAGAAAGGGACAGAAAACTGTGTCAGAGTGGCAGAACAGTGGACAGGCCCTTCACCCCAACTTGTCTATGCTGAACAAGATCCCACTCAAGCCATACAGCTGCAACATAACTTTCCAAAGCCAGCATCTCAAATGAGATGATGCTGAACAGCAACGTCCATTGGATTTGTGGGTCAGACTTATTGTACTGGGCTTGTAGTAAAGCATGAGAATTTAGAGGTCTGGTGAGATGTCGGCCAGAGATGAGGGGAGTGAGATGGCAGAAGCAGTAAATAGCTGCAAGTCGGAGACCAGCAAGCCCCAGAGATTGTGGTGTGAGGACAGTGAGTCCTGTGATTCAAGGGCCAAGGTTTTTTGACAAGTTCCAAAGTCAGAGGCCTGTGATTGGCAAAGAGGAGGTCGAAGTCCTGAGATTTGTGAGTATAGAGGTTAAGCCTGAAGTTCAATGCCCCATGCGACTGTGGGGCCATGGTCTGGAGGTTGGAGGTCGGAGGTCTGGATGAGGTGTGGGTGTGTGTAGGAGAGGGGGGGAAATAGGCTTGTTTTGCTGTTTTTGCATGTTTTTCTGTGAACGTTGTGAGCATGCTCAGTTAGCACCAGATTGTATGGTAACACTTATGAACTGTCCCCAGTACATCGTCAGCTTGTATTAAATGTGAATAATACATATAAATCTAACCTGATCTAGCTGTGACTCCACTCACAGGAAACCTTGCATTCTAGTCTACAAAAACACCCAGGACCCCTTTAACATTGGAGAGGCAGAGGTCGATAGATACATGATTAGTCAGGACATGGGGAGAACGCAAGAGATTGGGGCTGAGAGGGAAAATGGCAGGGGGAGGGGGAGGATGGAGAAAGGAGGAGAGAGGCGGGGAGGGGGTGGGGAAGCGGGACGGAGAGGGAGAAAAGCGGGGAAGGGAACGGGAAGGAGAAAGGTGATCCCGGTTCTCTGGAGGTACCCTCTACTCCTGCGCCCGCCCAAACCGGCTCTCCCTCCCTCACCAGCCCTCCTCCACTCTTCTCTCTTCCCAGCTCTTACCCCTCCTCTCCTTCCTCCGCCATTTTGTAGTCTTCCGGCCGCCGGCACTCTGTACTGTCTGATGATTGGCTGCAGCAGCTGTCAATCAGATGGGGTGCTCGGCCTCTCTTGTTTCGTTCCCGAGACGCGGCGTCGGTTGCCATGGCGGCGGGCGCGGGGTCCTCTATCAGAGCTGGGCTAACTTTGTTCCGCCTGACGGGCAGTAGACACACGGGGAAGGGGGAGACAGGTGAGGTGGGAATGGAGGGAAGGGAGAGATGCTTGGAGTGAGGGAGGGAGGAGGTACAGACAAATAAATGGGGTGGTGGTTAACGGGAAGGAAAAAATTAGAATGTGCGATGGAGTGAGAGGAATGACGGAGGGAGGGGGATGAAAGTGAGGAATAACGGAGGGAGGGAGAATGAGAGTGAGAGGAATGACAGAGGGAGGGGGAACGGAGAGCAAGAGGACTGATGGAGGGAGGGGGAATGAGAGTGAGAGGAATGGCGGAGGGAGGGGGATGAGAGTGGGGAATAACGGAGGGAGGAGGAATGAGAGTGAGAGGAGTGACGGAGGGAGGGGGAATGAGAGTGAGAGGAGTGACGGAGGAAGAGGGAATGAGAGTCAGAGGAGTGACGGAGGAAGAGGGAATGAGAGTGAGAGGAATGGCGGAGGGAGGGGGAACGGAGAGCAAGAGGACTGATGGAGGGAGGGGGAATGAGAGTGAGAGGAATGGCGGAGGGAGGGGGATGAGAGTGGGGAATAACGGAGGGAGGGGGAATGAGAGTGAGAGGAGTGACGGAGGGAGGGGGAATGAGAGTGAGGAGTGACGGAGGAAGAGGGAATGAGAGTCAGAGGAGTGACGGAGGAAGAGGGAATGAGAGTGAGAGGAATGGCGGAGGGAGGGGGAACGGAGGGATGGATGCCGATGGGGGTTAAGGGGAATGAATCGAGGAAAGGATGGGAAAGGAGGGTGGGGAGGAGAGGGGAATGGAATAGACGGATGAGGAAGGAAAGAAGGGTGGAAGGAGTGGGATGGTGATGGAGAGGTGAGGGAAGCAGAAAGTGAGCAGCAGAGGAGAATAGAGAGGAAGATCATCAGATGTAGTGGGACTGAGTGAGGGAGTGATCGAAGACAGGGAGGATTGTACTTTTGCAAAAGAGAAGGCTAGCAGTCTTTCCCTGACTGTTGGAAAGGGCTGATAGGGGTCTCAGGTCGGGAAGAAGGCTAAATCCCCACATCCCACTGAACTCTTGCCCTCACCCTCTGCAGGCAGATCCGCGGCTCCTTCGCTTGGAGCCATCGTCTCCCGGTAACTCCGGGATGGAGAACCCACCACTAGGCTCAGGGTTGAAGGATTACCATGTGCTGAATCTGATCGGCGAGGGGTCCTTCGGCAGAGTCTATAAGGGCCGCAGGAAGTTCAGTGGACAGGTACTGAACCTGTGCCACCTCTAAACACTACCTCCCCAAGTCCCCTGCGCATCGCCTCCCCTGTTGTTGCATACTGCCTACCTCTACCCCCATTCCCCCAGTGACCTTGTACGTCCTCCCACCTCTTCCCCTGCCCCACCTCCTTCTTCATTGATGACACCCCTTGGTGCCCCTGACTCTATTTGACTTCTGTTCCCACCCCCATATGACCACGTGCTCCAGCCAGCCCTCCACCCTCAGTAACCTCTTCCCTGGTGACCGAAGCCCTGTCCCCGCAGGTCGTGGCGCTGAAGTTCATCCCGAAGGTCGGCCGCTCGGAGAAGGAGCTGAGGTGCCTGCAACGGGAGATTGACATCATGCGGGGTCTCCGGCACCCCAACGTGATCCAGCTGCTCGACAGCTTCCACACTGACCAGGAGGTGAGGAACTGATCGGCTTCGGCAGACTGCACCCAACTGTGGCCGCCACGCCGTGACTGGCTGTTGCGCCTTTTTTTACAGAAGTGCATTGTTACGAATTACATTCTAGAATACTAATCAGAATCAGGTTTATTATCACTGCCATACAACATGCTGTGAAATTTGTTGTTTTCCAGTGGCAGTACATTGTAACACATTAAAAGAAATTATATGCCTTTTGAAGGTGTCCTCGATACTGGGGAGGCCAGTGGCCATGATGGAGCTGGCGGAGTTTACGACTTGCTGCAGCTTTCTCTGATCTTGTGCAGTGGCCCTTCTTTACCAGACAGTGATGCAACCAGTTAGAATGCTTTCCACTGTATACCTATAGAAAATTGCAGAGTGGTCTTCAGTGATTCTCCTTAGGCTTCTAGTGAGGTATGGCCGCTGTTGTGCCTTGTTTGTGATTGCATCAATATGTTCAGCCCAGGATAGACCTTCAGAGATATTGAAACTACTCACTCTTTCCACTGCTAATCCCTTGATGAGGACAAGTCTGCGTTTCCTCAACTTTTCCTTCCTGAAATCCACCATCAATTCCTTGGTCTTACAAACGTTGATGATGAGGTTGTTGCGACATCTGTCAACCAGCCGATCTATCTCAATACTATAGACTCCTCGTCACCATCTCAGATTCTGCCAACAATAGTTGTGTCATCAGCAAATTTATAGATGGTGTTTGAGCTGTGCCTAGCCGCACAGTTATGGGTGTAGAGAGAGTTCAGCAGTGGGTTAAGTAAGGATGCATCCTTGAGGTGTGCCAGTGTTGTCAGTGAGGAGGAGACGTTATTTCTGAACTGCACTAACTGGTCTCCTGATGTTGGAAGTCAGGGATCTATTTACAGAGGGAGGTACAGAGGCCTGATTTGGGAGCTTGTTCATTAATACTGAGGGTATGATGGTGTTGAATGCTGAGCTGTAATCAGTTGACAGCAGCATGACGTACGTATTGCTGTTGTCCGGGTGATCCATGGTTGAGTGGTGAGCTAGTAAGATTATATCTGGTGTAGGCCTGTTGTGGTGATAGGCAAACTAGCAGGTCCAAATCCTTGCTTTGGCAGGATCGAGTCTGGTGATAACTACCCTCTCAAAGCACTTCATCACAGTAGAGACGAGTGCAACTGGGCAGCTTATCTGCTCTGCTTGCGCAATGATGTGATTGTCGCACTTTTGAAGCAAGATTGAAGATGTTCTTGAACACTCCCACCAGTGGATTGGCACAGGTTTTCAGTGCCCTACAAGGTACACCATCAGGGCCTGATGCCTTGCAAGGGGTCACCCTTGTGAAAGATGTTCTGACGTTGGCCTCTGAGACAGAGGTCACAAGGTCATTAGATGTTGCAGGATTCGCGTAGGTTTAGTTTCTCGTCTCCCTTTCAAAACACGCATAAAAGGTGTTCAGCTCACCTGGGAGTGAAGCGTCACAACCACTTATGAGGTTTGGTTTTGGCTTGTAGGAAATAATGGCTAAAATTAAATGACCATTACAGGGGTGAGCCATATTTCCAGGAAGCAGACCCCGATATAACCTCTGGTACCGAAATGTTGTTCTGAGTTCTTCTATTTTACTTTACAGAGACTACGTTCACCAGTAGCATAGTTGGGATTGGTGGTCTAAAGGCTCTGCATTTCAATCGTACCTGCAAACTGCCCCACGCTCACTTTCTTTTTCTTAAAGAGGAACTGCACTCACAACGTGAGCCTGTGATCCAAGAACGGCTGATTTTGAGAATCGATAGGTTTTTTGAATGTCTTAAAATGATGTTACTTATTGGGAACCTATGTCTATGACTGGATTTCAACTGTAGTAGTTCTAAACTGATGTGAGATGGATTCTTGTGAGGGCAAAAGAACACCAGATGGACATCTATATGTGCTTTACTGACAACATCAAAGCCTTCGACTGTGCCAATCATGTCTAACTGTGGATCACATTAAGACACAAGGCTGTATCAGAATATTTGATCGTCCTCGTGTGCGATCTTTATATCAATCAAGAGGCAGCAATTCGATCGGAACAAGGAGAAACAGAGTGGTTCAGCATCCGTAAAGGCATATGATAAGGCTGTATTCTCTCGTTTAATTTGTACACCGAACAAATCTTCAGAGATGCAGGAATATACAAGGATAATCAAGGGGTGAGAATTGATGGCAGAATCATCAATAATCTTCGTTGTGCTGATGACACCACAATACTGGCTGAAAACGAAGAACATCTGAAGCAAATGCCAACCAGCATCAAGTTACGTAGGCTGAAGATGGGTCTGCACCTTAATCTGAAGAAGGCTAAGATTTTGACTACTGGCAGCACAACTGATTTCAATCCTGATGGAGAGGAAATTGAAGTGGTTGACAGTTTCAGTTTACTTGGATCAATGATTGACACTGAAGTGGTAAGCAGTCAAGAAATCCAGTGAAGAAGCACCCTTGGCAGAGCAGTCATGGAGGATTAAGAGAAGATTCTTGGAAACAGGAACCTATCTCTACGTACAAAGATTCGACTTGGGCAGGTGATGGTGTTCTCAACAACATTATATGGATGCGAAAGTTGGATGGTAAAGAAGGAGGATAGGAAGCAGATCGATGTCTTTGAACTGTGGTGCTGGAGAACAGAAGAAACAAATCGGTCCTCAATGAGATCAAACTGTCTCTCTCTCGAGTCTCAAATGACAAGTCTCCACCTATCACTCTTTGGGCACATCATGTGAAGAAACAGCTTTCTGGAAAAGGATATCTTGCTTGGCAAGGTGGAATGACAGTGGAAGAGAGGAAGGCCGCCAATCAGATGGACATAATAAGGACAGCTATGAATGCAACGCTATCTACAATGAACCGCCTTTGCGAGGATCGAAACTCATTTAGGACAACTACCCATAGGGTAACCGTGAGTCGATGACTCAATGGCACGTAACAACAAATAGTCAATGGGAATATTTGATACTATAAACACAGAGACATTAACAGTAACTGATATAATCACTAACACAAACTAAATTATATGAAAATATCCCCATCCTGATTCTGGATGACTCTCATCCCATGTGGTGCCTAACTGTCCTGGAACAGCTGCATGATACCTGTGTTTCACCTCCACTGTTACACAGGCACGGACATATGCCTGGAACGTCGCCTAGACAAAAACCTCTGCTGCCCACTTCCAGGACCTATGAATAGTTATCTTTGCCAACCCCAAGAGCAAATTTACTGGGACATCTTCAGCCCTCCTTCCACCCTCCCCTTACTGGATGAATGCATTTAAATAGGGTCGCTGCACCCCTGGACAGCATGGTCCAATTGTGGTCACAGTGCCACTGGTTGGGATGGTCTGATTGTGGTCACCACGTCCTGGTCAGCATGGTCCAATTGTAGTCACCGTGCTGCAGCATCACCGTCCGATTGGAGTCACTGTGTCCCCGATAAGAGTGGTTTGATGCTGGTTGCTGCATCCCCGGGCAGGACGGTCTGGCTGTGGGCACCATACCCTGGGACTGGGCAGTTTGATTGTTGGCACCATCTGTTTGGGCGGGATGGCCCAGCTGTAGTCTCTGCACCTTTTGAACGAGTTGCATCTTGACCTCATTTCTGGGTTTGTGGGAGCGCACCATATATAAAGACAATTGTAGACATGGTGGTGATGGGTGTGGAGCGATGTCATGTCTGGTGTCTCACTCTGACTTTCTTCCACTGACTTGTTCCTTACTGCAGGTAGTGGTGGTGACAGAGTATGCAGAGGGCGAACTCTTCCAGGTGTTGGAGGATGACGGCAGCCTCTCCGAGGAGCAGGTGGGTGAATCTGTGCCAGACCACCCTACAATCTCCACAGCATTCCTCCACCCTGTTCACTCCCTTGCCTTCACTTTCCTCTCCCACCCTCTCTGATTACCTCCCTCCTCCACCCCTGCCTTAAGCACACTCTACATCCCTGTTCATCTTGCCACTGTCCTGCCCCCACCCATTACCCCTCTCGTCCTCTCCTCCCTCACCCCTTTTGCCAGCCTCCAGGTACTTCACTCTCCTCCCTCTATCTTTCTCCCCCACGTCTCTCCCACTGTCACTTACACTCCATGTCCCATTCCCCGGCATCCCCCACAAGGTCCCCTCTAGCTGATCCCCCCGACACTCCCTCTGATCCCCCCTCAACCCCCCACACACTACCTCATTCCCTCTCAATCCCTCCCTCAACCCTCCCAATCCCTGCCTCACATCTGTCCTCCTTTCCTTCTCTGTCGTCAATCCTTCCCTCCCTCCCTTCCTCGCCGCCCACATCTCTCACTCTTTCCTTTTCCTCTCTTCCTTCCTCCCCCTCCCCCTTATCTTTCCCTGCCACACCCTCTCCCCCTCCTTTTCTCTACCCTGCTGCCAGCTCCGCTCTGACCTCCTTGCTCTATTTCTAGGTCCAGGAAATGACAGGTCAACTGATGTCTGCTCTGTACTACCTACCCCTTCCCCCCCAACATCTCTCCCCCCCGACATCTCTCCCCCCGACATCTCTCCCCCCGACATCTCTCCCCCCCGACATCTCTCCCCCCCGACATCTCTCCCCCCGACATCTCTCCCCCCCGACATCTCTCCCCCCCGACATCTCTCCCCCCCGACATCTCTCCCCCCCGACATCTCTCCCCCCAACATCTCTCCCCCCCAACGTCTCCCCCCAACGTCTCTCCCCCCCAACGTCTCCCCCCCAACATCTCCCCCCCAACATCTCTCCCCATTAACATCTCTCCCCCCGCAACCTCTCTCTCCCTTCACCCTCCATCTCTTCCCCCACAACATCTCTCCCCCCCCACAACATCTCTCCCCCCCCCCCAACATCAACATCTCTCCCCCTCCTGGGTAGGATAACAGCTCCTTTCTTGCCCTGCTCTGATCTTTCTGGTCTATGTGCAGGTCCAGGAGATCGCGGGGCAGCTGGTGTCTGCTCTGTATTACCTGCACTCCCACCGCGTCCTACACCGGGACCTGAAGCCTCAGAATGTTCTGATCGGCAAGGGAGGGATCCTCAAACTCTGCGACTTTGGGTGAGCTCAGACCGGGGACCTCCCACCATTTTTGCCAGCGGCAGTGCTAAGGGAGGTCCTGAAGTGTGGTACATGGCCTCTTTAGTCGGTTCTTCACAGGAATATCTGAATTAGACACAGCACTCCCCTCGGCAACTAGGAGTGCTGGCATGGGGAAGTGTTGCAGTGAGTGGAAGTGAGTGATGAGGGGCAGGCATCAGAGTCTGGATAGGAAATGGAACATTCAGTAGTAGAGCACGTTAAAGGCTCCCATGATGTTGTGCCAACCTTTTAAACTACTCCAAGTTCAATTTAACCCTTGCCTCTCACAGAGTCCTCCGTTTATCTTTCATCCGTGTGCTCATAAATGTCCCTTACATGTCCTCGTCCATTGACCCCTTAAATATGCTACAGAAGTTGGTAGAGTCCTTAAGAAGGCATATGGTGGGTTGGCCTTCATTAGTCAGGGGATGGAGCTCAAGAGCTGTGAGGTAACATTGCAGCTCTGTAAAAACTTTGTTAGACCCTCACTTGGAATGTTGTGCTCAGTTCTGGTCACCTTATTATAGGAAGGATGTGGAAGCTTTAGGGAGGATGCTACCTGGAATAGAGGCCATGCCTTATAAGGTAGGCTAAGTAAGCTAGGGATTTCTCCTTTGGTACGAAGGCGGATGAGAGATGACATAATAAAAGCATGCAAAATGAAGTATAGATTGAGTAGATAACCAAAAGACTTTTTCCCCAAGATGAAAATACTTATAAACGTGATTGGAGGAAGGTATAGAAGGGATGTCAGAGGTGAGTTCTTCACACAGAGAATGGTGTGTGTGTGGATAGTGGTAGAGGCAGATACATCAGGCACATGAATGATGGAAAAAAAATGAAGGGCTATGTAGGAGGGAAGGGTTAAATTGATTTTAGATTAGATTAAAAAGTTGGCACAATACCATGGCCTGAAGGGTGTGTACTGTGCTGTAATGCTCTGTTCTATGTTTTATCCAATTCTCACCCCGTCACCCACCATCTGTTTAAAATAAACCCCGCCTCTGACATTCCCCTTCCCTCTATTCCTTTATTCCAGTCACCCTCTCGTACTAACCATTTCTGCCCTGGGAAAATGGTGCTGGCAGGCCACTCTGTAAATTCCTCTTATCTTCTTATATACCTCTGTCAAGTCACATCTAAATTTTCCTTGCTCCAAAGAGAAAAGCCCAAGCTCGCTCAACCATCCGAGCAGGCTCTCAATACAACCATCCGTTGTACAAGTTGTACTTTTTCAGTCACTGAAGTTGCACTTCGGAGCAGAGATGAAGTGTGCTAAGTGTCTTTTTCCACTTCCTCTCACAGCTCGTTCGATTTCTGGAGAGGAAATGGAAGGGATGGATATAGTAAGAAAACTTAAAAGAGGCAGGAGCACCGATAGGTCACAATCTTTCTCTCCTGGGGAGGGGACTCCAAAATCAGAGGTCACAGGTTATAGGAGAGAGGAGAAAGGTTTAAAGGGGCAGGTTTTCCCACACAGAAGGTGGCGGGAATATGGAATGAACTGCCAGAGGAAGTGGGAATAGCGACTACAATTAATTATACTTGGACCTATATTTGGCCTCAGAATAGGAACGCCAGGTTTCAGAGATCACAGCTTCATTATGTTGCAGGTATAGAAGTGTAATGAATGGTACGTATGCAGACCTCGACAGCTAAAACTATAGCAAACTTCTATAGATGTTTGGTGGAGAGTATATTCTTTTCTTTTTAAATCTTTTTATTAATTTTCCAAAATTATAAACAGAATAACAACATTGATACAGAGAGATTGGAATTATCTTATTGTTGATAAACATGTACAAAAAAGACTTCAAATAATACAGGTGTAATAGACTTCCAAACTCTTAATATAGTTAATCATAGAGAAAAAAATAAATAAAAAGAAAAAAATAATGCAAAGAAAACCCCCCCCAAAAAACAAAAAAAAAGAAAACTAAATACTAAACCCAAAAAGAAAGCAAATGGAACAAAACAAGGCTAGACCAATATCTTAAATCGAATATGTTCAATAATGTCGTTAACTCTGCTCCTCTGTTCATATATTTTAAGTTAATAAGAAGGATTCGGAAAAGGTCAAGTCACATCATATGAGAATGTTGAGGTGGACGGTATATTTAGTGGCTGCATCACAGCCTGATATGGAAACACCAATGTCCTTGAACGGAAAATCTGACAAATAGTCATGGATATGGCCTGTCTATCACAGGTAAAGTCCTCCCAACCATTGAACGTATCTACATGGAGCGATGTTGCATCAAAACAACATCCATCATCAGGGACCCACACTACCCAGGGCATACTCTCTTCTCGCTGCTACCATTAGGAAGAAAATACAGGAGCCTCAGGACTCACACCACCAGGTTCAGAAATGGTTATTAACCCTCAACCACCTTCCTTGGACCAGAGAAGATAACTTCACTCAACTTCTCTTTCCCTATCAATGAACTGTTCCCACAACTATGGATTCACTTTCAAGGACTCTTCATCTCATGTTCAGAATCAGCATCAGGTTTAATATGGCATATGTCATGAAATTTGTTGACTTTGAGGCAGCAGTGTGTAATAATGGAAAAAAGCTGTATTACAGTAAATATTTATAAAATAAAAAGTGCAAAAATAGAATAATAAGATTGAAAAAGTAAAGTGCAAAAATAGAAATTTAAAAAAAATAGAGAGCTAGTATTCATGGGTTCAATATCCATTCAGAAAACAGATGGCAAAGGGGAAGAAGCTGTTCCTGAATAGCTGTGTGTGTGTCTTCAGGCTTCTGTACCATCTTCCTGATGGTAACAATGAGAACAAGGCATGACCTGGGTGATGGGGGTCCTTAATGATGGACACTGCCTTTTTGAGACATCGCTCCTCAATATTTATTGCGTATTTATTATTTTTGTTGTTTATTTATATATTTGCACAGTTTATTGTCTTTTTTATTGTCAGGCTGTCCGTTCCGTTGGAGTGGTCTTTCATTGATTCTATTATGGTTATTGGATTTATTGAGAACACTTGCAAGAAAATGAATGTCAGGGTTGAAGATGTGACATACATGTACTTTGATGATAAATTTACTTTGAACTTGAGGAGAGGGACCTTGGTTTGAGTACAAACACGGCAGTCCTGTATGTAACTCTGATCTCTCTTCACTATTTGTACCCATTCCAAACCCATTGCTGTATTTTGTTTACTCCTCCTCCTCCTCCTCTTTGATTTGCTCTCCCCACTTTTCCCTCTCTCCCTCCCCCTCTCTAACCTGCTTTATGTACCTCTCCCTCTCTCTCCCCTTCCCCTCTCCTTTCTCTGCCTCTCCTTACTCGCTATTCCCCTCTCCCCCATCTCTTTGCCTTACACCACCCTCCACCCTATCTCCCTCCCCTCCCCTCCCTCACTCTCTCCATCATTTTTCTCCCCTAGCTTTGCACGGGCCATGAGCCAGCAGACCCTAGTGCTGACCTCCATCAAAGGGACCCCACTGTACATGAGCCCAGAGCTGGTGGAGGAGAGACCCTACGACCACACTGCCGACCTCTGGTCCTTGGGCTGCATCCTCTATGAGCTCTTTGTCGGCACTCCTCCCTTCTACACCAGCAGCATCTTCCAGCTGGTTAGCATTATCGTCAGAGACCCTGTCAAGTGGCCCAAGGGCATCAGCTCCCAGTTCAAGGTCAGTCAGCCTCAACCTCCCTCTGTGGACTTTGGCGGGGGTTTTGACGTGTGGGGTAGAGTGTCCATGAGGTAGGGGAGGGGATTTAGTGGGTGGGGGGAGTTGATTGGGGGAGTATCTGTGGGCTCTGGCATGGGATTTGGTGGGTGGGGGAATCGGTGGAGAATGGGAGGAATCCCCTGCCCATTGCAGAGCTTCTGATCCAGTCTCTCACCACCCCGCACCCCCAACCCAGGAGTTTCTGCAGGGACTTCTGACCAAGGATCCAAACCAGAGACTCTCGTGGCCTGACCTCCTCCACCACCCATTCGTGGCTGACAGAGTATTCGGTGAGAGGGTCAGGGAATGGCAAATGACGGCAGGGTGATAGAATATGGAGGGAGAGGTGTGGGGACAAATGTGGAGAGGGAGGTGGGACAGAGAGCTGGAGGATGGCAGAAAGGAACAGAGGGTGGGAGGCAGGTGTGGGCTGGAAAGGGAGGGTTGGGAGGGAGGGGAGGGCTTTCGAGAGGGTATGGGCTGGAGGGAGAGGGGGGTCAGGGAAAGAGTGAAGGAGGAGAGGGAGGAAGCAATAAAAGTAGGAGGGAAGTGGAGAGGGAGGTCTGAGAGGATGGAGAGGGTCTGAGGGATAACAGGGTGGGGGCTGGAGGGGAAGTGATAATCCCTCCAGCCCTGTCTGTCTCCCACCTGTCAGTGGTGGAGGAAGGGAGGGAGGGAAGAGTATGATGATCGCCCTGACTCTGGTTTTCACCCCCCCCCCACCCCCACAGTAGTGGAGGAGGAGAGACAGGATGAGGCCAGCTACAAGCCCCTGACCCTTGTGCTAAGCCCCGAGGAACAGGCACGGAAGGAAAAGCAGAGCCGTGAACGGGCACCCACCTCTGGTCACTCTCGCATCCTGAGGAAGGCCCGGCAGAGAATGCTGCAGGAGGGACGCAACAAGGTCAGAAAGAGAGGGTGAGGGAGTGGGGGCAAAGGTGGAGAAACAATGTGTGGATCGGGCTGGGGGATGAAGTGCTGGCGTGTGGGCAGGGGTGGGGAGCAGAGAGAGGATGTAGGACAGAGACTAGAGAGGAGAGAGCCTCTCTCTATACCCTGCATCCATAACTTCTCTCCATCCCCTTCCCCCATCTGGAACCCCCTACTCCTCTTCCCCCCCCCCCCCCACATCCCTCCTGGTGTGCCGGGTTGGATTTTTCTTGCATTGAAGGATCCTGGGCCATCACCAACACCTCTTTTTACCCCCACAGGACTCGAGTAATCAATTGGTCATCCAGGAGACAAACCCAAGGGTGGATTCCAAGGCCCAGGAGAGTAGGTGGCCTGCAGGAGAAGAGGCTGCTAATGACTGGATCCCAGCACACAGCGCTCATCCATGTGTACGGACCACCAGCCACCAGGGAAGCACACAGGCCCAGCAGACGGGGCAGAGGTGAGGGGGAGCGGATGGGTGTGGGAACCAGCATTGGTTGGAAGGAGGTAAGAGGACAAGAGGGGAACAGGGTGGGAGGAAACTGCAGAAGTCCAAACTTCTTCCTAATTAGGGTCCATTGATTTGGCAGGATCCCTCAAATCTCTCTCGCAAAAGTTGGTGGTGGCACAGTGGTAGATTCAGAATTAGCTTTATTATCACGGACTGTCAAGAAATTTGTTATTTCGTAGCAGCAGTACAGTGCAAGACATAATAACATTTACTAAAAGTCACAAAAAATAGTGCAAGTATCATGTAACAAGGTAGTGTTCATGGACCGTTTAGAAATCTGATAGTTTTGGGACAATGTTTCAGCTGTTCATAAAACGTTGAATGTTCCTGTACTCCTCCCCGATGATAGCAGTGCAAAGAAAGTGTGTCACAGACGGTAAGGGTTCGTAATGAAAAACACTGTCTTCCTGAGTCATTGCTGCTTGATGGTGGATCTGGTTTGATGCTGTGCATTGAAGCCTCTGCATCAGACAGTGACACAAGTGCTCTGCTGTAGAAATTGTCTAAGAGTCTTTGACACACCAAAGACTCTGCGGTGTCTACCTTATGAGGTGATGTGCTATTTCCGCCACTTGCTCAGGGCAACTCCACCCCACCACAAACCTGCCTCAGTACAGGACGACAGGGTTCTCTACATTTTCCTGAAGGCTCCTCCTTCAGTACTTCCAGGGCATTCAGGGATCAGCAGATATGTTGCAACGGAAGGCTTTGAGAACATCCTTGGAACTTGTGGGAAATGAAATTAGGAAGGTGGGTTAGAAGGTATGGAAGGAGTGAATGGGAGAGGAATGTTAACCAATGATGCCCCAAGTGGATTGAGTGGATACAAGTGACGCCTCCAAGTGGATTGGGTCATCAAGAAGGTGTGAGCCATGCTTGCCTTCGAAGGTCATGGCAGAGAATATAAGAGTTGAGACATGAAGTTGCAACTTTACAAAACTGGTTAGATTGCGTGGAGTATATTCTGTGCATTTCTGGTCTCCACAGTATAGGAGGGACGTGATAGCACTGGAAAAGATGCAGAGGGGATTTCCCCAAGACAGCAGCTGTATTGAGAGGACCGTAATCACACAGTGAAATTGGAGAGGATGGGACTTTATTCACTGGAGCGAAGGAGGCTGAGGGGGTGACCTGAGAGACGACAGCTTCAGTCTCCCAGTTATGAGACTATTGAACAGTCCCCTAGTACCATAAGACAGAGTCTTGATCTCCAAGTCTACCTTGCAATGGCCTTGCAAATAGACGGGAGGAGAAGATGGCGGCATGACGCAGCTCGCAGCGGCCACTCCGGTGGAGATATCTGTTATCTGTCAAGTAGGGTGCCGTGCACAATCCTGATTTGATGGAGACAGACGTGAGAGCACGGAGGAACATCTGGTGAAACTTCTGAAGTGCCTGCTTCGCTACCGCTGCTACTGTGTGATCCAGAATCTCCGGAGGGGAGGGCCCCGAGTCCTCGGCTTTGCTTGTTGCTCTGTGGCCGGGCGAGGTCGAAAGCACTCAGCAGAGGATGGTGCTCGGTGCTCAGTGTTGGAGGGCTGGTCGGAGGCTCGAAGTTTTCGGACGGACTCAGAGTCGGCTGCGGTCCGGTGCTTCCAATGCATCGGTAAGTTTGCGGCGCTTGGAGGTTCATGGCAGGGAGAGTTTCTCCCTTCTGCCGTCTGCATGAGATGATGGGGCTATCGGGACTTGAGACTTTTTTTTACCGTGTCCATAGTCTGCTCTTTATCAAATTATGGTATCGCTTTGCACTGTTGTAACTATATGTTATAATTATGTGGTTTTGTCAGTTTCGTCTTGGTTTGTCCTGTGTTTCTGTGATATCTTTCTGGAGGAACATTGTATCATTTTTTAATGCATGCATTTCTAAATGACAATAAATGAGGACTGGGTGTCCTCATAATCTAAAATTATTATCTGCCTGCACTCCACTGTGGTAATAAAATGGTCTGTACAGATGGCATTCAAAACTAAGTTTTTCAATGCACCTCAGTACATATCTCTAAAATAAATTATTTACCCATTTGATCTCAAGGTAATGCAAGAGAAAAGCAATTAACAGAATGCAAAATGAAGTGTTACAGTTACAGAGAAAGTGCAGTGTAGGAGGACAATAAGGTACAAAGATCACACGAGGTAGTCTGTTAGGTCTTATTGTACCGTTAATCAATACTTTTATAACAGTGGGGCAGAAGCTGTCCTTGAGCTTGGTGGTGTGTGTTTTCAGGCTTCTGTATCTCTTGCCTGATGGTATTGTTTATTATTGTCACGTGCACCAAGATACAGTGAAAAGCTTGTCTTGCATACTGTTTATACAGATCAAATCATTCAAATCATACAGTATCTACAGTCTCTGATGTCAGTATTATACATAATTGATGTCAGATCTCTTCTGTTTTATTGTGTTGCTGGTGGCCATGCTATGTTGGTGTGAAAATGTGCAGTGACACTTAAAGGTTGCCCCGGCACATCTTTGGGTGTTTTGCTTGGTAATGCAAATGACATATTTCACTGTATGCTTCGAAGTACATGTGCTAAGTCTAAATCATGACATAGTGTATTAAGGTAGCACAAAGTAAAGCGATAACAATGCAGTATAATGTTAAGGCTATTGAAAAAGTGCAGGGCAGGTAAACAATAAAGTGGAAAATCATAATGAGGTAGTGCGGTGAGGAGTCCACTTTAACGTGAAATAGGTGAGCGGAGAAAAGAGTGTGTCTCGGATGGATAGGGGTTTTGATATACCGGCTGTTTTGCAGAGGCAGTGAGAAGTATAGAGAGTCCATGGAGGGAAAGCTGGATTCCGGGAGGTGCTAAGCTGTGTCCACAACTCTCTGGAGTTTCTTGTGGTCATGGGTAGAGCAGTTGCCGTATGAAGCTGTGATGCTTTCTGTGGTGCATTGATAAAAATTGGTGAGGGACAAAGGGGACATGCTGAATTTCTTTGGTCTCCTGAGGATGTAACGGTTCTGTTCTGATGCTCAGAATCTTTATTCCCAGGGTAGGGATGTCAGAAACAAAGGCACAGATTTAAGGTGAGAGGTTAGATATAGGGTTGGCATGATGGCATAGCAGTTAGCACATTGCTTTACGGTGCCAGCAAACACAGATTAGGGTCCAATTCCAGCAGCTGTCTGTATATTTTCCCCATGACACCGTGGATGCTCCAGTTCCCTCCCACAATGTATTGTTAGGATTAGGGTAAATCATTTATGGACATGCTTTGTTGGCGCTGGAAGCTTGAAGACACTTGCTGGCCGCCCAGCACAATCCTTGCTGATTTGAAAATTATACATTTCACACGATGTTTCAATATACTGTACATGTGACAAAAAAAGGTAATCTTTCTCTTAAAGGAGATCTGAGGGATGAGTTTTCACATACAAAGAATAGATGAGATCTGCCAGAAGAGATGGTGGAATCAAATACAGTTACTACGTTTATGCGGCATATAGACAGCCTGGACAACCAAGTCTAGCTCTTAGCCTTCACGTGTGGCTTAGCTACTAAGCCCAGTGGAACTGTTTCTACTGACGAGAGAAGGGACAAAGGCGGTTTACTGATGTCTTAAAACCAGTTGCTCTAGGCAGATGGGGCTTGTTAGCTGTGGTTGGCAGCTCATGGGGAAGGCTTTGGGAGTAAACCCGAGGGAAAAATCCAGAGCTGTAGTCCCTAAGGCAGTCCTATGTTGAGTTCAACACTGACTGTCAACTATGTGATGCTGCTTGTGCCAAACTGTCAGTCTCTGCCGTTGCAACACACACAAAAAATGCTGGTGAACGCAGCAGGCCAGGCAGCATCTATAGGAGGAGGTACAGTTGACGCCTTGGGCCTAGAACCTTTGTCAGGACTAACTGAAAGAAGAGATAGTAAGAGATTTGAAAGTGGGAGGGGGAGAGGGAGATGTGAAGTGATAGAAACATAGAAACATAGAAAATAGGTGCAGGAGTAGGCCATTCGGCCCTTCGAGCCTGCACCACCATTTATTATGATCATGGCTGATCATCCAACTCAGAACCCCGCCCCAGCCTTCCCTCCATACCCCCTGACCCCCGTAGCCACAAGGGCCATATCTAACTCCCTCTTAAATATAGCCAATGAACTGGCCTCAACTGTTTCCTGTGGCAGAGAATTCCACAGATTCACCACTCTCTGTGTGAAGAAGTTTTTCCTAATCTCGGTCCTAAAAGGCTTCCCCTCTATCCTCAAACTGTGGCCCCTTGTTCTGGACTTCCCCAACATCGGGAACAATCTTCCTGCATCTAGCCTGTCCAATCCCTTTAGGATCTTATACGTTTCAATCAGATCCCCCCTCAATCTTCTAAATTCCAACGAGTACAAGCCCAGTTCATCCAGTCTTTCTTCATATGAAAGTCCTGCCATCCCAGGAATCAATCTGGTGAACCTTCTTTGTACTCCCTCTATGGCAAGGATGTCTTTCCTCAGATTAGGGGACCAAAACTGCACACAATACTCCAGGTGTGGTCTCACCAAGTCCTTGTACAACTGCAGTAGTACCTCCCTGCTCCTGTACTCGAATCCTCTTGCTATAAATGCCAGCATACCATTTGCCTTTTTCACCGCCTGCTGTACCTGCATGCCCACTTTCAATGACTGGTGTATAATGACACCCAGGTCTCGTTGCACCTCCCCTTTTCCTAATAGGCCACCATTCAGATAATAATCTGTTTTCCTATTTTTGCCACCAAAGTGGATAACTTCAGATTTATCCACATTAAATTGCATCTGCCATGAATTTGCCCACTCACCCAACCTATCCAAGTCACCCTGCATCCTCTTACCATCCTCCTCACAGCTAACACTGCCACCCAGCTTCGTGTCATCCGCAAACTTGGAGATGCTGCATTTAATTCCCTCATCCAAGTCATTAATATATATTGTAAACAACTGGGGTCCCAGCACTGAGCCTTGCGGTACCCGACTAATCACCGCCTGCCATTCTGAAAAGGTCCCATTTATTCCCACTCTTTGCTTCCTGTCTGCTAACCAATTCTCCACCCACACCAATACCTTACCCCCAATACCGTGTGCCTTAAGTTTGCACACTAATCTCCTGTGTGGGACCTTGTCAAAAGCCTTTTGAAAATCCAAATATACCACATCCACTGGTTCTCCCCTATCCACTCTACTAGTTACATCCTCAAAAAATTCTATGAGATTCGTCAGACATGATTTTCCTTTCACAAATCCATGCTGACTTTGTCCGATCATTTCACCGCTTTCCAAATGTGCTGTTATCACATCCTTGATAACTGACTCCAGCAGTTTCCCCACCACCGACGTTAGGCTAACCGGTCTATAATTCCCCAGTTTCTCTCTCCCTCCTTTTTTAAAAAGTGGAGTTACATTAGCCATCCTCCAATCCTCAGGAACTAGTCCAGAATCTAACGAGTTTTGAAAAATTATCACTAATGCATCCACTATTTCTTGGGCTACTTCCTTAAACACTCTAGGATGCAGACCATCTGGCCCTGGGGATTTATCTGCCTCCAATCCCTTCAATTTACCTAACACCACTTCCCTACTAACATGTATTTCGCTCAGTTCCTCCATCTCACTGGACCCTCTGTCCCCTACTATTTCTGGAAGATTATTTATGTCCTCCTTAGTGAAGACAGAACCAAAGTAATTATTCAATTGGTCTGCCATGTCCTTGCTCCCCATAATCAATTCACCTGTTTCTGTCTGCAGGGGACCTACATTTGTCTTTACCAGTCTTTTCCTTTTCACATATCTATAAAAGCTTTTACAGTCCATTTAGGAGAAGACAGGAGGGGAGGGGTGGATGTAAGAGCTGGATAGTTGATTGGCAAAAGGGATACGAGGCTGGAAGAGGGAGAGAATTATGGGATGGGAGTCCTAGGGAACAGGAAAGGGGGAGGGGGGAAGCCCAGGAGATGGGCAAGGAGTTATAGTGAGAGGGACAGAGGGAGAAAGAAGAGAGAGAAAAAAAAATAACAGATGGGGTACGAAGGGGAGGTGGGGCATTAACGGTAGTTAGAGAGGTCAATGTGCCGTCTCTGCCGTAGCTTTGGATTCATCAGCTGCATGGAGAGGGGGAGCCTGCTGCACCGGCAACAGCTTCCTCACCAAGTTGTACTGCCCAGGATTGTTTACTGGCTTGAGTACAGCAAGAGTGGAGCATCCAATGGTTGACCAACCAACGGAGGCCTCACTAGACAGGCAGTTAAACAACAGGATGCGGAGAGATGTGGTCCTAATATAGACAGATGGGACAAAGGGTCAGCAGGTCACAGTGGGCCAAAGGACCTTTTTCCATGCTGTACCATACTATGATGGTCATGTTTTGAGAACCCCATACGCCATAGAAATGGTGGGATTAAGCTGGAGAGGGTACAGTAAAGATCCACCAGGTTGCTTCCGGGACTAGTGGATGTGAGTTATGAGGAGAGATTAGACATGCAGGGATTGTTTTCCCTGGAGTAAAGGAGGCTGAGGGGTGGCCTAAAAGCACATCGGGCATGGATAATTTGGGTGATTACAGTCTTTCTTCCCCAGAGGAGAGGAGTCTAAAACCAGAGGGCACAGGTCTAAGGTGAGAGGGGAAAGGTTTAAAGGGGTAAGTTTTCCTACACAGAGTGTGATAAGGATATGGAACAGGCTGCCAGAGGAAGTAGGAGAAGCTACAATTAAAAGACACTTGACAGGTACACAGATAAGAAAAGTTTAGAGCAGCCATTTCCAACCTGCTCCACCGACCTGGTTAAAGGTGGGGGTCCAAGGCATAAAAAAGGATTTAGAGGTATATGGGCAAATGGGACCAGCTCAGGAAGGCACCTTCCTTGGCAGGGACCAATTGGGTTGAAGGACCTGTGTCAATGTTCAATGCACCCTATTAGTGGCAGAGGTCAATGGTGTGAGACTGCCGTGGGGAGGGAAATGGGGGGGATGGAGAGGGGCTGATGCCCTGCCAGCCTCCCTCCCCAGAGCACAAGGTATCCGTTGGTTCTCCTCCTGGGGCCTGATGAGCACTTTCCTGCCAACAGTCTTCAACAGATCAGCCGGGATTATGAGCTGGAGTTCCCCGAAGTCCAGATCTCAACGAGGATGGTGAAGAAGAAAAGTCACAGCACAGAAAATGAGGTACCATCTATTCCTATGTCACCATCACTGACTTTTTGCCATTCCATCATATAATCCCATGGTCAGACATAGAGT
The DNA here is from genome assembly GCF_030028105.1 of Mobula birostris. NCBI lineage: Eukaryota > Metazoa > Chordata > Chondrichthyes > Myliobatiformes > Myliobatidae > Mobula > Mobula birostris. The sequence continues at coordinate 28,480,616 of NC_092380.1, read as the reverse complement.
AAAGCTCCCTCCATACTATTCCATCGCATAATCTTCTGGTCAGAGACAGAGCAAAGCTCCCTCTATATCATCCCATCACACACACCTGGGGTCAGTACGAGGAGAATAAAATAGGACAGTGCCAATGTGTCTTTGTTAGTACAGATTTAATGGGTTGAAGGGCCTGTCTCTGTGTGGAAGGACTCCCTGGCACTACTTCCTAGGATAAGGGTAATGCAGTGAGTAACATTATCCAGGGCACTCTCCCAGGGATGTAAAGGCTGTAAAATGTGGGGCTGGATCATACAGTGGCTCAGTCAGTAGAGCTGCTGCCTTTGGGCACTGAGACTTGGGTTCAGTCCCTCCTCCACAGCTGTGTGTGTGTGTGACTGCGATTCATGTGTCGTACTAATTATGACTATAAGAAATAGAGCAGAATTAGACCATTTGGCCTATCGAGTCTGCTCTGCCATTAGATCATGACTGATTTATTAACCCCCTCAATCCTATTTTCCTGTCTTCTCACTGTAACCTTTGACACCCTACTGAACAAGAAATTATCGGCTGATGTCTTAGCCTCCACAGCCATCTGTGGCATTGAATTCTACAGGTGCACCACACTCTGACTGAAGAAATTGCTCATCTCTATTGTAAAGGGGCATCCTTGTATTGAGACTGTGACCTCTTATCCTAGACTGCTCCAATGTAGGAAATGTCCTCTCCACAACAACTTTACCTAGGCCTTTCAAAATTTGATAAGTTTCAATAAGATCCCCTTTCTTTCTTCTAAGCTCCAGCAAGTAAAAGCCCAGAGCCATCATAAGCTCCTTGTATGTTAACCTTTTCATTCCTGGGATTATTCGTGTGAACTCCTTTGGACCCTCTCCAATGCCAGCATATCTTTCCTTAGATAAGGAGCCGAAAGTTGTTCATTATATTCCAAGTGCACTCCGACCAATGCTTCATAAAGCCTCACCATTACATGCTTGCTTTTATATTCGAGTCCTTTTGAAATGAATGCTAACTTTGCATTTGACTTCCTTACTACTGACTCGACCTGCAAGTTAACATTTCGGAGGTCCTGCACGAGCACTCCCAAGACCTTTTGCACTTCTGATTATTGAATTTGCTTCCCATATACAAAATAGTCTATGCCTTTGTTCCTTCTACCAGAATGCATAACCATACACTTTCTGACAGTCTATTCCATATGCCACCTTTGTCAATTCTCCTAATCTGACCAAATCCTTCTGAGGACTCCCTGCTTCCTCAACATTACCTGCCCCTCTTCCTACCTTTGTATCGTCCACACACTTGGCCACAAGTCCATCAATTCAGTCATCCAGATCATTGACATATAACATGAGCAGAAGCCGTCCCAATACTGACCTCTGTGGAGCACCATTAGTCCGGTGGCAGCCAACCAGAAAAGGCCTCCTTTAATCCCACTTTTTGCCTCCTGCTAGTCAGCCAGTCTTCTACCCAAGCTAGTATCTTTCCTGTAATAACATGGGCTCTTTCTGCCTCACGTGTGGCAACTTGACAAAGGTCTCTAGAAAGTCCACGTAAGCAACATCCACTGACTTTCATTTGTCTATCCTGCCTATTATTTCCTGAAAGAATTACAAAGGTTTGTCAGGCAAGATTTCCCCTTAAGGAAGCCTTTTTAATATGAGCTTCCAAGTACCCTAAAGCCTTATTCTTAATAATGGGCTCCAACATCTTACCAACCAATGAAGTCAGGCTAACAGGTCTTCTGCCTCCCTCCCTTCTTAAAGAGTGAAGTGATATTTGCAATTTTCAAATCCTTTGGAACCATGTCAGCATCTAATGATTCTTGAAAGGTCATTACTAATGTCTCCACAATCTCTTCAGCTGCCTCTTTCAGAACCCTTGTGTGTAGCCCATCTGGTCCAGCTGAAGGTGTAAGCAAAATATTGAGTTTGTCTGCCATTTCTTTGTCTCCCATTACTAGCTCTCCATATCATTTTCCAGCAGTCTGATCTCCATTCTTGTCTCACTTTTACTCTTTATATATCTGAAAACATTTTTGGTATCCTCCTTTATATTATTGGCTATCTTACCTTCACATTTTATCTTTTCTGTCCTTATTGCTTTTTTAAAAAATAGCCTTGTGTTGATTTTAATGGCTTCCCAATCCTCTAGCTTCCCATTAATTTTAGTGATGTTATATACTCTCTCTTTTGCTATTATGCTGTCATAGACTCTTCTTGTCAGGCATAGTCACCTCATCCTCCTTTTAGAATCCTTCTTTCTGGGGATGAATCTATCTTTTGCCTTCTATATTACTCCCAGAAACTCTATCCATTGCTATTCTGCCATCAACCCTGCAAATGTCCCCTTCTAATTAACTTTGGCCAGGTCTTCTCTCACGCCACTATAATTCTCTTTACTTCACTATAATAATGATACATCTAACTTCAGCTTCTCCCTTTCAAACTACAGGGTGAATTCTATCATACTATGATCACTGTCTCCTAAAGGTTCTTTCACCTTAAGCTCCCTCATCAAGTCAGTTCATTACACAAGACCCAATCCAGAATTGTTTTTTCCTACTGGGTTCTACCGCAAGCTGCTCTTAAAAAGCCATCTCAAAGTTCAATGTAAATTTATTATTATTATATTTATTTATTATCAAACTAAATATATGTCTCCATATGGAACCCCAAGATTCATTTTCTTGTGGGCATTCACAGGAAACACAATAGAATCAATGAAAGACTACACCCAACAGGATGGACAAACATCTGGTGTGCAATATAAAACAAACTCTGCAAATACAAAAGAAAAAAGATAATAAATAAATATTGAGAACATGAGATGAAGTGTCCTTGTAAGTGAGTCCATTGGTTGTGAGAACAGTTCAGTGATTGAACAAGTGAAATTGAGTGAAGTTATCCCCACTGGTAGTTGAGCCTGATAGTTAAGAGATAATAACTGTTCCTGAATCTGGTGGTGGGTGTCCTGAGGCTCCTGTACCAGCTTCCTAATGGCAACAGCGAGATGTCCTGGTTGGTGGAGGTCCTTGATAATGGATGCTGCTTTCCTGCAACGGCGCTCCATATGGATGTGCTCAGTGGTGGGGATGGATTTAACTGTGATAGACTGGGCTGTTTCCACTACATTTTGTAGAATTTTATGTTCAGGGGTATTGGTGTTTCCATACCAGGCCATGATGTAACCATTTATTATACTCTCCACCACACATTTGTGGGTGTTTTGTCAAAAGTTTTAGATGTCATGCTGAATATAAGGAAGTAGAGGCACTGCCTTGCTTTCTTCATATTGGCACTTGGGTGTTGGGCTGGACAGATCCTCTCACACGCTAACACTGAAGAATTTAACTTGCTGACCTTCTCCACCTCTGATTCCCCCGATGAGGACTGGCCCATGGACCTCGGGTTTCCTCCTCCTGAAGTCAATAATCAGCTCCCTGGTCTTTCTGACAATGAGTAAGAGGTTGTTGTAGTGGCACTACTCAGCCACATTTTCAATCTCCCTCCTAAATGCTGATTCATCGCCACCTTTGATTTGACCAGTGACAGTGGTATCGTCAGCATACTTGAACGTGGCGTTGGAGTTGTGCTTAGCCTCACAGTCATTAGTATAAAGCAAGTAGAGCAGGGGGCTAAGCTCACAGCCTGTGGTGCTCATGTACTGATGGAGATTGGAGGAAATGTTTTGCCCTTCTGAAATGACTAGAGTCTGCAATTGAGGAAATCAAGGATCCAATTACACAAGGAGGTATTGAGGCCAAAATCTTGAGCTTAGAAGCTTGCAGACATTCAACAAATGAATTCTTTTAGAATTCAGCACCAACCTGATTTTCCTAATCTGTCCGCATAATGAAAACCTCCATGACTACGTGCCTTTTCTATCTTTTGTAATTTGTATCCCACATTCTGGCTACTGTTCGGAGGCTTCACATCAGGGTTGTTCTTTTTTCACCCTTGCAGTTTCTTAACTCTGCCCTTGAGGATTCTGCATCTTCTACATTAAACTACTGACACCTCAGCCCTCTGCCCACACACCCAATATTGCTCCATTCTCTACAGATCCATGTGCTTAGGAGCCTCTTAAACACTTCTATTGTACCTGTCTCAACCATCACATCTGGCAGTGCATTTCAGGCCCCCATCACTCTCTGCGTAAAAAAAAAACTTGCCCTGCACCTCTTTAATACCCTCCTTCTCAATTAAGATGCATGCCCTCTGGTGTTAGGATACTGGCTGCCTACCCAATGTATGCCTCTCATAATCTAATAAAACTCTTAAGAGGTCTCATTTCAGCATCCTGCACTCCAGTGAAAACAGTACAAGTGTGTACAATCTCTCCTTATAGTTAATGCCCTCTAATCCAGGCAGCATCCTGGTTAACTTCTGCACCCTCTCCAAAGCCTCCACACCCTTCCTGTGGTGGGGTGACCAGAACTGAATGCAGCCTTGAACTCAATGCGTCGACTAATAAAGGTAAGAATGCCAAACATTTTTTTTACCACCCTATCAGTGTGTCCAGTTGTAGGGGGGCTTGGACTGTGCACCAACACTATTAAGGGTCCAGCAGTTAACTGTGCACTCTCTCCTTACTTAAGACTCTGGTTAGCCTCACTTGGGAGTATTGTGCTCAGTTCTGGTTGCCCCAGAAGGATGTGGAAGAGTTACAGAGGGTGCAGAGGAGATTTACCAAGATGATGCCTGGACTGGAGAGCATGTTTTATGAAGAGATGTTGAACAAGCTAGGGCTTTTCTCTTTGGAGTAAAGGAGGATGAAAGGTGACTGGATAGAGGTGATTAAGATCATAAGAGGCATAGATAGAATGTTCAGCCAGCACCCGTTTCCTAGTTTGGCAATGGTTAATACAAGAGGAGCGACTTTTAAGATGATTGGATAAAAGTAATGGGGGGATGTCAGAGGTAGGCTTTCTTCCACACGTGGTGGGTTCATAGAATGCGCTGCCAGTATTAGTGGTAGAGGCAGATACTTTAGGGACACTTAAGTTTAAAGTTCAAAGTAAATTTATTATCAAAGTACATATATGTCATCATATACCCCGAGATTTATTTTCTTGTGGGCATTCACAGTAAATACAAAAGAATCACCACAGAATCAATTTTAAAAAACACACATAACAAGACAAATAGACAGCCAATGTGCAAAAGACAGCAAACTGCAAATACAACAAATACCCAAAATAATAATAATAAATAAACAATAAGTATTGACAACATGAAATGAAGAGTCCTTGAAATGAGTCACTACATGGTGGAAACAGTTCAGTGTTGGGTTGAGTGAAGTTTTCCCCTTGGTCCAAGAGCCTGATGACTGAGGGTTAATAACTATTCCCGAACCTGGTGGTGTGAGTCCTGAGGCTCCTGTTCCTCCATCCTGAAGGCAGAGCAAGAAGAGAGCATGCCCTGGATGGTGGGGGTCTTGATGATAGATGCTGCTTTCCTGTGACACCATTCCTTGTAGATGTGCTCAGTGGTGGGGAGTGCTTTACCTATAATGGACTGGGTTGTATCCACTAATTTTGGATGATTTTTCCATTCAAGAGCATTGGTGTTTCCCTATCAGGCCATGATGCAACCAGTCAGCATACTCACCACTACACACCTATAGAAGTTTGTCAAAGTTTTGGATGGCATGCCAGATAGACTCTTAGATCAGCCCATGGATGAAAGAAAAATAGAGGGTGTTTCAGGAGGGAAAGGTTAGATTAATCTTGGAGTAGATTAGAAAGACAGCAGAACATTGTGGGCTGAAGGGCCTATACTGTGCGGTACTGTTCTGTGTTCTGTGCTTGTATTTGACCTCCCAATGTGCAACATCTCAAACTTGCCTGGAATAAACCCCACCTGTGTCTGCAATCAGTCTGTATCCTGCCGCTTAACTCGGAGACCCTCTGCGAGGTCACATTTCAGGTCATGGGGAGAGATTCCAGTGGAAGTTTGGATGGGGGGATTCTGGATTACGCCCTCACTCCAGCAGTGACATGATGGTGGAGAGAGGAGGGAATGTTGATTAGCAGGAGCCAGTCACAATGTCCTATCTGTCCCCTTCAGCAGGCGGTGGACAGTGATGATGAATGGCAACAGCTGATCGAGGCCACTGACCCATCTGCTCTGCAGCTCAGCACCCCGCTGGCTCTCCTGCAGGACCCCATCTTCCGCGAACGACTGCAGACAAGGCTGGAGAACTCCAGCACACAGGTACAGGTTACAGAAGCTGCGGGGGGGGGGGGGTTCTGTTCTGGGTGGTGCGCGGCACAGAGACTCTGGAAAGGGGAGGTTGGTGTGGAGGGGCGCTGGTCCTGTGTGGTGTATGTCACAGGAATCCTGGAAGGGAGGGAGGTTATCAAACCACAAACAAGAGAAAATATGCAGATCTGGAAATCCAAGCAAAACACACAAAATGCTGGAGGAACTCAGCAGACCAGGCAGCATCCATGGAAAAGAGTAAACAGTTGACATTTCAGTCCAAAACCAGTCGTCAGGACTGAGAGAGGTTAGCTTGGGGGTGGGTGTCCCTATGGAATGGGGATGAGAGAGATCAGCAATGGGACCAGGTCACTGCACTGTGTCCAGGCTGGTGTAGCAAGGAGACCCAAGGAGGGCATGAGGGTAGGAAGTTGTCAGCGCAGGGAGAGGGACAAGGTATCTCAGGTGGTGTTCGGCACAGGGAACAGAAAAGGGTGGAGCTGGTGTAGGGGGAATGTGGTGTTCCTGTGTGTTGTAGGGTACTTCGAATCCAGGGGAGGGGAGAGGTTGGCGCGGGGGGAACAGATTATGGCACAGAAGCCTGGATGGGGGAAGTTGGTAAGGTGAGCACTGTTCCTGAATGGTGTATGGTGTGGAGCTCCGAATGAGAGATGGAGTATCTATGTGGAGAAATGGTGGGTGTTCTTGAGTCGTATACGGTATGGGAGCCCAAGCAGGTGAAGGGGAAGTTGGTGCAGAGGTGATGGTCTTGGGTGGTGTATGACATAGGAGCCTCAACTGCTCGGGAGAGCCATGCAGGGTGGTGTGGGGGGGGGGGGGCAGGTGTTAAGCATCACTGGGTGTGGGTTTGTGCACACGATCAACGAGGTGGGGGGGTTCGTGTGCAAACACGAGATCAATGACATGTGTATGTTGTGTGTGTACTCATGCAGACAGGGTGTGTGCTATGTGTATGCATGTCTGCATGTAGGCAGCATGCACTGTGTGTACACGTGCAGATGGGGTGTGCTGTATGTTTGCATACAGACAGTGTGCACTGTCTAGATATACATAGAGATTGAGTACATGTGCAGACTGGGCTTTGCATTATGTCTACACAGAGAGATGGTCTGTTATGCGTAGATGCATTGTGGCGACGGGATAGCAGTGTAAATGCACGTGTTTATGCATGCAGAAAGGATTTGTGCAGTTTATGCATGCAGATGAGTGTATGTTGTGTGTTCATGTAGATCGTATATATTTTGTATGTGCACGTGCTGACAGAGCTCAGACTGCTTGCATGTTCAGCGTGCACGTGTCCATGCCACACATTGTGTGCATGGGCAGCCCGTACACGTGCATGCAAGCTCTGTGTGTGTGTGTGTGTGTGTGTGTGTGTGAGTGAGAGAGACAGAGACAGTCAGACAGACGGACAGACACCGACCTGGACCCCCACCTGTCCATGCTGCCCCTGATCATTTCCTTCCCCATTGCGTAGGTACTGGAGGGGATGCTGGAGGGAGCCTCCCGATTACGCCCAGTGCTGCGCGTCACCACCCACCTGCTGGCCACGCGATGTGACAGGGAGCTGCTACACACCTTCTGTCAGAGCCTGCGCCTGCCCCAGCTCCTGCTACAACTCATCGGGGCTGTGCTGCAGAGTGACCATCTCCGACAGGTGAGTCACAGCCGTCTCTGTTCTTCGTATCCATCTCCGACAGGTGAGTAAGCCCTTACCCCGTTTCCTGTACCTTAGCCCCCACTGTTCCCTATCTCCCTCACGTCACCGATAGGTGTGTAACCCCTGTACATTGTTTTGTATACCTCAGCTCCCACCGTCTCCCATCTCCTCCCCTCACCCCATCCCCCATCTTCCATAACCCACCCTCTTCCCCCAAAATCTTATGCCATCTCCTGTCTTGTCTGTTGTCTCCCACCCTTCCTCTCCTGTCTCCCATCACTCATCTTTCTGATCCTGTCTCCAATCTCCCTCCCTTCTCCCATTTCACAGCACCTCTTATCTCATTCAACTCTCCTGTATTCCTTGACTCCACCTTTCCCTTTCCAACCTCCTTCCCCACCCCTCTTCTGTTTCCCTCCACTCCCTTCCCATCTTCCTACCCTCTCTTCATCCATGTCCCTGCTCTTTCTGTCTCGCCCCCTTACCACCTCATATATCCCGTCCCCCTCCCATCATTCTACTGTCCCTCCTTGCCCTTCCTAGCTCCTCTACCTTCCCTTCTTTTTCCTTCCCTTTCCCTCCCTTCTCTCGCCTCAGCTCACTTCTCCTGTTCAAGGGAGTTCTCCTTCCCAGCTCCCATCTTCCATCTCATTCCTGTTCCTATTCCCATCGCTCTCCTCCCTTTTCCCATCTAACTCCCCTACTGTCTCCCGTCTGCCACCCTGTTCCTCTCTTATACTGCCTCCCCTCCCTTCTCCCAACTTGCAGCACTTGCTATTTCCTCCCTTTCTCTCCTGACCCCCCCCCACCAATCTTGCTGACCCCACCCCTAACCCGGTCTCACCATCCGTCTCCTGCACCCTTCCACTTGCCCACCTTGCTGACCCCCCCCATCCTGTGCCTCCCACCTCTTGCACTGCACTGTGCTCCCCCCATTTTGCATTGCCACCATCTGTCCCACACTGCTGCCAACGCCCCCCATGCCACACCGCCACCTCTTGTCCGGCTCCGGCCTCACCTACTTGGCACTCCCCTTCCATCTCCCTCTCTTCACATCTCCTTCTCCTGTATGCCTTGCCCTCATCTCCTGTCTCCCGCATTCAAACTCCTATCTCCGAACATTCCACTCAATCCCCCTGCTACTTACTATAGCCAATCCCCCCCATACCCTCTTGCCCTTAGCAGTCTTACCTCTGTTTACCCTCTCCTCTCTCCCCACCTCCCTATGCCCATTGCCTTCCCATCTCTACTAACATACTCTCCCTCCCCCACCCTGTCCCTCCTTCACTCACCGTCCCCCACCCCGGCCCTCATTAGCCCGATCTCTCTCACTCAACTCCCCTCTGTCTCTCTCTGTCCTACAGCAGCCCTGGAGAGCACCCGTTCTCTGCGACCTCCTCTCTGCCCTATCTGCCTACTTTGCTGGTGACTTTGGCACGGATTCTGATAGTGGGTAGGTACCCAGCATATTTTTCATTGGTGCACTGCTTTTTCCCATTATCCAGATGGCGTGGGGTCAGTGCGCTAATCAGCCCCATTGTGTGGGTGAGGCAGAGAGTCGAGAGGTTTTTGGGAGAATAAAAGGGGATTGGCCCAACATATTGATCCAATTACAAAGAAGGCGCAACAGTGGCTCTATTTCATTAGGAGTTTGAGGAGAATTGGTATAACAAAAACGCTTGCAGGTTTTTACAGATGTACTGGGGAAGAATTCTAACTGGTTGCATCACTGGATAGTATGGAGGGGTCACTGCACAGATCAAAAAGGTCTGGTAAAATTGTAAACTTGGCCAGCTCCATCGTGAGCACTAGCCTCCTTTAACATCCTGACACCTTCAAAAGGCGAAGGCTCAAAAAGGCAGCATCCATCATTAAAGACCCCCATCACCCAGGACATGCCTACTTCTCATTGCTACTATCAAGGAGGAGATACAGGATCCTGAAGGCACACACTCAACATTTCAGGAACAGTTTTCTCTCTTCTGCAATCAGATTTCTGACTGGACAATGAACCCATGAGCGTTACCTCAGCATTTTGCCCCACTCTTTTTGCATTACTTATTTAATTTATTTTTATATCTCCTTACAGTTATTTATTACAATCATATTGCAATATACTGCAGCTGCAAAGCAACAAATTTCATGACATATGCTGGTTATATTAAATCCAATTCTGAGGCTTTACAAGGTGTTGGTCGGACCACATTTGGATAACTGTGCACAGTTCTGGGCGCCTTATCTAAGAGAATTCAAAATTCAAAGTACTTTTATTATCAAGGAATGTGTAAATTACACAGCTTTGAGATTTGCTTGCTCAGAGGTAGACAGAAAGAAAGAACCCAATTTAAGAAAAAAAAAGAATAAAAATAAAAGACCAACACTAGTTGTGTAAGAGAAAGAAAAAAAAACTCAAATCTCACAAGCAGTTGAAGCGAACAACAACATTCTGAACCAAATTGAGCCCTCAGATCCAAACCCTGGAGCAGCCAGAAGAGGACTTAAAGCCTCGCTTATCAGTTCACCATATTAGCGGGCACAGAGCACAGCAGCTGGGGCAGTCTTCATGGCGTCAGTGCCATGGAGAGAGGGATATTCATCATGGAGAACGAGTGCAACTGGCTCCCTGGGCCAGCATCTAAATTGACCAAACAACAGAACAGCAAAAGGCTCCGGTACCCTAAAGAGAGGAATGAACATCGCGGAGAGTGAAAGAAATCAGCTCTCCCCTTCGATTTGGAACACTGCTTTAATTGTCTAAACAGTGTATTGTACCTCACACTTGGACCTGGGTACCACTGCAGCAAAAGACTCTGGGCCTAGAACACGCCACCCAGCAACTCGCTCCTGGCCCAAATTTTACTGCCCAGCCCGAAGCCACTCTTAATCTCGGCAAATTAGCTCTACACTCAGAGAAATCCAACCTTGCACACGGGCCAGTTGTACAGGCATTGAATCTCCTCTGCCCAGGCCTCGACTTCTGCTCTTGGCACCCAGAGTGATGCAACCTCGCACCTGGGCCAGTTGTACTGGAATCAGAACTCCATCTGCAACAATTCTGCAACACACCATCTCGGCTCATCCCCTGAATTCACCTTGCCGTCACTCACCCCTTCACTGTTTCCAGCAATAACTTAACACAATTTACCTCAGGAAAGGTATTTTTAGTGATGTTTTTAGTCAGATTTCTTAACTTTTTAACTATTGCTTGTGTTCAGTGGTGCCATCTTAACTGGAAGTAAGGAATGTACTGGCAATGGAGAGTGTTCAGAAGTTTACGAGCACGCTTGCAGGAATGAAACGCCTAATGTATGAGGAGTGTTTGATGGCCCTGGGCTTATTCTCACTGGAACTTAGAAGAATGATTGGGGGGGTCTCATAGAAACCTTTTGACTTTTGAAAGGCCTATATAGAGTGGGCACGGAGAGGATGTTTCCTGTAGTGGAGGAGTCTGGGACGAAAGGGCATACCCCCAGATCATAAGGACATCATTTTAGAACAAAGATGAGGAGGAATTTCTTTAGCCAGAGTAGTGAATCTGTGGAATTCATTACCACAGATAGCTGAGTAGGTGAATACTAGGTATATTTAAAGTGCAGGTTGATTAGTCAGGGCATTGAAGGTTATGGGGAGAAGACAGGAGAATGAGATTGAGAGGAATAACTAATCAGCCATGATGGAATGACGGAGCAGACTTGATGGGCTGAATGATCTAATTCCACTATGTCTTCTAGTCTTACGATCCCCTTGAAAACCTCCTGGATATGAAAAGTCTGGATAGAGTGGGCATGCAGGAGCTGTCTCCATTAGTGAGTGAGTCCCAGGATCTGAGTGTATGGCCACAACATAAAGGGACGTCTCTTTAGAACTGAGACGAGGAGAAATTTCTTCAGCCAGAGGGTAGTGAATCTACAGAATTGAAGAGGATGGGAACCAGAGTGCTAGAATAGATAGTGAAGAGGTTGTGGAGACAGTTGTTGTTAAGATCTCAGACAAAGTCAGGATTCAAAAGGTTGATCATGGTGGGACTAATGTTCTGAGCTGCATATACTTCAATGTAAGAAGTATTGTGGGAAAGGCGGATGAACTCAGCATGAATCAGCACATGGAATTATGATATTGTAGCTGATACTGAGACCTCCAGGAGGGGCAGAACTGACAGCTCAATATTTTGGGATTCCATTGTTTTAGATGCGACAGAGCGGGAGGGATTAATAGAGGAGGGGAGTGTTACCACTCAGGGAAAATGTTATGGCAGTGCTCAGTCAGGATAGACTCGAGAGCTCATCCAGTGAAGCTTTATGATAGAAATGAGAAATAAGAAAGCTATAGCACGTTAGTGGGATTATGTTACATCAGTTCACGGATTTAGAGGAGCAAATTTGTTGAGAGATCACAAACTGTTGCAAGAAACCTAAGGTTGTAATAGTTGGTGATTTTAACTTTCCACATATTAACTGGGGCTCCCATACTGTAAAAGGGCTGGATGGGAAAGAGTTTGTTAAATTTGTTCAGAAAGAAATTCCTTAATCGGTACATTGAAGTCTTTTCTTGCCAGTGCGATACCAGATCTCCTTTAGAGAATGAGACAGGGCAGGTGATAGAAGTTTGTGTATGGGGAACACATTGCATCTACTGGTCATAATGCTATTAGTTTCAAGGTGATTATGGAAAAGGATAGGTATGGTCATCAGGTTGAGATATTAAATTGGGGAAAGACCAGGTTTGATGGTATCAGAAAGGATCTGTAAAGTGTGGACTGGAACAGGTTGTTTTCTGGCAAAGGTGTACTTGGTAGGTGGAAGGCCTTAAAAATTTAAATTTTGAGAGTACAAAGTTTGTATATCCCAGTCAAAATGTGAAAGGTAAGGATAACTAGGTTTCGGGAATCTTGGTTTTTGAAAGATATTGAGGCCCTGGTTAAGGAAAAGAAGCAAGTGCACGGCAGGTATAGGAAGGCAGTTACAAACGAGGCATGAGGAGTATAAGAAATGCAAGAAAGTACTTAAGGAAATCAGGAGGGCTAAAAGAGGTCATTAGGTCACTCTAGCAGACAAGGTGAAGGAGAATCCCACAGGCTTCTACAGATATATTGAGAGCAAAAGGATAACAAGGGACAAAATTAGTCCTCTGGAAGATCAGAGAAATGATCTATACATAGAGCCAAAAGAGATGGGGGAGGTCTTAAATAGATATTTTACATCTGTATTTATTCAGGAGACAGGGTCCATAGATGTGAGGCAATGCAGCAGCGAGGTCATGAACCTGATAGAGATTACAGAGCAGGAGGTGATTGCTGTCTTGAGGCAAATTAGGATGGGATTTTTTCTTGGACCTTGTGGGAAGCAAGTGCAGAAATTGCAGGGGCCCTAGCTGAGATATTTCAAACATCCTTAGCCATAGGTGAGATACTGGAGGTTTGGAGGATAGCTAATGTTATTGCATTGTTTAAGCAAAGCTCCAAGAATAAACCAAGAAATCAAAGGCCAGTGAGCCTGACATCAGCAGTGGGAAAGTTAATGGAAGGTATTCTAAGGGATCGAATATGTGAGTATTTGGATAGACAGGTACTGATTAGGGATGGTCAACATGGCTTTGTGCACAGTAAGTCGTGTCTAATCAATCTTATAGAGTTTTATAAGATAGTTAGTAGGAAAGTAGATGAAGGCAAGATTGTGGATCTTGTCTACATAGACTTTAGCAAGTCCTCTGACAAGGTCCTACATGGAAAGTAGGACAAAAAGGTTCAGTTGCTTGGCATTCAAGCTGAGGTAGTAAACTGGATTACACACTGGCTTCATGGAAGAAGTCAGACAAACTTCTATAGTTGTGTGGTGGAAAGTATATTGACTCTCATGGCTGCATCATGGCCTGGTTTGGAAACACCAATGCTTTTGAACAGAAAATCCTACAAAAGGTAATGGATTCAGCCAGTACATCATGGGTGAAGCCTTCCCAAACATTAGCACTTCTACATGAAACGCTGTTGTAGGAAAGCAGCATTCATCATCAAAGACCTTCACCACCCAGGCCATGCTCTTTTTTCACTGCTGCCATCAGGTGGAAGGTACAAGAGTCTCAGGACTTACACTACCATGTCCAAGAACAGTTACTACCCTAAAACCATCGAGCTCCTGAACGAAAGGGAATAGCTACACCCACTTGCCCATCCATTGTGATGTCCCCACAACCAATGATCTCACCCTAAGGACTCTTTATCTTGTTACTTCATGTTCTTATTATCTATATTTGCATTTGCACAATTGTTGTCTTCTGTACTCTAGTTGATCTTTCATTGATCCTATTGCTGTTCTATAGATTTGCTGAGCATATCTGCAGGAAAATGAATCTCAGGGTTTTATGTGGTGACATATATGTTGTTTAATAATAAAGTTTACTTTGAACTTTGAACATCAAAACACCTTCATTCTGTCTGCAACAGACAGGATTTGCCAGTGGCCAATCATTTTAATTCCATTCCCCATTCCTATTTCAACATATTGGGTCAAGGCTTCCATATTCCGACTGGGTAGCCCCTTCCCTGATGGTAGGGACATTGATGTCTCTAACCCAGTAATTTCTCCCTGCTTCCCCTTCTCTCTTTTCCATTCCCCATTCTGTCTCCCCTCTTACCACTTCTCGCCTGTCTATCAACTCCCTCTGGTTCTTCTCCTCTTTCCCTTTCTCCCATGGTCCACTTTCTTCTCCTTCCAATTTCCTCTTCCTTCCAGATTCCTTCTTCAGTTCTTTACCTCTTCCACCTATCAACTCCCACATTCTCATTTCGTCCCTCGTCCCTCATCCCCCTCCCACCTATCATCCTCCTCACCCAGCTTCACCTACCACCTGCTGGCTTGTACTCCTTCCCCTCCTCTCACCACCTTATTCTGGCTTTTTACCCCTCCCTTTCTAGTCCTGATGCGTCAGCCCTAAGCATCAACTCTCTGTTTCTGCTGCCTAACCTGCTGAGTCCCTCCAACATGTTGTATGTTGCAATGAAATGCATCATTTCGTGAAATCAGGAGTCAGCGAGGACCGCGCTGGGGGCAGCCCGCGAGTGTTACCACACTTCTGGCGCCAAAATAGCATGCCCACAGCACACTTACCGTAACCCATGTGTCTGGAATGTGGGATGAAACCAGGCACTCAGAGGAAACCCACACGATCATGGGCAGCAGATAAAAACTCCTTACGGACAGTGGCAGGAATCGAATCTTGATCTTACAGCTAGTGCTGTAAGGCATTGCACTAACTGCTATGCTACTCTGCTGCCGTCTACTCTAGCAAAGTTTTACTGGTGCACTGCAGAGAACATTCTGATTGGTTGCATCACCATCTGGTATGAAGTCGCCAATGCAGAGGATCAGGAAAAAAAAAACCCTGAGGGTTGGAAACTCAGTCAGCTCCATCATGAGCACTAGCTTCTCACCATCGAGGACATCTCCAAAAGACGATGCCTCAGGAAGCCAGCATTCATCATCAAGGACCTTCACTCTCCAAGACAATGAGAATGTACAAGAGCCTGAAGACACACTGTCAATGTTTTAGGAACAGCCTCTTCTCCCGCACCTCCAGAATTTATTTTATGTTTTTATTTTTATTTAGAGATACAGTGTGTAATAGGACCTTCCAGCCCTTTGAGCCGCACTGCCCAGCACCTTTCCCTCTCAGCTGCATAGATGTGCAGTGCGCAGTAACTGAAATGCTGCCGTGCACATAGCCTTTGTTGCCATGCAGCTGGAATTTTCTTTTACATAATGTTAGTATAATGTGCTCGTAGTTTTCAGACCGTGTAAAAAAAAAAAATTCCTGCTCAGGGCAGTGGTTGGTCTGTGCAGCTGTGGAAAAAAAATAGAGGAAATGTTTCCACACAACAACCCACAAGTTAACCCTTGCCTCATCACGGGACAACTTACAATAAAGAATTAACCTACTAACCGGTACGTCTTTGGACTGTGGGAGGAAACTGGAAGTCCTGGAGAAAACACATGCATTCCACAGGTAGTATACACAGATACCTTACAGATGAGGTCAGAAATGAACCTGGAACTCCACTCTGAGCAGTAATAGCATCATACTAACGGCTATACTACCATGGCTCCCTATCTGAATGATCCAAGAACACTTCCTCACTATTTTCCCCTCTTTCTGCACTACTTATTTTTGATTTTTCTCATATTTCTTTTTGTAACATGTAATTCTTTTGTACACATTGCACTGTACTGCTGCCACATAAAAACAAATCTAATAACATTATGTTAGTGATAATAAACCTGATTTTAATTCAGAACTCAACACAGTACTCTAGGTTGACTCAGCACTTGAATAACATGATGAACTTATTCTTCTCCTGTACCATATGGCATTATTGCTTGGATTGAATCCTGTTATCAGGCACACAGTGACAGTGGTTCAGGCAGCCCCAGGTACCAGCTCCCCATCCTCACTGGTTCCTTCTTACTCTTTCCAGGATACAGGCATTGGACCAGTCTGCCTCACAGTTCCTCTCACTCCTCCCTTGGCTGCTGTCACAGGGGTCCGTCCAGGAACCGCGGCTGAAGGAACAAGCTCTCACGGTAAGTGGAAAAGGCATTAGGATAGCGTGGTAGGTACCCTGTCTCCCCCAGGAACCGAGTGTCAAATTAAGTCCTTTCCCTCCCCTCTGGGACCGGGTGTCGTGCACACACCGTCCTCTTCGATCTGTCAAAGAGACAGTATTGTGGGAGCTTTACACTGAGTGACTCTGGGGGTAGATGTATAATGGGATGGTGTGGAGGGGGCTTCACCCTGTGTCTGACCCCAGTTGTGTGTGATGGACAGTGTGGAGGAATGTTCATGCTATGTCTGACTCTGGGAGTGTGTGCTGCAGTGGGTGGGAGGGAGCTTCATTTTATATCCCACACTGGGAGTGTGTGATAGGACGATGTGGAGGAAGGTTCACAATGTTTTACTGTGGAAATACACTGCATCTGTTTTAGTTGTGACCTGTGTTTCTCCTTTCTGCCCCCAGTGTCTCATCCTCCTGTGTGAGGCAGTGGATCGAACCTCTCGGGCTTCCTCTCGCTTGGTTTATGAGTCTCTGCTGTCTGAGCACCAGGCTGTATTGGACAGTTTGCTGCAGGGCAGCCAGGAAACGCAGCAGCCACCCACAAAGCAGCAAGGTAGTATGTGACAGTGTTTGCAAAATTTACTGGGAAGAGCTAGCTAGGGACATGCTTCCAGCATATAGAGGAGAAATTCTGATGTTCAATAGGTACATTTAATGTCAGAGAAATGTGTACAATATACATCCTGAGATTATTTTACTTCGCAAACATCCACATGCCCCAAAGAATGAATGACAGTTAGTGAGAACCCCAAAGCCAGCCCTCAGCTCCTCCCCCATGTGTAAGCAGCAGCGAAGCAACACACCCCCCCTCCCCCACCAGCAAAAAAATAAGCATCGGCACCCCCCCATCGAGCACTCACGCGTGCAGCAAAGCATCAATAAAGACACAGACTTGCAGTACCCCAAAGACTACTCGTTCACCTGGTAATTCAACATATCACAGGCTCTCCCTCTCCTTAATAAGGGAAAAAGAGGTATTCCTGTTTCACAGCGAGAGGAAGACATAACAAGCAACTTGTCGATTTATGATGTTAAAAGTCTGTTGCGTCACCTTTCCCAGCCCTGCTCCCAGAGAATCGGCCCCGGAAAGGCTCGGGTCTCTGGACACACAGCTCCCGATTTTCCATGTCCTCCCGTGAAGCCTCAGTCAGGGGCACCAGCCTTGAGTCAGCCCAACTCCAGAGCCACGGAAATCCGGCACCCTGAAGGCACACTAGTCTTCCAGGCTGTGTCCTTGGCATATCAAAAAACGTCCAGTCGTGAGGCCCCGAGAGCGGGTCCCCTTCCCGCAAAGAACCAGAGTCAGAGTGCAACTTCATGTCAGGGTGTTCAAAAAAAACCTTGAAAAGGGAAAATAGAGATATCAAAGATAGAAATAGTGCTGCTTCTGAAGATGCAAACAAAGGAGTCATCATTTAGCGCCATCTTAACTTTGCTCTGCCTTCTTCCCAGACGTGCACAGAGCTCCCAGTGTGGGTCTGACTCGGGGATTCAGGGATGGGAACCGTGCACTTTGTTCCTTGTGTGGGTCTGACCCAGGGGGCACAGACGTGAACCATTTGCGGTACTCACAGTGTGGGTATAATTCACAGGTCATGGAGGAAGGAACTGTGGTCAGTGCTCTGGGTCAAACCTGAGGTTGGGGTGGGAACAGTATTCCTGTTGTGAGTCTGAGCTAGGGGATACAGAGAAAGGAACTCTGCATGGTGCTCCTGGTGTGGATATAACTCACATAAGTACATTGAAATATATGCAGCTCAGAACATTATTCCCACCAGCTCAATTTGTAGCAGGGAACCATGCACAGTGCTGCTGGTGTGTGACTGACCCAGGGAATACAGGGACAGAAACAAATGCGTGATGCTCCCATTGTGGTTCTGATCTGGAGAATAGAGAGATGTGAACCACGCACAGTACTCCCAGTGTGGGTCTGACCCAGAGGGATAAGGAAACAGGAACTTGTTGTTGAGTACATTGTAGATCACCAATGTTTCATTCGAAGTTGCACTGATGATGTTACTTAGCTGGGTAACAAAACGTCTGCAAGCTAACAAGCCAGCTCGGCGAGCCACTCAACAACAACATCCTCAACCCGAGCTACAAATCTTTTCCAACATCTTGAAGACAGGAACTGTGCACGAGGCCCCTGGACTGAGACTGTCCCGGTGTGGATCTGACCAAGAGATACAGAGATAGGAACTGTTCACGGTGCTACCACTCTAGGTCTAAACTAGAGGAATCGTGTAAGGTGCTATTTATGTGCTGTGACCCAGGAACCATGCATGGTACTCCCAGTGGGGTCTTGCCCAGCGGACCCAGAGCTGGAAACCATGCGTGCTACTCCTGGTTTGGGGTGGACCTGTATCTGACCCAGAGTAATATTGAGATGGGATTGTGAAGTCTGGGTTTGTTCCCTGTGAGGGTAAGACAGAGACCAGTCAGAACACCAGAAATAAGCCCCTGCTTGTTCCATTGTGCCTACCTTGTTCTCACAGGTTTGGAAGGGTTTTTGGAGTCCCAGGATCACCTTCAGGTTGTGCACACTGCTGCAGTGGCTGCTGTCTGCCACGTCCCACCAGGAGGGAGCTGCTGTCAAGAATCCAAGCGCAAGGTAACATCTGGACACACTGTTGTGTTCGTTATTGAGGGACAGTGCAGTGCTCACCAGAATGCCAGCATGCAGCATACTCATCTGAACTTTATTGCTATTCCTGCTTGTAGAGTGTGTAAACTCCCATGAGGAAGTGGCTAACTGAGTGGCATAGGAATGACACTATTAACTACCACAACATCTCTTCTTGAAAAAAATGAAAACTAGGTGTGTACTACTTGTCGAAAGAACTGCATTGAAATTATAGTCACTAAAACGGAACGATTCAGTTCACTTTACCTATAGCACATAACTTATGCTTTTTATATAAACATAAAAAAGAATTTTCAACATTATATCTGTCTTTCTCTTTGTTTTTAAGTCTCACACTCTTGGTATAAAAAAGAATTGCCAACATTATAACTGTCCCTCCCCCCTCCCCTCCAAAAGGAATGGTGTCACTCTTGGCCTCAGTTGGATAAGGTACTCTTCTTTCAATAACCCCAGGCATGCGAATAACTCCAAGTAGTTCTCCTGCCACTGAACATTGTTTAGCCAATCCAATTTTGCAATGAGGTTCAGCTTCTCAATGACTTGTCATCCCAGTAGTGGTGAGAAGAGATTCTGAACGATGTAGACATCCTCTTTTAACTGTTTCTCAATTTTATGGATGGAAGCAGTAAACATTCCTTACACAGTGAGCTTATGTTTCCCTGGCTCCATGAGCACTTTCTTTGTTGGGTTTAGCGTAATGCCTGTTTTCTTCACCAGTTTTGTGAACAGACATTTGGGGATGGTTATGACATCTGCCCAGGGTCCATTTTGAACATTACTGCCTCATTACGCAACTGAACCATAGTACACCAGTCTTGTCTATTTGAATCTTGAGCCCCAATGAAAGCTCTCTCTTCATTGGTCTTCTTTGCCCTCCTGAAGAACTGTGACACTGATCTTTATAATGGCCAACTCTATTTCACTGGTGGCATTTCACTTATTTTGCTGGACAGAGCTCTTTTACATGGACTGGAAACTTGCTGCATCTCCTGCAGTTGGACATCTTACCTGCTCTTTGTTTCGCTTGTCTGTTTTGTTTGAACTGAGCTCTACTGTCACCTCTTTCTGTAGTCATTATGACTGCACCTTGTTTGTACCCTTCTTTCTGTACAGCTTCTAGCTTTACCTCAGCGTTGTTTTCATGCCTGAGTTCCACCTGTTGCTGACGAACATTCTCACTCTGCCTGACCATCGTAATAACTTTCTTCAGTGTGAGACTTGCCTGCAACTGAAGTCTTATCTGACAATTTGGTGTCAAGTAGCCCAACAGCAATGCCATCTCTAATGAGCTCATCTCCCAGATTTCCATATGCAGAGTTGTCTGACAGGGTATACAATGCTAAGAGGAAGTCATTTACACTTTCATCTACCTTCTGTTTTCTGGAGTTGAACTTTGCTTTCTCCTGTATCGCATTTTACTTTCCTGTGAGGTACTCTTTGAATTTATCCTGCACTGTTTTGTACTCCTTTTTCTGATCATCTTTCGGTCCTAATGCACCCATAATGTCATCTGCTTTGCCACCCATGCTGTATATCAGTGTGATTACTCGATGCTTTTCTGAAGCCTGAGTGAGATTGCTTGCAACTCTACATCTCTCAAAGTGTTTGTCATCTCTCAAAGTCCCTTGTTTTAGAGAAATCAAATGTCTCAGGAGTCTTTATTAGTAAGTAGATGTAGGTACTGCATGTATATGCTCCATTTTTCTGTTTGTTGTTTTATTTATTTGGACTGCAAAAGTCTTCTCTCCCTGAGAGTTTGACTGACTGCTCTGCTGTGTCTGTGTCTCTGTGCACTTCCCCAGGCTAGTGGCCCACAGATTATTACAATGTATCCACTTTAGGGTAAAGCTGAAGGCATTTCCAAGCAACCCTGGACCTTTCTCAGCTCATGTCTCATGGTTCATACAGTTAGCAAACTAGCATAGGCAGTTTAAGGTACTAAGTCTCTGGATATTTTTCATAGATATATGTAAACAAGAACAGTCTTACTGTAAATTCTTTCTTGTTGGGGATCTCACTTGGTCTGTAGCACCAATTCATCGACGATCAACCTCTTCTGACACCGTGTTGTGTTTGTTATTGAGGGAGAGTGCAGAGCACACCAGGACACCAGCATGCAGGATATTCAACTGAACTTTATTGTTAACCTTGCTTGTACAGAATGTGAACTCCTCCCATGTGGGAGTGGCTAACTGGATGGCATAGGATTAACACTATTGACTACCACTACACACACTACAAGGCAAGCAGAAGACAATGGACTGTCAAGAGAGTCTGTGTTCCCAGCAACTAGTCTTCCAGAGGCTTATTTTTATATTCTAATGTCAGCGAGTCTACAGAAGGAATTGGACTGGTTGGGGGAGTAGGCAAATAATTGGCAGGAGAAATGCAGTCTGGGGAACTGTGGGGTGATGCACTTTGGTAGGAAGGATAAAGGTGTTGACTATTTTCTAAATGGGGAGAGAATTCAGGAATTCAAGGTACAAAGGGATTTGGGAGTCACAGTTTAGGATTCTCTTGAAGTTAACCTGCAGGTTGAGTCAGTAGTAAGCATGGCAAACTAAACATTAGCATTAATTTTGAGAGAACTGGAAACTGAAAGCCAGGATGTGTTGCTGAGGTGTTCAGATCTTATCTGGAGTATCGAGCAGTTCTGGGCTATGTATCTAAGGAAAGATGAGCTGGCTGTAGAAAGGATGCAGAGGAGATTTAGAAGAATGATCCCAGTATGAAAGAGTTAACATACAGGGTGCATTCAGTGCCGCTGGACCTGTACTCAGATGGGTTGAACGGAGGATCTCATTGAAACCTCTTGGATGTTGACAAGTGGATGGAGTGAACATCGATACAATGTCCCCATCAGTGGAAGAGTCAAGGATTTGTTGCGTAGATGAGACAGTTAGCCTTTGAGAGATCTCACTGGAATTCAGAAGAATGAAAGGAGATCTTATAGAAACATATAAAAATTATGAAAGGGAAAGGGGCAGGAAAGTAGTTCCCACTGGTAGGTGAGACTAGGACTAGGGGATATAGCCACAAGATTCATGTGCCTAGGTACAGTGAAAAACTTGTCTTGTGTACTGTTCAATTCACTATAAAATGCATTGACAAAGAATAAGGTAAAACAATAATGTAGAATAAAGTGTAAAGATTCAGAGAAAATATAGTGCAAGTAAACAATACTTACTAGCAATCGCCTCTTCCTAATGATCATACCAAAGAGCGTGTGGTAAAAGCATGGACCCAGCATTATCTGTTTCACAGTCATGGGCGTGCATGTGTTGGAGGCCCTGCTGACTGGGCTTGTTGAGGCAGGGAAAAGAGGAAGTATTATGCACCTCTACTGGGCTGAGTGTAGACTATCAGAAATTTTAGCAAGCTCCCTATAGTCATTCACAGGTATATTAGTGAGGGCTGTGCAAACTGGATCAGGCTTTTGCTGAACGAAGAGTTCTTTAAAAATAAAACAACAGTGGTGATTTTTCAGGAGAGATAGCATGTGGTAGCTCTGAAGGCCAGCATCTCCCAGACCAGGCAAAGGAAACAACTTTAGCGTGCTTAGACTCCAATAGACCAAAAGTCTGTAAAAGCTGGGTTTTCAGTGTGCGATGTTTTTCATGTTCTGTCAGATGTTCAAGCAGGCTCACCACACTCTCTGCCCTGGAGCTACTGAGCCACACTACTACATAGTAATATCTGGTGTTGTCAGCAGAGATTTCTCGCAGCACGAATTGGGCCTTGGCTTGTGCAAATCAAGTGATGGCATTTTATTTCCAAAACTCTGGCAGTATCAAAGTGACTGCATTGGTCGACATCTTGAATAACTCTGGAATCACCTGGAGCATTGAGAACACCAATGTAGGTTTTTGTAAATAACACAGCAGAGGCAATTTAAGTTTAAGGAAAACTGTAACATCTCCTTTGTTGTCCACTAAATACAGAACACGAAGTGCAGTGTAAAACTTCACGTCATTATGTCATCACGTCAGACCAGCCTCGTAAAGTGAGCCCCAACTCAATGTCAGTGGTTGTGAATTATGCCAATGTTTCCACCCATTACATTACCCTATACAAGCCCTGTCCAACCTCTCCTTATAACTCCAGCCTTGCAGGCCCAGGAATGTCCTGGTGAATCTTTTCTGCATCCTCTCCAGCTTAATCCCACCTTTCCTATAGCCGAGTGACCAGAACTGCACACAGTACTCCAGTACTCACTGACATCTTGTACAGCTGTAATGCGGCATCTTGTCTCATGTGCTCTGACCGAAGGCCAGTGTGCCAGTCACCCCCTTTACCGCCTGTGTACCAATCTCCACTTTCAGTGAACCACGATCTTGTATCTCGGGGTCTGTCTGTTCTACACACTCCCCATTATAGGTTACAGTTCTGGTTGAAACATTACAGGAAGGGTGTCAAAGCTTCAGAGAGGATGCGGAAGAGGTTCACTAGAAGGCTGCCCGGATTAAAGGACCTATGCTCTGAGGAGAGATTGGAGGCACTTGGGTTGTTTTCTCTGAAGAGGCAGAGGTGAGGGTAGACCTGATAAAGGTTTATCAGATTATGAGAAGCATCAGTACAGTAGACAGAATCCTTTTTCTCACAGTTGACAGTCCAATACTAGAGGGCATGCGTTTAAGGTGAGAGTAAGTTCAAGGGAGATATGTGGGACTGTTTTTTTTATTAAACAGAGATTAGTGGGTACCTGGTTTGCTGCCAGGGGTGGTGGTGGTGATGAGGTAGATATAATAGAGACATCTAAGGGGCTGTTAGACAAATAATTGGAATTGGTATTGGTTTACTATTGTCACATGCCCAGATACAGTGAAAAGCTTCTCTATACACACCACACACGGGCAGAAAGGATTCAGTGTTAGACATGAGGTACTGCAGATACTGGAAATCTACAGCAATACACACAATGTGCTGGCAGAGCTAAGCAGGTCAGGCAGCATCTATGGATGGGAATGAACAGTCGATGTTTCGAGCCAAAACCCTTCATCACGACTGCACAGAGTACTCCCTAGTGCAGTCTCACTGACATCTTGTACAGTTGTAACGTGGTCTCGCGACTTCTGTACTCGATGTCACATCCAGTGAAGGCCAGTGTGCCGAAAGGAATTGGTTTTATGGTGCATCATGTTCAGCATAGATTTGACGGGATTGAAGAGGCTGTACACTAAATTCTAGGGACTCCAAGCTCTCCACAGGAGGGCCCAGCAAGGCAAGTGAGAAGGTAGAGAGACAGACTATCTGTGGGGTAGATGAAAAGACCAAGAATGGGTTCAGGAAGCAGGAAGGTTGGGGATGGAGGGAGGTGGTCAGAGACATGTCAGGGTGGGGCTGGAACCTCTGTCAGGGAGTGGGGGAGTGGGGAGGTTTGGGATGCTGATGACTCAGGATGGGGTGTGCTTGCGAATGATGGGAGAACTCTGAGCCTCTTTCTTGTTTACAGGTGACTCAGTATGTGAACAACCGCCTCTTTCCCACAGAGAAGCCACGGGCACCGAACAGGTTTCTGAATGGAATTAAAGACCAGACCCTGGTGCTGTACACACTAAAGGTAGGGAACATGGACAGGGACACTGGTGTACGGGTCTCCCCCTGAAGGAGAAACCATAGTTAGTGTTCAGCTCTCACACTGAAAGACACTGGTTAGTGTACAGATATTTCCCTGACAGAGGGACTGAGAAACACAGTGTGTAGATCTCCCCCGAAAGAGATGGACTGAGAGGTACCTGTCAGTGTACAGATTATCCATCCGAGAGAGCAGGACTGAGACACAAGGGTCAGTGTGCAGATCTGCTGCTCAGAGAGAGGAACGGTGGGACACCAGTGTACAGATCGAACCCCTGAGAGGAAAGGATGACAGTGTACACATCACCTGCTGAGAGAGAGGGACTGAGAGACATTTGTCAGTGTACAGATCTGTCCCTGAGTGAGCGGGGCTGAGAGACACGAGTCAGTGTACAGATCTCACTGAGAGCGAGAGACTGAGCAACAGCAGTCAGTGTACAGATCTCACGCTTAGAGAGAGACACGAAGACATTGGTCATTGTACAGACAACCCCCCTGAGAGAGAGAGAGGCTGGGAAACACTAGTTAGGGTACAGATGTCCCTTGAGAGAAAGAGACCAAGAGACATTTGTCAATGTACAGATCTCGCTCTAAGAGCAAGGGACTGAGAGACATCAGTCAGTGTATAGAGCTCCCCCAAGAGAGACTGACTGAGAGGCGCTGGTCAGTATACAGATTTCCCCCTGAGTTAGAGGGACTGAAAGACACTGGTCATTATACAGAGCTCCCGCTGAGAGAGCCTCATTCAGAGACAACAGTCAGTGTACAGTTCTCCCCTTGAATGAGAAGGATTGAAAGACACTTGTCATTGTACAGATCTGTTCCCCGAGAGAGGGACTAATAGTCACTAGTCAGTGTATACAGATCTCCCTCTGCAAAGCACCATTCAGTGTACGAATCTCCCCCTGGGAAAGAAGAACTGATAGACACTGGTCAGTGTACAGGTCTGAGAGAGAGAGGGAGAGGCACTTGTCAGTATACGGATCCCCTGCAGAAAGAGAGGCAATGAGAGACATCGTTGTGCGTACAGATCCCCCGCTGAGAGAGAGGGACTGAGCATCATCAGTCATAGAGTCATATAGAAGTACAACACAGAAACAGGCCCTTCAGCCCATCTAATCTTTGCCGAAACCATTTAAACTGCCTACTCCCATCAATCTGCACCGGGACCATAGCCTTCCATATCCCTACTATCCATGTACCTATTCAAACTTCTCTTAAACTTTGAAATCGAGCTCATGTGTACCACTTGCATTGGCAGTTCGCTCCACACTCTCACCACCCTCTGAGTGAAGAAATTTCCCCTTAAACTTTTCACCTTGTACCCTTAACCCAATACCTCTGGTTGTAATCCCACCCAACCTCAGTGGAAAAAGCTTGCTTGCATTAACCCTATCTATACCCCTCATAGTTTTGTATACCTCTATCAAATCTCCTTTAAATCTACATTCCAAGGAATAAAGTCCTAACGTATTCAATCTTCCCTTGTAACTTAGGTCCTCCAGGGCAATATCCTTGTAAATTTTCTCTGTACTCTTTCAACCTTATTTACATCCTCCCTGTAGGTGTTGGGCACGTGGCCAAGTGGTTAAGGCGTTTGTCTAGTTATTTCGAGGTTGCTAGTTCGAGCCTCAGCTGCGGCAGTGTGTTTGTGCCCTTGAGCAAGGCACTTAATCACACATTGCTCTAGTCTGTGCGAGGAGTGGCGCCCCACACAGACTTCCAATGTGCACCTTGTAAGGCATGAAAATGCCCGACGCCGGCCTCTCGTGGTCTGAGTCGACGTTCCCTCCCTCCCTGTAGGTAGATGACCAAAACTGCACACAATACTCCAAAATAGGCCTCACCATTGTCTTCTACAACTTCAACATAACATCCCATCTCCTGTACTCAGTACATTGATTTATGAAGGTCAATGTGCTAAAAGCTTTCTTTATAACCCTATCTACCAGTGATGCTACTTTCAATAAATTATGAAACTGTAGTCCTAGATCCCTTTGTTCTACCACACTCCTAAAAGCCCTACTGTTCACTGTGTAAGACCTACTCTGGTTGGTCCTACCAAAGTGCAATACCTTACATTTGTCCGCATTAAATGTGATCTGCTATTTTTCAGCCCATTTTTCCAGCTGATGCAGATCCCTCTGCAAGCCAAAATTTCCTTCCTCACTGTCTACTACCCACCCGCCCAAACCTTGCTGTCGTCTGCAGATTTGCTGATCCAGTTAACCATATTTGGTCAGTATACAGATCTCCTGCTTAGAGAGAGGCACTGAGAGACTCTGGTCGGTGTATAGATAAACATATACATACATATATAGAGAGAGAGAGAGACAGAGACAGAGAGAGAGACAGAGACAGAGACAGACAGACAGACACAGACACGAGTGCATGTACAGATCTGTCCAAGAGAACAGAACTGAGCGACATGGTCCATGTACATACCAGCAAGAGAGGGACTGAGTCACCAGTCAGTGTAAATATCTCCCTGAGTGAGGGGAACTGAGAGACAATGGCCAGTGTATAGGTCCCCACACTGAGTGAGAAGGACTGTAAATCACCAGACAGTGTAAATATCTCCCTGAGAGAGAGGGACTGAAGTTACCAGTCAGTGTACAGATCTCCCCTTGAGAGAGAGGGACCAAGAGAAAATAGTCAGTGTACAGATTTCTACCTGAGAGAAAGGACTGAGAAACGCCAGTCAATGCACTGCAATCCCTGTGTGTGTGTGTGTGTGTGTGTGTGTGTGCAAGAGAGAGAGAAAGGGAGAGAGAGACATGCACAGGTGCTTACTTTGTTTGTTTCCTCCATTCTCTCAGGTTATCTACTCCTGCTGTAATGTCAGTAAAGACACATGTCAGCTCGTCATGGACGAGGCTTTACAAAACTTGATTGGGCTCCTGGAAAGTCAGGTAAGTTTCACTCGGAAATCGGACAGCAGTCTCACCTGCTTGACTGTCAGGGTCGGTCTCACACACTGTTTACCTTGCCCCTCCTTCGACTATGTGTAAGACACACCGTCCTGCTCCCACCACCCCTCTCCCCAAGGACTAGGTATTGGGTGCACTGTCCTCTCCCCACCATCAGGAACTGGGCTTAAGTGTGATCATCCTCTTTCACACCTCCACTCCCCCATCCCTGCCCCCACCCCCGTGACAAGGTGGTGGATACACTGTGTTCTTCATGTCCTCTTTACATCCTCTGGGACTGGGCATCAGACAGATCGTCCTCTTCCCCCATTACCCCCTCCGCCGGTACCAGGCTTCAGACACACTGTTCTCTCCCCACCCTCTGGGCTTCGTATACTCCATTCCCTCCCCCTCCAACAGTATTGGACGTCAGAAACACTATCGTTTCCTCTCTCTGGAGTAAGTTAGCAGCCCCTCTCTGTATAATCTGTGTGTGCTCCACAGGTCTCCCCCGAAGACCCCGTCTGGTCTCAGCTCTGGGAACTTTCTCTCTTCCTTCTGTTGCTGGTGGTGATACAGTTGGATCATGTCCCAGACAGGTGCGTTATGTGCTCTCCATGTTCTGACCCTTCCCCTCTCTTCATATCCCAATTGCCCATGCAAGATGTGGCAATTCATCTCCTGTCCCTCTCCCAGAGAGGTCATTCCTTTGGATGGCCACCTCTGACAGCACTGGTTACTACCATGTTCTGTGACCTCGCCACTCCAGACTCCAGGGGAATGCGTTCCTCCAGAATTCCTTGCTAGGTGTTTTTTACCTCCCTGGGTGTTGCTTATTCGGGGTATGGGATTTTTGGGGAGCTTGCCAGCATTCGCAAGGCCCCAACTTCACAGGCAGTGATTGCCCATCCCTCCTCACCCCTACGGATTTGGGTCTTGCCTATCTCCCACCACCTCTGGAGAAGTCCGGCTTGCAGCATCTTTGCCCATCCCTCATCGTCCCTTTGAGAATGTGTGAAGCTTGCCAGCATTTAACGCTCATCCGTCATCGTGCCTTGAGAGAATGGAAGTTTGCCAGCATTTGTTGTTCATCCTCTGTCATTCCCTCCCCGCCCCCAATAAGGTGCTTACTTGCCTGCATTTATTACCCATCCATCAATGCCCCCTCGAAATGGTGGGGTCTTGCCAGCAGTTATCACCCATCCCTCAACATGCCTGGAGAAGGTGAATTTTTGTTGTCATTTATTATCCATCTGTTATTACACCTTGATAAAGTTGTTGCTTGCCAATATTTATTGACCATCGCTCATTGCCCCCTCGAGAAGGCAGGGAGCTTGCCAGCATTTATCAGACAAAAGACCTTGGAGCAGAATTAGACAATTCGGCCCATCAAGTCTGCTCTACCATTCCATCATGGCTGATTTATTATCCCTCTCAACCCCATTCTCCTGCCTTCTCCCTGTAATCTTTGACATCTTGATTAATCTAGAACCCATCAACCTTCACATTAAATATACCCAATCTCCTAGCCTGCACAGATTTACCACAGTCTGGGTAAAGAAATTTTTCCAACATCTCTGTTCTAACTGAATGTCCCTCAATTCTAAAGCTGTGCCCTCTGGTCCTCCGGGTGCAGTCTACCCAGTGCTCTTTAAAGCTTCAGCATTCCATCCTTGCTTTTCAGAATCAGAATCAGGTTTATTATCACCGGCATGTGACGTGAAATTTGTCACTTTAGCAGCAGCTGTTCAATGCAATACATAATACAGAAGAGAAAAAATAATAATAATAAATAAAATAAAAATAATAACAAATGTAAATCAATTACTGTATGCTTATATTGAATAGATTTTTAAAAAACATTCAAGAAACAGAAATACTGTATATAAAAAAAGTGAGGTAGTGTCCAAGGGTTCAATATCCATTTAGGAATCTGATGGCAGAGGGGAAGAAGCTGTTCTTGAATCACTGAGTGTATACCTTCAGGCTTCTGTACCTCCTACCTGATGGTAACAGTGAGAAAAGGGTGCTGGAGGTCCTTAATAATGGACGCTGCCTTTCTGAGACACCGCTCCTTGAAGATGTCCTGGGTACTTTGTAGGCTAATACCCAAGATGGAGCTGACTAGATTTACAACCCTCTGCAGCTTCTTTCGGTCCTGTGCAGTAGCCCCCACATCAGGCAGTGATGCAACCTGTCAGAATTCTCTCCACAGTACATCTATAGAAGTTTTTGAGTGTATTTGTTGACATGCCAAATCTCTTCAAACTCCTAATGAAGTATAGCTGCTGTCTTGCTTTCTTTATAACTACATCGATATATTGGGACCAGGTTAGATCCTCAGAGATCTTCACACCCAGGAACTTGAAACTGTTCACTCTCTCCACTTCTGATCCCTCTGAGGATTGGTATGTGTTCCTTCGTCTTACCCTTCCTGAAGTCTACAATCAGCTCTTTCGTCTTACTGACGTTGAGTGCCAGATTGTTGCTGCTGCACCACTCCACTAGTTGGCATATCTCACTCCTGTACACCCTCTAGTCACCACCTGAGATTCTACCAATGATGGTTGTATTATCAGCAAATTTATAGATGGTATTTGAGCTATGCTTAGCCACACAGTCATGGGTATACAGAGAGTAGAGCAGTGGGCTAAGCACACACCCTTGAGGTGCCCCAGTTTGACTGTCATCGAGGAGGAGATGTTATCACCAATCCACACAGATTGTGGTCTTCTAGTTAGGAAGTCAACGATCCAATTGCAGAGGGAGTTACAGAGGCCCGGGTTCAGCAACTTCTCAATCAGGATTGTGGGAATGATGGTATTAAATGCTGAGCTATAGTCGATGAACAGCATCAATGAATAGCATTTTAATCCTCTCAAAATTAATGTTAACAGTGCATCTGCTGTCCTTACCACCGACTCAACCCGGGAGTTAACCTTTAGGGAATCTTGCATGAGGACTCCCAAGTCTCTTTGAATCTCCCCATTTAGAAAATAGTCCACACTTTTATTCCTTTTGCTAAGTGCATGTACTTCCTGACACTATATTCCATCGGCTGTCACTTTGCCCTTTTACCCAATCTGCCCAAGACCTTCTGCAGACACCCTCCTTCCTCAACACTACATGCCCTTCCACCTACTGTATCTTTATAATCACCTGCAAATTTGGTCCAAATCATCAATAAGTAAGTGAAAAGAAACAGTCCCAACACAGACCCTGCGGCACACCACTAGACACCGGCAGCCAACCAGAAAAGGCTGCCTTTATTCTCACTCTTTGCTGCCTGCCAGTCAGCCAATTGTCTACCCATGCTAGTAGCTTTCCTGTAATACCACGGGCTCTTACCTTGTCAGCTTGATGTGCAGCATCTTGACAAATGCCATCTGAAAGTCCACATAAACAACATCCACTGCCTCTCCTTTGACTATCCTGCAGATTATTTCCTCAAAAGATTACAATAGATTTGTCAGGCAAGATTTCCCCTTAAGGAAACCATGTTGACTTCAGCCTCTTTCATCATGTGCCTCCAAGTACCCTGAAACCTTATTTTTAATAATGAAATCTAACATCTTACCAACCAAAGAAGTCAGGCTAACAGGCCTGTTATTACCTGTCCTTTGCTTCCCTCCCTTCTTAAAGAGTGGAGTAATATTTGCAGTCTTCCAGTTCTCCAGACAATTCCACAATCTAGTGATTCCTGAAAGATCTTTGCTTATGCCTCCTCAATCTCTTCAGCTTCCTCTTTTGAAATGCTGGGATGTAGTTCTTTTGGTCCAGGTGACTTACCTATCTTAAGACTTTCCGCCTTCCCAATCCTTAGTAAAAGCCCCTTGACACTCTTGCATTTCTGGCATTCTGCTGGTATCTTGCACAGTGAAGATTGACGCAAAATAGTTACTAAATTCATACGCAATTTCTTGGTGTACCCTGGATGTTAAGCTCCAAACTATGACCTCCTTTTAGCCATGACTAAGAAATGCCCACAGCATCATACCTGCCAAACTCTGTGCTATAAGATCATCTACCTTATTCCATATACTGCGTGCATTCAAATATAACAACTTCGGTCCTGTATTCATTACCCTTTTTGATTTTGGCTCTGTTACAGTTTAACTCATCCCACTGACTTCAATATTACCCTATCATCTGCCTGTTCTTCCTCAGTCTCACTACAGCTGGCTGTAGTGAGACTACACTACCAAGTGCCCCATCCTTGGCCCGATCACTCCTGTTCCCATGCCCGTGTCAAATTAGTTTCAACACTCCCCCACAGCTCTCGCTACGTGAACCACTACTTGTCATTTCTTCTGGTGTTGCAGTTCCCACAGTGCCGTCGGGTAAGGGGATCCTGGGATTCAGACCTGGCCTCTGCGAAGGAAGGCTGGGACAGTGCAGGGGGTGAGGTGGGAGATCAGGCGAGGATGGTCTGTCCTGGATGGTGTCAAGGTTCCCAAGAGCTGTTAGAACTAAGTATATGGAGAGTGTTCCCATCACACTCCTGACCTGCAGATAGGGAAGAGGTAATGTGGCAGTTATCGAGTCCATGGACTATCTCCACCCAGGGAAGTGGGAAGTGTTTCAGCACTTTTCTCAGAGGCTTCCCACCTCACCCTGCCCATTCTGAGCCTCCTGCCCTTATCCTGCTTGAGAGGTTTGGAATGGGTAGTGGATTGCAGGAATCCCTGACTTGGAGATCTCCTCCCACCTGTTGAAGGTGAAGTAGGGGGCTGGGGTCAGTGTATCTGTGCAATGTATAGGATGGGTCCAAATGGGGAAGTGGTGTCACTCGGTGATCTATAGACTGATGACCTCTCTCCCCAAACTACCCCACTCAATATTTCTTTCTTTCCATTCGAACTCTCTCCCCTCTTAATCACGTTTCTGTCTCTATTCTGTCACCCACCCCCACTCTCTCCCTCTGTCATCTGCCCTGCCGCCACCTGCCCCCCTCACACTCTCTCTTGCACGCCTCCACTCTTTCCCCCTCACCAATTCCTGCCCCTCTCTCACCCTTCCTTGCCCCCTCTCTCCTGAACTCTTCCCACCCCCTTGCTCTCTCTGCTCACAGGCTGGAAGATGCAACCGGTGCAGTCGTCTCGATCTTACTACGATCTCCAGTTCACACTGTGAGTACAGCAGCAATGTGGTTGGGTCAGGGAACGGGAGGTGGAAGGTGGAAGGAGGGACCACTACAGTGGGGTCTATTTACAGGTCTACTCTCACTGTCCACTCTGCCGATTTCACTCACATCCCGGCTCTGGCCCCCACTCCTTCCCTCCGCCTCGCCCCTCCCCCCACCGTAGCCCTCTCCTTACCCCTTTCCATCTTGGTGCCACCCTCTTTCTATTCCCTCTCTCTACTCGCACCTGTCCCTCCCCCCTCACCCTCACTCCTCTTCCACAGAGCGCTGCAGCCCTCCTCTTGATCGAATTGAGGTCTCGAGGTTGTTCCGTGGAGCTTCAGCTCGAAGACCTTCTGCAAGCAGCCCTTGTCACGCTGACTTCCAGCTTCCAGGTAGGTGTAGCACCTCCCAGCTCCACAGGGAGTGTGTGATGGGAGGGCGCAGAGGGAGCTTCACTCTGGGTCTGACCCCAGGAGTGTGTGGTAGGTTGGTGTGGAGGGATCTTTACTCTATGGCTGATCCTGGATGTGGCTGAAAGGGTAGTGTGGAGCTACCTTCACTCTGATATGTGGAGGTGCAATTAGTATGGAGGGACCTTCACTCTGATAGGTGGAGGTGCAGTTAGTGTGGAGGGACCTTCACTCTGATAGGTGGAGGTGCAGTTAGTATGGAGGGACCTTCACTCTGATAGGTGGAGGTGCAGTTAGTGTGGAGGGACCTTCACTCTGATAGGTGGAGGTGCAGTTAGTGTGGAGGGACCTTCACTCTGATAGGTGGAGGTGCAGTTAGTGTGGAGGGACCTTCACTCTGATAGGTGGAGGTGCAGTTAGTGTGGAGGGACCTTCACTCTGATAGGTGGAGGTGCAGTTAGTGTGGAGGGACCTTCACTCTGATAGGTGGAGGTGCAGTTAGTGTGGAGGAAGCAGGGAGTCTGGTCAGATAATTGGCAGATGGGAGGCATTGTAGAGAGAAGGGATAAAGGCGTAGACTATTGAATAAACAGGGAGCAAATTCAGAAATCAGAGGTGTAAAGGGACTAGTGCAGGATTTCCTAAAGGTTAACTTGCAGTTTGAGTCAGAAGTAAGGGAGACAAATGCAATGCTAGTATTCATTTTGTGGGGACTAGAATATAAAAGCAAGGATGTAATGCTGCATCTTTTTAGTATTATAAGCAGTTTTCGGGCCCTAAATCTAAGAAAGGATGTGTTGCTATTGGTTAGGGTCCAGAGGAGGTTACCAAAATTGAGGGGGTTAACATATGAGGAGGGTTTAATGGCCCTGAGCCTGTACTGACTGGAGTTTTAGAAGAATGGTGGGGGGTGCATGGTGGATCACATCGAAACTTACCGAATATTAAAAGGCCTGGACAAAGTGCATGCAGAGAGGATGTTTCCTGTAGTGGAGTCTAGGATCAGAGGGTGTAGTCTCAGAATAGGAGGGTGTCCCTTTAGAACAGAGATGAGGAGGAATTTCTTGAGACAGGGTGGTGAATATGTGAAATTCATTGCCACAGCCGGCTGTGTATATGTGTATTGTGTGGATATAAAAAGAAGGTTGATGGTTCCTTGATTAGTGAAGCCATCAAAGGTTATGGGGAGAATGAATTGAAGAGAGATATTAATGATAGAATGGCAGAGCAGACTCAATGGGCCAAATGGCCTAATTCTCTTCCTATGTCTTAAATAGCCCTGAGGAGTGTGTGAAGGTGGGTATAAGTACTGTGTTTCCTTATTTCAGCATTCAGTTACCCCACCACAAGACCTGGGCATGTTGGACGGGCTATTGATCCTGTTGCTGCAGATAGCTGCTGAGGTATGGACTGAAAAACACCCCCTCCACTCTACACCTCTGTCACTCTCACTCCCCCATCCTCTCCATCGCTTCCACCCTCCCCCATCACCTTTTCTCGTTCTCCCT
This sequence comes from Mobula birostris, assembly GCF_030028105.1. NCBI lineage: Eukaryota > Metazoa > Chordata > Chondrichthyes > Myliobatiformes > Myliobatidae > Mobula > Mobula birostris. Next base: position 28,445,963 of record NC_092380.1, on the reverse strand, counting down.
CACTGTCACTCCCTTTCGCTCCTGTTGTTTCCTTTCTCTCTCTCTCTCTCTCTCCCTCACTCTCTCTTCCCCCCACCTCCTTCTCTCTTCCATTATGACTTAGTGACTCTCTTTCCCCCTCACCCTCCCAATCACTCTTTCAATCCCTCTGCCCCATCTCTCTCTGCCTCTCTCTTTCTCCCACCCTCTCTTGCTTTCCTACCCTCTCTTGCTTTCCTACCCTCTCTCTCTCTTTCCTTCCCTCTCCTTCTCTTGCCATCACTCTCTTTCCCTATGAGTCAGTGACCCTCTCCACCTACTCCCTCCCTCCCTCCCACAGGGTGCAGCTGCCATTCTCCAGGGTTCTGAGGTGTGGCCACTCAGCTGGCGGAGGGTGTGCCGCGCCCTGCGCATCTGCCCGGAGGGGCCGCTGATGGAAGGGGACACGCCGAGACCAGGAAGACCCACCCCTGTCCCCAACTGGAGCTGTCTCTCTCCCACAGGTGAGTCCAATTCTGCCTCCTCCCTATGACCTCTACCACCCACCCTCTCTCCTCACCTCCCCACCTACCACCTTCTTGCCTGTCCCTTCTCCTGATCACTTCCCTCTTTCCCCCATCCTCTCCCTCTTTTGCCACTCCGTCGTTAGGTCGCATCTGGAATTTCCACTTGGTGGATGATTTCCCTCCACGCCGCTCTGACATATTGAGGGGTTACAGCATTGCCTACTGCCAGGTGGCTTTAAAGAGATCACCACCTCCTGCAGTGGGTGACAAGGACGTCTAAGTGCCTTGTTGTGCTCTTAGCGCTCCACCACGCCTGCTGGCCTGCCTTCTTGACCGTTGGACGATTAATCGGTCTCTTCCACTCAGTCAGCCATGGCCAGACTTCACACGCTGGGATAGGCAGATCTCCCACCGCACTGAGGGTCGAAGACCCGTCGGCTACCATCACCTGGTTTGGCCTGTCTGCCGAGACAGTTTACCAGGATGTGGCCGCTGTGTGTGTTACAGCTACTTGGAGCCACAGGTGAGAGCTGAGCGCCAGGTGGGGACCAAAGGTGGACGAGCTGCCCTGAAAAGGGCACAGCAAGCCCCCCACCAGAGGTGCTACCCTCCCTAGACACCCCATACACCCCTTCACTCTAATCGTCACTTCCCTTGCCTAAAATCTTCCACTCCACACCCTCTTCTCACCTTCCCCTTTCCCATGCGACCCCTCTCTCCTACATGCCTTTCTCCCCCTCTCACTGCTTCCCCCAACTCTCCCTATCTTTCCTCTCCTTCTTCCCCCTCCCTCTTTCCTCTCCCCTCCCTCTTTCCTCTCCCCTCCCTCTTTCCTCTCCCCTCCCTCTTTCCTCTCCCCTCCCTCTTTCCTCTCCCCCCTCTTTCCTCTCCCCCCTTTCCTCTCCCCCTCCCTCTTTCCTCTCCCCCTCCCTCTTTCCTCTCCCCCTTTTCTCTCCCCCTTTTCTCTCCCCCTTTTCTCTTCCCTTTCCCTTCTCCCCTCCCCTTTCCTCCTCCTCTGCTCCCCCTCCTCCCTCCCTCCCTCCCTCCCTCCCTCTCTCCCTCCCTCCCTCCCTCCCTCCCTCTCTCCCTCCCTCCCTCCCTCTCACCCTCCACCTCACCTCCCACTCCCTCCCTCTTCTCCCCCTCCCCCTTCGCTGGCTTGGCTCACTTTCTCTCATGACAACCCTGCTTCCTCTTCTGGGTACACCTGTCTTCCTAATAGCCCCTCCTTTCCAGGAAACCCCACCCCTGCACCTCTCCTGGCTCCCTCACTCCACCTCCTCCAACTCTCCCACGTCCCACACCTCCCTACTTGTTGCCCTCGTTATTTCTCTCTCTGATTTGCTCCTGCTCTCTCTTTCCTGGACAGGGCTTCTGGCTTTCCTCAGTCTGGCCACACTGGTGTTTGCCACCGTTCCCTACCAATGCATTCCGCTGCTCTCCAGTCCCTCCAGTGTCGTGTTGGCAACACTCGGGCATCTGCTGTCAGAGCCATTTCTCGCTCATCTGAGTCAAAGGTCAGTATCCTGGGCCAGGCACAGAATGAGACAACCTCCACACCATCCCATCATATAATCCCCATGTCAGGTACAGGGTGAAGTTCCCTCTGTACCGTACCTTCACACACTCCTGGGATCAGACCCCAGATTGAAGCTCCCTCTGCCCCATCCATGAAATTGTCTCGGGGTCACGCAGAATGAGGCTCCCTCCACGCTGTGTCATTACACGTTCCTGGGGGTCCGACACACAGTGAAGGTGGCTCTGCACTGAGCCATCATACACACCTACAGTGGCATGCAAAAGTTTGGGCACCGCTGGTCAAAATTTCTGTTACTGTGAATAGTTAAGTGAGTAGAAGATGAACTTATCTCCAAAAGTCATAAAGTTAAAGATGAAACATTCCTTTCAACTTTTTAAGCGAGATTAGTGTATTATTTTTGTTTTGTACAATTTTAGAGTGAAAAAAAGGAAAGGAGCACCATCCAAAAGTTTGGGCACCCCAAGAAATTTGAGCTCTCAGATAACTTTTACCAAGGTCTCAGATTTTAATTAGCTTGTTAGGTCTATGGCTTGTTCACAATCATCATTAGGAAAGGCCAGGTGATACAAATTTCAAAGCTTTATAAATACCCTGACTCCTCAAACTTTGTCCCAACAATCAGCATCCATGGGCTCCTCTAAGCAGCTGCGTAGCACTCTTAAAATTAAAATAGATGGTGCCCACAAAACAGGAGAAGGCTATAAGAAGATAGCAAAGCCTTTTCAGGTAGCCGTTTCCTCATTTTGTAATGTAATTAAGAAATGGCAGTTAACAGGAACGGTGGAGGTCAAGTTGAGGTCTGGAAGACCAAAAAAACTTTCCAAGAGAACTGCTCGTAGGATTGCTAGAAAGGCAAATCAAAACCCCCGTTTGACTGCAAAAGACCTTCAGGAAGATTTAGCAAACTCTGGAGTGGTGATGCACTGTTCTACTGTGCAGTGACACCTGCACAATTATGACCTTCATGGAAGAGTCATCAGAAGAAAACCTTTCCTGCGTCCTCACCACAAAATTCAGCAACGCTCACAGCAGAGGCCCTATAAAGAAGGTGGGGGGAGGGTGGGAAGGAGAAGGCTGGTAGGTTCCAGGAGAAAAACCAGTAAGGGGAAAGATAAAGGGGTGAGGGAAGGGAGGCAGGGAGGTGATAGGCAGGAAAGGTGAAGAAAAAATAGGGGAAAACACAATGGGTAGTAGAAGGAGACAGAACCAAGAGGGAGGAGGTAGGCAGCTGGGGGATGGGGCCCCTTCCCCCTACAGTCCTGGCGAAGGGTTCCGGCCCGAAACATCGATCGATCTTTTCCACTGATGCTGCCCGACCTGCTGAGTTCCTCTAGCGTGTTGTGAGTTTTGCTTTGACCCCAGCATCTGCAGATTATTTTGTGTTCACAAAGTTCAGCGTCAGAAGTTTGCAAAGGAACATCTAAACAAGCCTGATGCATTTTGGAAACAAGTCCTGTAGACTGATGAAGTTAAAATAGAACTTTTTGGCTGCAATGAGCAAAGGTATGTTCGGAGAAAAAAGGGTGCAGAATTTCATGAAAAGAACACCTCTCCAACTGTTAAGCACAGGGGTGGATCGATCATGCTTTGGGCTTGTGTTGCAGCCAGTGGCACGGGGAACATTTCACTGGTACAGTAGAGGGAAGAATGAATTCAATTAAATACCAGCAAATTCTGGAAGCAAACATTACACCGTCTGTAAAAAAAAAAAGCTTAAGATGAAAAGCAGATGGCTTCTACAACAGCGTAATGATCCTAAACACACTTCAGAATCCACAATGGACTACTTCAAGAGGTGCAAGCTGAAGGTTTTGCCATGGCCCTCACAGTACTCTGACCTAAACATCATCGAAAATCTGTGGATAGACCTCAAAAGAGCAGTGCATGCAAGATGGCCCAAGAATCTCACAGAACTAGAAGCCTTTTGCAAGGAAGAATGGGCGAAAATCCCCAAACAAGAATTGAAAGACTCTTAGCTGGCTACAGAAAGTGTTTACAAGCTGTGATATTTGCCAAAGGGGGTGTTACAAACTTTTGCTTCGGGCCCTTTTCCTTTTTTATTATTTTGAAACTGTAAAAGATGGAAATAAAAAAGTAATCTTGCTTAAAATATTAAAGAAATGTGTCATCTTTATGCCTTTTGGAAATCAGGTCATCTTTTACTTGCTTAGCTATTCACAGTAACAGAAATTTTGACCAGGGGTGCCCAAACTTTTGCATACCACTGTATGTCAGAGAATGAATGAAGATCCCTTTACACCATCTCGTCCACTCACACAGAGTGAACTTTCCTCTGCACCATACCTTCATACCTATCCCCACCCTCCAAAGTCAGCTACAGGGTGAAACTCTCTCAATTTTGTTGTGTTGTTCGTTATTTTATCACATGAACTGAGCTATAGAAAAGATTTTTGTTTTACATGCCTTCCATACAGACCATTCCATACATCTTATCATTCACACACCCCTTGGGCCTGGGGTCACAGAGTGAAGCTCTCTCTACACTATTTTATCACACGGTCTCAAGGTCAAACACATTCAAAGCTCCTTCTACATCATCCTATCATGCACTCCCAGAATCAAACAAGGTGAAACTCCCTCCACACCATCCCATCACACACAGTCCGTGGTCAGACGCAATAAAAACTCCCTCTACATTGCCCCATCACACACTCCTGGGATTGGACTGAATAAAACTCCCTCACACTGTTCCATCACACACACGCCCCAGGGTTGAGACACAGGTTGAAATTCCCTCCACATTATACCATGACAACCCCTGCCCGCCCCCAGAGTCAGACACAGAGTAAAACTCCCTCCACGCAGTCTTATCACACACACAAACCCCCCTCCCCCCTCAGAGTCAGACACTGGATAAAACTCCCACCACATCATCCCATCACACGCTGCTGGGATCAGACAGAGTGAAACTCCCTGCACACCATCCCATCATGCAACCACCCTGGAATCAGACACAGAGTGAAATTCCCCCCACACCATCCCACTGCACAATCCCCAGAGGTGATCTACAGGGTGAAATTCTCTCAACTTTGCTGTATTGTTTGTTACTTTATCACATGAACCGAGCTATAGGGAAGATTTTTGTTTTACATGCCTTGAATACAGACCATTCCATACATCATATCATTCACACACGTCAATTCATTGGAACAATGCATTCAGATGCTACTAAAGTAAAACATTAACAATGCAGAATAAATTGTCAGATTGCACAGAAAGTGCATTGCAGCCACAATGAGGTACACTGTGTGGTCAAGAGTTCATCTTGCTCAGTAGTCTTACAACAGTGGGTTAGAAACTGTCCTTGAGCCTGGTGGGATGTGCTTTTGAGCTTTTATATCTTTTGCCCTTTGGAAGAGGGGAGAAGAAAGAATGTCCAGGTGGGTGGGGTCTTTGATTATTCTGGCTGCTTTTCTCAAGTAGCAAAGGGTATAGACAGAGTCCGTGGAGGGGAGGCTGGATTCCGTGACGTGCTGAGCTGTGTCCACAACTCTGCAGATGTTTCTGGGGTCCTGGGCAGAGCAGATGTACCAATCGATGATGCATCTAGATAGGATCTTTTCTGTGGTGTATCGGTAAAAACTAGTAAAAACCAGGGGTGTGCTGAATTTCCACAGAGGAAGAGGTATTGGTGAGCTTTACATGGTTGGACCAGGACAAGGCTGCTCGTGCCATTCACTCATTCACTTAGAGCTCTCAGCCCTCTCGGTCTGACATCGTAACCGTTGATCTTCATCGCCCTCTTCCTGAAGTCAGTGACCATCTTTTTTACTGACATTGAGAGGCTGCTCAACCCCACAACCTTCCACTTCTCAGCCCATCGGTGTGTGAGTATTTTAGGTGGGCTGCCTGAGCCCATACATTCAACTACGGACAATTTACTGTTAATTTCTGAAGCTAAATGAGCTCTTGTGGCTAGTTGAACTGACAAAGGTAGCCTATTTTACATTGCATGGTCAACCTTCTGAAATAAAGATCTGTATCTACTTGTTCTGTGTCACGTGGCCAGCATCTTGTTTAGTTCAGGGATTTCCCCCTCTGACCATGGGCCAGAGAGCAATTTACAGTGAAGGTTGCTGCTGCTACCAGCATAAGAGGTCTCAGGGGACGAAGCAATCTCCGGTTCAGTTGAACTGAATTACCGGTGTCTATATATAAACAATTTATCATCTACATATCATGTTATCAGGTTGTCTTGACACCCTGTTTCTGTTCTCTCTGGTAAATGAAGTGTCCCATTGTCCTGGTTTTGCATGTGCAGGTTCTGCTCCGAGCCCGGCCAGGACTTCGTGTCCTGCCTGGTGCTGCGAGTGTGCCAGCTCCTGTGTTTTCCCTTCGCCACAGATGTGGAGGAGCCACTCTTCAGTAATGTCCTGCTAGCCCTGCTGGAGGGAGACATGGTCCAACACCTAGTGCAGGTATGTGACACACATGTCCAGCCATGCACAGAGTGGCAAGCGACGCTGCGCACTGCAAATGGTCCACTAGCATGGGCCTTCAACCCGGTATGATACACACGGTCCACATATACAGACATGTTCCACCAGACACACAACCCACACTATACACACACTCCACATGCACAGATAATCTCACAGTCCCCCATAGTGCACATGCTGCAAATACACAAACATGCAACTACGCTTAAACACACACTCCTCGTGGACACTTAACCCCATGCCATACACATACCCCACATGTATAGACTTGCAACACCACACCGTATAATTCATTTAATGGTCGTGCAATCGTACATGAATACAGCCAAATGAAAAATCGTTACTCCGGGGCCAAGGCGCACAACACAGTACCAACGTCATTCATAGCACCAGGCACACAAACAGGACCTATCAAAAATCAAAAGTATTCAGCCCACCCTCCCCAGTAAGTTTTAATTTTTATTGTGAAACCCCTTGGTTTCCTCGGCTGTGTAAGTCTGGGGAAGACAACCTCTGGCCCCGCCAAACTCGTGAGATTGAGGCTCGATCCCACCCCAAGCCCCCTGTTTTTGTGCAGGGTGTGTAATTTGCTACCCTGTTACAAATTAGTGCCACGGAATAACAGACAGTACGCCACATATGACAAAGATTTATGTTTATAATTCTTAATTTGACTAAAGGGTTAGTAAAGAAAAAAGCCTATTTTAATGAAACAGTCTAATGTGCACAAGTTGGAGCTGTCAGTTTCTCCAAGTCACCAGTCCTCAATCGATCTTACCCTGGGCTTCGTCAAATCACGGTCCTGCTCCAGGTCAAATCCTATGACTCCTTCTCTCCAGCGTCTTCCGTCTTCATCTTGTCTGGAACAAATGCCCCAAACCCAATCTTAGTGTCCCTCACCAGAGAAACCTCCCCTTAATTCCACCATCCTAATTGGATGGCACACATTTCTCTTCATCTCTTCATCTTCAACAATAACCCAAACATAAGCTGAAAACAAGCAGCTCTCACAGAACTGCCAAAATGAAATACATACAGCATAACAGTAAAAATATGAACCAGGGTATTACAATTGTTTTACAACATTGAATCACATTGGATTTAATTTGGCTTTTTTAACACTGCTCAACAGAAAAAGCCTCTTTCAAAGAGAAAACTAATCTCTACAAAGTGATCTAAATGAATTACAAATATAAAACACAAAATAATTGATTGCATAATCAATTACTGACCCCCTTCAAGTCAGTATTTAGTAGATGCACCTTTGTTAGCAATTACAGCCTTGAGTCTGTGTGGATAGGTCTCTATCAGCTTTGCACATTTTGCACCATTGGTGCAATTTTACACCACTCTTCTTTACAAAACTGCTCAAGCTCCGTCAGATTGTATGGCAATCGTGAGTGAACAGCCCTTTTCAAGTCCAGCCACAAATTCTCAATTGGATTGAGGTCTGGACTCTGACTTGGCCACTCCAGGACATTGACTTTGTTGTTTTTAAAGCTACACATTCCTGTGTAGCTTTGGCTTTATGCTTGGGGTCATTGTCTTGCTGGAAAACAAATTTTCTCCCAAGTCGCACTTCTCTTGCAGACTGCATCAGGTTTTCAGCCAGGATTTCCCTGCATTTTGCTGCATTCATTTTACTCTCTACCTTCACAAGACTTCCAGGGCCTGCTGCAGTGAAGCATCCCCACATCATGATGCAGACACTGCCGTGCTTCACTGTAGGGATGGTGGGATAGTAGGTTTTTAATGATGTGTGGTGTTTGGCATAGCCAAACATAGTGTTTAGTCTGATGGCCAAAAAGCTCAATTTTGGTTTCATCAGACTGTAGAACTTTCTTCCGACCAATTTCAGAGTCTCCCACATGCCTTCTGGCAAACTATGGCTGTGATTCTATGTGAGTTTTTTTTTCAACAGTGGCTTTCTCTTAGCCACTGTTCCATAAAGCTGCGACTGGTGAAGCACCCGGGCAGCAGTTGTATGCACAGTCTCTCCCATCTCAGCCAATGAAACTTGTAACTCCTCCAGAGTTGTCATAGGTCTCTTGGTGGCCTCCCTCACTAATTCGCTGCTTGCATGGTAACTCTGTTTTTGAGGACAGCCTGCTCTCAGTAGAGTTACAGCTGTACCATATTCTTTCCTTTTCTTGATGATAGACTTAACTTTACTCCAAGGATATTCAGCGACTTGGAAATTTTCTTGTTTCCACCTCCTGACTTGTGCTTTTCAAATCACAAACAAGAGAAAATCTGTCGATGTTGGAAATCCAAGCAACACACAAAATGCTGGAGGAACTCAGCAGGCCAGGTAGCATCTGTGGAAAAAAGTACAGTCAACGTATGAGGCCGAAACCCTTCGGCAGGATGCTGCCTGGCCTGCGGAGTTCCTCCAGCATTTTGTGTGTGTTCTGCTTTTCAGTAACCTTTTCACGGGGTTGCTTGGAGTACTCGTTTGTCTTCATGGTGTAGTTGTTGTCGGGGTACTGACTCACCAGCAGTTGTACCTTCCAGATACAGGTATATTTTTACTACAATCAATTGAAACACCTTGACTGCACACAGGTCTGCAAAAACAGATCTCAATTTAACTAATTATGGGACGCCTCAAGCCAATTGCCTGCACCAGTGATGCTTTGGTATGTCATATTAAAGGGGAAGGAGGAATACTCATGGAATCAACTATTTTGTAATTAATTTAGATCACTTCGTAGAGATCTGTTTCCACTTTGACACACGTCTTTTTTGTTGATCATTGTTTTAAAAAAAAGCCAAATTAAATCCACTGTGATTCAGTGTTATAAAACAATAAACATGAAACTTCCAAGGGGTTGAATACCATTTACAGGCACTGTAGCATATGATAGCAGTAAAATACAGTCACACACAAACAAAATATTCCAAGGCCCTGTATGAATTGTGCAGCAGTCTGCAGTCAGACAATAGATCTTGTCTTCTGCCAAGTGAACACTGGATGGCGCCACCAACTCCAGCATGAACACTGCAACACTGCCTCAGGCACTCCAGTGGAGCGCACCGACTCCAACGCCTCTCTCCTGGGCAGCTGCAAGCGGGTGACAACACCGTTTGAAGCCTGGTCCTCTCTAAGACGGAGGCCATGCAACTCCCCCCACTATTCGCCAATCAAACAGTGAATCAGACTTCCACATCACCTGAAAAGTAAGTCTCACCGTTACCCTGCATACAGCCTTCGCAGACCGATGTCTCTCTGATGCTGACAGCAGCACCTAGTCCAGTTCCTTCAGTTTCTCCACCAACCAGCAGCTCGCTGATGGGGTAGACCTGCGGTACTTTAAGTTCTTTATGTTCAGTAGGGTCTTGTGATCGTAACAAATACCTTTAAAGAAAGGTAATAACACCTTTAGACACAGCCCCATAGAAGCTGCTGTGTCTTAAGCCTATATATACTTCTACGTCAAATGTAAGCTGTAGGTACCGCATACCCTACACAGTAGGGTGATGTGCACCTCCACAAAAAAGTAACTTACGCATCGTGGCGACGCAGACCGCAACAACAGTGATTGGTCCGCTTGGCATCGCATTTCCTCCTACGCATTTCCAGTTGCTTTTCTCCGCCATGTCTGTACACTGATGCGAAATAAATGGTTGGAGACGATGAACCGAATTGCCAAATCTACCTGCCGACATCCGAAGATATTTGAAATGCATTTCCTTGTCCATGTCTCTCACAAAGGAACTCAACACAGTGGCATAGAAACCCCACCGCCAGCTAGCGTTTTGGCGGTGAATTGTAGAGCGATGCAGACACAACAATGCATGCTCGCTATGGCGTAGGGCTATGCAGAAGTATAAATCAGGCCTACGGCGTAGCCCGTACGCATAAGTATAAATCAGGCTTAAGCGTGCCACCACCTTTATGAGAGGTAGAGATGCTCCACGTGCTCTGTACTGGCAGTTTTACTGTAACACTTCCTTCCCAAGCACTCTCTTCACCAGCCTTCTCTTCCCAGTGCCCACATCTCCTTTTACCCTACCCTCCTCCAACAGTCTGCACCCTGAATACACTTACATTGCAATATAAGCCACAGACACAGAAGTTCACAATGCAAATAGTTTTCTTTAGAAACAGCTTTATCCTGAACATAACCATTCGAGTGAATTAAATATTTTCTCTTTCTCTCCCCCTTCTTCCTCCTCTTGTCTCCTCCCTCTGCCCACTCTTGCCCTTCTATACCCTCTGACACCCCGCACTCTCTCTCAATCTGTATCCATCCTCTTCCCCTTTTCTTCCCTGCCCCTGTTCTACCCTCTCTCCCCCTTGTATAACCCTCTCTCTCTCTCCCTCCCTCCCCCCAGCTGACTCTGTGTGGCCTGCCCTCCCCAGAACCTGACCTGCCCCTGTCTCTGCTCTGCCACCTCTCCCTGTCGGCAGTGGGCCCCATCCAGGAGCGGCTGCTCTCCAGCCTGCCCCCTCCTACCCGCCTCTCCTCTCTGCTGAGCCAGCTCCTCTCCTCTCCTCCCCCCTCTGCTTCACCCTCCTCACCACCCCCTCCTGCTCTCTTACTGTCACTCCTCTCCTTGCTTTGCCGCCTCTCTCCCCCTACTCGGCCACTACTGCGAGATGCATTGGAGGGAGAGGGAGGCGAGGGGAGTTCCACGCCCTGTCCCTCCAGACCCCTGCTCCAAGCTCTGTCCCACCCACACCCTCTGGTCCGGTCCCAGGCATGTCAGCTGGCCTCTGTCCTGCGACTGGAGGGCGAAGCGGCAGGGAATGGGGTCACCTCTCCAGGATCCCCACCCGCTCCCAGAGCTTTCCCTGAGGGAGAGTGAGCTGCTGGGCAGGAGTCCAAGAGGTGAGTGAGAATTTGAGGAGGAGGAGGAGGAGGAGGAATGATGGTGGGAGAAGGGAAAGATGAGTTAGGGGGCCTGGGAGTGGAGAGAGGAGGCAGAGGGAGAAGTTCCACGAGATGTGAGTGAATAGGGAAGGAAAGGGGTGAAGAAGAGAGGTGGGTTAGGAGGGTGAGGGTATAGAGGGAGGAGGCAGAGTGTCTGAGGAGTGAGTGAGGGTTGACGTGGCAGGTAGATGGAGGTTTGGGTGGACAGAGAATGAGAGGAAAGGTCAGGGTAGGTGGAGTGGGGGGAGGGGACAAGACTGGGAGGGGGAGAATTATTATATAGGCATCCGTTAGTCTCACAAGACCATGGATTTGCACCTTGGAAAGTTTCCAGGGCGCAGGCCTGGGCAAGGTTGTATGGAAGACCAGCAGTTGCCCATGCTGCAAGTCTCCCCTCTCCACAACACCGATGTTCTCCAAGGGAAGGGCATTAGGACCCATACACCTTGGTACCGATGTCGTCGCAGAGCAATGTGTGGTTAAGTGCCTTGCTCACGGGCACAACACGTTGCCTCAGCCAAGGCTTGAACTAGCGACCTTCAAATCACTAGACGATTGCCTTAACCACTTGGCCACGTGCAAGGGACCTTTCTCCAAGAGGGAGAAAGGTCCTTTGATTTCCAGCATCTGCAGATATTCTCTTGTTTGTAACTTGAGCATGCACAGTGAGACTAACTCTCTCCTACTTCCCCCAGGTCCTGATCTCCCTCAAGGCTCCCAAGCTTCTGGCCCAGCTGTGGGATTGGTCTGTGCCTTCTCTCACCACCCCTGGCATGCACACCCAGTCATCGGTCCAGAGGTCTCTCCATCACTACTCCCAGAACTTGGACATCTTGTGGTCACCTCCCCTCCTGACACCATGCCTCTCTCCTGGGACAACAAGGGCTGAGGGTTGTAAGCAGGATGGGAGCTGACAGGGACCGAGGCAGCCAAAGGCAAAAGGTTGGGCTGGGTTGGGGGTAGTGTGCAAGAACAAAGTCCGTGGTGTTGAGAGGTCACAATTCAGTGGTGGAGATCACATAAGTGAGGGGCGAAGGGCAGAGGTCAGATCAGTGAGAGATTGCAGGTCAGGGATGGAGCCTAACAACAGAAAGGTCAGGGCACTAAGGGGTTGGAGGTCAAGGGTGGTGAGAGGTCACAAGTCCGGCAAAAGTGACAGACAATGGGTCAGGAACGAAGGTTTGGGCACAGGTCGGTTACAGGTCAGGGTCAGCTAGAGATCAGCTACACAGGCTGTGAGAAGTCAGTTGGTCTGGGGTTGAAAGCAGACACAGCAGCTATTTTACCTGAGGGGCTCCAAGAGCTGTTCCCTCCCTAGGTATAGGGGGATGGCAGGTGGAGGGAGGGAAATGGGTAGAGAGACCTCCACTTCCCATTGTGCACCATACCATCCATCAGCTCTGTATGTCCTCACATTAAATTCTATCTGATAAACTATCACATCCAAATATTGCATATTTAGTTCATCCATAGCTTGTACGTTGCTGTCGAGTGAGTGCTGCACACAGGGTTGCTAGCCTTGAGTGCCTGTGCCAGTCTTTCCTGGAGGTCAGCTGTCTTTCCAGCATCACTGACCTTTCTCAGTTGCCATCCAGTCTTTCCTGGAAGTCACTGGTGCTCCAGATGTCGCTCACATCATACACCAGAGTGCTCTCTTCAGTTACCTGATGAGGTAACCATAGCCTTTGGCCAAGAGCAGGTGCCCAACCCTCCAAGAGTGTTTTGACCCCCTAACAATGACACTCCCCAGTTGGCTGGTCAGCAGTCACTACCCATCTGCTGACTTCCAGCTTAGCTCCTCCCGCCTGCTCCATATCCAGCAAGAGGCTCTTTCTGCTTCCTCCCCCATCCCACGAGCTGCTTGGTTCTTCTTTTCATCAAGGCCCGGCACAGACAACAACCTCCATGCCGACCTTGCTGGGAACTCTGTACAGCCAATCTCCATGGGGAATAGCCACATCTGCTGTGCTTTGTCTCTGCACTCCTGGATTAAGGACTGATACTTAAGGGCCTTCCTCTTGTGAGTCTACTTGAATCCTTCCTCCCATGGTACTATGTGTGCCACCAGGATGATTTTCTTGTCTTCGGTGGACCACAGTACAAAATCTGGTCAAAGTGTGGTTTGCACCAGTTCTGGGAACTGCAACTTCCTCCCCACATCAACCCTCATCTTCCATAAAGCACTGGTGAGGCCTCACTTAGAGTATTGTGAGCAGGTCTGGGCCCCTTATCTTAGAAAGGTTGTGCAGAAACTGGAGAGAGTTAAAAGGAGGTTCATGGAAATTACTCCAGGATTGAATGGTTTGTCATATGAAGAACATTTGATGGCTCTGGGCCTGTTTTCATTAGAATTCAGAAGTATGAGGGGTGACCTCATTGAAACATATCAAATGGTGAAAGGGCTCAATAGAGTGGATTTGGAGAGGATATTTCCTATGGTGGGAGAGCCTAGGACCAGATGACACAGCCTCAGAATAGAGGGGCAGCCTTTTAGATTGGAGATGAGGAATTTCTTTAGCCAGATAGTGATGAGGCAGCTATGGAGGATAAGCCTTTATGTATATTTAAGGCAGAGGTTGATAAATTCTTGATTGGTTAGGACTTGAAGGGAGATGGTGAGAAGGCAGGAGATTGGAGTTGAGAGAGAAAGTGGATTAGCCATGATGAAATGGTGGAGCAGACACAATGGGCCAAATGGCCTAATTTGGCTCCTGTATCTATGATCTTATGGGCTTAATTTCCAGATGAGAAGTTATTTAGTGTTCTGTGGTTGGATATAGCATGCACAATTTTGACTGTTGGGCTCTCTATTTGTCCTGCATGATTCAAGCTGGTAGCTGATTGAGAACAAAGGGCCACAAATGACCAATTGTCACTTGCTGGAAAGAGGGTAATAAATGGATACTGGGTTAGAGCAGAGCCAGTAAGAAGGTGCTAAAGGTTAGACGTGTGACGTGTAGCCAGTGACTGAAACGCAATATTTGAATTGGTAAGAAATGAGTATTAAAGAAAACATTCCGAGTGTGCTGGCAGCACTCTGGGGGTTTACTATCGTGGATCTGAGGTGCCCCATTGACATGAAGATTCGAATGGGACTATGAGAAACACGTCCAGCAGCAAATATTCCTTTTTAACTTGTATTATCTTTTCTATTTGGTTGGTTAAATTCATGTGTTCTTCTGTTGAGATAATAAAGCCTGAGAAGAGTTTATTTGTAATAAAGGTACATGTCAGTAATTACAGATTCTCTCTGTGCCTCCCTGATCATTAGTACAAGGGGTGATACTAGTAACAGAATTGGCATCCCTGGGTGGGCTTGAGGTTCAAACTCCCGATGAGTCAGCTGGAGACTCAAGTCAGACCACGTGGGGCATGGTAGCTAGTTAGTACCAATCCAGATGAAAAATTCAGGGAATTCTGCAAGTCCAAAGGACTTAGATTATTTTGATTGGAGGGGATTCCTCCAGAAGTATGTATTGGGGAAATGGCCCCAATATGGGGAGTATGCTGGACACACCAGTGGTGAAGGTGGCAAAGCTCTTCTAAAAATTGCCAAAGGGAAATTGTCAGACAAGGAATTTAAGTGGCTACTAAAATCAGTAACAGTGGCCTGCCTCAATGAGGAATTAAACAGGATATCAGCAAAAAGCTGACACCAAACGAGATAGGTTACAATAGGAAATATAGGAATGATGGCAGAAAGCTGAAGCGGAGCAATATTGGTGAGAAACTAAGATAGAGTGGGATAATTTAGAAGATGAAAACAAAAGACTCCAAGAGGAAGTAGAAACCCTTCAAGGGAGATGCAACTATTTGCAGGGACTGAGACTGAGACATTTGGTGCATGTGAACCAATATCATCTGAAATGTGAGAATCTAGATAAAGAAAGGAGTAAACAGAAGGAAGAAGCCAATTTAGCTGAGAACAAATTGGAGGAATTAAAGAATCAGTGCAGTGATTTTAAAGCAGCTATGTAGGTGATACAGAAATCACCCAAGAGGAAATGCAATACGATTGATCATACGAAGTGTTTAAAACAGATACAAAAGCTGCAGGATCAATATGCTACACAGAGAGGAATAATACTTGCCCACTTGCTTCAAAAAGGCAATGATTATATCAGTGCCTAAGAAGAATAATGTGAGCTGCCTTAATGACTATCGCCCAGTGGCACTCACATCTACAGTGATGAAATGCTTTGAGAGGTTGGTCATGACTAGACTGAACATCTGCCTCAGCAAGGACCTGGACCTATTGCAATTTGCCTATCACCACACTAAATAAAAGGCAGATGCAATCTCAATGGCTCTTCACATGGCTTTAGGCCACCTGGACAATACAAACACCTGTGTCAGGATGCTGTTCATCGACTGTAGCTCAGCATTTAACACCAATGTTCCCACAATCCTGATTGACCAGTTACAGAACCTGGGCCTCTGTACCTCCCTCTGCAGTTGGATCCTTGACTTCCTAACCAGAAGACCACAATCTGTGCGGATTGGTGATAACATCTCCTCCTTGCTGATGATCGACACTGGAGCACCTCAGGGGTGTGTGCTTAGTCCACTGCTCTACTCTCTATATACCCATGACTGTGTGGCTAGGCACAGCTCAAATACCATCTATAAATTTACTGATGATACAACTATTGTTGGTAAAATCTCAGATGGAGACAAACAGGCACACAGGAGCGAGATATGCCAATTAGTGAAGTGGTGTTGCAGCAACAACCTGGCACTCAATGTCAGGAAGACGAAAGAGCTGATTGTGGACTTCAGGAAGGGTAAGACGAAGGAACACATACCAATTCTCATAGGGGGATCAGAAGTGGAGAGAGTGAGCAGTTTCAAGTTCCTGGGTGTCAAGATCTCTGAGGACCTAATCTGGTCCCAACATATCGATGCAGTTATAAAGAAGGCAAGACTGTGACTGTACTTCATTTGGAGTTTGAAGAGATTTGGTATGTCAATAAAAACACTCAAAAACTTCAATAGATGTACCGTGGAGAACATTCTGACAGGCTGCATCGCTGTCTGGTATAGGGAGGGAGAGGGGCTACTGCACAGGACCATCAGAAGCTGCTAAGGGTTGTAAATTTGGTTGGCTCCATCTTGGGAGTCAACTAAAAGTACCCAGGACATCTTCAAGAGCGGTGTCTCAGAAAGATAGCGTCAACCTAAGGCATACCCTTTTAAGACCATAAGATATAGGAGCAGAAGTAGGCCATTCGGCCCATCGAGTCTGCTCTGCCATTCAATCATGGGCTGATCAAATTACTCCAGTCATCCCCACTCCCCTGCCTTCTCCCTATACCTTCTGATGCCCTGGCTAATCAAAAGCCTATCTATCTCTGCCTTAAATTCACCCAATGACTTGGCCTCCACAGCCGCTCGTGGCAACAAATTCCACAGATTTGCCACCCTCTGACTGAAGTAATTTCTCTGCATCTCTGTTCTATATGGACGTCCTTCAATCCCGAAGTCATGCCCTCTTGTCCTAGGCTCCCCTACCATGGGAAATAACTTTGCCAAATCTAAAATGCTCAGGCCTTTTAATATTCGGAATGTTTCTATGAGATACCCCCTCATTCTCCTGAACTCCAGGGAATACAGCCCACCAGTACTTTATAAAGTCTCAACGTTACATTCTTGCTTTTATATTCTCATCCTCTTGACATAAATGCCAACATTGCATTTGCCTTCTTCACCACCGACTCAACCTGCAGGTTATTTCCATTGAGAGTGGGGGAGATTCAAACAAGAGGACATGAGTTGAGAGTTAAAGGGCAAAAGTTTAGGGGTAACATGAGGGGGAGCTTCTTTACTCAGAGAGTGGTAGCTGTGTGGAACGAGCTTCCAGCAGAAGTGGTTGAGGCAGGTTCGATGTTGTCATTTAAAGTTAAATTGGATAGATATATGGACAGGAAAGGAATGGAGGGTTATTGGCTGAGTGCAGGTTGGTGGGACTAGGTGAGAGTAAGAGTTCGGCACGGACTAGAAGTGCCGAGATGGCCTGTACCCGTGCTGTAATTGTTATATGGTTAAATTCTAGGCATCCTGCACAAGGACTCCCAATTCCCTTTGCACCTCTGCATTTTGAATTCTCTCCCCATCTTAATAATAGTCTGCCCATTTATTTCTTCCACCAAATGCATGAACATACACTTCTCAACATTGTATTTCATTTGTCACTTTTTTGGCCATTCCCCTAAATTATCTAAGTCTCTCTGTTTCCTCAACACTATTCGCTCCTCCACCTATCTTTGTATCATCATCAAATTTAGCACAAGTCCAAATCATTGACATTCATCATATAAAAAAAAACAGCGGTCCCAATACCGATCCCTGTGGAACTCCACTGGTAACTGGCACAGCCAGATAGGATCCCTTTATTCCCCCTTTCTGTACTGCTGATCAGCCAATGCTCCACCCATGCTAGTAACTCCCCTGTAATTCCATGGGATCTTGTCTTGATAAGCAGCCTCATGTGCAGCACCTTGTCAAAGGCCTTCTGAAAATCCAAGTACAGCATATCTAATGTATCTCTTTTGTCTACCCTGCTTGTAATTTCCTCAAAGAATTGCAGTTGATTAGTTAGACAGGATTTTCCTTTCAAGAAACCATGCTAGCTTTAGCCTATCTTGTTATGTGCCTCCAGAAATTCCGTAATCTCATCTCTAACAATTGATTCCAACAACTTCCCAACCACTGATATCTTTGATATTAGTCACCAGCTTCCTTTCATAATTCATCTTTTCCTTCCTAATGACCTTCTTAGTTTCCGTCTGCAAGTTTTTAAAAGCTTCCCAATCCTCTATCTTCCCACTAGCTTTGGCTTCCTTGTATACCCTCTCTTTTGCTTTTACTTTGGCTCTGACTTCACTTATTAGCCAAGGTAGTGTCCTTTTTCCATTCGAAAATTTCTTCTTATTTGGAATATATCTGTCTTGCACATCCCTCATTTTTCACAGAAACTCCAGCCATTGCTGCTCTGCTGTCCTTCCTGCTAGTGTCTCTTTCCAGTCAACTTTGGCCAGTTCCCCTCTCATGCCCTTGTAATTTCCTTTATTCCACTGAAATACCGACAGATTGGAATTTAGTTTCTCCTTCTCAATGTGAACTCGATCATATTGTGATTACTGTTCCCTAAGGGTTCCTTATCCTTAAACTCTCTTATCACCTCTGGATCATTGCACAACGCCCAATCCAGCACAGCCAATCTCTTTTTCTCATTGCTACCATCGAGTAGGAGGTAGAGAAGCCTGAAGGCACACACTCAGCGATTCAGGAACTGCTTTTCACTCTGCCATCCAATTTCTAAATGGACATTGAACCCGTGAACACTACCTCACTTGCTTAATATATATTTGTTTTTGCATGATTTTTTACTCTATTCAATATATGCGTTCTGTAATTGATTTTCTTCTTTATTACTTTTCTTCTGTATTATGCATTGCATTGAACTGCTGCTGCTGTTAACAAATTTCACGACACACCCCGCTGATAATAAACATGATTCTGATTCTGATATGTGCTTTTGGGTCTAAGAGAGGAGCGGAGGATGAATATGGAGCTAAGTATTGGCAAGATTTAGCAGATAAGGCATCCAAATATGGTCATGATGAGGAGCTCCGGCCCCCCCCCTCCCCCGCCGACGTACAATCAAAAAGAGCCTGTACTACCGATGGCATGATTGACCCTTCTAGTTCAGAGGGAGATGCCGGGGCAGGGAGTCAAACCCCAGAATATAACATACACTTCACCATTCGGGGTACAGCAGCTGATGCATATTACTAAGGATATTCTGACATATATGCCAGGGGACGATCCGAGGGAACTGTTTCAGGTAATTAGTTACCAGAAAGCAATACGTGGTCTTGATTACGCCGAACGAAGATTGATTATAAAGTGCTTGCATCATATCGCCTGCTTTGCCAGAAGCATATCGGTACGCTGGGGGAACAAACTGAGGAGTTAAAGAAAGAAATATTGGCTGTTATGGGTAATAACAGCGGGGACCCAATAAACAAGTTATGTAAATGTTAACCAGAGGAAAGGACAACGTCACGTCTGTGGATGGTGTTTCAAGCGGTGTATTGGTCAACGGCCCACAAATAAATGGTTAAGGACATTAGTGTCTCGTAGCACCGTCGAATCTAGAACAATGTTGGAATTGTTTGATCCTTAGGAAAATGATTAGAGCTTGGGAGAATGATGTGCGGGAGGTAAATTTTAACTTTAGGAATACTCCGGAGGCTCTTTCGAGAAAATGCACGGGACATCGTGTGGGAAATGCGGGTGAAGACAGAAGCCAGCAGAGATTGTGGAAGGGAAGTAACACCTCGCTGGATGGTGCGCCTTCACGCAATCAGGGAAGCTGTTGTCGGGGGCAGTACGGCGCAGTTTTGTCGTATTGTATCTGAATATTTTGGTAACGGTTTAACCCTTAGGAACAAGATATTTTCTAAAATGATTGGAAGTGTAACTGGTTTGCATGTTTCAAGTGTGTAAAGTGCATTTTAGAGAGAGAGAGAACATGTGTGTGTGAGAGGGTGGGGGGAGAATGAATATATCTGTATATTAAATAGTTAAATTAAAAATAGTGCAAAAACATGGGGGGAAACAGTGAGGTAGTGTTCATGGGTTCAATGTCCATTTAGACATCAGTTGGCAGAGAGGATGAAGCTGTTCCTGAATCACTGAGTGTGTGCCTTCAGGCTTCTGTGCCACCCTCCTGATGGTAACAATGAGAATAGGGCATGTCATGGGTGATGAGGGTCCTTAATAATGGACGCTACCTTTCAGAGGCACCACCCCCGGAAAATCTCTTGGATACTACAGAGGCTAGTATTCATGATGGAGCTGACTAATTTTACAACTTTCCGTAGCCTCTTTTGATCCTGTGCAGTAGCAGCACCTCCCCCCCCCCACCACACACCACCGCCATGCTAGACGGTGATGCAGCCCATATCTGTAGAGTTTTAGGTGACAACCCAAATCTCCTCATGAAATATAGCTGCTGTCTTGCCTGCTTTATAGCTGCATCAATATGTTGGGACCAGGTCAGATCCTCAGAGATATTGACACCCGGGAACTTGAAACTGCCCATTGGTTCGTGTTCTGTCGTGCATCCTTCCTGAAGTCTACAATCAGCTCCTTGGTCGTACTGATGCCGAGTGCGGGGTTGTTGCTGCAACACCACTCCAGTAGTTGGTGTATAGCGCTCCTGTACACCCTCTCGTCTCCATCTGAGATTCTGTCAACAATAGTATCATCAGCAAGTTTATAGGCGGCACTTGAGCTATGCCTAGCCACACAGTCATGGAAGTATAAAGAGTAGAGCAGTGGGCTGAGCACACATCCTTGAGGTGTGCCAGTGTTGGTCTTCAGCAAGGAGGAGATGTTATTACCAATCTGCACAAATTGTGATCTTCTGGTTAGGAAGTCGATTATCCAATTGCAGAGGGAGGTACAGAGGCCCAGGTTCTGTAGTTTATCAATCAGGACTGTGGGAATAGTTAAATGCTGAACTATAGTCAATGAACAGTATCCTGACACAGGTGTTTGTATTGTCTAGATGTTCTAAGGCTGCATGAAGAGCCATTGAAATTGCATTTGCCGTAGACCTGTTGAGGCATAGGCAGATTGAAGTGGGTCCAGGTCCTTACTGAGGAAGGAGTGATTCTAGCCATGACCAACTTCTCAAACCATTTCATCACCGTAGATGTGAGTGCTACTGGATGATAGTCATTAAGGCAGCTCACACTACGCTCCTTGGGCACTGATATAATTGTTGACCTTTTTTTAAGCTGGTGGAAATTTCCAACTGTAGTAGTAAGATATTTAAAATGTCTTTGAATATACCTGCCAGTTGGTTGGCACAAGTTTCCAGAGCCTTACCAGGTACTTCATCAGGGCCTGCCGCCTTGTGAGGGTTCACCCTCCTGAAAGACAGCCTGACATCGGCCTCTGAGACAGAGATCACAGGGTCACTGAGTATAGCAGCGATCCTCACAGCTGTCGTTACATTCTTCCTTTCAAAGCAGGCATAAAGGGCATTCAGCTCATCTGGTAGTGAAACATTTCTAGGAAGTAATGTCCTGCAAACCCCTGCCAGAGTTGACCTGCATCCAATGTCGCCTCCAACCTTGCCCAGAATTGTTTCTTTACTCTTGAAATAACCGTTTCTGTATCATACCTGGTTTTCTTGTGTTAATGGGGCACTTCCACCCAGCAGTTTTTCCTCTCTTCCACGGTTTTTTGAAAATTGTGTGAAAGCTTTTCATGGAGGTAATTAACTGTTTATTTTAAGTTTTGCAGTTACTTGCGGAAGGTTCTAAAGGAAGAACAGTACAAACATTGATTTTTGTTTGTCCTGACTATTTTTGTTCTGTGTTTCTTTATTCATTTTCCTCGGAAAAATTGAGATTCCACACTGGCCGGGTGTAATCTGGGTTGAGAATGAAACTTGCGCATCTCTATTCTGGATAGGAGATGCCCACATTTCTGAGGGAAATGGGCATTCGGGGAAATTGCTCATTAGCGGATAGTTAAATTTGAAATTTGAAATTAATATTTTGGGAAGACTGGAACACTTGATAGGCAATCCTAAAAGCTGCTTTTACTAACAAAACTGCTTTCTTCTACAGAATATAAAAGGTGTTGCTCAAGATTTTTTACATATTGATAAGGAGTTTGAGATCCCTTGGAAATTAGTTTTGAAGCAACCAGTGTTGTGTTATGTAAAGTGCAAATGGAAGCTCAATTTAAATATTGGACTGGTCCAAACAGCATTTCAGCATTTATCTAGCTACTGCTGGATGTTCAAGTTAAAATGTCTTGGTCAGTCAACTTTGGCACTACAGGGTTGAGATGTAGCTGTAAATGGTATTAAAGTTTCGATCTTCCTTGTAGACAATCTATATTGTACTGGAGAACCACATGAGCATCCAGATACGATAGCAAATGATCCCAAGGGACCATTTGTATCAAAATAATAAAGCGGGTGGGGGGGAGTGAAAAGAGATTAGAAAGCAGTTCGTGGTATGGAAGTTGTCCTGTCCAAGACCGGAAGAAGCTGCAGAAGATCGTGAACACAGCCTAGGTGATCACACAAACCAATCTTCCGTCCATGGACTCACTTTACACCGCACGCTGTCGGAGCAGTACTGCCAGGATAATCAAGGAAACGACCCACCCAGCCAACACACTTTTCATCCCTCTTCCCTCCAGAAGGCTCAGGAGCTTGAAGACTCGTACGGCCAGATTTGGGAACAGCTTCTTTCCAACTGTGATATGACTGCCGAATGGATCCTGACCCGGATGGGTATACGGACCTGCCTCTCGGGTTTTTTTTTTGCACTACCTTACTCCTTACTTACCCTTTTCTATTTATGACTTATAATTTAAATTTTTAATATTTACTATCGATTTGTACTCCAGGAAGCGCGAAGCGCAGAATCAAATATCGCTATCGCTATGATTGTACGCTCTAGTATCAATAGTTTGGCAACAATAAAGTATAAAGTATACCCGAGAACAAAAAAGGCTCCTCATCAGTACAGATGGGTGAGAGGAGTACTGTGTGTGGTATATATGTCGAGGATGAAAATAGCCAAGGTAGGTAAATTATAGCTATAAAATTACGCAACACCATGAGTGCTCAGGCAGCTGTGGTATATGTGGTTAGCCACCTAGAACGCTGCCAGGATCAGTCATACACTTTGATAGCATGTAATGTACATTTGTAATAGGCTTACAGAACATTTGCCTCTGTGGGAAGCAAGTGCGTTTGTTTCAGTGGACGGAAAGCCTCTCCCATCTGCTGCTCTGTTGCGGTATGTATTTGAAGGAGCCCAAGGGGAAAGAATATGGAGCCATAAAGGTGAAAGCCCACTCAGATTAATCCCGAGAGGAATAGGAAGGCTGATGAGTTAATGGTTTAAATGGGTAGGAGTGACAGCCACAGATTGGGGAGATGGGTTACTGTTATGGATTTAACCGAGGAGCAGAAGAAAGATAAAAAATTTGAAAACTAACAGAAGGAGCAGGGTCAGATATATACAAAGAGCTGGATGTACATGTTGAGGGTGGAGTAGTCCTAGTGTATATGAAGGGAAGTTTGTGGTCCTAGAGGCGGGGACAAAACCAGATGATTCACTGGTATCAATGTCTATGGGGATACCAGGGATCTGATAGCACCCTGGAAAAGATAAAGGAAGTATATTAAGTGTCCTAGGATGGACGATATGGAACACCTTGTCAAAAATTACATTGATTTGTGCACAATATAATCTTGATAGAAATGTAAAGGAAGGAGCCCGCCAACATACTAGACCAATGGAAGGGCCTTAGACTAATTTTCAGATAGATTATGTTGGATTCTTGCCACGACAGGAGAGTACAAATACATTATTTGTGGTGGTAGGAAGGAATTTGTAGTGGGAGGAAGCTTTCCTCAACTAAGACAAACATAACCAAAGCCACTGGAAAGGGTCTTCACTCACTGGGGATTATCCCAGAGTATCGAATCGGATCAAGGAACACGTTTTACAGCCCGGATAATGCAAGCTATCATGGCTCTTTTAGGGATCAAGTAGAAATCTCATATACTCTATAGATCACAGTCTTGTGGAATTGTGGAAAGGATAAACTGAACACCAAAAAATATGATTGCCAAAATGGTGCAACAACATGGCAGGTAGTTTTGCCTTATGTGCTAATGATAATAGGGAATACAGACAGGCATCGTCAATGGGTTACACCCCTTATAAACTCATGACCAGAAGGGACATGAGAGGATTGGAGATGTTAGGTTTAGATTTGTCAGAACCTGAAATAGATGAGATTGTGTCAGAAAAGTTGGTAGAGACAATAAAGGAGGTCACTTATGTGGCAGCCCATCAATTATGAAAGAAAAAGCAACAGGGTAAAGTAATACACACAAAATGCTGGAGGAACGTGGAGCAACAGAGTAAAGTCAGTCCCATAGAATTAAGTCCAGGACAAAGTGATGATTAGAATACAGTAACCCACCTCACTTTTAAATCCAAGCTTTGCAGGGCCCTATGAAATTATAGACAAAGCAAGTCCATCAGTGTACAGGGTACTGATTTCTCCAGATAATAGTGAATGGTACGTATCACGCAGTTGAAATTGGTAGGGGAGAAAAAGGACAATTATCACCATTGGCATGTAACAATTGATGAACATGATGGTCCCAATTTTGGAAACTTTAACTATCAATGAACTATCCTGATTTAGAAGATTTGGGGTTGGAAAAGCTGTTCCAAGTAGTTGGTGACAGATTTGACCAAGGAGGAATTTTTCCATTCTCTCAGTCTGAGAATTATGGGAGTTTGTTAAGAAAAAAAAAGGAAAAACATGTTGGTTCCCACCTCCCCATCAGTAAATGAAATTGGGTAGGAAAAGAAAGATGGATGACTTGAATCCAAAGACAATTGGAAGCCCGGGTTAGATGAGCTAAAAAAAAGATAGAAAATATGGACTTAAAATGATTTATGATTGAAAATTGTAACTGGAAATAAGAGCTGTAATACTTCTGTGTTACAAGTTTAATTTGATAGGATGAGAGTAATGTAAAATCGACTAACTTCAAGTAGCTAGAACTACAGCAGAGCCTAAATGTAGTGAGACCCAGTGTAACACAAAAGGAATAGGATTTGTGTTAAAAGATACAGGGGAATTTGTCACTTAGGTACCAAGGCATGTGCAAGTAATTTTCAATCTAACTGAAATAATGGTACTTGAATGGTGCTCGTCTACAATGGGACAGTTATTTACTCATATTCTTGGGAGACAAATAGAAAGAAGAGAGGGCTACTGGAAATAGTAAAAGCCTGTTATGCAAACAAGAGAAAATCTACAGAAGCTGGAAATCCAAACAACACACACAAAGCACTGGAGGAACTCACTAGACCAGGCAGTATCTATGGAAAAATGTACTGTCAACATTTTGGGCCGAAACCTTTCAGCAAGACTTGAAGAGCAGCACGGATCACATTGAAGGACCAGTGAGAGAGTGTTTCACTGAACTCCTATCGAAGGGAAGATTTAAACTTCTTCAGGGTAAGCATCCCTGGAAGAGACTTCACAGAGTAGTAATCAAACCACAAATGAGAAAATCTGCAGATGCTGGAAATCCAAACAACACACACAAAAAGCTGGAGGAACTCAGCAGGCCAGGCAGCATCTATGGAAAAAAAGTACAGTCGATGTTTTGGGCCAAAACCCTTCGGCAGGACATGTTAGGCATCAAGGTTTGTGATGGCAAATACTTTAGATACAGCAGAGTTAGGAAACCAGATACAGTCCCTTCAGTAGAAAATGCAGGTACTACTGGAGAAAATTATCAGGATCAGATGCAGTCTAATTAAATTGCTCAGAGTGCATCACAGGTAACTCTGGATTTACTTAAATTTCTGAAGCCCCCTCAAGATATAAAAAAAATCTGATTATTGACTGCATATACCTCTTACCTAAGGAAATACATAAATCAGAGATCTGTACTACATGTACTAGTTGGTTGCTCGCCATGATTGGTATGAATCTATTACAGTTTGATGCACACCATGTACCTAATTGGGTTTCAGATGAGTAACAGAATGGGTTGGAGGAAAGGTCCCCCTGTGTCATATTAGAAGTCTTAAACTAACTAAGAGAATACTGGGTACCTGTGATGGTTTTATGTTGGTGCAGTATTTCATATTCCCCAACATGGAAATAATCTAACCTACTCTTTGAAAAAGGTTCACAATGTGGGCAAATATCATGATAATACTTGGCTATCCTTAAGTAACCCACCAACACATGCCATTGTTATTAATGGTACCTGGTAAGGGATAGATTTATCAAGATGCCATCAAAAGGGAAAACCACTTGCCCAGAAGAAATGACACGACAAAAATGTCTGAATTGTGGTTTCAGTACTAATGAGAGTTGTTCATTGTCTATTCTGCCTGTAAATAATGAGTTTTTCTTACATATGCAGTGGTGGGTGGGACAGACATAAAGTAACAGCAACAATGACTTTTACCAAGGGATGTAAAGAGTGTCCTTTGGAAAGTCACAATGTTGCACTTGGGAGCATGACTTTAGATTTGACTATGGGAGGTTGAACTTTGCCTCAGCCAGCAGTAGCTAAGGTAATGAAGGAGAACCTTTCAATCCAATGCACTGATACGGATTGATATTTATGGGACTATGTTGTTAACAAATTGCAACTGATTCCTCATTTGACTACAGACTGGACACAAGTTGTGGAGTAGGCAAAGGAGGTAATCCATCAATGGACTAAACATACAAAAGTTATTAAGACACACTGATAAAGCAAATTAAATATTGAGTGACTCAGATTTTTGGGATTACTTTTGAAATTGGGATCAAATGTTCAATTATATCCATGGCTGAGGAGAGGATAATATTGCATGCTGCTGTAATATCAATTTTATATACCCTGATAATTGTATTATTTAATGTGCATCACATTAAAAGGTGGAAGGCTGAAGGTGAACAAAAGGAAGAGGACGGTGTACAGAGAAGATGGTTGTCTCTGAACCAGAGCCTCAGCGTCTCTTGAAAACCAAAATTCTCTACATTTGTTATCTTTACCCTTTATTCTGACAGGCATATACAAGCTTTGTACTCTCAAAATTTTGTTTTTGAAGGCCTCCCACTTACCAAGTACACCTTTGCCAGAAGACAGTCTGTCCCAATCCACAATTGCCAGATCATTTCTAGTGCCATCAAAATTGGCCTTACTCCAATTTAAAATTTCAACCCATGGAACAGACCCATCTTTTTTTGCATTTACCTTGAAACTCATGGCATTGTGGTAAAATGTTCTCCTACACAAACTTCTGTCACATGCTCTGTCTCATTCCCTAATAGCTGATCCAGAATGGTAGGCTGTTGGGACTTCTACAAGCTGATGAAGGAAACTTTCTTGAACACATCTGACAAACCATTTTGTCCTTTTACAGTATGGGACTCCCAGTCAATATATGGAAAGTTAAAATCACCTACTATAATAATTTTATGTTTGTTGCAACAATCTGTTATCTTTACAAATTTATTCCTCTAAATCCCTAGCACTGCAGGGTTGTCCGTAATATAGCCCCCATTAACGTGGTCATATATTTCTTATTTCTCAGTTCCACCCAAATACCTCACAAGACGAGTTCACCAGTCTGCTCTGATGAAGCACTGCTGTGACATTTCCCTGACAGGTAACACTGCCCCTCCTCCTTTAATCCCTCTCACTCTGTCGCATCTAAGACAACAGAACCCTGGAACATTGAGCTGTCAGTCCTGCCCCTCCTGCAACCAATTCTCACTAATGGCCACAATACCATAATTCCAAATTTTGATCTATGCCCAGAGATTGTCCACCTTTCTTATCATACTTCTTGCATTGAAATAGAGGTTTCCCCCGCCATCCGAAGGTAGAGCGTTCCTATGAAACAGTTCGTAAGCTGAAATATCGTAAAGCGAAGAAGCAATTACCATTTATTTATATGGGAAAATTTTGTGAGCATTCGCAGACCCAAAAATAACCTACCAAATCATGCCAAATAACACATAAAACCTAAAATAACAGTAACATACAGTAAAAGCAGGAACGATATGATAAATACACAGCTTATATAAAGTAGAAATACTTCTCCACAATGATTGCCTGCACAGATCTCGGTAGCGAAAATCTCACGCAAGTGCTGTTGGCATAAACACGCTCTCCAGTAAACTTTAAACTATGAAGCTGCCAAATCTACCAAATAACTCGTAAAAATACACAGCCTATATAAAGTAGAAATAATGTATGTACAGTGTAGTATTACTTATGGGAATTGGGAAGACATCGAGCATACTGATGATGGTGTGTTAGGTGGAGTCGTCGCAGGTTGGGGTGGTGCAGTGGCCCCCACCCTCCAGGCCGCCAACTGATACACTGCTGCAAAGCATGCAGGGGTAGCCGGGAGGCACACAGGACATCTTTAAGAAAAAAGCCAAAATAAACATGCTAATTAATTAGGTGCTGCCTGGCACGTAGATGTCAGCGCAAATCAGAGGCGATTGCCCATTGCATCGGCACTGATCTGGGCCGACAATTACGCGCTAGGCGGCACCTAATTAATTAGCATGTTTATTTCGGCTTTTTTCTTAAAGATATGGTGTGTGCCTCCCGGCTACCACTGCATTCTCCGCGAATCGGTACAGTCTCTGTCCGGGGCCCAGGGGTTGGGGTGGTGGGACACGGGAGTGTCATCTCATTGTCGATCAGGGCAGGCAGCTCATCTTCTCCTATGACTGCCTGCCTCGATGTTGAAGGTCGAGGTTCGTCGTCTGCTGTGGCTGATGTGGAAGGCTTGCTTGACTGCTGAGCCTCGAGCATTTTTCTATCGCACAGTTCTTTGTAAGGACTCAAAACATCCTGCAAATATCCCCTAAACCTACGTACCCTTTCAAAATTAAAGTTGTACTTTATCATTGCAGCGAAAATCTCACGCAGTTGCTTCATGTTCAGTTCCTGGACAACTTCACTTTCGCTACTGCATTTGGTTTTGATTGTTATCCTTTCCTCTTCCAATTGCATCAGCTCTTCATCTATCAGTTCTTGGTCATGAGATGCCAAAACCTCTTCAACATCATCTTCGTCAGCTTCCACAAGCCAAACTCACTTTGTCCTTGCTTTGTTCACCACGATCAAAATGCTTAATCATGTCTAGTTTTACGCTAAGTGTAACACCCTTACGAACTCTTTCAGGCTTTTCCGACACCTTAGAACTCATCTTGCTAACGGCTGCTCAATGCAACGTGCTTAAGCAATGCCAGCAAGAATCCGGGGGAGGGCGGCTGCTCAGGGTGCGCGCTGCCATTTATCGCGCGCCGCCTTTTATCACGCGCCGATTTTGTCGCGCGCTGCCTTTCTTCGTAACAGTGAAAACACCTTCTGAAAGCGAAGACAGTACTAATGTAGGTCTTTCGTAACAGTGAGGTTTCGTAAAGCGAACGTTGGAAAAGCGGGGGACACCTGTATATGCAGCTTAGTGCACTAGTCACACCATGCTCAACCTTTTGATTCTTGACTTTGTCTGAGGTCTTACCAACAACTGTCTCCACAAACTCTCCACTAACTGTTCTGGTACTCTGCTTCCCATCCCCTTGAAGCTCTAGTTTAAACCCCACTGTGCAGCATTAGCAAACCTTGCCGCTACAATATTAGTCCCCTTCCAGTTTAGGTACAAACTATTCCTTCTGTACAGGACCCACCTTCCCTGGAAGAGAGCCCAATGATCCAAAATAATATTCCCTCCTTCCTTTACAAACTCTTGAGCCACATGTTAAACTGTATAATTTTCCTAGTTCTGGCCTCACTAGCACATGGCACGGGTAGCAATCCTGAGATTACAACTCTGCAGGTCCTGCCCTTTAACTTAGCACCTAACTCCCTAAATGCCCTATGCAGAACTTCTGTTCCTCTGGCATTTCCCCAACTCTCCATACTGACTGTGCAAGACCTTTTCCCTCTTTCTGTCTATGTAACTGGCACCAATATGTACCACGACCTCTGGCTGCTCATCCTCCCTGTTGAGAACCTTTTGAAGCCGCTCTGAGACATCCTGGACCCTAGCACCTGGGTGGAATGCACCATCTTCCTGATGAAGGGTCTCGGCCCGAAACATTGACTGTACTCTTTTCCATAGATGCTGCCTGGCCTGCTGAGTTGCTCCAGCATTTTGTGTGTGTTGCTTGGATTTCCAGCATCTGCAGATTTTCTCTGGTTTGAGGCTGACAGGTGACCTGACACAGATTTATAAAACGAGAGCTGCAGAGGATAGGTGGTACAATCTTGCTATCTATGAGGTCAAGGAGTCTTAAACTGGAGAGCAGAGGTTTAGGATGAACAGGGAAACATTTAAAGGGACAGGCTGCCTACACGGAGGTAGTGATTAGAAGGAATTGTCAGAAATGGGAGAAGCAACTACAATTAAGACATGAATTGGTATTAAGACATAAACAGGTACACAAATAGAAAAGGTTCAGAGCAATATGGGCCAAACATGGGCAAATGGGATCAGCTCAGGAAGGCATCTTGGCTGGCAGCAATGAGCTGGGTCAAAGGGCCTGTTTCTGAGCTGTGTGACTCAGTGCCATTGGTAACATACTCTCACCCAGACCCAAAGAAACAGAACCTTCAATGTATGTGAAGTTCACAGTTTTATTCAGGAGAGTGAAAAGATCAGGTGAGAAGAGGGGTTGAGGAAGGAGGGGTAGGGTGTAAGGGGAAGGGCACGGAAGGGGGAGACAGGGTCTGGAAAGAGGAGAGGAGAAAAGGCAGGAGGGGTGGGGAGGAAGGTAAAAAGGGATGGGTGGAGAAGAGGAATGGGTAGGGAGAGGGGAAGAGCTGAGAGGGGGAGCTGGACAAGAGGGGAGTGAGCAGTCAAGTCCTGAGGCGAGTCTTACTTCTTCTCTCCACACCGTCCTGCCCTCAGTCATTCACTGGTGGGACGTCCTTGCTGGTAGTGGGGAGATGGAGCCTGAGCTTGCGGAGGGAGTGCAGGATGTGGGGAGGGAGGGTGGAGAGGAGGGTAGGGGTCGGGGGGATGGAGGGGGACGATGGTGGGAGGGTGAGCTCCCGGCAGTGTAGGTGCAGACCCAGGTGACGTGAAGCTGGTTGGGTCAAGCCCAGGAGGGTGAGTACTGAGCGAGGTAGCTTCTGTGTGGAGACAGGAGAGAATGAGTTAGTGTCGTGTGAGAAGGGGAAGACCCCCAGCCCTCTAACGCCTCCCACTCCCTCCTGCCTCTTTTCCCCTCCCACCTCACTCTATCCCTCCACACATACCTGTGGCTCCAGGCTGCTCCACTTGGAATACTTGTGGTCACCGAGGACAGGGCAGCCGAGACCCAGGGCCATGTGTACCCGCACCTGGTGCTTCACGGCTAAGGAGAGAGGAAGTGGTCAGTGGGCAGAGACACACTGTGGAGAGGACTCACCAAGGTCCTTACTTCCACCTCGACTCACTCCCCATAACTCTCTGCCTCCTTCCCCCGCACCCCACCTAATCCCCGCGATCCCCACCTCTGTCTCCATGACCCCGTCCCACCCATGCGCCCCTCCCCATCTCCACGAACCCATCCCTCCAATGCGCCCCCCCAGTCTCCATGACCCTATCCTTTCTGAGCCCCTCCCGTCTCCATAATCCCGTCCCTCCATTGCGCCATTCCCTCTCTGCGACCCTCTCTCCCTCCTCTATACCCCTATCCATTTCTGTGACACCCTCCCTTTCCTACACCCGAAGCCATACATTATTTTCTCTCCCCCTCTCCTGTTCCATGAGGGTGATTGATCTAGTGACTGCTACAGCAAGGAATGAGGTCCTTTGGCTCACCTCAATCATACCAATCAAAATCCTGCCGGCTTTGCCCTTTGGAAGGGGAACACACTGACCCCAGTCTCCCTCTGTCCAAGTCTGTCTCTCCCCAATCAACCTTTGCAGGTTCTTGTCTATCACTTTTAAAATTAGCCCTAATTGAGAACTTTAACTTTCAGGCCAAAACTCTCATTTTTCCCAAGCTATTTTTAAAGATAATCAGAATTGGATCTATGCTGTTTTGGGAAAGCAGTACTGTGCAAGACAAAATATAACTACAAGCTACAATATAAATAAATATTGATACAGAAGAGTAGTGAGATAGTGAACAACAGACACAGAATGCTGGGGGAACAGCAAGTCAGGCAGCATCAAGAGAAATCAACAAAAGTCAACGTTTCAGGCCAAGACCCTTCCTCAGGACTGGGATAGTGAGATAGTGTTTACAGGTTAATGGACCATCCTAAAATCTGATGGTTGAAGGGAAGGAGCTGTTCTCAAAACGTTAAGAGTGGGTCTTCAGTAACCAGGAGAGGGCATGCCCTGGATGGCGAACACCCTTCACGATGATGCTGCCTTGTTGAAGCATTGTGTCTTGAAGATGAATTCAAGATGATGGGGTAGGTTGTGCCTGGGATGTAACTGTCTGAGCCTGCAGCCTTTTGCAATCCTATGCATTGGGACCTTCCATACCACATGGTCCCAAAGTGCTCCTCCACCAACATCTTAGTCACCAGCCCTGCTTCATTTCCCAAGGGAAAGTCCAGTTTTCCTCCTCTAGTTGAGCTATCTATGCATTGTTTGGGAAACATTCCCTGGACACACTGAACAGCTTCTGCCCTATCCATGTAGTCCCAGTTCATTACAGAGTCACTAAACGTTCTTAATATTCACACCCCATTATTCCTACACTATCCGCAATTTCACTGCATGTGTGATCGTGCTCTCGCTCACACTGAGGTGACCACAGAGCAGTTCAGCAGAGGAACAGGTCCTTCAGCAGACAACGTCCACACCAACCAGGGTGCCAAATTAAACTCTGACCTAGCTCCCTGTGCATGGTCCATATCTCTCTGTTCCCTGACTGGTCAAGCACCTACCTAAATGCTTCTTAAATGCTGTCATACCTGCTTCTGCCACCACCGCCCCTGAAAGCCTGTTCCAGAAACCCACCACTCTGTGTTAAATATACTTACCTCACACATCTCTCTTAAACATCTACCTTAAATATATGCCCTCTCATATTTGACATTTCTGAACCCATCTATGCCACTCATAATTCTATAAACTGAGGAAAAAAAACTTGCCCCGTGCACCTTCCTTAAGCAGCTCCTCTCTTGCCTCAAACATACACTCCCTTTTATTTGACATTTCTTAACCTTTCTATGCCTCTTGTAATTTTATAAACTAATCTGTGTTTAAAAGCACATACCCCGCCCAGCTCCTTTAAGTTTTCCATGCTATTAGACATTAGACTATTAGGGAAAAAGGCTGTCTACTCTATTCCTCTCATAATCTTATAAACCTCTAATAGGACTTCCTTCAGCTTCTACAGAAAAGAACTGAGGTGTATTCAAGCTCGTGCCCTCTAATCCAGGCAGCTCCCTGGTACCTTTGTGTGAAGATAAAATAACTGACCTTGGAAACCTCCTTTAATGCAGAATCAGAATCAGGTTTAATATCACCGGCATATGTTGTGAAATTTGTTAATTTAAACCCTGAGCAATGAAGACAAACATGCCAAATGAATCCCTTCTAATTCCCAAATCCAATCTCTGCAGTCTCACAGGACATTTCCCTTGGGAATATTATATCCAAGCCCTGTCCTGGCCTTCCTTGCCTCTCCTTCCATCCCCCTCAGGTGACAGAGATACACAGACAGCACCCCCACTGATTAACACTACATGACGACCTGCCACGCGTGTTGCTAGGACTTACCTGTGATTGGCTGAACCTCCACCAATGCCGTGGGACCGGAGGTATCCAGCACTCGGTAGCGCGTCACTGCGCTGTGTGCCGACCGGTTCTGCCTCACCCTCACCACACTCCCTGCAGCATCACCCATTCGAAAAAGGGGAGCTAGGGCCATCTACGGGACAGAGAGAAGAAATGTCACT
This sequence comes from Mobula birostris, assembly GCF_030028105.1. Taxonomy (NCBI): domain Eukaryota; kingdom Metazoa; phylum Chordata; class Chondrichthyes; order Myliobatiformes; family Myliobatidae; genus Mobula; species Mobula birostris. Next base: position 28,412,094 of record NC_092380.1, on the reverse strand, counting down.
CTGTGTCTGACACTGGGGGAGGATGATGGGACAGTGCAGAGGGAGCTTCATTCTGTGCCTGAACCTGGGAGTGTGGAATGGGGGAGACGGAGACAGGAAAAGGAGAGTTGGAAGGGAAGAGTAAGATGTGAGAATGACTGAGGGGGTAGAGGTATAGATAGGGAGAGGAAGAGGGGCAGAAAGAGGGAGAAGTAGGTGCAGGGGAGGGAGAGAGAGAGGATGAATGGGAGATGAGGGAGATGGGGGTGGGAGGAGAGTGGGGCAGGGTAGAAGAGAGGTTAGAATGAAGAGGAAAAGTGGGAGGGAGAAAGTTTCACAGGATGAGAGAGGGAGGCAGGGGAGAAGGGGGGGCAGGAGAAAGAGAAATGGGGAGGGCGAGGGAGGGACAGAGAAAAGTAGGGAAAGGGAGCTGAGAGAAAGGGGAGGAAAGGAGTGGAGAAGGAAGATGGGGACCAAGAATGGATGGAGGAAGCACGAGGGCAAGGCTCGCCATTCACAGGCAGTGTGCTCTGAGGCAGGGCAGAATACTACCAATACAGGGGGTGGGCAGACCCTCCTGTGAGGGCTTCCTGCAGACAGAGGCTCCAACAGGTCAACACAGGACAGGAACTGCTCACGGATCAGAGAATGGGAATAAACTGACCTTACTGTGGCTGAGAGAGGGTGTCCCAGGCGTCAGTGCTCGAGTCTTACCTTCCAAAGCCGCTGAGAGTGCTGAACCCGATGGGAGATTTCTATAACGTTGCCCCTCCTTCTCCTACATTCCACGGACTAAGGCCCTAGCCTGGCCAACCTCTCCCTATAACTCAGGCCCTCTTGACCTTGCAACATCCCAATAAACCTTTTCTGCACGCCTCCCAGCCTAAGCAAGTCTCTCCAACAATAGGAGTGACTATAACTGAACACAATACTCCAAGTGTAGCCTCACCAATGACTTATACAATTGCAACATAACATACCAACTCCTAAACTCACTGTCCTGACTGAAGAAGGCCCACATGCTTCACCACCCTGTCAGCCTGTGTCACTGCCTTCAACTAACTTTGCACCTATCCTCTGAGGTCTCTCTACTTCAACTCCCCCTCCCTCGTGCCCTGCCGTTCACAGTACAAATGTTTTGCTGGGTTGACCTTCCAAAATGTGTCACAGAGGGTGCACAGGTCTGTTGTACTGGGCGAAAAGGCGAAGCACAGATTGGGACTCTATACCCTGGAGATCCAGGAAGGGAGAGAAGATCTCATTGGAGGACAAGGTTGGGTGCAGGGAGGGTATTTCCACAGTGGGGGGGATGAGCATTGTGAGAAAAACAGGGCAGCCTGCATGCCGGGGGTGGGGGAGAAGATTGACAGTGGAAACATCAGGCGAGGGGCTGGAGGGCATCTTGGTGCTCTAACTCCCTCGCCTGGAGATCAGAACATAATAAGACATTTTCCCGGGTGGGGGGAGGGGGGGGAGCAGTGGCAAAGTGCTGGAGAAGAGGGTGCTCATTCGAGGGCTCCCATTCTCTGACCTTGAAGTGCTTCCTGGGCCGTGATGCCTCTCGTTCCACCAGGGGGATGTCAATGATTCCTTCCGAAGGCACGGGGACTCCCACTGTGACCAGCCTGAGATAGAGAGAGAGGGCAGGTCAACACTCAGAGAGGTACAGTACAGGAACAGACACAATATCAGGCTGTACTACTTAAACAAATGACACCTTATCTTCTCTGCCTACACAATGCACATATCCCTCTATCCCCTGTACATCCATGTGTGTAAGAGCCTCTTCAAACACCTCTACCACTAATACCCCTGGAAACACATTCCAGGCACCCACCACTCTGTAAAAAAAAACTTCCCCCCGCTCCCCCATACATCTCCTCTGAACTTCCTCCCTCTCCTTTCTGACATTTCATCCCTGGGTAAAGATACCAGCTTGTCTAATCTTTCTTTGCCTCTCCTAACCTTATAAACCTCCATGAGGCTTCCCCTCAGCCACTACCGCTCCAGAGAAAATAACCCAAGCTTGTCTACGCTTTCGTAATAGTGCATGCCCTGTAATCCAGGCAGCATCCTAGTGAACCTCTTCTGCACCCTCTCCAAAGTCTCCACATCCTTCCTGTAACAGGGTGATCGGAACTGAATGCAATGCTCCAGGTGTAGCCTGACCAAAGTTTTATACAGGTGCAACTTCCTGATTCTTGTACTCAAGGCACCGACTAACGACGGTGAGCATGCCGTACAGCACCTTTACCCCTCGCTCCACTTGCATGGCCAGTTTCTGGGAGCTGTGGACTTGGATCCCAAAATCACTCTGTACATCAACAATGTTACAGGTCTTGCCATTAACAGAGTACTGACTCCTTACGTTTGACCTCCCAAAGTGGAACACCTCACACTTACCTGGAACAAACTCCATCTGCTATTTCTCTGCTCACATCTACAACTGATGTATATCCCACTGTGTCCTCTGACAAATTTCACTGTCCATAACACCACCAATCTTTGTGTTGTCTGCAAACCCACTAACCCACTCTCTTACACTTTCATCCAGATCATTTATATATTTCACCGACAGCAGGCCCCAACTGTGGAAGTTGCAGCAAGGCAAGGGTTAGGATAGAGTAAAGGCAGAGACAGTGTGCAGACATTGTACAGTTACCTAGCCGAACGCACCTATCAAGTTAAACTTAGACCTAGCTCTCCTTTGCACAGCTTCTTTCTTCAAACATGGGAACAGGGGACACCAGACACATCCCAGAATCAGAATCAGGTTTAATACCACTGGCACATGTTGTGAAATTTGTAGTTTTGCAGCAGCAGTACAATGCAATACATAATAATTTTAAAAATTGGAATCAAAAAATATATATACACACACACACACACATATATATAATTTATATATATAGAAAATAAAAGTGTGTCATGCACATGGGTTCATTGTCCATGCAGAGATCTGATGGCAGAGAAGAAGCTCTTCCTAAAATATTAAGTGTGCCTTCAAATTCCTGTACCTTCTCATTGATGGTAGCAATGAAAAGAGGGCTTGCCTGGGTGGTGGATGCTGGCTTTTTGAGACATTACCTTTTGAAGGTGTCGTCGATGCTGGGGAGGCTAGTGGCTTTGATGAAGCTGGCTGAGGTTACAACTTCCAACAGCTTTTCCTGATCCTGTGCAGAGGCCCCTCCATACCAGAAGTTCATGCAACCAATTAGAATGCTCTCCACATCTGCAGAAAGTTGAGAGACTTTGGTGACATGCCAAGTCTTCCCAAACTCCTAATGATATACATCTGCATCAGACAGTAATTGCATTAACATGCCGGGCCCAGGAAAGACCTTTAGAGATGTTTTCACCTGGGAAATTGAACTGCTCACCCTTTCCACTGCTGATCCTTCAATGAGGATTAGTGTGTATTCCCTGAAGTCCATTATCAATTCCTTGGTCTTAGTAACGTTGACTGCCAGGTTGTTGTTGCAACACCACTCAACCAGCTGATCTCGCTCCTGTACACCACCTTGTCATCATCTGGAATTCTGCCAACAACAGTTGTGTCATCAGCATATTTATAAATGGCGTTTAAGCTGCGCCCAGCCACATAGTCACGGCTGTAGAGTGAGCAGTGGGCTAAGCACGCATCCTTGAGGTGTGCCAGTGCCAGGGAGAAGGAAATATTATTACCAATCCATACTGACTGTGTTCGTCCTGTGAGGAAGTCAAGGATCCAGTTGCAGAGGGAGATACAAAGGCCCAGGTTTTGGAGCATGTTGATTAGAACTGAGGATATGATTGTGTTGAACACTGAGATGTAATCAATAAACAACTGCCTGACGTAATAATTGCTGTGCAGATGATCCAAGGCTAAGTGGAGAGCCAGTGAGGTTGCATCCTTTACAGCCTTATTGAGAGACAGACAAATTTCAGCAGGTCCAGTTCCTTGCTTATCCAGACAAGGATGCCAACAGTCTATGGTGGCCAGTGCGATCATGTTTGCTGTTGTGTGCTGGGGCAGCAGGCTGAGGGTAGCAGACACCAACAGAATCAACAAACTCATTCGTAAGGCCAGTGATGTTGTGGGGATGGAACTGGACTGTCTGACGGTGGTGTCTGAAAAGAGGATGCTGTTCAAGTTGCATGCCATCTTGGACAATGTCTCCCATCCACTACATAATGGACTGGTTGGGCACAGGAGTACATTCAGCCAGAGACTCATTCCACCGAGATGCAACACAGAGCGTCATAGGAGGTCATTCCTGCCTGTGGCCATCAAACTTTACAACTCCTCCCTTGGAGGGTCAGACACCCTGAGCCAATAGGCTGGTCCTGGACTTATTTCCTGGCATAATTTACATATTACTATTTAACTATTTATGGTTTTATTACTATTTAATTATTTATGGTGCAACTGTAACGAAAACCAATTTCCCCCGGGATCAATAAAGTATGACTATGACTATTTTTCACTACTGAACTGTTATTTCAGATCATAAGGAGCAGAATTAGACCATATGGCCCTTCGAGTCTGCACCGACATTTCATCATGACTGATCCATTTCCCTCTCAACTCCATTCTCCTACCTCCTCCCAATATCCTTTCACACCCTGACTAATCAGAAAACTTAGCAACCTCCACCTTAAATACACCCAATGATATGACCTCCACAACCACTCGTGGCAACAAATTCCAGTTTCACCACTCTCTGGCTAAAAAAATTCCTCATCTCTGTTTTAAAAGGGCATTCCTCTATTTTGAGGCTGTGCCCTCTGGTCCTAGACACCTCAACAAAGGAAATATATTTTTCAAATCCACCCATAGGTTTCAATGAGATTGCCCCTCCTCCTCCTTCTAAATTCCAGTGAGAACAGGCTCAGAGCCTCCGGGCTGCTGCTCATATAACTCTTTCATTCCCAGAATCATTCTCATGAACCACCTCTGAACCCTCTCCTTACTTACTTTTCCGCACTGTCTTGAGGTAAATTAGGGTAGATAAGACCAGGCCTGTCAAGGTGGCCCTGAGAACCTATCCATCCTAATTTGACCCAAGACGGCAAGCTGGATACATTCGGATTCTGTAATCTAGATACACTAGTGTTGCTATTTAGAGGTACTGTGTGAAACAGGCTCTTCTGGTCCAATGTGCTGCACTATCCAGCAACACGTTTATGTAACTTTAACCTAATCACAGGACAATTTACTATGACTGGTATGTTTTTGGAATGTGGGAGGAAACCGGAGCACCTGGAGGAAACCCACATGTTCACAGCGGGGATGGGCAAATTCCTTATAGAAGGTGCCAAAACCGAACTCCAAACTCCAATACCCCCCAAGTTGTCACAGCACCATGCTAGCCTCAACGCACCATGGCGCCCCACTACCATGGAGATCATACAGAAATTTATGAAATTATTGTGTGCAGAAGGGTCAGTTTGTGTGCCACACTGTTCTGTGTGTACACTGAGACAGGTATGAGTGAGTGTGTGTGTGTGTGTGTGTGTGTGTATATACACATTGATGCTTCCCACATAAACTCACTCTGACACGCACATACACACTCTCACACACTCATGCACAGACTTTCACACCGAATGGAGCTCCCTCTGCACAGTACCATCACAGTAGGGAGTTGTCTATCCTAGCACGTGAAGACAGACTCCGACGGATTGAGCGGAAGAGACCAATGGAAGGTCCAATGGTCAAGAAGGCGATCTCTGCAAGCATTGTGGAACGCGTAGAGCACAAGACACAGAAGACGTCCTGGTCATCCACTGCACCTCGTCCCATCTCCAGTCATCTGGACTCTTGTCTTGCCACTGGATCCAGATGGGAATTGGGAAGAGAGAGTGAGGCTGACGCTGCGCAACTCTCCCTCACCTAAATCCAAATCAAGCGCTAGTCTCGACAGCATTATCATCATCATAATGGTGTCGAGGTCCTCATCGACGACGATGGACGAATAACCAACCATCATACACTCCCACCTTATCTACGCCCCTCAGCCTGCTTCACTCCAGGAAAAACGGTTCCAGCCCTGTTCAGTCTTTTCTTACAACTCAAGTGCTCCAGTTCCAAGAACGTCCTGGTGAATGTACCCTCTGGCTTAATTCCACCCTTCTGACAGGTGGGCATCCAGAAGTGCACACAATACTCAGGTGCAGTCTCACCAATGTCTTGTTTCACAACATCTCAACTCCCGTGCTCAGTGTCCTGTCCGAAGAAGGCCAACGTGCCAAACACCACCTTCACCCCCTGTCTACCTATATCTCCTCTTTCAGGGAACCATGTAACTGTAGCAATACACACAAAGAGGAGCTCAGCAGGTCAGGCAGCACCTCCGGATGGGAATAAACAGTCGCTGTTTTGAGCCGAAACTGTTCATCGGAACCATGCAACTGGACCCGTGTTCTCCAACACTGCCCAGGCCTCCACAATTATTTAACACAGTTGTAATTGCCCCATGACAGGAAGGTCACGAGGAGACGCTTGGACTGTTTTCTTTGAAGCGACGGAGGTTCAGGGGAGACCTGATAGAGGTTTAAGTTTATGAGGAGCATAGATAAAGTAGACAGCCAGTATCCGTTACCCATGATCGAAATCTCGAATACTAGATGAAATCCATTTATGGTATGAGGGGATAGGTTTCTTCAACACAGACAGCAGAGGGTGCCCAGAATATGCACGCAGGGGTGGTGGTGGCAGCAGATATGAGAGAGGTGTTCAAGAGGATAGATAAGCAAACAAATATACAGAGAAAAGGACACTGCAGGCTGAAAGGATTAATTGAGTTCAGTATTTAATTACTAGTTTAATGAGTTCTGCACATCATTGTGGGCCGAAAGGTTTATGTGAACACTGACACAGATGTATGTGACAGTGCAAGTGCGAGTGTGTGTGTGTGTCTGAGTGAGAGAGAGAGAGAAAGAGAGAGAAGACGTCAGAACACAAATTAATGTCTCCTACAGAGACGAACACACACATTTTCAGACCCTCACTCTCATATGCACTGACACCAATATACAAACATACTCACACGACGACACACATGGACACAGCTGTGCAGATGCGTGCACAAACCCATACACACAAAGCAAACACAACCCCCTTGCTCAGGACAGGCACTGTGATGAGGAACACCTACCAGAACTTCCTGGTGACCTGCTGAGTCTGGAACAGCTGTTGGACCCTGCAGGCTGAAGATTGGTCACAGGCCAGAAGCAGGACGCCGCTGGTGTCCTTGTCCAGCCAGTGGCAGAGGTGCAGAGGCTCCGCACGCATCCCGTGCAGCATCTTCGAGAGGACGGGCAGCACGTCATGGACACTGGGGCCCCCCCTGGGACAAGCTTCACACAGGGGAGGGGGGTGGAGAGGTAAGGAGAGGACGAAATTAAGATTGTGTCTACATAGTAAAGCTCCTTCCACACTGTCCTATCACATACTCCAGGGGTCAAACATACCATCCTGGGATCAGACACAGACTGAGGCTTCCTCCACACTGTCCTATCGCACGCTCCCAGGGTCAGACACAAAGTGAAGCTCGCTCCACACCGTCCCACCACGCACTCCCTCTCCCATTCCCAGGACACAGGTGTGTTCAGATTCCCACCCCCTTTGTGCTAGAACCCATGATCCACCTTCCATTGGGACCCCGTAGGGTTTGCTGACGACCACCAGCTCTGGGCTCTGGAAGATCAGTCCCTTCTTCAGCACCTTCGCCAGCACATTGGGATGGGCCTGTTGCAGAGAACGGGTCATACGCCTCAGCTTTTGGACCCGCTGGGAGTGCAGCGTCTGCCCCTCCCCGCCCTGTCAGAAGGAGAGTACCAGAGTCACAGATGAGTACCACACAGTAACAGCCCCTTCAGCCCAACAACTTGTGCCAACCCAATCGACACCAGTTCTAGCTACCATATTTGGTCAGTATCCCTCTACAAATAATGCCAATTAAATGCCTCACGCAGAGGCTGCTCCCTGGCAGATATTACTTTACTTTATACTTTATTGTCGCCAAGCAATTGATACTAGAACATACAATCATCACAGCGATATTTGACTCTGCGCTCCCCGCTCCCTGGATTACAAATATTAAATATTAAAAATAGTAAAAATTAGTAAATATAAAAAATTTAAACTATAAATCATAAACAGAAAATAGAACAATGGAAAGTAAGATAGTGCAAAAAACCGCCAGGCAGGTCCGGATATTTGGAGGGTACGGCCCAGATCCGGGTCTGGATCCGTTCAGCAGTCTTATCACAGTTGGAAAGAAGCTGTTCCCAAATTTGGCCGTATGAGTCTTCAAGCTCCTGAGCCTTCTCCCAGAGGGAAGAGGGACAAAAAGTGTGTTGGCTGAGTGGGTCGTGTCCTTGATTATCCTGGTAGCACTGCTCCGACAGCGTGCGGTGTAAAGTGAGTCCAAGGACGGAAGATTGGTTTGTGTGATGTGCTGCGCCGTGTTCACGATCTTCTGCAGCTTCTTTCGGTCTTGGACAGGACAACTTCCATACCAGGTTGTGATGCACCCTAGAAGAATGCTTTCTACGGTGCATCTATAAAAATTAGTGAGGGTTTTAGCGGACAGGCCAAATTTCTTTAGTTTTCTCAGGAAGTAAAGGCGCTGATGGGCCTTCTTGGCAGTGAACTCTGCTTGGTTGGACCAAGTCAGGTCATTTGTGATATTGACCCCGAGGAACTTAAAGCTTTTGGCCCGTTCCACTTGTGCACCACCGATGTAAATTGGGTCGTGCGGTCCGCTACTCCTTCTGAAGTCAACAACCAATTCCTTCGTCTTGCTGACGTTGAGGGATGTTATTGTCTTCGCACCATGCCACCAGGTTCTTAATTTCCTCTCTGTACTCAAACTCATCATTACCTGAGATACAGCCTAGAACTGTTATTAACCACACTCGTTATTAAAACTCTCTCCCTTCACCTCAAACCTCTCCTATCCGTGTCCTATGTAGGTGCATATTCTAGGCAGACACAGTGCTGAACAACCCCTTCTATCCCATCGCCCAACCCACCAATTTAACACTAGCCTAATCACAGGCCAATTTACAGTGACCAATTAACCGGTACGTCCTTGGACTGTGGGAGGCAACCGCAGCACCCGGAGGAAACCAGCGCGGTCGCGGGGAGAACGGATGGGAGGCTTGGGAGTTTAAAGATAGGAAGGACTGAGGGGTGGCAAGGAAGGTAGGAATGGATGGATGGAGGGGGCAATGGAAGTGGACGGGGTGCCTGACGCCATTGTCCCGAGCAGTGACGTCACGCAAACTCGCATCGCAACGACGTCAGCCTTACTCCCCCCCGCGCATGACGTCACGGTGCGGTTACCTGGGCCTCCTGCTCGGCTTCCCGCCGTACCCGGGCCGCGAGCTCCGCCGCCGTCAGCCGGCCGGCGCCCGCGCTCCCGACCGCCAACCCCCGTCGGCACACGGGTGTGTCCCCTAACCCCGCACTGACTGGCGACAGTAACCGCGTGAGACGCCGCGCCATTGCTAACCGTCGCCAGGCGTGCGCTTCCGGAAGTCCGGAACTAGGCCCCGCCCCGTTTTCCCGGTCCCCAATCCCTGTCGCCTCGTGTACGCCCCCTTGCTGATCGGAAGTCCCGGGGTCTCATAACATCGGTACAACAGTCTAAGCCCCAGAACTTCAGGTGTCAATAAGTAACAGCTTATATTATAAACTTCCAATTGATACTATTGAAATATTATTCTTGCATTGCAATGGATGGAAGATGTACAGCCTAACTCTTATCCTCCTAAGGTGAGTGCCTCCAATGGTCGGACAGATGCCCTGTCGGAAGTTACACAAATATTATTATGTTGCTTATTTAGGAGTGTATGACTGTTTTTTTGTGGATCCCAGCTCTAGTAGGGGTGGAAATAAATGAAGCAGTCGATTGGCTGGGTGAACAATCTTAAGAAAATCAGTTCTGGTGATATTGATATTCCGCTAAGGAGGAAACAAAGCTTTTAATTAAGGACCGTGTTCTCTCTATCTTGGATGTACTGTGAGATACGCAATTGAAGGGGAGACATTTATATGGAATTCAGAAAAGGTTACTTCTCTTCAGAGGACAGGAGAGGAGGGAGGAAGTTATAATTAGACTTGGCCATACTGGTTTAAATGCCACATTGATTGGACTTGGTAAACATACTTCAGGTGAATGTAGACAGTGTCAACTTCCAGAGACATTCCCACATGTGTTAACAGAATGTCAGGCATATTAGTGGGAGAGAAGGCAGACCCGAGGAAGTGATATTGTTAGTTTAATGGAGTATGGTCACGAAGCACAAGAGAACATAGAACAGTACAATACAGGAATGGGCCATTCGGCCCACAGTGTTGTGCCAAACCAGCTAAAAAGCAAATCAAAAACACCCAAACACTATTCCCTACCTCCTACACAATGTTTATATCCCTCCAGCTTCCTTACATCTATGTGCCTATCTAAATGTCTCTTAAAAACCTATAATGTATTTGCCTCTAACACTCTACCAGGCGGGGCATTTCAGGCATCTCTAACTCTTTGAGGAAAAAAATACCCCTCACGTCCCCCTTGAACCTATCCCCTCACACCTTCAATGCATGCCCTCTGGTATTAGACATTTCAACCCTGGGAGACAGATACTCTCTATCTATGCCTCTCATAATCCTCTATCAGATCTCCCCACAGCCTATGACTCTCCAGAGGAAACAAGGCACGTTTGTCCAGTCTCTCATGATAGCACGCACCCTCTAAACAGGTAGCATCCTGATAAACCGTTTCTGCACCCTCTCTCCAAAGTCTCAACATCCTCCCTGTAGCGGGACGACCAGAACTTAATGCAATACTCCAGATGTGGCCTCACCAGAGTCTTATGAAGTTGTAACATAATCTCTTGACTTTTGAACTCAATGCCTCAACTAATAAAAGTAAGTATTCCATAAGCGTTCTTAACCACCTTATCGACCTCTGTAGCCACTTTCAAGGAGCTTTGAACTTGGATCTGAAGATCTCTCTGCTCAGCAATACTGTTCAGGACCTTGCCCTTAACAGTGTACTGTCTCCTTGCATTTGCCCTGCCAAGGTGCAACACCTCACATTTATCTGGGTCTAACTCCATCTGCCATTTCTCAGTCCATATCTGCACAGGACCGAAAGAAGCTGCAGAAGGTTGTAAATCTAGTCAGCTCCATCTTGGGCACTAGCCTACAAAGTACCAGGATATCTTTAGGGAGCGGTGTCGCAGAAAGGCAGTGTCCATTATTAAAGACCTCCAGCACCCAGGGCATGCCCTTTCCTCACTGTTACCATCAGGTCGGAGGTACAGAAGCCTGAAGGCCCACACTCAGCGATTCAGGATCAGCTTCTTCCCCTCTGCCATCCAATTCCTGAATGGACTTTGGATCTTTGGACACTACCTCACTTTTTTAATATTCAGTATTTCTGTTTTTGCACATTTTTAATAATCTATTCAATATCCATAATTGATTTACTTGTTTATTTATTATGTTTTATTTTATTTTTTTTCTCTCTCTCTGCTATATTATGCATTGCATTGAACTGCTGCTGCTAAGTTAGCAAATTTCACGTCACATGCCGGTGATAATAAACCTGATTCTGATCTGCAACTGATCTATATTGCGCTGTATTCTTTGCCAGTTTTCTACTCTATCCTTATCTCCACCAATCTTGCTATCATCCACAAATTTACTAACCATCCCATTTACATTTTCATCCAGGTCATTTATATACATCACAAACAGCAGAGGTCCAAGCACAAATCCCTGTGGAACACCACTAATTACAGACCTCCAGCTCAAATAAGTCCCTTCAACTACTACCCTCTGCCTTCTATGCACACGGCAATTCTGAATCCAAACAGCCAATTCACCATGGTCCCCATGCATCTTAACCTCCTGGATGAACCTGGAAGGGACTTTGTCAAACACTTTACTAAAATCCATTTTGACAACATCTACTGCCTATTTCTTTGGTCTCTCTCTCTCTCTTCACTTTGTCAAAAAACACGATCAATTTGGTAAAACACATGTTTACCGCACAGAAAGCTATGCTGACTCTCCCCACTTAGGCTACCGGTTTCCAAATGCTCATATATCCTATCCCTAAGAATTTTCTTAACCAATTTCCCTACGACTGACTTGAGATTGACTAGTCTATAGTTCCCAGGATTTTCCCTTGATCCCATCTTAAACAGAGGTACATTAGCCATTGGCCAGACCTCTGGGACCTTGCCTGTACCTACAGAGGACACAAAGATACTGGTCAAGGGACCAGCATTCTCGTCTCTTGCCTCCTATAATAACCCGGTGGAAATCCCACCTTAATACTCATTCAGAGACCCAACACCTCCTCCTCCTTGAACTTGAAATGCCCTAATGTATTTATACACTCAGCACTGATGATCTGGTCCTCCATATCCATTTCCTTGGTAAATACTGAAGCAAAGTACTCATTAAGTACCTCACTCACATTCTCCACATCCGAGCAAATGTTCCCCCTTTATCCTTGAGTGGTCTCACCTTCTCCCTAGTTATCCTCTTGCTCTTGATATATGTATAGAATGCTTTGGGATTCGCTGTAATCCTACTTGCCAAGGACTTTCCATGGCCACTCTTGGCTTTAGTTCCCTTTAGTTCTTTTCTGGCTCCTTTATACACATGTGCTTCATTGGTCACAACTTCTGAAGCTTTACATACTTTTCCTTTTTGACTAAATTCATCACTTTTCTGGACATCAAAGGTTCTCATATCTTTCCATCCCTGTCCTTCCTTCTAACAGGAACATATCTTTCCTGTACTCTGTGCAATTGATCTTAAAACACCCTCCACATATCTGACAACACACATAAAAGTTACTGGTGAACACAGCAGGCCAGGCAGCATCTCGAGGAAGAGGTACATTCGATGTTTCGGGCTGAGACCCTTCGTCAGGACTAACTGAAAGAAGAGCTAGTAAGAGATTTGAAGGTGGGAGGGGGAGGGGGAGATCCAAAATGATAGGAGAAGACAGGAGGGGGAGGGATGGAGGCAAGAGCTGGACAGGTGATTGGCAAAAGGGATATGAGAGGATCATGGGACAGGAGGCCTAGGGAGAAAGAAAAGGGGTGGGGGGGGGGGAAGCCCAGAGGATGGGCAAGGGGTATAGTGAGAGGGACAAAGGGAGAAAAAGGAGAGAGAGAAAAAATATTCCTGGATTTCAGTGCTTTAAAAGGGATGGGGGGGGAAGGGGATGAGGGGTGGCATTACTGGTCAGGGATACTATTACAGCTACAGAAAGGGTGGGTAATGTAGCAGGATCCTCTTTTGAGTCAATATGGGTGGAACTCAGGAACAGGAAAGGGGCAGTTACTCTATTGGGAGTATTCTATAGGCCCCCTGGTAGCAGCAGAGATACTGAGGAGCAGATTGGGAGGCAGATTTTAGAAAGGTGCAAAAATAACAGGTTTGTTATCATGGGTGACTTTAATTTCCCTAATATTGATTGGCACCTGATTAGTTCCAAGGGTTTAGATGGGGCAGTTTGTTAAGTGCGTCCAGGATGGATTCCTGTCACAGTATGTGGACAGGCCAACTCGGGGGAATGCCATACTAGATCTAGTACTAGGTAATGAACCAGGTCAGGTCACAGATCTCTCAGTGGGTGAGCATCTGGGGGACAGTGACCACCACTCCCTGGCCTTTAGCATTATCGTGGAAAAGGATAGAATCAGAGAGGACAGGAAAATGTTTAATTGGGGAAGGGCAAATTATGAGGCTATAAGGCTAGAACTTGCGGGTGTGAATTGGGATGATGTTTTTGCAGGAAATGTACTATGGACATCTCTCACAGGATGTTAGGGATAAATTTGACCCGGTGAGGAAGACAAAGAATGGTAGGGTGAAGGAACCATGGGTGACAAGTGAGGTGGAAAATCTAGTCAGGTGGAAGAAGGTAGCATACACGAGGTTTAGTAAGCAAGGATCAGATGTGTCTATTGAGGAATATAGGGAAGCAAGAAAGGAGATTAAGAAGGGGCTGAGAAGGCCTTGGCGAGTAGGGTAAAGGAAAACCCCAAGGCATTCTTCAATTATGTGAAGAACAAAAGGATGACAGGAGTGAAGGTAGGACAGATCAGAGATAAAGGTGGGAAGATGTGCCTGGAGGCTGCAGAAGTGAGCGAGGTCCTCAATGAATACTTCTGTTCAGTATTCACCAATGAGAGGGAACTTGATGATGGTGAGGACAATATGAGTGAGGTTGATGTTCTGGAGCATGTTGAGAATAAGGGAGATGAGGTGTTGGAGTTGTTAAAATACATTAGGACGGATAAGTCCCCGGGGCCTGACGGAATATTCCCCAGGCTGTTCCACGAGGCGAGGGAAGAGATTGCTGAGCCTCTGGCTAGGATCTTTATGTCCTCGTTGTCCATGGGAATAGTACCGGAGGATTGGAGGGAGGCGAATGTTGTCCCCTTGTTCAAAAAAGGTAGTAGGGATAGTCTGGGTAATTATAGACCAGTGAGCCTTACGTCTGTGGTGGGAAAGCTGCTGGAAAAGATATCTTAGAGATAGAATCTATGGGCATTTAGAGAATCACAGTCTGATCAGGGACGGTCAGCATGGCTTTGTGAAGGGCAGATCACGTCTAACAAGCCTGATAGAGTTCTTTGAGAAGGTGACCAGGCATATAGATGCGTGTAGTGCAGTGGATGTGATCTGTATGGATTTTAGTAAGGCATTTGACAAGGTTCCACACGGTAGGCTTATTCAGAAAGTCAGAAGGCATGGGATCCAGGGAAGTTTGGCCAGGTGGATTCAGGATTGGCTTGCCTGCAGAAGGCAGAGGGTCATGGTGGAGGGAGTACATTCAGATTGGAAGGTTGTGACTAGTGGTGTCCCATCTGATCTGGGACCTCTACTTTTCGTGATTTTTATTAACGACCTGGATGTGGGGGTAGAAGGGTGGGTTGGCAAGTTTGCAGACGACACAAAGGTTGGTGGTGTTGTAGATAGTTTAGAGGATTGTCGAAGATTGCAAAGAGACATTGATAGGATGCAGAATTGGGCTGAGAAGTGGCAGATGGAGTTCAACCCGGAGAAGTGTGAGGTGGTACACTTTGGAAGGACAAACTCCAAGGCAGAGTACAAAATAAATGGCAGGGTACTTAGTAGTGTGGAGGAGCAGAGGGATCTGGGGGTACATGTCCACAGATCCCTGAAAGTTGCCTCACAGGTAGATAGGGTAGTTAAGAAAGCTTATGGGGTGTTAGCTTTCATAAGTCGAGGGATAGAGTTTAAGAGTCACGATGTAATGATGCAGCTCTATAAAACTCTGGTTAGGCCACACTTGGAGTACTGTGTCCATTTCTGGTCGCCTCACTATAGGAAGGATGTGGAAGCATTGGAAAGGGTACAGAGGAGATTTACCAGGATGCTGCCTGGTTTAGAGAGTATGGATTATGATCAGAGATTAAGCGAGCTAGGGCTTTACTATTTGGAGAGAAGGAGGATGAGAGGAGACATGATAGAGGTGTACAAGATAATAAGAGGAATAGATAGAGTGGATAGCCAGCGCCTCTTCCCCAGGGCACCACTGCTCAATACGAGAGGACATGGCTTTAAGGTAAGGGGTGGGAAGTTCAAGGGGGATATTAGAGGAAGGTTTTTTACTCAGAGACTGGTTGGTGCGTGGAATGCACTGCCTGAGTCAGTGGTGGAGGCAGATACACTAGTGAAGTTCAAAAGACTACTAGACAGGTATATGGAGGAATTTAAGTTGGGGGGGTTATATGGGAGGCAGGGTTTGAGGGTCGGCACAACATTGTGAGCCGAAGGGCCTGTAATGTGCTGTACTGTTCTATGTTCTAAAAAGTGTGTGTGTGTATATAAATAAATAACGGATGGCGTACGGGGGGGGGGGGGGGAGGTGAGGTATTAGCGGAAGTTTGAGAAGTCAATGTTCATGCCATCAGGTTGGAGGCTACCCAGACAGAATATAAGGTGTTGTTCCTCCAACCTGAGAGTAGCTTCATCTTTACAGTAGAGGAGGCCATGGATAGACATATCAGAATGGGAATGGGAGGGGGAATTAAAATGTGTGGCCACTGGGAGATCCTGCTTTCTTTGGCGGACAGAGCGTAGGTGCTCCACATATCTGATGTGGATTTGCCAGAGAAAGGGTGTTCCCAATAAACTTTTAGTTCCTGCCTAATGTCCTTGTAATTTGCCTTACTCCTGTTAAACAATCTCCCTCACGGACCATACCTATCTTTATCTACAGCTATCCTGAAAGTTAAGGAATTGTGGTCACTGTTCCCTAACTACTCACCCACTGAAAGGCACTGGCCAGGCTCGTTATCCAACACCAGGTCCAGTACAGCCACTCCTCTCATTGAACTGTCTACATATTGATTTATGAAACCTTCCTGGATACACTTAACAAATTCTGCCCCAACTAAACCCCTTGCAAGAAAAAAGGTCCCAGTTATATTAGGCAAGTTGAAAGTCCCCATTACAACAACCCTATTATTTTTACACATTTCCTTAATCTAATACATATCTGTTTCTCAATATCTCAGTGGCTATTAGGGAGTGGGCCTGTAGTACAATCCCATCAGTGTGATTGCACTCTTCCTTTTCCTGAGTTCTACTCAAATGGACTCAGTGTGTGACCCTGTGACCCCTCCATTATGTCTGCTCTGAGTGCAGCTGTGATATTGTCCCTGAGTAATAGTGCAATCCCACCCCTTACCCCCTCCTCTATCTTTTTTAAAACTTCAAACACCTGGTACATTAATCACCCATTCCTGCCTCTCTCTCAACCAAGTTTCTGTAATGGCTACATCATAGTCCCATGTACTAATCCATGCTCTATTCATTACCCTTACCCATAATACTCCAAGCATTAAAATATAGAGACACTTCAAACTATCCAACCCATCATACCTGTTATTTTGATTTTGCTTTTCAACACTTTCCCTGACATCTACCTTCCGGTCCAAACCTTCCCTCACTGATCTGGGCTCTAATTCCCAGCCCAAAGCAAAACTAGTTTAAACTCTCCTGGGTCACATCTGCAAACCTCCCAGGCAGGATACTGGTTGCCCTCCAAATCAGGTGCAACCCGTCCCTCTTATACCGGTCACCCCTTCCCACAAAATGTTCCGATGATCCAAAGCACTTGAAACCCTGCCATGCTAACACCCCATTCCTACCTGCACTAGCCCATAGCACAGGGAGTAATCCAGAGATTATAACCTTGGAGGTCCTTTTCTTCAGCCTCTTTCCTAACCCTATATACTTACTGCCTAGCACCTCTTCCCCTTTATGCCTATGTCATTGGTTCTGATATGCACCATGACCTCCGGCTGTTTCCCCTCCTCTTTGAGAATATTTTTGGGGCTTTGACCAGTGATCAATCAGCGTTTGGGATTGACTAGCAGGAACAAATTAAGGAAGGCAGGGACAAGCGCAGCTGCCTTTGTTGAAGTGGATACAGTTAGTGATCTTCAGCCTTTAGCTCTTCAAGGCTTCAGTCAGAGACGGCAAAAAAGAAATGCTTTCCGAAAAGTTTTTACTCCCCCCCCCCCCCTTTTGTTTTATCTGCTCAGTTAGGACAGTAGAGATGCCAGGCAGGACAGTTGAATTCTCCTCTTGTGGGATATGGAAAGGCAGGGTGACGTCCAGTGTCCCTGACAACTACACCTGCGAGAAGTGCATCCAGCTGCAGCCTCTAACAATGGGCATTAAGGAGCTGGATGAACTCCTGATCATTTGGCAAGCTGAAGGGGTGATAGGTAGTAGAAAGGTAGTTACACCCAAGCTGCAGAACACAGGAAGGGTGACAGTCAGGAAGAGAAAGGGGTTAAGGAGCCAGTGCAGAATACTCCTGTGGTGATCCCACTCAACAGGTATACCACTTTGGATGCTGTTGAGGAGGGATGACCTAGCAGCGGATAGTCACAGCAGTCAGGTCTCTGGCACTGAGTTCTGGCTCTGTGACTCAGAAGGGAAGGGGAGGTGGGTGAGAAGAGGCATGCAGTGGTGTAGGGGGTCCGGAACATCTCGGATCAAGTTCTATGTGTTCTCAAGAGGGAGGGTGAACAGCCAAAGGTCGTGGTCCATGGGTGGGACGAGAATGAGGTTCTGCATAGGGAGTTCAGGGAATTAGGTGCTAAGTAAAAGGGCAGGACCTCCAGGGTTGTGATCTCAGGATTACTACCCCGTGCCACGTGCTAGAGTAGAACTAGGAAGATTTACGGTTTAACACGTGGCTAAGGGATTAAATCTAGAGTTGCATGGGGATGGGAAACAAAGTGCCAGGACAATTAGTGGAGACGTTGTGGAAACCTCATACAAAGTCGGGAATCCAAAGGCTGAGCATAGTGGGACTAATGTTCTGAACTGCATATATTTCAATGCAAGAAGCATCGTAGGAAAAACAGACGAGTTCAGGGCATGGAGCAACACCTGGAATTATGATATTGTAGCCATTAGTGAGACTTGGTTGCAGGAGAGGCAGGACTGGCAGCTCAATATTATGGGATTCAATTGTTTTAGACGTGACAGAGCGGGAGGGATTAGAGAAGGGATGGCATTACTAATAACGGAAAATGTCATGCCATCAGAACAGACGGGAGAACTCATCCAGTGAGATGTCATGGGTGGAAGTGAGAAATAAGAAAGGTATGACCACGTTAATGGGGTTATATTCCAGACCACCAAATAGTCCGAGCGATTTAGAAGAATAAGTTTGTAAAGAGGTCGCAGACTGTTGCACAAAGAATAAGGTTGTTATAGTAAGTCATTTTAACTTTCCACATGTTGACTGGGAATCCCATACTGTAAAAGAATTAGATGGGGTAGAGTTTGTCAAATGTATTCAGGAAAGTTTCCTCCATCAGTACATAGAAGTCCCAGTGAGAGAGAGTGCGATACTTGATCTTCTATTAGGAAATGAGACAGGGCAGGTGACAGAAGTTTGTGTAGGGGAACAATTTGCATCCAGTAACCACAATGCCATTAGTTTCAAAGTCAATATGCAAAAAGCTAGGTCCGGT
Source organism: Mobula birostris (assembly GCF_030028105.1). NCBI lineage: Eukaryota > Metazoa > Chordata > Chondrichthyes > Myliobatiformes > Myliobatidae > Mobula > Mobula birostris. Next base: position 28,393,068 of record NC_092380.1, on the reverse strand, counting down.
CGACAGGTTAAGACCCTAAATTGGAGAAAGGCCAATTTTGATGGTATCAGAAATGATATGGCAAGTGTGGATTGGGACAGACTATTTCCTGGCAAAGGTATACTTTGTAAGTGGGAGGCCATCAAAATTGAAACTTTTTATCTTCAGTAGAGGAAGCACCTCTACTTCCTCAAGAGTCTGTGGAGGTTTGGCATGTCATTGAAAACCTTGGCAAACTTTTATAGATTTGTGGTGGAAAAGAGTTGGCTGGCTGCATTATAGCTGGTATGGGAACACCAATACCTTTGAGTGGAAAATCCTACAGAAGGTAGTGGATTTGGCTGAGTGTATCACAGGTAAAACCCTTACAAACATTGAGCACATCTACATGAAACGTTACTGTAGATGTAACAGCATCCATCCTCAAAGATCCTCACCACCCAGGCCATGCTCTTTTCTCACTGCTGCCATTAGGTACAAGGTACAGGACTTAGGACTTGCACCACTAGGTTCAAGAACAGTTACTACCCCTCAACTGTCAGGCTCTTGAACAAAAAGGATAGCTACATTCATTTAGGGACTGTGCTATATCGTTAGTTCATGTTCTTTATTTGTTGCTATGTATTTATACCCGCATGTACAGCTTGTTTAGTTACTGTTCTATAGATTTACTAAGTATGTCCGCAGAAAAAGAATCTCGGGGTTGTATGTGATGACATCTATATACTCTGATAATAAACTTTACTTTGAAGTTTGTTGGAATAAAAGGTAAAGGTAACAAGTGTGGGGAACCTTGATTTTCAAGAGATATCAAGGTCCTGGTTAAGAGAGAAAAAGAGCATAGTAGGTACAGGCAAGTAGGAACAAATGAGGTGCTAATGGATTATAAGAAATGCAAGAGAACAAATTAAGAAATAAATCAGGAAGGATAAAAGAAGGCACGAAGTTTCTCTGGCAGAGAACATGAAGGAGTATCCTAAGGATTCTATAGGTATAATGAGCAAAAGGATTGCTAGGGACAAAATTAGTCCTCTGGAAGACCAGAATGGTAATCCAAGTGTGAACCCAAAACAGATGATGGAGATCTTGATTTTTTTTTTTTGCATTTGTATTTACTCAGGAGATGGATACAGAGTCTATAGAAGTGAGGCAAAGCAGCATCAATTCATGGATTCTGTACAGATTACAGAGGATGCGGTGTTTGCTATCCTCAGGCAAATCAGGGTGGATACATCTCCAGGGCTTGAAAAGGCGTTCCCTTGGACCTTCCAGGAGGCAAGTGCAGACATTACTGGGGCCCTGGTAGAGATATTTTAATCATCCTTAGCGACAGGAGAAGTACCAGAGGATTGGAGGATGGCCAATGTTGTTCCACTGTTTAAAAAAGGTTCTAAACATAAACCAGGTGATAACACTAGAAATCAAATTGACTTTATTACTATAAACCAAAGATTTAGAAACTCAATGACTCAATGCAAAACATATCCAGGTATAGACTGTAATAGTGACCATAACCCAGTAGTATGTCATGTAAAAATAAGACTTAAAAAACTAAAGAAGCAAAAATCTGAACTATCCCTCGACTACTTGCAATTAATTAAAGAAAACTTAAGACAAAAATTTACAATTGAAGTAAGGAATAGATTTCAAAGTTTCGAAATAGAATCTGTTGAAGATGATAGCAATAATGTAGAAATGAAGTTTAACTCTCTAAAGGATGTCTTAGCATCAGCAAAGTCAGTGAGTCCTAAAAAAAGAAAAAAGCACAAAGAATAAATGCATGATAGATGAAATCAAAAATCTAATGGAAGAAAGGAGACAGAAGAAAGCAAATCCTATAGAATATAAATCCTTAGATAAAAAGGTTAAAAGCTTATGTCAAAAAGCCAAAGAAGAATGGTTAAACCAGGAATGTGAGCAAATAGAAAGAATCCCTATTACTGATCCAAAAAGGTTACATCAACAAATCAAGAATATCACTGGTAAAAAGCTCCTCTGTTCTTCAGGTGGATGTTTGAAAGCAAAGGACGGTACCATTATCATGGAAAAAGATGAGATTATGAACAGATGGACGGAGTATATTCAGGAATTGTTTGAAGACGATCGAGGTGAAAAACCAGAAATTAAGAAAAACATTGAAGGTCCAAGTATTTTAAAATCTGAAGTTCGTAATGCAATAAATAAGATGAAGAAAGGAAAGGCAGCAGGTCCCGATGAATTAGTAATAGAACAAATTATCGCCCTTGAAGATTATGGAACTGAAAAACTTACTGATATAATCAATGGCATTTACGAGACTGGAATAATACCAGAAGAAATGAAGAAAATCAGTATTTATTACTCTTCCAAAGAAACTCAGAGCAATAGAATGTGAATTACATAGGACCATAAGTTTAATGAGTCATATCACCAAGATACTTCTAAGAATTTTGATGACAAGAGCTAAAAGTAAGATACAAGCTGAAATAGGTAAAGAACAATGTGGTTTTGTAAAAGACAAAGGTACAAGAAATGCAATATTGATGTTAAGAATACTATCAGAACGAGCTATTCAAGTGCAAAAAGATTTGTTTGTTTTATCAACTACACAAAAGCATTTGATAAAGTGAAGCACAATAAGTTATTTGAAATATTACAGAAAACTCTAGATCTAGATTCGAGAGACCTCTGCCTAATCAGAAATCTGTACTGGGAACAAACTGCCGCTGTAAGAATAGATGGAGAAGTGAGTCAGTTTATGAAAATCAAGAGAGGCGTTAGACAAGGGTGTGTTTTCTCCCCTGATTTATTTAATGTGTACAGTGAAACAATATTACAAAAAGTAAGAGACACCTTGGGAATCAAATTTGGTGGTGAAAACATCAATAATTTCAGATATGCGGATGACACTGTGTTAATTGCAAGTATGGAGGAAAAACTACAAAACTTAATTAATATAGTTGTTAAAGAAAGTGCAAAAATGGGTCTATCTATCAATTGCAAAAAGACAGAATGTATGGTGATATTCAAAAAGGAGAATCTTATGTGCAGGCTGAGAATCAACGGGGAAGACATAAAACAATTACAGAACTTATTCTACTTAGGAAGCTGGGTGACATCAGATGGGAGGTGCGACATGGACATCAAAAGAAGAATAGGAATGGCGAAAGACACCTTTACGAGAATGAAGAGTATACTGACCAACACTAAACTAGGTTGACAACCCACCTCAGAGTACTGAAATGTTACATTTATCCAGTTATGTTATATGGCTCAGAATGTTGGACAATATCTAGTAACATGAGGAAACAAATTGAAGCAGCAGAGATTGGTTTTTGAGGAGGATGAAAAGAATATCATGGACGAAACAAATATCTAACAAGGATGTCATGAACAGAGCAAACTCAAAAAGAGAAATAATGTATGAGATCACGAAAAGGCAACATAACTTCATTGGACATGTGATTAGGAAAGAGGAGTTAAAATGCACGGTAATTATGGGAAAGATTGAATTGAAGAAAGCAAGAGGAAGACAAAGACAAATGATCATGGACACAGCAGCCAGAGAACTGGAAATGAATACCAATGAATTGATCCACTTGACCCTAAACAGGAGTGTGTGGACTGTGGCAGTCAAAGCTCAAACTGGGCACGGCACCTGATGATGGTGATGATGAAACATAAACCAGGAAACAATAGGCCAGTGAGTCTGACATCTGTGGGAAAGTCACCAGGAAAATGGATGAAGGCAAGGCAGTAGATGTTGTCTGTATGGACAAGGCATTTGACAAGGTCCTGCATGGGAGGTTGGTCAAAAAGGTTCAATCACTCAGTATTCAAGATGAGGTAGTAAATTAGATTAGACATTGGCTTTATGGGAGATGCCAGAGAGTGATAGTAGATGGTTGCCTCTCTGGCTGGAGCCCTGTGACCAGTGGTGTTCTGCAGGGATCAGTGCTGGGTCCTTTGATGTTTGTCATTTATATCACTGACCTGGATGATAGTGTGAACAACTGTATCAGCAAATTTGCAGTTGACACCAAGAGTTGGGGTGTAGTGGACTGCGAGGAGGGCTATCATAGCTTGCAGAGGGATCTGCATCAGCTGGGAAAATGGAAGATGAAATTTAATGCAGACAACTGCGAGGTTTTGTATTTCGGTAGGACCAACCAAGGTAGGTCTTAGACAGTGAATGATAGGACACTGAGGAGTGTGGTAGAACAAAGAGATCTGGGAACACAGGTAGATTATGCATTGAAAGAGGTGTCACAGGTAGAAGGGGTGTAAAGCAAGCTTTTGGCACATTGATCTTCATAAATCAATATATTGAATTCAGGTGACGGAATGTTATGTTAAAGTTGTACAAGACATTGGTGAGGCCTATTTTGGAGTACTGTGTGCAGTCTTGGTCATCTACCTGCAGGAAAGATGTAAACAAGGATGAGAGAGCACAGAAAATTTACAAGGATGTTGCCAGATCTGGAGAACCTGAGTTATAGGGAAAGGTTGAATAGTTTCATCTGTATTCCTTAAAACATATAAGACTGAGAGGATATTTGAGACAGATATATATAATTATGAGGGGATTAGATAGGGTTAATGAAAGGATTTTTTTTCCCATTGAGGTTGGGTGGGACTACAACCAGAGGTCATGGATTAAGGGTGAAAGATACAAAGTTCAAGGGGAATATGAAGGGAAACTTCTTCACTCAGAGGGTCATGAGAGTGTGGAATGAGCTGCCAGCACAAGTGGTGCATGTGAGCTCGATTTCAATGTTTAAGAGAAGTTTGCATTGGTGCATGGATAGTAGGAGTATTTTGGGCTATGGTTCCAGTGCAGATCCATGGGAGTAAGCAGTTTACATGGTTTCAACATGGACTAGATGGGCTGAAAGACCTGTTTCTGTGCTGTACCTCTCTATGTCATTGGTGCCAATATATACTACGGCCTCTGGCTGTTTCCCTTTCCCCTTGAGCTACTCTGATACATCCTGGACCCAAGTATTGGAGATGCAACACACCATCCTAGAGTCTCTTTTGTGGCCACAGAATCTCCTTTCTGACCCCCCAGCTATCGAATCCCCTATAAATACTGGACTGCCTGACTTTATCCTTCTTAAATTCTAAAAACTTGTTGGGTTATTCAATACAATTTAACTCAATAGGGCTGGGTGTATATAAATAAATTTTTAAAACACTCCAGTTCAGTAGGTGGCATTAATACATCTACTTGGTTGGTCTACCATACACAAGTAAAAACCAATAAAAGAAAAAGAAGAAGTGCACAACCTCCGATCCTGCCCCACGTCACCAAACCCTGACCTCGGCCTGCCAGATCCCTCTTCCCATTCACCAGACCTTGCCCACCACCCCTATCCCCAGATCTCCCCCTCGGCCCCCTCCTGATGCACCACTTTTCCTATGATTCTGTCACCCAGACTCAGTACCCTTGGTACCTCTGACCCCTTGGACCTTGTCCCAAGGCACTAGACCCCCACCCCCAGTTCCCCAGACCCCCTTCCCTGTCCACTAGATTTCATCCCATCTCCTAGAGCCCACACTGCACATAGGTTCAACAAGGCCCTCCATGTATCTGGAGGTTCCCCGTCACAGGGCATTAGGGCTATGGTGTTGGGGAGAGGGAAACCAGTCCATGGTGGTAGTTTAGGGAGAGAGGGAGGGGATTTAAGTTTCACCAAAACTCCTCTGGGTCCCAGACTTCTCAAGAATGGGACGGTGGGGAGTGTGCGCTCCAGTACAGAATGTGGAACATCAGGAAGGATAAACCTCAAGAACACACACCTGCCCTTATTTAGGCATCAGCAGTGGAAAGGGTGCACCACTTCAAATTCTCACATCAACACCTCTAAGGATGTCTCCAGGGCCCAGCACATGGATGCAATCATGAAGAAAGCATGGTAGCATTTATATTTCAGTAGGAGTTTGAGGGGATTTGGTATGTTACCAATTGCAAATTTCTACAAGTGTACCATGGAGAGTATTGCAACTGGTTGCTTCATGGCTTGGTATGAAGGCTCCAATGCACAGGACCACAACAGGCTGTAGAGTTACTGCAGTATCACGGGCACAACCATCCCCACCGTCAAAGACATCTTCAAGCGGTGATGCCTCAAGAAAGTGGTATCCATCACTGAGGTCCTTCACCATCCGGACTTCTTCTCTTTACTACTATCCGGATGGAGGCACTGCAGAACCTCCGTGTTGGTGATTCTGTCCTGCCAGATGTGTCTGAGGCATGTTAAATGAGTTTGGCCTTTTCTCCTGGCTGATGTATGGTGTCCAAACCTCACTGGCATAGAGGAATGTGCTGAGCACACGTGCAGCTTGGTCTTCTTTGTCAGCTGTCTGTTGTTCCACACTCCGTTGTTCAGTCTGGCCATGGCAGCTGCAGTTTTGGCAATCCTGCTGTTCACCTCTGCTTCGAGAGATAGGGAACTGGTGATCGTTGACCCAAGATAGGTGAAGGAGTCGACTACATCAAGAGCAACCATCAGTGAAGTTTGAAGGAGATTCTACACCTAGGGTCTTCTTCAGACAATGGTTAACCCAAAGTCCTTGCAGGCATGGGCGAAATGGTTATCAGTTGTTGGAGTCCCTCTTGTGTGTGATGTCAACACTGCATCATCTGCAAACAGCATCTCGCGGATGAGGGCTGTCCTAACTTAGGTCTTGGAGCACAAGCAAGCAATGTTGAACAGCTTGCCATCAGTTCTTGTGTGAAAGTAGATGCCGTAATTGCAGTCTGTGAAAGCATAGTGAAGGAGCATGGTGAAGAAGATTCTAAGGAGCATCGGTGCCGGGACACAACCTTGTTTCACCCCACTGCTCACTGGAAAGGCATCAAAAGTTGCTCCATTGAAGCAGATAGTGCCATGCATGTCCTTGTGGAAGGATGGTATAATGCTGTGCAATCTTGGCGGGGGGGGGGGGGGGTCATCATACTTCAGTACGAGTTTGAAGAGTCCAGTTCTGCTGGGGAGGTTGAACACCTTGGTCAAATCAATGAAGGCCGTGTACAGTGGCTTCTGCCGCTCTCAACACTTCTGCAGCTGGAGCAGTGAGATCATGTCCACTGTAGACCTGTCTGCTCTGAACCCTCACTGGGATTCTGGACGCAAGGCTTTGAAGTCATGCCAAAACGATGCAGGTGGACACTTCCACACAATACTAAGGAGAGATATGCCATGGTACTTGTTATAATCACTATGTTCGCCCTTGTTTTTGACAATATTGGCATATCACGTCTCAAGGGATGTGGTCTTTCTCCCAGTAAAGACACAGATGCTTGTGTAGATGATACAGCAAGGCAGGCTTCCCGCTTTTTAGACGGGGGGGGGGGTGCAAAATTCCATCTTTCCCGGGGGGGGGGTCCCACTGATGATACAGTCGATGGCCTTGCTGAGCTCTTCCACAGATAGCAATCCATCAAGCTCTTCCATGACACGCAAGTCAGAGAGCGCCTCCAGGGCAGCATTGGTCACCACGTTCCGGTTTGCATACAGCTCTTGGTAATGTTGTATACCAGTGCACAATCACACTGTCCTTATCAAAATGTATCTGTAAAATTTTTGCATTATGAGAAAACTTGGAGACCTTACCTTTCATTCCCTCCTACCTCATTCTAAAGTACAAAGTAAATTTATTATCAAAGTACAGTGCCTATAGAAAGTATTCAACCTCCGCCCCCCCATGAATTTTCTTGTTTTAGTTTTACAATATTGAATCACAGTGGATTTAATTTTGCTTTTTTTGACACTGATCAACATAAAAAGACTTTCGTATCAAAGTGAAAACAGATCTCCACAGTGATCTAAATCACATATAATACCCAAAATAATTAATTGCATAAATATTCACTCCGCTTTAATATGACATACCAAATAATCACTGGTGCAGCAGCCAATTGGTTTTAGAAGTCACACAATTCATTAGATGGAGATCTGTGTGCAGTCAATGTGTTTCAATTGACTGTAGTAACTGTATCTGTAAGGTCCAATTGCTGGTGAGTCAGTATCCTGGCAAAAATAACACCATGAAGACAAGCAACTCTGCGAAAAGGTTACTGAAAAGCACAAGTCAGGAGATGGATATAAGAAAATTTCCAAGTTACTGAATATTCCTTGGAATAAAGTTGTCAACCATCAAAAAATGGAAAGAGTATGGAACAGCTGTAAATCTGCCGAAAGCAGGCCATCCTCAAAAACCGAGTGACCATGCAAGAAGCAGACTAGTGTGGGAGACCTACAACAACTCTGGAGGCGTTATAAGCTTCAATGGCTGAGATGGGAGATACTGTGCATACCTGGGTGCTTCAACAGTTGGAGCTTTATGATAGAGTGGCAAAGAGAAAGCCACTGTTGAAAAAAACTTAAATGAAATCTCGGCTAGCGTTTCCAGAAGGCATGTGGGAGACTATGAAGTAAGCTGGAAAAGGTTCTATGGTCTGATGAAACCAAAATTGAGCTTTTCAGCCATCAGACTAAATGCTATGTTTGATGTAAGCCAAATACTGCACATCATCGCTACTCTGAAGCCTGGTGGTGGCTGCATCACATGTGGGGATGCTTCATTGCAGCAGGCCCTGGAAGGCTTGTGAAGGTAGAGGGTAAAATGAATACAGCAAAATACAGAGAAATCCTGGAGGAAAACCTGATGCAGTCTGCAAGAGAACTGTAACTTGGGAGATTTGTTTTCCAGCAAGACAATGACCCTACGCATAAAGTCAAAACTACATAGGAATGGCTTAAACACAACAAAGTTAATGTCCAAGAGTGACTAAATCAGAGACCAGACCTCAATTCAATTGAGAATTTGCGATTGGACTTGAAAAAGGCTGTTTACTCTCAATCCCCATGCAATCTGACAGAACTCGAGTGGTTTTATAAAGAATGGGAAAAATTAGTGTCCAGATGTGCAAAGCTGATAGACCTATCAACACAGACTCAAGACTGGAATTGCTGCCAACAGTGTACCTAATAAAAACTGACTTGAAGGGGATGAATACTTGTGCAATAAATTATTTAGTTTTATATTTGTAATTAATTGTAAGATCTGTAGAAGTGTCTTTTTCTGTTGATCAGCGTCAAAAAAGCTAAATTAAATCCATCTTCCCTCTGGGAGAAGGCTCAGGAGCATGAAGACTTGTACGGCCAGATTTGGGAACAGCTTCTTTCCAACTGTGATAAGACTGCTGAATGGATCCTGACCCGTATCTGGGCCGTACCCTCCAAATATCCCGACCTGCCTGTTGGTTTTTTTGCACTACCTCACTTCCCATTTTCTATTTAAATTTTTAATATTTACTATCGATTTGTACTCCAGGGAGCGGGAAGCGCAGAATCAAATATCGCTGTGATGATTGTACATTCTAGTATCAATTGTTTGGCGACAATAAAGTACAAAGTATAAATCCACCATTATAAAACAATAAAACTCGAAAACTCCCAAGGGTGGTGGTGGTGGTGAAATACTTTTTATTGGCACTGTATTAATGTCACCATATGCAACCCTGCAATCAGACACAATAAAACCAAGAAACAATAGAATCATTGAAAGACTGCAACCAAATGAGCAAAAGGGTACAAACTGTGCAAACACAGAGGAAATAATTCAGTAGTAAGAACATGAGATGAAGAGTCCTTGAAAGTTGAGTGCATACATTGTGGGAACAGTTCAGTGACGTAGTGAGGGAAATTATCCCCTTTGGTTCAAGAGCCTTATGGTTGTGGGGTGATAACTATTCCTGAACATGGTGGCGCAAGTCCCAAGGCTCCTGTAACTTCTTCCTGATGGCAGCAGCGTGGAGAAAATGGCCTGCGTGTTGGGGGTCCTTGATGACAGATGTTACTTTCCTGCATCAACACTCCATGTAGATATGCTCAATAGAGGGAAGGGCTTTACCCATGGACTGGACTGGGCCATATTCACTACTTTCTGTTCAGGGGCATTGCTGCCTCCAAATCAGGCCATGATGCAATCAGGCAATAGGAACTCCACCATACATCTATAGAAGTTTGTCAAAGTTTTAGATGCCATGCTTAATCTTCACAAACCTCTAAGTACAGCAGCTGCCATGCTTTCTTCATACTGTGGGCCCAGAACAGATCCTCTGAAACAATAACGCTGAAGAATTTGAAGTTGATGCCCCTCTCCACCTCTGATCTACCGAAGTGGACTAGCTCATGGACCTCCGGTTTCCTCCTCTTGAAGCTGATAATCAGCTCCCTGGTCTTGCTGACATTCAGTGAGATTGTTATGGTGGCACCAATCAACCACATTTTCTTGCTCCCTCCTATATGCTGATTTGTCACCATTTGTGGTTCAGCCAATGATGGTGGCGATGTTAGCAAACTTAAATATGACATTGGACACTATGATGGGCACTAACCTCTGTACTATCGGGGACATTTTCAAGGAGTAGTGCCTTAGCAAGGCAGTGTGCATTTAGGACCCTCATCACCCAGGACATGCCCTCTTGTCATTGCTACCGTCAAGAGTGAGGTACAGAAACCCGAAGGCACACACTCAGCAATGGTTTCTTCCCCTCTGCGATCCAATTTCTGAATGAACATTGAACCCATGAACACCATCTCATTGTTTTTATTTCCCTTTTCTTGCACTACTTATTTAAAACCATGATATATATATATATTTTTTGTGTTTACTGTAATTCAGTTCTTCGTTATCATGCATTCCCTTGTACTGCTGCCACAGTTAACAAATTTCACGACACGTGCCAGTGATATTAAACCTGACTCTGATTTGAAATGTGCATAGCCTCAGTCAAGTATAAAGCAAGTAGAGCACACCTTTGTGGTGCACCTATGCTGAGGGAGATTGTGGAGATGTTTTTACCTATCCAAACTGAACACTGATTAACGTAAATTGTAACCGAGAAACCACAGTTGTGAGCACAGCTTAGCACTTCACAGAAACCATCCTCCCTCCATTGTCTATTCTTCTCAGTCTCAGTAACGCAATCAGCACAATTGATTACACCCCTCCCCACCCCAGTCATTCTTTCTTCTCCCACCAGACAGATTATAAAAGTCTGAAAGCACATACCACCTGGCTGAAGGACAGCTTCTACCTGTTATCAGACTTTTGAATGGACCTCTTGTGCGATAAAATTAAAATCTTGATTGCACAGTCTACTTCGCTTTGATCTTGCACCTTATTGTTTACTTTGCACTGCACTTTCTCTGCAGCTGATACACTTTATTCTGCATTCTGTTTGGTGATTTGATCTGCATGAACAGTTTTTAGCTGTATCTTGGTACACGTGACAATAATAAACCAATACCAACATGTTTTGTTATCTGTACAATAACTCAAAATTCCAAATTAAAAGCTTGTAAAAGAACACAAGAGGAGGAAGGAGGTGGAGCAGTGGAAGGTGTCAGAAAGTTAAACTGTAATATAGAGGCAGTGGACTGTGATGTGAAATCCGTTTGGATTGAAGTTATAAACAGCAGGGACACAGTTAGAAATATCAAGTCTCCCAAATGTGCCCAGCAGCCAGATGCAATCAAGATAAAGGCTCAGCAAAACCTCTACTTTCTGATAAGCCTGTGGGGATTTGGCATGTAACTGAACTTCTGCAAATGTTTTATGTAGAAAGGTTCAGCGAGCTGGGACTTTGCTCTGTGGAGCAAAGGAGGATGAGAGACAAACTGGTAGAGCTGCACAAGATTATGAGAGGCATAAAGTGGACAGCTGGTGCTTTTTTCCCCCAAGATGGCAATGGGCAATATCAGATGACATCTGTTTAAAGTAAGTGGAGGAAAGTGTTAAGTGCATGGTACACACTGTCAGGGATGGCAGTACAGGCAGACATATTAGAGATATTTAAGGCACTCTTAGGAGGGTTAGATAGACCATGGTGTACAGTAAAAGGCTGGCATTACATTGTAGGCCACAAGGCCCACAGTGTGCTGTACTGCTGTGTGTTTCATGTTCTAGAGTCATAAAACATTACAGTACAATAGGGCCTTCAGCCCATGTAGCCCAAGCTGACCCGTTCTTTCTGCCTAGACCCTTCTACACATTCCCAGACCATCACTCTCCATACCTCTCACCCACATACCTATCTAAACGTCTCTTAAATGTAACAACGGAACCTGCATCTATCACTTCCAGTGGCAGCTTATTCCACTCACACCACCCCGTAAATATTTCACCTTTCACCCTAAACCCACAACCTCTAGTTTGTCTCACTCGAACTGAGGGGGAAAACCTTGCACACATTTACCCTATTTATTGGCCTCATAAATTTGAATATCTCCCTTCCTTCTATGCCATAGAAATTATGACCCCTCGTAGGTAACGACAATCACAGAATTATACATAACTGAAATGCGAGACTGCTTGTGCTAATAAAAGAACACAATCAAAGATGTGAAAGATAGAAACAAGTCCATGACAGTGCAAAAGGCAGTCAATAATGTTCTGTTGCTGAGACGGTGATTAGGGCGTACAGATCAGATCAAGAAATGAATGGTGGAAGGGAAGTAGCTGCCTGAATGGTGGGGAAGGACGTTCCCGTAAAGTATTGGCACAAATCCAGTACTTTCTACAACTCGTTACGTACCCGTGCATTCAAATTGCCATACAGGCATAAAGGTTACTGTTTATGTTGAAGCATTATACACCCCAGCTCAGGCCCCATTGTCTGGAGCATTACATTCAATTCTGATCAGGAAAGATGTGGAGTCTTGGAGAAGGTGCAGAAAAAAGTTACAAGAATGCTGCCTGGGTTATAAGGAGAGGATGGGTACACGTAGGTTGCTTTCTCTGGAATGGAAGAGGTTGAGGGGAGACCTGATAGAGACTTGTATGATTATGAGGCACAGAGACGCAGCAGTATCTTTTATTGCTCAGGATGCAAATACCTAAACAAGAGGGCATGCACTTGAGGTGAGAGCAGTTAAGTTCAAAGGAGATGTGCAGAACAAATTTTTCCACATAGAAAGTGGTGGGCACTGGAATGTGCATCCAGGGGTGGCAGATATGATAGTCATTTAAAAGGCTCTTGGATCGGCACATGGATATGCAGGGAATGGAGGGATATGAACCACATACAGGCAGAAGGGATGAGGTGTCCTCAGTTTCGTTCGGCACATTGTGGGCCAAAGGGCCTGCTCTGTGCTGTTCTATGTTCCAAGTTTGCCAGAGAAAACCTAGAAACACACAAGACCTCCACCAGCTTCTAGGAAAGTAGTCGCTGCCATACCTTCATCATGAATACATCTGTTTGCTGAGCCCAGGACAACACACAAGAGGTATTTACGTATTTACATCCAAGAATCGGAAACTGGTTTCACACCAGCTGCTGGCAATACAATAGAGTCAATAATGAAAGCTGAAGTAACAATTTGGAATCAAACCAAACCAAATGTGCTTTACCTTTGGTTTTATCAAAGGTAAAGCACATAGAGGATGAGGGGCTGGACAGGTTGGGTTTGTTTTGCTTAAAGCTGAGGGGTGACCTGGCAAAGGTTTATAAAACTCTGAAGGGTGTACACAAGGTGGGTAGTCACTGTTGTTCTTCCCCTGGGGGAGGGGAGTCTCAAACTAGAGGGCACAGGTTTATCGCGAGAGGGAAAGGTTAAAGGATCATGTTTTCCTCACACACAGGTCAGTGGGGAACGACTGCTGGCTACAATTAAATGGCACCTCAACAACTTCTCACTCGATGTCAGCAAAACTAAACAGCTGATTATTGAAACCAGGCAGGAAGAGAAAGCCAGAGGTCCATGAACCAGACTTCATTAGGGGATCCTTGCCAGAGGGTCTGTCCTGGGACCAGCACATTACAAAGAAAGCACGGCAACACCTTCCTCAGAAGTTTGGCAAGATTCGGCATGTCATCTAAAGCTTTGACAAACTTCCATAGATGCACAGTCGATGGCCTGATTGCCATGGAAACACCTATGTCCAAGTACAAAAAAGCATACCAGAAGTGGTGGATACAGCCCACTCCATCACAGGAGAAGCCCTCCCTACCATTGAGCACATCCAGAAGACACCAGCATCCATCTTCGAGGAACTCCACCATGTAGGCCATGCTCTCTTCTCGCTGCTCCCATTACCTTCGGGAAGGAGGTACAGGAGCTTCAGGTCCTATATCACCAGGTTCAGGAACAGTTATTACCCTTCAACCATCAGGCTCCTAAACTAGCGTGGATAACTTCACACACCTCACACTGAAGTGATTCCACAACCTATGAACTCAGCTTCCAGGACTCTACTACTGATGTTCTCAGCATTAATCAATCAACCATTTTGTTTTTATTGCAGAGTTTGTATTCTTTTGAGCATTGGTTGTTTGTCGATCTATGTGTGTAGTTCTTCATTGATTCTAATACATTTCTTTGATTTTTTTGTGTTTCTGTGAATGGCTACAAGAAAATGAATCTCAAGGTAGTATACGGGATACATATTTTGATGATAAATTTATTTTGGACTTTGAGTTTTCTTTCATCTATGTATCTACTAAGAGTCCCTTAAATGTCCCTGCTCGAACTTGTGGGAGAGTCATGATCAAGGGGATACAGTGACAAAGTAAAGGTGTCAGTAGCTTAAAACTGAGATATGCAAAAATTCCTTCTGAGGTTGCTGAGTCTCTGAAATTCCCTGCTCCCCCCAGCCCCCAAGCAGGATGGAGATTGGAGCATTGTGAATATAGTTATGGCGGAGAAACAGAAATAATTGCAAGATTGAGGAATAGCGGGTAATGGAGAACACACACAGAAGAGGAGATTCACAGTTAGAGTGAGGGATGTATCAGAATTCATCTAATGTATTAGGTGCTCTGCCTTTACAACCCCAGCCCCTCTTTTCCAACCCTCCCATCGCTCCTTGACCTTCTCCCTCCCTTATCCCTGGATGAGTTTCCCATTAATTCTCCCCATACATCTCCAGTGTTGCTCCTCACCCCTGGGCATCTGCGGGTCCCTGGGATGCTGCTACCCAGCACCTCCCCTGCCTCTGCCTGTGCCCCTGCTTCTCTCCATCCCTCCCCCTGGGTCCTGCTGTCCCTCTGGGCCCATCAGCTGCAAAGGATCCTGCAGCCCCTCCAGTTCATGGGCCATAACACGGTCCTGCTGCCTTTCCTGTTCTTGGGGACTCTCGAGAGTCCTGCCACACCTATAATTTCTTGTACATGCAGGCACCCTACAGTTCATGGTCCCTGTGCTCCTGTGGCTACAGCATCTCCATATTGTCCTGCTGTCCTTCCATCTCTGGCACCTCCACTGAGTCCTGCTGCTTTTCCTTCCGCTCTCGGTTCTTTACAGAGTCCTGTTTTCCCTTCAGCTCTTGGCGCTCCGCAGAGCCCTGCTGCTTTACCAGCTCCTGGCAATCCTCAGGGTCCCTCTGCCCCTCTGCCTCCCTCATCCCTTCAGGCAGCTGAATGCGGCCCTTCTTGGCATAGTGCCTGATCCGGGACTCGAGCTCCTCGCAGGTCGGCCGCTCCATCAGCCGCTTGTAGATCCTGGGCTTCACTCCATCTAGCAGCACGTCAGAGAGGTTGGTGACAGGTGGTTGAGTCCGGGCCCAGGTAGTCAGAGTGCTCTCCTCTTCCTCTGGCTCTGCAGGAGCATAAGCAAAGGAATGGCAGTTATCCTCAGTGCCCAATTCAATTCCCCTCCCACTCACTCCCCACCCATCTTCCCCACTGCTCCCTCCCCCCAGTGTCTGGTGCTCCCAAAGCTCCCACTGCCCCTCCAGCTAGTGGAAAGCGCTAGGGTCTCACTGCCCCTCTAGTTCCAGCCTCTCCTACAAGGTCAGAGTTACAGAGCACTACAACATGAAGCAGGCCCTTCAGCCCATCTATTCTGTGCCAGCCAGGTCTTCTGCCCACTCCCAATTATCTGCATCCAGACCATATCCCTCCATACACCTTTTATCCACATAACTATCCAAACTTCTCTACATGTCGCAATTGAACCCTCATCCACTTCAACTGGCAACTCTTTCCACACTCGTACCACCAACTGAGTGAAGAAAATCGCCCTCAAGTTCCTCTTAAATATTTCACCTTTCACCATAAACCTAAGACCTCTAGTTCTAGTCTCATGCCACCTGAAGGGAAAAAGTCTACATTCATTCACCTGTCTATACTCCTCAATATTTTGCATTGCCCTGTAAGATTTCCTCTCATTCTCCTAACTCTGCGGAATAAAGTCCTAACCAATTCAACCTTTCCCGATAACTCAGGTCTTCCAGCAGCATCCTTGTAAATTCTCTCTGTACGCTTTCAAGTTTATTGCTATCTTTCCTGTAGGTAGGTGACCAGAACTATACAATACCCCAAATTTGCCCCAACCAGTGTCTTGTACACCTTCAGCAGAACATCACAACTCCTGTATTCATTGCCCTGATTTTGGTAAGCCTATGTACCAAAATTTCTCCTTACAAATTCATTTACTTGTTGAATTATGGATCTGTATTCCCAGATCATTTTGTTCTACCCCTCCCTAGTGCCCTACTACTCTATGTGCAAATCTTACCATGCTTTGTCCTACCAAAGTGCAAATCCTAGGACCGACCCTTTGCCCTGCACCAGAGGACAGTCTAATACAGAAGGCATTGGGCACACTTGCCATCATGTCAAGAACTGGGACCTCATGTTGCACACCTGGAGTACAGGAACAGGTCTTCACCAACTACCATGTCAATCTAACTGATCCCATCTCCCTCACATGATCCACACCCCTCCGTTCTCTGCCTGTTCGTGCAGCTGCCTCCTGAACTTCTTATACAGTCAGCCCTCTGTATCCGCGGGGGTTTGGTTCCAGGAACACCCCCCCCCCCCGCCCATGGATACCAAATTCCACGGATGCTCAAGTTCCATATATAAAATGGCATAATATTTGCACATAACCTACACACATCCTCTAGTATACTTTAAATCATCTCTAGATCGCCCACCCCCGTTTCCTACACCTCACCCGCGCCCCCGTTCCCCATACATTGCCCGCGCTCCCGTTCCCCGCACATCTATGTTCCTATCTAAAAGCCTCAAAAGGCTCTATCATACCTGTCTCCATCACCACCCTGGCAGCACAGTTCACACTGCTCTTTATGTAAAAAATATTTACCTCTTCACCTTCTTTGAACTTCCCCCTCCCATCTTAGAATCATTCTCTCTGGTATTAGATGTTTCCACCCTGGGAGAAAATAAACTGGCTGTCACCCTATCTGTGCCTCTGATCATCTTATAAACCTCTATCGGAACTCCCCTCAATCTCAACTGCTCCAGACAGAATAACCCAAGGTTGTCCAACGTGTCCTTACAGCAACAGGCCTACAAATCCAGACAGCATCTTGCTGGAACTCTTCTGCAACCTAACCCACACTCCTCCTATAACAGACATATCCAAACATGTGTGGCCTGACCAGAGTTTTACACCCTTGACTTTTCCTGATACTCAACTACACTTAACAAAGCTTTCCCAAACCAATTAACTAGTAATTAACAACAAAACCCTTCTCCCTGCACAATGTTCAGGTATGTCCCGTTCCAGAACATCCATGCACCCATCTAACAGACTAAAACACTCCCCTTTCCCAACCTCTTCACCACCCCAAACATGCACTCTCCCTTCCCACTCACACTCCTCCACCCACAAACTCACCCTCCCCCACATGCACTTTCTTCCTCCCCCACACACACTCCCACCCCTCACTCACCCTCACATACACACCCACATCCTCCCCCATTCATACTCGTCCTTCCTTTCACGCCTACCCCCTCTGTTGATCACAGACTGCTCCCAGTCTCTCACACACACGTACCCCTCCCAGTCTCATAAATATGGGAGGGGAGAACGAACACACACACCTCCCCCCAGCCGCCCCTACCTGGTTCCTGGGGAATGGGTGGCTGTCCCAGTCCGCTCAGCATGGTGTGCAGGATCCGAGTTTTGATGGTGTGACTTGCCCACAGAGCCTGGAGATGCCGCACATTGAAGGCGTGTACCTCCGGGTCGAAGATCCACTTCACGTTTTCATAAGCACAGTCGTACAGAATGAGGGGGTAGTCCACAGCCATACTGCAGAGAGGGGTGGAGAGGGTAACATCAGTGAACACACGCCAAATCCCCACTGTTAAAAGCAAGGGGAATGGGAGTCGGGGGTCCCAGGACGAGCCAAGAAACAGAGGGTGGATAGGACACACACCGGGATTGGTGAGTAATAGAGTAACAGAGGAGCCTAGGTGTACAAGGGTAAAGCAGACAACTGACATAGGTCAGAATGCCCTGGGGGGGGGGGGGGGCAGATGGGGCTGGGGAGGTCAGAGACCAGGGGTTAGAGGACCTAACTGGTTGGGGTCAGAAACCTGAGTGGTTGACTGTCAGGAGTCAATACCTGAAGTGAGAGATCAGGCTTCCAGGAAGGCCAGGGTCACGGGTGGACTGGGGAGGTTGAGAGTCAGAGGGGCCAGGGAGGCCAGAGCTTAGGAGTTGGAAGTTGGCCGGCTGGAGAGATCATGGATCAGGGGTTGGCAGTCTTGCATCAGAATGTCGGTGAGGTTGGAGCCTAGAGGTTAGAGGGCCCAGAGAAGTCACAGGCCAGGCCGGAGGGCTCACCTGTACTGCGGCTTTCGGGGGTGGCGATGGACGTCGAGCAGCTGGTCGATGACATCGGGCTCCTCCAGGCCACGGCCCACCAGCAGCAGCACGGCAGCCATGCAGCGCACCTGGTGGTAGAGAAAGGCACGCGCCCGCACTTCCAGGCAGCCGAGGCCAGGCCCGGCCCCCAGCACTCTCACTCGCATCACTGTGCGTTGGTACTCCAGCACACCTCCCGCCACGTCTGGCCGGCACAGGTTGCGGAAGTCGTGGGTGCCCTCCAGTCGGCGGCCCGCCTCCCGCATGGCGTCCAGTCGCAGTCCGGCCAGCGGGAACAGGTAGCGGTAGGTACGGTGTAGGCAGCTGAAACGGGCACTGAAGTCTGTGGGCACCGGTGCCCAGGCTAGCGCCCGTATGTCACCCGGTAGCACACGGTTCAGCAGCCGGGTGTAGGGCAGCTCCCCCTCTTCCCCCTCCCTAGCACCTGGCACTAGCTCTGTCCCGTCCGGAGACAGTGTCTGTGAGCGAAGGTCCAGGGAGATCACCTGGGTGGGTGGGGGGGGGGGAGTGGGTGAAGAGTGAAAGAAAGGGAGAGAAAACAAGAGAAAGAGAGAGATAAGTCAAGTCACAGTGTTAGGGTTGCACCAAACAGAAGTAGGACCCTCAGATCCCAACTCAATACCAATCCTCCACTCTTTTACTCCAACCATACATCACTCCTAATTACATCTCCCCTCCCCACATCGCCACCCACTCCTCACCATCCCTCACACCCCCCTCCCTTATCCTGCAAAGTTGGGGTGTGGGAGGAACCCAGAGCTCCTCGAGTGAATAGATAGAGAGAGACAGAGACACACACACGAGGGATACAGATGGGCAGACACTGAGCGAGAGTGAAAGGGAGAAAGAGAGTAAGAGACATGGGGGCAGAGAGAATCAAAATCAGGTTTACTCTCATTCACATATGTCATACAGCACAACACATAAAAACTACAAGTTCCAAAAAGTGAATAGATGGAGGACGGTGAAGTCACTTTCATGACTGTTCAGAAAGTATTGACACAGAGACACATGTAAAGGCAGAGGTCCGGTTTGAAGCCAGGTCTCGGGGACTGAGTGATTCTGTCTCTACCCGCTGAGATACGATAGATGCCTACAGCTGGAGCAAATTGTGACACACGTGTGCTGAAACCCTTGGAGCAGAAGGTTCAACATTTACCTTCCCAAACTTCAAGCTCTGGACATCTGAAGCTTCACACTCCCGTAACTCCAGAGGCCATTCCCTTAGATAACCGACCAGAAGGGAAATGAAAACCTTCGCGGAGCCCCTGGAGACCCAGATTCAATACTGAACTCCTCCACTCAGTGCGTGTAGGTGTCTGAACTTGTCCATGTGTGTGTGTGTCCGTCTGAGCATCTCTCTGTTACTGTTCACTTCTCTCCCACTCTCCATCCCTTCTCCCGTTCTCCCTCTCTCCCTGCAGCTGCATGTCTATACTTCTCTGTGTTTGTATACCAATACAAGCATCTTTCTCATCAAAGTTGCTGGTGAACGCAGCAGGCCAGGCAGCATTTCTGGGAAGAGGTGCAGTCGACGTTTCAGGCCGAGTCCCTTCGTCAGGACTAACTGAAGGAAGAGTGAGTAAGAGATTTGAAAGTGGGAGGGGGAGGGGGAGATCCAAAATGATAGGAGAAGACAAGAGGGGGAGGGACGGAGCCAAGAGCTGGACAGGTGATTGGTAAAAGGGATACAAGAGGATCATGGGACAGGAGGTCCGGGAAGAAAGACAAGCCGGGGGGGGGGGGGGGGGGGAACCAGAGGATGGGCAAGGGGTATATTCAGAAGGACAGAGGGAGAAAAAGAATGTGTGTATAAAAATAAGTAACAGATGGGGTACGAGGGGGAGGTGGGGCATTAGCGGAAGTTAGAGAAGTCGATGTTCATGCCATCAGGTTGGAGGCTACCCAGACGGAATATAAGGTGTTGTTCCTCCAACCTGAGTGTGGCTTCATCTTTACAGTAGAGGAGGCCGTGGATAGACATGTCAGAATGGGAATGGGATGTGGAATTAAAATGTGTGGCCACTGGGAGATCCTGCATTCTCTGGCGGACAGAGCGTAGATGTTCAGCAAAGCGGTCTCCCAGTCTGCGTCGGGTCTCGCCAATATATAAAAGGCCACATCGGGAGCACCTGACACAGTATATCACCCCAGCCGACTCACAGGTGAAGTGTTGCCTCACCTGGAAGGACTGTTTGGGGCCCTGAATGGTGATAAGGGAGGAAGTGTAAGGGCATGTGTAGCACTTGTTCCGCTTACACGGATAAGTGCCAGGAGGGAGATCAGTGGGAAGGGATGGGGGGGACAAATGGACAAGGGAGTTGCGTAGGGAGCGATCCCTGCGGAATGCAGAGAGAGGGGGGGAGGGAAAGATGTGCTTAGTGGTGGGATCCCGTTGGAGGTTACCAGCAACTTTTATGTGTGTTGCTTGAATTTCCAGCATCTGCAGAATTCCTGTTTGTTGCAAGCATCTTTCTCTCCTGCTGTCTCATTGTACGTTTCCTTCTCTCTCTGTTCAGCTGTGTCTTGCACCCACTCTGTCTGTCACCCCCCTTTCAATCTGTCCAACTGCCCCTCTCTCCGTCCATTTCAATCTTTCTGTTTGCAGGACACAGCGAAGCACCTCACGGTGGCCCCTCAGCTGCGGAACTGAGTACCTCTCCCAGCAAGGATGAGGGCAGCAAAAACCCCCCAAAGCTGAACTCCAAACCCACAGACCATCGGCTCTGTGAAATACAGAACAGACACAGTACATCCTTTGACCCATGACGTTGTGCAACATTAACTAAGGTAATGACTTTTCATCACTTCTGCCCACAGAGGCAACCCCCTAATCCCAACACATCCTCTTGCCAATCTAAAAGCCTCTTAAACACCTCTACTGTATCTTCCTCCTCCACCAGCAGCCCTGGCAACACATTCCAGGCACCACTCTGTGTAAAAAAAATCTAGCCCCACACATCTCCTTTGAACTTAAATGCATTCGACACTGCGGGTGGGGGAAGATCCTGCTATTTACTCCATCTGTGCCTCTCTTAATCTTCTAAGTCTCTATCAGGTCTCCTCTCAGGCTCCCCCACTCCAGCAGCTCTGCTTCATTAGGAGTTGGAGGGAGGTGGTATGTCACCAAAGACAAGCACATTTCTACAAATGCTCGGTGGAGAGCGTTCTGACTGGTTGTATCACTGCCTGGTATGGAGGCTTCAACACATGGCATCACAAGATGCTGCAGGGGGTTATAGATTCAGATGTACCACAAGCTCCCCACCAGCAAGGATGTCTTCAAAACTTTATAATATTAAGCAGTTAAAACTTATTAGTTATATTGTAACATATAGTAATTTTTGTTTCGCATTGTACTGCTGCCATAACAAATTTCACAATGTGTCAGTGAGAATAAACATAATCCTGGTTGAAGACAACAATCGAGTTTGTCCAACCTCTCATTATAGCTCATAATCGAGGCAGATTCCTGGTGAAACTCTTCTGCACCCTCTCCAAAACCTCCAGATCCATCCTGTAATGGGGTGACTGGAACTAAACCCAACACTCCAACTGCAATCTGACCGAAGTTTTATACAACTACAATACAACTTCCTGCCTACACTCAGCACCCTGACTGATGAATGCAACCATGCCATAAATCTTCTTTACCACCCTTCAATACTGTGTGTGGCCAATCTCAGGGCAGCGTCCATTATTGAGGACCTCCAGCAACCAGGGCACACCCTTTTCTCACTGTTACCATCAGGTAGGAGGTATAGAAGCCTGAAAGCACACACTCAGCGATTCAGGAACAGCTTCTTCCTCTCCACCAATTCCTAAATGGACATTGAACCCTTGGACACTACCTCACCTTTTAAAATATACAGTATTTCTGTTTCTTTGCACATTTTAAAAAAATCTATTCAATATACATAATTGATTGACTTATTTATTATTATCCCTTCTAGATTATGTATTGCATTGAACTGCTGCTGCTCAGTTAACAAATTTCATGTCACATGCTGGTGATAACAAACCTGATTCGGATTGAAACCCAAGATTCCTTCATACATTGATGCCATTTTGTGGCCTGCCATTGATTGTGGAATTCAGGAAGGGGAGGTCAGGAGAACACACACCAGTCCTCATCAAGGATTTAACCGTGGGAAGGGTGAGCAGCTTCAAGCTCCTGGGTGACAATATCTGAGAGGATCTATCCTGGGCCCACACATTAATATAATCATGAAGGCAGCACAGCAATGGCTCTACTTCATTAGCAGTTTGATGAGATTTGCTACGGCACCAAACACTTGCAAGTTTCTACAGATGTATTTCTACCGTGGGGAGCATTCTGACTGGTTGCATCACTGCCCGGTATGAGGGAAGGAGCAGGATCCGAAGGAGCTATGGAGGCTTGCGGACTGGGACACCTCCAGCTCAGTCACAACTCTTCCCACCATCAAGTGCATTTTCAAAACGGTGTCTCAAGGAGACAGCATCCACCACTTAAGGCTCCTCATCATAGGTACGTGCCCTGTCTCATTACTACCATCAGGGAGGTGGAACAGGATCATGAAGAACTTTTTAGGAACAGATTCTTTCCCAATGGCATCAGATTTCTGAACAGTCCATGAACACTGCCTCGATGTAAGACACTATTTATTTATTTTTGTGTCGTATAGTAATTTAAAACGCTTTTCTTTGCACTGCTGCCGCAAGACAAGAAAAATCATGGCATATGTCTGTGATAATAAACGTGATTGTGATTAACTGTGTACTGTCCCTTTATATTTGATCTCCCAAAGGTGGTCGGACAGACGTTGAAGTTCAACATCGGAGGAAGAATGAGAGGGAGAGGGAGAGGGAAGGGGGGATGGAGAAGGGGCGAAGGGGAAGGAGTGGGGTCCGTGCGGCTCACCCCAGATCCCAACCGGTTGCCCCGCCAGGGTCCAACTGCACCCTTCCCCCACCTGTCCAAAGGCGCTGACTCCCTTGTCGGTGCGGCCGCTACGATGGTAGTTGGCCGTCTGTCTGCTCTCCACCAGCCGGGTCTTGGTCAGCGCCTCGAACAGCTTAGCCTCCACCGTGTTGCTGGTGTTCTCCTGGCTGGCGAAGCCCTGGTAGCCCCAGCCCAGGTAGGCCAGCCGTAGCGCTACGTGGCGGCGTCCATGCCGGCTAAAGTCGAAGGGGCGCTGGGCCCGGCGGCGGCGAGGGATATGGGGTCCGGGTTCGGCATGGGCAGCCAGCCCCAGGGGCCGGTCTACTTCACCCAGGGGACCTCCACACTTACGACACTGAGGCTCTCCGCCTGGAGTACCTCTGCTCTGGGGACACTGGGCAGCTCCGCCCGGAGGACCTCCGGCGTGGGGACACAACGACCCACCACCCAGGGGCGGTAGGGTCGCTACATCATTCTGGGGAGTGTCCATCACAACCCACACTCCACGCGGACCGCGGGCTCCTTACGACTTCCGCTCCGGCCCAACTGCCGGTAGTGACGACAAAAAATTATCTCCGCGCTAGCTGGGAGTTGTAGTTTCGGACTAACTCCTCATTTAACATCGTGGGAGGGGATTTGCGTCCCCAGACAGAGATCGGTACATGGGAGATCCTGGAGTCGCGGGGATAAAATTCGGATCCCGGAGGTGGAGAAACCCGTTGCCTGCAAGGAGCCAGGACTTTCGCTGCCGGAGGGAAGGAGAGCCGGCAGTGGGGCGGGGAGACGGCAGTACGCCTGCGCACTGCGGAGTGGGCGAAGCAGCGCCTCGACAGAGCGCATGCGCGAAGGGAGCTGTAGTGCTGTCTGCGTTAGCGAGGACGGTCCCGTTACGCTTTTGACGTGTAGATCGGGTGGGAGTGGAGGAGGTACAGTAATGCTAAAAGTAAATTTATTATCAAAGTACGGTGAATTCCGGTTAACTGAGAGATCGAGACCATTGCATTTTGGCCCAATTAAGTGCTGCCCCAGTATCATGGAAATAGTTAAAAAGGTATAAAAATAACAAACTGAGTATCAAATTATGTATTTCAATGAAATACAGAACAAATTAGAACACTAATAATAGTAGCTAGTGTAGACAATGGACTACCTTCATATAATGCTGTAAACAATTGCATCCTCCAACTCTTCATTTTCATGGTAACATTCAAGATGAGTGCTGATACCGTCAAATTCTTCAATAGTCCTAACTTGTTGAAGTAGTGAAATTGTTTCATTTTCACTGGCCATTTCTGGCATCCCTAAGCCTGAATGGTTGAAATAGCAGTGATCAAAACAGTTTGGAGTTGCCTTACTGCATGTGTCTCTCCAATTATCACAATTTTTTTTGAACACAAACGTGGAATTTAATGCTACTTAAAAACTGTTTGTTCTAAGCATGGTGTAGTGTCTAATGTGCACGTGGCTGGCGTTAGTTAGAACCTGTTGAACAACAGTCTACTGCCCCATTAATCATCATAGTATCCCAAATAAAGAAAGGGAATCTGACAAAGGTTTCCGGCCCGAAACGTTGACTCATCATTTCCACTGATGCTGCCCGACCTGCTGAGTTCCTCCGGCATGTTGTGAGTGGTGCTTTGATCCCAGCATCTGCAGATTATTTTGTGTAAGCAATTTTCTTGATTCGTGTTTGTTCTGTAAAAGTTGTCCAAAATAGCGGCTGCTCCGATTAATCATGGTCCAATAAATGGGAATACGCTGTACATACCGTGTATGTCTCCATAGATTACCCTCAGATTCATTTTTAGAGGCCGTTCACAATAAGTGCCCGCTGGAAAGGAGAGCCGATTCACTCACTATCCGTGATGGTCACTCCTCTTTCTGTGGCTGTGGCGCTGGCGCTATGAATACTTCCCTGGCTGCTGTGCTCCGTGCCTGCTAATATGATGAACTGATAAGCGAGACTTTGGGTCTACTCCGGGCTGCTCCAGGGTTCAGATCTGAGGCCCCACTTTGTTTCAGAATTTTCTCATTCACTTCAATTGCTTGCATGATTTGTGTTTTACTTCCCCTTTCTTTTGCACATCGACTTTTCTTTCTTCAATTGGGTTCTTTAGGGTTTCTTGCTTTGTGGAGCAAACAAATCTCAACGTTGTATAATTTATACATTCTTTTATTATACAATCTTTTGAATCTTTAAAATACAAAGAAACACAAAGAATCAAGGAAAAGACTACACACAAAGACAGGCAAACAATTAACATACAAAAGACAACAAATTATGCAAATATGAAAACAAAATAGTAATACTGTAATATAGAATCAGAATCAGGTTTATTATCACCAGCATGTGATGTGAAATTTGTGAAATTAGTAACAGCAGTTCAATGCAATACATAACTAGCAGAGAAAAAAAACAATAAAATTTTAAAAATAATAAAAAATAAATATGTAAATCAATTATTTATATTGAACAGATATTTTTAAAATGTGCAAAAACAGAAATACTGTATATTAAAAAAAGTGAGGTAGTGTCCAAAGATTCAGTGTCCATTTAGGAATCGGATGGCAGAGGGGAAGAAGCTGTTCCTGAATCGCTGAGTGTGTGTCTTCAGGCTTCTATAACTCCTATCTGATGGTAACAGTGAGAAAAGGACATGCCCTGGGTGCTGGAGGTCCTTAGTAATGGACACTGCCTTTCTGCGACACTGCTCCCTAAAGATGTCCTGGGTATTTTGTAGGCTAGTGCCCAAGATGGAGCTGACTAGATTTACAACCTTCTGCAGCTTCTTTCGGTCCTGTGCAGTAGCCCCTCCATACCAGACAGTGATGCAGCCTGTCAGAATGCTCTCCACGGTACATCTATAGAAGTTTTTGAGTGTATTTGTTGACATGCCAAATCTCTTCAAACTCCTAATAAAGTATAGCCACTGTCTTGCCTTCTTTATGACTACATCAATATGTTGGGACCAGGTTAGATCCTCAGAGATCTTGACACAGAGGAACTTGAAGCTGCTCACTCTCTCCACTATGACCCCTCTATGAGGATTCGTATGTGTTCCTTCGTCTTATTCTTCCTGATGTCCACAATCAGCTCTTTCATCTCACTGACGTTGAGTGCCAGGTTGTTGCTGCAGCACCACTCCATTAGTTGGCATATCTCACTCCTGTACACCCTCTCGTCACCACCTGAGATTCTACCAACGATGGTTGTATCGTCAGCAAATTCATATATGGTATTTGAGCTATGCCTAGCTACACAGTCATGTGTATACAGAGAGTAGAGCAGTGGGCTAAGCACACACCCCTGAGGTGCACCAATGTTGTTCGTCAGCGAGGAGGATATGTTATCACCAATCCACACAGATTGTGGTCTGGTTAGGAAGTCGAGGATGCAATTGCAGAGGGAGGTACAGAGGCACAGGTTCTGCAACTTCTCAATCAGGATTGTGGGAATGATGGTATTAAATGATGAGCTATGGTCAATGAACAGCATCCTGATGTAGGTGTTTGTGTTGTCTACGTGGTCTAAAGCCATGTGGAGAGCCATTGAGATTGCATCTGCCATTGACCTATTGTGGAGACAGGCAAATTGCAATGGATCCAGGTCCTTGCTGAGGCAGGAGTTCAGTCCAGCCATGATCAACCTCTCAAAGCATTTCATCACTGTTGATGTGAGTGCTACCGGGCGATAGTCATTAAGGCAGCCCACATTATTGTTCTTAGGCACTGGAATAATTGTTGCCTTTTTGAAGCAAGTGGGAACTTCCGCCCGTAGCAGTGAGAGGTTAAAAATATACATTAGTGATAAATAATATTGACAACAGGAGTTGTTGTGTCCTTGACAATAACCTATCCCTCAACATCAGCAAGACGAAGGAATTGGTTGTTGACTTAAGAAGGAGTAGCGGACCGCACGACCCCATTTACATCAGTGGTGCGCAAGTGGAATAGGGTCAAAATCTTTCTATTCCTTGGGGTCAATATCACAAATAACCTGACTTGGTCCAACCAAGCAGAGTCCACTGCCAAGAAGGCCCACCAGCGCCTTTACTTCCTGAGAAAGCTAAGGAAATTTGGCCTGTCCTCTAAAATCATCACTAATTTTTATAGATGCACCGCAGAAGGCATTCTTCTAGGGTGCATCACAACCTGGTATGGAAGTTATCCTCTCCAATACCGGAAGAAGCTGCAGAAGATCGTGAACACAGCCCAGCACATCACACAAACCAATCTTCCGTCCTTGGACTCACTTAGCAGTGCTGCCAGGATAATCAAGGACACGACCCACCCAGCCAACACTCTTTTCGTCCCTCTTCCCTCTGGGAGAAGGCTCAGGAGCTTGAAGACTCCTATGGCCAGATTTAGGAACAGCTTCTTTCCAACTGTGATAAGACTGCTGAACGGATCCTGACCCAAATCTGGGCCGTACCCTCCCAATATCCAGACCTGCCTCTCGTTTTTTTTTGCACTACCTTACTTTCCCTTTTCTATTTCCTATTTATGATTTATAATTTAAATTTTTAATATTTACTATCGATTTGTACTCCAGGGAACGTGAAGCACAGAATCAAATATCACTGTGATGATTGTACATTCTAGTAGCAATTGTTTGGTGACAATAAAGTATAAAGTAAAGATGTTGTTTCCGTATTCAAGAAAGGGAGTAGAGGTAGCCCAGGAATTTATGGACCAGTGAGTCTTACTTCAGTGGCTGGTAAGTTGATGGAAAAGATACTCAGAGGCAGGATTTATGAACATTTGGAGAGGCATAATATGATTGGGAATAGTCAGCATGGCTTTGTCAAAGGTGCCTTAGGAGCCTGACTGAATTTTTTCAGGATGTGACTAAACACGTTGATGAAGGTAGAGCAATAGATGTAGTGTATATGGATTTCAGCAAGGCATCTGATAAGGTACCCCATGAAAGGCTTATTGAAAAAGTAAGGAGGTGTGGGATCCATGGGAACCTTACTTTGTGGATCCAGAATTAGCTTGCCCACAGAAGACAAAGAGTGGTTGTGGACGGGTCATATTCTGCATAGAGGTCGGTGACCAGGGGTGTGCCTCAGGGATCTGTTCTGGGACCCCTTCTTTTTGTGATTTTTTATAAATGACCTGGATGAGGAAGTGGAGAGATGGGTTAGTAAATTTGCTGATGACACAAAGGTCGGGGGTGTTGTGGATAGTGTGGAGGGCTGTCAGAAGTAACAGTGGGTCATTAATAGGATGCATAACTGGGCTGAGAAGTGGCAGATGGAGTTCAACCCAGATAAGTATGAGGTGGTTCATTTTTTTCGGTCAAAATACAGTATTAATGGTAAGACTCTTGGCAGTGCGGAGGATCAGAGAGATCTTGGGGTCCAAGTCCATAGGACACACAAATCTGCTGCACAGGTTGACTCTGGTTAAGAAGGCATATGGTGCATTGGCCTTCATCAACTGTGGGATGAGTTTAGGATCCAAGAGGTAATGTTGCAGCTATATAGGAGCCTGGTCAGACCCCACTTGGAGTACTGTGCTCAGTTCTCATAACCTCACTACAGAAAGGAAGTGGAAACTATAGAAAGGGTGCAGAGGAGATTTACAAGGGTGTTGCTTGGATTGGGGAGCATGCTTTAGGAGTATAGATTGAGTGAACTCGGCCTTTTCTTCTTGGAGCGGTGGAGGATGAGAGGTGACCTGATAGAGGTTTATAAGATGATGAGAGGCATTGATCGTGTGGATAGTCAGAAGCTTATTCCCAGGGCTGAAATAGCTAAAATGAGAGGGCAGAGCTTTAAGGTGCTTGGAAGTAGGTACAGAGGAGACGTCAGGGGTAATTTTTTTACGCAGAGAGTGGTGAGTGCGTAGAATGGGCTGCTGGCAATGATGGTGGAGGCAAAAACGATAGGGTCTTTTAAGAGTTTCCTGGATAGGTACCTGCATCTTAGAAAAATAGAGGGCTATGGTAATTTCTAAAGTAAGTACATGTTCGGCACAGCATTATGGGCCCGAAGGGCCTGTATTGTACTGTAGGTTTTCTATGTTTCTATGTTTCTTCGTGTGCAAAGGGGCAATTCGGGACCAAACTGAAGAATGCTTTGACAGCTGTGGAAGGGCTTGAATGCTATCACATCCTACAAGGTGAAACCAAGCAACAGAGGTGAAAAGAAGGCCTCGTTCCCAGATGAGCTCAATGCCTTTTTTGCTTGTTTAAGACTGTCAAACAAAGCAGGCATCTTCACAAACTCCCACAGTGCCCGGTGACCCTGTAATTTCAGTCTGAGGCTGATGTGAGAGTATCTTTCAGTGTCCAATCCAGACAGCATACCTGGCCAAGTACTAAAGACTTATGCTGATGAACTAGCTGGAGTGCTGACTGATATCTTTAACCTCTCACTTTGGCACTCTAAAGTACCTACCTGCTTCATGCAGACTTCAATTATATTGGTATTGGTACCTGGGAAGAACATAGTAACCTGTTCTTCCGTCATGAAGTGCTACTATCATCCAGTAGCAATTACATCCACTTTGATGAAGTGCTTTGAAAGGTTGATGATGAAGTACACAGTATCAACTCTTGCCCAACAAACAGCTTGGATCTGCTCTAATTTGCCCACTGGCACAACAGGTCGACAGCAGATGCCATTTCATTGACTTTTCACTCAGCATTGGAACATCTGGACAATGAAGATGCATATATCAGGTTGCTCTTCATTGACTATAGCTTGGCATTCAGTATTATCATCCCTTCAAAACTAATCAATAAGCTTCAAGATCTGGGCCTCAATACCTCCTCATGCAACTGTATCCTGAATTTTCCTACTTGCAGACGCCAGTCAGTTCACATTAACAATAATCTTCATCAGCACAGCCGCACCACGAGGCCGTGTGTTTAGCCCCCCTGCTCTACTCACTTTATACTCACCACTGCGAAGCTAAACCCAGCTCCAATTCCATATTTAAGTTTGCGGATGTCGTAGGCCAAATCAAAGGTGGTGATGAATCAGCATGTAGTCAGGAGATTGAAAATCCGGCTGAGTGTTCCCGCAACAACACTCTCACTCAATGTCAGCAGAACCAAGGAGCTGATTACTGATTTCAGGAGGGGGAAACTAGAGGTCCATGAGCCAGTCCTCATCAGAGGTGGAGAGTTTCAGCAACTTTATAACCTTGGTGTTATCATTTCTGAGGATCTGTAGGAGATCTAGCTTGTAAGTGTCCTTATTTGGAAAGCATGCAATGCCTCTACTTCTAAGAGTTTCTGAAAATTGGGCATTTCATCTAAAACTTTGACAAACGTGATAGATGTGTAATTGCATCAAGGGTTGGTATGGAAACTCAATCCTTCACGGCTAATGTGGAATTCTATAGGGAATGCTGTTGCAGGAAAGCGGAATCCAGCATCGAGGACCCCCACCAGTTAGGGCATGCTCTCTTCCCGCTGCTGCTATCAGGAAGAAGGTGCAGGAGCCTCGTGACCAACACCACCAGGTTCAGGAACAGTTATTACCCCTCGACCATCAGGCTGTTGAACCAGAGGGAATAATTTAACTCACCCCCATCACTGAACTGTTCCCATGACCGGTTGTCTGACTTTCAAGGGCTGGTCAATGCAGCGGCGTGGTGGCACGGTGCAGTACAGTACCAGTGACCCGCGATCAATTCCTGCCGCTGCCTGTAAGGAGTTTGTACGTTCTCTGTGTAACCATGTGTGTTTTCTCCAGGTGCTACAGTTTCCTCCCAGATTTTGAAGATGCACCAGTTTGTAGGTGGATTGGTCATTGTAAATTGTCCCATGATTAGATTTGGATCTAATCAGAGGATTGCTGGGCTTTGTGGCTCAAAAGGCTGGCAGGGCCTATTTCACACTGTATCTCAATAAATATATAAATTACTAGTTTTCTTGCTATTAATTTCTTATTTATTTATTTTCTCTTTTTGTGTTTGCAGAGTTTGTCGTCTTTTACATATTGGTTGTTTGTCCTATTGGGGATGGTTTTTCCTCAATTCTATTGTGTTTCTTGTATTTACAGCGAATGCCCACAAGAAAAGGAATTTCAGGCTGTATATAATGACATATATGTACTTTGATAATAAACCAACATCGAAGAGCCAATGAAATGGCATTGCTGTAGATCTGTTGTGATGGTGGGCAAATTGGAGCTATCCAAGTTGCTCCTCAGGCAGGAGTTGTCACTATGTTTGGATATGCCCAAAGTGCGGAATGAGAGGCACTGAAGTGGGTCAATAGTTCACAGATTTTTAGAGTTTGAGGGAAAAGAAAACATTGAACACCAGTCCAAGCAGGGCTATTAACTAAAACTCTCAAATGGAAAATGAAGCCAACACTGTGGCTGAAAGGAATAACTAAGTACGAAATGAATATCGCTAGTTGACTCGACAGTCCAATTTCTCAGGCAAGGCCGAATGCAAGCAGGCAGCGAAACATTGCTGCGCTTTTGCTCAAGTCTCAACAAGTGCTACAACAAAAAGAGTGGAGTTAAATACCATCACAATGAAATGATTAGCTGAGACGTGCACATTCACGAACGCAATTGCTATATCTGTTGTGCTGCCGAATCCATGGTTGTGACAGGAGTTGATATATTTCAATACCTTCATCGCAGTGAATGTAAGTGCTACTGGACAATAGTCATTAAGGCACGCTTTTCTTGGATACTCG
The DNA here is from genome assembly GCF_030028105.1 of Mobula birostris. Lineage (NCBI taxonomy): Eukaryota > Metazoa > Chordata > Chondrichthyes > Myliobatiformes > Myliobatidae > Mobula > Mobula birostris. Next base: position 28,360,862 of record NC_092380.1, on the reverse strand, counting down.
TATTATTGAAGCATGCTCAAAGCAGGTGGATATCTTAGACTGCCAAAACAAGTGGTTAAAAGATATCAGCAAACAGTCCAACCAGTTGATTAGCATAGGTCTTCTGTACTCGGCCAGCTACCCTGTTTGGGCCAGATACTTTCCATAGGCTCACCCGCCTGAAGGATGCTCTCAATTCAGTCTCAGAGACTGATATCACAGGGTCATTGGGAGCTGTGGGAGTTTGTGAAGGTACCTCTATGTTCTGACAGTCAGAGAAAGCATAAAAGGCTTTGAGCCCATGTGAAAGTGAAACCATGTTACCATGTAAGTGGCTCGAATTTACTTCGTATGGGATGCTAGCCTTCATGCTCTGCAACAGATGTCAAGCACCCTTCTGTGATTCAAGTTTGGTCTGAAGTTGCCACTCGCATGTGAGATGGTTTTCTGAAGGTTGTACCTGGGCTTCTTGTACTTTTCTTGGTCACCAGACCGGAATGTCACTGATCTAGCCCTCAGCAGATTGAGGTTCTCTTGGTGTATACAGAAGACTCTGAATGTATTCTGTCTTTTTTATGTATATTTCTTGTTACAGTGAAACACACAGCCCTGCCTCTTGTCTTCTCCAAATTGGTAGTTCATCCATCCAGTGGATCAAGAAGCCCTTGTGCCAGACAACCACGTCTAGAGTGTCTATGTCTCTGCAAAACAGAGAATGCAGCAATCCCTCATTTCCCTCCTATTGGCTAGAAAGACCTACAGTTTACAAATCAGTGAATTCGGATGAATCAAGAACAGTGGAAACAGACAAACCAATTACTTGTTCTTGCCAGATGATGGAGGTGGCCATTTTTGTGAGACTATCCCTGCAGGCCCCCATTTTGTGAACTCTGAATTGATTCTTGCTCTGGGATAATCTAATCAGAGCAATTGAAAGCAGACACAAGGAGTTTCAGCTAATGGCCGGTTAAACCTCACACCATTCTCAGACGAGTAGCTATTTATTACATAAGGTGGCAGGCTTGCTGGAGAAGCAATCCGTCATCTGGTTAGACTCAGTGTTTGGGTCACCTAGTTTAACTGGTCTGAACCAGAGCTGAAAGGAACAAAGGCACAAGGCTGGGGGCAGAAACCATAGAACGATGCTGGTTGTACCCCTGGACCAGAGCGAATGATAAGGTGACTCAGGTAGGTCAGGTGACCTTGAGCCAATGGGATGGAGATGCATCAGTTGAACTGTTGAGGAACACTATAAGAATCAGGAGTTTCAAATAGGAGGGGCAATAACTCGCCGACAAGCAGAGACCGACCATCATAGATGTGGAAGACCCCATGGGCATGTGGAGATCTGGACCATGAGTAACACCTAGACTCCTTTCCCGGGTGGTACCTTTTTTCTTCATTGTCTGTTCATGAAGGGTCAGGGTATCCTAGTGGGTGTGCACACAAGTAGTTAGTTTGTGAATCTACATGCTTTTTAGCTTTTTAGTTGAGACAATAAAGGTTACTTGTTGGTAAGTACAGATTCTCTCTGATCATTATTACTAAGGAGTAGATCCTTATAACAAAGTTGGCGTCCCTGGGTGGGAGCTCAAGAATAAAGCTCTTTGCTGAGTCAGCAGGAGACTCAAATCAAACCACATGGGTGAGGTACAGAGCGCTATGGTACTGGGTAGAAACCATAACCCAGGATAAAAAAAAAAAGTAATCGTGGAAATTCTGCAACTCCAAAGGACTTAGATTGTTTTGATTGGAGGGGTTTCCTCCAGAAATATGTGTTGGGGAAGTGAAGAGCTTCTGAAGGGGATGCTCTTTGGAGAATCACCCAAGAGAAGCTGTCGGGCAAGAAGTTTAAACGATTAGAAGAAAAAAACAGTAGCAGATGACTGCTTAATTGAGGAGTCGATATACTTTCGACAGAATGCTAAGGCAGAATGGCACGGATTAGACACGGAAAATGAACGTCAGCATAAAGCAGAAGCCGAGCAAGATAGATCATGACAGGAAATCCTAGAGAATCGACGTAAAGCAGAAGTGGAGAAGGAGAAATTAGAAGAAGAAAACAAAAGGCTCCAAAAGGAGGAAGAAACCTTGAGAGAAGGGGTTGCTGACTTGCAGGGTCAGAGGGGTATGGACTGATGCGTATGAGCCAGTTTCAGTTGAAGTGTGAGAAATTGGTTAATGAAAAACGTTAACAAGAGGAAGCTGATGAACTAGCAAAGAATGAAGAGGAAGGATCAAGGAAACAATGTAGTGAGTTGAAGACGGCAATGAATACGATTAAGAAATCAGCACAGGAAAGGAAGGGTAACACTGGGCATCATGCAAAGCATTTAAAGCAGATATAAAAGCTGCAGGACCAACTCCAGCGCAGAGAGAAATAATATGTGCTTTTGGATCTGAAAGATGGGAGGAAGGTGAATATGGAGCCATCGTTTGGAGTGATTTAGCAGATGAAGCGGCTGGATACAGGTACAATAATGACGAAGCACCATCTCCACGAGGAATCCCCACCAACACACTACAAACAGGAGCCGGATCTACCCACTGCAAGAAATCAAAATTAGAATATAACAAATACTGCACCGTTCGGGTACAGCAGCTTAGAGACATTGCCAAGGATATTGGGACATGTGCTCGGAGACTATCCTTGAGAGGTTTCCAATCAACTGATAGTCAGAGAGTAATACATGGCCTAGATTACTCTGAGGAAAGGAATTTGATTATGTTTGCATACCAAATGCACTCAGCTTTGCCAAGTGATGACGTTGTACTGAACACTAGGCTGCGTCTTTTCATTGTGGAGAAGATGTTCCCTGTAGTGGGAGAGTTGAAGACCAGAGGACACAGCCTCAGATAGAGGGGCATTCTTTTAGAATGGAGGTGAGGAGGAATTTCTTCAGCTACAGTGTGCTGAATCTGTGGAATTCGTTGCCACAGGCGGCTGTGGAGGCCGTCATTGGGTATATTTAAGGCGTAGGTCGATAGATTTTTGATTGGTCAGCGCAAGAAGGGATATGGGGAGAAGGCAGGAGATTGGGCTGAGAGGGAAATGGATCAGCCATGTTGGAATGCCAGAGCAGACTCGATGGGCCAAATGGCCTAGTTCTGCTCCTATATTTTGTGATATAAAGTGACATGGTGGGGGAACTAGTGAGGAATTAAAGAATGCAATATTGACTGTTATGGGACCCGGTAGACTGCTAGCAAAATGTTACCAGTGGAGAGGTGAACATCCCAATGCATTTGCATCCTGTTTATGGATGTGTTCCAAGGAGTAAATGGAACAGCATTAGAATGAGACTGTTTAGGAGCAGAGCCCTCAAACAGATGGTTAAGGACACTGGTGTCTCACTGCATTGATGAATCTAAAAATGCCATTGGAAATGTTTGATCCCATTGATCCTACACATACTGAGGCAAAGGTACTGAGGAAAGTGAGTAGAGTATAGGAAAAGGAGATACAAAGGCCAACTGAACCCTCTAATGGGAAAGTGCTGCCTATTAAAAGGCAGGCAACTTCCTGGAGAAATGAAGGTAGAGGACCCACCTCAAGGGTCTCCCCACCACAGTACCAAGTGGCAAGGAAGGGCAGAGAAGGACAGTGCCCAGGAATAGAGAGAACTGAAGGAGATTTAAATGCTACAACTGTGGTCTAGAGGAACAACATTGAGAGAATATCCAAACCTGAGAGAGTGACACACACACACACACACTCACACTCTAGAAGGGTCAGAAACACCAAGCCCACAAAATAACATGGAAACACTACCATCCAGGGAATTGTACCCTGGGTTTCAATGACAGTGTCAGGCCTCACCAATACGTGTGTGTGTGTGAGAGACACGCGGTGGGATGAAACCGGAAGACCTCTATTGAGTGGTAGGGTTGGAGGCTGCTCTGTTACTTTTTTTTTTATGGGACACTGGAGGATCCTGAACCACCATCAACACCACTAATGTAAATAACGCAAATTAGGAGATGAAGGTAAAATTATCCTAAGTAGATACACAGGACATTCGCAAGTGGGTCATGTGAGTTGGAACTCAGAATAGGAGGCACAGCATTGGAATATTCCATAGTGTTGGTGGAATTATCCAGGGAACAGGAACATTTACTGGGAATGATTACAATACTATTGTCTAAAGCGAGGCTTTGTATTGACCCAGTTAATTGTATGATTTGGCAGATTCCAACTGGCATGAATAACATCCACCACATGCAGATCCCGGCAGGAGAATATCAGGGTAGAATATGCACAATGAGTGAAGTGTGGATCAAACTAGAGGAGATGAGCAATGATCAGAAGGTGCAGCAAATTATTGCACAGAACTCAGGGGCATTTGCAAAGTTCAAGCATGAATGCGGAAAGATGGGTGGCAGTATCTGTCCAGACCCCAAACCACAAAAGCAATATAGGTTTCCAAGACAAGCAGAGAAAGATGTAGGTAAGGTAATATGGAATTTGGTACAACAAGGGATAGTGAGGCAAGTAGCCTCCACTAACAACTCCCCCATTTGACCAGTAAGGAAAGCAGGTGGTAGTTGGAGATTGGCAATAGACTATCAGGGACTGAATAAAGGAACCCCATTAACTGAATAAAGTAACTGACAGCGACTAATCTGGAAGAATGGTCAAACAGAATGAAAGAGCACAATGGTTCACAGGTTTAGACATAAATGATGGATTTTGGCCTATTCTTCTAGAAAGAGTGTCAATACAAGCTTGCATTTACCTTTCTGGGACAGCAGTATACCTGGACTGCCCTACCTCAGGGGTTTCATAAACTCCCATATATATTTCACCAGTGCTTTGGGGATGGGTTAAAACAGTTCTCAAAACCTGTGCTTGGTGCAATACGTGGATGATCTACTTCTGCAGACTGAGACCAATTAGGAATGTTATCAACTATTGACAGAACTGCTGCATTGGGACTAAAGGTAAACCCCAAAAAGCGTTGGCCACAAAAGACTCCAAATCCAAATAAGCCATTCTCATTGGAGGTGGCCACAACTGATGCCACCTTCTCAGCAGTGCTGTTACAGGAGATGCATGGGAAGTTAAGACCAGTAGCGTATGCATCATGCACGCTCTCACCAGTAGAACTGCATGTGAAAAACACTGGGAGGTACAACATCTCACCTACAAAGTGGGACATAATCTCCTTGCAATACTGACAGAACACTATTGGATGGAAGGATTAAAGATGGTTTAGTAAGCCAAAACAGAATTGCTATATAGGCATTGCTGTTGCAAGGAAGAAATATTAGTGTAAAGCAAGTAAACACTACCTCAATGTTAGCCGATAACCCGGTGTACCAAAGAAGTGAACACGAGTGTCAAGTTATGATAGCAAATTATCCTAAGGGACCCTTTGTATCCAAACAAAAAGGAGGGGATGGAAGTAGATCAGATAAAATAATGTCTGAGAACAAAGACAAAGGAAAAAGAAAAAAGCCTATTTTAACATATTTGTAGACGGCTCCTCATCAGTACAGATGGATGAGAGGAAAACTGGGTGTGGCATATATATAGAGAATGAACATGGCCGGGAAAGGTATAGTATAGCTTCAAAGTTACCCAAAACCACGAGTGCACAGGCAGCAGAATTGGCAGCTGTAACATATGTGGTTAGCCACCCAGAACGTTTTCTGCCTCAGTCAGTCATACATTCTGACAGTAAGTATGCCTGTAACAGCCTCTCTGGGAAGCCAGAGGGTTTGTTTTAGCCGACAGGAAGCCACACCCGCCTGCCGCTTTATTGCAATATATACTTGATGAGGCAAGGGGAAAAGAAAACATTCATTAAGGTGAAAGCTCACTCTAAATTATCTCCTGAGGGTAATAGAAAGGCTGACGAATTGGAAAAACAAGGTACTTTAATTGCGAAAAATTGGCAGCCACTGATTGGTGAGATTGGAAGGCAGAAGATAAGGTTATGAATTTAACAGAGGAGCAGAAGAAAGATAAAGAATTTAAAAAAAATAGGAGCAGGATCTGAAATATACAAAGAGCACAAGGGAGTGTTTGTCAAAGATGGAGTTGTCATTTATGAAGGAAAGTTTGTGTTTCTGGATGGAGGAGGAAATCAGATGATCCATTGGTACCATGATCTTTGGGGATACCAGGGAGCCAAAAGCACCCTGGAAAAGATCAAGAAAGTGGGCTGGTGGCCTAAGATGAAAGACAATGTGGAATACTATGTCAAGAATTGCTTGATCTGTGCACAGCATAATCCTGATAGAAATGAAAAGAAAGGAGCTCTCCTACACACCAGACCAGTGGAAGGGCCTTGGACTAATTGGCAGATAAATTACGTTGGTCCCTTACCACCCACCCCACGAGATTACCAATATATTCTTGTAGCAATGAATACTTTTACAAAGTGGGTGGAAGTTTTCCCAACTAAGACAAACAGAGCATAGGCCACCACAAAAATCTTACTGGAAAGGGTATTCATACGCTGGGGATTACCCCGGAGTATTGAATCAAATCAAGGGACACATTTCAAAGCCCAGATAATACACGCTATCACGGCACTCTTAGGGATCAAGAAGAGATTTCACATACCCTGTAGACCACAGTCTAGTCGAATTGTGGAAAAGATTATTTGAACACACAAAAAAAAATGATTGCCAAAATGGTGCAACAACAGGACAGATAGTTTTACCTTGTGTACTGATGGTGGCATCATCAACGGGTTACACCCCTATAAACATGAACGGAAGGGATAGGAGAGGATTGCAGGAGTTGTTAGGATTAGATTTGTCAGAACCTGTTAGATGTGTCAGAAAAGTGGGTACAACAGTTGGAGAAAGAGGCCAGTTATGTGGCAGCCCATTAAATAGGAAAGAAGCAGCAACAGAGAAAGCCTATTTGGACTCAAAAGTCAGTCCCATTGAATTGCCCAGAACAAAGAGTGATGATTAAAATACACCAACACATCCCATTTTTAAGATGTTCTGGAGCATGCTGATATTAAGGGAGAGGAGGTGTTGGAGTTGTTAAAATACATTAGGACAGATAAGTCCCCGGGGCCTGACGGAATATTCCCCAGGCTGCTCCACGAGGTGAGAGAAGAGATTGCTGAGCCTCTGGCTAGGATCTTTATATCCTCGTTGTCCACGGGTATGGTACCGGAGGATCAGAGGGAGGCGAATGTCGTTCCCTTGTTCAAAAAAGGTAGTAGGGATAGTCCGGGTAATTATAGACCAGTGAGCCTTACATCTATGGTGGGAAAGCTGTTGGAAAAGATTCTTAGAGATAGGATCTATAGGCATTTAGAGAATTATGGTCTGATCAGGGACAGTCAGCATGGCTTTGTAAAGGGCAGATCATGTCTAACAAGCCTGATAGAGTTCTTTGAGGAGGTGACCAGGCATATAGATGAGGGTAGTGCAGTGGATGTGATCTATATGGATTTTAGTAAGGCATTTGACAAGGTTCCACACGGTAGGCTTATTCAGAAAGTTAGAAGGCATGGGATCCAGGGAAGTTTGGCCAGGTGGATTCAGAATTGGCTTGCCTGCAGAAGGCAGAGGGTGGTGGTGGAGGGAGTACACTCAGATTGGAGGATTGTGACTAGTGGTGTCCCACAAGGATCTGTTCTGGGACCTCTACTTTTCGTGATTTTTATTAACGACCTGGATGTGGGGGTAGAAGGGTGGGTTGGCAAGTTTGCAGACGACACAAAGGTTGGTGGTGTTGTAGATAGTGTAGAGGATTGTCAAAGATTGCAGAGAGACATTGATAGGATGCAGAAGTGGGCTGAGAAGTGGCAGATGGAGTTCAACCCGGAGAAGCGTGAGGTGGTACACTTTGGAAGGACAAACTCCAAGGCAGAGTACAAAGTAAATGGCAGGATATTTGGTAGTGTGGAGGAGCAGAGGGATCTCGGGGTACATGTCCACAGATCCCTGAAAGTTGCCTCAAAGCTTATGGGGTGTTAGCTTTCATAAGTCGAGGGATAGAGTTTAAGAGTCGCGATGTAATGATGCAGCTCTATAAAACTCTGGTTAGGCCACACTTGGAGTATTATGTCCAGTTCTGGTCACCTCACTATAGGAAGGATGTGGAAGCATTGGGAAGGGTACAGAGGAGATTTACCAGGATGCTGCCTGGTTGAGAAAGTATGCATTATGATCAGAGATTAAGGGAGCTAGGGCTTTACTCTTTGGAGAGAAGGAGGATGAGAGGAGACATGATAGAGGTGTACAAGATCATAAGAGGAATAGATAGAGTGGATAGCCAGCGCCTCTTCCCCAGGGCACCACTGCTCTATACAAGAGGACATGGCTTTAAGGTAAGGGGTGGGAAGTTCAAGGGGGATATTAGAGGAAAGTATTTTACTCAGAGACTGGATGGTGCGTGGAATGCACTGCCTGAGTCAGTGGTGGAGGCAGATACACTAGTGAAGTTTAAAAGACTACTAGACAGGTATATGGAGGAATTTAAGGTGGGGGCTTATATGGGAGGCAGGGTTTGAGGGTCAGCACAACATTGTGGGCCGAAGGGCCTGTACTGTGCTGCACTGTTCTATGTTCTAATTCCGAGGTTTGCAGAGCCCTGTGAAATTGTAGCCAAAGCCATTCCATCAGTGTACAAAGTACTGACTTCTCCAGATAAAAGCGGCTGGTATGATATCAACCAGCTGAAATTGGTGGGGGAGAAACAGGAATGTCATAACAATTGATGTACATGATGGCCCTGATTTGGGAAACTGCTCCAAGAAGATGGAGGGGTGGTTTTCAGTGGCTGCTTGTCTCTCTATATATTCACTGGGGACTTTTTCCACAGTATTGTATTTTTAGTACATTTCATGTCTTGCACTGTATTGCTGCTGCAAGATAACAAATTAGATTAGATTAGATTATGAGGACACGCAGTTCTCTTTTATTGTCATTTAGTAATGCATGCATTAAGAAATGATAAAATGTTTTTCCAGAATGATATCACGGAAACACATGACAAACCGACTTAAAAACTGACAAAAACTACATAGTTATAACATATAGTTACAACAGTGCAAAACAATACTGTAATTTGATAACAGACCATGGCACAGTAAAAGTCTCAAAAGTCTCTCGAAAGTCCCATCATCTCACACAGACAGTAAACCTCCAGCACCGCCAACTTGCCGATGCAGCATCCTGGAAGCATCCGACCACAGTCCGACTCCGAGTCCGTCCGAAAACTCCGAGCCTCCGACCACTTATCCGACACCGAGCACTGAGCACCATCTCTGCTGAGCGCTTCGACCCTGGCCCCAGCAACAGGCAATAGGCAAAGTTCAGGATTTGGGGCCTTCATCTCTGGAGATTCTCGATTGCGCAGCAGCATGATCAGCAAAAATAAACTTGATTCTGATTCCTCGCTGACAATCAACACAGATGCATCTCAAGGATATGTGCTTAGGCCAATGCTCTACTTTCTGTACACTGTGGCTCCGTGCAGCTCAAATGATCGCTATACATTTGCCATGATGCCACTGTTGCTGGCAGAATTTTATATGGAACGAGGAGGCACATGGGCGTGAGACAGGTCAGCTGTTTGAGTGGTGTCACAACAGCAACCTTGCAGTCAACGGCAGTAAGACTAAGGAGTTGATTGTGGACTTCCAGAAGAGGAAGTCAGGAAAACACACTCCAGTCCTTATCAAGGGATCAGCAGTAGGAAGGATGAGTAGCTTCAAGGCGAGTGGTCCTGGTTTCTAATCCGGCCGGCTCCTTGTACGCTTTCCACCCGATGTGCCACCAGGTGCGGAGAGGAACAACACAAAATCCTGGACCCAACATGTTGATGCAATCATGGAGAAGGCACACCAGCGGCTCTACTTCATTAGGTGTATGAGGAGATTCTCAGTGGTCCCCAACTACCGGGCCGCAAGGAAACGATATGAGTCAGCTGCACCTTTCCTCATTCCCTGTCACGCACTGTTGAACTTGAACATAGGGTTGCCAACTGTCCCGTGTTTGCCGGCACATCCCATATATTGGGCTAAATTGGTTTGTCCCGTATTTCCCCCGCTAGAGCGTTCCTATGAAACCTTTCGTGCCAAAATGGCGTGAAGCGAAGAAGCAATTACCATTCATTTATATGGGAAAATTTTTTTGAGTGTTCCCAGACCTAAAGAAAAACCTACCAAATCATACCAAATAACACATAAAACCGAAAGTAAGTAACACGAACGTATAGTAAAAGCAGGAATAGAAACAGAGAAACGTAGAAAATAGGTGCAGGAGTAGGCCATTCGGCCCTTCGAGCCTGCACCGCCATTCAGTATGATCATGGCTGATCATCCAACTCAGAACCCTGCACCAGCCTTCCCTCCATACCCCTACATTTGTCTTTACCAGTCTTTTTCTTTTCACATATCTATAAAAGCTTTTACAGTCAGTTTTTATGCTCCCTGCCAGTTTTCTCTCATAATCTTTTTTCCCTTTCCTAATTAAGCCCTTTGTCCTCCTCTGCTGGACTCTGAATTTCTCCCAGTCCTCAGGTGAGCCACTTTTTCTGGCTAATTTGTATGCTGCTTCTTTGGAATTGATACTATCCCTAATTTCTCTTGTCAGCCACGGGTGCACTACCTTCCCTGATTTATTCTTTTGCCAAACTGGGATGAACGATTGTTGTAGTTCATCCATGCGACCTTTAAATGCTTGCCATTGCATATCCACCGTCAATCCTTTAAGTGTCATTTGCCAGTCTATCTTAGCTAATTCACGTCTCATACCTTCAAAGTTACCCTTCTTTAAGTTGAGAACCTTTGTTTCTGAATTAACTATGTCACTCTCCATCTTAATGAAGAATTCCACCATATTATGGTCACTCTTGCCCAAGGGGCCTCTCACAATAAGATTGCTAATTAACCCTTCCTCGTTGCTCAGTACCCGGTCTAGAATAGCCTGCTGTCTGGTTGGTTCCTCGACATGTTGGTTCAAAAAAACCATCCCGCATACATTCCAAGAAATCCTCTTCCTCAGCACCTTTACCAATTTGGTTCACCCAATCTACATGTAGATTGAAGTCACCCATTATAACTGCTGTTCCTTTATTGCACACGTTTCTAATTTCCTGTTTAATACCATCCCCGACCTCACTACTACTGTTAGGTGGCCTGTACACAACTCCCACCAGCGTCTTCTGCCCCTTAGTGTTATGCAGCTCTACCCATATCGATTCCACATCCTCCCGGCTAATGTCCTTCCTTTCTATTGCATTAATCTCCTCTCTAACCAACAATGCTACCCCACCTCCTTTTCTTTCATGTCTATCCCTCCTGAATATTGAATATCCCTGAATGTTGAGCTCCCATCCTTGGTCACCCTGGAGCCATGTCTCTGTGATCCCAACTATATCATTTTTATTAATAACATCGGCACTTTTAATTCATCCACCTTGTTACGAATGCTCCTTGCATTGACACACAAAGCCTTCAGGCGCTCTTTTACAACACTCTTAGCCCTTATACAATTATGTTGAAAAGTGGCCCTTTTTGATTTTTGCCCTGGATTTACCGGCCTGCCACTTTTACTTTTCACCTTACTACTTTTTGCTTCTACCCTCATTTTACACCCCTCCGTCTCTCTGCACTTGTTCCCATCCCCCTGTTGTGAACTAACCTCCTCTCTCCTAGTCTCTTTAACTTGATTCCCACCCCCCAACCATTCTAGTTTAAAGTCTCCTCAGTAGCCCTCGCAATATGATATGATAAATACACAGCCTATATAAAGTAGAAATAATGTATGTACAGTGTAGTCAGGAAGATGAAGGCAAAACAGATTGGTGGGGAAAAAAATTGGCACGTACGCGCATGCGCATACAGGTGCCTGCACAAGGCTTCATGGTCATTGTAGTCTCCTGGTGCAAAGTGTCCTGGGATTTGACGCTACTTTTGTCCCTTATTTGGGAGTGAGATAGTTGGCAACCCTAACTGTAAAAGACATGTTGAGGTGAGTTTAACCCTACTTGAACAACCCCCCCCACCCCCCTCGGTCGGCTGGTCTGCAAGAACATTGACAATATTAAACCGGTCCGCGGTGCAATAGAGGTTGGGGACCCCTGCAATAGGTAACCAAAGACTGTGGCAAATTTCTGCAGACACATGTTGCAGAGCCTCCAGACTGGTTGCATTTCTGTCTGGTATGGAGGCCTTAGTGTGCAGGATCAGCAGACGCTGCAGAGGATTCGGCAGCTCTGATACGGGCAGAGCCCTCCCCACTGTCGAGGGTGTCTTCAGGAAGCAGTGCCTCAGTAAGGTGACATCCATGATTAAGATCCCTCCCCATCTGCGGCATGCCGTCTTCTCATTGCTACCCTCAGGGTGGAGGTTCTTTTCCTCTGCCATCAGATTTCTGAGTGGTCCAAGAACCGTTTGAACACGAGTTCTTTTCTTTTGTGTTAATTATTCATTTATTAATTTACAGTCATTTTGTCCTTGCACAATACTGCTGCCTCAAAACAACAGATCTTACATCATAGCCGCCAATGGTAACAAATCCGATTCTGATTATAAAGGAGCCGGTTGTTGAAACTGGAATGTGTAGAACATTCCCGGAAAGGATGATAACTTTGTGGAATTCTTTCCTTGAGCCGGAGGCTGATGGGGGGGGGGGAGTGGGGGTAGAGCTAGATAAATATTTCAACGATTGAAGAATGGGAGGGGATCCAGCAGGTGGGGAGGGGGAGGACAGTTGGTGAGGGGGGAAAAGAGTATTCGGAGAATGGGAGGGGATAGTTGGCGATGGGGGAAATAAAAGAGTATTCGTGGACTGCTGAGATGAGATTCAGTGGGTGGGAGTGGAAGAGAGTCGATGATGGGGCAGAGTGTTCGTGGACTGTGGGAGGGGATTCAGAGGGCTGGGAGAGTTTGAGATTGGTGTGAATGTTCATGGACTGTTGGAGGGATTCAGTGGGCTGGGAAAGTTTGAGATTGGGGTGAATGTTCGTGGACTGTGGGAGGGATTCAGTGTGTGGGAGGGGAAGAGAGTCGATGGGGCGGAGTGTTTGTGGACTGTGGGAGGGATTCAGTGGGCTGAGAAAGTTTGAGACTGGGGTGAATGTTCGTGGACTGTGGGAGGGATTCAGTGGGTGGGCAGAGAAGAGTTGGTGATTGAGGACAGTGTCTGTGGTCTGTGGGAGAGCAGTCAGTGGGCTGGCAGAGTTTGTGATTGGGGTGCATGTCCATGTCTGGTGAGTGCCGGGGGGTGGAAAGAGAGTCGGTGATGCGGCAGAGTGTTCGTGGACTGTGATAGGAGATTCAGTGGATAGAGGGGATGGGGAAAGGATATGGAAGTGGGGGGAATTCCAAGGATGGGTAGAAGAGTCAGGGATGGGGTAGTGGTTGGACAGGCAAGTGGTGGGTATCACGTGGGTGGAGGGGATTCCCTGCCCTCCGCTTGCCCTGCCTGGTCTGGTCACTGGTCCTTCTTGTCCCCGGGACCCCAGCGGGCTCGCCACTCGTCAGGCCCCAGCTGATGCCGCTCTGTCAGCCAGCCCGAGCTCCGGGCCCCCGACACCAGCCCCGGGAACAGCTGCTCAACCAGGAGGTGGGTAGCTGAGACCACGTCCCACAGCCGCTCATCCCGAGCTGCAGCAAGAAAGAGAGAGAGAAAGGGTCATCAGAGAGGGGAGAGGGAGTGCCGGTCACGTGGGGAGCGGTGTCTCGTGGCTGTGGTTGGGGCTGGTGAAGGTTCTGAGACAGATGACGCTATAGGTACGTACCAGTGCGGATCGAGGCTTGGAGCTCCGCTAACTTGCGATGCTCCACTCGGAAGCCTGTCAGGTCCCGGTGAAGCAGCAGAAGAAGGAGCTCGGCATGGATAGCAGCCTGGATAATGTCCACACTCCCGGCTCCCTCCCTCAAGCATACGCTCACCTCACCTGTAAAGACAGTCCCGTGTCACCCCAAGGTGCTGCATACATGCCATTCTATCTCCTATCTACTCTTTCCACCCCCACTCCCGTGACACCATCCTCTCCGCTTCTCCCGGGACAGGGCCTCCGACATCTTGTCCTTTCTCCCCCCCACCCACCCCCGACCACTCTGTGTTGGGGCTCTGGACATACTATCTTCACTTCCGCACCCCCCCCCCCCCCCCACCAACCCTCCAGGACAGGATGTTGGACACGCCATCCTCTCTCTCCCTCCCTCCCCACCCCCCACCGGGATAGGGCATCAGACACACCGTCCTCTTCCCCCACTTCTATGTCACGTCATCCTTTCCCCTCCACCCAGGACCGGGTAACAGGACCTGCCTTCCTCTCCACCACCTGTGGAATAGGACACCCCCCCCCACCACCCGCGAGCCCCAGAATCAGGTCTCACAATGAATAATACTGACTCACCAGTATCTCGACGTATTCCCAGTAAATAATTCTTACTGTTGTTTTCTATAGCCCGTTGATATTCGGCAACACTGAGTACAAGAGAGTGGGACAGCCATTACAGGTCGGATACTGATCGAGACAGGGCGATCAGGGTGTATGTATACAATTACGGATTTCCAGGATGGATTTACAGTCTGGGATCTAATCCAGGGTGTTCCAAGATTATATGCAGAACAACAAAACCCTGGGAGTGGTTACAGTCTGAGGTCTAGTCCAGGGGTTCTATGGGTTTATATATTGAATAACAGATCTCCAGGAGTGGGTTACAGGCTGGGATCTAATCCAGGGTGAGGTGGGTATTTACACTGTGTATTATAGGTAGCCTTTTGGTTCCTTAAAGTTGTTATAGCTGGGGGTGGTAATGTGGACAAGCTCCCACTGCCTATTAAATGCTCCCAATGGGGTTTGCCTCAAATTGCCTCTGAAAACCAAGTCTAGCTCCTGGCCTTCGCATGTGGTTACTAAGCCTGAAGGAGCTGTTTCTACTGACAGAAGAAGGGGCCAAGGCGGGTTACAGGCACCTCAAAACCAGTCACTTTGAGCAAATGGAATTTGTCAGCCGTGGTTGGCAGCTCATCCAGAGGGAAATTCTGATCTCAAACTTCCGCTGCTTTACGGCTATACCCGCTCAAGGGGGAGGCTCCTGGAGTAAACCCAGAGGAAAAAATCCGGAGCAGGAGTCCCTAGGGCAGTCCGACACGGAGTTCAGAGCTGACCGGCAACTCCTGTGACGCTGCTGATAGCAAATTGTATTGGCCTCTGCAGTTCCTTTGAGTTCATCAGATGTGAGGAGACGGGGAGCTTGCTATATGGGCAGCAACTTGCTCTCCGTATCGTACTGCCCTGGCTTGCGTATCTACACAGTTAGGATGTAACATCCATGGTTGACCCCGATCGACGGAGGCCTCACGCACTCACACATTATAGGTGGGTGGGCGAGTTGGCAGTTTGTACCTACCTCTGGCAGATGGTGTGTAGTGGAGCTCCCAGTCGTACAGTCCCTCTACGCCAGAAAGCTGGAACAGAGGAGGGAGATTAGTTGTTAGGGTTACAGTAGCTGAGGAATTATCCATGAAAAGCATAATTTACGTTTGCAATACTGTATACATTCTAAATATAGACTCAGTGACCACTTTATTAGATACCTTCAGTACCTAATAAAGTGGCCACCGAGGTCATGTTTGTGGTCTTCTACTGTAGCCCATCCACTTCAAAGCTTGTTGTGTTCTGTGCTCAGAGACATTCTTCTGCACACCACTATTGTAACACATGGTTATTTGAGTTATTGTCTCCTTCCTGTCAGTTTGAACCAGTGTGGCCATTCTCCTCTGAACTCCCTCATTAGCAAGGCGTTTCCACCCTCCGAACTGCCACTCACAGGACATTTTCTGTTTCTTGCATTCTCTGCAAACTCAAGAGACCTTTGTGTGTGAAGATTCCAGAAGATCAGCAGTTTCTGAGATACTCAAACCACTCCGTCTGGCACCAACAATCATTGCATAGCCAAAGTCACTTAGATCACATTTCTTCCCCCATTCTGACGTTTGGTCTTAACATCAACTGAACCTCTTGACCATACCTGCATGTTTTCATGCATCGAGTTGCTGCCACATGATTGGCTGATTAGAAATTTAAATTCATGAGGTGTATAGTTTACCTAATAAAGTGGCCACTGAGTGTACCGTTTGTACATTCCTGACATGTAGATGGGTATAGGTAATGTGGCGGATGTGGAGTGCATGGACTATCTCACTCTACCCGGTGAATTGAGGAGTTTCCCATTACATTACCTCTTCCCGTCTATAGATGAGGAATGTGGCAGATGTGGAGTGCATGGACTAACTCATTCCACCCAGCGAGGTGAGGAGTTTCTTGTTACATTCCTCAACTATAGACGGGAAGAGGTAACATGGCAAAGGATGAATGATTAACCCCCCCTCTCCATCCCTGCGTTGGACTGACCTGGTAGGAGGGGCTCCCGGGGATTGATGGAGGCAGGCAGAGGGACAACCCCCTCCCTCAGGAAAGTGTCGAGCAGCAGCCGGAGACGAGCATTGTTCAAGGTCTCCATCACCACAGCCTGGACAGCGCGGTAGTTGGCGAACAGATGGAGGGTGGTGAATAGGGCGAAGAGCAGGTGGGTCAGGCTGTGGGGGGAGGTGAAGATCCCATGTCCAAGATTCACACCTTTTCTAATTTCACCACTCTTCCTTTTTTCACACCCTTCCTCTGCTCTCCGCCTTGAGCTTCTCCTCTTCCCCCCTACACCTGCTTTCCCTCCATTATCTCCCCCACCCCTCTGTCTGCCCCTCCCCACTCCCACCTTCCCTCTGCCCTCTCTCTCTACCTCCCCCTTTCCACCCACACTTCCCATACGCTCTCCCTACTGATGTGCCAGTTCCAACGCTGGGACAGCCCATCACTCCCATTCCCCAGGTACGTTCAGGCTGCACTCAGGTTAATGCCAGGGTCACGGTTCAGGGCTGGGGTCAGTCACAGGCTGGGGTTAAAGGCTGGGGTTTGTGGTCCAGGTCAGGACTGGAGGTCAGCTTGCAGTCGGGGGTCAGTGTTTGAGGTTAGGAGTCAGAATTTGGGTTCAGTTATGGATCAGTGTTTGCAATCGGGGGTTGGAACTGGGCTCAGCAGTGCAGAGTTTGGGGTTAGCTTGGGGTCAGGGTTTTGGCTTGGGATTGAGGTCAGCTTGGGTTCAGGGATCAGGCCTGGGGTTGGGGAGATCAAGATGCCTGTTGAGGGTCAAGGGTCAGAGTTTGAGGTCAGGATTGGGGTCAACTTTGTGTTCATGGGTCAGCACCAGGGTTAGGAGGGTCAAGGTTCGTGATCTGGGTTAGGGGTTGAAGTTGCATTTGGGGTCGGCTGGGGATCGTAGGCAGGTGTCAGTTTTGAGGGTCGAGTAGTCAGGGACTGGAGTTGGGTGGGATTAGGGTCAGCTTGGTTTTCGGGTTGGCCTGAAATCAGGGGTCAGGGTTAGGAGTCAGCCCATCATTGGGCGTCAGCGGTGCAGGGTATGGGGTTGAGAGTGAGGTCAGCTTGGGGTCAGAGGTCAGTTTGGTGATGGTTGGGGTTTGGGACTGGGGTCGAGGGTTGCGACGGGTGAATGACCAAGGGTCCAGGGTTGGGGGACTCTGCTCGCGTACAGAAGGTTGTCAGCAGTGAGTGGAGCCAGAAGCGCGCCGGCGGAAAGTCCAGCCAGGTTCACCAGGGTCTCCTGTAGAGGTAACACACAGGACAGAGGGTCAGTGGCTGGTGTCCCTTCCTCTCCCACCCAGCCCCTCCCTCTCACTGCCCATCACTCTCCCCCACATCAACCCCCTCCCCCTCCCCAACATACACCGTAACCCTCCTCACCACCTTTGCCTTGCACCTCCCTTTCCCTTCCAGAGGCCCTTACTTTCTGTCCTTCTTCCTTCTTACTCTCCCCATTCTCTTTCGTCCTGACCTCTCTGCTTCCTCTCCTCTCCCCTTTCCCTTGACCCTCTTCCTTCCCCCACCCCTTATCCTCACACCCTTCTCCACCATCTTCCCAACCTCTCATTCCCCCCCCCTCCACCTCTCCTCCCCTCCCTCCCGTTCCCCACCCCCCTCACCTGACTGCCATCTTTGGCTGACACATCAGCCATGTTGTCTCTCCGGGCCTGGTGAACTGTCAGTGCAGCCCTGGTCGCACCTCCAGCCACTCCCACCACCGACTGTGGAGAAAGAGAGAGAGAGAGAGAGAGCATGAACAGGGAGAGGACAGGACACGGTGGTGGGAGGGATTGGGGTGGGGCAAAACAGTTCTTTCCCAGTGACAAACCTTCATCAGCCCTGCCCCCAGTGACCCACCTTCAACAAGCAGGATACGCAGATGATGAGAGTGAAAATCGTTGGAAAGGCTGGGGCGATGATCTCAATGAAAATGGCCAGGTCATTAAGGAGGTCGGCAAACAACCTGGAGAAGGGCAGGGAGTGACGGGTCAGACACAGAGTGAAGCTCCCTCCACACCATCCCATCACACACTCCTGGGGGTCAAATACAGAGTGAAGCTCCCTCAACACCGTCCCATCACACACCCCCGGCAGTCAAACACAGGGGGAAGCTCTGTCCGCACTGTCCCATCACACACTACCAGGGTCAGACACGGAGTGAGGCTCCCACTATACCGTCCTGTCACATACTCCCAGGGTCAGACAGAGTGAAGCTGCCTCCTCATGGTCACATCACACACTCCCAAGCAAGACATAGAATAAACCTCCCTCTGCACCATCCTGTCACACACTCCCAGGTCGGACATGAATGGAGTCGCCAAGGATCTTGTGTCCAAGGTTTGAGAAACTCACCTCCACTGCTTGGCGTCCTGATCCAGTTGTGTCCTGCAGAAATAAAGACAGGGTCAGGCGATGATGTTCCCACTGCCCAGCCCCACAGGATCACGGTTCTGGACCCATATTCAGGTGGCGGGGTGAGTGAGAATACCCTCTGGAGGGGGCAAGGAGGGAAAATCAGAGGATGTTCTACAGTTGATTCCTGTGGTGGGGGGGGTCTGCATCTATAGAAGCAGACTGTTTAGAACCAAGGGGAGGGGTAATCTCGTCAGGATCCATCGGATTCTGAGGGCAGAGCTGGAGGTGGGGTGGATGGGTGGGGGAAGGGGATCTCTCTCCTGCTGGGAGGGGAAAACATGGAAGTGTCCGTGTCTGACCATGAGTGTGTGTGATAGGACAGTGAAGAGCGAGCTTCACTCTGCGAATGACCTCAGGAGTGTGTGTGATAGGGAGGAGTTCCATTTCGGGATAAAGGAAGGCAAAGACCGTGTGAGATTAAATTGGAAATTGAAACAATTTGCAAAGTGGGACATCTTGAGGAGCTAAACCAAGTCAGGACCTGCACAATAAATTCTTTGGGGTGTGTTGTACCCAGGGGTACTAGTACTTATTTCCCAAAAAGTGGAGATACACGTAGACAGGGTGGTGAAGGAAATATTTAGCACACTGGCCTTTATCAGACGCGTAACTGAGTACGAGAACTGGGGTGCTGGTGAGGCCCCACTTGGAGTTCAGGTCACCCAGCTATAGGAAGGGTGGGATTAAGCTGCATAGAGAACAAGAAAGATTCACCAGGATGTTCCCAGGACTGGCAAGCTTGGAGAGACAGGACAGGGTTGTTTCTGTTTTTATTCTGGAGTGAAGGGCGCTAAAGGGTGACCTGACAGAGGTTTATAAAACTCTGAACTGTGTAGATAAGGTGGGTAGTCATGGTCGTTCTTCCCCCAGGGGAGGGAAGTCTAATACTAGAGGGAATAGGTTTAAGGTGAGAGGGGAAAGGTTTAAAGGGGCAAAATTTGCCACACAGTGTGTGGTGGGGATATGGGATGACGGGCCAGAGGAAATACAATTAAAAAGCATTTAGACAAGTATGCAGATGGGCAAGGTTTAAAGAGATACGGAAAGCTGGGAGCAGCTCAGAGGAGCTGAGTGTGTCCAGGAGTGGCTAAATTGCTGTTTTGGAGGAGTTGGGAAACAGAGGAGAGGCTGGGATCATGCGGAAAGAGGCAAGGAGGGGAAGGAGATCTGACAGGGAGGCAGAGGAGTTGTGGGGTGGGGATGAAGCCGCTGGCTCCCATTTCTCTATATGTCTGGGTGCCGCACGCTTGATGGTAGCAGGGGTAGGCGGCGGGGGGGGGGGTTTGAGGTCGGGGATGGTGGAAATGGCTACAGCAACAACACTCACCCCTTCAACCAGGCAAAGAGGATCCGGCCGATCATTCCGGTGCCGTCTGGAAGAGTGAGCACACACAAAGGTCAGAGATGTGGGTGACAGAGGTCTCCGAGTCACAGGCCATGTAAGCAGGTCCTTTGGCCCAATTTGAGCAAGACGTCCCATCTTCTCATTTTGGCCATATCCCTCCAAACCTTTCCTACCTGTCACTGGTCCAAGTATCTCTTAAACGTTGTTAATGCACCCGTCTCAACCACTTCCTCTGGCAACTCCTTCCAAGTACAGACAACCCCTGGCTGAAGAGGTTGCCCATTTAAATCTTCCTCAGCTTAAATCTCTGTCCTTTGGCTCTTGGTTTCCCAACACCAAGAGAAAGACAGCGTGAACTCACCCCACCTATGCCGCCCCACTACGATTTTATTCACCTTTGTATAAAGCTGGGAAAACTGCCAGGAAGATTTTGCAGGGATTCGAGGGACTGAGCTACAGGGAGAGGTTTAGCAGGCTAGAACTTGACTCAAAGAGACAAAGAGGCAGAGCGAAGATAGCGCTAAATGGTGACTCCTTTGCTTATATCTTTGGAAACGGCTCTCTTTCTATCTTTGATATCTCCTTTTCATCCTTTTCAAGGCTCTTTTGAAGACCCTGACCAGGAGTTAAACTCTGACTTCAGTTCCTTGCGGGAATGGGACACACGGTCAGGGCCTCATGACTGGCCGCTTTTTGATATCCCAAGGACGTGGCCTGGAAGGCAAACGCGCCTTCAGGCTTCCAGACTTTCGTGGCTCTGGAGATGGGCTGATTCTAGGCCGGTGCCCCTGACTGAAGCGTTGCAGGAGAACATGGAATATCAGGAGCAGCGGGTTAGCTGCTGGAGGTCGTGTGTCCGGAGAGCTGCTTCTTGATGGTGCCGACTCCCTGGGTGCAAAGCTCGGAATAAGTGATGCTACAGTCTTTTAACACTGTAAATCAATGAGTTGTTTATTATGTCATCCCTCTTGCTGTGAAACCTCTTTTTCCCTTACGAGGGAGAAAGAGAACCTGTGATATGTCAAATTACTGGGTGAACGAGTAGTCTTTGGGGTACTGCAAGTCTGTGATTTTATTGATGCTTTGCTGCACACTTGAGTGCACAGCGGAGGGCACTGATGCTTTTTGCTGGTGGGAGTGGTGGTGGGGGGGGGGTCATTGCCTTGCTGCTGCTTGTGTGTGGGAGGGGGGAGCTGGGGGGGTTTTGGGGTTCTAACATTTTTTATCTGTCATTCGTTCTTTGGGGCACTCCTCTGTTTTCATGGATGTTTGTGAAGAAGAAGAATTTCAGGATGTAGATTGTATATATTTCTCTGACATTAAATGTACCTATTGAAGTACATTTATTATCAAAGTATGTATGCAGTATACAGCCCTGAGAGTAGTCTTCCCCACAAGCAGCCAAGAAACAAAGAAAACCATGGAACCCATTCAAAGAATAAATATCAACACCTCCCACCCTGCCAAAAAAAATCACATCAATAGCAGCAAAAAAAAAAAGAGCAAAAAACACAAAATGGAAAGAGTGCAGATATATTCAATTCAGCTCAGAGTTCATTATCTGCAGGCTGCCCTGATTCAAAATCACCTCAAATAAAAACAAAAGAAAAAGTGACGAGAAACCAGAAACACACCATAACATGAACATAGTGCAATCCACAAGCTGCCCAAGACCCAGGACCGTGGTAGCATCCCCTGATAGCCTTGAGGGAGAGACAGAGATTGTCCGAATGCAGGGACCTTCCTTTGGCAGTAGCCAGCGAGAGGCTGGTAGGTGGTGCCCCGCCTTCCGCACTCTCCTCAAGGATTTCAATCTTCCTTGTCACTTTAATTGGTGAGATATGGAGTCGATCATGGGCTCACGTGCCGACTACAGGTTTTTTGACCTCTAGGCCGCACGCTTCACTCGAAACAGCCTCTGAGTCGGCAAAGAGCCAGGTTGTTCAATTGACCCAAAAAGCACACCACCAGAATGTCGATCACAGGCTCCAACACCAGTGGAACCACATTCGAAAGAAAAAGACATAAAACAAGTGAAAGAGGTAGTTTTGTGAACCTTCTGGAGGATATCACACTTGGTCGTGTTATCCACTGGTGCCAACGAGGGGTAATCTTACAGAAGTATATAAAAACCCAAGGCGCATAGACAGGGTGAATGTGCACAGTCTTCTTCATTGGGTTGGAGAACCAAAAACTAGATGACACAGGTTTAAAGTGAAAGGGGAGGCACTTAAGAGGAACGTGAGAGGCAACTTCTTCCACACAGAAGCTGTTCTGTACGTGAAACAAACTGCCAGAGGAAGTGGTTGAGGCAGGTACAATAACAATACTTAAAAGACACTTGGACAGGTACATGGATAGGAAAGGTTTAGAGGCATATGGGCCAATTATGGGTGAATGGGACCCACTTCGATGGTTAACTTGGCTAGCATTGCTTCCGTGCTGTGTGATTCTTATGATTGAAAGACACTGGTCAGTGTACAGATCTGCCCGAGGGAGAGGGACCAAAAGACACCTGTCAGTGTACAGATTTCCCCTGAGAGAGAGACTGAGAGACACTGGTCAGTGTACAGATCTCCCCGAGAGAGAGAGAGACAGAGACACCGGTCAGCGTACAGATCTCTCCGAGGGAAAGAGACTGAGACACTGTCAGTGTACAGATTTCTCCGAGGGAGAGAGACTGAGAGACACCGGTCAGTGTACAGATTTCCCCTGAGAGAGAGACTGAGAGACATTGGTCAGTGTACAGATCTCCCCGAGAGAGAGAGAGACAGAGACACCGGTCAGCGTACAGATCTCTCCGAGGGAAAGAGACTGAGACACTGTCAGTGTACAGATTTCTCTGAGGGAGAGAGACTGAGAGACACCGGTCAGTGTACAGATTTCCCCTGAGGGAGAGACTGAGAGACACCAGTCAGTGTACAGATTTCCCCTGAGGGAGAGACTGAGAGACACCGGTCAGCGTACAGATTTCCCCCACTGCCAATCCCCTTACCTTTCAGCATCCAGGTGAGGGAAGCAGCAGCAATTGTGGCAGAGCTGTCCCCGACCCCCACACCCCTCAACACCGCCTGCGTGGCCAGGGTCCCGGTGAGAGTGCTGGCGAATGCCTGAGGAGGGGGAAGAGGGAGATGTTCTTAATTTCAAAATTGAGAACATTCATGACAGAGAAATATATATGAATAGAAGAAACAGTGCAAAAAATATCCTTTACACTCTCAGTTTGTACATTACGTAGTGTAAACCTTGGAGAAGAGAAAAAAGGATAGAAACATAGCAGCTATAAAGTCATAGAGCACTAAAGTACTTCCAGTCCTTCTCATTTGTACCAAACTGTTTTTCTACCTAGTCCTCTCAACATACGGCCAGACCTGAGCCTTCTATACCCCTCTCATCCAATGCACACAAAATACTGAAGGAAGTCAGCAGGTCGGTCAGCATCTATAGAGCGGAATAAACAGTTCACATTGGGCCGAGACCCTTCATCAGTACCGGAAATGAAGGAGGCAGAAGTCAGAATTTTGATTCGCTGATCATTGATTCTGCGTTGCTCAAGATCGCCAGCATCTGCAGAATTGCTTACATTGATGTACCCATCCAAACCACTCCTAAATGTTGCAACTGAACCCGCATTCCCCACTTCCGCTGGCAACTTGTCCCACACACTCGCACCACCGTCTGAATGAAGAAGTTCCCCCTCAGGTTTCCTTTTCACCCTAAACCTCTGATCCCTAGTTCTAGTCTCAGCCAGCCTTAGGGGAAAAGCCTACATGTACACCGCTTATAACTCTGTGTACATTGCCCTACCTGGCTCCCTGGGGGAGAGCCCGTTCCTTGTTTGAAGGGCTTCTCACCCACCTCAGCTCCTCCATGTGCAGTAGTGGAAGGAACTACAGGAGCCACAGAGAGATATGGATAGGTGAGTGAGTGAGCAAGGATCTGCAAGGTGGAGTACAACATGAGCTCATCCACACTGGAGGGAAAAATAGACGATCAGATGATGCCACGGTGGCATGGCGGGTAGTGCGACTTTATTACAACTAGGGGTATCAGAGTTCAATCCCAGCATCCTCTCTAAGGAGTCTATACGTCCTCAACATGGAATGCGTGGGTTTTCTCCCGGTCCTTCGGAGTCCTCCCACAGTGCAAAGTTCAAACTCCCACGGTTAGTAGGTTTATTGGTTATGCAAATTCTCTCGTGATTAGGTGAGGGTTAGATCAAGAGTTGCTGGATGGGGCAGCTTGAAGGGCCGATATGGCCTTTTCCACTGTGTCTATCCTAATAAATAAATAAACAAATATTTAAATAGTGAAAGATTGCAGCCTGCTGTTGTACAGAGGGAGTTGGGAGTGCTTGTGCATGGATTGCAAAAGGTCGGTTTGCAGGTGCAACCAGTTATCAAGGAGGCAAGCGGAATGCTGACCTTTAATGCTAGAGGAATTAAATTTAAGAGCAGGGAAGTTATGATGCAGCCGTACAAGGTACTGGTGAAGCTACACCCAGAGTACTCGTACAGTTCTGGTCTCCACACTCGACGAAAGATACATTGGCCTTGAAGGCCGAGCAGAGGAGATTCACCAGGTTGATTCTGGAGATGACGGGGTTAACCCAAGGAGAGACTGAGTCGTCTGGGACTTTACCCACTGGAATTCAGAAAAATGTGAGGGGATTTCACAGAAATATATAACATTATGAAAGGAATAAATAAGATAGATGCCAGAAAGTTATTTCCAGCAGCTTCAAGATTCAGGGGAATAGATTTAGACTGGAGGGGAAGAGGAAATCCTTTTCCCCGGAGAGGACTGAATTAGTGGAATTCTTTGCCCAGCGAAGCAGTAGAGGCTACCTCATTACAATATACTTCAAACACAGTAAAATATGGTAGATTTGCACATAGCGGGGGAATTAAGGGTTACAGGGCAGATAGGTGAAGTTGAGCTCATGGCTTGTTCAGCCGAGATTTTTCTGAATGGTGACGCAGGCTCGAAGGGTCAGATGGCCAACTCCTGCATCTGTTTCCTGTGTTCTTTAGCCTGTACCATGACTTTCTACAGCATTCCCCAACAGACATCTCACTGTGCTAGAAGAACAACACATCCTGGGCAGGCCAAACAGTGTCCTTCACTGAGTTGATGACCTTTCAGCAACGATTGATATCCGTCTTCTTGTACGTCCCTGGAACAGCCCCTGTTCCTGTTTCACAGCTGCCGGGGATGACAAAGGACACAGACCCTCACGTCTGTCCCCACATCCTCTTAGCAATCGACATCTGCAAAAAGCTGGAGTCGTCGAACCCACCCATGTGGGACCGAGCTCACATTAACAAATCCAAGGCAAACTGTCCTCTCCCCCCCGCCCCCACCCCTCTGAGATTGGGCGTTAGACTCATTATCTTCTCCCTCTCCTCTGGCACTGGGCATCAAACATAATACCCTCTCCACCCCCTTGGGACCAGGTACCGGACACACCACCCTTTCTGGGAATGGTTGTTGGATACATCATCCCCCCTCTCCCCATGGGAGCCCTGGTTTTGCACTGACCTGTATGGTGTCCCAGACCTGGTAAGACAAGTAATCAGCACTGACGCTCTCTGGGTATCCTTGTGGAAGGAAGACAGACTGAAAGAGAAATGTGAAAGGGGAAGGTTACTGTGAATATTCCAACTCAAAGCCACCGCATCATTGGCAGAAGAGATTACAAACTGTGTATTGAGGGTTGGAAGCTACTGTTCAGGGAGAGATAGAACAGTGTAGGTTGTGGAATTTGAGGCTGATGGAAGTGACGGAGTTTGGATCTGGTGGGTCATCACAATCTTTGAATAAGGAACCAACTGCTCTACATGGAGGTGGAAAACAATTTCTTCCCCTGATGCATTAGAATCGTTGGGATTTTCTTCCCTTGAGGCTCGGTCCCAGAGCTCAGAGACAAAGAGGTTTCAGGCTGTGCTAGAAAGGGCTGAAAATTTAAGTAACATCCCTGGAGGGTGTTGTGTTTGGGGAAGAAAAGCTTTATTACCCATCCCTACTCACCCCCTGAGGTGGGGCACTTACCAGCATTTATCACACATCCTTCATTATCCCCTCGAGAAAGTGGGTAATTTGCCAGCATTTGTTGCTCATCCCTAATTGCCCCCATCTGTTGGTGTCGGGCAGCGCCCTCCTTTCCCACCACTCACCGAGATCCCTCTTGCCAAGGAGTTGGCCACTTGGCCCGTTTTCTCCTGCTTTCTCAGCAACCTCCCTTCCAGATCGCGGATATAGTGGCGGGCCCCACCTCCACCGTACTTCTCGCTGCAGAAAATGGCGCTGTCCATCCTCGGCATGGTGCGGCCTGGGGGAGAGAAAGCAAGTGGTTAACACTCACAGAGGGGGAGGGCTTAACTCAGTGATGGGGAGGGGTTAATTGTCACAGAGAAAGAGGGGTCAACTCAATCAGAGGGGGAGAGGGGGGTTCATGGTCACAGCGGGGAGGTGTTAACTCATCTCAGATGGGGGGGTTAATAGACAGAGGAGTTAACATACAGTAGAAGAGGGGTTATTTCAAAGGGGAAGGATTTAATATTCACAGGGGAAAGGAAGGGATTAATGGTCACGGGGGAGAAATTAACACACAAAGGAAAGGGAAAGGGTTAACTTTTACTAGGGGAGTTAATCGGGGAGGAGAGGGGGAGTTAACAGAGGAAGGGGTTAACTCCAGCAATGGAAGGGTTAATGGTCATGAAGCGGGTGAGGGAGGAATAGGCGGGGAGTAGAGGGAATAGGGAGAGGGAGAAAGGGAGGTGAGGGAGGGAGAAAGGGAATGAGAGGGAGGGAGAAGTAAATGGTCATGGAGAGTGAGGGAGGGGAAAGTGGGAGGGAGAGATTAATGGTCATGAACGGGGAGGGAAAGGATCAACATGGTCGAAGGGAGGGAAGTGGAAGGGCAAGGAGAAGGAGGAGCGAGGGAGTGGAATGGAGAAGATCTGCTGGGGCACACTCCCGAAACTCCTCCCTTTTATCCCTCTCTCCTTTCAGGCCTCAACCCGTCTCTCTTCACTCTATGATTATTATCCCACAAAACTACATCCTCTGTGCCTGACACTACTCCCTGTACATACAGGGTTGTATAGCCAGTATAGCAGATGATACCGCTGTAGTGGACAATATTGAAGATAACAATGAGTCAGAGTTCAGGAAGGAGATAGTGAGCTTAGTGACATGGTATCATGACAACAACATTTCCCTTAAAGTCAGCGAAAGAGCTGGTCATTGACTTCAGGAAGGTTGGGAGAGGGGTGGGAGGCTGTACACGCTCCTGTTTACATCAGTGGTGCTGAGGTTGAGAAAGTTGACAGCTTCAAGTTGAGCTGTGAACATCATCAATAATCAGTCCCTGTCCAATCCCATTGACATATAGCCAGGAAAGTCCACCAATGCCTCTACTTCTTTTAGAGGCTAAAGAAATTTGACCCTCAATGTCTATAGATGCACCATTGAAAGCATCCTGCCCAGACGCATCATGGTTTGGTACGACAACTGCTCTGCACCTGACCACAAGAAAACACAGTTAAAGAATTGTAGAAACAGCTCAGCACATTGCAGGAACCATTCCCCCCACCCCCCCCCCCCCCCAGCGTCTCAGTCACATGTGGTACCGCTACATACATTTTTTCAGTGCTGGTTTCTGGTTTATGATTTTCACACGTACCGAGACACAGTGGAAAAACTTGTTTTGCATACTGTTTATACGGGTCAGATAATTACACAGAGCCTTGAGCTACAATAAAGTAAAAGAATAACAGTGCAGAATAAAGTGTAAAAGCTACCAATAAAGTGAAGTGCAGATAAATGACGAAGTGCAAGACAGATTGTGAGGCTAAGAGTCCATCTTATTCTATCAAAGGTCCGTTCAAGAGTATGATATTATTGGGATAGAAACTGTCGTTGAACCTGGTGTACGTGCTTTCAAGCTTTTGTATCTTCTGCCCAACAGGCATAGGGAGGACAAAGAACGTCCGCGGTGAGTGGAGTCTTCGATTATGCTGACTGTCTTACTGAGGCAGCAAGAAGTGTAAACAGACTCCATGGAGGGGAGGCTGATTCCTGCAATGTGCTGAGTTGCGTCCACAACTCTTTGTAGTTTCCTTTGGTCATACACAGAGCAGTTGCTATACCAATTCATCGTGCATCCATACAGAGTGTTTTCTATGGTGCATTGATAAAAAAAAACGGTAGGAGTCAATGGGACATTTGCTGGCTGGTGGCGTAGTGGCATCAGCGCCGGACTTTGGAGCTCGAACCCAGCCGGCTCTCCTGGCACGCTTCCATGCTGGGTTGAGCGTCGAGCTAGCAACTCGACCTCGTAAAAAAGAAATTGCCTGCTACAGAAACATCAACAGCAAAAAAGTTGATGGCCTATGCTCTCTCGTGAGGTTAAAAGGCAATTTCTTTTTTCAATAGGACATTCCAAATCTCTTCAGCCTACAGGCGTTGGTAAGCCTTCTTGGCCAAGACATCAACTTGGTTGGACCAGTACAGGGAGAAACTTGAAACTCTCAACCTCAACACCACTGATGTATACAGGAGCATGCACATTGGCCCCTTCCTGGTCAATGATCAACTCTTGTTTTATTGACATTGAGGGAAAGCTTGTTGTCATGATACCATCTCACTAACCTCTCTACCTCCTTCCTGTACTCCGACTCATCAGCATTTGAAACACAGCCCACTACAGTGCTATCATCTGTAAGCTTGTAGATGGAGCAGAATCTGGCCAGGCAATCATGAGTATACAGACAGTAGAGTAGGGGGCTGAGGACGCAGCTTTGTAGAGCATCAGAGTTTAGAATGTTCATGGCGGAGGTGTTGATACCAATCCTTACAGGTTATGGTCTGTTGGTCAGAATGTTAAGGAACCATTTGTGGAAGGATGCATTAACTCCCAGGGTCTGCTGTTTGGTGATGTGCTTGCTTGGAACAGCACGCAAGAACCCAATACATCATGGGTGCATCCCTCCCCATCATCAGCAGTATCTGCAGGACATGCTGGCTCAAAAAGGCAACATCCATCATCAAAAATCCTCCCCATCCAGGCCATGCCATCTTCTTGGGCAGGAGGTACAGAAGCCTGAAGTCCCATCCCATTCTACCAGTTTCAGGAAGAGTTTTGCACTAACCCTATCTCAGCAATAGGACTCTATGGATCTCCTGAAGATCCACAGCTCTAGGTTTTTCCCCATCACTGTCAGATTCTTGAACCCACTTGAAAACCCTAACACTGTTTCTGTTAGGTACCTGGAATTTCTTGCTTTGATCTTTAGAAATTTTCTCCACTTTTTGTTGATTCCACTTGGCACATCTATGTGTTGGTTAGTGTTTTAATCCAAGATTTAGATCCCGGATTCTGAAATTAGCCACTGGGAGGTATAAAGAATGTGACCCTATATTACCCTGTTCCCCATTGGTCTGGAGAAATTATTAACTTAACTATCAATTATGGAAAAACATTAAAATTTAGCTATTTCAGCAGAACTTGAAGTGCACAGGAATCCATCTAATTGTAAACCACAAAATGAACACTAGGAATACTCAGCAGGTAGTTCATGAGGAGAGATATAAAGGTTAATATTATCAGTGTCACTTCCTGTTTTGAAGTCTGTTATCATTTGTATGTTTCAACGTAAAAGTCTTAGAGAAGTACAGCAGAGAAACAGGCCCATTGAAACCATTTAAGCTGTCTACTCCCATCGGCTTGCACCAAGACCACAGCCTTCCATACCCCTACCATCCATGTACCTTTCCAAACTTACTCTTAAATTTTGAGATCAAGCTCGCATGCACCACTTGTGCTGGCAGCTCATCCAATACTCTCAGGACTCTCTGCATAAAAAAGTTACCCTTTGTGTTCCCTTTAAACTTTTCACCTTTCACCCTTAACCCATGACTTCTGGTTGTAGTCCCGCCCAACCTCAATGGAAAAAGCCTGCTTGCATTTACCCTATCTGTATCCCTCATAATTTTGTGCATCTCAATCAAATTTCCTCTCAATTTTCTACATTCTAAGAAGTACAGTTCTAACCTATTCAATCTTCACTAATAACTCAGGTTTAGCAACACCCCTGCAAATTTTCTCTGCACTCTTTCAACCTTGTTTACATCTTTCCCGTAGGTAGGTAACCAAGGCCTCACCAGCATGTTATACAACTTCAACGTAACACCCCATCTCCAGTACTCAATACATTGATTTATGAACGCCAAAGTGGCAAGAGCTTTCTTTATGACCCTGTCTACATGTGACGCCACTTTCAACTTGTATTCCTAGATCCCTTTGTTCTACCACACTATCAGTGACCTACTGTGTAAGATCTACCCATGCTGATCCTACCAAAATGCAAAATCTCCCACTTGTCTGCATGAAATGCCATTTGGCATTTTTCTGCCCATTTTTCCACCTAGTCCAGATCCCTCTGCAAGCCATTATAGCCTTCCTCACTGTCCACTGCAACCCAGTCTTGGTGTCATCTGCAAATTCACTAATCCAGATAACCACATTATCAACCAGATCATTGATACAGATGTCAAACAACAATGGGCCCAGCACCGATACCTGTGGCACTCCACTAGTCACAGGCCTCCAGTCAGAGAGGCAACCATCTATTATCACTCTATGGCTTCTCCCACAAAGACAAGGTCTAATCCAATTTACTACTTCATTCTGAATGCTGAGTAACTGAAACTTCATGACCAACCTCCCATGTGGGATCTTGTCAAATTCCTTCCTAAAGTCCGTGTAGAAAACATCCACTGCCTTGCCTTCATCCACATTCCTGGTAATTTCCTCAAAAAACTCTATAAGACTGATTAGACAAGATCTACCACTCACAAAGCCAAGCTGACTATTCTTAATCAGTCCATGTCTGCCCAAAGGCTTATAAATCCTGTCCTGTCAAATGCCTTCCAATATCTTTCCCACAACTGATGTCAGAATCACCGGCCTATAATTTCCTGGTTTATGTTTACAGCCTTTTTTTAAAAATAGCGGAGCAACATTGGCCTTCCTTCAATCCTGTCACTAAGTAAGATTTAAGTATCTCTGCTATTCCCTGCAATTTCTGCACTTGCCTCCCGTAGGATGAGGGAACGCCTTGTCAAGCCTTGGGGATTTATCCACCCGGATTTGCCCCAGGATAGCAAACACCTTGTCCTCTGCAATCTGTGCAGAGTCCATGAAGTTGATGCTATTTTACCTCACTTCTATAGACTCTCTGTCTATCTTCCGAGTAAAAAAAATATTTAAGATCTCCCACATCTGTTTTGGCTCCGCACTTGCATTACCATTCTGGTCTTCTAAAGAGCCAGTTGTGTCCTTTGCAATACTTTTGCTCTTGACTTATCTGTAGAATCCCTTAGGATTCACCTTCATTTATCTGCGAGACCAACTTCATGCCTTCTTTTAGCCATCCTTAAGTATTATCTTGCATTGCTTGTACTCCATAAGCACCTCATTTGTTCTAACTTGTCTGCACCTGCTATGCACCTCCTATTTTCTCTTAGTCAGAGCCTCAATATCTCTTGAAAATCGAGGCTCCCTACACTTGTCACCTTTACCTTTTTATTCTGACAGGCACATACATACATTGAATTCTCAAAATTTCATTTTTGAAGGGCTTCCACTTACCAAATACACAACACACACATGCCCCAAGCCACACCTGCCAGATAATTTCTGTTACCATCAACATTGGCCTTTCTCCAATTTAGAATCTCAACCCGAGCACCTGGCCTATCTTTTTGCATATTTACTTTGAAACTAATGGCATTGTGGTCACTAGATGCAAATTGTTCCCCTACAGAAACCTCTGTCGCCTGCCCTGTCTCATTCCCTAATAGCAGATCCAGTATCACACACTCTCACGCTGCGACTTCTACATAATGTTGAAGGAAATGTTTCTGAACACATTTGACAAACTCTATCCCATCTAGTCCTTTTACAGTATGGGATTCCCAGTCAATATGTGGAAAGTTAAAATCACTTACTATAATAATCTTATGTTTCTTGCAACAGTCTGTGATCTCTTTACAAATTTGTTCCTCTAAATCCCTAGGTGGTCTGTAATATAGCCCTAATAAAATGGCCACACTTTTCTTAATTCTCAGTTCCATCCATAATGCCTCACTAGACGAGTTCTCCAGTCTGTCCTAAAACAGTACTGTCATGACATTTTACCTGGCTAGTAATACCACTCTCCTCCTTTAATCCTTCTGAGTCTGTCACATCTAAGACACAGAAACATAGAAAATAGGTGCAAGAGTAGGCTATTCGGCCCTTCGAGCCTGCACCGCCATTCAGTATGATCATGGCTGATCATCCAACTCAGAACCCTGTACCTGTCTTCTCTCCATACCCCCGATCCCTTTAGCCACAAGGGCCATATCTAACTCCCTCTTAAATATAGCCAATGAACTGGCCTCAACTGTTTCCTGTGGCAGAGAATTCCACAGATTCACCACTCTCTGTGTGAAGAATCTGTTTTCCTGTTTTTGCCACCAAAGTGGATAACCTCACATTTATCCACATTAAATTGCATCTGCCATGAATTTGCCCACTCACCTAACCTACCAAGTCACCCTGCATCCTCTTAGCATGCTCCTCACAGTTAACACTACCGCCCAGCTTCGTATCATCTGCAAACTTGGAGATGCTGCATTTAATTCCCTCGTCTAGGTCATTAATATATATTGTAAATAACTGGGGTCCCAGCACTGAGCCTTGCGGTACCCCACTAGTCACTGCCTGCCATTCTGAGAAGGTCCCGTTTATTCCCACTCTTTGCTTCCCGTCTGCCAACCAATTCACTATCTAAGACAATGGAACCCCGGAATACTGAGCTGCCAGTCCTGCCCCTCCTGCAACCAATTCTCACTAATGGCTACAACGTCATAATCCCATGTGTTGATCCATGCCCTGAGCTCATCCACCTTTCCTACGATACTTCTGGCATCGAAATACAAGCAGCTCAGGACACTAGTCCCACTATGCTCAACCTTTTGATTCCTGACTTTGCCTGAGGCCTTACCAACATTTGTCTCCACAGCCTCTCCACTAACTGTTCTGGCGCTCTGGTTGCCACACCCATGCGACTCTAGTTTAAATCCCACCATGCAACATTAACAAATCTTCCCACTAGAAATTAGTGCCTCTCCAGTTCAGGTCCCACCTTCCATGGAAGAGAACCAAGTGACCCAAAACTATTATGCCCTCCCTCCTACACGAACTCCTTAGCTACATATTAAACTGCATAATCTTCCTAGTTCTGGCCTGACTAGTATGTAGCAATCCTAAGATCACAACCCTGGAGGTCCTGTCCTTTAACTTAGCACCTAACTCCCTATATAGATCCTTGTCACTTGTTCTACCCACGTCATTGGTACCTACTTGGACCATGACCTCTGGCTGGTCACCCTCCACTTGAGAATACCGAGGACCTGATCTGAGACGTCGCAGACCCTCGCATCCGGGAGGCAACATACCATCTGGGAAACTTGTTCTCGCCCACAGTATCTCCTTTCTGTTCCCCTAGCTAACAAATCCTCTATCACCACAACTCGCCTCTTCTTCCCCCTTCCCTTCCGAGTCACAGAGCAAGACTCAGTGCCAGAGACCCTACCACTGTGACTTTGCTACATCACCCTGAACAGTACCTGAAGTGTCGTTGAGGGGGAATGGCCACAAGGGTACTCTGCACTGGCTCCTTAACCCCTTTCCCCTTCCTGACTGTCACCCAGTTTCCTGTGACCCACACCTTGGGTGCAACTGCCTCTCTATATGCCCTGCCTATCACCCCCTTCAGCCTCCTCAACGATCCAGAATTTATCCATTTCCAGCTCCAACTCCGTAACGCAGATCGTTAGAAGCTGCAGCTGGATGCACTTCTCGCAGTTCTAGCCGTCAGGGACACTGGAGGTCTCCCTGCCTTCCCGCATCCCGCAAGAGGAGCATTCAACTATCCTGGCTGACATCTCTCCTGTCCTAACTGGGCAAATGGAAAGAAGGGAGGGGGAAAAGACCTCAACCTGGAGTTTCTCTTTTTTGCCTTCTCTGACTGAAGCCTTGAAGAGCTAAAGCCTCAAAATCTGTCCACTCCAATGATGGCAGCTGCACATGCTCCGGCCTTCTTTTAACTTGTTCTTCCTAACCAATCCCAAACAGCAATTAGTTGCTGGTTAGAACTCCAAACATACTGCCTGGAATTGCTGCCTTTCGCTGCCTGCACAAGGTAGGGTGCAGACTGAGGTCTCTGAGCTTCCTGTCAAGCCTGGAAGGAATTATGGTGTGGAATGCTGAACTGTAGTCCAGGAACAGCATCCCTCTTCTCCAGGTGAGGACGGTGTGTAGTGCTGTGGCTATGGCGTCATGGGTAGACCAGTTCCGTCGGGAGGCGAATTGTCGGGGGTTCACTCTGGGTGGTAGCATGCTGCAGATGTAGTCTTTAACCAGCCTCGCAGAGCATTTGCTTACATTTGAGGTGAGTGCAACAGGGCACCAGCCTGTTTGTTCACAGTTAACAGCTCCTAATGCCTACAGTTACTGTTCTCGAGATTTGTTAGTTATGCCTGCAGAAAAAGATTCTCAGGGTTGTATGTGGTGACTTGTATGTACTCTGATTATAAATTTTACTTTGAACTTTGGAAAGTTAAAGAATGAAAATACGAAGAAAGAACAGACAAAGGATAATCGTTTCTACCTTGGCTTCTTCCCGTAGGCATGGTTACAACAAAGCCCACGCTAAATGGCACCACCTCAGTACTCGTGTCCTGCCATAGCTGGAGGCTCCCAACAGCACTATGGGAAACGGGAGGTGGAGCCGTGCAGAAAGTACGACTGACACGTTGATTTAAAGATACCTGAACTGATCTGGGAGAAGTTCTAAGAAACTGTTTCCCCTCGCAGAATAGCTTGATATATTGTCATACAAAAGACAATGATATTACCGACTTTGTAGAGTGTGTGCATAATATATTTAAAAAATATCAACTCTAGAGGCAGGAATGCCCGTCGTATTAACTATTATTGTAAATAAGTTGCAACCTCATGGAAATGGGACGGTCGGTGGATGTAAATGATGGGATTGTCCGCGAGGGATACGTTTCGGTTTGTGGGCAGCCTGGCCATTGGGATTGAAGATACTGTGAGCGCCAAGGCAGTTTTGATAAAAGCTTCCACCCCCACCAGCACTACAGACTACCTGGTTTACTTTAAATGATCCTTTCTTGGATTGTACTGAAGAACTTGTATAATTATCATTCTGGCCATTTAAAAATACTACCTGTACAAAGCCCATACAAAGCCCACACGTCATCCTTCTTTGTTGACAGATTTTCCTCCCGATGTGATACTGGGAAAGAAATTTAGTGGATGTGCTGTGTGTGTGTGTGTGTGTGTGTGTGTGTGTGTGTGTGTACACCTCATACAACAGCTGGGGCGGCCCGATTATCTTCCTCCTAGTCTGCTCAAGCAGCCGAGCACTTTGCCTCAACAATTTCCTGCTGTTGGAACGATTCACACTGACTCTCATTACTTCGGAGTAGCACAAGACAGTGGACACAAGGTGGGCTTCTCATCTCTTCGGGAATTCCGATAGAACACAATGAATTAACTCTAATTTTTTTTTTCCCACTTTTTAATTGTCTACTGAAATTGTTGTTATAAGGTGTGTGGCTTAGCTAATGGGAATGATTAACTACAGACAGGAAACGAGCCGACTCCGCCACCAGGATAGCAGCAGCGAATTCTTATGGCCAGATGATACACCCAGTGTGATCAGGCCGGTAATACTTTCCAAATTCGCTTGATGAACTAGTAACAATTACAGTGTGATGCCTCAGAGGCTGAGAAGACGATGGATTAAAATCACACTATGTGCAAGACTTCAAAAGAGTGATTAAGTGAACTTCCGATCATCACTGCTTGCGACTGGGCATTATACGATTTGGATCGTCTTTTCTGCGTCTGTACAGAAGTAGCTCATGAAGCTAACACTGCTGACCCTTCACCTTAGTTATGAAATGCATTGCGCACTAACCGGTCAGGTTGTTGGGTGTGCTCTACAGGGTCCACACATTTGAGCCAGTTGAGCCTCCAACCCTGAATTGTAGTGCGTTACGAGAGCTGAGAAGGGAGCAAGCAGCTTAACAGTCCATGGATATGACTCTTGCCAACGCAACTGTTTTGAAGGATGGCGACAGATTCTTGAACGGACCTCTTGTACGACCGGATGGAGTCATTACATCACAATCTACTTCATTAGGATCTTTCACTTTGACGTTCACTTTCTCTGTAGCTTTTACCACAGCCAAATGCACAGTATAATGAATGATCCGATTTGTAGGAACAGCATGCAAAACAACAATAAACCAATTCCAATTCCATTCTGCTGCTTGAAGACCATTGAACTATTGAATAAGATTAGACTTCTACGGCCTTGCAACTTATTGTCTGCCTGCACTGCACTTTCTCCCTCATTGC
Organism: Mobula birostris; assembly: GCF_030028105.1. NCBI lineage: Eukaryota > Metazoa > Chordata > Chondrichthyes > Myliobatiformes > Myliobatidae > Mobula > Mobula birostris. Next base: position 28,324,244 of record NC_092380.1, on the reverse strand, counting down.
CACACTTTAACCCGTTATCAAATGAATATGCTATTTTTGCTGTTATTATTCCATATCACTACCTGGTCGTATGGACGTGGTGAAATGATCTGCCTGGCAGCCGCTCTGTAGAAACGATGTGACAGCACTGCGAAGGTCTCCTGCATTGAGCCACACGGAGAGAGTGGAGAGGCCAGGACTGTGTCCCCCAGAGTGCAGGAGGCTAAGAGGTGACCAGATAGAGGTCAGCTTCGGTTCCCCCGGGTCGAAAACCACAAGATTTAGGAGCAGAATTAGGCCATTTGGCCCATCGAGTCTGCTCTGCCATTCCATCATGGCTGATCCATTTCCCCTCTCAGCCCCAATCTGCCTTGTCCCGTATCCTTTCATGCCCTGACTAATCAAGAATCTGTCAAGCTCTGCCTTAAATATACCCAATGACTTCACCTCCACAGCTGCCTGTGGCAGACAATTCCACAGATTCACCATTCTTTGGCTAAATAAATTCCTCTTCATCTCCATTCTAAAAGGACCTCATCTATTCTGAGGCTATGTCCTTTGTACTCCCCCACTATAGGAAACATCCTCTCCACATCCACTCTTCTGGAGCCTTTTAACATTCGCTAAGTTTCAATGAGGTAAATGCTTCTCAAATGACAAGCCTTTCAATTCTGGGATCGTTTTAGTGAATTTCCTTTGAACGCTTTCCAATATCAGTACATCCTTTCTTAGATAAGGGGCCCAAAACTGCTCACAATACTCCTAGAGAAGCCTCACCAGTGCCTTATAAAGCCTCAACATTACATCCTTGCTTTCATATTCTAGTCCTCTCAAAAAGAATGCAAAAATCACATACTCAACTTGCAAATTAACCCTTAGAGAATCATGCACAAGGACTCCCAAGTCCCTTTGCACTTTGCATTTTTGAATTTTATAAAATAGTCGAACCTTTCATTTCTACTACCAAAGTGCATGACCATCTACTTCCAGACACTATATTCCATCTGTCATTTTCCTAATCTGTCTAGTCCTCTATAGCCCCTCTCCTCAAAACAACCCACCCTCTGCCTATCGTCATATCGTCTGCAAACATGGTCACAAATCCATCATCCAAATTATTCACGTGTCACATAAAAATAAGTGGTCCCAACAGTGAACACCACTAGTCACTGGCAGCCAACCAGAAAAGGCTCTCTTTGTCTCCTGCCAATCAGCCAATACTCTATCCATGCTAGCATCATTCCTGTAATTCCTTGAGAGCTTAACTTGTTGAGCAGCCTCATATGTGGCACCACATCAAAGGCTTTATGAAAATCCAAGTACACAACGTCCACAAATTCCAGCTTGTTGTTTCTTCAAAGAATTCCAACAGATTTGTCAGGCAAGATTTTCCATTGAGGAAACTACAGCCTATTTTTCATGTGCCTCCAAGTAGCCAAAAACCACATCCTTAACAATCGACTCCAATATTTTTCTACCCACTGAGGTCAGACTAACTGGCTTCTGCCTCTCTACTTTCTTGAAGTGTGGAGTGACATTATGGGACTATTGAACCATTAGACAGTCTCTTGATCTCTCAATCTTGATCTGCCATAGTTGGATGCATCAGCAAGGGAGATGAGGCTGAGTACAGGGCTACGGTAGGAAACTTTGTCACATGGTGTGAGCAGAATTATCTGCAGCTTAATGTGAAGAAGACTAAGGAGCTGGTGATAGACCTGAGGAGAGCTAAGGCACCGGTGACCCCTGTTTCCATCCAGGGGGTCATGTGGACATGGCGGAGGATTACAAATACCTGGGGATACGAATTGACAATAAACTGGACTGGTCAAAAAACACTGAGGCTGTCTACAAGAAGGGTCAGAGCCGTCTCTATTTCCTGAGGAGACTGAGGTCCTTTAACATCTGCCAGACGATGCTGAGGATGTTCTACGAGTCTGTGGTGGCCAGTGCTATCATGTTTGCTGTTGTGTGCTGGGGCAGCAGGCTGATGGTAGCAGACACCAACAGAATCAACAAACTCATTCGTAAGGCCAGTGATGTTGTGGGGATGGAACTGGACTCTCTCACGGTGGTGTCTGAAAAGAGGATGCTGTCTAAGTTGCATGCCATCTTGGTCAATGTCTCCCATCCACTACATAATGTACTGGGTGGGCACAGGAGTACATTCAGCCAGAGACTCATTCCACCGAGATGCAGCACAGAGCGTCATAGGAAGTCATTCCTGCCTGTGGCCATCAAACTTTACAACTCCTCCCTTGGAGGGTCAGACACCCTGAGCCAATAGGCTGGTCCTGGACTTATTTCCTGGCATAATTTACAAATTACTATTTAACTACTTATGGTTTTATTACTATTTAATTATTTATGGTGCAACTGTAACGAAAACCAATTTCCCCCGGGATCAATAAAGTATGACTATGACTAATCTACCTTGTCATGGCCCTTGCAAATCACTGACTGCCCGCACTGCACTTTTTCTATGACTGTAACATCATTCTGCACTCTGTTGTAGTTTTGCCTCTACCAGCACAATACACTGTATAATGAAATGGTCTGAATGGATGAAAAGTCCACGAAAACCTGGCGCCATCCGCTCACTCACCCTTTACTGCTTGGGATCCAGCTCCGCTTCCTGCAGCCACATACCCTCCAACTCCCTCCTCCTTATTGGTCAGTGTATTCAGTCCCCGCCCTCAAAAGGCGGGACCTGAACTACCACCATCTCCATTGGTTAGCAGCCCAAGTTCCCCATCCTCATTGGTCAACACCTAAACTCCCGCCCTTCCTGTATTACCACCTCCCATATTTGTCTTCAAATATAATTCCGCCTCCATGGTGACACGTCACCAAGTCCCGATTGACATATCAATCGCCTTTCCTATTGGTCAGTTCTGTTACGCACCCTCCCACCGCATTGTAGTAGTCAAAACCTTTCAGCTTTGCCTCTATTACCTTCCCATTGGTCAGTGCCAGGCAACTATACCGCCTGCTGACAAACTCACCATCACCCCCATCCATTGGGCAGCAACAGTAAACCAACTCCTAATGGACAGAGAGCTATCACCCGTCTTCACTGCCGGACCACGTAATTTAATTCATCCCTTGTACCGCAGGTGACAAGCCTATGTAGTTGTATAGACGGTTGATGCTGATTGGCTTGCGCGCACACTCACCCCGCCCATCCTGCGGCCTTGCCCAATAGAAGAGCGCGAGCTTTTCGCTCTGTCCATTCAGTGACACGACCGCATCGGCCAATAGAGAGGAAACGTTGCCGCGTTTTTCCAATCAGATGGCGGTTCGAGCCCTCACCAATGAATACGACGAAATCTAACTCCCGCTGATGCGTGTCAGCGGAAGCTGCCTAGCACCAGCCAATCAGAGCGTGGCGACGCTTTGGAACCAGCCAATAGGAGGCATACGGTCTACCGGGCAACAGTCATTGCGGTGCGAAGGGCGGAACGGCGGGTCAAAGGGGAGAGGAGGTCGGATGTGTTTCCAGGCCGCTGGAGGGTGAGAAACAAGGAGGGGAGGGGGAACGGAGTGGGCTAGGTGGGGATGAGGAGATGGGATGAAGGGAAAGACAAACAAAGGGCAGAGGCAGGCGGATGGTGGGGAGAGTGGATAGACGGGGAGGGGGGCATAGAGTGTGGAAGGGTGGGGGCACAGGGGATGGAGTGGGCTGCAGAGGAACGGTGGAGGGGTAGAGTGAATGGAGGGAAAAGGGGGATAGCAAATGTAGGGAGGGGTCGGAGATGGAGGTGGGGGAGGGGATGAAGAGGAGGAGGAGGAAGAAGAGGAAGGGATGTGGAAAGCGTGTGTGAATGAGGATGAGAGGGATGAGGAGGGGAGTGAGATAAGGGGGACGCGGGAGGGGGAAGAGGAGAGGGAGGAGGAGGATGGGGAGACGTAAGGGGGGAGGGGGATGGGGAGGAGGAAGATGAGGGGACGGGGGAGGGGGATGGGGAGGAGGAAGATGAGGGGGAAGGGGAGGGGGATGGGGAGGAGGAAGATGAGGGGACGGGGGAGGGGGATGGGGAGGAGGAAGATGAGGGGACGGGGAGGGGGATGGGGAGGAGGAAGATGAGGGGACGGGGAGGGGGGTGGGGAGGAGGAAGATGAGGGGAGGGGGAGGGGGATGGGGAGGAGGAAGATGAGGGGACGGGGGAGGGGGATGGGGAGGAGGAAGATGAGGGGACGGGGGAGGGGGATGGGGAGGAGGAAGATGAGGGGACGGGGGAGGGGGATGGGGAGGAGGAAGATGAGGGGACGGGGAGGGGGATGGGGAGGAGGAAGATGGGGGATGTGGGAGGGAGAGGGGGAGGAGGAAGATGAGGGGACGTGGGGGGGAAGGGAAGAGGAAGGAGGGGCTGGGATGAGGAGTGGGATAGCGGTGACGGGGAGGGGCTGGGATGAGGAGGGGGATAGCGGTGATGGGGAGGGGCTGGGATGAGGGGGATAGCGGTGACGGGGAGGGGCTGGTATGAGGAGGGGGATAGCGGTGACGGGGAGGGTCTGGGATGAGGAGGGGGATAGGGATGATGGGGAGGAGGAGGGGGATGGGGACTTGAGAGGGGGATAGGGGTAACAGGGAGGGTCTGGGATGGGGGATGGGGTGATGGGGAGGGTCTGGGATGAGGGGGGATAGGGGTGATGGGGTGGGGCTGGGATGAGGAGGGGGATGGGGAGGGTCTGGGATGAGGGGGATAGGGGTGACGGGGTGGGGCTGGGATGAGGAGGGGGATAGGGGTGACGGGGAGGGGCTGGGAGGAGGGGGATGGGTGGGGTTGAGGAGGTGGATAGGGGTGACGGGGATGGGGATGTGGGAGGGGGATGGGGTGACAAGGAGGGTCTGGGATGAGGGGGGATAGGGGTGACAGGGAGGGACTGGGATGAGGAGGGGGATGGGGTGCCGGGGAGGGGCTGGGATGAGGAGGGGGATAGGGGTGACGGGGAGGGGCTGGGAGGAGGAGGATGGGTGGGGTTGAGGAGGTGGATAGGGATGATGGGGGAGGGGGATGAGGACTTGGGAGGGGGATAGGGGTAACAGGGAGGGTCTGGGATGGGGTGATGGGGAGGGTCTGGGATGAGGGGGGATAGGGGTGACGGGGTGGGGCTGGGATGAGGAGGGGGCTGGGGTGCTGGGGAGGGGCTGGGATGAGGAGGGGGATAGGGGTGATGGGGAGGGGCTGGGAGGAGGGGGATGGGTGGGGTTGAGGAGGTGGATAGGGGTGATGGGAAGGGGGATGGGGACATGGGAGGGGTATGGGGTGACAGGGAGGGTCTGGGATGAGGGGGGATGGGGTGACGGGGAGGGTCTGGGATGAGGGGGGGATAGGGGTGACTGGGAGGGTCTGGGATGGGGGGATAGGGGTGACGGAGGGTCTGGGATGGAGATGGATAGGGGTGACGGGGAGGGTCTGGGATGAGGGGAGATAGGAGTGATGGGTGGGTCTGTTTTGGGGGGGATAGGGGTGATGGGGAGGGGTTGGGATGAGGAAGGGGTTAGGGGTGACGGGGAGGGGCTGGGTTGAGGAGGGGGATGGGGTGATGGGGAGGGGGAAGATGGGAGAAGGGTTAGGGGAGTGGGGAGAGTGACGGAATGATGGTGTCGGGGTGACAGAATGGGATGAGGGCATGGGGTGGGGGATGGTGGGAGAGTGATGGTATTCAGAGAGGGTGGGGTGGAAAGGAGATGGGTATGTGGGACGGGAGAGGCGGAAGGAGGAGGGGTGCTGAGAGGTACAGTAGGGAGGCGAGGGGGAGGGAGAGTGGGATGGAATGAAGGCCGAATGGTTTGAGAGATGGGGGACAGCAGCGGAGAGGGACTGGGAAAGGAGAAAGGTGGTTGAGAGGAGGGGAGAATGGGGGTAGAGGAAGTGGGTTGGGCGATTGAGGAATGCAGATGGGGTGGCGTATGGGAATAAAAATGGATGGTGGGTGAGGCAGATGGGGGTGTGGTTTGGGGAGAGCGTAGTGGGGTAGGAAAGCAAGGCAGCGATGACGGGTGTGTGGGGGAGGAGGTGTTTCACACACCTGCCCTCTGTTGGGATGTCAGGAGTTTAAATACTGGACCCCTGACCCCCTACTCCATGAGGTGTAGTCCTGAAGGGTGTCTGACAGTCAGTCTCTGACTGGTTAAAAAAATGAGCAGAATGGTAGAGATGGGCTGAATAGCTCACTGTTTCTCTTCAATGTTTCCACTATTCTTCCCCACCCATCACCACCTCTCTGCCCCTCCCCCTGACATCACCCCACCCCCAGCCTGCCCAGTATGTCGGGAACAGAGGTTGCCGCTGCCTGAACTCACCTGCGGCCACTCGTCAGAAGGATGGAGGGGGAGCCAGGATCTCACTTGGGTCAGCACATCACCCTGCGACGTCCCCGAATCCACAGGGGCGCTGGACAACTGGAACGCTCCAAGAGAAGGTGTTGCAGGCCCTACAGGTATGAATGCTGAGAGCTTGGGCTTCCTCCAGGATGTCCTTATGGGAGGAGCTGAGAAATGGCAAAGGTATGGCCACATTAGTGGGGTTGTATTATAGACCACCCAATAGCGTGAATTGGAGGAGCAAATCTGCAGAGAGATAGCAGGCAACTGCAGGAAACATAAAGTTGTTGTGGTGGTAGGGGATTTTAATTTTCCATATATTGATTGGGACTCCCATACTGTTAGGGGTCTAGATGGTTTAGAGTTTGTAAAATGTGTTCAGGAAGGTTTTCTAAATCAATATATAGAGGTACCAACTAGAGGAGATACAATATTGGATCTCCTGTTAGGAAACGAGTTAGGACAAGTGATAGAAGTGTGTGTAGGGGAGCACTTTGGCTCCAGTGATCATAACACCATTAGTTTCAACTTGATCATGGACAAGGATAGATCTGGTCCTAGGGTTGAGATTCTGAACTGGAAGAAGGCCAAATTTGAAGAAATGAGAAAGGATCTGAAAAGCGTGGATTGGGACAGGCTGTTCTCTGGCAAGGATGTGATTGGTAAGTGAGAAGCCTTCAAAGGAGAAATTTTGAGAGTGCAGAGCTTGTATGTTCCTGTCAGGATTAAAGACAAAGTGAATAGGAATAAGGAACCTTGGTTCTCAAGGGATATTGCAACTCTGATAAAGGAGAAGAGAGTTGTATGACATGTATAGGAAACAGGGAGTAAATAAGGCACTTGCGGAGTATAAAAAGTGCAAGAAAATACTTAAGAGGGAAATCAGGAGGGCTAAAAGAAGACATGAGGTTGCGTTGGCAGTCAAAGTGAAGGATAATCCAAAGAGCTTTTATAGGTATATTAAGAGTAAAAGGATTGTAAGGGATAAATTTGGCCCTCTTGAAGATCAGAGTGGTTGGCCATGTGCGGAACCAAAAGAAATGGGGGAGATCTTAAATGGGTTTTTTGCGTCTGTATTTACTAAGGAAGCTGGCATGAAATCTATGGAATTGAGGGGATCAAGTAGTGAGACCATGGAAACTGTACAGATTGAAAAGGAGGAGGTGCTTGCTATCTTGAGGCAAATTAAAGTGGATAAATCCCCAGGACCTGACAGGGTATTCCCTCGGACCTTGAAGGAGACTAGTGTTGAAATTGCAGGGGCCCTGGCAGGTATATTGAAAATGTCCGTGTCTACGGGTGAGGTGCCGGAGGATTGGAGAGTAGCTCATGTTGTTCTGTTGCTTAAAAAAGGATCGAAAAGTAATCCGGGAAATTATAGGCTGGTAAATTTGACATCAGTAGTGGATAAGTTATTGGAGGGAGTACTAAGAGACAGAATCTACAAGCATTTGGACCGACAGGGACTTATTAGGGAGAGTCAGCATGGCTTTGTGCGTGGTAGGTCATGTTTGACCAATCTATTGGAGTTTTTTGAGGAGGTTACCAGGAAAGTGGATGAAGGGAAGGCAGTGGATGTTGTCTACATGGACTTCAGTAAGGCCTTTGACAAGGTCTCGCATGGGAGGTTAGTTAGGAAAATTCAATTGCTAGGTACACATGGAGAAGTGGTAAATTGGATTGGACAGTTGGCTCAATGGAAGAAGCCAAAGAGTGGTGGTAGAGAATTGCTTCTCCGAATGGAGGCCTGTGACTAGTGGTGTGCCACAGGGATCAGTGCTGGGTCCATTGTTATTTGTCATCTATATCAATGATCTGGATGATAATGTGGTAAATTGGATCAGCAAGTTTGCTGATGATACAAAGATTGGAGGTGTAGTGGACAGTGAGGAAGGTTTTCAGAGCCTGCAGAGGGACTTGGACCAGCTGGAAAAATGGGCTGAAAAATGGCAGATGGAGTTTAACACAGACAAGTGTGAGGTATTGCACTTTGGAAGGACAAACCAAGGTAGAACATACAGGGTTAATGGTAAGGCACTGAGGAGTGCAGTAGAACAGAGGGATCTGGGAATACAGATACAAGATTCCCTAAAAGTGGCGTCACAGGTAGATAGGGTCGTAAAGAGAGCTTTTGGTACATTGGCCTTTATTAATCAAAGTATTGAGTATAAGAGCTGGAATGTTATGATGAGGTTGTATAAGGCATTGGTGAGGCCGAAACTGGAGTATTGTGTTCAGTTTTGGTCAGGATATTAATAAGGTTGAAAGAGTACAGAGAAGGTTTGTTTACAAGGATGTTGCCGGGACTTGAGAAACTCAGTTACAGAGAAGGGTTGAATAGGTTAGGACTTTATTCCCTGGAGCGTAGAAGAATGAGGGGAGATTTGATAGAGGTATATAAAATTATGATGGGTATAGATAGAGTGAATGCAAGCAGGCTTTTTCCACTGAGGCAAGGGGAGAAAAAAACCAGAGGACATGGGTTAAGGGTAAGGGGGGGAAAAGTTTAAAGGGAACATTAGGGGGGACTTCTTCACACAGAGAGTGGTGGGAGTATGGAATGAGCTGCCAGACGAGGTGGTAAATGCGGGTTCTTTTTTAACATTTAAGAATAAATTGGACAGATACATGGATGGGAGGTGTATGGAGGGATATGGTCCGCGTGCAGGTCAGTGGGACTAGGCAGAAAATAGTTCGGCACAGCCAAGAAGGGCCCAAAGGCCTGTTTCTGTGCTGTAGTTTTTCTATGGTTTCTATGTCCTCTCCCATCTCCGTCTGCCTCAGTTACCTCCTGCTTCCACCCCCCACCCCACCCTCTCCTCCACTCGCTGTTTTAAATATCTTCTCATTGCCTCTCACTTGCTCCCTCAGCCCAAGTCATGTTGCCTCTCGAGCACTGGTGGACTCCCAGCAGTGGCCATCTACCCCTCTTCCTGCTGTCTGCACTCGCCTGCGACCCTCGCCCTCCAGTTCCTCGTCCCATCGGCCCTTCATCACGACCTCTCCCCTGGAGCGACGTGCTGGTCGTGTCCTCTCCATCACGCTGCAAGACTGCCGGAGCCGCAGTGAGGAGGCAGCCACCGCTGAGACACTCTCCCGGACCTTCGGCTGGAAGGTGAGCGTTATCCCCACCCCGCTGTTCACTCGAAGTGAGGGGTTCTCATGTGGGTGGGTGTATGAGAGAGGCAGAGACTGGCAGACAGACTGTGAGAAAGGGGGAAGCAGGAACAGTGGAGGGATGGGAGACAGCGATAAAGAGGATACAGAACACTGAAATAGGTGTTTCAGTCCAATTGTTCCACGCTAACTGCATTGTTTGCTTCATCTGCCTGCATTTGGTAGCTGCATTCTCCTGTCTGAGTGGGCTTTGGGAATGGCTTTTAAATGTGTCCACCTCAGCCCCTCTTTGCAGGAGCTTGCCCACCCTGTGCCCCTGATGTCCCTTTTGAATCTCTCGCCTCTAATTTGTGCCCTTTGTGTTTTTAGTCCCCCTCCCTAGGGAAGAAGGCTGCTTTCATTCTGTCCTGTCTGTGCCCCTCATGTTTCTGGTCATCTCTCAGTCCCCTATATTCCAGGGAAGAAAGTCCTGTCTGTGCAACCTCTCCTTCTAAATTAGGCCCCTGAGTCCAGGCAGCATCCTGACTGATCTTTTCTGTACTCTTTCTAAGTTTAATAACATCTTTCCCATAGCAGAATGATCAAAACAGTGTGCAATACTTCAAGCGAGGTCTCCCCAGTATTTCATATAACTGTGGCACAGTTTTCCAGTCCTGTCTTCCATGCCCTGACTGATGAAGGCCATTTACTAAAAACTGCTTCACCTCCGTGTCTATGTGAGATGCTGCTTTCAGTGAAATATGAACTTGCAATTTGTGTCTTTTTGTTCCATCACACTCCCCAATGCCCTACATTCACTAGATAAGTGCTACCCTAGTTTGATCTCCAAAAATGCAATGCCTCACATTTACCTGAATTGGAAGCCATTTGCCAATCCTTAGCCCACGTACCCAGCTAATCCTGATTCTCCTGTCATTATCCTCCAGATCTACAACACCATAACTTCATCCTGAAACTTACTATGCCTTGTATATTCACATCGAAATCAATCATATAAATTACAAATAATACAGCTGGCCCCCTGTGGCATACCACTAGACATAGACCTTCCATCCAAGAAGCAACCTTTGACCGTCACCCTTTGCTTCCTGTCAGTGAATCCAATCTGCCATCTCCGTGGATCGCATGAGTTCTAACCCTTCAGACTAGCCAGCTGTGAGGTACCTTGTCAAAACCTTGCCAAAGCCCATATGGACAATATCCACATTCCTACCCTTGTCTACCTTCTTAGTTACCTCCTTGAAGTACTCCAAAGGATTGGTCAGCCATGAAAGCTGTGCTGACTGTCTTGAATCAGACCATATCTCTCCAAATGGTGGTAGATCCTGTCTCTCTCAAGATTCCCTCCAGGAACTTGCCAAAAAAACAATGTCAGACTGACTAGCCAGCAGCTTCCTGGCTTATTTTGTTTGCCTTTTTTAAACAATACTACCACATTTGCCGCTCCAGTTATCCGGAACCTCGTGGCCAGTGTTGATTCAAAAATCTCTGCAAAAGGCCCCTGCCATTTCTTCTCTAGCTAACTACAAGGTCTGAGAATGTACCAGATCGAGCCTTGAGGATCTATCCTCCTTAATGCACTTTAGTGGCTGTAATATCACCTCTTTGTTAATTTGTATGTGGTCTTCAGACAACACTGCTCACTTTCCCTGTTTCCTTAGCCTTCACTGTCTTCGCTCCAGTAAACACAGAAGAGAAGTATTCATTAATTATATTTTTATCTTATCCAGCTCTATGCAAAGATAGCAATGCAGGTCTTTAAGGGGACCTATTTACTCTTAGTATATCTGTAGATTTTCTTGAGATTTTGCCTCACCTTACCTGCCAGATCCTTGTCGTATCCTAATCTTTTCCCTCTACCTTGTATCTTGAGTGCACCCCTATTGTCATCAAAGAGAATCTCCAGTTCTTAGTCGCATGTATGCACTGTGTGGTTCCCTCTCTTTTAATCAGCTCAGTCTTCACCAACAGCCTGAACTGATAATCATATAGATACCATGGCCAAAAAAAACCATTAGACATTGTAAACACGAGGAATTCTGCAGATGCTGGAAGTTCAAGCAACACACATCAAAGTTGCTGGTGAACACAGCAGGCCAGGCAGCATCTATAGGATGAGGTACAGTTGACGTTTCAGGCCGAGACCCTTCGTCAGGACTAACTGAAGGAAGAGCTAGTAAGAGATTTGAAAGTGGAAGGGGGAGGGGGAGATCCAAAATGATAGGAGAAGACAGGAGGGGGAGGGATGGAGCCAATAGCTGGACAGGTGATTGGCAAAGGGGATATGGGAGGATCATGGGTCAGGAGGCCCAGGGAGGAGGAAAAAGGGAGGGGGGAAAACCCAGGGGATGGGATTAGACATTGGCCCATTGAGTCCACTCCACCATTTATTATCCCCCTCAAACCCACTCCCTGCCTCCTCCCCCTACCCTTGAACACCCTGACTAATCAAAAACCTGTCAACCTTTGCTTTAAATATACCCAATGACTTGGCCTCTACAGTCGTCTGTGGCAATGAACTCCACTGATTCACCACCCAATGGCTGAAGAAATTCCTCCATATCTCTGTTCTATAGGGAAGTCCTATTCTGAGTCTGTGCCATCTGGTCCCAGACTCCCCCAGTATAGAAAGCATGCTTTCCACACCCGCTCTTTCTTGGCCTTTTAATATCAGATAGGTTTCAATAAGGTCTCCTCCCCTCCCCCCCCCAGGTATTCTAAACTCCAGTGAGTACAGGCCCAGAGTTGTCAAACACTCCTCATGTTAACCTTTTCATTCCCAAAACCACCATTCTCATGAAACTCCTCTGGACCCTCTTCAATGCCAACACATCCTTTCTCAGATAAGGGACTCAAAACTGCTCACAATACTAATCAATTTCTTTTAAAACCTCAGGGTTACATCCTTGCTTTTTTATTCTGGCCCTCTCGAAATGAATGCTAACATTGCATTTCCCTTCCTGACCACGGACTCAACCTGCAAGCTGACCTCTAGGTAATCCTGCGCAAGGATTCCCAAGTCCCTTTACACATCTGGTTTCTCCCCATTCAGAAAATAATTTGTACCTTTATTGCTTCTGTCAAAGTGCATGACCATACACTTACCTACAATGTATTCCATCTGCCATCTCTTGTCCATTCTCCTAATCTGTCCAAGTCCTCCTGCAGCCTCCCTGCTTCCTCAACATTACCTGCCTCCTCTCCCCCCCACCTATCTTCGTATTGTCCGCAAACTTGACCATGAAGCCATCAATCCAATCATCGACATTAATGTGAAAAGAAGCAGTCCCAACGCCAACCCCTGTGGAGCACCCCAAACCACTGGCAGCGGACTGGAAAAAGCTTCCTTTATTCCCACTCTTTGTTTCCTGTCAGTCAGCCATTCTTCCATCCTGCTGGTATCTTTCCTGTAATACCATGATCAGCCTGCTTAACAGCTTCATGTACGGCATCTTGTCAAATCTAATTAAACAATATCCCTATTGATTCTGCTTGTTATTTGCTCAAATAATTCCAACAGATTTGTCAGGCAAGATTTCTCCTTAAGGAAACTATACTGATTGATTTATTTTATCACGTGCCTCTAAGTACCCGGAAACCTCACCCTAAATAATGGACTTCAACATCTTCCCACCACTGAGGTTAGGTTAACTGGTCTACAGTTTCTTGTCTTTTGATTCCCTTAGAGAATAGAGTGACATTTGTAATTTTCCAATCTTCTGGAACCATTCTAGAATCTAGTGATTCTTGAAAGATTGCTGCTAATGCCTCCATAATCCCTTCAGTTTTCTCCTTCAGAACACAGGGGTTTAGTCCATCTGGTCCAGGTAACTTATCTACCTTTATATCTTTCAGCTTCCCAAACACCTTCTCCTTTGAAAATAGTAACTACACTCCTTTCTGTCCCCTGACACTTGAATTTCTGGCATACTGTTGCTGTTTCTCCATAGCAGAGACTGACGCAAAATGCTTATTAGATTCGTCCATCATTTCTTTGTCCCCCATTAGTACTGCTGTGGTGTCATCTTCTAGCATTGATATCCATTCTTGTCTCTCTTTTACTCTTCATATATTTGAAAATACTTTTGGTGTCCTCTTTGATGTTACTGGCTAGCTTGCCTTCATATTTCATCTTCTCTGTCCTTATTGTTTTTTTGCCTTCTGTTGGTTCTTAAAAGCTTCCCACTAATATTTTCAGTATTATATGCCTCTCTTTTGCTTTTATGGCATCTTCAACTTCCGTTGTCAGCTATGGTGCTTCACACTTCCTTTTAGAATGCTCTGTTGGGATGTATCTTTGGTGGGTCTTGCGAATTGCTCACAGAAACTCCAGTGTTACTGTTCTGTTGTCATGCTGTTAGTGTCCCCTTCTAATCAACTTTGGTCAGCTTCTCTCTCATGCCTCTGTAGTTCTCTTTACTCCTCTGTAATTCTGATGCATCTGATTTTAGCTTCTCCCTGTCAAACTGCAGGGTGAATTCTATCATATTAGGATATTGCTTCCTGAGGGTTCCTTTACCTTAAGCTCCTTAATCAAATCTGGTTCATTATACAACACCTATTTCTCCCCTGATTTATTTAATGTGTACAGTGAAACAATATTACAAAAAATAAGAGACACCTTGGGAATCAAACTTGTCAGTGAAAACATCAATAATTTCAGATATGCAGATGACACTGTGTTAATTGCAAGTACGGAGGAAGAACTACAAAACTTAATTGATATAGTTGTTGAAGAAAGTGCAGAAATGGGTCTATCTATCAATTGCAAAAAGACAGAATGTATGGTGATATCCAAAAAGGAGAATCCTATCTGCAGGCTGAGAATAAATGGGGAAGACATAAAACAATGACAAGACTTTTGCTACTTGAGAAGCTGGGTGACATCAGATGGCAGGTGCGACATGGACATCAAAAGAAGAATAGGGATGGCGAAAGACACCTTTATGAGAATGAAGAGTATACTGACCAATACTAAACTAGGCATGACAACCCACCTCAGAGTACTGCAATGTTACGTTTATCCAGTTATGTTATATGGCTCAGAATGTTGGACAATATCTAGTAACACGAGGAAACGAATTGAAGCAACAGAGATGTGGTTTTTGAGGAGGATGCAAAGAATATCATGGACGAAACGAATATCTAACGAGGATGTCATGAACAGAGCAAACACAAAAAGAGAAATAATGTATTAGATCATGGAAAGGTAATGTAACTTCATTGGACGTGATTAGGAAAGAGGAGTTAGAATGCACGGTAATTATGGGAAAGATTGAAGGGAAGAAAGCAAGAGGAAGACAGACAAATGATGTTGGAGACAGCAGCCAGAGAACTGGAAATGAATACCAATGAATTGATCCACTTGACCCGAAACAGGAGTGTGTGGGCTATGGCAGTCAAAGCTCAAACTGAGCACAGCACATCATGATGATGATGAATCCAGAATTGCCTTTTCCTAATGGGCTCCACCACAAGCTGCTCTAAAAAGCCATCTTATAGTTATTCTGCAAATCCCCTTTCTTGAGATTCTACACCATTCTGATTTTTTCAATCTACCTACATATTGAAATCCCCCATGACCATCATAACTTCGCCTTTTTTACATGCCTTTACTGTCTCCCATTGTACTTTGTACTCCACATCCTGGCTACTGTTCAGAGGTTTGTATGGAACTCTCGTTAAGTATTTTTACCCTTGAAGTTTCTTAACTCTGCCGACAAGTCTTCTACATCTTCTGATCCTATGTCACCTCTTTCTAAGGATTCGATTTCATTTTTTACCCTCTGCCTACCTGGCTGTTCTTTCAACACAATGTGTATCCTTGGATGTTAAGCTCTCAACTCTTTCAGCCACAACACAGGGATGTCCACAGCATCATACCTGCCAATCTCTTAAGTACTTTGCAGGGTCATCTATTTTATTACGTATGCTGCATGCATTGAAATATAACTCCTTATGTAGCACCCCTTTCAACTTTTCCCCTGTGTTACTAGAAGTTTAATTCTTATCCCTTTCTAAACTTTTAGAATTTAGTTATTTTAGAGACTTTTCTGTCCTTTCGTGTACTATCCATTTATTTTATCTTCTGTTTTTCAAACAGTTTGAGCCTTCTATTTACTTTAAAGACAAATCATTGTCTCTCTTTCCTCACAGTTTCTCTACACATTGTATCTACTTGTTTACCAACAGCAAGCATGCCCCCAAGGATATTGATCTCCTATAGGTTCAGGTGTATCCTGTCCTTTTTTATACAGGTTGTACTTTGCTCAGAGAGGTTCTAGTCTTCCAGAAATCTGAAAACTTGCCCCCGTGCACCGATTTCTCGGCCATGGAGTCATCTGCCAAATCATCTTAACACTGATGCGTGGCACAGGCAGCAATCTGATGCAACCCTAATGCAGTTTTCTCTCTCTAAGACAGGGATTCCCAAGCTGTGATCCATGGTTAATAGTAGGGGTCCATGGCATAAAAAAGGTTGGAACCCTTGCTCTTGGACCTCATCCTTTTTCCTGTTGAAATCGTTGGTACCAATATGTACCACGATTTCTGGCTGTTTACCCTCCTGCTTTAGAATACTGTGTACCTGACGTGAGATGTCCCTGGCATCTCTGACTATGGAATCGCCTATCACTGTTAAACTCTCCTTCGCTCCCTTTCCCTCCTTAAGCCACAGAGCCAGACTCAGTGCCAGAGACCTCAGTCACTTTCCTGTGGTAGGTTGTCTTCTCTCCACCACCAACAGTACTCAAAAGCAGTATACTCATTATTGAGGGGAACAGGCACACTGAACACTGTCAAGGTACTCTACATTGTCAGCAAAGCTCACTAACATCTCTACTTCCTCAGGAGGCTAAAGAAATGTGGCATGTTCCCTTTGACTCCCACCAATTATTATTGTTGCATTGTTGAATACATTCTACCTGGATGAATCACGGCTTAGTATAACAACTGTTCTGCACATGATTGTAAGGAATGGCAGAGAGTTGTGGATGCAGCTCAACGTGCTGTGGAAATTAGCCTCCAGTCCATGGACTCTGTCTACACATCCCACTGCCTCAGTAAAGCAGTCAGCATTATCAAAGACCCCACTCACCCTGTGCATCCTCTTTTCTCCCCCTTCCCAATTGGCAGAATAGTTAGATAAGCAGACAGGAGATTATGTGAACATGACACACCTGGATGGTATGTTGCCTGGCAGGTTATCTCACGTCAAGTACTCCGCATTCTAAAGCAGGAGGGTAAACAGCCAAAAGTTGTGGTACATATTGGTACCAACGATTTAGGCAGGAAAAGGGATGAGTTCCGAGAGCAAGGGTTCCCAAACTTTTTTATAAAAGCATGTCTCAGTGGGTTCAAAGACAGAACAATGCGACAATAGCTAAGACCATTGAATGGTTCCCTAGTACGATACGGTTGAACTCTTAGCCTCACATTTTATCTTGTTATGACCTTGCACCTTAATGAAAACCTCTCCTGTACTTTGTACTTTCTCTGTAGCCTTTACATTTTATTCTGCATTTCCTTTAACTATCTCAGTTCACTGAGCAATGAAATGAGCTTTGTGAACAATGTAAAAGATGAGCTTTTCAGTGTTTCTCTGTGCGTGTGACCATAATAAACCAATACCAGTTCCAATCTCTTGTCAGCCAGGGTTGCTGAAGCCCGCCAGCCTTTGCCCTTCACCCTGATGGGTACATGCAGGCCCTGAACACTTAACATCACACTTTTAAAAGGCTTCCTCTTGGCAGATGCTCTTTTCCTGGTAAGCAATCTCACCCAATCACTGCAAGATTGTACCGAATGGCTGGAAAATTTGCTCTGCCCCACTTCAGGACCTCGACTTTTTAACAGTGATGTGCTTCTCCATAACTGTTTTAAAACTAGGTCATGGAGGAGTCCCTGGGAAGGGAGATAGATGGAGGTGGTGGGGCAGCAATGGTGATGTGTGGGGGTGAGGGAGGCCAGGATGTTTCTCAGTATGTTGTGGGGGGAGGGGGTGTGTGTATGATCGAGCCTTTTGCCATCCAGCAGTGTGGCACGTGGCGTTGATGCCCTCTACCCCACCACACACACATTTTCCCCTCCCCAATTCTCTGTCCCTCCCTTCACCATACCCATTTCTCTCTACAGGGGTCCTGCCACAACTCCAGAAACAATGTAGGGTCATCGCCTTCCAATGGGAGGTAAGTAATGTGGGGAGGATGGTGGAGGAGGGAGCAGCACATGAGGGAGGGGTGAGGCAAGGAGTGGGGAGCAGTTGAGAGGGTGGGGTCAATGTTGGAGGAAGGAGGGGCGGGAGAGGGTGGGGAGTGGGCAGCACGATGGGTGCACTGGGGAGGGTCGATGGGGTGCGGTGATATCGAAGCCTTTACCCAGCTTCACTACATCCAGTGATCTGGGTGTCTCTGGGATCTTGCAGAGATGCGCCTGCCCATGGTCCCACGTGGATTTGCTTTCCTTCGCCTCCAAGCCTGACAAATCTCTCCTCTCCCTTTTCCTTCCTGCCGGCAACAGGCTCAGCCCACTTCTGGAGACTCCTACTCAGCTCCTCCGCCCAGGCTCCAAGGCAGATACCCCACCGGTCACACTGAGGGAGAGCCCTCACCGGAGTCGCTCAGGTATGTCTGACAGCAATGCTGATATCTATCCCCACAGCCGCCTGTGCCTTCTCCCCCCGCCACTGAATAGCAGCCTGAAACTCCTCCCCTGCGTATTTTGTGTGCATTGGTGAAAAACTTCCATTTGTTTGCCAGTCATACAGATCATTTCATTCATTTGTACATTGAGCAGTAAAAGGTAAAACGAGAGTTACGTTGACAGGGAAAATGCACTGTCGGTAGACAAGGTGCAAAGGTCATAGTGGCATAGTTTGAGGTCAATAGTCCATGTTAGTATTCAGTAGTCTGGCAACAGCGGAGCTGAAGCTGTCCTTTCAGGCTTTTGTATTTCCTGCCCGATGGGAGCGAGAAGAGGAGAAAGTATCTGGGGTGGGTGGGCTATTTGATTTTGCTGGCTGCTTCACTGAGGCAGGAGGAAGTGTGGACAGAGTCCATGGAGGGTAGGCCAGTTCTGGTGATGTGCTGAGCTGCATGCAGATCTCTGCGGTTTCCGGTGGATGCTTCTTACTGTGCGTCTTAGTCAATGGGGGCACAGTGGGAACTTTGATTAGGGCAACCCCTCCCCCTGTGCAAGACAAAATTCCTGGCCCCCACCCAGAGACCCGGGGGGGGGGAGATGGGTTTAAAGATTTCAGTGTGGGTATCAGGAGGTCGTTCAGCAAAAGTAATGTACTCGTCAGAGAAATGGAAGTGGGGCAGAGGAGGTACAATACAAAGGTATCTGACTAAACTGGAAGTAATGCTATGTAGTCAAAACATTCCAGAGTCGTTCTGGGGAATTTGCTCTGGCTCGCCACTTCAATCTGACATACAGTAGCTGTTCAGCCCCTCTCTGCTTCACTCCTGGACCCTGATCTTTCCTCCTCAGTTGGAGTAAACTAAAGCCCCATCACTCACTGTCCACCACCAGGAGGGGTAAGAGAGGGTGAATTGGGGTGACATTCCCCCACTGATGTTGTGCCAAACTAATTAAGCTAATTAAATGCCTGCCTAATGCCTTATGCATACACTCTGTCCATATCCCTCCATTCCCTGCACATCGATGTGCCTATCTGATAAGCTCTCAAACATCTTTATCATATCTGCCACCCTGGCAGCACGTTCCAGGCATGCACCGCTCTCTGTGTAAGTAAATAAAGCAAGCTTGTCCTTTGAGCTTGCCTGCACTCACCTTGAATGCTTGCCATCTGGTATTAGACATTTCAAACCTGTGGGAAATGGATACCACTCATAATCTTACAAACCTCCATCGGGTCTCCTTCAGCCTCCGCCACTCCAGAGAAAACAGCTGGAGTTTGTCCAGCATGCAGAGGGTGGGGAGAGCCTCTACGCTGTTATACTACCTTGATGTGCTTCGAAAATACCTGTACGGATAGCACGCAAACTTCGGGTTTTCACTGAACCTTGGGGTACATGTGACAATAACCAATCACTTCTCAGCCTTCTTTGCTCCAGGGAAAGTGGACCTAACCTTCCCAATCTCCCCTCGTAACTAAAGTCCTCCAGATCCAAGCAGCATGATGGTGTTTGTACTTCTCTTCACTGAAAAACATGCAATGTAGTACCTGACATTTCAATCCTTGGAAATAAGATGCCAACTGCCTATTCTATCTACACCTCTATCAAGTCTCCCCTTAGTCTGCTGCTCCAGAGAAAACAGCACAAGTGTGTCCAACCCCTCCTTGTAGTACATGCCCTCTAGACAGCATTCCGTTTAAACCTCTTCTGCACCCATTCCAAAGCTGCCCCCCCTCCCCCCCAACCCTTCCTATAATGGGGTGAGTAGACTGTACACAGATACTTCATTTGGCCTGTGGCCTGAGCAAAATAAATTCCCAACTTTTATACTTCACTGGTAGTGGCTCCATGTGTCACTACTACAGGGCGTGACGACCCTGCCTTACACGAGTCCTGGGCTCAGCTGGCTCCGGCTGACAGTACCCGGTATGGGCCCCTATCCAGGGTTACGGACCCCACTGCCTCGTGGGTATCTTTGGGAGAAGAGAGAGCTGAGGAATAAACCCTACACAAGTCCGGAGTAGAGCCCTTAAGGCGGTTGGATGACGTATCACGTCACCTCCTGGCAGCTCCTGCAGCCAAGCTGATGCCAAATGTACCGCTTCGCATTCCTTTGGACCACATCCGTGAGGCCGAGAGGGGAATCTTGATGTCTGGGCAGCCCAGGATCTCCATATTCATTGCCCAGGTCTGCGCCTCAGAGAGAAATTATTACCAGGCGCATCCATTGTCTACTTAGACGGAGCCATTATTATTATTACTATGATACTTCACTTTTCACCACCCTAATGTGGAAATGACCCACACAAGTTAGACTACTGTATAGGGCATAGGAGCAGAAGTAGACCATTTGGCCCATCTAGTCTGCTCCAACATTCCATCATGGCTGATTTATTATCCCTCTCAACCGCTGCCCTCTCCCAGTAACCCTTGGCGCCCCTAAATAATGAAGAACCCATCACTGTCTGCTTTAAATATACTCAAATGACTTGGCTTCCACATCTGCCCGTGGCAATGAATTCCACAGATACACCACCCTTTGGCTAAAGGAATTCCTCCTCACCTCTATTCTAAATGGACATTCCTCTAGTCTGAGGCTGTGCCCTATGATTGTAGACTCACCCGCTAGAGAGAACACCTTCCTCACATCCTCTCTATCCATACCTTTCAATATTTGACAGATTTCAATGAGATACCCTCTCTTTCTCCTAAACTCCAGTGAGAACAGGCCTGGAGCCATCAAACGCTCCTCATACGTTAACCCTTTCAATCCCAAAATCATTCTTGTGAACCTCCTCTGAACCCTTTCCAGTGCCACCACATCTTTTCTCAGACAAGGGTCCAGAACTCTCTCAATACTCCCAAATGCAGTCTGACCAATGGCTTATAAAGCCTCAGCATTACATCATCCTCTCGAAATGAATGCAAACATCGCATTGCTTTGCTTAGCTACAAGTTGTGGCTGCGTCCAACAATTGTAGATAATATGGCGTCTCTGCGAAGCTCTTTCTATGCCTCTACACTGAGAGCTTCTTGTAATCTTTGTAACAAGTCTGAAAAATGTTAATGCTAAGCATCTATAAAATTTGATATTGAATTCTTTTATAATTTGGCCCTTCACCAGGGACCGTTGCTCTGGAAGCCTTGACACCAGAAGGGAGGCTGTGGTTCAAGGAGGAGAGGCTCATTAACCCCCTCCCCCACCCACATTCATGAGGGGAGATCGGGGATGGGTGATAGATGCTGCCAGATTTTCACCTTGCCAAGAGTAACTGGGCATGGGTGATTAATCGGGCAAGTTCCCCACCTTGAGGGGAAAGTGGGGACACATGAAGTCTGGCATGGTCCCCACCTTCTCAAGTGAGTGACAAGGGGTGTGTGATAACTGCTGGTGTTCCCCATGTTTGCGATGTGTGATTAGGGGTGGGAACTAACTCTTGCTATTCCCCCTCCCACAGGTGCTGCACAACCCTGGACGCCCTTGGAATCTCCAGAGCAGCCCTCGGAAGCCCCTGGCTCCCCTCTGCCCCCACCCTGCAGCCGCTGGGAGCTCTCCCCCATCCTCAGCACCGTCCGCTCCAAGCTGGAGGGCTTCGCCGAGATCTTTCTCTCGCCTCTTCGCAGCCACCTGCCCTGGCGCGGGGGCTCCACGGCGGCGGCAGCTCCCTCCGAGGCCAAGCCGCCTCCACCCTCACCTGCACCCCCACCCCCTCCCTCTCCTCCTCCACCAAGGAAAGAGGGAAGACCTGCCACCCGCCTCTGCCGCAGCCTGTCCTGCCCTGAGATCCCAGCCTCCCCCTCCCCCTCCTGCTGGCCCCACCACCCCATCCTCCCAGCCCCATCTTTGCCCCCCTCTGCCAACCCCAGGCACAGGCGCCACACACTGGGGGGTGCGGACCCCAGCCGGGAGCTGACGGCCCCTCCAGCCCTCCTCTGCCTGCGCAAGGAGGTGTTCCCCAGTTCGTGGGGTACAGCAGGAGCAGGGAACGGTGGGGGCCGGCCCGAGAGGAGGGTCTTGGCCCCTGCACATCCGGCCAACAGAGAGCAAACAGAGGCGACGGATGTATGGAGGGGCCCTGTCCTGGAGTACAGGTAATGGGGGGGGGGGGGTTGAGGAGTCAAGGGTGGGGGATGGAGACGATGGGGGTGGGTGGGAGGCGGCGAGGGAGTGGATTGGAGGGGGGAGGGTAAGAGAGGAAGGGCAGTGAGTAAGAGGGGAAGGAGGAGAGAAAAAAAAATGAGTCAGTGGGGGAAGTAGGGATGGGTGAAATAGTGTGAAATGGTGCCAAACGGGAGAAGAGGGGAGCAAGGCTGAGGGGAGGAGGGGGAGTGGTGAGATGGGAGGGTGGTGAGAGATGGATTGGAGGTAGATGGTGAAAGATGGAGGATGCGTTGTTGAGGGGTAGGGAGAGGAGAGGAAAGGGGTCGGAGAGAGAGGGGAATGGGGCACAAGGGATGTGAATAAGGGATGGAGGAAGAGGGGGTAGTGGAGTG
Organism: Mobula birostris; assembly: GCF_030028105.1. NCBI lineage: Eukaryota > Metazoa > Chordata > Chondrichthyes > Myliobatiformes > Myliobatidae > Mobula > Mobula birostris. Next base: position 28,301,684 of record NC_092380.1, on the reverse strand, counting down.
GGGGGGGGTTCCAAAATAGGAAGAGGAGAAGATGGGGAGGAATGGTGGGATGAGGGTGGTGCAGAAAGAGGAGGAGAAAGATGAGTAATGGGGACGGCGGAGGAACGGGGAGGAAGTGGGTGGGAGAAAGGAGGGAAGAAGAGGTTGGGGAGAGAGTGGGAGAATGATGAGGAAGAGGTGGTAGAAACGGGGAGGAGGAGAGGTAGAGGTGAGGAGGTGGGGTATTTGGAAGAGAAGGGAAACGAGGGGGGAGGAACTGGAGGGTAGGAGTGAGTTTTTGGGTGGAAGAATGTTAAGAAATGAGTTGGGGTGAGGTGTAAGAGAAGGTCATGGAGGGTTGGGAAGGAGGAGTGTGGTCAGGGAGAGGCTAGTGAAAAGAGGAGGAGTTGGTAGGAGAGGGGAGGAGGGTGTGAGTTTGCTCTGTTTCACCCTCCCTGACCTTGCTCTGACCCTGTTTCCTCCTTTATCTGGAAACAGCCCGGCCTATCCAGGCCAGTCCAGTGACCGGGAGCTGCCTTCACAGTCCAAGAGTTCACCAGCACGGGCATCAGAGACCCAGGAACAGGTGTCTGTGCAGAAGCCTGGAAGCACCCCTCGGAAACGCAAGCTGGACGCAGTCCTGCCCGAACCCCGTGAGGCAGAGACCCCCGAGCACAGCACCGAGGTGAGGGGAAGGGAGGATCTGACTCTGTAATCCCTTCCCACCTACATTCCCCCACTCCTCCAAACTTCCCTCCTCTTTTCCTTGCCCTGTTCCACTCTCCTACTCCCTTTCGTATTGTAATTTCCTCCCTCCCTACCTTGTTCTTCTTCTACCTCCCCTCTACTACACCCCATCTCCTTGCCTCTGTAATCACATCCCCTCCCCCTTCTCTACACCCCTGTCTCTGTAATCACATCCCTCCTCTCCCTCCCCTACACCTTTCCCATCTCTACTTCAAATCGCCCTCTCCAGCCCCCACGTCTCTCACCATCTCTGTTCCCTGTTCTCACTTCCCTCCCGGAACCCCTACACTCCTTCCTGGGCTCAATTTGATCCAGCCTGCATTTCCTCCCCAGACCTCAGAAATCAATGGACAGACTCGTGTGGGAAAGGTGTCGAGGTTCCGCATCAGGAAGGCACCAGTGAAGACGCAGTTAAACCTGACGCCTATGGGACTGCCAAAACCAGCAAGGTAATGTAGCAAAGTCATCCTCCCTCTGGGGGAGATCTGTATTTTAATTCGAATTCCCATTCTGACATGTTGGTCCACAGCCTTTTCTTGTCCCATGATGAGGCCTACCTCAGGCTGGAGGAGCAACACCTTGTATTCTGTCTTGTAGCCTCCAAACTGACAGCATGAATATTGATTTATCCTCCTGCTTTTTAAAAAACAGGAGGATAAATCCCCTTTTATTCTCCACCCTGGCATCTTGCCTCTTCTCCCCTCCCCAGGTCCTCTTGTCCTTCCCTTTCTCCTATAGTCCACTGTCCTTTCCAATCAGATTCCTTCCTCTCCAGCCCTTTATCTTTCCTACCCGAATGGCTTCATTATCACCTTCCGGCTATCCTCCTTTCCCTCACCCTACCTTTTTTATTCTGGCATCTTCCCTCTTCCTTTCCAGTCCTGAAGAAGGGTCTTGGCCTGAAACGTCAACTGTTTATTAATTTCCATAGATGCTGCCTGACCTGAGTTCTTCCGACATTTTGTGTATGTTGCTCTGGATGTCTAGCATCTGCAGAATTTCTGGTGTTTCTGATTTGCCGACTAGTATGATTGTGTTTCAGGTTAAATAAGAAGGAGTTCAGCCTGGAGGAGATTTACACAAACAAGAACTACAAAGCTCCCACTGAGAAGCGGTAAGTGTTCTATGCCTGAAGCTTTGCGGGGATTGCCCAAGTGGCAGGGTTGTTTGCACTGAAGGGTTCCTGGTGCAAACAATCCTGGACTTGTGGTTGTGCTGGTCTGGTGAGATTTCCCCTAGATGTTACCTGGATTTGGAGCGGTATAGGTACAGGGGGAGACTGAGGAAGAGGCTGGGACTGTTCTCCCTAGAGCACTGAAAGCTGAATGGTGAAGTAAATGAAGTATATAAGATTTTGAGAGCGTAGGTAGAATCTTTTTTTTAAATCCCAGGCTGGGTGTATTTAATAAGACACAAATTAAGGAGCAAGGGAGAAGATTTGAGGGGGATCTGAGGGATGTCATTTTCACACAGAAAGTGGTTGATATCTGGAACTCACTGCCAGAGGAAGTCATAGTCATTCAGCACTAGATTACAGTAATATGCCCTTCATCCCATCTAGTCCATGTGATCTGCTCTCCTGCCCAGACCCATCTACACAATCAGACCGTGTCCCTCAAAGCCCCTCTCATCCATGTAATAATACAAACTAATTTGAAACATTACAGTGGCAGCTTGTCCCTTTCTATCTGCTCCGCTCTATTCTGTTAACAACCCCCCCCCCCTTTCCAAAGCCATCCACCCCCTCACCCAGAATCTAATCTATTATCACAGACTTGTATGATGTGAGATTTGTTGTTTTGCATTTGCAGTACATTGCAAAGGCATAAAATTACTATAAAATACAAAAGAAAAGTGCAAAAGAAAAAGGAATGCTGAGATAGTGTTCTGGAGCTCACGGACTGTTCAGAAAGAAGCTGTTCCCGAATGATTGAGTGTGGGTCTTCAGGCTTCTGTACCTCCAGCCTGAAGGTAGTTGGGTGAAGATTGCATGTCCCAGATGCTGAAGGTCCTTGATGGATTCTGACTTCTTGATTCACTGTCTTTTGAAGATGGCCTCACTGATGGGCAGGGTCGTGCCTGCAATGGATCAGGCTAAGTTTACAACCCTCTGGAGCCTTTTTCAATCCTCTGCATTTGAGTCTCCATACCAATAGTAATACCTACATCAGGCTGCTGTTCAGTGATTACAACTCAGTGTTCAACGCAATCATACCCTCAGTTCCAATTAACAGGCTGCAAACCTGGGCCCCTGTACCTCCCTCTGCAACTGCATCCTCGACTTACTCACTGGGAGACCACAGTCTTTGCAGATCAGAAGTAACATCTCGTTTACAGTTAACACTGGTGCACCTCAAGGATATGTGCTTAGCCCACTGCCCTACTCTTTCTACACCCGCGATTGTGTTGCTAGACACAGCTCAAATGCCATTCATAAATTTGCTGACGACGCAACTATTGGCGGAATTTTAGATGGTGACTAGGCATATGGGAGCGAATTTGAATTATGTATAATTTTTTAAATAATATGTATATTTTTGATTATGTATTGCAATATGCCGTTTCTACAAAACAACAAATTGCTAGTGGTTTGGGGATTCTGATTGGGGATGTAATGGGACCAGTCAGATACTCTCCACAGCACATCTGTAGAAATTTACAAAAGTCTTTGGTGACACACCGAATCTCCTTACAAAGCATAGCTGCTGGATCACAAGATTGTGCCACCACTCAAGCAACGGACCTGTCTCCCACCTATCCACTTACTCATCGCCACCTGAGTGAGATACTACCAATAGCATTGTGTCACTGGCAAATTTATAGATGGTATTTGAGCGGCAGCCAGCCACACAGTTGTAGGTGTAGAGACTGTAGAGCAGTGGGCTAGGTACACATCCTTGAGGTGGGTCTGTGTTGATTGTCAGCAAGGAGATGGTACTACTGATGTGCACTGACCGTGGTCTCCTGATAAAGAAGTTGAGGATCCAGTTGTAGACAGATGTACAGAGCTACATCTTGCCTTGTGGAAAATGACTTCTACCAACTGCCGCCCCTATACTACTTCAGGAGGCGAAAGAAATTTGGCAAGTTCACTTTGACCCCCACCAATTTTCATCAGTGCATCATAGAAAGCATCCTATCCAGGTGTATCATGGCCTGGCACAGCAACTGCTCTGCCCATGACCACAAGAAGCCATGGAGTTGTGGACACAGCTGAGCATGTCACAGAAACCAGCCTCCCTTCCACAGGCTCTGTCTCCATTCCCTGCTCCCAAAATAAAGAAGCCAGTGTGAAGGCCCCACCCACCCCAGACATACCCTCCTCTTCCCCCTTCCATCATGCCGAAGTTACAAAACCCTGAAGGTACTTCCCATCCGGCTTAGCTTCTCCCCGCTGTTGTAAGACAATTGAACGGTTCCCTGGTATGATAAGACTCTCTTGATCTCCAAATCTACCTTACCATGGTTCTTGTACCATGTCTACTACAGTATAGTTTCTCTGTGTTGAACATAGAACGCAGAACAGTACAACACAGGAACAGGCCCTCCAGCCCGCAATGCTGGCCTAAGCTAGTTAACAGCATTTAAATGCCTGGTTAAATTAATTCCTTCTGCCTACAATGTCCGTATTCCTCCATTCCTTGTGCATCTGTTTCCCTACCTAAGCCCTTCTTAAACACCTCTATCATATTTGCCTCCACCACCACCCCTGGCAGCACATTACAGGCACCCACTGCTTGTGTGGGGGGGGGGGTAAAAAGTCTTGTCCCTTCCATTTCTTTTGAACTTACCCCCTCTCCTTAAAAGTTTGCCCTCAGGTATTAGACATTTCGACACTGGGGGCAAAAGATACTGTGCCTCTCATAATCTTACAAAACCTCTATCAGGTGTCCCCTCAGCCTCTATTACTTCAGAGAAACAACCCAAGCCTGTCCAACCTCTCCTTACAGCACCCGCTCTCTAATCCAGCAGCACCCAGGAAATGTCTAATGCTCCCACACCCTTCCTGTAATGGGGGTGGATGGGGGGAGAAGAACCAGAACTGAATACACACTCCAGATGTGGCCTGACCAGAGTTTTATAAAACTGCAACACGTGTAGCTTCCCAACTTTTGAATTCTGTGCCGTGACTATTAAAAGCAAGCCTATGCATATCTCTTCTTTCCCACTCAATCTACCGGTGTACCCACTTTGAGAGAGCTATGGACTTGGAATCAGAATCAGGTTTCATATCACTGACATATTTGTTGTTTTGCAGCTTCTTTACAGTGTAATATATTGCTATAAATTGCAGTAGGAGATGTACACTCAGTGACCACTTTATTAGGTACACATATATACCCACTTACTAATGAAAATATCTAATCAGACAATCATGTGGCAGCAACTCAATGCATAAAGGCATGCAGACATGGTCAAGAAGTTCAGTTGTTCAGACCAAACATCAGAATGGGAAAGAAATGTGATCTAAGTACCTTTGACCGCGGAGTGATTGGCCAGATTTGAGTATCTCAGAAACTGTTGATCTCCTGGGACTTTTACGCACAACAGACTTTTCAGAGAATGGTGCAAAAAAAAGACAAAAAGAAAAATCCAGTGAGCAGTGGTTCTGTTGGCAAAAATGGGGCTTGCTAATGAGAGAGGTCAGGGGAGAATGGCCAGACTGGTTCAAGCTGACAGGAAGGTGACAGTAACTCAAATAACCACAAGTTACAACAATGGTTGGCACATAGCTAAGTGGTTAAAGTGTCGGTCTAGTGATCTGAAGGTCGCTAGTTTGAGCCTCAGCTGAGGTGGCATGTTGTGTCCTTGAGCAAGGCACTTAACCACACATTGCTCTGTGACGACACCGGTGCCAAGCTGTATCAGCCCTAGTGCCCTTCCCTTGGACAACATCGGTGGCGTGGAGTGGGGAGACTTGCAGCATGGGCAACTGTCGGTCTTCCATACAACCTTGCCCAGGCCTGCGCCCTGGAAACCTTCCAAGGCGCAAATCCACGGTCTCACGAGGTTAACGGATGCCTATATAAAATGACAATGGTGTGTAGAAGAGCATCTCTGGATGCACAACACATCAAACCTTGAAGTGGATGTGCTGCTGCAGCAGAAGACCTCTCCTGTGGCCACTGAGTTTATACAGTAAAGGAGAACAAAAATAGTGAGGTAGTATTCATGAATTGGCTCATTATCCATTCAGAAATCTGAGGGATGAGGACGAAGCTGCTACTAAAACACTAAGTGTGTGTCTTCAGGCTCCTGTACCTCCGTGATGGTAGCAATGAGAAACGGGCATGGCCTTTTGGTGATAGGGATACTTAAAGATGGATGCCACCTTTTTGGTGCATCACTTTTTGAAGATGTCCTTGATGGGGAGACTAGTGCCCATGATGGAGCTGACTGAGTTCACAACCCTTTGCAGCTTTTACCGATCACGTGCATTGGCACCTCGGTACCAGATGGTGATGCGTCCAGTCAGAATGCTCTTCACAGTACATCTGTAGAAATTTGCTGGAGTCTTTGCTGACATAGCAAAGGTCCTCAAAATCTCATCTTAATGAAGTGTAGCTGCTGACATGCCTTCTTTGTTAGGACAAGGATAGATCCTCAGAGATGTTGACACACAGGAAATTGAAGCTGCTCACCCTTTCCACTGCTGGTCCCTCAGTAAGGACTGGTGTGTGTTCCCTTCACTTCCTCTTCCTGGTCCTCAATCAATTCCTTGGTCTTAATGACGTTGGGGCACCACTCAACCAACTGATGTATCTCACTTCTGTATTCAGTTGAAGTCAGAAGTTTACATAAACCTTAGCCAAATACATTTAAACTCAGTTTTTCACAATTCCTGACATTTAATCCTAGAAAACATTTCTTGTTATGTTTCTTATGTTAGGATCACTATTTTAAGAATGTAAAATGTCAGAATAATAGTAGAGAGAATGATTTATTTCAGCTTTTATTTCTTACATCACTTTCCCAGTGGGTCAGAAGTTTACATACACTTTGTTAGTATTTGGTAGTATTGCTTTTAAATTGTTTAACTTGGGTCAAATGTTTTGGGTAGCCTTCCACGAGCTTCTCACAGTAAGTTGATGGAATTTTGTTCTATTCCTCCAGACAGAACTGGTGTAACTGAGTCAGGTTTGTAGGCCTCCATGCTCGCACACACTTTTTCAGTTCTGCCCACCAATTTTTTATTGGATTGAGGTCAGAAAATGATGTCAAGTCTGGTTCATCCTTGGGAGCAATTTCCAAATGCCTGAAGGTACCACATTCATCTGTACAAACAATAGTACGCAAGTATAAACACCATGGGACCACGCAGCCGTCATACCGCTCCTGGAGATGAACGTACTTTAGCGCGAAAAGTGCAAATCAATCCCAGAACAACAACAAAGGACCTTGTGAAGATGCTGGAGGAAACAGATGGACAAGTATCTATATCTACAGTAAAATGACTCCTATATTGACATAACCTGAAAGGCTGCTCGGCAAGGAAGAAGCCACTGCTCCAAAACTGCCATTAAAAAATGCCAGACTACAGGTTGCAAGTGCACATGGGGACAAAGTTCTTACTTGTTGGAGAAATATCCTCTGGTCTAATGAAACAAAAATTGAACTGTTTGGCCATAATGACCATCGTCATGTTTGGAGGAAAAAGGGTGAGGCTTGCAAGCTGAAGAACACCATTCTAACCGTGAAGCATAGAGGTGGCAACATCATGTTGTGAGGGTGCTTTGCTGCAGGAGGGACTGGTGCACTTCACAAAATAGGTGGCATCATGAGGAAGGAAAATTATGTGGATATATGGAAGCAACATTTCAAGACATCAGCCAGGAAGTTGAAGCTCTGGCGCAAATGGGTCTTCCAAATGGACAATGACCCCAAGCATACCTCCAAAGTTGTGGCAAAATTACTTATGGACAACAAAGTCAAGGTATTGGAGTGGCTATCACAAAGCCCTGACCTTAATCCGATAGAAAATTTGTGGGCAGAACTGAAAAAGCGTGTACGAGTAAGGAGGCCTATAAACCTGACTCGGTTACACCAGCTCTGTCTGGAGGAATGGAACAAAATTCCAGCAACTTACTGTGAGAAGCTTGTAGAAGGCAACCCAAAACGTTTGATCCCAGTTAAACAATTCAAAGGCAATGCTACCAAATACTGACAAAGTGTATGTAAACTTCTGACCCACTGGGAAAGTGAAGAAAGAAATAAAAGCTGAAATAAATCATTCTCTCTACCATTATTCTGATATTTCACATTCTTAAAGTAAAGTAGTGATCCTAACTGACCGAAGACAGGGAATGTTTTCTAGGATTAAATGTCAGGAATAGTGAAAAACTGAGCTTAAATGTGTTTGGCTAAGGTGTATGTAAACTTCTGACTTCAGTTGTGTCATTGGCAAATTTATAGATGGTGTTTGAGCGGTGCCTAGGTACACAATGGTGGATGTACAGAGAGGAGAGCAGTGGGCTAAGCATGATGCGGAGGAGCGCTGGTGTTAATCGTTAGTGAGGAGATGTTATTTCTAATCCACAGTGACTTTGTGGTCTGATGAGGAAGTCAAGGATCTAGTTGCAGAGTGAGGTACAGTGGCCCAGGTTTTGAAACTTGTTGATTAGTACTGCAGGTATGATGGTATTGAACGCTGAGCTATAATCAATAAACAACAGCCTGCCATAAGTATTGCTGTTGTCCAGGTAGTCCAAGGCTGAGTTAACAGCCAGTGAGATGGTGTCTGCTGTAGACATATTGTGGTGGTAGGCAAATTGCAGTGGGTTCAGGTCCTTGCTTACTACTACTACTTCTATGTCGACTCAGCCCTAGGGGGCCGGCGTCGGGCACGACGGCGGACTCTCCACTTCTCCCTCTCCCTCATCAGTGTGTTCAGTTCATCTACATTAGCCACGCGGCTGTCTTCTAGGAGCGTATTGACCATAGTCTTGGGAGGGCGCCCAGGGCTCATCCTCCCGTGCTTGGGCTCCCATATGATGTCTAGGCTGGCAGGTAGCTCAGGGTGGCGTAGACAGTCGTTGCTTAGGCAGGAGTTAATTCTCAAAATACTTCATCACTGTAGATGTGACTGCAACTGGCCAATGGTCGTTGAAGCAGCTTGCCCTTCTCTTCTTGGACACTGGTGTGATTAATGCCCTTTTGAAGTATGTGAGAGCCTCTGACACAAACAGTGAGAGATTGAAAATGTCCTTGAACACTCCCACCAGTTGGTTGTCACAGGTTCTTAGTGCCCTACCAGATACGCCTTGGGGCTAGACCCCTTGCGAGGGTTCACCCATCATGTTCTGATATCGGTCTCTGAGACAAAGATGACATAGTCACCAGATGCTGCAAGGATTTGCTGATGTACAGCAGGATCCTGGACTCCAAGATCATGCAATACATCAACTCTGTTAAGGGTCTTTCCATTAACAATGTACTATCTCTTTACATTTGACCTCCCAAAGTACAACACTGCACACTTGCCCTGATTAAATTTCATAGAAACATAAAAAACCTACAGCACAATACAGGCCCTTCGGTCCACAAGGCTGTGCCGAACATATCCTTACCTTAGAAATTACCTAGGGTTACCCATAGCCCTATAATTTTTCTAAGCTTCATGTACCTGTCCAGGAGTCTCTTAAAAGACCCGATCGTATCCTCCTCCACCACCGTTGCCGGCAGCCCATTCCACACACTCACCACTCTCTGCGTTTTTAAAAAAGAAACTCACCCCGACATCTCCTCTCTCCCTACTTCCAAGCACCTTAAAGCTGTGCCCTTTCATGCTAGCCATTTCAGCCCTGAGGAAAAAGCCTCTGACTATCCACATGATCAATGCCTCTCATTATCTTATACACCTCTATCAGGTCACTTCTCATCCTCCGTCGCTCCAAGGAGAAGAGGCCAAGTTCAGTCAACCTATTCTCATAAGGCATGCTCCCCAATCTAGGCAACATCCTTGTAAATCTCTTTTGCACCCTTTCTATGATTTCCACATCCATCTGCTATTTCGCTGCCCATATCTGCAACTGATCTATATTGTGCTGTATTGTTGGCCAGTCTTTCTATCCACAACTGCACCAATCTTCATATCGTCTGCAGACATACTACCCCACACAGCAGAGTTCCCAGTGTAGATCCCAGCAGAACACCAGTTATCACAGATTTTCAGCCAGACCTGGTCCCACTGAGCGTTATCCTTCACCTTCTATGGGCTAGCTAATTCTGAATCCAAACGGCTAAGTCACCATGGAACTATCTTAATTTCTGGATGAACTCTCATAAGGGACCTTGTCAAATGCCTTACTAAAATCCACTTAGACAATATCCACAGCTCGGCCTTCATCAATCACCCTGGTCACCTCATTAAAAGTCTCAGTCAAGCGACTTGACTGGCATGTCTGTCCCTATTAGGCCATGGTTTTCCAACTGCTTATAAATCCTATCCATAAAAATCCCCTCTAGTAACTTCCTCTGCCACTGATGTGAGACATGCAAGACTATGGATTCCAGGATGATCCATATTCCATAAATAGTGGAATATCAGCTACTCTTCAGTCCTCCAGGACCTTGTCTGTGGCTAGAGTGGACACAAAGATAGCACTTTTCTGGCTTTATAATCTTCAAGCGCTCTCTGATCTTCACTCCCTAAACCTTACATATGTTTCCTTTCTCTTGGCTAAACTTGCCATCTCCCTTGACATCTAAGGTTCCCTTACCTTGCCACCCTTGTCCCCCCTTCATACTGGAACATTTCTGTCCTGTACTCTGTGCAGTTGGCTTTCAGACACCCTCCACACACCTAAACCTTTTGCACTTCTATATGAGTGAAGTTAAGTCACTCACTACAATCACCCTATTCTTTTGGCATCTTTCCTTAACCTGCCTGCATATCTGTTCCTGGTGGCTATTGGGTGGGGGGGTCTCCAGTATAATCCCATCAAAATGATTGCACCTTTCTTATTTTTGAGTATGGAGAGTGGATGATCCCTCCTTTTGAGTACCTGATTAATAGCACATCTCCTCTCCTACCCCCAACACCCCTTTACCTCCTCTATCTTTCTAAAATATCAAAACCCAGGGGCATGAAGCAACCAGCCCTGTTTACTTCCCAACCAGGTCTTGGTAATGGCCACAACATTGTAGTTCCATGCATTGATCTATGTTCAAAGTTCATCACCCTTATCCACAACACTTACAGCATGAAAAATGCACTTCAACCTGTTCATCCCATTGTCTCCATAACAGTAATACTTTATTCTGCACTCTATTGTTTTCCCTTGTACTACCTCAGGAGATATGATTTGATCTGTAGAGGCAGTATACAAAACAAATTTTTCATCGTATCTTTGTACAAAAGACAATAGTAAACCAATCTACCAATTTCTGTTGATGGAACTCACCCCCTCCCCCCCACCCAAATTAATCTCCTCATTGGTCAGGAGCTGACAGTAACAGCTACCTCTGCTCTTCCAGGAAATTTGGAGGTGCTGACTAGGAGAAGGGACTGGTCCCTGCACTCAGTCCCCTGTGGCCCGCTGTTCAATGTGATCCTGATTGATAATTACTGACTTTGACTCTTCTGTAGCGCTCAACCATTCAAATATGTATAGAGCACAGCACGGGAACAGGTCCTTTAGCCCATGATGTCTATGCCGAACACTATGTTGAATTGGACTAGATCTATTCTGCCTGCACACAACTCGCAGCCCCCCCCCCCCCCCCAATCCCTGCACATCCATGCGCCTATACTAAGCTTTCTAAACACCTCTGCCATATCTGCCACCACCACCAGATCTGGCAGCACATTCCAGACACCCATACTCTTGCCCCCTCTCACCTTAAATAGATGCCCTCTGATATTAGACATTTCAGACCTGGGGGGAAAATAATGCCAGATGACCACACTGTCGATGCCTTCCATCATTTTAGACCTTAACACAATTAAGACATTAGGCACATTGAATATGCTCCAGCATTTAATTAAGGTTGAATTTTATTTTCCTCATCTCCATTCTCCTCCATTCTCCTGCCTTCTCCCTGTAACCCTTATCCCCAGTGATAATCAAGAATCCATCAATCTCTGACCTAAATGTACCCAATGACTTGGCCTCAACAGCCTTCTGTGGCAACAGATTCACCTCGCTGGCTGAAGAAATTCCTTCTCGTCTGTTACAGAAGAGTGTCCCTATACTCTGAGGCTTTGACCTCGGATGCCAGACTCTCCCATTGATGGAGACATCCTTTCCACGTCCAGGCCTCCCAGTTTTTTATAAACTCCCATCAGATCTCCCTTCAGCCTCCAACTCTAGAGAAAACAGCCCTAGTCTGTCCAACCTCTCGTCTCCAATTTATCCATCTCCAACCTGAATATATCCAGCAGTGTGACCCCTACCTCCGTTGGGGGCATGGAATTGCAGAAATTCACCATCCTTGGAGAGAGATGGAATTTCTACACACCTCAGTTTTAAACAATTAGACTCTCTGTTGTGTTGCTCTGTCCCCTTGTTCATGACTCCCTTAAGTGGAAGCGTTTCCACACCTACTGTTATCAAGCCTCCTCGGGGTCTTCTGTGTTGGGGTACTGTTACCTCTCATTCTTCTAAACTCCAGGGAACACAGATGCAACCTGTTCAGCCCTTCTCGATAGGACAGCCCCCACCCCCAAGTAAGGGGACCAGAACTATGCACAGTTTTCCAGATGTGTCCCAATCAACATCCTGTACAAATGGAACATTCCCTCCGTGCTCTTAAACTCCAACCCCTTCACAGTGAAGGACAATGTTGTTTGCCATCTCGACCACTTGTTGGAACTACCTGCTAATATTTTGAGATTTTGTGACCACCTTGATCCCTCTGAACTTCACTCACTTATAGATTCTCCATTGAGATGACAATCCACTTTTTGAATCCTCTTACTAAAGTGTTATACCTGACACTTTCCCACATTAAACTCTATTTTCACCCAACCTAAGGTCTATATATTTCTTATTTTCGAGATCCAGGCCCTTCCATCCCAATGAGCCCATGAGTCCAATAACACCCATGTGACCAAGTAACCTACTAATCTTTGGAATGTGGAGGAAAAGGAAACACTCGGAGGAAACCCACTTGCTCTTGTAGTTAACGTACAAACTCCTTGCAGATAGCGGTGGAATTGAACTTGAGTTGCTGGTGCTGTAACAGCATGAAGCTAACTGCTCGCTATCATGCCAGCGATCTGGCCTTTTGTAAATGCTTTGACTAATATAGTCAGGAAATTGCGAGCATCTTTATGAAATTCTAGTTAGGCTGCTGTGAAGTACTACATTTGGTTCTGATTGCCCTGTACAGAATGGTGTACGGCATTGGAGAGGGCGCAGGAGAGGTTTGCCAAGATGCTGCCTGGATTAGAGGCTGCACATTCAAATGAGAAGTTGGACAAACTTGGATTATTTTTTCATGAGCAACGGAAGTTGAGGGGAGACCTGATAGAGGTTTTTTTTAAAGAGTATGAGAGGCATAGATTGAGTAAACAGCTGCTGCTTTACTGAGGTAACAAGAAGTGTAGGCAGAGTCCATGGTGGAGAAGCTGTGCTGAGCTGTGCCCACAACTCTGTGCTGTTTCTACAGGTCACAGACAGAGCGGTTACCATACCAAGCCATGATGCATTGGATAGGATGCTTTCTGTGAAGCACTTGTGAGGGTTGATGGAGATGTGCTGAATTTCTTTAGCCTACTTTAGGGATAAGAGCACATGGTAAGGGAAAGTAATTTGGGGAGAGTGAATTATGATGCTGCTAGGCAGGATTTTGGAGCATACATCTGGAATGGATATGCTTGGGGAAACAGAAACATGGAGGTTGTTTAAGGAGCGTTTGCATATGGGGTTCTGGATTGCTTTGTCCCATTGAGGCGGGGAAAGGATGATGGGGCGAAAGAACTATAGTTGACAAGAGATGTGGAACATCTAATCAAAATTTCAGGTTTAAGAAGCAACTTGAGGAACTTAAGAATGGACTTGGGGAGAGCTAGAAGGTGGCATGAAAAAGCCCCAGTGTGTAAGATTAAAGAACCCCCCCCCCGCCCCCCAAGGCCAGTAGGAGAAAGGCTGTCCTGAATCAAATGTTGCATAATGAACTGGATTTGATTATGGAGCTTGAGGTAAAGAACCCCTGAGGAGGTAGTGATCACAATATGATAGCGTTCTCCCTGCAATTTGAGAGGGCGAAGGTAAAGTCAGATGTATCATTATTGTAGTGGAGTAAAGGGAATTACAGAGATGAGAGAGAAGCTGTCCAAAATTGTTTGGATGGGGACACTAGCAGGGATGATGGCAGAACAGCAATGGTTGGACTTCCTCGGAGCAAGTTGAAAGACACAGGAAAGATGCATTCCAAGGAGGTAGTACTCTAAAGGCAGCATGACGCAATGGTGGCTGATGAGGGAAGTCAAAGGCAACATAAAAGCAAAAGAGGGCATATAATAGCAAAAATTAGTGGGAAGTTTTTAAAAAAAAAACCAACAGAAAGAAACTAAAAAAGCAATAAGGAAGGAAACAATTAACTATGAAGGTAAGCTAGCCAATAATACCAAAGAGGATACCTAACAGGATTCAGTGTTTTCCTGGCATATATGACTAATAAACTCTTCTCGGGCTTCTAGCCAGGTTGATTATAACAGATGTTGATTATAAACTCTGCCATCTTCTTCATGGATAATTATTAGGATTATTATCATCCCTGACAAGTGGCAGAGTTTGTCATCGAAGTTTTTATTATAATCGATGCTGATATCCAGCTGGAAGCCCATGAAGAGTTTATTTGTTAGGATACCAAATGTTTTTTTAGATATATAAAGAGTAAAAGAGAGATGTGTAGATATTGGACTTCTAGAAAATAACACTGGAGTGGTAGTAATGGGCCTCATGAAAATGGTGGATGAACTTATTCAGTATTTTGCATTAGTCTTCACAGTGGAAGACACTAACAGTATGCTGGTAATATGAGACTGTCAGGGGAAGAAATGAGTGCTGTTGCAATATCTAGGAAGAAGGTGCTTGGGAAGTTGAAAATTCTGAAGGTAGATAAAACATCTGGACCAGACAGACTACATCTTGGAGGTGGCTGAAAAATTGTGGAGGCATAAGTAATGATCTTTCATGAATCACTATATTTTAGCATGGTTTGAGAGGACTAGAAAATTGCGAATGTTAGTCCACACTTCAAGAAGGGAGGGAGGCAAAAGAAAGGAAATTATAGGCCAATTAGCCTGACCTCAGTGGTTGGGAAGATCCTGGAGTCGATTGTTAAGGATGAAGTTTTGGGATACCTGGGGGGCCGATGTCAGCATGGTTTCTTTAAGGAAAAATATTGCATGACAAATCTGTTGGCGTTCTTTGAGAAAATAACAAGCAGCATAGAGAAGAATCGGTGGATGTTGTGTATTTGGATTTTCAGAAGGCCTTTGACAAGGTGCTGCACATGAAGCTGCTTAATGAGATAGAGAGCCCATGATATTACAGGAAAAACACTAGCATGGTTAGAGGATTGGTTAATTGACAGGAGACAAAGAGTTGGAGTAAAGAGAGCCTTTTCTGTTTGGCTGCCAGTGACTAGTGGTGTTCCACAGGGGTTGGTGTTTCGACCACTTCTTTTTATGTTATATGTCAATTATTTGGGTGACAGTATTATTGGCTTTGTGGCCAAGTTTGCGGATGATATGAAGAGGGGCAGGTAGTGTTGATGAAGCAGGGAGGCTGCAGGAAGACTAAGATTAGGGGAATGGGTAAAATGGCAGATGGAGTTAGTGTTGGGAAGTGTATTATCATGCACTTTGGTAGAAGGAGTAAAAGTGTAGACTATTTATAAATGGGGAAAAAATTCAAAAATCAGGGGTGCGAAGGGGCCTGGGAATCCTTGTGCAGGGTTCCCTCAAGGTTAACTTGCAGAATGAGTTAGTGCTGAGGAAGGCAAATGCAAGTTAGCATTTATTTTGAGTGGACTAGATTATAAAAGCAAGAATGTAATGCAGAGGCTTTATAAGACACTGGTGAGGCCTCAGTTGGAGTATTGTGAGCAATTTTGGGCCCCTTATCTAAGAAAGGAAGGAGAGGGTTCAGAGGAGGTTCACGAGAATGATTTAGGAATGAAAGGGTTTCGTATGAGGAGCGTTTGATAGCTGTGGGCCTGAACTCACTGGAATTTAGAAGAATGGCGGGGGGTGGGGGTGTGGAAATCACTGCAACCTGTCAGATGTTGAAAGGCCGAGATTTAGTAGTTGTGGAGAAAATGTTTCCTTTCATGGGGGAGTCTATCAACAGAGAGCACAACCTTAGAATAAAGAGATGTCCATTTAGAATAGAGTTGAGGAGGAATTTCTTTAGCCAAAGGGTGGTGAATTTGTGGAAATCAGTGCCACAGGTGGTTGTGGAGGCCAAGTCGTTGGGTGTATTTACCATATAACCATATAACAATTACATCACGGAAACAGGCCATCTTGGCCCTTCTAGTCCATGCTGAACTCTTACTCTCACCTAGTCCCACCGACCCGCACTCAGCCCATAACCCTCCATTCCTTTCCTGGCCATATAGCTGTCCAATTTAACTTTAAACGACAACATCGAACCTGCCTCAACCACTTCTGCTGGAAGCTCGTTCCACACACCTACCACTCTGAGTAAAGAAGTTCCCCCTCACGTTACCCCTAAACTTTTGCCCTTTAACTCTCAACTCATGTCTTCTTGTTTGAATCTCCCCCACTCTCAATGGAAAAAGCCTATTCACGTCAACTCTATCTATCCCCCTCATAATTTTAAATACCTCTATCAAGTCCCCCCTCAATCTTCTACGTTCCAAAGAATAAAGACCCAACTTGTTCAACCTTTTTCTGTAACCTAGGTGATGAAACCCAGGTAACGTTCTAGTAAATCTTCTCCGTACTCTCTCTATTTTGTTGACATCTTTCCTATAATTCGGTGACCAAAACTGTACACAATACTCCAAATTTGGCCTCACCAATGCCTTGTGCAATTTCAACATTACATCCCAACTCCTATACTCAATGCTCTGATTTATAAAGGCCAGCATACCAAAAGCTTTCTTCACCACCCTATCCACATGAGGTTCCACGTTCCATCTTCAGGGAACTATGCACCATTATTCCTAGATCCCTCTGTTCTACTGCATTCTTCAATGCTTTACCATTTACCATGTATGTCCTATTTTGATTAGTCCTACCAAAATGTAGCACCTCACATTTATCAGCATTAAACTCCATCTGCCATCTTTCAGCCCACTCTTCTAACTGGCCTAAATCTCTATGCGAGCTTTGAAAACCTACTTCATTATCCACAATCCCTGTGCCGAAGACGCCGTGCCCCAGCAGCCTCAATGACTACAGACCGGTGGCATTGACCTCCCACATCATGAAGACCCTGGAGAGACTTGTTCTGGAGCTGCTCCGGCCTATGGTCAGGCCACACTTAGATCCCATCCAGTTCGCCTACCAGCCCCGACTAAGAGTTGAGGATGCCATCGTCTACCTGCTGAACCGTGTCTACGACCACCTGGACAAGCCAGTGAGCACTGTGAGGGTCATGTTTTTTGACTTCTCCAGTGCGTTCAACACCATCCGCCCTGCTCTGCTGGGGGAGAAGCTGACAGCGATGCAGGTGGATGCTTCCCTGGTATCATGGATTCTTGATTACCTGACTGGCAGACCACAGTACGTGTGCTTGAAACACTGTGTGTCCGACAGAGTGATCAGCAGCACTGGGGCTCCACAGGGGACTGTCTTGTCTCCCTTTCTCTTCACCATTTACACCTTGGACTTCAACTACTGCACAGAGTCTTGTCATCTTCAGCAGTTTTCTGATGACTCTGCCATAGTTGGATGCATCAGCAAGGGAGATGAGGTTGAGTACAGGGCTATAGTAGGAAACTTTGTCACATGGTGTGAACAGAATTATCTGCAGCTTAATGTGAAAAAGACTACGGAGCTGGTGGTAGACCTGAGGAGAGCTAAGGTACCGGTGACCCCTGTTTCCATCCAGGGGGTCAGTGTGGACATGGTGGGGGATTACAAATACCTGGGGATACGAATTGACAATAAACTGGACTGGTCTAAGAACACTGAGGCTGTCTACAAGAAGGGTCAGAGCCGTCTCTATTTCCAGAGGAGACTGAGGTCCTTTAACATCTGCCGGACGATGCTGAGGATGTTCTATGAGTCTGTGGTGGCCAGTGCTATCATGTTTGCTGTTGTGTGCTGGGGCAGCAGGCTGAGGGTAGCAGACACCAACAGAATCAGCAAACTCATTCATAAGGCCAGTGATATTGTGGGGATGGAACTGGACTGTCTGACGGTGGTGTCTGAAAAGAGGATGCTGTCTAAGTTGCATGCCATCTTGGTCAATGTCTCCCATCCACTACATAATGTACTGGGTGGGCACAGGAGTACATTCAGCCAGAGACTCATTCCACCGAGATGCAGCACAGAGCGTCATAGGAATTCATTCCTGCCTGTGGCCATCAAACCTTACAACTCCTCCCTTGGAGGGGCAGACACCCTGAGCCAATAGGCTGGTCCTGGACTTATTTCATAATTTACATATTACTATTTAACTATTGATTACTATTTTCTATTACTATTTATTATTTCTATATTACTATTTACTAATAATATTACTATTACTATTATTTATGATGCAACTGTAATGATAACCAATTTCCTCTGGGATCAATAAAGTATGACTATGACTACTATGAAACTCCACCGATCTTAGTATCATCTGCACACTTACTCATCCAGTTTACCACCCCATCATCCATTGGAATGAAGGTTGGTAGGTTTTTGTTTAGTTTGGATGTGAAAGGTTGTAGGGAGAAGGCAGGAGAATTGGGTTGAGAGAGAAAATGTATCAGCCATGATGAAATGGCACAGCAGACTTGATAGGCCGAATAGCCTAATTCTGTTCCTATGTTTTCTGGTTTTAAGGCGTTCTGTTCTTCATGTACATCCAGGAGGATGAGTAGATTGAGGGTTTGACTGATCAGGGATATTAGAGGAAATGTGCCCTGAGTTGGAAGAGGTAGGGGAGGTCTTTCATAAATACTTCATTATTTACCTGTGAGAGGGACCTTGACGAATATGAGGACAACGTAGAACAAGCTGATATGCTGGAACATGTAGACGTTAAGAACTTTTGAAAAACATTATGATAAGTCCCAGTGGCCAGACGGGATGTACCCCAAGTTACTACAAAAGCAGGGGATGAGACTGCTGCACCTTTGGCGATGATCTTTGCATCCTCATCAGCCATTGGAGTAGTGCCAGAAAATTGGAGGGTGGATAACTCTGGCAATTATAGACAAGTGAGCCCTACTGTGGTGGTGGGCAAAGTATTGCAGAGAATACTTAGAGACAGGATTTGCAAGTGTTCGGTGAGCATAGTCTGATTAGTGTAGTCAGCATTTCTGAGGGCAGGTTGTGTCTTGCTAGGCTGATTGGATTCTTAGAGGCAGAAACAAACCAAATGAAGACAGCAGTGTCTGTGATGTATATGGATTTTATTAAGGCGCTTGATGTTTCCCCATGGTAGGTTCATACAGAAAGACAGGAGGCTTGGGATCCAGGGAAATATGGCTGCATAGATTCAGAATTGGTTTGCCCACAGAAGGTATTTTGGTGGAGAGCGGATTACCGCTCTTTGTGATTTTATTTTTAAATAAATGATTTGGATGAGGAAATGGAGGGTGGTTTAGTAAGTTTGCAGATGACACAGTTGTAGATAGTGTAGAAGGGCGTGGTAGGTTACAATGGGACTTTGACAGGATGCTGAGCTGAGAAGTGGCAGATGGAGTTCAATCTGAAACAGTGTGAAGTCTAAATTTTAAGGCACAATGTCACTGGCATGATTCTTAACAGTGTGATCCTGGGGTCCATGTGCATGGGCTCAAAGTTGCAGTGCTGTGGGTTAAGAAGGCATGTGGTGTGTTGTCTCCATTAGTCAGGGATTGAGTTGAAGAGCCACGAGTTATGTTGCAGCTTTACGTAACCCTAGTTACACTACACATTCGGAATATTGTAGCACACAAAATGCTGGAGGAACTCGCAGGCCGTCTACATTGTGTTCAGTTGTCATCGCTTTGTTATAGGAAGGATGTGGAAGCTTTAGAGAGAATGCAGAGGGGACTTACCAGGATGCTGACTGACTTAGAGTGCATGTCTTATGAAGATAAGTTGAGTGAGCTAGGGCTTTTCTCTTTGGAGTGAAAAGTTACTTGATAGAGGTGTGCATTAGATCAAGCGAACAGCCAGAAACTCTTTTTTCCAAGGTGGTAATGGCTAATATGAGGGGCCATAACTTTAGGGTGTTTGGTGGAAACTATAGTGGAGTGTGCTGCCGGGGTGGTGGTAGAGGCAGATCGATGAGACATTTCAGTGACTTAGGCACATGTATGAAAGAAAAATGGAGGGCTATGTGGGAGGGAAGGGTTAGATTGAGCTTGGACTAGGTTAAAGGGTCAGCACGAACATTGTGGGCTGAAGGGCCTGCTCTGTGTTTGTTCTTCTAAGATCCTGAAGCGGTAGAGGCATTGGTGAACTTTCTTGTGCTGCTTGTTTCTGTGTGACTGGACTGGGACAGACTGTTGGTGATGTTTGCTCCAAGAAAGTTGGAGCTCTCAACCATTGATCAACCTCGGCACCATTGATCTAAACAGCACCCTACGCTCTGAAGTCAATGACCAGCTTTTCTGCTGACATTGAGGGAAATGTTACTGTGATGACACCGTGTCACGAGGTGCTCTATCTATATCCTGTACTCTTGACTTGTCATTATTATTTGAGTTGTGGCCTCCTACGATGGTATCATCTGCATTGTTATGAGGAGAATCTTAATTAGATGTTCAGGGAATGGAAGGATATGGACATTTTTTAGACAGAAGGCATTTAATTACTAGTTTAATTACAGAATAATATTGTGGGCTGAATGGCCTGTGCTGTCCTGTTGCATATTCTTTGTAGATCCCATTGCAGAACCCCTCCCACTTTACAGAAGCTCCATAAGACAACCCAGGCATGGGAAACCCAGCGCAGGCACTGCATACTTCTGCAGTCACTGGTCCTCAATGGGTTCTGGGAGCACAGAGATTGCATAGTACAGCTCCATATCAGTCCCATTGGCTTACTGTGTCCATGCCAATCTCACTGATCCTGTCTCCTGGCACACTGAACATATCCGTCCGCTCCCTGCCGCACTCCTCCATAGTAATGGCAACACTCAAACTGCGCCCACAACACGATCGTCTCTTTTCAAAGGATCTATCCATGAGGAAGTGGGAAGGCAGGGTAGTAAGTGTGCAGATGTCACAAAGGTTGGTGGTGGTATTGAAGTAATTACAAGGATACATTGATGGGATGCAGAGCTCGGCTCCAGTTGCAGATGTAGGAAAAGTGAAACGATACACTTTGGAAAGTAGAATTTGAAGGCAGAGTACAGGGCTATTGACAGGATTTTTAAGTGTCGAGGAATAGAGGCATCTTGGGGTCCAAGTTCATAGATCCCTCAAAGAGGGATCTGGGAGTACAGAACCATAATTCTTTGAAAGTGGTGTCACAGGTAGAGAGGGTTGTAAAGAGAGCTTTTGGCACTCTGTCCTTCGTAAATCAAAATACTGAGTACAGGAGTTATGTTGAGATGTGTATGACATTATTGAGGCCTAAAAATTGAAAGAGTACAGGGAAATTTGACAATAATACTGCCCCGACTCAAGGACCTGAGTTTCAGGGAAGGACTGAACACGTTAGGACTTTGTGCTCTGGACTGTACCAGAATGAGGGAGATTTGATAGAGGTATAAAAATTTCTGATGGCGTAAATGTAAACAGGCTTTTCATTGAGGTTGCATGAAACTAGATCTAGAGGTCACAGGTTAAGGGTGAAAGGTGAAATATCTAAGGGGAACCTAAAGGGGAATTTCTTCACTCAGAGGGTGGAACAAGCTGCCAGTGAAAGTGGTGGATGCTGGTTTGATTTCAACATCTAAGAGAAATGTGTATAATTACATGGATGGGACTAGGGACTAGGCAGAATAATAGTTTGGTACGGACTAGATGGACTATTCCTTTGCTGCAGTGCTCTATAAATCTGTGACAATGGAGGGAGCTCCACTCTGTATCTGACCCTGGATTGTTTGATGAGACAGTGTGGATGGAGCCTCACCCTGTGTCTCACCCCAGGAGTGTGTGACAGGACAGTATGAAGGAGCTTAACCCTGTTTCTCACCCCGGGAGTGTGTGACAGGACAGAGTGAAAGAGCTTCACTCTGTGTCTGACCTCGGATTGTTTGACGAGACAGTGTGAAGGACCTCCCACCATGTTTCTCACCCTGAGAGTATGTGATGAGACTGTGTGGATGGAGCCTGACTCTGTGTCTGACCCTGCGAGTGTGGGACAGGACAGTGTGGACGGAGCCTCACTCTGTGTCTGACCCTGCGAGTGTGGGACAGGACAGTGTGGACGGAGCCTCACTCTGTGTCTGACCCCAGGAGTGTGTGACGAGACAGTGTGGACAGAGCCTCACTCTGTGTCTCACCCTGGAAATGAGTGACGGAGCTTCACCCAGGAGTGTGGGACAGGTTTCTCATTTCACTCTGCTCTTTATTCCACCAGCCCATTCGAGACTATCTTCGAGGAGCCGGTGGAGCGGAACGGGCTGCTGGTGCTGACCAGCCAGCGGCGGCTGAAGCGTACGGTGCAATTCCAGGACGGCAGCCTCCCCCGCAAGCGACGGCTGCGGCAGAAACTGCGCCTGGTGCAAGGGGGTGGCCCGGGGCTGCGCGGAGACCGCTCGAGGTTGGAGGCGCCTGAGTTGGAGCGGCTGCTGAGGCAGCGGTTGTCCGAGCTTGACTCCTTCTTCGCCGGGGAGGAGGGATAGGGTCCCCAGCCCTCACTCCCTCCGTCCCCCACCTCCCTATATTGCCTCCCTCAACTTGCTCCGTCCTTCCCTATTCCTCACCCTCCATCCTCCCTCTCTCCCTCCCCCCCACAGCACTGTACAGCCTCGTTTTTACCAGATAATATATATTTTTACTAACTCGTTCAGTTTTGTACTTGTCGCATGGTTTGGTTCTGACGATTCCTTTCATGAGGCACTGCCTCCTCACCCTCCCTCATCCCTCTGCTCCTGCCACATGCTCCCTGCTCCCCCCCCGTACCCATTCTTGCACAACCCATCATCTCCCTCCCTCCCTCCCTCCCTCTCTCCTATTTCCTTTTTTCCACCTCTCCATCTTCCCTTCCATGACTTCCTCTTGGTCTGTTTCTCCCCCATTGCCTCCCCCGCCCTGGGTGCAGGATGTACAATGGATTTAATTAAAATGACCTTGCTTAAATGAATGCTGCAAAGGTTTCTCAGGCGGCCTAACTCACAAAACGTTTGGTTCCTCCTAGAGCTCGCCTCACACTCTGGGGAGACTGCGCTGAAGGGAGGGAACTACAAAAGTCATTTGGGGGAGATGTGGGAATGGTGGTTAGGCCAGTTAAGTCTAACCTCCCTCCTCCTAACAACCCTTCAGCGTTCACACCCCTCTTCCCCCTCTTCCCCCTCTTCCCCCTCTTCCCCCTCTTCCCCCTCTTCCCCCTCTTCCCCCTCTTCCCCCTCTTCCCCCTCTTCCCCCTCTTCCCCCTCTTCCCCCTCTTCCCCCTCTTCCCCCTCTTCCCCCTCTTCCCCCTCTTCCCCCTCTCGACCCCACGCCCTGTCTGCTCCACACCACACCGCATTTGCTAAAATTGTTTATTTCAGTTAATCTTTCATTGTTAAGCAGTGAGATATAAGTTAAGTATAAATAATCAACCCCCCCCCCCGAACCCCACCAGTAACAGTTTCCCCCAGTTCCCAGTAACAATGTCAATGGCACTAATTGGCACTAATCCAGCGGATGCAGTCAGTCAGACAGTGCCAGTGGGAGGTGGGGCTCAGAGTAACAGTCATGCCATAATGCTGGGTTCAGTCTTGGAAGCAGGTGCCCCTGCCCCAGAGGGCAGAGCAGGGTGACGGGTGGTTACTATCCTGCTCGGGACCAGGCTCGCTCAGCTCTCCACCTTACTCTGCTAGCCTCACCAGGTAGGACACGAGGACAATGAACAGCAGACCCAGCACCACGCTGGCCACCAGCACCAGGAAACTGAGGAGGCTGAACTTCACCGCCCGCTGCTGCCACTTCCTCGCTGCCTCCACGTCGCCTCGGTCCTCCCGCTCTGTTGCCTGTGGGGGTGGGGGAGATTGGCGTCAGAGTTTTGGCTACAGTCCCCTGAAAAGTGTTATAGGTGGGATCTCCTCCAAAGTTTCGGGAGGTTGAAATACAGAAGAACAAATCTCCAGGAGTGAGTTACAGGCTGGGATCTAATCCAGGGGCTCGGGGATAATATATAGAATAACAGATCCTCTGTGCTTGGTTACAGACTGAGATCTAATCCAGAATTATTCGGTTATGTATAGAATAGGATTTCCCATGTGTGCATTACCGACTGGGATCTAAACCAGGCATTTATGAGTTTTAAATAAAACATCACAGAAGCGCAGTAGTGAGTCATATGACAGGAATGTGCTTCCAGCATTTATTACTTTCATTATCAAATGACACTCCCACAAAATCTGGAAATCCCCATTTTCGTTTTCTGAGTAATGTGATCAGTGAAATGCATTTGAACCATAGATTTATCAATGTATTACATGCCCCTCATTCTCTCTCACTCAGTGAGATCTGCACACTGACCAATGTCTCTCAGTCCCCTTCTCTCAGGGAGATCTGTACACTGACCTGTGTGTGTGTGTCCCTCTCGCTCTCCCTCTCCCTTGGGGAGATCTGTGCACTGACCGGCACCTCTCAGTCCCTCTCTCTCAGGGGGAAGATCTGTACACTGACCGGTGTCTCTCAGTCCCTCTCTCTCGGGGAGATCTGTGCACTGACCAGTGTCTCCCTGTCTCTCTGATCTGTGCACTGACCAGTGTCTCCCTGTCTCTGTCTCTCAGATCTGTTCACTGACCAGTGTCTCCCTGTCTGTCTGATCTGTGCACTGACCAGTGTCTCTCTGTCTCTCCGATCTGTGCACTGACCAGTGTCTCTCTGTCTCTCTGATCTGTGCACTGACCAGTGTCTCCCTGTCTGTCTGATCTGTGCACTGACTGGTATCCCTCCCTCTTGAAGATCTATACACTGACTGGTGCCTCTCAGTCCCTCTCTCGGTGTTATCTGTACATTGACTGGTATCATTCCAAAGGAGAATGAGGAAACAGTGGTTGACAAGGGATGTTGAAGACAGCATAAAAACAAAAATGCTGATAACAAATAGTGGGAAACTAGAGGATTAGAAAGCTTTTAAAAATATCAATGCAACTTAAAAAGCAATAAGGACAGAAAAGACAAAATATGAAGTTGACTCTGGCCAATAATATCAAAGAGGATACCAAAAACTTTCTGATGTATGAAGAGTAAAAGAGTGGATATTGGACCACTGGAAAGGGACAGCAAAGGAAGTAATGGGGGACAGCCTGAATAATTACTTTGTCAGTCTTCACTGTGGGAGAACTCCAGTAGCATGCCAGAAATTTGAATGTTTCGGGCAGAAGTGATTGTAATCACTAATACAAAGAAAATCACAAATGTTACTCTGCATTTTAAGAAACGAGGGAGGCAAAACACAGGAAATTATAGGCCAGTTTGCTTGACTTCAGTCGTTGAGAAAATGTTAGACTCAATAAGGGTGAGGTTTTGAGGCACTTGGGGGCACACAATAAAATAGGTTAAAGTCAGCATGAGAATAAGTCTTGGCTGACAAATTTGTTGGAATTAATGCATGAGAGTAAAACAGGCAACGTGGACAAAGAATCAGCGAATGTTGTTTACTTGAATTTTCAGAAGACCTTTGACAAGTTGCCACATATGAGGCTGTTAAACAAGATAAGAGCCCATGGTATTACAGGAAAGATACTAGCACAGTTAGAAGAATGGCTAACTGGGAGAACGCAAAGAATGGAAATAAAGGGGGCTTTTTCGGGTTGGTTGCTAGTTCCGCAGTGGTCAGTGTTGGGTTAACTATGTTTCACATCAAGTGTTAATTATCTGGTTGACTGAATTTATGGCTTTGTGGCCAAGTTTGCAGATGTCAATGGGCGTATATAGCGGAGGTTGATAATTGGTAAGGGTGTCAACCGTTTCAAGAGTGAAGGCAGGAGAATGGGGTTGAGAGGAAAATAAATCAGCCACAATCGAATGGTGAAGCAGACTTGATGGGCTGAGTAGTCTAATTCTGTTCTTGTGTCTTGTGGCCTTCTCATTCCTCAGTTCCTTGCTCTCAGGGAGATCTGTACACTAGCTGGAGTCTCTCAGTCCCTCTCCCATAGGGTGAGATCTGTACACTGACTGTTGTCTCAGACCCTCTCCCTCAAGGGATGTCTGTACACTGACCGGTGTTTCTCAGTCTCTCCCCCTTGGGGAAGATCTGTAAACCAGCTGGTGACTCTGTACAGGGGTGGGGTACAAACTCACCCTTACGGCACTGATGAGTGCGTAGATGCCGACACAGGAACACCCGAAGATCACACTGAAGATCGATAGCCAGAAAAAACTCTTCTTGGTCCCCCAGGAGTGGTACATTCTGTCCTGCTCCTGCTCCTCCTCCTCCTCCTCCTCCTCCTCCATCTCATTTCTCTTCATGAGAGTCTGGTTCTCATTCACGCCCCCATTCACCCGTGGCGAATTTCCATCCATCTCCTCGCCCCCTGCCCCTGTCACTGTCTCCCTGGGCTCTCCAGTCACTTCCATTGTTCCCTCTGCCTTCTGTGACCACACAATGTGTCAGGATGGCAGTGATTCAGCTGGAGGGAGAACACGAGAGGGATTCCCGTTATGTGCCGAGATCTGGAGGGGTGACATGAGAGGTTTATAAAACCATGAAGGTGCTTTTTTTTTTTTACCCTTTCCCCTTCCTCCCCCCAACACTCCTCACTTGCTCTGTGATCGGTTCCCACACACCCCTCCCACCCTTACACTCCTCCCTGTCTCTGTGACACCCTCTCTCCCTCCCCTACATTCCTTCCTGTCTCTGACCCTCTCCCTTCCCGACACTTCTCTCTGTCTCTGTGACACCCTTTCTCCCTCCCCTACATCCTTTGCTGTCTCTGTCCCTCTCCCTCCCCAACAGGCCTCACGGTCTCTGTGACCTCCTCCACCCCTCCCTGTCCCTGTGACACCCTCTTGCCCTCCCCTACATCCCTTCCTGTCTCTGACCCCTGCTCTCCCTTACACCCATCCCTGTCTCTGTCAGTGCCACAGAGTACAGGAGCTGGGAATCACATGACAGCTGTACAAGACATTAGTGAGAGTGCAGTTGAAATACTGTGTGCCGTTTTGCTTACCCAGGAAGGCCGGGATTGACCTTTACCATAGCCTTGGACAGGGATAGGAATAGGTACTATGGAAAACTAATTTGGAGAGAATAGATTATGATGCTCTTTGGCAGTGTAGATTGGGAATAGATGTACTCAGGGAAATGCACAACAGAAATATGGAGGTTCGAAGGGAGAACTTGCATGGGGTTCTGATATCTTTGTCCTGTTGAGGCAAGGTGAAGGAATCATGGTTGATGAGAAGTTGAACATTTAATCAAGAGGAAGAAAGAAGCTTGTTTAAGTTTTAGGAAGCAATAGTGACATGTGGCTCTTGAAAGTTGCAAAGTAGCCAGGAAGGAGCTTAAGAATTGACTTAGAGTAGGACACGTGGAGGCCTTGGTGACTAGGATTAAGGAAAACCAAGGCGTTCTGCATGTGCATGAAGATCAGGAGGATAACTAGAGTGAGGGCAGGATCAATCAGGGATAAAGGAGAAAATATGCTTGAAGTAGGAGGAGGTAGGGGAAGTCCTTAATGAATGTTTTGTTTCAGTGTTCACTAGTGAGAGGTGCACAGCGTAGGACAAGCTGATACTGTATGCTGAAACATGTCGACAAGGACCTGTTGGAACTTTTGGAAAATGTTATGATAAATAAGGCCTCCTGGGGTCATACAAGATGTATCTCATGTTACTACAGGAAGCAAGGAAAGAGATAGCTGCTCCTTTGGCTATGATCTTTGCATCCTCACTAGCGACATGTGTAGTAACAGAGGATCAGAGGGTGGCAGAGGTTATTCCTTTTGTTCAAGAGAGATAATCCTGGGAATTATAGACCAGTGAGTCTTACATCAGTGATGGGCAAACTATTGGAGAGGATTTTTAGAGACAGGATTTACAAGTATTTGGAGAAACAGTTTGATTAGGGGTATTCAGCATGACTTTGTGGGGGGCAGGTCATGCCCCATGAGCCTGATTGAGTTCTTTGATGAAGTGACAAATTGATGAAGGTTGAGCAGTGGATGTGGATTTTTCTAAGACATTCAACAAGGTTTTCCCATGGTAGGCTCATTCAGAGTCAGGAGACTTGAGATCTAGGGAAATTTGGCTGCATTGTTTCAGAATAGGCTTGCCCATAAAAGACGGAGGGTGGTTGTAGAGGGATTGTATTCTGCCTGGAGGTCAGTGACCGGTGGTGTTCCACAGGGATCTGTTCTGGGACCCCTGCTCTTTGTGATTTTTATAAATGGATGAGGAAGTGGAAGGGTGAGTTAGTAAATGTACAGATGATGGAAAGTTGGTGGTGTTGTGGACAGTATGGAAGATTGTTAGAGTTGACAACAGGACATTGACAGGATGCAGAGCTGGGCTGAGAAGTGGCACATGGTGTTCAGTCCGGAAAAGTATGAAGCGATTCACTTTGGAAGTTCGGACTTGAAGACAATATTGGGTTAATGGCAGGATTCTTAACAGTGTGGAAGAGCAGAGGGATGTTGGTTTCCATGTCCTTAGATCCCTCAGAGTTGCAGTACAAATTGACAGGATTGTTAGAAAGTTGTATAGTGTGTTGGCTTTCATTAGATTGTGGATTGAGTTCAAGAGCCACGAGTTAGTGTGGCAGCCTTGTAAAATCCTAGTTACACCACGTTTGAAATATTATTCAGTACTGGCCGTCTCGTTTTAGGAGGGAAGTGGATGCTTTAGAGAGGGTGCAGAGGAGATTTACCAGGATGTTACCTGGATTATATAGCATGTCCTATGAGGAAAGGTTGAGTGAGCTAGGGCCTTTCTCTTTGAAACGAAGGAGGAGGGGAGATAACTTGATAGATGTCCAAGATGACGACAGGCATAGATAGTGGACAGCTGGAGACATTTTTCCAGATGGAAGTACCTAATAGGAGGGGGCATAATTTTATGGTGTTTGGACAAAAGTATAGGGAGATGTCAGAGGTAGGTATTTTTTTATATAAAGAAAGGTGGGTGTGTGGAACATGCTCCCAAAGGGGGTGATAGAGGCAGATACAGTGGGGACAACTGAGGCTCTTTCATAGGCATGTAGATGAAAGAAATGGAGAACTGCATGGGAGGGCAGGTTTAGATTGATCTTAGAATAGACGTAACATTGAGGGTTGAAGTCCCTGCAATGATCTATATTCTACACTGTGACGCAAAGAGAGTGGAACAGCCTAGATGTGTTCTCCCTGAAGTGAAGAGATTGAGGGAGGAGAGACAGATCGGGTGGGCAACAGGAGACTCCTCCTCTGTATCTGTAAACAGAGGACTTGGGATGAGGGGAGAGGAGGTTCAGAGGGCACCTGGGGGGTAGGGTTGCGACTTGCGAGGGAAGATATTCCCTCCCAGAGAAGAGATGGAACCTGGAACTTGCTGCCTGAGAAGGTGGTGGAGGACGAGATTCAAGTATTCGGATGAGCGCTTGAATCTCCACGGCGGAGAGTGGACACGTGGTTTGGGAAATGGGATGAGCGTGGGTGAGCCAGTATGCACAAGATGGGCCGAAGTGCCTGCTTCCACACTGTTTGCCTTGTTCACCGTTCACATCCCCCAGCTGTGAAACTGGAGCAGTGACCTCGCCACAGGATACATTGGACAGAGGGAGAGGACAATGTCCCGGAACGAAAGAACAATCGGTCACTGACAAACCAAAATCATCTCGGACCTCAGCAGTGCTTAAAAGCAGAAGTTAGAAAATACTGGAATCAATCTGTGTCAAAGAGGCCCCCACACAATAAACACAGGCTGCAGTAACAGCGGCCGATCGGTGCACACAGATCACCACTTGAGAGAGACAGATCAGTGTAGATATCACCCTCCCCACGGAAGAGAGGGACTGAGAGACCCTGGTCAGGGTACAGATCTCCCCTGAGAGACGCTGGTCAGTGCACAGATCTCCCTTGAGGCGGAGGCAGAGTCACCTGTCAGCGTACAGATAGATAAAGCGAGAGAGAAGGAAACAGCAGTTTACATGTGACAGGGAAGGGCAGTGTTGATTTTAGTTTTTCCTGGTTGCTTATTGAGATTTAGTACAGTGAACGTGTTCCACCAGGTTCCCTCGGTTCGCCCCTCTCTGCTCGCTGTTAACATTCCGTTCCTGCTCCGTTACAGACGCGGCGAGGGTACGGACCCCGCAAGAGATTCAGCTGAATGAGGGCTTCAAAGTAACATATAACTTAACAACTTAACCCAGAGCTAGGATGGGGGAAGAGGACGCGCTCGCCGACCGGTCGGGGGTTGGGTGGAGTTTTGGGAGTGAGAGGGTTGTGTGTCTAATCACTGGGGGACCCTCTTTGGGTATCTGTTAGTTTGTATGTACACTAATAGTCCGTTTGTGTATCGGCGCTTCTGTGAATGGGTGTGTTTTGGTCTGCGTGTGTCTGTGTGTGTTGCTGGATACGGCTCGTCAGTGACTATGTCTGTACTTTCAGTTAGTTTGTGTTGTGAGCGAATCCCCTCCGCCCGTCCCCGCCCCGCTTCTTTTCTTCCCCCTACCTCGGCTCCCGGCACCGTTCCTTCGCCTGCCGCTGCCGCTGCCGCTGCCGCCGCACGGCCCTTCTGCCCCCACCGCTCCGTTTCCGCGTGGGCAGCGGAAGGGAGCGTCACCAAATTATCAAACTTCTCCAAAACGTCAACTGTCGGGTTAGCGCGGAGAAAGAGAGAGGGAGGACGTGGAATGTGCGCGGCTGGGCGAGGAGGGAGGGGGAAGAGGGTGGGAGGGAGAGATGGAGGGAAGTGAGAGAAAGGTGGGAGGGATGGAGACGGGAAGAGGAAAGGAAGGAAAGAGCGGGATGGAAGAGGGAGGGAGGATGGAGAGGATAGGAAGGGTTGAGGTGAAGGATAGAGTGGGATTCATGAAGGAGGAGGGGAGGTTCAGGTAGGAAGAGGAGGTGGAAACGTGTGGTAGGTAAACTAAAGAGGGAGGGCAGAGAAAGAGGACAAAGAAGGGGTGGATGAGTACTGGAAGGAGGAGAGGTGACGGGGTGGAGAAGGATGAAGTCCTGGAGGGAGGGGAGGAGAACGATGAGTTGGAGCATGGTGGAAAGAGCGGGAAGGGGAGTAGGCTGATGGCTTGGAGTAGGGGGATGGAGATGGGGAGGATGGTGTGAGTGAGGGAGAAGAAATGAGTTGGAGGAGGAGTAGGATGAGGACATGGAGGAGACTGCAGACAGAAGGGCTAAGCATCCGGGGGCGTGTCAGTGCCGGGAATCAACATAATTCCTGGTCAGCGCGGGTGCGGAGGGAGTCGGCCGAGGAGCAGAAACAGCTTAGGAAATTGGTCAATTACTCATCAGACCACGCACAACTGATGTCTGGCAGGAAAAATGCTGAGAGAGAGGAGGGAGGGAGATGGGGTGAGTTGCAGGGGCCAGGGGGGTTTACAGAGTCAGGGAGGGAATAGTGAAGAGAGCAGGTCACGAAAACAGAGAGGGATAAATGGGAGGGTGGGGTTAATAGAGATAGGGTTCTGGGGGGGGGCAATGAGACGAGTGGAGTGTTGGGAAGAATGGGGTCCGGAGATGGCGATGGTAGCGGGAAGGGAAGCTGCCACCAGAGACAGGGAGGGGCATAGGGCTGGAGCTGGAATGGTTATGGAGACGGGATGGCTGTATTTGCCAGAGAGATTTACGGGACTGGCGATTCACAGAGATATAGGTGAAGGCATAGAAGACATTGTTCTAACTGTGGCCCTATGTTAGAACATTGAAACCACGCCAGCACAACATGGTACAGTAATAGGCCCTTCAGCCCCGATGTTAAACTAGATCCCTTCTGCCTACACAATTTCCATATCCCTCCATTCCTGCACATCCACCTGCCTGCCTACAAGCGTCTGAAATGCCTCCGTCGCATGCATCTGCCTTCACCACCACCCCAGGCAGCACATTCTAGGCATCCACCACACTGTAAACAAAAACTTGCCTGCACATCTCGTTTGAATGTATAACCTCTCAGTTTAAATGCATGCCCTTGGGCATTTTAACCCTGGGGAAAAGACACCGGCTGTCAACTCTATCGACTTGTAAACCTCTATCAGATCTCCCCTCAGCACCCGCTGCTCCAGGGGAAACAACCCAAGTCTGTCCAAACTCTTTACAGCTCACACCCTGAAATCCAGGCAGCATCCTGCACCTTCTCTAAAGTCCCCTGCATTCTTCCTGTCACGGGACACCACAACACTCCAGTGCAGCCTGACCAACGTTACATAGAGATGTGGCAGAAACCCTTACCGACCAATGGAGGACAAGCATACCATATACCTTCCTTACCACTTTCGCCATTTCGCACTTTCAAGGAGCCGTGCGCTTGCCTCTCAAGACCCTTCTGTACATCAATACTGTTAAGGGTTCTTCCATTAATGTTGATAAAAAATGAAACCAAATCATTTGAAAGAGGTAGCATAGGGTCAGAAGGTGTTGAATCATGTTGGTAGAGGTAGAGAATTATAAGGGTAAAAAAGTACTGTAATGGGAGTTATATAACAGTAGTAAAGATGTGGTCTACAAATTTCAAGGGGAGATAGAAAATGCATGTCAAAAGGTCAATGTTATGACAGCCATGGAGGACTTCAATACGCAGCAGATTGGGAAAATCAGTTTGGTGCTGGATCCCCAGAGGGGAAATTTCTAGAGTGTCTATGAGATACCTGTCTAGAGCAGCTTGTGGTTGAGCCCACTAGGGGATCAGCTATTCTGGACTGAGTGTTGTGCAATGAACCAGAATTGATTAGAGAGCTTAAGGTAAAGGAACCCTTAGGGGCTGTGATCATAATATGATCAAATTCACCCTGGAATTTGAGGAGAAGCTAAAGTCAGATGTATTAGTATTACAGTGGAGTAAAGGGAATTACAGAGGCATGAGAAAGGAACAGGCCAGATTTGATTGGAAAGGAACACTAGCACGGATGATGGTAGAGCAGCAATGTCTGGAATTTCTGGCAGCAATTTGGAAGGCACAGGATATAAACATCCCAAAAAGGAAGAAGTATTCTAAAGGCAGGATGCTACAACCATGGCTGACAAGAGAAGTCAAAGCCAACATAAAAGCCAAAGAGATGGCATACAATAGAGCAAAAATTAATGGAAAGTGAGGAGATTAGGAAGCTTTTAAAAACCAGCAGATGGCAACTAAAAAAGTCATAAAGAAGGAAAAGATAGAATATGAAGGTAAGACTATAATATTAGCGGATACCAAAAAGTTTCTTCATACATACACACACACACACACATATATATACAGTGTAAAAGATAAGCAAGAGTAGATATTGGACCACTGGAAAATGATGCTGGAGAGGTCATTATGGGAGAAAAGGAAATGGTGGTACTTTGTATCAGTCTTTACTGTGGAAGACAGTCAAATGCCAAAAGTTCGAGAGTGCCAGGGGGCAGAAGTGTGTGAAGTTACCACTACTAGGGAGAAGATTCTTTGGAAACTGCAATGTCTGAAGGTAAGTAAGTCACCCGGACCAGATCATATGTATCCCAGCGGGTTCTGAAAGAGGTGGTTGAAGAGATTGTGGAGATATTAGTAATGATCTATCAAGAATCAATTGGTTCAGGAGGAATGGAAAATTGCAAAATTTTCCACTCTTCAAGAAGGGAGAGAGGCAGAAGAAAGGAAATTATAGGCCAGTTAGTTTGACCTCAGTAGATGGGAAGATGTTGGAGTTGATTATTATGTACTTGGAAGAATATGGTAAAGTAGGCTGTAGTGAGTATAGTTTCCTTAAGAAAAATCTTGCCTTACAAATCTGTTGGAATTCTTTGATGAAATACAGTAACATGCCGGATAGGCAGGGGAGAATCGGCAGATGTTGAGTACTTGTATTTTCAGAAGATCTTTGACAAGGCACTACACATGAGGTTGTTTAACAAGTTAAGTGCGCAAGGTATCGCAGGAAAGATACTAAAGTGAATAGAACATTGGCTGATTGGCAGGAGGGAAAGAGTGGGAATAAAGGGAACCTTTTCTGGTTGGCTGCCATTGATTAGTAGTGTTGAGACCATTTCTTTTTGGTTATACATCAATGATTTGGATGATGAAATAGATGGCTTTGTGGTTATGTCTTGGGCAATACAAAGATAGGTGTGGGGCAGGTAGTTTTGAGGAAGGACAGAAGGACAGACAGATTAGGAGAATTGGCAAGGAAATGGCAGGTGGAACAGTGTTGGGAAGTGTACGGTCATGCACTTTGGTAGAAGAAATAAAAGCATAAACGATTTTCTAAATGGAGAGGAATTTCAAAAATCTGAGATGCAAAGGAATTTAGGAGTGCTTGTGCAGGATTCCCTAGAGGTTGATTTGCAGAGGTTGAGTTGGTAGTGAGGAAGGCAAATGCAATGTCAAGGGTTCATTTTGAGAGGACTGAAATATAAAAGCAAGGATGTAATGTTGAGGCTTTATAAGGCATTGGTGAAGCCTCACTTGGAGTATCGTGAGCAGTTTTGGGCCTCTTATCTAAAAAAAGATGTGCTGGCGTTGCAGAGGGTTCAAAGGACGTTTATGAAAAGCTTGTCATATGAGGAGCATTGCTCCTGGAATTCAGAAGAATGACCTCATTGAAACCAATCAAATGTTGTGGAGAGGATGTTTCCTGTGGTGGAGGAGTCTAAGCGGGCACAGCCTCAAAATAGAGGGGCGTTATTCTGGAACGGAGATGAGGAGAAATTTCTTTAGCCAGTGCAATGAATCTGTGGAATTCAGTGCCACAGGCGGCTGTGGAGGCCAAGTCATTGGGTATGTTAAGGCAGAGGTTGAAAGATTCTTGATTAGTCAGGGTATGAAGGGATGGATATGGGGAAAAGGCAGGAGACTGGGGCTGAGAAGGAAGATGATGAAATGACGGAGCAGATTTGATGGACTAAATGGCCTAATTCTGCTCCTATATCTTACAGTCTTATTAATAATGTACCGTCTCCCAAATGTGATCTCCCAAAGTGCAACACCTCACACTTGCCAGGATTAAACTACAAACTACAAAAGCTACACGGGGGATCACTTCATCGAGCACCTCCACGCTTTTTGCCATAAGGGAACTTCCCAGTGGCCAAACATTTTAATTCCAGTTCCCATTCTGACATGGCAGTCCATGACCTCCTCTTGTGTCACGATGAGGCCACGCTTGGGTCAGAGGAGCAACACCTTATATTCCACCTGATGGCATGAATATCAATTTCCTCTTCCACTAAATTTTTTCCTATCCCCTCCCCTCTTCTATTCTCTATTTTGGCCTCTTACCTCCTCTTCTCCTTTCCTTTCTCCTATGGTTCACTCTCCTCTCCTATCAGATTTCTTCCTCTCCAGCTTTTCCTACCCACCTGGCTCACCCATCACCTCCTAACCATCCTCCTTCCCTTTCTCCTCCTTCCGCAACACCTTTTTATCCTAGTGTCTCCCCCCTTCCTTTCCAGTCCTGAAGAAGGATCTTGGCCTGAAACCATAGATGCTGCCTGATCTGCCGCGTTTCTCCAGCATCTTGTGTGTGTTGATTTAAACTGCGTCGGTCATTTCTCCAACCCTATCTGTAAATGATCTGTATCCCACTGTCTCCTTTGACAGCCCCATACACTTTCCACATCCCCTTTGTGTTATCAGAAAACTTACTAATTCACCTACTTATTAATGCACTGTGTGTATTATATATAGGTCCCAATTAACTATCTATCATATACACATTGTGGATTCCAGTTAATTGTGACAGATCAGGACCAATATATTTTTTCCCAATTAAGCAGCTGCCCCAATTAGCCTAAGTTCCATGCAAGTAGTGTAACAATGTGTAAAAAAAAAGACAAACTACCGTTTAACTGAGTAAGAAATTATGTATTTAAATGAAATACAGACTAAATTAGAACACTACCAAAACTACTACAGTACTATAAATTGTGTATTAGTTCCTAAATAGGCATCCGGAATTAGATACAGTTCTCCAGTGTACACCGATGTGTTCTTTTGATTGACTGCAAATGAACAAGATCAGCGCAGATGCCTAATGCAGACAGGGGACTGCCTTCAAACAGTGCTTTTGACAATTGCATCCTCTAAATCTTCTAATTGCAACGTTCAAAATCATTGCTGATACCTTCAAATTCTTTGTGGTTCCTAACTTGATGAAGTTGTGAAATTGCTTAATTTATACTCCTTTAAGTTTTTGGCATCTCCAAGCCTGAATGTTTGAAACCACAGTGAGCAAAATGGTTCTAAATTGTCGTACTGCTTATTACTCACCAATTATCAGTGACAAAACTTCCTTTATCAAACACCTCACTAAAATGCATGTAGGTTACATTCAAAGGATCAGGGGTCAGAAGGATCAACTTTAATTGCCATATATTAGGAATTCGCTGTGGTGTGTTGGCGTGACATGCCACAAAAACAACATTTAACAATTGTAAGAATAAAAAAATATAAAAATAAAGTTAGAGGTTAAAATACAGATATGGAATAAAATGTGCATAAATGCCAGCATGTATTTACAATGCAAACAGTATTATATAAAGTGTTTACAATGCAGTGACAGGTGTAATAAATAGAGAGAGTTGAGGGGATGATTAACTAGAGTGGTTGATCAGATTAACTGCCTAGGGGAAGAAACTTTTAAGATGATACGAAGGCTGTTTTTTTTTTAATTAGCCCCGTAGCACTTTCCAGAAGAGAGCTTTTGGAAAAGGCAGTTTGCAGAGTGAATAGTGTCCACAATGATTTTTACTGGTCTCCTCTTTGTTTTGGACACATACAAGCCCTGCAGTGATGGTAGACTACAGCCAGTGGCCTTTTCTGCTGACCTGACAGTTTGCTGCAGTTTTCATATGTTGTGAGGGGAAGCTGCACCAAACCGGACAGTAATGGCTGCTGTGAGGATGCTCTCTGTGATGGCAGTGTAGAATTGAACAGTACATTCTGCAGAAGATGGGACATAACTAACTGCCACAAGAAATAGATCCTCAGCTGAGCCTTTTTATCCATTAAGGTGATATGGTTCTCCTACATGAGGTCCTGTGAAATAATGATGCCCGGGATGTTGAAGTGGTGTTGTTGATGATTTGATGAGTGGATGGTGAGGAGACGCATTTCTCCTGAAGTCGATTTGCATCTCAGTGGTCTTGAGGGCGTCGAGCTCCAAGTTGTTGTGAATCTTTGTCTCCTCCTTGTAAAACTCAGTCAACCTGGTGAGTCATGACTTACCTTGTGGAAAGCTATGTTGTCTGCCTACAAGTGCTCATAAATCTTTTCCAGTAACTTCCTACCTCTGATGAGAGGTTAACCAGTCTATAGTTTCCAGGATTATACTTATTTACCTTTTTGAACAAAGGAACAGCTTTGGCAACTCTCCAGTCCTCCAAGACCTAACCTGAGGCTAGAGATGATTCAACGATCTTGATCAAGTCCCAGCAATTTCCTCTCTTGTCCCCCCTTCAACAACCTGGGATAGATCCTATCAGGCCCCGGGGGACTTATCCACCATTATGCTCTTCAAAAGACCCAGCCCCATCAGCTTCAGAATGCCCCAGCAAATTAGCATCCCCCACATTAATCTCCTCCTCCTTGTCTACTAATTTAGAACTTACCCCACATTCTCTGAGCCAACAAATATTTCCTTTCTTTATCCCTGAGTGGTCTTCCTCTCTCCCTAGTTATCCTCTTACTTTGAATATGGGTATAAAATGCTTCAGGATCCTCTTTATTCCAACTTGCCAAAGAAAATTTATCACCCCTTTTAACTTTAATTTTACTTTTTGTCTAAAATCATAACCCACACTAATCTCATTATTGTTGGTGCCCTTCTCCGTTACTAACTTGGCCCACATTCTAAAAGCATAAGTTCCCTCCTTCATCATTGTTTTTTTAATGTCTCCCTCTCTCTCCCCCCCACTCTCTCCCTCCCCCCCTTTCTGCTTCCCTCCCTCTTATTTTGAATACAAGTATAAAATGCCTGAGGATTATCTTTGATCCAACTTGTCAAAAAATTGTTTTGAGTTTCCTAATGCCCTACATGAGCTCTTTCTGCTATATCCTTCAAAGGTCCTGTCTGATTTTACAGTTTTCTAAAACTTACATACACTTCCTTTTTCTTTTTGATTAAGTTTGTCCAAGTTTCACTTGCACTGCGATGTTAATACCTCCCCCTCAATGGGACACTCTGATCCTGAACTCGGATCAGCTGCTTTTGCAAAAATTCCCGCGTCAGATGTGGATACTTACAGCTGTTTTCAATTACCTCCCCCTCACTCGAGTCTAATGATCTCATAGCTTTCGCTCCAAGTAAGTACTTTTCCATAAGGTTCAGGCTTATGCTTACACATTATTAAAACTTAAAGTTATATGGCGCAGAAGGAGGCCCTTCTGCCCAACTGACCAAGATGCCTTCCTGAGCTGGTTCTATCTGCCTGCTATTAGATCGTATCTGAACCTTTCCTATCCATGCACCCGTCCAAGTGCCTTTTAATTGCTGCTTCTCCCACTTCCTCTGGCAGCTCCCACCACCCTTTAAACCTGCCCCTTTAAACTTTTACCTTTTCAATTTAAACCTGTGCCATCTAGTTTTAGACTGTACTCCCTTGGTGGAGAAAGAATCATGATTTTACAAACCTCTGTCAGGTCACCCCTTGGCCTCATTCACTCCAGTGAAATCAGTCCTCGCCCTGTCCAGTCTCTTCCTATAACTCAAGCCTTTCAGTCCCAGGAACGTCCCAGCGAATCTTTCCTGTGTCCTCTCCAGCTTAACCCCACCCATCTGCACTCAGTGCCTTGGGACCAGGGTTCACGGATGGAGTGACACAGGGCAGGGTGGTCACGTAATCTCAACTTCCGTACTCAATGCCATGGGAGCGGGTTACAGAGATGGGGAGTGACGCAGGGGCTGAAGGAGGTCATAGAGATGGGAAAGGCGCAGGGGCCGGAGGGGGTCACAGGGCCAGACAGGGGAGTAGGGGAGGAAGGGAAGTCACGGAAGACGGATGGCCGGGAGGTGACAGGTGGTAGAGTAGGTTAGAGTGGACCATGGGAGAAAGGGAAGGAGGAGCGACACAAGAGGGATGCGGTAGGTAAATAAGAAGAAAAGAGGAGGTGAGAAGGGAGCTAGAATGGGAAATGGAAGAAGAGAGAAGGTGGCGGGGGAGAGGAAATACTGGAAGTTAGAGAAATTGATGTTCATGCCATCAGGTTGGAGGCTACCCAGACAGAATATGAGGTGTTGTTTCTCCAACTTGAGATTGGCCTCATCACAGCAGTAGAGGAGGCCATGGACCGACATGTCAGAATGGGATTAAAATGCTTGGCCCACCAGGAGAGTTCTGCTTTGTGTGGATAGAGCGAGGGTGCTGGACAAAGTGGACTCCTAATCTACGACAGGTCTTATCAATGTAGAGGAGGCCATACTGGGAGCACCAGATACAGCAGGTGACCCTCAGGTGAAGTGTTGCCTCACTTGGAAGGACTGTTTGGGGCCCTGAATGAGTGAGAAAGAAGGTGAATGGACAGGTGTAGCACTGCAGTGGGGAGAGGCGACTGGACAAAGGAAACACAGAGGGAGTGATCCCTGTAGAAAGCGGAGAATGGTGGGAGGTAAAAATGTGTTTGATGGTAGGATCCTGTTGAAGATGGTGGAGATTGCGGAGAATGATGTGCTGGGCGCAGAGGCTCATAGAATGATAGGTAAGGGCAGGAAAACTCTATCCCTGTCAAGGCGATGGGAAGATCGGGTGAGGGCTGATATCTGGGAAATGGGGGAGATGTAGGTGAGGGCAAAATCAATGGTGAGGAAGGGAAACCCCATTCTTTGAAGAAGGAGGACATCTCTGATATTCTGGAAACAGAGGCAGCTAAGACTGAGGAACTGAGAAAGGGAAATGGCATTTTTACAAGTGACAAGTTGGGAAGAAGTATTGTGAAGATAGCTGTGAAAGTCAATAGGTCTATAAAAATACCAATATTCAGTCTGTCTCTAGAGATGGAAACAAAGAGATCGAGAAGGGGGAGATAAGTGTCAGAAATGGACCAAGTGAACTTAAGGGCGGGGTGGAAGTTGGAGGTAGAGTTGATGAAATTGACAAGCTCAGCAGGGTGCATGAAGCAGCAATAATACAGTCATCAGTGTAACGCAGAAAGAGTTGGGAGATTTACCAGTGAAGGCTCGAAACATGGACTGATCTATGTTGCCAAGGAAAAGGCAGGCATAGCTGGGTCCATGGCTACACCTTGGGTTTAGAGAAAGTTTAATTGTCATTCAACCACACATGAATACTCATGAATGCAGCCAAATGAGACAGCGTTACAAAATTGTTGAGTGTGGGCTGAAGTGTTCCAGTGAACCTTTCTTATACCAGAGGTCATCAAGTCCCAGTAATATCCTTGTCAATTTTCTCTGCACTCTTTCAATCTTATTTACATCATTCCTGTAGGTAGGTAACTAGGACTGTACGCAATACTCCAAATTAGTCACTACCAATGTCTTGTACAACTTCAACATAATATCCCAACTCTTGTACTCAGTACTTTGAAGTAAGAAGGTCAATGTGCCAAAAGATCTCTTTATAACCTATCTACCCATGACACCACCAGCAAGGAATTATGGATGGGTATTCCCAGATCCTCCGTTCTACCGCACTCTTCAATTCCCTACCATTAACTCTGCAAGTCTTACTCTGGTTTGTCCTCCCAAACTGCAACATCTCATGCTTATCTGCATTAAATTCAATCTGCCACTCTTCAGCCCATTTTCCCATCTGGTCCCAATCCCTCTGCAAGCTTTGATCGCCTTCCTCGCTGTCCACTACACCCCCAGTCTTTGCGTCTTCCATAAATTTGCTGATCTAGTTTACCACATTATCATCCAGATCATTGATATGACAAACAACAATGGACCAGCACTGATCCCTGTGGCACAGCACTCGGCACAGTCCTCCAGTCAGAGAGCAAACACCTGCCACTACTCTCTTGTCTCACCTTGCTCAGCCAATGTTGAATCAAATTTATTACCTAATCCAGAAGCATCTGAACCTTCTTGAGCAGCCTCCCTGGTGGGATTTTGTCAAAGGCCTTGCTAAAGTAAATGTAAACATCATCCACCTTTTTTCATCAAATTTCACAAATTCCGTGCTGTCCAGCCCTTTATCGGTTCAACACAGAGGGTGGTGAGGTACATAGAGTGAGCTGCCGCAGGTGCTGCTTGAGGCAAATACAATAACATCACTTGAGAAGACCGCAGAAAGCGATGTGGATGGATGTGGCTCGGTGGGTTATTGGCAGATATTGAGAGGAGCTGGGTGGACAATGTGGTCAGCATTGGAAGGTTAAGTTGCAGTTGTACTAGATTTTGGTGAGGTGGTGTTTTGAATACCACGTTCAGGTTTGGTCATCCAGGAAAGACAAATTGGAAACAGTGCAGAGATTTCCCAGAATAATGCTCGGAATTGAGGGACTAATTTAAAAGGAGAGGTTGGACAGGCTGGGACATTCCTTGAAGTGTACGAAACTGAGAGAGGGATCCTGAAAGAAGTTTGTAAAATCAAAAGGAGTACAGATAGGGTGAATCTACACAGTTTTCTCCTCAGGGTTCAGGAATCAAGTACTAGAGGGCACGGGTGTAGGATAAGAGGGGAAAAATTTAAAAAGGACTGTGGGGTGGGGGGGGGGGAGGTGGTGTGCAGGTATCTACATATGTTGTATTGCTCTATGCCAAAGAGTAGAGAGATAGGGTCAGTGATTGGGCATGCACCAGGTATCCAATGTGGGAGAAAGCAAAAATATCCACGATGGCAGAAAAAGTAAACAGAAATATGTTATCTCACTGGGAGAAGTTCTGAAATCCTGAGCCACAGAGGAACCTGGGCGTTCCAGTGCAGGATTTGTAAAGTGGTCTGAGGGAGGGTCATATTATCCTGAGGACCATGGAGGGATGGATGGAGGCAGAGAGAGGGTCTGTGGCCTCTGACCCAAGAAAGGGAAGTTGGGAGAGGTCATTTTTGCCTTAGTATCATGAAGAAATGGATGGGGAGAACAACGTTTACATCTGTACCATGGAGGCATAGTTAGGGGAGGACTGACGTTGACCTGGGGTCATTGAGGGATAGTTGGTGCAAAGTCACAGAGCCATACAACACAGAAGTATGCCTTTCAACCCAACTGGTTCATGTCAACCAACATACCCATCTAAACTCATCCCATTTTCCTGCATTTGGCCAAAAAGCTTTCCTATCTAGTAACTGTCCGTGTCTTTCCAA
Organism: Mobula birostris; assembly: GCF_030028105.1. NCBI lineage: Eukaryota > Metazoa > Chordata > Chondrichthyes > Myliobatiformes > Myliobatidae > Mobula > Mobula birostris. The sequence continues at coordinate 28,259,352 of NC_092380.1, read as the reverse complement.
TGTTACTAAGATCAGGTGAACTTTTCAAATGGTGGAGCAGATTGGACGGGATGAGCAGCCTTTCCCTCCGCCCAATTTCCATCTTTTCAACAATGAATGGACGTTATCACTGACCACATTCTCTCCAACACATACAATCTTGTTTTACAGATACCCTCACCAATCATGGACACTGCCCACCAGCTGAATCCCCTCCCACAGTCCACAGCCACTCTCCCCCATCACTGACTGTCCACGGACACTCTCCCCCATCACTGACTCTCCTCACCCACAGAATCCCCTCTTACAGCTCATGGCCGCACTCCCACTTACTGACCTTCCCCACCCACTGAATCCCCTCCCACAGCCCACACTCTTCCCCATCACTGACTCTCCTCACCCAGTGAGTCCCCTCCTACAGCCTACAGACACACAACCCATCACCATCTCTTCCCACCCACTGAATCCCCTTCCACAGCTCACAGGTCCTCTCGCCCCAGTACCGACTCTCCCCATCCAATAAATCAGTATCCATTGAATTCCTTCTTATGGGATATAACGCCCACCCCCACCTCATCGTTGGTTATTCCTCTGTGCTTCTTGCTGATCTCATTGAGGCTGACTGCATTTCAACAAAAACACCCACTCTAATATTTAGAATCCAAATTTCCCAGAATTAATCCTGTCAGTTCCAGCAGATCTGCCTCATGTCGCTCTAGTGACTTTGCCTTGATCTCATCCAGAACTGACTTGTAACCGCAACTCAAGCCATCCTAGGATTAAATAAAAGAATTAATTTTACTGAATGTTGTCTATCAGTCCCTTTCCCTCAGTGGGAGATCTGTACACTGACCGGTGTCACCCTGATCCTCTCTCTCAGGGGGGATCTGTACACTGACTGGTGTCTCAGTCCCTCTCGCTAGGTGAAATCTGTATACTGATTAGTGTCTCTCAGTCCTGCTCTCCAGTGGTTATCTATACACTGACCAGTGTCTCACAGAGGTAATTCTGTATACTGACTGGTGTTGTTCAGTCCTGCTCTCTGTTACATACCTCAAGGAGATCTGCGATTTTTTTTTGAGAGAATGATGTAATGGTCTTTTGGAGGTCACCTGATGTAATTTTCCCACCGATGTGAGGTCACGTGGTGACATGTGCACCACGGGTATATAATAGAAGACCCCAGATGATGCAGTTAGGTTTTTAGTTTTCCGGCTGGAACACGCGTCTGTGTCTCCGTTTCTGTTGCGTATTTGTTTTAATGACGCAGGTTAACTTTTAAAACGGAGTGTTGCGTTATGTTGCAAGGTACAATAGTGCTGGATTGGCAATTTTTGCTAGATGTGTTGATGTACCTTATTCCAGCAGTAGTATGGGAGAGTGAAGAATTTATCGAAGTACAGGACCCGAAGGATTGAGAGGAGTCGGTTTCGTTTGGCAGCTTAACAAAGGATTGACCTTGAGTCTTCGTTGAAGGAGTAGTGGCCTGCATCGAAGATAACTCTTGCCAAAAGAGCAAAGAGTTCATGCAAAGGTTTGCTCTCTCTAAAAGAAATTAAGGTCAGTTGTTTTAAACTGTTTATTCCCTGCATCGTGAATCCTTTGGACAGAACCAGCGGGAAAGTGTCGTCTATGAAGAAATCCTTCTCCAGAGAAGTCTCTCCCAATTGAACGTATAAATCTGTTGGAATTTCGAATTTACCATTTTAAGAACTATATCTGACTTTACCACTTTAAGAACTGTTTTCGCATTTAACGCTTTAAGAACTAGTGTCGAGTGACGACTTGTTGAACGGCTGCATAGCGGTTAACTTCCGGTTAAGGTTTTCATTTGTTTTTTTTATTATTTATCCGTGCTTAATAAATGTTTGGTTGTTTTTATATAACCTGTCTCGATTGATATTCATTGTTGCCGGTTACGTAACATAATCTGTGGTGGCTCGTGGGATATGTTCCGATTTCGAGTTTAAGTGCCAGTAATTGCCGTTTTTGATTTGGAAAAGGGAAGTACCCATTTTTTTTTTTGTTTGATTGGTGTGTGAGTGGTATTTGACAACAATGAATATTGATGGATTTATGGACACGCCTGACTCGCGGTCTTTAGTGAACGCGAGAAAACCCGAGGTATTGGAGATTGCTAGGAGGTTGGATATGAAAGGAATTACGAAGAATACCACCAAGGCTTTCATATAAAGAAAAATCTCTGAGCATTATATTACTTTGAAAAGTTTGATGAGGAGGTGTTAGATAGGTTTCCAATGAGTAATCTGGAAATGCAGTTACATCTTGAACAAATAAAGTTAAAGCAATTAGAAGCTGATTTGGAAAGAAGTCGGTTAGAAGCTGTAAATAAACAAAAGGAATTTGAGGCTAGGAAGGCTATTAAAATAAGGGAATTTGAAGAAAGAGAGGCCCATAAAAAAACGGAATTTGAAGAAAGAAAGGCCCATAAAAAAAGGGAATTTGAAGAAAGAGAAGCTGAAAACCAGAGGAAATTTGAGCTAGAAATGCAGAAATTAAAGTCCGGGAATCAGTCTTCTGGTTCTACGAAACAGTTTATTGCTAGTCGTGAGGTTATTTTGGCTCCTCCATTTAATGAAGCTGAAGTGGACAAATATTTCCAGCATTTTAAAATTGTTGCTCTGAGTTTAAAGTGGCTGAAAGAGCAATGGCCAGTGATGTTACAAAGTGTAATTAAAGGCAAGGCACAACAAGTTTATACAGCTTTAAATGTTGAGCAAGCACTGGATTATGATATTGTTAAACAGCATATCTTAAAGGCATATGAGTTGGTTCCGGAAGCATATAGAGAAAGATTCAGAAATTTGAAGTAATCAGTGGAAAAAACTTATGTGGAATTTGCCTATGAGAAATCTGTGTGGTTTGAGAGATGGGTTTCCTCTAAAAATGTGAATGGGGAGTATAATAAATTAAAAGAGTTGATTTTGCAGGAGGAATTTAAAAGAAGCATTCCTGTTGAAGTGAAAACATACTTAAATGAATGGGACACTGCTACATTGCAGGAGATTGCTAAATTAGCTGATGAGTATGTTTTAATTCACAAGAATAAATTTTCTCCAGGTAACATTTTTAAAAGGGAAAATAGCATAGAGAGTCAAGGTAAACCAGAAATTAAATCTGAAGTTAGTGAGAAAAGTAAGGATGAAGGGAGACATGTGAAGGAAAGACATTTTGGTATTATTTGTAATTATTGTAAGAAACCTGGACATGTAGTAGCTAATTGCTTTCGATTGAAAAAGAAAGAGAAAGAAGTAGTTCCAGATGCTTGTGTGCAGCATATTGAAACACCTGTAAATTCACAGGGTTTAGAAAATACTAATGAAGATGTGTTAGAGTCTGACCAAGTTAAGAAAGGATATGAAACTTCTATAACAGAGGGATTTGTATCCTTGAAAGAAGGATCCAATTCAGTACCAATAAGAATACTTAGACATACTGGAACTTCTCAATCACTGATATTAGACAGTGCACTAAAGTTTAGTGATGAGTCTGATATTGGTGAGGTAAATTATATAAGAAGGAGTTGGGAGTGCCCTTATGCCAGTACATTTACACAGAGTAAATTTAAGGTCAGGATTAGCTACAGGGGTTGTTAAAGTAGGACTACAATCCAGTTTACCTGTGAATGATGTTTCTCTTTTGTTAGGGAATGATTTAGCAGGTGGACAAGTTTTTCCTAAAGTGCATTTGACAATAAATTCAAATTCTGAGGAACCACAGAAGGACTCTAAAACAGATTCTTCCTGTGTCGTAACAAGAGCTATGGCTAAAAAGTCTGATGTAACGGATGAGGTTGTTACCCATGACAGTTCAAATCAAGATTCGAATTTTGAGGATGTATCAGAAACTTTCTTACCTACATTATTTGATCAGGATTTTGGTGGTAATTCTGACCAGGAAGATTTGTCTTTATCTCGGAAGGAGATGATAGCAGAGCAGGGTAGAGATCCTGAGATAGTTCAATTAAAGAACAAGCTCTTCCAGATAGTGAAATTGAAAAAGTACCAGTAGGATATTATTTTGAAAAGGGAGTATTGATGAGAAAGTGGAGATCGCCTACAATTCCTGCTAGTGAGGAATGGGAAGTTAATCATTAGGTAGTAGTTCCTAAAATTTATCAAAATGAAATTTTAACTATGGCTCATAGTATTCCTTTGGGTGGTCATTTAGGTGTAAGGAAAACCAGGAACAAAGTTTCTAAACATTATTATCGGCCTAGTTTAAGACAAGATGTGGCGACATTTTGTAGAACGTGTCATACGTGTCAAATTGTGGGTAAACCTAATCAGGTTACTCCAGTGGCCCCACTGCAACCAATTCCAGTATTTGGTGAGCCGTTCTCAAAAATCATTGTAGACTGTGTAGGTCCTTTGCCAAAGACTAAAACTGGACATCAATATTTATTAACTATTATGTGCACAGCGTCTAGGTTTCCAGAGGCTGTACCTCTTGGGAATATAACAGCCAAAACTGTGACAAAGGCTCTTATAAGATTCTTCACTTATTTTGGGTTGCCTAAGGAAATACAAGCGGATCAAGGTAGGAATTTTATGTCTGTATGGTTTCAGCAGATAGTTTATAAACTGGGAGCAAAACAGATTATTTCCTCAGCCTATCATCCAGAATCACGAGGAGCCTTGGAGAGATTTCATTCTACACTAAAAACTATGATTAGGACATATTGTGTGGAAAATGAAAAGGACTGGGATGAAGGTATACATTTACTACTTTTTGCAGTAAGGGAGGCAGTACAGGAATCATTAGGTTTTAGTCCTTTTGAACTTGTGTTTGGGCATAGAGTTCGAGGACCTTTGGCCTTGTTGAAGGAACAGTGGATTAATAAAGAGGTACACACTAATTTGCTAGATTATGTTTTAAAATTTAAGGAAAGATTGTGTAAAGCTTGTAGCTTGGCCAAGGGAAATTTAAAGTTAGCTCAAGAGAAGATGAAGACTTGGTATGATAAGGAAGCTAGGATGCGGTCATTTAAGCCTGGAGATAAGGTGTTGGTTCTTTTCCCAGTGCAAACGAACCCATTACAAGCTAAATTTCATGGTCCTTATGAGATTAAATCTAAGGTAAATGATGTAGATTACGTGGTAAAAACCCCAGATCGGAGAAAGACAACACAGCTGTGTCATATAAATATGATAAAACCGTATTATGAGACAGAAGCTGCTACCATGACTGTTGTGATCAATAATGAGTCTGATCTTGATAAAAACTTAATGGAGGATTCATCTGAAACTCATTTTAAACCCAACATTATTTCAGCCAGGTTACCAAATTCAAAAATTCTAGAAAATATTGATGAAAAATTAGCTCATTTACAGCCAGAGCAGAGAGAGCAGATGAAGCAGTTAATTTTTAAATATAGAGATTTATTTCCAGACGTCCCTAGAAGAACCACCGTAGCTACACATGATGTAGATGTTGGAGATGCAAAACCCATAAAACAACATCCGTATCGAATGAACAGGGAAAAATGTGAACTTGCTGAACAAGAAGTTAAGTATATGTTAGAGAATGATATTATTAGACATTCTAATTCGAATTGGAGTTCACCGTGTGTTATGGTGCCTAAGCCAGACAATAGTATTAGGTTTTGTACAGATTACAAGAGGGTAAATGCTGTGAGAAAAAACTGATGCATATCCAATCCCTAGGGTAGATGATTGTGTAGATAAAGTTGGACAAGCCAAATTCCTTACAAAGATTGATTTGTTAAAAGGTTATTGGTGTGTTCCATTGACGGATAGAGGTAGAGAGATTTCAGCATTTGTAACCCCATCTGGGTTATATGAATATAATGTTCTTTCATTTGGGATGAAGAATGCACCGGGTAATTATCAGAGGATGATTAATAGCGTGATTCAGGGATTAAAAGATACAGATGCCTATATTGATGATTTAGTTACAGGAAATAATACATGGAAAGCACATATTACTGTGGTGGAGAAACTATTTGAGAGACTTTCAAAAGCTAACTTAACTATTAACTTAGCTAAAAGTGAATTTGGGCATGCCACAGGGACTTACCTGGGTTATGTTTTGGGTCAGGAAAAATTAGCACCTGTTCAAGCAAAAGTTCAGGCAATTTTAGAAGTACCCACTCCAACTGGTAGAAAAACTCTCCGAAGATTCTTGGGTATGGTAGGATATTACAGAAAATTTTGTAAGGATTTTGCAAACATTGCTCTTCCATTAACTAATCTCTTGAAGAAAAATAAAAAGTTTGTTTGGACAGGGTCTTGTCAGGAGGCATTTGATAAATTGAAAACTATAATATGTAGTCAACCTGTGCTTAAATCTCCTGACTTTGAAAAACCATTTTTGTTAGCTGTGGATGCTAGTGATGAAGCTGCAGGAGCAGTGTTACTCAAAGAGATGTTGGTGATGAAGTTGATTATCCGGTAGCTTATTTTTCTAAGAAATTTAATGCCCATCAAAGAAATTATTCAATAATAGAAAAATAATTGTTATCTCTTGTTTTGGCTTTACAACATTTTGAAGTGTATGTTGGTTCTACTCGTAAACCACTCACAGTTTATACCAATCACAATCCATTAGTGTTTTTGAGTAAGATGAAAAACAAAAATAGATGATTATTAAATTGGAGTTTAATGTTACAGGAGTATAATATTTTGATCACTCATCTTAAGGGTAAAGATAATGTGATCGCTGATTGTTTATCTAGATGTTAAATGTAGAATGAAAATTTGTTTTTTATGAAGTGCTATTTTAACATTTTTAACACTCCTACTGTACATTAGTTTGTAAAGTGCTGAAAGATAAGACTGTATATATTGTGTATGTTGTAAATTTTATACCTTTGTTTTTTTTGTATAAATTGTTAATTCTTAAAATATTGTTCTTTAAGAGAATAAAATTTTTTTTGGAGGGTGGTATTACATACCTCAAGGAGATCTGTGATTTTTTTTGTGAGAATGATGTAATGGTCTTTTGGAGGTCACCTGATGTAATTTTCCCGCTGATGTGAGGTCACGTGATGACTTGTGCACCACGGGTATATAAGGGAAGACCCCAGATGACGCTGTTAGTTTTTTAGTTTTTAGTTTTCCAGCTAGAACGTGCGTCTGTGTCTCCGTTTCTGTTGCGTATTTGTTTTTATGATGCAGGTTCATTTTTAAAACTGAGTGTTGCGTTCTGTTGCAAGGTACAATAGTGCTGGATTGGCAATTTTTGCTAGATGTGTTGATGTACCTTATTCTTGCAGTAGTAAGGGAGAGTGAAGACTTTATCGAAGTACAGGACCCGAAGGATTGAGAGGAGTCGGTTTCGTTCAGCAGTTTAACAAAGGATGGACCTTATTGAGTCTTCGTTGAAGGAGTAGTGGCCTGCATCGAAGATAACTCTTGCCAAAAGAGCAAAGAGTTCATGCAAAGGTTTGCTCTCTCTAAAAGAAATTAAGGTCAGTTGTTTTAAAATGTTTATTCCCTGCATCGTGAATCCTTTGGACAGAACCAGCAGGAAAGTCTCATCTATGAAGAAATCCTTCTCCAGAGAAGTCTCTCCCAATTGAACGTATAAATCTGTTGGAATTTCAAATTTACCATTTTAAGAACTATATCTGACTTTACCTCTTTAAGGAATGTTTTCGCATTTAACGCTTTAAGAACCAGTGCCGAGTGACGATTTGTTGAACGGCTGCATAGTGGTTAACTTCTGGTTAAGGTTTTCATTTGTTTTTTTTTATCGTTTATCCGTGTTTAATAAATGCTTAGTTGTTTTTATATAACCTGTCTCGATTGATATTCATCGTTGCCAGTTACGTAACATCTCTCAGGGGGAGATCTCTAAATTGACTGGTGTCTCCCTGTCCTTCTCTCTCAGGGGGACATCTGTAGGCTGACCGGTGTCTCCCTGTCCCTCCTTCTCTCAGGGGGATATCTGTGCCCTGCCTGGTGTCTCTCACTCCCTCCTCAAATGTTCATCTTTTATGCCCAACAGCTTGATATAATTTCCACTGTTGACTATAATTGATAAACTCAAAGATTTTCACAGATTCCTTGTGATAGTTGGTTCAGAAGTTAGTCACTTCTGTCCCACCATACACAGCCCTTTGCATTCACTCCCTGTCCACAATGGGGCCACAATGGGATATCTGTACACTGACTGGTGTCTCCCTGTCCCTCTCTCTCAGGGGAAGATCTGTACACTGACTATTGTTTCCCTGTCCCTCTCTCTCAGGGGGTGATCTGTACACTGACCGTTGTCTCCTTGTTCCTCTTTCTCAGGGAGAGATCTGTACACTGACTCCTCGAATGTTCTCCTCTTATGCGCAACAGTTTGATACAATTTCCACTGTCGTCTCTAACTGATACCCTCAAAGGTTTTCACAGATTCCTTGTCATAGTTGGTGTAGAAATCATTCACTTATGTCCCACCATACACAGCCCTTCCCATTCACTCCCTGTCCACATTCTCAATGGGACCCACCCCTTCCCATTCAATGCTACCATTTACATTCCTAATAGATCCCACCCCTTCCCATTCACTCCCAGACTCCCAATGGGACCAACCACTTCTCAGTCACTCCCCCCATTTTCACTCCCAATGGACACCACCCCTTCCCATTGAATTCTACCATTTATATTCCTAATAGATCCCACCCCCTCCCATTCACTCCCAGACTCCCAATGGGACCAACCGCTTCTCTCTCACTCCCCCCATTTAAACTCCTAATGGACTCCATCCCTTCCCATTCCTCCTTCTGTCCTCACCCAAATCCTCACTTCTTCCTGTGACCCGGCAACACTCAAGTACTCTCTTGACCTTTCCTTGACAGTAAAGGTAATCAGAGGATTTTTGGAATTTTTGTACTTGGCGATGGGTGGGGCTGGGGAACATGAGACAGTGACGGGATGGGGAGCTGTTTCGGATGCAATTCCAGATAGTGTTGAAGTCAATGTATTTCTTCTGTTCCAGAAATAGACAAGGAATTCTGAGCAAAACACAAACAGTAGATCGATGAGGGCCTCTAGTGGCTCAGCATGGTATTCCCAGCCTCTCCCACTGTCAATGCTCCCTCCACCTGGAACTCCATCCTTTCCCTTCTTGATCATGGTCAGGGACAGAGACACCATTGGGAAGAAATTCCAAGTATTCCATGTCCTCTAGAGAGGGAATTTCTCCCCACCTCTGTCCCAAATGAGCAACCACTTATCCTGAGAGATGTGAAACCCTGCAAGTCAATAACCCAGGCTGTGGGAAACACGCTGAGAGAGAGATGAAACCTTCTATCCCCTTTCTTTCTCTCCCTCTCTCCTTCTCGCTTCACTCCATTACACTCCCTGCACAGACATCCCCCACTCAGACAGAGACTGGTGAGTCGCACTCACCCTCCCTCTGCAGCTCATGTGAAACCCCTCCCCTTTTCCATTGCATGCAGCCCCTCCCCTCGTCCCTCCTGTGCACAGCTCCTCCCCTTCACATACAGCCCCTCCCATATCTTATACCATCTCTCCCAGTTTGTCACAACTCTCTCCCTGCTCTCCCAACAACAATAACACAGCAACAAAGCAACAACAGCAAAACAAGTTCCTTTCCCTCCCTCCTACTCACCCACTCACACACACAGACAGGCCTCCAATCCCAGGACAGGCTGTCTCTGGGCCTTCAGACATCAGTAACCCGACAGACTCTCCGTCTCACAGACATCAAGCTTCTAACCTCCAGTTCCTGATCTGGACTTGTAGACCTCTGACCTCTGGACACATCGACCCAGGGGTTTTGACCTTCAGGCTTTGTCCTGAACTTCGACCCCTGCACTTCACCGACCTCTGGGAACCAACCCCAGGAATTGCCTATTGTGGGATTCACATGGGCCTTGCCAACCTGAGGGGATCATTTTGCCTTCTGCTCCAACAGATCTTCAGCTCTGTGATTTGTTGACCTGGGAAGCGATCACAAGCCTTTGTCTTTGGGCCGCGCTGTCCTTGGTCATTGACCACAGGGATCCGCTGGCCTATGGCTAAGGAGCACTTCAACCACCGGCTCCTGCCCTTGACCTCTAACTCCTCATTCCTATCCCTTAACGGTAACCTGTCCTCCAGTTCTCCAATGTCAGCCCCAAAACCATCCATATGAACCTAAAAAAACAACTCCTTCTAATCTCAGAGGGTGAAAACCTGCATGGTTTTCCCTTTTCTATACCCTCAGAATTCCAGGCAACATCCTTATGGAATTCCTCTGCACTCTTTCAAACATTGATATTTTTCCTGTATGTAGGTGAACAAAATTGCACACAATACTCCAAATTAGGCCTCACCAATTCAACTTTATTCAACATAACATCCCAACTCCTGTGTTAAATGCTCTGAATTATTAAAGTTTGCAGCGTGATGTGGATCAGCAGACAAAATAGGCGAATGAAGTGCAATATGCCAACAGCTCTGTTTATGGCTTGTCCACCTGTGACATCACTTTCAAGGAATTATGGGTCTGTATTCCCAGATCCCAGATCTAACTCACTCCTCAGTGCCCTAACATTCACCCTGCAAGTCTGACCCTGGTTTGTCAACCCAAATTGCCATGCCTGACACTTGTTTACATTAAACCCCTTCTGATATTTTCAAGCCAATTTTATCTGTTGGTGCAGATCACACTGCAAGCTTTGATAGCCTTCCTTGCTGTCCACCACACCCCAGGCCCGGGTGTCATCAGCAAATGTGCTGATCCAGTTTAACGCATTATCATCTAAACATACTGAGAACTGATACGGCAGCTCACCACCATTTAATGCCTCCAGTCAGACAGATAACCATATACTCTCTGGCTTCTCCCACAAAGCCAATGCTGAATACAATTTACTACTTCATTCTGAATACCAAGCAACTTAACCTTCTGGACCCGCCTTTCAAGCGGGACTCTGTCAAAAGCCTTGCTAATGTCCACAGCCTTTCTATCAACAGCCTTCCTTGTAATTTCTTCAAAAAACTCTGTAAGATTGGTCAGACACAAACTTGCACCCACAAACCCATGTTGATTCTCTATTCTGGCCCTGTATTCAATACATATATATCCTGTCTCTAAGAACACCATCCAATAACTTGCCCAAGACTGACATCAGGCTCACCGGCCTATAATTTTCCAGTTTATTCTTAAAGCATTCTTGAATAACAGAACAAAATTTATTAACCCCCAGTGCCTTACCTGTGGCTAAGGACATTTTCAATAACTGCCAATTTTAAATACCCCTGCAATAGCCTCCTGAAAGGTCTGAGGGGTCACTTTGGCCCTGTGGATATGTCCACTCTAACTTGCTTCAAAGTTCAAAATAAATTTATTATCAAAATATATATATGTCACAAAATATACAATCCTGAGATTCATTATCTTGTGGGCATACTCAATAAATCCATAATAAAATAATAACAGCAATCAAATCAATAAAAGACCACCTAAACGTGGTCATTCAACCAGTCTTCAAAAAGTGCAAACGTTGCAAATAAAAGAACAAAGTAGTAGTAATAATAATAATGATAAACAATAAAAACCAAGAACACGAGATAAAGAGTCATTGAAAGTCCGTCCATAGGTTGTGGGAACTGTTCAGTGATGGGTCAAGTGAAGTTGAGTGAAGTTATCCCCTCTGGTTCAAGAGCCTGATAGTTGATGGTTAATAACTGTTCCTGAACCTGGTGGTGTGAGTCCTGAGGCTCCTGTACCTTTTTCCTGATGCCAGTAGCGAGAAGAATGCATGACCTGGACAGGAAGCATCTCCTCTTGGTAATCCAGATATGGTACATGCCATCACTAATCTTTTGCCTCAGTTTTGTAGACCCTGTGACTGACTCCTGAGTAAATGCAGGCACACCTCCTCTTTCTTCTTAACCAGGGCCTCAATATCCCTGGAAAACCAGGGTCACTCTTTCCACTGCTGACCCTTCGATGAGGACTGGTGTGTGTCCCTCAACTTCCCCTTCCTGAAGTCCACAATCAATCCCTTGGTCTTACTCATGTTGAGTGCAAGGTTGTTGTTGTGACACCACTCAGCCAGCTGATCTATCTCACTCCTGTGTGCCTCTTCATCACCATCTGAACCTCTGTCAACAATGACAATTGGCAAATTTATAGACGGTGTAGGAGCTGTGCTTAGCCACACAGATGTGGGTGTAGAGAGAGTAGAGCAGTGGGCTAAGCACTGTTGAGGTGCACCAGTGTTGATTGCCAGTGAGGAGGAGATGTTATTTCTGATCCGCACTGACTATGGACTCCCAGTGAGGAGGTCACGGATCCACTTGCAGAGGGAGGTACAGAGGCCAAAGTTTGGAATTTGTTGATAAGAACTGAAGGTATGATTATCTTTCTCCAGAATTATCTTGAAGCTAGTGGAATAATGATCAATAGATCAAAAGTGCTCTCCAACACACATTTTCTGTCACCTGCCCTATCTCATTCCCTGATAAGAGATCCCAGTATTGCCCCCTCTCTAAATTGAATCTCTCCACATTGATCGTTAAGGATACTTTGCTGAACAGACTTGACAGACTCTATTTCATCCAAACCTTTTACAGTGTGGGAGTCCCAGTCAATACGTGGAGAGTTAAATTCATCTTCGATCACAACCTTATTTTTCTTGCAACTGTCTGCTGTCACTCTATAAAGTTGTTTATTTTTTTATTTGGAGATATAGCGTGGAACAGGCTCTTCTGGCCTTTTCAGCCACACCACCCAGCAACACAGCAATTTAACTCTAACCTAATCACAGACAATTTACATTGACCAATTATCCTGCTTACCGGTACGTCTTTGGACTGTGGGAGGAAACTGGAGCACCCGGAGGAAACTCACATGCACGCAAGAAGGAACAGATGAACTCGCTTACAGAAGACGTTGGAAATGAACTCAGAACTCTGATGCCTCAAGCTGTAATAGTGTTGCCACAATTTAGATGAAGGAATCAGTAACGTTGATGCAGGTAGTCTCACACTCATGAATATTAGCCAAATCAGTGTAGCTGAAACATGTTGGGAATTGGGGAGCTAAACACACACCTTTAGATTTGCTGCTAAAAACCTTGGGAGGTCTATAACATAATCTCATGGATGTGCTCATCCCTTTCTTGCTTCTTACTTTCACCCATATTGCCTCAATAGGTGAGTCTTCCAGTATGTCCTCTCTGAGCACCGCTGTGATATTTTCCCTAATGAATAATGCCAACAACTCCCTCTTTAATTCCTCATTCTCTCTCTCTCAATTCATTATCTTTCTCTGTTTCTATTGTCACGAACCCCGTGACGGGGATAAAGAAACCAGCAGAGATGGAAAACACTTTGGAGTCTCGTATTGCTATAAACTAATAATATTTATTAGTAACTACGCAATACAGTAATATAAATATAGATAAATCAAACAGGTTAGCTATAAATATATACATGAGTACGTAAATCAGTAAGTGTGGAAATATATGTATGTAAACCAAGCTTCCTTAAGTCTAGTGGTAAAAAGATACAGTCTTACGATGTTGAGTAAAGCTCAGTTCAGTTCAGTTCGTGGTATGTAGTTGAATAGCGATGGAGAGAGAGAGTGAGTTGAGTCTTCAGGTGAGCTGTTGCCGTCGATCTTCTCGTCGTCCTCCGAAATCCTTCACAAGTCACCGACTGTGACTTTAACCAGGGGATTGGTTTTCCTGTGGTGGAGCTATAACTTCGGCAAGAGTGGACACATGGACAACTCCCCACCAGTCAACCCCTTCTCCTTCACTGGAATAGCAATTTGGATTGATCTGCCTGATCAATCCTCCAAAACCCACTTTCTCTGCAGGCACCACAATGCTTATTCAGTGTCCAGATCATGTGTCTGAGGTCTGTATCATCTGACTTCCTATTTATTTCACCAGGCTGAGCATCACCTGTCATTGAAAGAGTCCCTCCCTCCTTTGTCTTTAACATGAATAATGTCCTGTTGGTCACCATAGCAACTTTCGAGCTGCTCGGTGCTGTCTCCAAACCCAACTCAGTAGAAATCCAAAGTTACTTCCAGTGCCTTAAAGTGAGAGTCCAACCGTCAATCTTTGTGTGTCTCTCTCTCTCTCTCTTTTCAAAAGCAACATATCGGTGGTAAATAACTCTCTCTCCTTTCAAAAGCACAGTTAATAGGAGTACTCCAGGATCTCCTCACACTCCCCTTCCTCCGGGAAAAAAAAATTGTCGAAGATGATTTTTTTTGTCTAAATGTAAATTACAGAGTTTCAAACAATACAGATTAGATCATCGGACGACTGAGCAAAAATGTGTACAATTTCCAACTTAATATCTGGATAACTAAGCAGCTATAACATTGTCAGTACCTTTCATATGTGTTATTTTTAAGTCACCTTCCTGCAATATCAGACTCCAATTTAACAACCTTCTATTTTTATCCTTCATTTTATTTAAAAACGTCAACGGATTATAACCCATGTAAACCACAGGTGGTCTCTGAGCAACAGAAAGATTTTGAGGTCTCTGATCATAGGCCTCAAAATGTTGTAAAGCCAGAATAAGTGCTAGTAATTCCTTTTCAACAGTTGAATAATTTTTCTGGTGCACGTTGAAGTTCTTTGAGAAATAAGGTACTGGATGTTCAATGTCATCCACTCCCTTCTGTAACAGTACAGCCCCTGCAGCTTCATCACTAACATCTGTTGTTACAGAAAATGGCTTTGAAAACTCACGTGCTTTGAGCGCAGGATGATAACACAGGATGGTTGCCAGATGTTCAAGTGCCTCCTGGCAAAGGTCATTCCATACAAATCTTTCACTCTTCCCTAGGAGTTTTGTTAGGGGGAAGAGCGATGTCAGCAAAGTTCTTACATAACTTGTGATAATACCCAACCATTCCTAAAAACCTTCTCAAAGCTTTCTTGTCGGTCAGAACAGGAACCTCAGCAATAGTTTGAAGCTTGGCCTCTACAGGAGCCAGCTGGCCTTGGCCCACCACATAACCCAGATATGTGACTGTGGCATGGCCAAACTCACTTTTAGCGAGGTTCACCGTAAGATTGGCCTTGGAAAGTCAGTCAAACTGTTTTTCTACTGCTGCAATATGCTCTTCCCACGTGTCATTCCAGACCACTAAATCATTGATATGAACTCCTGTGCTTCCTAACCCTCCAATCACAGAACTGATTATTCTTTGAAATGTTTCTGGAGGATTTTTCATCCGGAAGTATAAAAGATTGTATTCATACAGTCTAGATGGTGTCACAAATGCTGATATCTCTTCAGCCCTCTCTGTTAAAGGAACAACCCAGTATCCTTTTAACAAGTCAATCTTAATAAGGTATTCAGCCTTCCCCACTCTATCAATACAGTCATCCATTCTCTTTCTTTGTTCTTTCTTGTTTCTAATTCCTTGTTCAACCCTTTTACTTTCCTCAAAGTTCACTCTGTGAAGATGCCATTTCATAAGCTGGGCTAAGTTCATAATGACGTGATGCACTGCACCTGTGCACCATTTCAAAACACCAATTAGTCCTTTTACTTGTTTTTTTTCCGTTTTGGGTCCAACTGGTGGACCTTATTCAGTAATATTTTCCAAAACAATGGAATTCTGACATCTGGGTGAGTCTAGATTCAATGAGTAAACATGTCTTTCCATTCCATTATCAGATTTCACGACTCCATTTTTTTCTACAACAATTCTCCCAGCTGCAATTCTGGCAAAGAAGTGTCTTATTTTGACTCGACTATTTTGTAACCTTTCCTTAGAAAGGACACAAAGCTTACTAAATCCCTTCCAGAGTTCTCTAAGTAGGGTCAAAGGTCCTTTTGGCCTGTAACTGAACACAGGTTCCAACAAATTACCCTTCACTGCCTTCTGAATCGAATCTCCACCACTAAATAAGAAGAGGGGAACCCCTTCATTCGAATTTTCCTCATTTCTCACACAATGTGCTTTAATCATGGTCTTAAGAGTTGAGTTGAGCCGTTCCAAGGTTCCCTTGGACTCTGTGTGATATGTAAATGACACCATGTGCTTAGCTTCTAATTCTCTAGCTATCCCCTGGAATGTTCTCGAAGTAAAGTTATTACCCTGGTCAAATTGAATTTCTTTGGGCAGACCTACCAGTGTGTAAAACTTCCTGTATGCTGTTACCACAGTCTTAGTCTCGGTGTTTTCAAAAGACATTACTTCAGGGAACCTAGACACAGCACACACAATTGTTAACACATACTGATAACCAGCTGCAGTCTTTTGCCATGGGCCCACACAATTCACTACATCATTCCTTAAACTAGGCCAATAAAATTCCTTCACAATCCTATTCACTGTCTCTCTCACTCCATGATGTCCACCTAAAGGCATACTGTAAGCCATGTTTAAAATTTCAGCCCTGTAACCTTCCAGAACCACCACATGACTTGCAGGCACTGTGGCTGGTCTCCACTTCCTCATCAACACCCCATCTTTAAGGCAACATCCCACTGACTCTCTCTGAACCTCCTCTCCTGTGAGAGCTATCTCTCTTAAAGCCACCATTCCAGAATCTGGCTTCTGTTCCTCTGTAAATTCCTTCCTCAATAAAGACAAACCTTTCTTACACACCTTACTCTTATCAATTGTACTACCCTCTAAGTCCTGCTGAAATCTGGAAGGTAGAAAAGTCTGTGACACATCATAATTTAAACTTTTGGTTTTTCTATTGTAGGTCTCTATAGCAACTTTGCTCATCAGCTGAATTGATGAAACGCTCTTATCTTGGAGAGCAGTCAACATGTCTCCATTGTTTACCAAATTCTGTATCATCATCAGGCTGATGAGAATTACGTAAACATTATGAAAGAGGCTAAACAATCTCTTTATCAACTTTCTCTGACCTTCACTACGCCCTGCTTCCATCACATTACACTGAATAACAGCATGACTTTGCAGGTGCTCAAATGTCCAAACAAGATTCAACAAACTAGCACATCCTGTCTCAGCAGACCTTTGTCCGGCAAGCAGGGTCAAAGGTCATGCAACCAATCCAACCTTTTCCATCACTTTATCCAAAAGTCCAGGAACAGCACTTTTCCCATTACTTCCAGCAACATTGACCTCACCAGCTTTTAAAACACGGTCTACTACAAATGACTGAGAATCCTCACATTCCACTGGTACCAAGGTTAACCCCTTACTCACTGAACCAAGTCCATCTGACAGACAAAAACTGCATTCCTTTCCAACCAAGTCAGGCACCTCAGACTTCGACTGAGCCTCAACACAAGGTTCAGAATCCTGTGAACTCACAGGTACTTCAACAACCTGAACACATTCAATCGGGACAACTGCCTCTTCTGGGCTGTCATCACTTGTCCCAGTTTCAAATTCAAGGTCATCTCGAACCTCCCAGCTCATCTCTGGGAAACTCTCATCCGGAACCAACTCAACCTCATGGGTTAAAACTTCTTCATCTGCTTTCTCAACAGACCCCTGCAGGGCAGGGGCATCCTCTGCCACTGGGTGTGCCTTTACCTCATCAGGAACACAACTTTTAAATTCATCACACAAAACCAGCCCTTCCGAGCTGTAAAAATCATCAGGGACTGACATTAAACCCCTTTGCTGCAACCTCTCCCTTTTAAACTGTCTCTGCCTTTCTGCCACGTGATCTTCATGTTGCCATTTCTCCCTTTCAAGCTGTCTCTGTCTTTCTGCCTCTTCTCTCTGTTTTGCTGCCTCTCTAGCCTTTCTCTCGAGCTGTTTTAATTTCTCTTCATGCTCCCTGTTTAATATTTCTAACAGAAGCTGAAGCTCATCCTCAGTAGGTTCACCTTCCACGAACAACTCTAATGCCTCCTCATCAAATGTTCCCTTATCTATATAATATTCAACTATTTTTCTTTGAATTTTTACCTTAGTCACACTCTTCTTTACCTCAATTCTCAATTCTTTAGCAATGTCCTGTAACTCATACTTTTTAGTTAACTTCAAAGTCACCAGGTCTGGTGATTTCAGAAAGTCTCTAACATCCATTTCTGCTGTTTTCCCACACAGGCAAATCAAAAGGGATTTTCCCCAAATCAATTCAAACCAGCCTCCTAACCAAATCGTTCATATCGTGGACACAGGCCCCAATTAATGTCACATACCCCATGATGGGGATAAAGAAACCAGCAGAGATGGAAACCACTTTGGAGTCTCGTATTGCTATAAACTACTAATATTTATTAGTAACTATGCAATACAGTAATATAAATGTAGATAAATGAAACAGGTTAGCAATGTATATATATATATATGAGTACGTAAATCAGTAAGTGTGGAAATCTATGTATGAAAACAAGCTTCTTTAAGTCTAGGGGTAAAAAGATATAGTCTTACGATGTTGAGTGAAGTTCAGTTCAGTTCAGTTCGTGGTATTTAGTTGAGTAGTGATAGAGAGAGAGAGAGCGAGAGTGAGTTGAGCCTTCAGGTGAGCTGTTGCCGTTGATCTTCTCGTCGTCCTCCGAAATCCTTCACAAGTCACCGACTGTGACTTTAACCAGGGGGACCGGTTTTCCTGTGGTGGAGCTATCACCCCGGCAAGGGTGGACACATGGACAACTCCCCACCAGTCAACCCCTTCTCCTTCACTGGCATAGCAATTTGGATTGATCTGCCTGATCAATCCTCCAAAACCCACTTTCTCTGCAGGCACCACAATGCTTATTCAGTGTCCAGATCATGTGTCTGAGGTCTGTATCACCTGCCTTCCTATTTATTTCACCAGTCCCTCCTTCCTTTGTCTGCATAGAAATGCAAGCAGGCAACAAGTCCTTGAAAGCAACATGAATAATGTCCTGTTGGTCACCATAGCAACTTTCGAGCTGCTCGGTGCTGTCTCCAAACCCAACCCAGTAGAAATCCAAAGTTACTTCCAGTGCCTTAAAGTGACAGTCCAACCGTCAATCTTCGTCTCTCTCTCTCTCTCTCTCGCTCTCTTTTCAAAAGCACAGTTAGTAGGAGTACTCCAGGATCTCCTCACACTATCACGTCTAAAACAACAGTCTCCCAGAAAATTCAGCTGCCTGTCCTGCCCCTCCTGCAACTAGGTCTCAGTAATGGCTACAACATCATAATTCCTCGTGCCTACCCTTGCTTTAAGTTCATCTGCCTTAGCTACAATACTCCTTGCATTGAAATATACACAACTCAAAACATTAGTCCCACCGTATTCTGCCTTTCAGCTTCTGTCTTTGCACGCAGGTTCAACTTCTACTTCCCCACCATCACTCCTCTCGCTGACCTGCCACTCTGGTTCTCATACCACTGAAACTCTCGTTTAACCCCTCCCCCCCCCCCCCCCCCCCCCAGGGCATCATTAGCAAACCTTCGCACAAAGATATTGGTCCTCCTTCAGATCAGGTACAAGCCAGCCTATTCCAATTTCCTGGAAGAGAGCCCAATGATCCAAAAATCTGAAGTCCTCCCTCTTGTAACATCTCCTTAGACACATGCTAAAGTGGATTATCTTCCTATTTTTGGCCTCACTAGCAAGTGGCCCGGTAGAAAACCTGAGATCACCACACTGGAGGTCCAGTCCTTTAACGTAGTACCTAACATCCTGAATACTCTTTGCAGGACATCATCACCCTTCCTGCCTATATGTTTGGCACAAATGTTGACCACGACCTTTGCTTGCTCACCCTCCACGTTAAGAATGCTATGGACTCAATCAGTTGCATCTCGGACTCTACACCTGGGAGACAACATCCCATCTGTGAGTGCCAACCTAGTCCCACAGAGTCTCCTGCCTATCCTCCCTAACAAGTGAGTCCTATCACTACTGCTTGCTTCTTCTCCTTTCTCTCTTGAGGCACAGAACCAGACCCAGTTCCAGAGACCTGACTGCTGTGGCTTTCCTCTGCTGGGTCAGTCCTACCCCCTATAAGTTGTATATTTGTTATTGTGGAGACTGGCCACAGGGGTTGCCTGCACTGACTGCCTGTTCCATTTCCCTCTCCTGAGGGCCACCCAGATACCTGCTTCCTGCGACCAAGGAGTAACTGTCTTCCTGTAACTTTTGCCAATCAGCTCCTCTAACTCCCAAATGATCTGTCGGTCATTCAGCTCCAACTTCAGTTCCTGGACACAGTCTGTTAGGAGCTGCAGCTGGATGCACTTCTGGTTGGTGTAGACTTCAGGGATGCTGGAAGTCTCCCTGTCTTCCCACATCCAGCAAGAGGGGCACTCCACTGTCATGACTGTCGTTCTCACTCAAAACACACAAAATACTGGACAAATACAGCAGCATCTACGGACATGAATAAACAGACAGCATTTCAGGCTGAGGCCCTTCTTCAGGACTGAAATGGAAGGGGGAAGATGCCAGAATGAAAAGATGGGGGGAGGGAAAGGAAGTTAGCTAGAAGGTGATAGGTGAAGCCAGGCGGGTGGGAAAGGCTGGTGGGGAAGGAATCTGAAAGGAGAGGACAGTGGACCTTAGGAGAAAGGGAAGGAGGAGGGAACCCTCAGGTAAATGATAGGCAGCTGAAAAGAGGTGAAAGGCCAGAATGAGGAAATGAAGAAGAGGAGGGGGGAGGGAATTTTTTTTTACCTTATGGAGAAATCGGTATTTCCAGACCTCTTGGTACATATCAGTACCAATGACGTAGGAAGGAAAAGCAATGAGTTCCTGAAAAGAGATTTTAGATAGCTAGGTAGAAAACTGAGAAGCAGGACCTCCTGCTAGCAATTTCTGGATTGCTGCCTGTGCCACGTGCCAGTGAGGGTAGAAACGGGATGATTTGGCATATAAATGTGTGGTTGCAAAGCTGGTGCAGGGAGCAGGGCTTCAGGTTCTTGGATAATTGTGACCTCTTCTGCGGGAGGTATGACCTGTTCAAAAGTGATGGGTTGCACCTGAACCCGAGGGAGACTAACATTCTCACGGACAGGTTTGTCAGAGCTGTTGGGGAGGGTTTAAACTAACTTGGCAGGGTGATGGGAACCGGAGTGAAGGGACTCAGGAAAGGACGGATGGTAAAAAAGTAAAAATAGCATGCAGACACATTGTCAGGAAGGGCAGGCAGGTGATGGGACTTAGCAGCAGCCAACAGGCTGAGTATCAAATCATTAGGGATGTAGAATCAGAAAGGGTAGCAAAAACGGTACTCAACGTGTTGTATCTAAATGTGCGCGGTATAAGAAATAAGGTGGATGACCTTGTTGCAATATTACAGATTGCCAGGTATGATGTTGTGGCCATCACTGAATCGTGGCTGAAGGATGGTTGTAGTTGGGAGCTGAATGTCCAAGGTTACATGTTATATTGGAGGGATAGGAAGGTAGGCAGTGGGGTGGTGTGGCTCTACTGGTAAAGAATGGCAACAAATCAGTAGAAAGATGTGATATAGAATCAGAAGATTTTGGATCGTTGTGCGTTAAGATAAGAAACTGCAAGGGTAAAAAGACATTGATGGCAGTTATATACAGGCCTCCCAGTAATGTAGGAAACTGAGAGGGGGATCCTGCAAGAAGTTTGTAAAATCAAAAGGAGTATAGATAGGGTGAATCGACATAGTTTTCTCCTCAGGGATCAGGAAACAATTACTAGGGAGCATAGGTGTAGAATAAGAGGGGAAAGATTTAAAAAGGATCAGGTGGGGGAAAGTATCTACATATATTTTATTGCTCTATGATGCACAGATATACCAAAGAGTAGAGAAATAGGGTCAGTGATTGGGCATGGACCAGGCATACAATGTGGAAGAAAGCAAAAATATCCACAATGGCAGAAAAAGTAAACAGAAACATGTTATCTCACTGGGAGAAGTTCTGAAATTCTGAGCCACAGAGGAACCTGGGTGTCCCAGTTCAGGATTTGTAACGTGGACTGAGGGAGGGTCATATCTGCCTCAGGACTATTGAGGGATGGATGGAGGTGGAGAGAGTGTCTGTGGCCTCTGACCCAAGAAAGGGAAGTTGGGAGAGGTCATTTTTGCATTAGTATCATGAAGAAATGGATGGGGAGAACAACGTTTACATCTGTACCATGGAGGCATAGTTAGGGGAGGACTAACGTTGACCTGGGGTCATTGAGGAATAGTTGGTGCAAAGTCACAGAGCCATACAACACAGAAGCATGCCTTTCAACCCAACTGGTTCATGTCAACCAACATACCCATCTAAACTCATCCCATTTTCCTGCATTTGGCCAAAAAGCTTTCCTATCCAGTAGCTGTCCAAGTGCTTTTCCAATGTTACTAAGATCAGGTGAACTTTTGAAATGGTGGAGCAGATTAGAGGGGATGAACCTCCTCACAATTTCCATCTTTTCAATATGAATAGACAATCTCACTGACCACCTTCTCCCCAGCACATACGGTCTTGTTTTACAGATACCCTCACCTATCGTGGACACTGTCCACCGGCTGAATCCCCTCTCACTGTCCATGGCCACTGTCCCTCATCACTGACTCTCCCCACCCACTGTCCACGGACACTCTCCCCCATCACTGATTCTCCTCACACAAAATATCCCCTCTTACAGCTCATGACCACACTCCCTCTCACTGACCTTCCCCACCTACTGAATCCCCTCCCACAGCCCTCACTCTTCCCCATCACTGACTCTATCACCCAGTGAGTCCCCTCCTACAGACCACAGACACACAACCCATCATCGGCTCTCCCCATCCACTAAATCCCCTCCCACAGCTCGCAGGTCCTCTCCCCCCAGCACCGACTCACCCCATCCGATAAATCAGTATCCATTGAATGCCCTCTTATGGGATATAATGCCCACCCCACCTCATCTTTGGCTATTCCTCTGTTCTTCTTGCTGATCTCACTGGGGCTGACTCCAGCTCCACAAAACCACCGACTCTAATACTTAGAATCCAAATTTCCCGGAATTAATCCTGTCAGCTCCAGCAGATCTGCCTCACATCGCTCTTACGACTTTGCCTTGATCTCACCTAGAACTGACTTGTAACGGCAACTTAAGCCATCCTGGGATTAAATAAAAGAATTAATTTTACTCAATGTCCTCTATCAGTCTCTCTCCCTCAGTGGGAGATCCGTACTCTGACTGGTATCTCAGTCCCTCTCACTAGGTGAAATCTGTATATTGTACTGACCAGTGTCTCTCAGTCCTGCTCTCTAGTGGTTATCTATACACTGACCAGTGTCTCTCAGAAGTAATTCTGTATACTGACTGGTGTTGTTCAGTCCCTCTTTCTCAGGGGGAGATCTTTAAATTGACTGGTGTCTCCCTGTACCTCTCTCTCAGGTGGAGATCTCTAAATTGACTGGAGTCTCCCTGTCCCTTTCTCTCAGGGGGATATCTGTAGACTGACCGGTGTCTCCCTGTACCTCTCTCTCAGGTGGAGATCTCTAAATTGACTGGAGTCTCCCTGTCCCTTTCTCTCAGGGGGATATCTGTAGACTGACCGGTGTCTCCCTGTACCTCTCTCTCAGGGAGATATCTGTACACTGACTGGTGTTTCCCTGCCCCTCTCTGTCAGGGGGATATCTGTACACTGACTGGTGTCTCTCATCCCTCCTCGAATGTTCACCTCTTATGCGCAACACTTGATATAATTTCCACTGTCATCTATAACTGATACACTCAAAGGTTTTCACAGATTCCTTGTCATAGTTAGTGCAGAAGTCAGTCACTAAAGGCCCACCAGACACACCCTTCCCATTCATTTCCTGTCCATACTCTCAATGGGACCCATTCCTTCCCATTCAATCCTACCATTTACATTCCTAATGGATCTCACCCCTTCCCATTCATTCCCACACTCCCAATAGGACCAACCGCTTCTCACTCACTCCCCCCACTTAAACTCCCAATGGACTCCATCCCTTGCCATTCCTCCCTCTGTCCTCACCCCAATCCTCACTTCTTCCTGTGACCTGGCAACACTCAAGTACTCTCTTGACCTTCCCTTGACAGTAAAGATAATCAGAGGATTTTTGGAATTTTTGTGTCCTTCCTGCAGTACTTGGCGATGGGTGGGTCTGGGGAAGATGAGACAGTGACGGGATGAGGAGCTGTTTCAGATGCACTTCCAGATAGCGTTGAAGTCAATGTATCTCTTCTGTTCTGGAAATATACCAGGAATTCTGAGCAAAACACAAGCAGTAGTAGATCAGTGAGGTCTTCTAGTGGCTGAGCATGGTATTCCCAGCCTCTCCCACTGTCAATGCTCGCTCCACCTGGAACGCCATCCATTCCCTTCTTGATCATGGTCAGGGACAGAGGCTCCATTGGGAAGAAATTTCAAGTATTCCATGTCCTCTAGTGTGGGAATTTCTCCCCACCTTTGTCCCAAATGACCAACTACTTATCCTGAGAGATGTGAATCCCTGCTAATCAATAACCCAGGCTGTGTGAAACATGCTGAGAGTGAGATGAAACCTTCTATCCCCTTTCTTTCTCTGCCTCTCTCCTTCTCTCTTCACTCCATTATGCTCCCTGTACAGACATCCCCCACTCAGACAGAGACTGGTGAGTCGCACTCACCCTCCCTCTGCAGCTCATGTGAAGCCCCTCCCCTTTTCCCATTGCATGTGGCCCCTCCCCTCGTCCCCCCTATGCACAGCCCCTCCCCTTCACATACAGCCCCTCCCATATCTTATACCATCTCTCCCAGTCTGTCACAACTCTCTCCCTGCTCTCCCAACAACAATAACACAGCAACAAAGCAACAAAGCAACAACAGCAAAACAAGTTCCTTTCCCTCCCTCCCACTCACCCACTCACACAAACAGACAGGTCTCCAATCCCAGGACAGGCTGTCTCTGGGCCTTCAGCCACCAGTAACCCTACAGACTCTCTGTCTGTATTAACCAATTCCACAACCAATCCAATCCTTGCTCTCATGTAGTCCATAACTCTCCATTTTTCTTACATTGATTTGCCTCAGAGGATCTTAAATATCCCTATTGCATCAGACTCTATCTCTGCCCACAGCAATGTGTTCCAGGAACCTATTGCACGCTGTGTAAAATACCTCTTTCTGACATCTCCGCTAAACCTTTCTCCACTCAGCTTAAATGGGTGTCCTCTGCTATCAGCCATCGCCGCCCTGGGAGAAAGGAGTTGGCTGTCCACTTTATCTATTCCTCTCATTATATTATCCACCTACTGTTTATCAAGTTGCCTCTTAATTTCCTTCACTGCAAAGAGAAAGCCCTACCCCACTCAACCATTCCTCATAAGACATGTTGTCTAATCCAAGCAGCATTTTCTCTGCACCCTCTCTGAAGATTCCACATCCTTCCTATATCGAAGCAACAAGAACCAAATGCAATGATGTTACAGTACGTAAGATGTTGTTGAAGTTGAATTTGGAGTACCTTGTGCTGTTCTCTTCACCTATCTACATGAAAGACATCAATAAGATTGAAAGCTACAGAGAAAATTTACAAGGAAGAAGATGGTGCCAGCGAGCATCGTGACCAAACACGATATCTCCAGAAGGTTCTGGAAACTCTTTCTTTCACTTCTTTTATGTCTTCTTTTTCTCTCAAAGGTGGTTCTGTTATTGTTGCAGCCTGTCATCTACATGCTGGTGGCATGTTTTCGGACCAATCGAGTGCCTCTGGCACTTTGGTGTCATTGAGGGATTTTAGTGAGGTGTCTGGCCTTGAGGGCACGAAGCCTGGAGACGGGGTACGAGACCATGATCGACTCCATTTCTCACTGATTAAAACATTGAGAAAGATTGAAAACATTGAGGACAAGAGCAGAAGGCAAGGGGGTGGTCAGTGCCTTCTACCAGCTTCTCACTTGCTGCTACTGGAGGAAGGTCCATCATTTTGAATAGTTTCTTTCTCCTCACACTTGATGCTGCCAGAGGATTGTGCTAAAGACCATGGTCCTAGGCAGTTTTATTTGATCCATCATAGATTGGACTCTGTAGTTCATGTTATGGTATGTTTCTGGTTCCTGGTCTCTCCTTTCCTGTTGCTGTTTTGGGTGACTTTGATTGGGGTGGCCTGCAGGTGATGAATGAAGCTGAATGGAATTTGCCTGGACTCTTTCAATTTTATGTTTTATATTCTGTGTTTTTTGCTCATTTTTATTTTCTGTTTTCTTGCTGTTTGCACAATTTGGTTTCTTTCATGTGGGAGGTGTGGTTTAATATTTTTCTTTGAACAGGTTCCAGGACTTTCTTTGTTTCATGTCTGTCTGCAGGAAGATGAATCTCAGTGTTGTATATTGAATACGTACTTTGATAATAAATGTACTTTGAGTCTTTGAATCTTTGGATGTTGCTGGGACTTCGGGACCTGAGTTATAGGGAAAAGTTGAAAGGGTTTGGATATTATTCCGTGAGGGACAGCAGAATGAGGACAAATCATATTATGACGCCTCTACTTTCTGAGAAAACTCAAGAGAGCTGATATATGCACATCTACACTCATGGACTTTTACAGTTCTGCAGTAGAGAGCATCCTAACATGCTTCATCACTACATGGTACAGAAACTGTACTGTGGTGGACAGGAAGCCTCTACAATGGTTAGTCAAAATTGCTGAACACATCATTGGCACCAGCCTACCTGTAAACAAGAACATATGTACAGAAAGCTGCTGGCAAAAGACCAATAACCTCATGAAGGATCCCACCAACCCTGCTCATGGACTATTTGTCCCAGTCCCATCACTGGGACCATCAGATTCAAAAACAGTTACTTTCCCCAAGCAGTAAGGCTGTTCTAGACACTATCCACCCCTCCACACCCACCACCACCAAAATTTTATCATTTTCTGTCAGTCATCTGGTGTACAGACACTCCTGTGCCTAGAATCTGTTTAAGGGCACTCTTTACATGAGCTATCTGATGTATTTATATATATATATACTGTGTTTTTTCATATATTATTGGATTCCTTAATGTGTTCCTTTTGGGTTGCATCAGATCCAGAGTAACAATTATTCTGTTCCTTGACACTTGGGGGAGAGGAGAATGAGGGCAGATCGTGATATCTCTTTACACCTGTGTACTGGAAATAACATGAAACTATCTCAGATCTTGAGATGTACAAAATTATGAGAGGTACAGATAGGGTGAAATGCTTGCAGGCATTTCCCCACTGGTTAGATGAGACTAGAACTAGAGTTTTAGGGTGTAAGGTGAAGTATTTAAGGGGAATCTGATGAAGATTGAGATCAGAGGGTGGTGTGAGTGTGGGACTAGTAGCCATTATATGTAGGTTAAATTGTAACATTTAAGAGAGGTAGGTCAGGTACATGGAAGAGAAAGTATGGAGTGATATGATCTGGGTGCAGGTAGATGAGACCATGTAGAAGACCAAGCCAGCATAGATTAAATGGAATGAAGTGATTTATGTATTTATGTCTCCCAATTGTGCTCCAACCAGTTTTATGGAACTGCAAAATTACCTTGTGATGTTTTAACTCAGTCCACCAAATAATGAAGACCAACAGACCATAAGTCTTCTTTACCACCTGATCAAACTTGTGCAACAGATTTGAGTGATCTTTCGGCTTATATCCCAAGATCCCTGTTCCGTCATGCTGCTAAGAATAAACTGGGGCAGGGCTAATTTTGGAGATGTTACACAAGTTGTTTCAGAGTTTGTTTGAGTGAGGCTATTTGCTGGTAAAAAAAAAAATGACAGGCACGTGTGAAGTTTTTAAAAGTGCAATATCAAGATCCAGGGGTAGCAGGGCAAGGCTGGAATATTGAGGAGACCCGAGAGGACAAGAGGTATTGAGGCTCTGGTTATTCATTGGGTTCAGGCAATTGGAAACAAGTGAATCCCTCAACGAATAGAAGTGTGGGAGTACACTTTAGAGGGAAATCAAGATGGCAAAAAGAGGATATGAGACAGATCTGGAAGGCAAGTTTAAGGAAAATTCCAGAAGATTCAATAGGTAAATTAAGAGTAAAAGGTTGGCTAGGGAGAGGGTAGGTCTCCTTGAAGATCATCATAGCTGTGTATGCGTGAAGCCGTAGTAAATGGATGAGATTTCTTAACTAATAGTTATCTTCAGATTTTACTGTGTAAAAAATGGTGATTGTGAAATAATTGAGGGATATGCACATTGATGTCTTGGACCACATTTGAATTATTGAGGAGTAGGTATTGGAGTCCAGTAAAATGGGTAAACCCCAGAGCCTGACCAAGTGTATCCCTGGACCTTGTGAAAAGCTTCAAATGACATTGTGGAGGCCCTTACAGAGATGTTTGCTTCAGCTGTAGCCACAAGGAGACTGGAGACTGGCTAGTGTATTGTCTCTTAAGAAGGGCAGCAAAGACATGGCAAGAGGTATAGACAGCTGAGTGTGACATCAGTAGTCAGTAAGGTACTTGAGGGGATTCTGACAGACAAATTTAAACTCAGTTTTTCGCAATTCCTGACATTTAATCCTAGAAGAGATTCCCCGTCTTAGGTCAGTTAGGATTACTACTTTATTCTAAGTGTTATATACCCCTAGGCTTCATTTTTTCTGTGGACTGTAACTTTAAAACACCGAGAGAAAGAGACTGACTTTTGACCACTGCTGGATTTCTGCTGACTACAAAATTGCTTGGTTACTATGGTGAGAGAGGTGGAGTTGTTTGATGGACAATGAATGTTTATGGATTCTCGCGGCTTGTTTTGAATAAGCAAGGTCAGATGATCCTCTCACAGTCACACATAGAGAGACGCATGCTCAGAGTCGAGATGGCTTCGATCAATAAAAGACACTAGTGAGTGGGGTCGCTGGTTTTAAATTTCAGTAGCCCAAAAGGGTTGAGTTGAGATCGATCCAGAGTATTGATAAACGACTCTCACAAAGTACTGCAACTAGAAGAAGTTTGCAGAGAAAGAGGAGGGGAGAGAATGGTTTGAAACAGAAGACACCGAGTGACAAAGTTGTTACTGTTTGGACTCTCTCCAAGCAGCCCATAAGGGTGAGTTTGATTCCATTTGCATGCGAAAGTGTGATTGTCACATAGGAGTGGGTTCTCTGGTGAGGGGAAAACCTTTGTGAATACCACGTGTGTGTTTACCCTTTGTCTGGGTGTGGTAGTTCACTGGAAGACGGTACCCCTGTGGCAAATCACTGTTGTAGTTCGTTTGTATGTCATGGAACTGGATAAGTGGTTATCACGTTGTGTGTTTGGGGTAACTGTGTGGAACCTACCAGTGTGTCTACCCTTGCCTGGGTGGTGGTTCCCTTGAAGATGGTCCCCTTTGTGATAAGCTACTGTTGGTGCTACTTCATATGTGGAGTGGAACAACTTCAGATATAAAACCTACTGCTATTGTTATTTTGTATTGCTGTCGCGGAATCTGTGGAATATCGATGTAATTGCCTTCTTACAACATTCGCCTTTGAATTACAAATATGTTGCATTAATTAACCTGAGGATTGAACTGAACTTTCTTACATACCATCACAAGACTGTAACTCTTGCCACCTGAGCTTGAATAAGTTTGGGAACTTTATTCTTTTACACCTATATATATGCATAACATTGCTAACTTTTGATCACCTGGTTATGTTACTATATTTAGTAGTTACTAATAAAGATAGTGGATTTTAACATCAAAAACAGACTCCAGGTGTGCTCTATTGCTGCTGATACTTCTACCGTGTTGTGTGCATGTAACCGGTACTTTCCCAGGGTTGCATGAACATAACATAAGAATGTGAAATGTCAGAATAATAGTAGAGAGAATGATTTATTTCAGCTTTTATTTCTTTCATCACTTTCTCAGTGGGTCAAAAGTTTACATACACTTTGTCAGTATTTGGTAGCATTGCCTTTAAATTGTTTAACTTAGGTCAAATGTTTTGGATAGCCTTCCACAAGCTTCTCACAGTAAGTTGCTGGAATTTTGTTCCATTCCTCCAGACAGAACTGATGTAACTGAGTCAGGTTTGTAGACCTCCTTGCTCACACACGCTTTTTCAGTTCTGCCCACAAATTTTCTATCAGATTGAAGTCCGAAAATGATGTCAAGTCTGGTTCATCCTTGGGAGCAATTTCGAAACGCCTGAAGGTACCACGTTCATCTGTACAAACAGTAGTACACAAGTATAAACACCATGGGACCATGCAGCCGTCATACCGCTCAGGAAGGAAACACATTCTGTCTCCTAGAGATGAATGTTCTTTGGCGCAAAAAGTGCAAATCAATCCCAGAACAACAGCAAAGGACCATGTGGAACTGCTGGAGGAAGCAAGTAGACAAGTATCTATATCCACAGTAAACGAGTCCTATATCGACATAACCTGAAAGGCTGCTCAGCAAGGAAGAAGTCAATACTCCAAAACCGCCATAAAACAGCCAGACTAAAGTTTGCAAGTGCACATGGGGACAAAGATCTTACTTTTTGGAGAAATATCCTCTTGTCTGATGAAACAACAATTGAACTGTTTGGCCATAATGACCATCGTTATGTTTGGAGGAAAAAGGGTGAGGCTTGCAAGCTGAAGAACACCATTCCAACCGTGAATCATGGGGGTGGCAGCATCATGTTGTGGGGGTGCTTTGCTGCAGGAGGGACTGGTGAACTTCACAAAACAGATGGCATCATGAGGAAGGAAAATTATGTGGATATATTGAAGCAACATCTCAAGACATCAGCCAAGAAGTTAAAGCTCAGTGGAAAATGGCTCTTCCAAATGGAAATGACTCCAAGCATACCTCCAAAGTTGTGGCAAAGTTGCTTAAGGACAACAAAGTCAAGGTATTGGAGTGGCCATCACAAAGTCCTGACCTTACTCCAATGGAACATTTGTGGGCAGAACTGAAAAAGCATGTGCGAGCAAGGAGGCCAACAAATCTGACTCAGTTACAGCAGTTCTGTCCTGAGGAATGGAACAAAATTCCAGCAACTTACTGTGAGAAGCTTGTGGAAGGCTATCCAAAACGTTTGACCCAAGTTAAACAATTTAAAGGCAATACTACCAAATACTAACAAAATGTATGTAAACTTCTGACCCACTGGGAAAGTGATGAAAGAAATAAAAGCTGATGAAAGAAATAAAAGCTGAAATAAATCATTCTCTCTACTATTATTCTGACATTTCACATTCTTAAAATAAAGTGGTGATCCTAACTGACCTAAGACAGGGAATGTTTTCTAGGATTAAATGTCCGGAATTGTGAAAAACTGAGTTTAAATGTATTTGGCTAAGGTGTATGTAAACTTCTGACTTCAACTGTAGATGAGGATAGGGCAGTGAACATTACCTGCATGCTCTTTAACACAGCCATTGACAAGGTCCCACATGGCAGGCTAGTCTGGAAGGTTTGACTGCATACAATCCAGAGAAAGATAGCTAGTTAAATTTGTAATTGGCTCAATGGTCAAAGGTTGTCTCTCCTACTAGAGGCCTGTCAGTGGTGGTGTTCCTCACAAATTGGTGCTGGGACCTTTGTAGTTCATTATTTATATAAATGATATAGATGTGAACATCCAAGGCACAATCAGTAAGTTCGTGGATGCCAGTAAAATATGTAATATCGTAGAGAGTGAGAAAGGTTATCAAAAATTACAGAGGCAACTTGAGCAACTGGGTCAAACAATGATAAATGTCTTTCAACTTGGATAAGTGTGAAGTGTTGCATTTTGGGAAGTCAAACCAGGGTGTGAC
Source organism: Mobula birostris (assembly GCF_030028105.1). Classification (NCBI taxonomy): domain Eukaryota; kingdom Metazoa; phylum Chordata; class Chondrichthyes; order Myliobatiformes; family Myliobatidae; genus Mobula; species Mobula birostris. The sequence continues at coordinate 28,227,801 of NC_092380.1, read as the reverse complement.
TTTCACAGTGAACAGTAGAACTCTGGAGAGTGTTGTAGAATATAGGGACCTAGGAGCAGAGGTACATAGTTCACTGAGAGTGGGGTCACAGTTAGACTGGTTGGTGAAGCTGGCTTCTGGATTTAGTTTTTTTTCCCTCTCTGCAACTTGTGGCGCATCAGGCAGCAATCTTGCCATTTCTTTAGCATTTTCTGCTTTTTATGAGGCCATATTGTCAGCTCGATGCTCAACCCATCATGGATGGTAAAGGGTGCAAGAAGCTGGTCGGTTACAAACCCAGGACCACCTGTCTCGAAGTTGACTGCAGATGCCACTACACCACCGGCTGGCTATTAGTCATTAGTTGGCTCATTTAATATCGAATTTGGGAGGTTATGTTGCTGTTGAACAAAATATTAGTGAGACATTACTTAAGAGTATTGTGTTCAGTTTTGGTCGTTCTGTTACAGAAAAAAAGACATCATTAAATCAGAAGGAGTACAGTTTTGACACCTTGTTTCTGAACAACATGGTTAAATTGGAAAGAATGCAGAAAGAGTGAGGTTGCTGCTTGTTATAAGGAGGGTTTGGCCAGACTAGGTCTTTATTCCTTGGAATGTAGGAGAATGAGGAGTGACCTTGTAGAAAGGTTTTCATTTATGAGAGGCATAGGTAATGTGGATGGTAATAATCTTTTCCCCAGGGTCTGGGAGTCTAACCGGAGGGGACTTAGGTTTAGGGTGCAAGGGGAAAGATCTAAAAGGATCAGAGGGTAGTGGGTATACGAAACAAGCTGCCAGAGGAAGTGGTTGAGGACGTTACAACAGCATCTTTTCAGAAGCAATAGCATGGAGGGAAATGGGCTGAGTGCAGGAAATTGGGGCCAGCTGGTTGGAGAATGTGGTTGGCGTGGACTAGTTGGGCTGAAAGGCCTGAATCCATGCTGTATTGCTGTGTCTCTATTGCCAAGGTCTTCTTATGTTCCCTTCTATCTCCATAAGTCCTTTATTGCCCAATGTATAATTCTCGAAAACCCTGTCTAATTTTTGTTTCTTTTAAACTTTAAATATACTTCATCTTCCTCTTGACAAAATGTTCCACCTCCCTTGTTCCTTCAGCTACCGTCCTTTCCCTTTTCCAGTGGGACAGACCTATCTTGAAACCCATGCAAGTGTTCCCTAAACAACCTCTAGAATTCTGCTGTGCATTTTTCTGAGAACACCTGCTCCCAATCTAGGATCCCAAGTTCCTGCCCTTCCTATTTAAATACATGGGTATTGGCCTGAAACATCGACTGTTCATGCATTTCCATAGTTGCTGTCGGACCTGCTGAGTTCCTCCAGCATTATATGTGTAGAAGAAGAAGAAGGCCTTTAACTCCGAGCGGAGTCAGCGGGACACTGTCATGACGGCATTTTTTTAGGAGGCTTTCTTATTTTTATGAGGTTATGTTGCTAGCTCGACGCTCAACCCAGTACGGATGGAAAGCGTGCAAGGGAGCCGGCTGGATACGAACTCCGGAGCCTTCGCTCCGAAGTCCGGCGCTGATGCCACTGCCCCACCAGCCTACCTCATTATATGTGTGCTGCTGTAGATTTCTAGCATCTGTAGAACCTCTTATGTTTAAATAAGTTAATTGAGTTTTACCGGAGCAAAAGGCATGTATTGCTATGTTCCTCAAAAATACTGTGTTGTAACTTGTTGTAAACAACTTAATGCATTCCACAGTCCTGATTACTATGCAAGGATTTGTTTCATAGTGGCACTGAAGCCTGTGAAGGTACCATACATCCAGTTGTGTAACAAAATGTGCACTGGATCTAAAGTAGTGTTGCCAGCGGAGAGAAAGCATACATTTCCAATGTCCTCAAAATCACTATCAGGTACTGTACATCATTTAAAACAGTTTTCTTTAAGGCATTTCATGCTGGAGTGCTTAGAAACTAGTTACTTGAATGTGTAACTTCATTCTTAGAAGTTATACAAAATTGTATGAGAACTGGAAGATTGCAAATACTACTCCATTTTTTAAGAAAGGAGGAAGGCAAAAGAAAGAAAATTATAGGCCAGTTAGCCTAACCTCAATGGTGAGGAATGTGTTGGAGTCTATTATTAAGGATGAGGTTTCACGTTACTTGGAGACTAATGATAAATTAAGTCAAAGTCAGCATTGTTTCTGTGAGGGGAAATCTTACCTGACAAATCTGTTAGAATTCTTTGAGAAATTAACAAGCAGGGTGGACAAAGGAGAGGCAGTGGATGTCATTTACTTGGATTTTCACAAGGCATTTGATAAAGTGTCACACATGAGGCTGCTTAACAAGATAAAGTCCCAAGGGTTACAGGAAAAAAATGACATGGATAGAGGAAGGGATGACAGGCAGGAGAGAGTGAGTGGAAATTAAAGGGACTTCTTCTGGTTTGCTGCCAGTGACTCGTGGTGTTCCTCATGGATCAGTATTGGGATTGCTACTTTTCACATTGAAATATAGAAACATAGAAAACCTACAGCACAATACAGGCCCTTCGACCCACAAAGTTGTGCTGAACATGTCCATACCTTAGAAATTACTAGGTTTACCTATAGCCCTCTATTTTTCTAACCTCCATGTGCCTATCCAAAAGTCTCTTAAAAGACCCTATCGTATCCACCTCCACCACCGTTGCCGGCAGCGCATTCCATGCACTCACCACTCTCTGAGTAAAAAACTTACCCCTGACATCTCCTCTGTACCTACTCCCTAGTACCTTAAACCTGTGTCCTCTTGTGGCAACCATTTCAGCCCTGGGAAGATGCCTCTGACTATCCGCACAATCAATGCCTCTCGTCATCTTATGCACCTCTATCAGGTCACCTCTCATCCTCAGTCACCAAGGAGAAACGGCCGAGTTCACTCAACCTATTCTCATAAGGCATGTACCCCAATCCAGGCAACATCCTTGTAAATCTCCTCTGCACGCTTTCTATGGGTTCCACATCCTTCCTGTAGTGAGGTAACCAGAACTGAGCACAGTGCTCCAAGTGGGGTCTGACCAGGGTCCTATATAGCTGCAACATTACCTCTCAGCTCCTAAATTCAATTCCAAATTAAGTACAATTCAATTCAATAATAAATTAAATAAATTGTTTGTCAATGATTTGGATCATGGAATCGATGGCTTTGTGGCAAATTTTGTGGATGATACGAAGATTGCTGGGGCAGTAAGTAAGTTGAGAAAGCAATGCAATTACAGCAGGACTTAGACAAATTTGAAGAAAGGGCAAAAAAGGTGGCAGATGAAATATCATCATCATCATCATCAGGTGCCATGCCCAGTTTGAGCTTTGACTGCCATGGCCCACACACTCCTGTTTCGGGTCAAGTGGATCAATTCATTGGTATTCATTTCCAGTTCTCTGGCTGCTGTCTCCATCATCATTTGTCTTTGTCTTCCCCTTGCTTTCTTCCCTTCAGTCTTTCCCATTATTACTGTGCATTCTAACTCCTCTTTCCTAATCACATGTCCAATGAAGTTAGATTATGAAGATACCTAGTCCCCTTTTATTGTCATTTAGTAATGCATGCATTAAGAAATGATACATTATTTCCTCCGGTGTGATATCACAAAACACAGGACAAAACAAGACTGAAAAAACCACATAATTATACATGTAGTTACAAACAGTCTAACAATACCATAACTTGATGAAGAAGTCCATGAGCACAGTAAAGTTCAAAGTTTTTCAAATGTCCCACATCTCACGCAGACGGGAGAAGGAAGAAAAACTCTCCCTGCCATGCCGACCACAATCCGACTCTGAGTCATCCGAAAACTTTGAGCTCTGATCAGTCCTCCGACACCGAGTACTGAGCGGCATCTCTGCCGAATGATTCGACCTCCTTCTCGGTCGCCAAAAGCAGGCAAGGTTTTGGGATTTTGAGGCCAACCCTCCGAAAGATTCCCGACCACACAGTAACGACAGCAGCAGACGGGCGTTTCAGAAATTTCTCCAGATGTTCCTCTGTGCTTTCACGTCCATTCTCCATCAAATCAGAATTGTCCACGGCCCCTATTTAACAGATGCGATATCATTTTTCACCGGAGAGCTGCGCACGCGCGGTGCGCTGCCATCTTCTCCTCCGGCTGAACAAACACGAGGAAATCTGCAGATGCTGGAAATTTAAGCACCACACACAAGATGCTGGGGGAATGCAGCAGGCCAGACAGCATCCATAGGAAAAAACACAGTTAACGTTTCGGGCTGAGACCCTTTGTCAGAGATTGTTAGAGATTTGAAAGTGTGAGGGGGAGGGGGAGATCCGAAGTGACAGGAGAAGACGGGGGGGGGGGGGGAGGGATAGAGCTAAGAGCTGGAAAGTTGATTGGCAAAAGGGATACAAGGCTGGAGAAGGGAGAGGATCATGGGACAGGAGGCCTAGGGAGAAAGAAAAGGGGAAGGGAGCACCAGAGGAAGATGGAGAGCAGGCAAGGAGTTATTGTGAGAGGGACAGAGAGAGAAAAAAGAGAGAGAAAGAAAAGGAAAAATAACAAACAAATAAACAAATAAATAAATAAGGGATGGGGTAAGAAGGGGATGAGGGGAATTAACGGAAGTTAGAGAAGTCAATGTTCATGCCGTCAGGTTGGAGGCTACCCAGACGGAATATAAGGTATGAAGTTACGTTGCCTTTTCATGATCTTATACATTATTTCTCTTTTTGTGCTTGCTCTGTTCATGATATCCTCGTCAGATATTCGTTTTGTCCATGATATTCTTTGCATCCTCCTCAAAAGCCACATCTCTGCAACTTCAATTAATTTCCTCATGTTACTAGATATTGTCCAACATTCTGAGCCATATAACATAACTGGATAAACATAACATTTCAATACTCTGAGGTGGGTTGTCATGCCTAGTTTAGTATTGGTCCGTATACTCTTCATTCTCATAAAGGTGTCTTTCGCCATCCCTATTCTTCTTTTGATGGCCATGTCACACCTGCCATCTGATGTCACCCAGCTTCCTAAGTAGCAAAAGTTCTGTACTTGTTTTATGTCTTCGCCGTTTGTTCTCAGCCTGTAGATAGGATTCACCTTCTTTTTGGATATCACCATACATTCTGTCTTTTTGCAATTGATAGATAGACCAATTTTTGCACTTTCTTGAACAACTATATCAATTAAGTTTTGTAGTTCTTCCTCCGTACTTGCAACTAACACAGTGTCATCGGCATATCCGAAATTATTGATGATTTCACCACTAACTTTGATTCCCAAGATGTCTCTTATTTTTAGTAATATTGTTTCACTGTACACATTAAATAAATCTGGGAGAAAACACACCCTTGTCTAATGCCTCTCTTGATTTTCGTAAACTGACTCACCCCTCCATCTATTCTTACAGCGGCAGTTTGTTCTCAGTACAGATTTCTGATTAGGCGGAGGTCTTTCGAATCTAGATCTAGAGTTTCCTGTAATATTTCAAATAACTTATTGTACTTCACTTTATCAAATGCTGTTGCATAGTCGATAAAACAAAGAAGTCTTTTTGCACTTGAATAGCTCATTCTGATAGTATCCTTAACATCAATATTGTGTTTCTTGTACCTTTGTCTTTCACAAAACCACATTGTTCTTTACCTATTTCAGCTTGTATCTTACTTTTAGCTCTTGTCATCAAAATTCTTAGAAGTATCTTGGTGATATGACTCATTAAACTTATGGTCCTATGTAATTCACATTCTATTGCCGCAGGTTTCTTAGGAAGAGTGATGAATACTGATTTTTCATCTCTTCTAGTATTATTCCAGTCTCATAAATGTCATTGATTAAATCAGTAAGTTTTTCAATTCCATAATCTTCAAGGACGATAATTTGTTCTAATACTAATTCGTCAGGACCTGCTGCCTTTCCTTTCTTCATCTTATTTATTGCATTACGAACTTCAAATTTTAAAATACTTGGACCTTCAATGTTTTTCTTAATTTCTGGTTTTTTGCCTCAATCATCTACAAACAATTCCTGAATATACTCAGTCCATCTGTTCATAATCTCATCTTTTTCCATGATAATGGTACTGTCATTTGCTTTCAAACATCCACCTGAAGAACAGAGGAGCTTTTTGAAATATGATATTCTTGATATGTTCATGTAACCTTTCTGGATCAGTAATAGGGATTCTTTCTCACATTCCTGGTTTAACCATTCTTCTTTGGCTTTTCGATATAAGCTTTTAACTTTTTTTTAATCTAAGGACTTATATTCTATAGGATTTGCTTTCTTCCATCTCCTTTCGTCCACTAGATTTTTGATTTCATCTGTCATCAATTTATTCTTCGTGCTTTTTTTTCTTTTTTAGGAATCACTGTCTTTACTGATTCTACAAAGGCATCCTTTAGAGAGTTAAAATTCATTTCTACATGATTGTTATCATCTTCAACAGATTCTATTTCTGGACTTTGAAATCTATTCCTTACTTCAATTGTAAATTTTTGTCATAAGTTTTATTTAAATAATTGCGAGATTGTTCAGGTTTTTGCTTCTTTAGTTTTTTTAAGTTTTACGTTTACATGACATACTACTGGGTTATGGTCACTATTACAGTCTGCACCTGGATACGGTTTGCATTGAGTCACTGAGTTTGTAAATCTTTGATTTATAGTAATAAAGTCAATTTGATTTCTAGTGTTATCACCTGGACTTTTCCAGGTCCACAAGTGTCTTGGATGGTTTTTAAAGTAGGTATTCATAATGACCTGATTATTCATCTTGCACCATTCTACCCATTTCTCACCTCTTTCATTTCTTTCATTTTTATTCCGCTACATAGAGTTTGCTGCCAGGTGGTTAGAGAGTTGCCGCAGTGATTTGATTACGCAGTTGTTTTACTGTCGAGAGGGAGAGGGAGTGAAGACATTGCCAATGTCACAGAAACCCAAAGGATTTGGGAAAAGTCAATGACGTCTGGTTCATCTTCGAAATAACTGACATTTTGGATTCATTCGGGAATAGTGGCATGCACGTTTGAATTAACCCCTGAAAGGTTAGGAGGTTTGTGCGATGATCACTCCATCAAAAGGTCAGTTATTTTAAGAAACACTATTTCTTTGTGATCACCTCAGAGAAAGTATTTCCCGGCTGTACTCTGCATTGGCAGATATGCTATTTCTTCTCATTACCATAGGGAAAGTTGGACTGGGGAAAGAAATGGAAGAGGTGAGAAATGGGTAGAATGGTGGAAGATGAAATATAGTGTTGGGAAATGAATGACAATGCATTTTGGTAAAAGGTACGTTAGTGCAGAGTATTGTCTAAACGGGGAGTAGATTCAAACATCAGAGGTGCAGAGGGACTTTGGAGTCCTCCTGCAAGGCTCCCAGAAGGTTAATTTACAAGTTGAGTCTGTGGTAAATAAGGCGAATGCAATGTTGCCGTTTGTTTCAAATGTTAACAGCTATAATGAGCTGGGTTGACCAGATCCAAACAATTTGAATGTCCAGGAGGTTTAGTAATAAGCATATAAACACAATAAAGTAACTTCAGCCTATTTTATAACAAGAGAACACCTGTAGATGCTGGAAATCCAAGCAACACACACACAAAAAGCTGGAGGAACTCAACAGGTCCGGCAGTATCTATGGGAAACAGTAAACAGTTGATGTTTCAGGCTGAGACCTTTCATCAGGACTGAAGGAAAAACAATGAGGTCAGAATTAGAAAGTGGGGGGAGTGTAGGAAGAAATACAAGGTAGTAGGTGATAGGTGAAACCAGGAGAGGGGGAGGGGTTAGGAAATGAGCTGGGAAGGTGATTGGTGAAGTGCAGATCTGATAGGAGAGGACAGAAAGCCACGGAAGAAAGGGAAGGAGAAGGAGCACCAGAGGGAGGTGATGGGCAGGTAAAACGATAACATGAGAGAGGAATGGGGAATGATGAAGTGAGGGTGCAATAACTAGAATTCAAGAAATCAATGTTCTTTCCATGAGATTGGAGGCTACCCAGACGGAATACAAGGTGTTGCCCCTCCAACTTGAATGTGGCCTCATTGCGGCGGTAGACTGGAATGTTGTAAAGGGAATGGGATGTGGAATTGAAATGTGTGGCCACCAGGAGATCCTGCTTTTTCTGGTGGTCGGTGGGTTATTAAATAGCCTGTCACAGACTACAGAACCTGCAGTCTCCAATGCCACAGCCATGAATGTCTTCAGACCGTGATTCCTGCTGCCAATCTCAATGGTTCTGACAATCCCTAACTGATTCAGAACCAGGACTCCACTGCTATCGATGCAGTTTCCAATGACCCCAGACACCAAAGTGCTGACTGCACAACCTCCAACCCCGACCCCAGCCTTGACCTTGACCGACAGCACTTCCAGGATGGGACTGTACGTGCTGCCGCTGGAACCCCACTCTACCCTTCCCCCATAACCACTCTGAAATCCTGTGTCTCTCAGGTCCCACCGCCAGCTCTCGGGTCCTCAGAGATTCAGCTTCCTCTCAAACCACCATCCCTGAATACCCCAACTCTCTCCTGTCTAACCTTCTTCCCCCCTCTGATCCCTGCTCTTTACTATGCTGGGTCTTCACCATCCCCTCTGACTTTCCCCTCTCTGAAGCAGAATGTTCTGTCCTCAGTAAAGGCCTCACTTCTGACCCCCTGCAGCCACACCTCAGTGAGTTCCGCGCCGGCCATGACACTGAGCTCTTATTCCACCGCCTCCGTCTCCTTGGTTCATCCTGTGAAACAGTATCCAAAGTGTAATACCTATTGTTGAATGGGATAGCCACAGGGCTACTCTACACTGTTTGTTTAACCTCTTTCCACTTACTGACTGTCACCCAGTTTCCTGTGTCCTGCAGCTTGGGTGTAACTACTTCTCCATGTATCCTACCCATCACCCTCTTAGCCTCCTGAATGATCCAGAGTTTATTCTGTTCCAACTCCAACTCCTTAACTCGGAGGATTAGAAGCTGCAGCTGGATGCACTCCTTGCAGGTGATATCATCAGGGACATTGGAGGTCTCCTGCCTTTCCATATCCTGCTAGAGGAGTATTCAACTACCCTGCTTAGCATCACTACTGCTCTAACTGTGCAATTATTAAAGAAGGAAACAATAAATAAACTGAAAAAATCTACCTCCAGCTATTCGCCTTGTCTCACTCAAGCCTCTCCTCACAGAAGCTTTGAAGAAATAAAGCCTCAGAACCCCACTTTAACACTGCCCAATCTAACAATGGCCACTCCACTTGCCTTGCCTTATTTTTAATTTGCCCTTGCTAATGAATCCTGATCTCTGATTGTCTGCTGTTCATTTATTGAAACTCCCATGAAGGCTGCTTTTTAATTCACACCCTCCAACTTGTGTGAGTTACCTCTCCTTTCAGTCCCGATCTCTGATTGGCTGTTTTCAGAATTTGAATAGATTATGATTATGAGGACATGCAGTCTCCTTTTATTGTTACTTAGTAATATATGCATTAAGAAATGATAAAATGTTTTTCCAGAATGATATCACAAAAAACACATGACAAACCGACTCAAAAACTAACAAGAACCACATAATTATAACACATAGTTACAACAGTGCAAAGCAATACCATAATTTGATAAGAACAGACCATGGCACAGTAAAAGTTTCAAAGTCTCTCGAAAGTCCCATCATCTCACGCAGATGGTAAACCTCCAGCTCCGCCAACTTGCCGGTGCAGCATCCTGGAAGCATCCGACCACAGTCCGACTCTGAGTCCATCTGAGAAACTCCGAGCCTCCGACCACATATTCGACACCGAGCACCATCCCTGCCGAGCGCTTCGACCCCGGCCCCAGCAACAGGCGATACGCAAAGCCGAGGATCTGGGGCCTTCGTCTCCGGAGATTCTCGATCACACAGTAGCAGCGGCAGCGAAGCAGGCATTTCAGAAGTTACTCCAGATGTTCCTCTGCACTTCTCATGGCTGTTTCCATCAAATCCGGATTGTGCACGGCCCCTAGTTACACATACGATATTCATTCGGAACGGCCGCGCGTGTTGCGTCGCGCCGCCATCTTCTTCTCCCTCCTCCTTCTGATTAGCAGAATGGTCAAGGAAGTGGCAAATGGAATTCAGAGTCAGGAAGTGTACTTTAGTAGAAGGAAAAAATGCAAAGACTTTTCTAAATGAGAGAATATTCAAAATTCTCAGGTGCAAATTGACTTGGGAGTCCGCATGCAGGATTCCCAAATGGTTCATCTGCAGATTGAGTCAGTTGTGAAGAAGGCAAATGTGATGTTAGCATTTATTTCAAGAACACTAGAATATAAAAACAAGGATGTAATGTTGAGGCTTTATAAGACACGAGTGAAGCCTTTTGACATGAGCAGTTTTGTGCTCCTTATTTAAGAAAGTATATGCTGACATTGGAGAGAATTCAGAGGAAATCACGACAACAATTCCAAAAATGAAAGGCTTATCATTGAGGACTGATTAATGGCTCTGGGCCTTTACTCATTGGAAGTTGGAAGAAAGAGGGTGAATCTCATTGAATCCAATCAAATGTTGAAAGGCATGGAAAGAGTGGATATGGAGAGGAAGTTTCCGATAGTGGGCGAGTCTAGGAGACGGGGGCACAGCCTCTGAATAGAGGGACATCCAATTGGAATAGAAATGAGGAGGAATTTCTTTAGCCAGAAGATGGTGAATCTGTGGAATTTGTTGCCACATGCAGCTGTGAAGAGCAAGTCATTGGGTATATTTAAGGCAGAGGTTGATAGGTTCAGTTTAGTTCGGGCAAGAACGGTCATGGGGAGAAGGCAGAAGAATGGGATTGAGAGGGAAATGAATCAGCCATGCAGAGCAGACTCGCTGGACAGGATGGCCTAATTCTTGTCTTCAATGTGTACATTGAAAACTGGATCATTCCTCTCCAAGTTTGAGGACAAACCCCAGGCTTAGACAAACAACACAAATGTTAAGATTTAACACAAATGTTAAGGCTGTGGAGAACAGTATCTCTCCCCCTGCATTACTGTTCCTGTCACTAGTATATTCCCTCTTCACTCCCACATCCTGAATGCAATTGGTTAGTTCACCTTTCCTGCTGCCTCTCCTCTGATGAAGAAACCCCACCCCCTTTGGACATAAGCAAGGCTGGAGACTGCTGTAGCTACCTTCTGAATCCCCATAGCTGCCTCTCTCACATCTCACCCTCCTGTCCCTCTGACTGACCTATCCAGGCTGTGTCCTTAGACAATAACCACTGATCACTTCTTTAACCTGCACCACCCAGAATTCTAGTACTCACCAAAAAACCCTCTCAGAAAAGAGCTCTGAGCTTTCACCAGGATCCAGAGCTATGTTCAATGTTATCACCTGACTACAACCACACACTTCCGTTCAGGAAACAACTTCCTGAGAGGATAAAAGCTACTGATTTAATACTTTATATTGCACTAACTTAAAACCACATTGCTTGCAGAATTAAAGCCCAAGTTAATGAAAAGGAATATTAAAACTGAAACCGGAACTTTTCAGAACATACTACAGAACATACTTTTTCTCTGTGCTGAGATAAGAATCTTAAAATCCCTGTCTGTAAATCATAGAGGGTATCCATTATTGAATATACAGTACTACACAGTATTATTGAAGGTACAAATATATATATAGCGAGGGTGCCTAAGACTTTAGTACGGTACTATATTTTTCAGTACAGTGGAGAGAGTTTGTAAATCTGGCAGGAGCAAAGGATATAGGAGAATAACGAAGGTGGGGTGCTGCGAGAGGGTGTAGGGCAGGTGGCAGAGAAGGAGTGCCAGGTGCAGGTGTAGACACATTCAACACTGAGACACCCATCACTCTCTGTGTAAAGACTTGTCCGGCGTATCTCCTTTGAACTTACCCCCTCTCATTTTAAAAGCACGTCCTCTGGTATTGGACATTTCCACTCTGGGGTAAAGCATACCAGCTATCTATTCTATTTGTGCCCCTCATAATCTTATAAATCCCTGAGGTCTTCCCTCAGCCTCTGCTGTACTAGAGAAAACAGCCCAAGAGTGTCCAGTCTCTTCATAGCATCAGATCTCACTCATGAGGACACTATTCCCTTTTCTCATCTTTGCCACGTCTGGTGTCGTGATGAGGCATTCCATTCTAGGATACCAGGACATCCTTCTATTTTCAGAAAAGTGTATCCCCTACTGTTATCACCGTCGCCCTCGCCCGCATCACTTCTGTATCCCATATGTTTAATCTCGCGTCATTCCCACAATCCCAGCTATAGAATTTCCCTCATCCTCACCTACCACCCCACAAGCATATGCATCCAACCTATTATTCTGTGCAGCTTCCACCACCTCTAATGGGATCCCACCACCAGGCACATCTCCCCGCTTCCTGTAGCCTCTCTGCAGGTATCATTCTCTCCATGATTCCCTTGTCTGCCTGTCCTTCCCATCGATCCCCCTCCAGGTACTTATCCCTACAACTGCGTTCGGTGTTACACCTGACAATATACCTCCATTCGGGGTCCTAAATAATTTTTGCAAGTGACAATGTCCTTCACCTGTGAATCCACTGGTGTTATTTATTGCTCCTGGTGCAGTCTCCTCTATACCAATGTGACTCAATGCAGTTTGGGAATTGTTACATTGATCACATTCACACACCAGCTGCGATCACCCAATGGCAATATTGCAATTTCCATTCCCACTTTGACATGTTTTTCCACAGCTTCCTCTACTGCTGAGTTGCCGTTTCACACAGATGCGAGGAACAGCACCTCATATTCTACCTTGGTGGTGTCCAGACCAATGGCATGAATATTGATTTCTCTAACTTCCAGTAACCATTCCCCTCTCTTCCCCCTCCTTTATCTCTCATATCCACCCACCCAATACACTTTCTTTCTCCTCTCATGCCCTTTCGATCTACCCATCATTCAGATATTCTTCACTCCGATTCCCCTCTTCACCTCCATCCCTTTGTTCATTTGTCCATTGTCCTCTCCTATCAGATTTCACCATCTTCAACACCAGGATTTCCACCTATCAGCTTCCAGGTCACCCCTTCACCCCTCTGGCTATCTGCTCTCTTTCTATCCCATCCAGATGAACAATCTCAACCGAGAACATGTGTTGTCTATTTTCCTCCATAGATGCTGTTTAACCTCCTGAGTTCCTCCAATATTTTTTTCTGTTGCTCTTTTTAAAACTAACAGGAGGGTTACATTGTGAGATGCTTGTCTGGAGATTGGATTCTGTGTGAATTCCAGAACCCTATATGCTGTTTAAGGATTGATTAAGCAGTTTATTTATGTGTTAAGCCAGTGATTAAACTTGAGTTCATGGGAAGTAAGGTGTGTCATAATTAAAGTACTTTATTATGGATGCTGTGGGTATTATGGTTTGGTGGGATTTGAAAAAGCTATCCACAAGTAATGCTTTTTTTCTGAGTGGGATAGATATTTGACTTCCTGACGAACTGCAACTGAGAGTGCCAAGATCTGTAAAAGTGTTGGGGAACGTTACAATGATTGAATGACGTTTGTCCAGTCAGCTGGTAAGGATGTTATGTTAGTTCACACTAGCAGTGACATGACTGAAGTCGTGCTGCCTGCTAGGCTAGGGGCACCTGGAGAGGCAGGGTCAAGGCCGGTTCAAATCTCTGGGTAGGGGGTGGGGGTTATATAGCTGAGAGAAAAGACTTTAAAGTGAAGGAAAGTGAAGGAAAGGAGTTATCTGATGTGAGAATTCTATTAAGTCCTTCAGCTGGTTTCAGCTATTACATCTCTGGTTGATAAATGCCAAAGTGTACCTTCAGGAAGCCAAATTTATCGTCGACTGAGAATGTTCTCTGGAGTTAAACCCACACCCGATGGGGAAGAAAAACATGAGGCTCAGTTAATGGATGAATGGCAGTGCTCAGATAATATAAAAAAAACAGAGATTGGTGGAGGGTTTGAAGTGTCCGGCAGCTGACACAGTGAGGTTCCTGAAGGTAGAGAACCCATTAGCCATGTCAGTTAATTACTTGCAAGCTCTGGAAGATGCTTTTGGTGTTACTGAAAGTACAGCCAATCTGATGATGAATTTAGACACACATTCCAGGAGGAAAGAGAGAAGCTGTCTGTCTACCTTTTCAGGCTGGAGAAACTGCTGCACTGTTTGTGCCACACAGGGGCATTCAACTGTCTGAGAGAAATTGCTTGAGGGTGGAGCAAGTTGTGAAGGGCGTGCCGTCACATGGTATGATTGTTCTAAGTATTCGAATGACCCATAAAATGCACCCTGCTCCATCTTTCACCGAGTTGCTCAGAGGAGTTAGAGAGGAGGAAAACATGATTGAGAAGGGGGACATTTCCAAAAGCTGAGGAGTGTTTCCAGTGGTAGCCTCTACTGCTATAGTGATCCCTGATGCCACAGAGATAGAGGTTTTGAGGAATGAGGTGAAAACCCTTCAAGCTGATCTGACTCGATGGATGTCTACTAATGTTTCAGCTAAACGTGACAGTCCATTGGGAAACCCACCAGGAGGACTTGCAGAGCAGAGAAAAACTGCTGAATTGACAAGAGAGGTGATTGGTATTTTCACTTGAGAAGATGGCCATTTCAAGTGAGACTGTGAGGACAGGAAAATCTTTAGAAAGTAAGGCAGCAGTTAATCAAACAGAGAAGAAAAGAAGCAAAACTACAGAAGGACCCAGTAAAGGAATGCCCTGGCATCTCGGAGACAACACCCCTAACTAATGAATCCCTGATCACTCCCACACTACCTGACTTTAATGTCGGCTGTTTGCACTTTTCCACAGATGCTGCTGGCCTGCTGAGTTCCTCCAGCATTTCATGTGAGTTGCTTTGGTTACCAGCATCTGCAGAATTTTTTTCTTGCCTGTAAAGCCAAAGCCTTCCAACTCTATCTCTGGCACACTCCAATATTAGCCACTCTGCTTGACCCGATCTTCATTGATCTGCAGCTGAGTTTAGGCCTCTGATGCCAACACTTACCATGCCTGTGAAGCCGAGAAAGATTGGCCTTACCCAAATCTGCTCCTTCTATACGCTCTCTCCCAACTACCATACGGCTCTGACGGTAACACTCACCGCGCCTGAGCCACTGAAAAAGTAAAGTCAAGAATCAGTAGGTTTATAAAAGATGTTGGTTGTCAGTTTCTCTCCAGATATGGAGACAGAGAGAGCAAGAAAGTGAAGGGAGGTGTCAGAGATGACCAAGTTAAATTAAGTGCAGGGTGGAAGTTAGAGGCAATATTGATAAAATTACTGAGCTCAGCGTGGGTGCATGAAGCAGTACCAACACTGTCATCAATGTAGTGAGGAAGAGTTGAGGAGTAAAACTGGGCAAGGTTTCAAACATAATCTGTTCTACACAGCCGACAAAGAGGAAGGCATAGCTTGGGCTTTTAAGTACAGACTTTCCATGAAGGAATGTTGCAGGCAATATTTGTCAGTCTGAGTCACTAGGGACAATGGCAGCTAACCACACTCCGGGGAATTGGAGCACTGGATCTTGGATCCCTGCCACTATTCAGTCAGGACCATGACAATATCACAGCAGATCCCTTGGTGTGAGTAACAGAAGAGTTGATTGGGGTGTTATGCTATACAACAATAGACTCCTAGGAGTGAACTACAGGCTGAGACCTAATCTAAGGGTTTGGAACTTTCTATGCAGAGAGAAAAATAAATCACTGGGAATGCTTTAGAGGATTGGATCTGATGCAGGGATCTGGGGAGATTATATTTTGTATAGCAGATTCCTAGGAGTGAATTATAGGCCGTAATCCATTCCAGGTGTTCAGAGGGAGTATATATAAAATAACAGATCTTGGTAGTGATGTAGAGGCTGGGATACAATCACTGGTATCGGGGATTCATATGTACCGTGGATTAACAGATCCCAGTGAATAAATTTAAGTTTGGGATCTACTCCAGGGGCTCAGGATTGAGATACAGATGTTTTGCTGATGTGCTCCGTGTCTTGTCTGTTCCATTTACTCTGATTCAAGCAGTGTGAGATTCACTTGCTCTGACTTTGTAGACATTTCGGGAATGGACTGTCTGATGTCGGTAACCAGGGATACTGCCGCCACCAATCAGAAGATGGAGAAACCCTTGCAGCTGGTTTATAACAGGGACGGGAAGCTGCAGCTTAACCCAGATGCTCTGAAGGTCCTCCAGTCCATTGAGGATCCAGTGGTTGTTGTGGCTGTGGTTGGTGCTGCTCGTACAGGGAAGTCCTACCTCATGAACTGTCTTGCAGGAGACAAGAAGGGTAAGGGCAGTGGCTGTAAACTTCCACCTCTAACCTTTCACCTCTTTTCACTATCTGTCTTGCAGAAATTATCCGGAGACCTGGACACACAGAGCACATTTGCATTGTCAAGCTGTCAGAAGTGGGAAATGCACTGGAGACATCCATTGGTGTCGTGTTGGTGATCCCACCACTGTTTTGGACAATCGATCTAGAGAAATCTGAGGAACTTCAACAGCATGCTTGCCTCAAATCTTGGGTGCAGAGAGCACACTGGTCTCATTAATGGCAACTAGAGTTATTTGCTGTAAAACTGACTCTGAGTCGACCATCAATTGTTCTCTTTCAAGAATTCTACAACAATCCCATTTTATTCTTCCCATGTTTCCAACAATTCCACTCAAATCCGATTCCTCAATCACAAACTAGGAATAGGGTACTCACAGACCCACTTATGTCCTTGCAAACTTTACATCTCTGTCTCTCTCTATCTCTCTGCCTCTGCAGGATTCTCAGTGGATTCAGACATGCAGGCTCACACCAAAGGAATCTGGATGTGGTGTCGATCCCTCCCTCAGAGACCCAATGAGGTCCTCCTGTTGTTGGACACCAAGGGCCTGGGAGATCCTGAGAAGGTCAGTCCCTCCCTTTCAACTATCCCCCTCCTCAGAACAGTGGTTTTATTACCAAATGGGTAACCCACAGACAGATGAATGATCCACAGACCAGAGTTCAAATTCCACCACAGGCAGTGTGGACATTTAAATGCTGTTTACAGTTTTGATTTCAAGTAAAACTTAATTATTTTTTTAATTATTTAACTAACATTTTTATCACAGGTTCATGCTGAGCTTCAGGGAGGAATTCTGTCATATTTTCCATTAGAACAGCAGGTGGTCCAAGACAATTACCCACTCCAAGTTTCCTGTCCCACCCACACCAACTCCCATCTCCATCCTCCCAAATGAAAAGGATGTTAAGGTACCATGACAGTGTGCTCTCCCCCAGCACTGTATTGGTGAACACTGGCTGAGACTCGGTCTGTAAGGCTTCCCTTGTCCATACACCTGTCACTGGTGGCATTGACAGGAAGGATGCTGTGGAGGGAAACCTCACCAACCAACCTCTGTAAACACTGAGCAAGAAATGTCCAGAAATGGGATCATTATCTATCAGACTGATCTCTGAGCAAGAGCTCTCACTAACTGGTTGTCTGTCCTACCTGCTGGGAGACATCGACAATGATCATTCCATCTATTCACTGGCTATCCTTCTGAGCAGCATCCTCATTTACAATGGTCAGAAACAAATAGACCAGCAATCTCTGCAAGACCTACAGTATCCTTCACTGGTGTCTCTCAATCCCTCTCTTCCAGGGTGATATCTCCATAGTGACCATTGTCTCTCAGCTCCTCTCTCAAGAATATCTGCTGTGACTGATGTTTCTCAATCTCACTGTTTTGGGGAGATATTGTATATTGACCTGTCTCTCTCAGTGGGATATCTGTGCACAGACTTACATTTCTCTGTCCCTTCTTTTGATATATATCTGTGCACTGACCATTGTCTCTCAATCACAGGGTCATTGAGTTACACACCAGGGAAAGCATCCCTTCATCCATGCTTGTCCATGCTGACTAAAACGTATTCTCAAGCTGATCCCGTTTTCCAGCACAGGTTCCCATATCCCTCTGAATCCTTGTCATCTTCGTACCTGTCCACATACTTCGTAAATGTGTCTAATGTACATGCTTCAGCCACTTCCTCTGCTGGCTGGTTCAATATGATCACTACCCTTCGTCAATAAAAAAAATGACATCACAGGTTCTTATTAATCATTTCAATCTAACCATAGTACTATACCCTTTAGTTTTCATTTCCCCAACCTTGCAAACAAAGACCACTGACCCTATTGATGCCCATCATGATTTTATTATTACACCTGTGAGATCACCCCTCAATCTTCTATGCTCCAAAGATTAAAAGCCAAGGTGTCTAACCTCTCAGTTCCATGACTCCTGGCAACATCCTTCTAAATGTTTCTTTACTTTCTGGTTTAATCACATCCTTGCTATAACTGTGTGATCAGAACTGTACACTGTACTCCAAGTGTGACTTCACCAATGCTTTGTACAATCGGAGTGCAACCACCCACTTCAAACTCAGTGCACTAACTGATGAAAGCCAGGCTGCCAAAAACTATCTTCACACCCCCAATCTCTCTACATGTAACTCCCCTTTAACGGAATCATGCACTTCTACTCCAAGGTCCTTCTGTTGTACAAAGGTACAGTACCTAGAACCTTTGCATTCAAAGTAAAAGTCCCACAATAATTAGTCCTTCCAAAACGTAACTCTATGTACTTACCTGAATTCCATTTGACATTCCTGAGCCCAGCTGCCCAGCTGACCAAGATCCCACTGCACTTGCTGGTACCCCTCTTCACTGTCCTCTGTGACAGTGAAATAATGCTTGAGAACTGTGCCCATCTCCAGCAGTTCCACAAATACATTTCCATCTTTCTGGGGCCCTACTTGCCCCCATAATACTCTTCCTTTATGAATATATTTGTAAAGTCACTAGAAATTCTCCTTAATTTTCTTAGCTAAAGTCACCTCATCCTACTTCGGCCCTCCAAATTTCCACCTTGAGTTTTCTCTGGCATCCTCTGTATATATTCACTGATTCACTTAATCCCAGCTACCTGCATCTGAATCAAGACACCTCCTGCTTTCTTTGCTAAAGTTACAATATTTCTTGACAGACAGGTTTCTGAACTACCAGATTTGCCTTTTACTCATCGAGACCCTCTCTCTGAGGGAGATAGCACCACAATGACACGTGCCTCTTAATCACCCTCTCTCTGAAGGAGGGATGTGTACACTGACCAGTGGTTCTCCGTCTCTGTCTCTCTCAGGGAGATACCTCCACAATGTCCCTTAGTCACACTCTCTTGAAGGGGGGGATTTGTACTCTGACAGGTGCAAATAAGTATCTCCCTCTCTCTCATCTGTATACTGACCAGCAACTTTCAGTAACTCTGTCAGTGGTGGTTCTGTACACTGATTGACATTCCTCACAATTTTCTTGCCAACCCTTTATTCCTTTATCCTTGATGTTGCTCCCAGATTTGTGACTGAACTCTCTAAGTGGATCCAGATGAGGTCCCAGCCCGATGGCTCTGACATTTGGAACTTTGTCCGTTTCTTCCCTGAATTTGTCTGGGTGATCTGTGATTTGACACTGGATATGAACATCGATGGAAAAGATGTGACTCCGAATGAGTACCTGGAGCACAGTCTGAAACTGAAGGACAGTGAGTATGTGACAGTGGCAGTCTCTGAGGAGATAGGGTGAACTTGGAAAGCGGCCAGAGAAGGGAGGGAGCAGGGTTGAATTCAGTGTGTGAGAGGGTGGTGGAGGAAGGGGCAACCTGTTACCTTTGAGAATCTGTGCACGAACACTCCAGAGTTTCCTGGCCCCTTCACATCTCTCATTCTCCACTTACTCTGCATTCCCTTGCCCTGTTCACATTCACATTACCTCACAATTCCCTGCATTAACTTGATACCAATGTACAGCGTCCTCTGGTTTGATGGTATAAATGCTCCACTCCCACCCATCTGTCACCTCCTTCCCATCAGAGTTTCATCTGATTGGCTTGGCGCCGCTCTCCCATACACACACACACCTCTCAATCAGTATGAGCCTCAACTACACTGTATGACACCAATGTCACATCATTACCCTCCATGCCAAGTCACCTGACCCAACTACAATGCACTTGATGCCCCTCCCACACATTCTGTCCCTCGCCATCACATCTCGCAAACTGATCTCTGAGCAAGAGCCCTACTAACTGGTTGTCTGTCCTACCTGCAGGGAGACAGCCACAATGATAATTCCATCTATTCACTAGCTATCCTTCTGAGCAGCATCCTCATTTACAATGATAAAAATCAAATAGACCAGAAATCCCTGCAAGACCTACAGTATCCTTCACTGGTGTCTCTCAGTCCCTCTCTTTCAAGGTGATATCTCTACAGTAACCAGTGTCTCTCACTAACTCTCTCTCTCGTGAATATCTGCATAGTGACTGACGTCTCTCAGTCCCACTCTCTTAGGGAGATATTGTAGTCTGATCAGTTTATCTCAACCCCGTCTCTCTCAGTGGGATATCAGTGCATGGACTGATGTTCCTCTGTCCCTTTCTTTTGGCATATATCTGTACACTGACCATTGTCTCTCAATCACAGAGTCATTGAGTTAAACAGCAGGGAAAGCATTCCTTCAGCCATGTTTGTCCATACCGTCTAAAATGTATTCTCAAGCTGTTCCAACACTTTCCAAATCCTCCTGCATTCTCGTCACCTTCATACCTGTCCACATACTTCATAAATGTGTCGAATGTACATGCCTCACCCACTTTCTCCGCTGGCTGGTTCAATATAATCACCACCCTTTGTCAATAAAAAAAAAATGATACCACAGGTTTTTATTAATAATTTCACTCTAACCGTAATACTATATCCTGTAGTTTTCATTCCCCCAACCTTGCAAACAAAGACCACTGACCCTATCGATGTCCTTCATGATTTTGTTATTACGGCTGTAAGATCACCCCTCAGTCTTCTATGCTCCAAAGAATAAAGGCCAAGATGTCTCACCTCAGTTCCATGACTCCCGGTAACATCCTTCTAAATGTTTCTTTCTTCTCTTTCCTTTTTAATCCCATCCTTGCTATAACCACATGACCAGAGCTGTACCCAGTACTCCAAGTGTGACCACACCAACATTCTGTACAATCGTAGTGTAACCACCAACTTCAAATTTAGATTACTAACTGATGAACACCAGTATGCTAAAAACTTTCTTCACACCCCTATCCTCTCTACATGTAACTTCCCTTTAAGGGACTCCTGCACCTCTACTCTAAACTCCTCCTGTTGTCCAAAGGTACCCGGAGTCCTTGCCTTCAATATAAAAGTCCTACAATGAATAGTCCTTCTGAAATGTAACTCTACATACTCATCTGAATTCCATTTGCCATTCCTGAGCCCAAATGTCCAGCTAACCAAGATCCTACTGGACTTGCTGGTACTCCTCTTCACTGTCCACTGTGACATTGAACTAATACTTGAGAACTGTACACATCTCCAGCAGTTCCACAAATACATTTCCATCTTTTAGGGGCCCTATTCGCCCCCATGGTACTCTTCTTTCATTAATATATTTGTAAAGTCACTTAGAATTCTACATAGAAACATAGAAAACCTACAGCACAGTACAGGCTGTTGAGCTCACAAAGCTGTGCTGAACATGTCCTTACCTTAGAAATTACCTAGGGTTAACCATTGCCCTCTATTTTTCTGAGCTGCATGTATCTGTCCAGGAGTCTCTTAAAAGACCCTATCATATCTGCCTCCACCACTGTCACCGGCAGCCCATTCCACACATTCACCACTCTCTGCGTTTAAAAAAAAACTTACCCCTAACATCTCCTCTGTACCTGCTTCCATGCACCTTAAAACTATGCCCTCTCATGCTAGCCAGTTCAGCCCTGGGGAAAAGGCCTCTGACTATCCACATGATCAAATCTTCTCATCATCTTATACACCTCTATCAGGTCACCTCTCATCCTCCGTCGCTCCAAGGAAAAAAGGCCGAGTTCACTCAACCTATTCTCATAAGGCATGCTCCCCAATCCAGGCAACATCCTTGTAAATCTCCTCTGCACCCTTTCTATGGTTTCCACATCCTTCCTATAGTGAGGCGACCAGAACTGAGCACAGTACTCCAAGTGCGGTCTAACCAGAGTCATATATTGCTGCAACATTACCTCTTGGCCCTTAAACTTAATCCCACGATTGATGAGGGCCAATGCACCGTATGCTTTCTCCTTAATTTTCTTAGCTAAAGTCACCTCACTTTCACTTTTGCTCTCCAAACTTCCATCCTGAGTTTACTCTGGCATCCCCTCAATGTCTATTCAATGATTCACTTGATCCCAGCTGCCTGTATCTGGATCAAGACACCTCCTGTTTTCTTGAGCAAACTTACAATATTCCTTGACATCCTGGGTTCCCAACTAGCAGCAGCTTTGCCTTTTACTCATCGAGACCCTCTCTCTCAGGGAGAAATCTCCACAATGGCATGTGTCTCTTAGTCACCCTCTTTCTGAGGGGGAGATCTGTACACTGGCCACTGTTTCAGTCCATCTTGCCAAGAGGGAGATCTGTACACCAGCCAGTGTTTCAGTCTATTTTGCTGAGGGGAAGATCTGTACACTGGATAGTGTTTCAGTCCATCTTGCCAAGAGGGGTATCTGTACACTGACCAGTGTCTCTCAGTGTATCTGTCTCAGGGGCAGATCTGAACAGTGACTGACATTCATCACTATTTTCTTGCCAACGGTTCATTCATTTATCCTTGGTGTTGCTCCCAGTTTTGTGACTGAAGTGTCCAAGCGGATCCAGATGAAGTCCCAGCAGGATGGCTGTGACAGTTGGGATTTTGTCTGCTTCTTCACTGAATTTGTCTGGTTGATTCGTGATTTGACTCTGAGACTGAAGATTGATGGAAAAGATGTAACTCCTAAAGAGTACCTGGAGCACAGTCTGAAACTGAAGGACAGTGAGTATGTGACAGTGCCAGTCTCTGAGGAGATAGGGTGAACTTGGAAAGGGGCCAGAGAAGGGAGGGAGCAGGGTTGAATTCAGTGTGTGAGAGGGTGGTGGAGGAAGGGGCAACCTGTTACCTTTGAGAATCTGTGCACACACACTCCAGGGTCTCCCGGCCCCTTCACATCTCTCATTCCCCAATTACTCTGCATCCCCCTGCCCTGTTCACATTCACATTACCTCACAATTCCCTGGAGGGTAACGTAATTGGGAGAAATGTACATAATTCACATTGAGTTGGGATTTCAGACATGACGATGCCATTACGTAAGGATTTTTAGTGTGTTTTTAGTATTTAGGCTTTGGAGTTCCATAAAATGTGTTACGGGTTTCATTAAACAAAATGCCACACTTTGTTTTGCACGCGAAAACCTACACCTGATTCATATTACCTCGCAATTGCCTGCAATAACTTGATGCCAATGTACACCATCCTCTGGTTTGATGGTATAAATGCACCATTCCCACCCAGCTGACACCTCCTTCCCATCAGAGTTTCTTCCGATTGGTCCGGTGGGTAACAATCATCATGTTGGGAATGGGAGAACAGACTCGGTGAGGGTGATTCCTGCCTGAAGCCTGGTTCTTTTTTACAGTTGAGATCAGTGAACAGGACAAGGAATATAATGAACTCCGCAGGTGTATCCGTGATAATTTCCCCTCACGTCGCTGCTTTGCATTTCCACTCCCACACACTGGAAGAAACTCAAGCAGCTCCAGGAATTGGATGTCAAGGATCTGGATAAGGATTTCATCAAGGAGCCGCAGAGTCTCATCAATTACATTCACAGTCACAAGAGAGTGAAGAGAGTTCTTGGGGGTCAGCTGGTCACAGGCAGGAGTGAGTAACTGGGTATAATCTCACCACCTCTCTTCAGCAACCTGGCATCAGAAAAACTGCAGATGCTGGACATCCAAAGCAACACACACACAAAATGCTGGAGGAACTCAGCAGGCTAGGCAGCATCTATGGAAAAGAGTAAACAGTCGATGTTTTGTGCCACGACCCTTAATCAGGATTGGAAAGGAAGGAAGGGGAGAGATCAGAATAAGAAGATGCAGAGGGGGGAGGAGGAAGAAATACAAGGTGAAACTGGGAGAGCGGAGGGGTGAAAAAGGAGCTGGGAAGTCAATTGGTGAAAGGGATGAAGGGCTGAAGAAGAGGGAATCTGATAGAAGACTGGAGACCATAGAAAAAAGGGAAGGGGGAGGAACACCAGATGGAGGTGATGGGCAGGTGAAAAGAGATGGTGTGAGAGGGCAACAAGAATGGGGAATGGTGAAAGAGATAGGGGTGGTGGCAATTACTGGAAGTTCAAGAAATCGATGTTCATGGCATCAGGTTGAGCACCTTCACTCCGTCTGCCACAAAAAGCGAGATTTCCCGGTAGCCATCCATTTCAATCCTACTTTCCATTCCCTTTCCAACATGTCAGTCCATAGCCTTCTCCATTGGCACAATGAAGCCAGCTTATATTCGGTCTGGGTGGCCTCCAGCCTGATGGCATGAACATAAGTTTCTCAAACTTCTTACCTGCCCATCAGCTCCCTCTGTTGCTCCCCCCCTTCCCTTTCTTCCATGGTCTTCACTCCTCTCCTTTCAGATTCCTCCTACTCCAGCCCTTTATCTCTTTCACCAATCAACTTCCCAGCTCTTAACTTCACCTCCTCCTCCTCTCTCGGTATCAACTATCACCTGCCACCTTAGACTTCTTCCTGCTCCCTTCCCAACACTCTTATTCTGATATCTCCCCTTCCTTTCCATTCCTGACGAAGGGTCTCAGCCCAAAACACATGCCTGGAACAGAAATATACTATCGGAGTACATGAGAGTGTGGACAATGAGATTGAATGCCATTGAATTTGTGTACAATGGAAGTGAATGGAAAGGGATTGGAAACCTCGGAAACATAAAACGGGAAAAAATTGGGATTCCATTAGAATTGTGGACAATAGAAGAGAATGCAAAGGGGCTGATGTCACATTGGAAGTGTATACGGTGGAAATGAATGTGAAAGGTTTTGGGATCCCATTGGATGTGGGTACAATGGGAGTGAATGGGAAAAGGGTGGGGATCTCATTGGATGTGTATACAGTGGGAGTAAAGGGGAAGAGGTTGGATCCCATTGGGACTACAGATGATGGGAATGAGTGGGATGGTGTGGGATACCAGTATGGGTGTAGAGGGTGGGAGAGAATGGAAAGAGACAGAGTCCATTGCGAGTGAATGGGAAGGTCTGGGGTCCCATTGGGAATATCAAGTGTGGTACTGAATGGGAAGGATTGGAAGTGTTGACTGTGGGATTGAATGGGAAAGGAGTGGGGTCCCATTCTGTCTGTGAACAATGGGAGTGAACTGTAGGGGGGTGTGGATGTGAATGAGAATGGGTTGGAAACATTGGGATGTGAAGAGTGGGGATTGAGGTTGTGATCAGATCCCCAAGCGCTGACCTTCAGAAACATCCCACATAAGATTTGATAAATTGATCAAGGCGTACGTGGGCATGATGGAAGAAGGGGTCCTACCGTGTGTGGAGAACTGTGTCGCCAAATTAGCAGAGGTGGAAAACCAAGCAGGTGTAGATGAAGCCCTGAAATCTATAATGATGAAATGAAAAAATTCTCAGAATCTGGCTGTCTTACTATGAACAAACTCGTAGAGTATTACGAAATACGTAGAGTATTATTTTGTCACATGGTGTGAGCAGAATTATCTGCAGCTTAATGTGAAAAAGTCTAAGGAGCTGGTGGTAGACCTGAGGAGAGCTAAGGTACCGGTGACCCCTGTTTCCATCCAGGGGGTCATGTGGACATGGTGGAGGATTACAAATACCTGGGGATACGAATTGACAATAAACTGGACTGGTCTAAGAACACTGAGGCTGTCTACAAGAAGGGTCAGAGCCGTCTCTATTTCCTGAGGAGACTGAGGTCCCTTAACATCTGCCGGACGATGCTGAGGATGTTCTATGAGTCTGTGGTGGCCAGTGCGATCATGTTTGCTGTTGTGTGCTGGGGCAGCAGGCTGAGGGTAACAGACACCAACAGAATCAACAAACTCATTCGTAAGGCCAGTGATGTTGTGAGGATGGAACTGGACTCTCTCACGGTGGTGTCTGAAAAAAGGATGCCGTCTAAGTTGCATGCCATCTTGGTCAATGTCTCCCATCCACTACATAATGTACTGGGTGGGCACAGGAGTACATTCAGCCAGAGACTCATTCCTCCGAGATGCAGCACAGAGCGTCATAGGAAGTCATTCCTGCCTGTGGCCATCAAACTTTACAACTCCTCCCTTGGAGGGTCAGACATCCTGAGCCGATAGGCTGGTCCTGGACTTATTTCATAATTTACTGGCATAATTTACATATTACTATTTAACTATTTATTACTATTTTTCTATTACTATTTATTATTTACTATTTATGGTGCAACTGTAACGAAAACCAATTTCCCCCCAGATCAATAAAGTATGACTATGACTATTACAATATGAAGAGTTTAGAGGCATTCAATATCTTCCACAAAAGATCTATGAATAACAACAGTGGGAAACACATCCAACAGCTGGAGTTGAGCTTCTAATATTCTGTGATTACCAACTGTCTCATCTCCGAACATCAGTTCCTGGACCCAACCCATACAGACATAGACAGAGACAGAGAGCATAGATATTATCCTGAAAGTGAGGGATTGAGAGACACCATTTGGAATACAGATCACTCCCAGTCAGTGTACATATATCTCCCTGAGAGAGAGAGTGATTCAGAGATACAGTCAGTGTACAGATCTCTCCCTGAGAGAGAGGGACTGAGAGACACCGGTCAGTGTACAGATCTCCCCTTGAGAGAGAGCAACTCAGAGATACATTTAGTGTACAGACCTCTCTCAGAGAGAGAGATTGACTGAGAGACACAATAGTGTGCAGATAGACCCCTGAAAGAGATGGACTGAGAGACAGTGTTCAGTGTACAGATATCTCCCTGAGAGACAGGGACTGAGAGACACCAGTCAGTGTACAATACTTGGTATTCTACCTTACTGTACATCTTTCCTTCATTTCCAGGAGACAATGAGTTCTACTTTCAAGTCTCTCATGGCTAAGAGCAATGTAGGGCACAACTAGCAAAAGAAATGTCATCAATTGAAGAAAACCTTACATCTGGACATTACCAGAGACCTGGTGGTTTCCAGGAGCTGAAATCAGAAATTGATAAGGTCATCAAAGAGAATGAAGAAAAGACCATGGATGAAATGGAGGTGTGTCCAATATTATGGAGCAAGGCACTTACTTTTCAATTCTCATAGCTTTTCCTTCCTCTGCCTTGCATGGATTCAGAAAACTCCGCTTGCCCCCATCTCCATCCATGTCACCCAACAAATGCAACATCTGGAATGGGATTAACTGTATGGAGTGAGTCTGTGATCAGGGAACAAGAGCCGGGGAGCTGTGGGGGAGTTTCAGTGGGTGGGATTTGTCAGTGATGAGGGCAAGTGCCTTTTGTAGCTGTGGGAGGGGATTCAGTGGGTAAGAAGAGTTCGTGATCGTGGAAATGTCCATAGAATGTGAGAGGGGATTCAGTGGTTGGAGAGTCAGTAATGGGGCAGAGTATCTATGTCTGTGGGAATTATCTTTCAACACTGGTTTTCAAGAGCCTTCTAATATCTCCCATAAAAATCTCAACTTCTTGCTTCCACTGAATATCAATGGAGAGAGTTCCAAAAACCCATCATGCATTGAGAGAAAAATGCTTGTCTCCTATCTCCGTTGATACAGCTAGCTGTTTACCACACTCAGCTTTGAGATTCATGGCCATCTTCCATTCTCTAACCATCCAGTCTATGACTCCTCATGCTGGTTTTTCTTGTGTCTGGTCCTAATCTGTCCTACCTTCTCTAATAAGGTAACCTGTTCATCCAGGCATCAGTCTAAGAAACAATCTCTGAACTGTTTCCAATGTGTTAGTGTTAAAGGAGACCCACACTGTCTATATTCCAGATGCAATCTCACCAAAACCTGATAGAACTGAAGTATTTTCCTTCTACTTTTTTTTTTTTTTTAAACACACTTGATCTCTCCCACTTACTTGCACACAAACACTTTGCAAATTTTGTACTCAGACAGCAAGATCTCTCTGCATCTCAGAACTTCACAAACTCTCCCATTTGGATAATATGCTTCTATTTATCTTTCTGCCACAATGGATATTTTGCATAATCCCACATTGTGCTCGATTTGCCTGGTCCTTGTCCATTCACAGAACCTATCTCTCTCCTCTGTCACCACTGGGTGTCATTTTTAGAACTTATACTTGTATCATTTAAAAATATTTTCTGCCTCATCCAAGGCCATGGTATAAATTATATGTAGTCTCCAGTTGTGGTCTTACCAATTTCCTGTAGATTGGTAAGAGGAGTTCCCTAATTGTGTATCAATCCCCAGCACTAGATGTTTGATGGTGAGAGCCCGTCTCTGGTCTCTTGTGGACTGGTGTGGTGGGAGAGAGTTGGATGTAAATGATTGTATTTTGTCTTCTTTGTAGGGGTTGGCTGTCCTCACTCACTTCCTGGAAGAGGAAAAACCTTGTCTAGACCATGTACAGGAGATGGACAGCAAGCTGACAGAGGAAGGATTGTGTGCCTCTGGTAAGAAAATAAACAAAGTGCTCAAAAAACTAGGATTGTACAAAGTAGGCAGTTAAAAAGTGGAGCGCTCAGAGGGTTGGAGGGGTTGTGGGATACTGGGAGGCATGGGAGACCAGGAGTGGGTGGGAGAAGTTGTTAGAAGATGAGGAGCAGTAGGATCCAGTGCTGGTATGAAATAATAACATTACAGTGGCAGAGGCAATGAACAAAAATATCCTATGCGTTTTAGAATAGATTGGCAGGTGTGTTGGGGACTTGCACATTGATTGGACAGATCAAATTGGTCAATGCAGTCTTGAGGAGGACTTCATAGAATGCATCTGTGATAGCTTTCTAAAACAGTGTGTTACTGAACCTACAGGGGAGCATGCTATCTTTTCCTGATTCTGTGTAATGAGAGAGGGTAACGATCTTGTTGTTAGAGATCATCATGGAAAGGGTGATCAGAGTATCATTGAATTTTTTGTACAAATAGTTTGAAGAAAAACCCACTGTATTATGCCTAAACAAGAGAAAATACAACTGGATGAGAGAAGGGGTTAGATAGTGTAGATTAGAAACATAGGCTACATGGTGGGACAGTGGCTGCAGGAGTGGGACCCCAGTATTTACCCCAATCGTGGCAATGCATGTTAGGAATGGAAAGAAGCTGTGGGACACTGACCCCTCTCATGGGGCAGAGCAAGGGTGCTCCAGTGTTCAGGGGATCTCCCAGTGTTGCTGGGACAGTGAACTCATTAACAAAAAGGACGCAGACCATAAAGGTTGGATTTTACGTTCAGACTCCAGGCTAGGCCAAGAGCTGCCCATTTCTTAACAAGGAATAATTCCCCTAGACTTGTTCAGAGACTGTGCAAAAGGATGCGGTGAGGAGACTGGCTCATCTCTACCTCAGGACGTGGCTCTGGCTGGACTTCCAGACCCAGGAAAAATGGGGCCATCCTTCAGTCTGATGCCTGATGTGGAGATGAGCCCGCCCCTCTGGTCAGCAACAGGCTCAGATTCCCTTAAGGTGTCTGAGGATTCCTTCACCACTGATCCTGGGGTTAGGATTGTGTTGGAGATGGAACAAGCTGATAGGTTTCGGACACCCACTGCAGAGAGAGGAATGCATGTGTCAGCTGTGAGTAGCTTCTTCCTGGGGTGGGGGGGGGGGACGACAGGTACTTGTTATAGTTGGGGGTGTTGATGACCGTTGACAGTGAGAAGATGGACTGTTGTGTGTCCTGTATGATGATTCCTCTCATCCTAGTTCTTCAATTAGACTCTGCTGGCTACTGACTTCCAGGTGGGAAATGGTACATCTCATGAGGTTGTTGATTGTTGATATTAAATATTTTGTTGTTGATTGCATGTGTATCCTGGCACTTATCCCTGCAAGTAGCCTAAGTTCTCACCTGCCCGTACACCTCCTCCATCATCTCCATTCAGGGCCCCAAACCAATGCTTCCAGGTGAGACAACACTACACCTGCAAATCTGCTGGAGTCATCTGTTGTGTTTGGTGCTCCTGATGCAGTTTCCTTTACATTGGCAAGACCCATCATAAACTGGGGGACCGCTTCATCAATCACCTCTGCACCATCCACCACAAGAGGGACTTAACAGTGGCCAAATATTTTTGTCCGGATTCCTATTCTGACATGTTGGTCCATGGCCTCCTCTTGTGCCAAGAAGAGGCCACCCTTAGGGGTGGAGGAACAACACCTGTATCCTATTTGGGAAGCCTCCAATCTGATGGCATGAACATCGATTTCTCCTTTGATAAACAAATCCCCATCGCTCCTTCCTCTATTCCCCACTGTGACCTTCTCCTGGATTCCCTCCTCACTCTCCTATAGTCCATTCTCCTCTCCTATCAGATTGCTTCCTTTCCAGCCCTTGACCTTTCCCACCCACTTGGATTCACCTGTCACCTTCCGGCTGGAATCTTTTCCCACTTGACTTTTTATTCTGGCATCTTCCCCCTTCCTTCTCAGTCCTGAAACCAGGACTCGGGTGAAATGTTGACTGTCTATTCAGTTCCTTAGATGCTGCCTGACCTGCTGAGTTCCTCCACCATTTTATGTGTGTTGTCTTAGATTGAGCAGTGAGTGAAGCTCCTTCTCAATGTCCTGTCACGGGCACCTAGGGAAGTGATCCTTTCAACACTCTCTGCACAGACTAACCAATTCATCCTCTGCCCCTTTTGTCAGCTTTGGAAGAGGAGCTCTTAGGGGTGAAACAGGAGATGGAGAAGATGGAGCAGAAGAGGAAAGCATTTGAGGAATGCAGGGATAATGAGATGATGGAGCAGATCAGGAGAAGGTTTCAGGAGGTTAAAACATGCAGTGTGGAGGAACTGAAGGAAGCCATGGAGCATATGAGGAGTGAGAAGGAGAAATACAAAGTCGAGGGCAGGATGGAGGATGCGGAAAGTGCTCAGCAGAGGTGCATCTACCTGGAGAAGACGTACGAAGAGGAAAGGAAGTGGAGTTTCATAATGAAGTATGCCCCTGCAATTTTTGGTGTGCTGCTAACTGTGGGGGCTGCTGTGGTAAAATTCAAATGATTCAAAGCAGGAAAGCAGTCAAAAACAATCACTTAGAAATGTGTCCACAGCACCAATCCTGTGACATCCCAAAAATCTTCCAACACCCTGCACCAATCTGATCAATGGATTGGACCCCAAATATTGTCCATCCCACACATTTCACATCCAATCCCTAGCCCAATATCGGGGGCACACACACTGGAACATTTAAAGCAGGGTCAGGAACTTTCACCCAATTTTTCCACAGATTCCAGCTGGTGAATCTCAGAATTATAGGGATGTGAATGAGATCATTATCTCCCCATGACCTGGTGTAATATGTCCCACTCACTAAATCCCCTACCACACCACAGGCACTCTCCTCCGTCACTGGCCCCCTCCTGTTTCAAATCCGCTCCCACAACCCATGGACATTCTTCCCCATCACCGACTGTCTCCACCCACTGAATCCCCTCCCGTAGCCCATGGATGCTCTCCCCAATCGCTCTTCTGCCATCCATTGAACAGTTTCCCACAGCTTGCAGACAATCTCTCTAATTACCAACTCCCTCACCCCACAGAATCCCCTTGCATGTCCAATGTGTGGTCTCTCTCATCACCAACGCCCCCCCCACTAACTCATTGAATCCTCTCCCATAGCTGACGGAAACTCTCCAAGAACCAGCTCTCCCCACCCACTGGACCCACTCAACAATCTCACAGATTGTCTCCCTCGTCACCAACTCCCCCACCTACTGAATCCCCTCACGTAGCCCACAGACACTCTTTCCAATTATCAGCTCTCCTCTCTCACTGAATCCTCTCCTGCAGCTCACAGGCACTCCTCCCAATTATAAGCACAGGCAAATCTAGACTTAAAGTAATAAATATATATCTTGTAAGAATGAAGTTGCACATTCAAGTAACTAATTCCTAAGCACTCCAGCATGAAGTGCGTTAAATAAAACTGTTTTAAATGAAGTAAAGTACCTGTTAGTGATCTCGAGGACATTGGAAATGTATGCTTCCTTTCCCATGGAAACAGTACTTTAGATTCAGTTCACATTTTGTTGTACAACTGGATGTACGGTGCCTTCACAGGCTTCAGTGCCACTGTCAAATAAATCCTTGCATAGCAATCAGACTGTGGAATGCATAAAAGAAAGTTGCTTACAACAAGTTACCACATAACATATTTGAGGAACGTGGCAATATATGTTTTTTGCTTTTGGTAAATCTCATTTAGCTTATGTAAACACAAGAGATTCTGCAGATGCTGGAAATCTACAGCAGCACAAATATAATTCTGGGGGAACTCAGCAGGTCAGGCAGCAACTATGGAAATGCATGAACAGTCGATGTTTCAGGACAAGACCCATGTATTTAATTGGCGAAGGGCAAGTCAAGTGACAATGGGCAGGAAATTGGGAGCCTAGATAGGGAGAAGGTATTTTCAGAAAAATACATGGCAGAAATGTAATGTAGAGGTTGTTTAGCGAACACTTGCATAGGCTTCTAGATAGGTCCGTCCCACTGAGAGAGGAAAAGGATAGTAGCTGAAGGAACAAGGGAGGTGGAACATTTAGTCAAGAGGATGAAGGAAGTATATTTAAAATTTAAAAGAAACAAAAATTAGACAGGGCTTTTGAGAATCATACGTTGGCCAATAAAGGAATTATGAGAGATAGAAGGAGACATAAGGGCTTGGCAGTAGCGACACAGTAATACAGCATGGATTCAGGCCTTTCAGCCCAACTAGTCCATGCCAACCACATTCTCCAACTGGCTGGCCCCATGTTCCTGTAATCAGCCCATTTCCCTCCATGTTAGTGCTTCATAAATGATACTATTCTAACTTCAAACCACTTCCTCTGGCAGCTCATTCCACATACAAACCACCCACTCTCTGTTGAAAAAGATGCTACTCTGGTGCTTTTAAATCTTTCCCCTTTCACTTTAAATCTATATCCCCTGGTTTTAGACTCCCTGACCCTGGGGAAAAAATTATTACCATCCACATTATCTGGCAAATGACACTTAAAGGATTGACGGTGGATATGCAATGGCAAGCATTTAAAGATTGCATGGATGAACTACAACAATTGTTCATTCCAGTTTGGCAAAAGAATAAATCAAGGAAGGTAGTGCACCCGTGGCTGACAAGAGAAATTAGGGATAGTATCAATTCCAAAGAAGAAGCATACAAATTAGCCAGAAAAAGTGGCTCACCTGAGGACTGGGAGAAATTCAGAGTTCAGCAGAGGAGGACAAAGGGCTTAATTAGGAAGGGGAAAAAAGATTATGAGAGAAAACTGGCAGGGAACATAAAAACTGACTGTAAAAGCTTTTATAGATATGTAAAAAGGAAAAGACTGGTAAAGACAAATGTAGGTCCCCTACGGACAGAAACAGGTGAATTGATTATGGGGAGCAAGGACATGGCAGACCAATTGAATAATTACTTTGGTTCTGTTTTCACTAAGGAGGACATAAATAATCTTCCAGAAATAGTAGGGGACAGAGGGTCCAGTGAGATGGAGGAACTGAGCGAAATACATGTTAGTAGGGAAATGATGTTAGGTAAATTGAAGGGATTGAAGGCAGATAAATCCCCAGGGCCAGATGGTCTGCATCCCAGAGTGCTTAAGGAAGTAGCCCATGAAATAGTGGATGCATTAGTGATAATTTTTCAAAACTCGTTAGATTCTGGACTAGTTCCTGAGGATTGGAGGGTGGCTAATGTAACCCCACTTTTTAAAAAAGGAGGGAGAGAGGAACCAGGGAATTATAGACCGGTTAGCCTAACGTCGGTGGTGGGGAAACTGCTGGAGTCAGTTATCAAAGATGTGATAACAGCACATTTGGAAAGCAGTGAAATCATCGGACAAAGTCAGCATGGATTTGTGAAAGGAAAATCATGTCTGACGAATCTCACAGAATTTTTTGAGGATGTAACTAGTAGAGTGGATAGGGGAGAACCAGTGGATGTGGTGTATTTGGATTTTCAAAAGGCTTTTGACAAGGTCCCACACAGGAGATTAGTGTGCAAACTTAAAGCACACGGTATTGGGGGTAAGGTATTGATGTGGATAGAGAATTGGTTAGCAGACAGGAAGCAAAGAGTGGGAATAAACGGGACCTTTTCAGAATGGCAAGTGGTGACTAGTGGGGTACCGCAAGGCTCAGTGCTGGGACCCCAGTTGTTTACAATATATATTAATGACTTGGATGAGGGAATTAAATGCAGCATCTCCAAGTTTGCGGATGACACGAAGCTGGGTGGCAGTGTTAGCTGTGAGGAGGATGCTAAGAGGATGCAGAGTGACTTGGATAGGTTGGGTGAGTGGGCAAATTCCTGGCAGATGCAATTTAATGTGGATAAATGTGAAGTTATCCACTTTGGTGGCAAAAATAGGAAAACAGATTATTATCTGAATGGTGGCTGATTAGGAAAAGGGGAGGTGC
Organism: Mobula birostris; assembly: GCF_030028105.1. Taxonomy (NCBI): domain Eukaryota; kingdom Metazoa; phylum Chordata; class Chondrichthyes; order Myliobatiformes; family Myliobatidae; genus Mobula; species Mobula birostris. The sequence goes on along the minus strand of NC_092380.1, from coordinate 28,193,293 downwards.
AACGAGACCTGGGTGTCATTATACACCAGTCATTGAAAGTGGGCATGCAGGTACAGCAGGCGGTGAAAAAGGCGAATGGTATGCTGGCATTTATAGCGAGAGGATTCGAGTACAGGAGCAGGGAGGTACTACTGCAGTTGTACAAGGACTTGGTGAGACCACACCTGGAGTTTTGTGTGCAGTTTTGGTCCCCTAATCTGAGGAAAGACATCCTTGCCATAGAGGGAGTACAAAGAATTTTCACCAGATTGATTCCTGGGATGGCAGGACTTTCATATGAAGAAAGACTGGATGAACTGGGCTTGTACTCGTTGGAATTTAGAAGATTGAGGGGGGATCTGATTGAAACATATAAAATCCTAAAGGGATTGGACAGGCTAGATACAGGAAGATTGTTCCCGATGTTGGGGAAGTCCAGAATGAGGGGTCACAGTTTGAGGATAAAGGGGAATCCTTTTAGGACCGAGATTAGAAAAAACTTCTTCATACAGAGAGTGGTGAATCTGTGGAATTCTCTGCCACAGGAAACAGTTGAGGCCAGTTCATTGGCTATATTTAAGAGGGAGTTAGATATGGCCCTTGTGGCTACGGGGATCAGGGGGTATGGAGGGAAGGCTGGGGCAGGGTTCTGAGTTGGATGATCAGCCATGATCATAATAAATGGCGGTGCAGGCTCGAAGGGCCGAATGGCTGACTCCTGCACCTATTTTCTACGTTTCTATGTTTCTATCTATGCCTCTCATAAATGAAAACCTTTCTACAAAGTCACTCCTCGTTCTCTGACATTTTAAGGAATAAAGACCTATCCTGGCCAAGCCCTCCTTATAACTAGCAGCAACCTCACCCTCTCTGCATTATTTCCAATTTAACCATGGCATTCTAAAACGGTGTCACAACTGTAAACAGTACTTCAAATATGGAATTTGGCCCAGATCTTTCCAATACTTCCCTATCTACGTTCTGGTCCAAATACCTTTCAAATGTTGTAGTTGTACCTGCCTCAATAACTTCATCTGGTGGCACTTTCCACAAATGCTTCATTCTCTCTGCCCCTCAGGTCCCATTTATATCTTTCACCCCTCACCTTTAGTTCCTCTTCTCTAGGAAAACGACTGTGACCATTCTCCTTATCTATACCCACATAATTTTATACACCTCCATAAAGTCACCTTTCAATCTTCTATGTGCTGAGGAATATGTGTGAGAGTCCGGTGTTCTGTGCGTGGTGTCAGACGTGGGATGTCCGGGAGACTCCCAGCCTCCTGGACGGCCACATCTGCACCAGGTGCATCGAGCTGCAGCTCCTTAGGGACCGTCTTAGGGAACTGGAGATGCAGTTTGATGACCTTCATCTGGTCAGGGCAAGTGAGGATGTGATAAAGAGGGGCTATAGACAGCTAGTCACACCGGGGCCTTGGGAGACAGATAAAGTGGGTAACAGTCAGGAGAGGGAAGGGTAGGAGTCAGATGCTTGAGAGTACCCCTGTGGCTGTCGCTCTTGACAATAAGTACTTCTGTTTGAGTACTGTTGTTGGGGGGGGGGGCGGCGGGAAACGGCCTACCTGGAGGAAGCAATAGTGGCCACACCTGTGGCACAGAGTCTGACCCTGTGGCTCAGATGGATAGGGGCAAGGAAGAGAATGGCATTGCTTGTCAGGGAAACTGTTACCGCAGTGCTCAGGCAGGACAGATTAGAGGGCTTGTCTACTGAGTCCTTATGGGTGGAGCTGAGAAACAGGAAAGGTATGGCCACATTAGTGGGGTTGTATTATAGACCACCCAATAGTCAACGAGAATTGGAAGAGCAAATCTGCAGAGAGATAGCAGGTAACTGCAGGAAACAAAGTTGTGGTGGTAGGGGATTTTAATTTTCCACATATTGATTGGGACTCCCATACTGTTAAGGGTCTTGGTGGGTTGGAGTTTGTAAAATGTGTTCAGGAAAGTTTTCTAAGTCAATATATAGAGTTACCAACTAGAGGAAATGCAATATTAGATCTCCTATTAGGAAACGAGTTAGGACAAGTGACGGAAGTGTGTGTAGGGGAGCACTTTGGTTCCAGTGATCATAACACCATTAGTTTCAACTTGATCATGGATAAAGATAGATCTGGTCCTAGGGTTGAGGTTCTAAACTGGAAGGCGGCCAAATTTGAAGAAATGAGAAAGGATCTAAAAAGCGTGGACTGGGACAGGTTGTTCTCTGGCAAAGATGTGATCAGTAAGTGGGAAGCCTTCAAAGGAGAAATTTTGAGAGTGCAGGGCTTGTATGTTCCTGTCAGGATTAAAGGCAAAGTGAATAGGAATAAGGAAACCTTGGTTCTCAAGGGATATTGGAACTCTGATAAAGAAGAAGAGAGAGTTGTATGACATGTATAGGAAACAGGGAGTAAATAAGGTGCTTGAGGAGTATAAAAAGTGCAAGAAAATACTTAAGAGGGAAATCAGGAGGGCTAAAAGAAGATATGAGGTTGCCTTTGCAGTCAAAGTGAAGGATAATCCAAAGAGCTTTTACAGGTATATTAAGAGTAAAAGGATTGTAAGGGATAAAATTAGTCCTCTTGAAGATCAGAGTGGTGGGCTATGTGCGGAACCAAAAGAAATGGGGAAGATCCTAAGTGGGTTTCTTGCGTCTGTATTTACTAAGGAATCTGGCATAAAGTTTATGGAATTAAGGGAAACAAGTAGTGAGATCATGGAAACTGTACAGATCGAAAAGGAGGAGGTCCTTGCTGTCTTGAGGAAAATTAAAGTGGATAAATCCCCAGGACCTGACAGGGTATTCCCTCGGACTTGAAGGAGATGAGTGTTGAAATTGCAGGGGCCCTGGCAGATATATTTAAAATGTTGGTGTCTACGGGTGAGGTGCTGGAGGATTGGAGAATGGCTCATGTTGTTCCGTTGTTTAAAAAAGGATCGAAAAGTAATCCAGGAAATTATAGGCCGGTAAGTTTGACGACGGTAGTGGGTAAGTTATTGGAGGGAGTACTAAGAGACAGAATCTACAAGCATTTGGATAGACAGGGACTTATTAGGGAGAGTCAACATGGCTTTGTGTGTGGTAGGTCATATTTGACCAATCTATTGAAGTTTTTCCAGGAGGTTACCAGGAAAGTGAATGAAGAGAAGGCAGTGGCTGTTGTCTACATGGACTTCAGTAAGGCCTTTGACAAGGTCCCGCATGGGAGGTTAGTTAGGAAAATTCAGTCGCTAGGTATACATGGAGAAGTGGTAAATTGGATTAGACACTGGCTCAATGGAAGAAGCCAAAGAGTGATAGTAGAGGATTGCTTCTCAGAGTGGAGGCCTGTGACTAGTGGTGTGCCACAGGGATCAGTGCTGGGTCCATTGTTATTTGTCATCTATATCAATGATCTGGATGATAATGTGGTAAATTGGATCAGCAAATTTGCTGATGATACAAAGATTGGAGGTGTAGTGGACAGTGAGGAAGGTTTTCAAAGCTTGCAGAGGGATTTGGACCAGCTGGAAAAATGGGCTGAAAAATGGCAGATGGAGTTTAATACAGACAAGTGTGAGGTATTGCACTTTGGAAGGACAAACCAAGGTAGAACATACAGGGTAAATGGTAAGGCACTGAGGAGTGCAGTAGAACAGAGGGATTTGGGAATACAGATACAAAATTCCCTAAAAGTGGCATCACAGGTAGATAGGGTCGTAAAGAGAGCTTTTGGTACAATGCCCTTTATTAATCTAAGTATTGAGTATAAGAGCTGGAATGTTATGATGAGGTTGTATAAGGCATTGGTGAGGCTGAATCTGGGGTATTGTGTTCAGTTTTGGTCACCAAATTACAGGAAGGATATTAAAAGGGTTGAAAGAGTGAAGAGAAGGTTTACAAGGATGTTGCCGGGACTTGAGAAACTCAGTTACAGAGAAAGGTTGAATAGGTTAGGACTTCATTCCCCAGAGCGTAGAAGAATGAGGGGAGATTTGATAGAGGTATATAAAATTATGATGGTATAGATAGAGTGAATGCAAGCAGGCTTTTTCCAGAGGACATGGGTTAAGGTTGAGGGGGGAAAAGTTTAAAGGGAACATTAGCAGGGGCTTCTTCACACAGGGAGTGGTGGGAGTGTGGAATGAGCTGCCAGACGAGGTGGTAAATGCGGGTTCTTTTTAAACATTTAAGAATAAATTGGACAGATACATGGATGGGAGGTGTATGGAGGGATATGGTCCGTGTGCAGGTCAGTGGAACTAGGCAGAAAATGGTTCGGCACAGCCAAGAAGGGCCAAATGGCCTGTTTCTGTGCTGTAGTTTTTCTATGGTTTCTATGGCAGCAGTGATAGGGGACTCTATAATTAGCGGGTCAGACAGGCAATTCTGTGGATGCAGGAAAGAAGCACGGATGGTAGTTTGCCTTCTAGGTGCCAGGGTCCAGATGTTTCTGATCACATCCACGATATCTTGAAGTGGGAAGGAGAACAGCCAAAGGTTGTGTTACATATTGGTACCAATGACATAGGTAGGAAAAGGGAGGAGGTCCTGAAAACAGACTACAGGGAGTTTGGAGAAGCAGGACCTCAAAGGTAGTAATCTTAGGATTACTGCCTGTGCCATGTGACAGTGAGTATGGAAATAGAATGAGGTGGAGGATAAATGCGTGGCTGAGGGATTGGAGCAGGGGGCAGGGATTCAGATTTCTGGATCATTGGGACCTCTTTTGGGGCAGGTATCACCTGTACAGAAAGAATGGGTTGCACTTGAATCCAAGGGGGACCAATAACCTGGTGGGGAGGTTTGCTAAGGCTATTGAGCCCTAATTAAACTAGAATTGCTGGGGGTTGGGAACCGAACTGAAAAGACAGAGGAAGAGGCGGCTGGCTCACAAATAGAGAAAGCTTGGAGACAGTGTGAGAGGGAGGATAGGCAGGTGGTAGAGAAGGGACTCGCTTAGACCAATTGTTTGAGATGTGTCTATTTTAATGCAAGGAGTATTATGAACAAAGCAGATGACTTAGAGCGTGGATCGGTACTTGGAGCTATGATGTTGTGGCCATTAGAGAGACTTGGATGGCCCTGGGGCAGGAATGGTTACTTCGAGTCCCAGGCTTTAGATGTTTCAGAAAGGACAGGGAGGGAGGCAAAAGAGGTGGGGGTGTAGCACTGTTGATCAGAGATAGTGTCACAGCTGCAAAAACGGAGGAAGTCATGGAGGGATTGTGTATGGATTATGTGGGTGGAAGTTAGGAACAGGAAGGGGTCAATAACTCTACTGGCTGTTTTTTATAGACGATCCGATAGTAACAGGGACACCGAGGAGCAGATAGGGAGAGAGATTCGAGAAAGGTGTAATAATAACAGGGTTGTCATGGGGGGAGATTTTAATTTCCCAAATATTGATTGGCATCTCCCAAGAGCAAGGGGTTTAGATGGGGTGTAGTTCGTTAGGTGTGATCAGAAAGGTTTCTTGACACAATATGTGGATAAACCTACAAGAGGAGAGGCTGTACCTGATCTGGTATTAGGAAATGAACCTGGTCAGGTGTCAGATCTCTCAGTGGGAGCGCATTTTGGAGATAGTGATCACAATTCTATCTCCTTTACCATAACATTGGAGAGGGATAGGAACAGACAGGGAAGAGTTTAATTGGAGTAAGGGGAAATATGAAGCTATCAGGCAGGAACTTGGAAGCATAAATTGGGAAAAGATGTTCTCAGGGAAATGTACGGAAGAAATGTGGCAAATGTTCAGGGGATATTTGCGTGGATTTCTGCATAAGTATGTTCCAATGAGACAGGGAAAGAATAGTAGGGTATAGCAACCATGGTGTGCAAAGTCTGTTGTAATGTCACAAAGGGGTGCTGGGAACCGACCCAAATGCGAGACACAGACATTAAAGTACAAGGAACAGGACTTGACTAGAGTAGGGACATGACAGGATTCAGACAAGGAGCAAGGACAACAACGCAGACTAGGGCTAGAGAAAACGGGACCAGGACTAGAAACCATGGACTAGGAGACAAGGCTTCGACTCCGACCCTGAGAGTGGACGTGGACCCAGAACCTGGGTCTTGCCTCGGGCTTGGACCCCAGAACCAGGCAAGGACATGACATGACTTCAGGACAGGACATGGCTGGGTCTAGAGGCCTGAGCTTGGAGACAGGCTGGGGTATTTGCTCGTGAGGCTTGAGGATAGTGTTCTTGGAGCTCGGCTTGGGACCCTCCAGGCAGGTGCTCCTGGAGCCCAGCTTGGGACCCTCCAGGCGGGTGCTCCCGGAGCTCAGCTTGGGACCCTCCAGGCGGGTGCTCCCGGAGCTCAGCTTGGGACCCTCCAGGCGGGTGCTCCCGGAGCTCAGCTTGGGACCCTCCAGGCTTTTGTTCTTGAAGCTCGGCTGTGGGACCATCGAGGCTTGGCTTCTTGGAGCTTGGTTGTGGGACCGTTGAGGTTTGGCTTCTTGGAGCTCGGCTGCGGGACCATCGAGCCTTGGCTTCTTGGAGCTTGGTTGTGGGACTGTCAAGGCTTGGGTTCTTGGAGCTCGGCTGCGGGATCGTTGAGGCTTGGGTTCTTGGAGCTCGGCTGCGGGATCATCGAGGCTTGGGTTCTTGGAGCTCAGAGACAGACTGGGAACCAAACATCAACATAGAGCTGGGACTTATCCTTGGACAAGCCAGGACTCATCTTTAACACGACACTAACATGAGACAGGACAGAACATAGACATAGAGCCAGGACTTATCCTGGGTCAAGCTGGGACCCAACTTCATCTCCAGACCAAGGTGGGACAGGTCCCTTCATCAGGTAATAGCAGAACGGCCGGGCTTACCCAACAGAGGCGAGAACAAGACAAGACAGATGCCCCCACAGGACAACAGTAAAACGGCCTGACTTACCCCACGTAGGAGAGGACAAGACAAAACAGGACCCTCCACAGGGCAACAACAGAACGGCCTGGCTTACACCACAGAGGCGAGGACAAGAAGAGACAAACACCAAAGAATGACAGACAGTTCCATCTCTGCTCCAGGGAAGCTCAGAGTCTCAGTTCAGCCAGCAACCTCAGCTGGCTACGGTAACAGCTGGATCCCTACCTAGCTCAGAGTGGCTGGCAGCCACTCAGCTGACCCAGGAAACAGCCGACTCCATACTGCAAAGACAGCTCTGACTACGGACAGGAAGGCTCCATGAAGTGATGGTTCTTTAACCATGTGGCCACACTAGCCTTCCACCAGCAGGTTGCTCCCAGGGAATCTTGACAAGAGAAAGCAGCAGCCCATACTCAACCCCAAGGCTACTTATATTCCAAGCTCCATGATGGGAATCAGGTGCCTATGATTAACTCAAACAATGGACAGCTGGAAGACCTGGAGTCCTGAGTCGTCGGACCGCACCATGAACCGGAATGCAGACTTCACAGACCAGACCATGACATGTAAATCTAGTGAAGAAGAAAAGAAAAGTTTATGAAATGTTCAAAAAACTAGGTAATGATAGAGATCTAGAAGATTATAAGGCTAGCAGGAAGGAGCTTAAGAATGAAATTAGGAGAGCCAGAAGGGGCCATGAGAGGGCTTTGGCAGACAGGATTAAGGAAAACCCCAAGGCATTTTACAAGCAAGTGAAGAGCAAGAGGATAAGATGTGAAAGAATAGGACCAATCAACAGTGACAGTGGGAAAGTGTGTATGGAACCGGAGGAGATAGCAGAGGTACTTAATGAATACTTTGCTTCAGTATTCACTACTGAAAGTGATCTTGGTGATTGTAGAGATGACTTACAGTGGACTGAAAAGCTTGAGCATGTACATATTAAGAAAGAGGATGTGCTGGAGCTTTTGGAAAGCATCGAGTTAGATAAGTCATCAGGAACGGACGAGATGTACCCCAGGCTACTGTGGGCAGTGAGGGAGGAGATTGCTGAGCCTCTGGCAATGATCTTTGCATCATCAATGGATGGGGACGGGAGAGTTCTGGAGGATTGGAGAGTTGCGGCTGTTGTTCCTTTATTCAAGAAAGGGAGTAGGGATAGCCCAGGAAATTATAGACCAGTGAGTCCATGGTAAACCATGTTGTAACTGGGTTAACTGTCTGGACACACCCCTCTGCTGACTGCCCCTGTGGCTCCTCCCACAGACCCCTGAATAAAGGTGATTTTGCCTTGCCCCTCCCCCTCAGTCCAGGGGCAGACACTCAGCACGGAGGTTGTATTATACAGCGAATAAAAGCCTTTCAATATTTTACCCAACTTCAGTCTTTTGTAACTATTGAAGGTGCTATAATTTTATTCGCTGTACATTTTAAAGCATGGAATGCGCTCTGAGACCTGACAAGTTAGACCTCAATCCGCAAATGCCTGACGCTGGAAACACTTTCGAACTCTGGCTGGCCTGCTTCGAAGCGTACCTAGAGGAGATTAAAGCGACTGATCCCACAGCGAAGCACAGAGTTCTACTCTCCAGGGTCAGTCCGCGGGTCTATTCGCTGATCAGAGACCAGCCGAGCTATGACGGCGCGATGAGCACTCTCAAAGGACAATACCTGCGGCTGATAAACAGCATCTACGCGCGACATCGCTTAGCGACATGGCAACAACGGCCCGGGGAATCAAGTGCTGAGTTCATCCGAGCCCTACAGACACTCGTGCAATCCTGCAATTTCCAGGAGCTGATGACAGCGCAGCATGCAGAACTCCAAGTGAGAGACGCCTTTGTCACGGGGACCAGGTCAGTGTATGTGTCCCAGCGGCTGTTGGAAAAAGACGATCTTACCTTAAGTTCGGCGATCCAGCTGGCTGACACGCTGGAAGTGGCTCTGCATAACTCTAAGGCTCTCCAAGCACGCGACCCCCCAACGTCCTCATGGGCGCCGCAGACCCCGCAACCCGCTGGCGAATCGACCTCGGCTGCTGCCAGTCGTGAGTCCACGAAGTGCTACTTCTGCGGACTGGAGAAGCACCCCCGGAAACGCTGCACGGCCCGACAAGCTACCTGCTCCAGCTGCAGAAAGAAGGGCCACTTCGCCAAGGTCTGTAAGTCCAAACCGCGAACGAGATCGAGCAGCGCTGCTTGCGAGACGTGGGGGTCGCCACCTTGCCTGCCAACATCTTCCCTGCACGCCACCACCACGTGCGAGACATGGGGGTTGCCATCTTCCCTGCACGCCGCCACCACATGCGAGACATGGGGCTGGCCATCTTGGTCAGCGCCTACGGTGCACGGGTGCTCACGGGGCACCCCACCGCGCCAGACCAAGACAGCGACTCAACCCTGGCCTCCGTGACTCTCGACCAAAGCGCTCCCCACCAGCTCGCAAGGTCAAGATGGACATCCTGGTGGAGGGGAGTAGGACAAGCTGCCTGTTTCACACAGGCAGCATGGAGAGTTTTATCCACCCTGACACGGTGCAGCATTGCAGACTCGTGATACAGCCAGTAAGTCAGAGGGTCACCATGGCTTCCGGGTCACATACAACAGACATCCGGTGGAGGGGTTGTGTAGCGACGCTAGTGGTGCAGGGCACAGAATATTGAGACTTTACGTTACTGGTCATTCCTCAACTGTGTGCCCCTGTGCTATTGGGGCTGGACTTCCAGAGCCACCTGAAAAGCGTGGCAATGAAGTATGATGGGCCCCTCCCACCAATTACTGTCGTAAATCCCCAGTTTTGTAGGGATACGTCACATATCCTGCTACTGACCACACACACACACACACACACAGACTGACCCACACATCTCACCCAACACCATGCCAACTGTCGCACTACCAACGCCACTTGCGGCCTCTCCACCCTCAAGGTCCCTCCCCCACCGCTGTTCGCCAACCGGACCCCCGACTGTAAACCTGTGGCAACTAAAAGCAGGAGGTACAGTGCGGGGGACAGAGCTTTCATTAAGTCGGAGGTGCAGCGGCTGCTCAGGGAGGGGGTCATTGAGGCAAGCACAAGTCCTTGGAGGGCGCAGGTGGTCGTTGTTCGGAACAGGGAGAAGAATAGGATGGTCATGGACTATAGCCAGACCATCAATAGGTTCACGCAGCTTGACGCGTACCCTCTACCCCGCATCGGGGATTTGGTCAATCAAATAGCACAGTACAAGGTGTACTCGACCATAGACCTAAAACCCACTTACCATCAGCTCCTCATTCGCCGGGAGGACCGCCCTTACACTGCCTTCGAGGCAGACGGCAGGCTTTATCAATTCCTGCGCGTCCCCTTTGGTGTCACGAATGGTGTATCTGTCTTCCAGAGGGCAATGGACTGGATGGTGGACCAGTGCCAACTGAAGGCCACGTTCCCATATCTGGATAACATCACCATCTGCGGACACGACCGACAGGATCACGACAACAACCTCCAAAAATTTCTCCGAGCGGCCAAAGCTTTCAACCTCACCTATAACAAGGACAAGTGTGTGTTCAGGACCACCCGACTTGCTATCCTTGGGTGTGTCGTGGAGGACGGAGTCATTGGCCCTGACCCCGATCGTATGCGTCCCCTGTTGGAACTCCCTCTTCCCAACACCCTCAGAGCCCTCGAAAGCTGCCTGGGCTTCTTTTCATATTACGCCCAATGGGTCTCTAACTATGCAGACAAGGCCCGCCCCCTGGTCAAGTCCACCACATTCCCCCTCTCAGCCGAGGCCCGCGCAGCCGTCAGCCACATAAAAGGGAACATTGCCAAAGCAGCAATGCATGTGGTGGATGAGGCCATTCCCTTCCAAGTAGAGAGTGACGCCTCCGACTTCGCACTGGCTGCTACCCTGAACCAGGCGGGAAGACCGGTGGCGTTCTTCTCCCGTACCCTTCAAGGCCCTGAAATTTGGCACTCTGCGGTAGAGAAAGAGGCCCAGGACATAGTGGAAGCTATTAGGCACTGGAGGCACTATCCCGCTGGCAAAAGGTTCACCCTGCTGACTGACCTGCGCTCAGTCGCATTCATGTTTAATAACCAACAGCGGGGTAAAATCAAAAATGATAAAATTCTGAGGTGGAGAATCGAACTCTCCACCCACAACTATGACATCATGTACAGGCCTGGGAAGCTCAACGAGCCTTCCGATGCCCTACCCCAGGGAACGTGTGCCAGCGCGCAGATGGACCGGCTATACACCCTACATGTAGATCTTTGCCACCCGGGGGTCACCCGGCTTTTCCACTTCGTGAAAGCCCGGAACCTGCCTTACTCCCTTGTGGAGATCAGGACGATGACCAGGGACTGCCAAGTCTGCGCAGAGTGCAAACCGCACTTCTACTGACCCGAAAAGGCACAACTAATCAAGGCCACTCGCCCCTTTGAGTGACTGAGTGTTGACTTTAAGGGTTCCCTTCCCTCCACCGACCGCAACGTGTATTTTCTTAACGTTATTGACGAATACTCGCGGTTCCCCTTCGCCATCCCCTGCCCCGACACCACTACCACATCAATTATAAAAGCTCTGTGCAAGCTCTTCACTCTGTTCGGATACCCATGCTATATCCACAGTGACAGAGGGTCCTCATTTAGGAGTGACGAGCTGCGCCAATACCTACTGGCTAGGGGAGTTGCAACTAGTAGGACCACGAGCTATAATCCCCGGGGGAATGGACAGGTAGAGAAGGAGAATGCCACGGTGTGGAAAGCCACACTCTTAGCCCTCAGGTCAAAGGGACTGCCGGTCTCCCGCTGGCAGGAGGTCCTTCCCGAGGCACTCCACTCCATCTGCTCCCTGTTATGCACGTCCACCAATGCCACCCCTCATGAGCGGCTCTTTTCATTTCCCAGAAAGTCGACCACTGGGACCACCCTACCAACTTGGCTGACGTCCTTGGGGCCAGTGCTGCTCTGGAAACATGCGAGGAGCAATAAATACTCCCCGATGGTCAAGAGGGTTCACTTACTTCATGCGAATCCCCAGTATGCCTATGTGGTTTTACATGATGGGCGGGAGGACACGGTCTCCATCCGCGACCTGGCGCCCGCAGGAGATCCGGGCCCCTACCCTGAGCACTCTGTGGTGACTATTGACCCCGTACCCACCAATGTATGTACCCACGAGACACCGCACACTCCAAGCCCTACACAGACACCACATGACACTCCCATACTGGGCGCAACGCACACGCATGAGGGATTACCGACGCCTAACGTGCTGGCACCTCAAGTCAGGCCGGATCTAGCACAACCACTGTCGCTGATGCAATCACCACTGGTGCTACGTAGATCACAGCGACTGACTTGACCGCCTGATAGATTTACTTGTAAATAAAATTGTTTAAATATTGTCAGTCACATCACCCCGCGGGACTCTTTTTAAAAAAAGGAGGGGTGAATGTGGTAAACCATATATATGTTGTAACTGGATTACCTGTCTGGACACGCCCCACTGCTGACTACCCCTGTGGCTCCTCCCACAGACCCCTGAATAAAGGTGTTTCGCCTTGCCCCTCCCTCTCAGTCCGGGGGCAGACACTCGCCATGGAGGTCATATTGTACATCAAATAAAAGCCTTTCAGTACTTTACCCAACTTCAGTCTTTTGGAGTTATTGAAGGTGCTTCAGAGTCTTACTTCAGTGGTTGGTAAGTTGATGGAGAAGGTCCTGAGAGGCAGGATTTATGTATGTTTGGAGAGGCAAAATATGACAAGGAATAGTCAGCATAGCTTTGTCAAAGGGAGGTTGTGCCTTATGAGCCTGATTGAATTCTCTGAGGATGTGACTAAACACATTGATGAAGGTAGAGCAGTAAATGTAATGTATATGGATTTTAGCAAGGCATTTGATAAGGAACCCCATGCAAGGCTTATTGAGAAAGTAAGGAGGCATGGCTTTGTGGATCCAGAACTGGCTTGCCCACAGAAGGCAAAGAGTGGTTGTAGCTGGGTCATATTCTGCATGGAGGCCGGTGACCAGTGGTGTGACTCAGGAATCTGTTCTGGGACCCCTACTCTTTGTGATTTTTATAAATGACCTGGATGAGGAAGTGGAGAGATGGGTTAGTAAATTTGGTGATGACACAAAGGTTGGGGGTGTTGTGGGTGGTGTGCAGGGCTGTCAGAGGTTATAGTGGGACATGATAGGATGCAAAACTGGGCTGAGATTGGCAGATGGAGTTCAACCAAGATAAGTGTGTGGTGGTTCATTTTGGTGGGTCAAATATGATTGCAGAATATAGTATTAATGGTGAGACTGTTAGTAGTGTGGAGTATCAGAGGGATCTTGGGGTCCAAGTCCATAGGACACCCAAAGCTGCTGCGTAGGTTGACTCTGTGGTTAAGAAGGCATACGGTGTATTGGCCTTCTTCAATTGTGGAATTGCGTTTGGGAAACAAGAGGTAATGTTGCAGCTATATAGGACCCTGGTCAAACCCCATTTGGAGTACTGAGCTCAGTTCTGGTCGCCTCACTACAGGAAGGATGTGGAAACCATAGAAAGGGTGCAGAGGAGATTTACAAGGATGTTGCCTGGATTGGGGAGCATGCCTTACGAGAATAGGTTGAGTGAACTCGATCTTTTCTCATTGGAATGACAGAGGATGAGAGATGTCCTGATAGAGGTGTATAAGATGATGAGAGGCATTGATCTTGTGGATAGTCAGAGGCTTTTTCCCAGGGCTGAAATGGCTGGCATGAGAGGGCACAGTTTTAAAGTGCTTGGAAGTCAGTACAGAGGAGATGTCGGGGTAAGTTTTTTCCACAGAGAGTTGTGGGTGCATGGAATGGGTTGCCGGCGACGGTGGTGGAGGTGTATATGATAAGGTCTTTTAAAAGACTCCTGGATAGGTAGGCGGAGCTTCAAAAAATAGAAGGTTATGGGTAATCCTAGGTAATTTCTAAGGTAAGGCATGTTTGGCACAGCTTTGTGGACCGAAAGGCCTGTATTGTGCTGTAGGTTTTCTCTGTTTCTATGATTAGCATTCTAGCCTACACAACCTCTCTCTCTATCTTTGGCTCTTGAGCCCTGGCAGCATTCTCAACAACTTCTTTGCATTCCTTCTGGTTTAATGATGTCTTTTTCCCTGTATTAGAATGACCAAAACTGAACACAATATTCTAAGTAATGTCTCATTAATATCTTGTGCAATGGCAACATAGCCTCTTAAATTCTATATTAAATAACCTGACTGTTAGCCGGCCAGTTGGCCAGTGGCGTAATGGTATCTGCAGTTGATTTTGAGGTGAGTTTGAATCCGGCCAGCTCCTTGCATGCTTTCCACCCATGCTGGGATGAACATTGAGCTAGCAACTCAGCCTCGTAAAAAGCAGACAAATGCTAAAAAATGGCAAGGTTGCCGCCCAATGCATCACAAGTTGCTGAGAGGGAAAAAAAATGACTAGTGCCAGAAGCCACCATCACCACCCAGTCTATGTGTGACCCCACTCTCAGTGAACTATGTACCTGTGCTCCTCGGTCCCTATATTCTACAACACTCCAGAGTTCTACTGTTCACTGTGAGAGTCACACCCTGGTTTGACTTCCCAAAATGCTACACTTCACACTTATCCAAGTTGAATGCCACTTGTCATTGTTTGAACCACTTACCCCAGCTGCTCAAGATGCCTCTGTTAGTTTTGATAACCTTTCTCACTCTCCACAATATTGTCTATTTTACTGTCATCCACAAACTTACTGATAGTGCCTTGGATGTGCACATCTATATTGTTTAATTAAATAATGACCTATGAAGGTTCCAGCACCAATTTGTGAGGAACACCACTACCGACAATCCTCTAGTAGGAGAGACAACCTTTGACCATTGAGCCAGTAGAAAACCTACAGCACAATACAAGCCCTTCGGCCCACTAAGTTGTGTCGAGCATGTCCCTACCTTAGAAATTACTAGGGTTACCTGTAACCCTCTATTTTTTTAAGCTCCATGTACCTATCCAAATGTTTCTCAAAAGACGGTATCGTATCCGCCTCCACCACCTTTGCCGGCAGCCCATCCCACGCACTCACCACTCTGTGTACAAATCTTACCCCTGACATCTCCTCTGTACCTACTCCCAAGCACCTTAAACCTGTGCCTTCTTGTGGCAGCCATTTCAGCCCTGGGAAAAAGCCTCTGACTATACACACGATCAATGCCTCTCATCATCTTATACACCTCTATCAGGTCACCTCTCATCCTCTGTCACTCCAAGGAGAAAAGGCCGAGTTCTCTCAACCTGGTTTCACAAGGCATGCTCCCCAATGCAGGCAACATCCTTGTAAATCTCCTCTGCACCCTTTCTATGGTTTCCACACTCTCCTTGCAGTGAGGCGACCAGAACTGAGCACAGTACTCCAAGTGGGGTCTGACCAGGGTCCTATGTAACTGCATCATTACGTCTCGGCCCCTAAATTCAATTCCACAATTGATGAAGGCCAATACACCGTATGCCTTCTTAACCACAGAGTCAATCTGTGCAGCTGCTTTGAGCATCCTATGGACTCAGACCCCAAGATCCCTCTAATCCTCCATACTGCCAAGAGTCTTACCATTAACACGATATTCTGCCATCATATTTGACCTACCAATTATGAATTTAATTAACTAAATCTCTCTCTGGATTGTGTGCAATCGAACCTTCCAGACTAGCCTGTAATGCGGGATCTTGTCAAAGACTGTGCTGAAGAGCATGATAGTTATGTTCTCTGTCCATGGCACAAAGCCCATGCCATGTCCCCATATTGCCAATCCCAAAACCCGGCAGGATAGACCAGTAGTGGTTTATGCCGTATTTGTGGGCTATCAACCAGATGGTACAGCCCATTTTCCCGGTTAAACTTCACACAAGTGTCATTTTGGCCTCTATATCATCTGAATCTCGATGATACACTGTGATTGACCTCTGTCCGCCTTCTTCTCGGTCCCTCTGCACGAGGACAGTCAATACCTGTTCGCCTTTACCTATAATGGGCTCAATAAACTGGTCGAAGTTGCCTCGGGGTTATACTGAGAGCCCATCGGTATCTGCAGCTGCAGTACAAGGCGATTTGAACACATTACTGTTGCCAGGCACTAGAGTAATTTTACAATATGCTGATGATCTGCCGCTGGCTTCCAAGACGCTGGCGGATTGCCAGAAAGGGTATAGAATTATTAAACCAGCTAGCAACGCATAGACACCGAGTCTCATTATCTAAGTTACAGTTCTGACAAACAACTGTTACCTAGTTGGGCGATGTTCTGTGGCAAGGCGCTCGAGCACTTGGTCCGGAACGTGTAATTGCAATTGTATACTCTCCTAGACCAGAACATTAAAAAAAAACAGATGCTTGCATTTCTCCGAATGACAAATTACTATCGACACTGTGTTCCTGAATACAGAATCTATGACGCTGTGGATGCAGCGTCTCAACTTCAATGGAGTCCGGAAATGGAACAGGCATATGAGACTCTGAAGGAGAAACTGCTCCACTCACCAGCCTGGGCATTCCTGACTACTCTAAATCCTTCCAGTTAAATACTAATGAAAAAGGAGGAGTTTGCGAGCACCGTGATTCAGAAACACAGTGGCTGGAACAGACCGGCAGCATATTAGTCCGATCAATTGCCACCCCTGGTCCGCGGACTGTCTGGCTGCCTCCGAGGTGTGGCAGAAGCAGCAGTGACGGTCGAAAAGGCAAAGCCTGTAATATTGGACCATTCCTGCAGTGTTGATTCCTCACGCAGTGATGCTACTCCTCAGTTCAGCAGCTACCAACACTTCCCAGCAGCAAGGCGACCAGGGCATAACAGCTTGCTAGTACCAAAGCCAATTTGATTTTTTAAAAGGGCAACTGCTCTTAATCCGCCGCCCTTGTTCACATTCACAGTGACACTGAACGACATGATTGTGTGTTAACTGTGAAAGCCACAACCTTCCCTCGTCCTGATTTGAGTTCCACTTCTTTAAAGATCTGATTCTTTATACTGACGGTTCATCGTGTGAACCTAATGATTTTGGGATTGAAATGGCAATGGAAACTCCTACCCGGAGACACATGATAATGTTGAGCAGGTGCAGCCGCTAAAGCTGTCGAGCTTTTGAATATGCCATAAGCAATTCAATGAATTTACGACAATCGACACCCAGACCCCCGACCATAGATTCCTTACTGGCTGCGCAGCAGACGGCGGTGCAGAGGAACAGCAGCTTTGGAAAAATAAACATTGCACCCGTAATGCCGGTGAATTACGGTCGCACCTGATGGCCCAGTTAGTCCCTGTTGTCTCCTCTATGCCTTGTTATACCGGCACATGGCCAAAAACATGTAGGGAAAGGAAGAGTGACACACTAAATAGGACAGCAGTGGTCTGGGCCAGGGTTAACAGTAGCAGAACAGATGGTCAGAGCTTGTTAGATTTGCCAAAGAAATAACCGGAAGATGTCCTCTGCTAAATCTGATCATCTGCACACCTCAGAGGCACAATTTACGAATCTACAGACAGACTTTGTACTTAGTGGAGGATATAAGTATCTGCTAGTAATATTGGACATGTTTTCTAAATGGATAGAGGCCTTTCCAGCGTAAAAAATGACACTACAAGAGTGTCCAAATTGCTGATGAAGGAGATTATTCCCCAAATTGGGATTCCTTCTAAGTTTAATTGTGATAGAAGAATGCACTTTACAGGGAAATTAACTGAAGCATTGGGGCAAACTCTGGGAATCTCCTGGGAGTGGCAAGTGCCCTACCAACCACAATCATTGGAAACAGTGAAAAGGATGAATGGGGCACTGAAAGACAGTCTGGCCAAAGTATGCCAAGAGAGGGGTTTGAAATGACCTGAGGTGCTGTCAAATGCTCTGTACACTTTAAGAAATCATGTTAACAGTTCCATCAAATTGACCCCTTTTGAAGTGTCGATAGGAAGACCTAGGCGCACGGGTTCTAATGCCCCCTTTGACAAGTGCTCCAACAGCACAGATATGCACAGATGAGAAAACCTTAGAAATAGTAAATTGGATACTGCTGTGAGGGATGACCTGCTTGGCCAAGGCAGTATCACCCAGGCTAATAGCTCTGTGGTGGGCTCTGAGTCTCTGAAGGGTAGGGTGAATTTAGGCGGAACAATAGGCATAGGGGACTCGATAGTTAGGGGGACAACAGGAGATTCTGCGGCAACAGAATGTGGTAATCTCCTGGTGCCTGGTGATTACTCCTGGTGCCACGAGCTAGTGAAGTTCAGAACAGGAAGCTAGCACAGATGAATGAGTGGCTTTGGAGATGGTGCAGGGGGCAGGGTTTCAAGTTCATGGATCATTAGAACGTTTTCTGGGGTAGGGTGACCTGTACAAGTGGGACGGGTTGCACCTGAACTGGAGGGGAATCAATGTCCTGGGAGCAAGGTTTACTAATGCTGTTGGGGAGGATTTAAACTAGATTTGCAGAGGGGTGGGAACGAAGTGAAGAGGCAGAGGATGGGGCGATTGGCGTACAAGGAGAGACCCCTTGTAGGGAGTTTGTGAGGAAGGAGAAACAGACGATAGAGCAAAGATACACTCAGACATATATGGTTTGTGATGTGTCTATTTAATGCAAGGAGTATGATGAGCAAGGCAGACAAACTTAGAACGTGGATCAATACGTGGAACTATGATGTTGTTGGTATTACAGAGACTTGGATGTCTCAGGCAGGAATGGCTGCTGAGTATGCCAGGCTTTGGCTGTTTCAAAAAGGAAGGGAAGCAAAAGAGGTGAGGGAGTGGCATTGATAATCGGGGATAGTATCACGGCTGCAGAAAAGGAGGGAGTCATTGAGGGATTGCCTTCTGAGTCATTGTGAGTGGAAGTCAGAAACAGGAAGGGGGCGATAAGTCCACTGTGTGTCATTTATAGATCCCTCAATAGTACCAGAGACATTGAGGAGCAGATAGGAGGCAGATTCTGGAACGGTGCAAAAATAATAGGGTTGCTGTGATGAGTGATTTAACATTTCTAAAATGGACTGGCATCTCCTTAGAGCAAGGGTTTCGATGGGGTGGGGTTTGTTAGGTGTGTTCAGGAAGGTTTCCTGATGCAATATGTTGATAAACTTACTAGATGACAGGCTGTACCCGATCTGGTATTGCGAAATGAATCTGGTCAGGTGTCAGATCTCTTGGTGGCGGAGCATTTTGGAGGTAGTGATCTCCTTTAACAGAGCGCTGGAGAGGGAATTTGGGAAACATTTAATTTGGGTAAGGGGAAATATGACGCTATTAGGCAGGAACTTGGGAACCTAAATTGGGAGCAGATGTTCTCAGGGAAATGCACTGCAGATATATGGCAAATGGTCAGGGAATATTTGCATGGCGTACTGCATAGGTATGTTCCATTGAGGCATGGAAAGGATGGTAGGGTAAAAGAACTAGAAAATCTAGTTAAGAGGAAAAGAAAAACTTTTGAAAGGTCCAAGAAACTAGATACTATTGGAGCTCTAGAAATTTACAAAGGTACCAGGAAGGAGCTCAAGAATGAAATTAGAAGACTTAGAAGGGGCCATGAGAAGTCCTTGGTGAGCAGGATCATGGAAAACCCCAAGGTATTTTACAAGTATATGAAGAGCAAGAGGATGAGCCGTGTGAGAACAGGAAGAATCAGAAGCAATAGTGGAAACATATACTTGGAGCCGGAGGAGGTAGCGGAGATATTTAATGAATACTTTGCTTCAGTATTCACCAGTGAAAAGGACCTTGGCAACTGTGGGGATGACTGACAACGGACTGAAATGCTTGAGTGTATAGCCATTAAGAAAGAGGATGTGCTGGAGATTTTGTAAGGTATTAAGTTAGATAAGTTGCTGCGACCAGATGAGATATACCCCAGGCTACTACTGTGGGAAGCGAGGGAGGAGATTGCTGAGCCTCTGGTGATGATCTTTGCATCATCAATAGGGTCAAGAAAATATCAGGGGATTGGCAGTTTGCAAACGTTGTTCCCTTGTTCACGAAAGGGAGTAGAGATTACCTTGGAAATTATAGACCAGTGAGTCTTACTTCAATGGTGAACAAGTTGTTGGAGAAGATCCTGAGAGGCAGGAATTGTGACCATTTGGAGAGACATCATTTGATTAGGGACAGTCAGCATGGCTTTCTCAAGGGTAGGTCATGCTTTACGAGCCTGATTGAATTCTTTGAGAATGTAAGAAAACACATTGATGAAGGTAGAGCAGTGGATTTCAGTAAGGTATTTGATAAGGTTCCCCGTGGAAGGCTCATTCAGAAAGTATTGAGGCATGGGATCCAAGGAGAGTTTGCTTAGTGGATCCAGAATTGGCTTGCCCATAGAAGGCAAAGAGTATTTGTAGATGATTTGTTTTCTGCATGGAGGACAGTGACCAGTGTGTGTCGCAGGGATCTGTTCTGAGACCCCTCCTCTTTGCGATTATTATAAATGACCTGGATGGAGAAGTAGAATGGTGGGTTAGTAAGTTTGCTGATGACACAAAATTTGGGAGTATTGTCGATAATATGGAGGGTTGTCAGAGGTTGCAGCATGACATCAATAGGCTGCAGAACTGGGCTGAGAAGTGGCAGATGGAGACCAACCCAGATAAGTGTTAAGTGGTTCATTTCAGTAGATGAAATTTGAAGACAAAATGTAATATTAATGGTCAGACACTTGGCAGTGTGAAGGATCACTGAGATCTTGGGGTCTGTGTCCCCAGGACACTCAAAGCTGCTGCACAGGTTGACAGTGTTGATAAGAAGGCGTATGGGGTGTTGGCCTTCATCAACCGTGGGACTGAGTTCAAGAGCCATGAGGTAATGTTACTGCTACCTTATGTTACCTTAGTTTGACCCCATTTGGGGTACTGTATTCAGTTCTGGTCACCTCACTACAGGAAGGATGTGGATACGATAGAGAGAGTGCAGAGGAGATTTACAAGGGTTTTGCCTGGATTGGGGAGCATAGTTTGAGTGAACTTGGCCTTTTATCCTTGGAGCGACAGAGGATGAGAGCTAACCTGATAGAGGTATACAAGATGATGGGAGGCATTGATCATTTGGATAGCCAGAGGCTTTTCCCCAGGGCTGAAATGAATAACACGAGGGGGCATAGTTTTTAGGTGCTTGGAAGTAGGTATAAGAGGGATGTCAGAGGTAAGTTTTTCACACAGAGAGTGGTGGGTGCATGGAATGCACTGCCAGCGACAGTGATAGAGGCGGATACGATAATTTCAAGAGACTCTTAGATAGGTACGTGGAGCTTAGAAAAATAGGGGGCTATGCCGTAGGGAAATTTAAGGCAGCTTCTAGAGTAAGTTACACGGTCGACACAACATTGTTGACTGAAGGACCTGTAATCTGCTGTAGATTTCTATGTTTTTATGTTTCGGCAGCTATCCCTTTAGGGCTAAAAATATTTGGCCCTTAAAGCACATATTGTAATGGTCTCCGTCATGAACCTCAGGTTTTTATTTCTTATATCCATCATCAGTATCAGGAAACCGGAAAGCATCCGTGCAATGTATTGTCAATAGTAATTTGCAAGTTGTAGTTAGCCCCACCAAAATGTCCCCGTATGTAGTTTAATTTCTAATTACGGTTTGCAGTATATTTTCCCAGGTTTCCCCTTCATCTGCCAACAATATAGGGCAGGCGACTTCTTTTGAGCAGCAGATTGCTTTAATATCATTCCCTAAAATCATGGCACATGGGGTTCAGGTAAATCAAGATACAATCTGTCTGAGATACAGTGGATGCTTGCATTTAGTTTGCACAAAACTCTTCGACCCAGCAAATTAATGGATGAATTTTGGGCCACTACAAATGATTTTCTACTGTGTGGTCTCCCAATTTAATACTAACAGATTCAGATAAAGTCCAGCATAGGAATTCCGGCTATCCCCACATTTTTCCATCCTTTTGGCAAATCCACAGAGGAGTATACGGACGATAAAGTAGCGCTGGAATCAATCAGAACTCACACCCGTCTTCAGCCTACTTGTAATTCGGCTATGGGGGTCTTCTAAGAGTGTAGTAGAAAGCCTGATCATTGCTGCCTGAATCATCCAGCCCTCCTGGTCCCTTTATTGCTGAACGTGGGAAAATGGATTAGTCACTTCCCATCCTTTCTTCTCTGAGATTTCCCTGCCTTTCGTTCTCTTCAAAATGGATGCCACACATTCCTGGCCCAGTGTCCTTTTCTCCTGCACCGGCAGAATATATCTTGACTTTCATCCTTCGTTTGGCTCTTCCTCCCTCAGTTCTCCTCCTGTGACATTTCATAACGCCCTCCTACCTGCTGCACATACCGTCCCTTCGCTTCTCCAGTACAGTACTTTTAAACAATCCATTACGTTCCATATCAAAAAGGAAAGTTATCACCTCTTCTCATGTTTTATCCTGCCACTTTAGGTTAGCTAATTGGAATGAGTGTTCTACTTCGGGTCGCAGACAATTTTAAATGGTTTGCACTGCTAAAAGTCTGCTATTTTGCAGTGGTATTTCTCACTATCTTCCCACGCATCTTTAAACCGTGAAATGAAATCTGTTACAGGCTCTCCCTTTTCCTTGTGACTTCCCCAAAGTTACTAAGCTGTCTGGCTCTTTCTAAAATGATCTCTTTGGCCTGTTCTAACAATTTCTGCCTGAAGCTGCCTTCATCTCCATTTCATTTGGGACCCAATCTCTACTTGTTTCCCGGGGTACAGCGATTCCTTGTTTCAGGGTGGAGCAGGCACTATTATATTTGACCCGCTGGAGTCGCTTCACATCGCTGGGTAAAGGGTTAAAAATTTCAATTGTAGAATGTGATAGGTTTCCTAATAGGGTTAGGGACGTCACTGATCATACTCCTAATCCCTGTAAAGGATCAGTATATCTCTTTCCGCTATTTGGGGTACCTGCGTATGGGTTGTACTACCAGGTAGCTCACTTTCCCTGTGGCTATCACTAAGTCCTGCGACCTGCTCCGTAGACTGTACTCTCCTGGCCTGTAACCACGTTTGCACCCCTATGCTCTGTCAAGTGTCCACTGGTAGTGACTGTTCCCATTCCATGGGAGCAGAAGGATCCCCTGTGCTTGGGACACTGTTTGGAAGCCTGTTCCAATGAGGGAAGTGAACTCCTGGAATCAGACTGAGACAATTGTAGTTGTCGTTGCAGCTGCTAGGCTCTTTGTTGTGCGGCGGCTACGACAAACATTGCTATTTCCATAGTAGGATCTTCTATCAGCCCGTCATCGAGCATCCTAGGATAGAGTCTGCAAGGGGAGGGAGGGTGAGGATGGTCTACTTCCATTCTTTGCGTTACATTCAAACCCTCCTGTGTCTTACGTTTAGGCTTTGTGGGGAAGGTTGGTCCTTTTTAGCCAAACCTTCCCATTTATTGAAACACCACATCACGTATTTCAAATCCCAATTCAGGTCCCCATCGCCTCATTTGGTCTCACCTTTCCAGTAGTTAATATTCTTTAAATCAAAATGCCTCCATAGGTCCTGTCTCACTGGCTCTATTGGTATAAACCACAAGAAAATGTAATCACATACAGTACCTACTCTTTTCAGTTTCCAGGCGTACAGTGTTTGCCTGGAAGCTTGAAGCACTAGGGGCTGCCCCAGAAGTTGTTCAGTCTTCTTGTACTTCTTTATCCCTTTCTCAGTATGTTTATCCATTGAAGCCTCTGTTGGTGGATTGGCAGGCTTCAAGGTTGTGCCTCTTCTCTTCAGCATAGCATCGGTGGTCTTTGCGCATTTACTTTCATTACCATAAAACATAAGAACAGAATATGGCCAGATGGCCCACCGAGCCTGCTCTGCCGTTCAATCAAGGCAGATCCTTTCCCCTCCTCAGCCGCACATCCCCGACTTCTCCCCATAACCTTTGATGCCATGTGCTATCAAGAACCTAACAAGCTCTGCCTTTAATGCACCCAATGACCTGTCCTCCACAGCTTCCCCTGGTAAAAAAATAGACAAGTCATTGCCTTCTGGCTAAAGCAATTTCCCCATATCTTTGTTTTAAATAGGCGCCGCTCTATCCTGAGGCTGTGCGCTGTTGTCCTAGATTCCCCCACCATGGGAAATATCCTTTCCACATCTACTCTGTCTAGGCCTTTCAACATTCGAAAGGTTTTAATGAGATTCCCCCTTATCCTACTAAATTCCAGCGAGTAAGGAAGCAGAGCTATCAAACGTTTCTCGTATGACATCCCTTTAATTCCTGGAATCATCCTTGTGAACCTCCTCTGGGCCCTCTCCAATGCCAGCTCATTTATTCTTAGATAGGGAGCCCAAAACTATTCACAATGCTAAAGGTGAGGCCTCACCAGTGCCTTATAAAGCCTCAGCATCACATCCCTGCTCTTGTATTCTAGACCTCTTGAAATTAATGCTAACATTGCATTTGTGTTCCTCACCACGACTCTACCTGAAGTTAACCTACAGGGTGTTGTGCACAAGGACTCCCAAGTCCTTTTGCACCTCAGGTTTTTGGATTTTGTCCCTGTTTAGAAAATATTCTACACATTTATTTCTATTACCAGAGTACATGGCCATATGTCTTCCAACATTGTATTTCATTTGCCACTTTCTTGTCCATTCTCCTAATCTGTCTAAGTCCTTCTGCAGCCTATCTGTTTCCTCACCACTACCCGCTCCTCCACCAATCTTCAGATCATCTGCACACGTGGCAAACATCTAAATTACTGATATATAGCATAAAAAGAAGCAATCCCAACACCAACCCCTGTGGAACACCACTAGTCACTGGCAGCCAACCAGGAAAGGATACTTTCATTCCCAGTCACGATCTCCAAATAATCAGCCAATGCTATAACCATGCCAGTAACTTTGTTGTAATACCATGGGCTCTTAACTTAGTAAGCAGCCTCATGTATGGCACCTTGTCAAAGGCCTTCTGAAAGGCCAGATATACAACATCCACTGCATCCCCTTTACCTATCCTGTGTGTAAGCCCCTCAAAGAATTCCAACAGGTTTGTCAGACAAGACTTTCTCTGAAGGAAACCATGTTGACTTTGTCCTATCTTGTCCTGTGTCACCAAGTACTCCATAGCACATCCTAAACAATTGACTTCAAAATCTTCCCAACCACTGAGGTCAGGTTAACTGGTCGATAATTTCCTTTCTGCCGCCTTCCTCCATTCTTAAAGAGTAGAGTGACATTTGCAATTTTGCAGTCCTCTGGCACTATGAGAGACTCCAATAATTTTTGAAAGGTCATTACTAATGCCTCCACAATCTCTATCACTAACACTTTCAAAACCCTGGGGTGTAGTTTATCTGGTCCGGGTGACTTATGTACCCCGAGGTCTTTCAGCTTTTTGAGCACCTTCTCCTCTGTAATAGTAAGTTCACTCACTTCTGGTCCCTGACACCCTTCAATATCTGGCACACTACTAGTATCTTTAACAGTGAAGACTGATAAAAAATACTTATTTATTTCATCTGTCATCTCCTTGTTCCCCGTTATTATATCCACTCTCATCTCTCTTTTATTTTTTTACATACTGGAAAAAGCTTCTACTATTCACTTTGATATTGTTTGCTAGCTTGCTTTCATATTTTATCTTTTCCCTCCTAATGATAGTCTTAGTTGTTCTCTGTAGGCTTTTAAAAGCTTCCTAATCCTTTATCTTCCTGCTAATTTTTGTTTTGTTGTATGTCCTCTCTTTTGCTTTTACATTAGCTTTGACTTCCCTTGTCAGCCATGGTTTCACTATTTTGCCATTTGAGCATTTCTTCATTTTTGCAATACACCTTCCTCATTTTCCCCAGAAACTAACGCCATTGCTGCTCTGCTGTCATCTCTGCCAGCATCTCCATCCAATTTACTTTGGCCAACTCTCTCATACCACGTTAACTTCCTTTGCTTCATTGAAATACTGCTATGTCAGACTTAACTTTCTCCCTCTCAAATTTTAAGTTGAATTTAATCAAATTGTGATCACTGCCTCGTAAGGGTTCTTTTACCTTAAGCTTCCTAATCATGTCGGGTTATTACATAACACCCGTATAGTTGATCCTTTAGTAGGCTCAATGACAAACTGCTCTGAAAAGCCATCTCATAGGCATTCAACAAACTCACTCTCTTGAGATCCATTACCAAACTGATTTCTCCCAATTGACCTGTATGTTGAAATCTCCATGACTATCATAACATTGCCCCTTTGAAAATGCCTTTTCTATTTCCTGTTGTAATCTGTAGTTAATTGAGTTAGTTTTCAATCACAGTACATCTCCCTTTCTATTTTTCTGGCCAGAACTTACATCTTAGCCTTAATATTGCTAAATTGGTACTGTCTTTTTAAGTTGACTTCTTTCTCCCCTTTCCCTTCATCATTTTGTGTACCTCTGTCAAATCACCACTCATTCTCCAGCTCCGGGGCAAGAGTCCTAACCTATTTAACCTTTCCCTGTAACAAGCCCTCAAGTCCTAGCAACATCCTCATGTATGTTCTATGTACTCTTTCAATCTTATTGATATCTTTCCTTAGGTAGGCGGTCAGAGGTGCAGAGTTAGAGTTAAAAATACACGTGGACTAAGATGTTAACTGTCCTGTGCTATCACCAGTGGGATCATCAGTTGATCTGCCACCTGTCTTCAGGAATTTCGGCCCGATTATGATCAAGACTCCCTCGAGGTGGTGGGCCAGCAGTGCTAAAGAACCACCTCCCACTGGTGAGCTTAAAAACTTGGCATCTACCTCTATCAGTCACTTCCATCCAACAGATAGTCTGCTCTTCAGGTGACTATGCAACTACTGAAGGGTCTGCAAGATATGTATACACTGTCTGACTATCTGCCCCTCTGGACATACTTGGTCCACACCCATGCTGATCCTTTCTCTGCTGCCTCAGCTACAGCCCTGCTGGTTGACTTGATCTCTCTTCTAGTGAAGCCAAAGTCACGCAGCCACTTCTGGAGAGTGAACGCAATAAACTCACGGCAGCCTACTTCGAATGGATAGCATGAGACCTTCCACTCTCTGTCTCTGCACTCTGATCTTAATTCTGTATACTTCGTTAACTTGCGCTCTTGGGCTTCATCGATGTTGTCTTCCCAGGGGACTGTGAGTTCACCAATAACCACTTCTCTACTGGTGTCAGACCATACAGTTATATCCAGACGCAATGTTGTGAAAGCTATTTGCACCAGGAAACTGCCTTTCCCTTCTGGTTGGCCTTGACGCACCAATCATTGGCTGAAGACAGTATGCTTGATCGTGAGCCTGCGCTGTACACCCTTGACTTGGAGCCTTCTTTCACAAATGATATGCGATGTTCTGTGCAGCATGGGGCATGAGATAAGTTGTGCTGCAGTACTCTCTGCTCAACCGCTTCTGTTACAACTTTGAGAACATTGTTATGTCTCCAAGTGTACATGCCGCTGGAAAGATTGACTCTGCATGCACTCAGAATATGTTGAAGTGTTCCCTTCTCGCCACAAGCAGCACACCTGTCTGTCTTATCTTCATACCAAGTGCTGAGGTTGGCAGGTGTTGGGAACAGCTCGTACGCTGCTCTGCATAGAAAAGAAATGCGGAGCGGTTCCATCTGCCACAGAACATTCCAAGATAGATGTCGTCGTTCAACACTTTCCCACCAGGTCCAAGCCCCTTGTTTGGCTAGGCCAGCTGTTTTAGCTAACCTCTTCTCCTCTTCTACCTCTCGTATTTCTTGTGTTACAAGCTCAAGGTGCTCCTTACCTGTAGAAGATGACCAAGTCCCTGGCGGCCTAGCTGGATAGCCCCAACCATCTACTTGTGCTTCAATCTAGACTCTGCCTCATCAACTGCTACACAGGCTGACCACTTCCTGCCTGATCTCACATCCGGCTGGGTGTTCTTGATGACAAGGTCTTTTGAGTCTCGAAGCATCAAGAATGATCTTACCTTGGCAACCTTGACCTCTTCTACAAGGGATTGCACTGGGATGGTAAGCTTTGTCTGGCTACTGTGGATTGCAACATTGGTGAGGCTGCTCTGTACTCCAAGCCACTTCTTCACATCTTGTTGATCTTCTGTTCCATTGCCTCAACATGGGACATTGCCACTTCATAGACAGTTAGTGGCCACATTATCCGTGGCATTAGTCCACACTGCAAGCACCACAACTTCAACTTGCCAGGCAAGCCACACTTGTCAACAGATATCAGACCTCTACTGATCTGTTCTCCTGTCTCTTGAACCCTCTTTGAACCCTCTTGGTGTCTCTCAGCTCCTCTGTGTACCATCGCCCGAGGCTCTTAACTGATTGGTCCTGAATGAATGGAATCTCCTCTCCACAAAGGATGAAATGAAAGTCAACCAGCTTTCCTCTCCTAAGAACAAGGCTTCTTGACTTCTTAGTCTTGAACTTCGTTCTTCCCCAATCCATTAGCTCCTCGAGTCTAGAAAGTACATTTTCCACTGCTTCTGTGCTGGGACCCAAAAAGGTAAGATCATCCATGAACGCTCATATTGGTGGTAACTCCCCTCCGCCATCAAGTGCGACACCTGGTCCCACTGCTTCTGCAGCCCTCACAATAACTTCCATGGTTAACACAAAAAGGATGGGTGAAATCGCACATCCCATTGGGATTCCAACATCTAAGCTCTGCTACCTAGTTGTAAACTGCTGAGTGGAAAACCTCATCCGGAAATCCTTGTAGTACTGCATAACAAAGTTCCTCACCTTAGCAGGAATCCATAGGAATTCCATCCCAAACTCAATCAGGACATTGGGAACAGAACCATATGCATTTGCCAGATCAAGCCAAACTACAGCCAGGTTTCTTCTCAACCTTTTTGACTCCTGGATGGTATGCCATATCATACTAGAATGTTCAAGGCATCCTGGGAAGCCTGGTATTCCTGCCTTCTGCACAGATGTATTTACTAATCCATTCTGTATCACAAATGAAGATATCCTTTCTGCCAGAATCCCAAACATAATCTTCCCCTCTACATTCAGGAGTGAAATTGGTCGGAACTGATTCAATGTAGAAGAATTCTCTTCCTTCGGGATGTAAACTCTTTCAGCCTCACTCCATGACAAAGGAACAACACCTTGTCTCCACACCACCTTTAACAATCTCCACAAGTATTTCCTCAGCTCTTCACACTTCTTGAACACCTTATACTGCACTCCATTAGGTCCTGGCACTGAGCCTGACCTTGTCTTTCTGATGAACCGTTCGACTTCTGCCAATCTGGGTTCTGACAGATCGAACTTCACTCCTGGCTTGGTGGGCTTCATAAGCCCTGAAATGTCAAGCAAAGGAGCCTCCCACTGTTTGTTACAGTAAGTGCTTGCTAGGTGATCCTCAAGTTCTTGTTGAGAGATGTTAAGCTGCCTGCTCTTACTTTGTTCAAACAGTTTCTTTGTGAACTCGTGAGGGTTCTCAAAGAACGACTTTCTTGCCTTCTCTCTCTTCTTTCTCTTTTTACGTTGTGACTCTGCATGATGGAGTGATGCTAACTTTATTTGAAAATGCTCTCGGAGATCAGCAAGCCCTGGCTTGTCACCCTCACTTGCTACCTTCCACCTCTGTCTCAAAGATCTAAGCCCTCTCCTCAACCTACTAGTCTTGTTCTGGTGCCTGCTTGGTTGCTGTGTAGGCTTTGCTTTCTTCAACTCAACCAAACCAAACCTGTACTTTCCAACATCGTAAATCATATCACCCATCACTTCCAGCTTTCTCTTTGATGTTCCCCTGAGTGTGTTCTCCAACATCATACTGATATTCTCATCAAATACATGCCAAGCCTTCTCGTCTGCCATTGCTGGCCACCTGACCTTCCTCTTCTTCTCTACCTACTCACCACTGCCATCATGCGAAGGATCTACCTGGTTACTGTGGTCTGAAACCTGACCTGGAGCACATAATACTCCAAATGAGGCCTCAACAACATCTGATACAACTTGAATGTAATATCTCAATTCTTGTACTCGGTACTATGGTTTATGAAGGCCAATGTGTCAAAAACTATCTTTATGACCTTATCTTCCTATGATGCCATGTTCAAGGAATTATGGATCTGTGTTCCTAAATCCTCTGTTCTGCCACACTCCTCAGTTCCCTACCATTCACTGTGTAAGTCCTACCCTGGTTTGTCCTCCCAAAGTTCAACACCTCACACTTGTATGCATTAAGTTTCATCTGCCATTTTTTCAAATAGTCCAGATTCTACTAAAAGCTATGATAGTTTTCCTCGCTGGCCACTATGCCCCCAATCTTGTTGTCATCCACATTATCATCCAGATCATTGATATAGGTGACAAACAACAACTGACCGAACATCGATCCCTGCCGCACTCTACTAGTCACAGGCCTTGCTTGGAGTGTATTGAATATTGAACTAGTAGAAGAGATAAAAATGAGCCAGTGATTGTGACACATTTGCATTTTCAGCTGGTTTTTCATAAGGTTCTATACAGGAAGTTGATCAGCAAGATTAGACCACAAAGGATAGGTGGGGCTGATGTTGTGACATGGACTGAGAATTGGTTATTGGATACAAAACCTATCAATGAGCAAATGAGAACAAGGAAATGGCAAACATAGGCCACACGTCCTTTCAAGCCGATCCCACTGTTCATGGCAGCTCTGCCCCAGGTCTCAATTCCAGTGCTGATCCAGTGTTTCCCAGTGGGGGAAGTTCTGGCCCTGAGCTGAGCAAGTATCTAAAGCGGTTGTTTGTGGAGTGATACTGCACGGAAAACGATGCTGGAATCTAATCGCGAGTTAGGGGTGATGGGATGGTATATACATTACTGTGTAGAGTCTAGGCACATACAGTATTGTGACGCTCTGGGGATGGGCGTGGTCGACAGCCCACCCCTGCATTTCCAATGACCATTACTGTTTATTGTTCTTGTGTGAAAATGCTTTGGTGGGATTATGGTGGAAGTTCCAGTATTTTATTGTTACATTTTAGCTTGGGTTTTATAGTTATTTGCTTGTGTATTTGTGGGTCACCCTAACTGTAACAGCGGTGTGTGATGGTCACCTCCTCCGACTGTATGAAACTGGTTGTGTTCACTCTCCGGGTTATGGTGCCTGGTCTTTTTTGTGTTTATCACAATAAAACGGTTATTGAGTTAACGAGCTTCCTCATCTATCATTACGGACCGAATGCTCGCCACTGTATATATAGCTCGGGAGCCTAAGACTTCTGCAAAATACTGTGGTAATTTAATGTATTGCACTCAGGGCTGGACCTTAGGCAAGGCTAGGCTGGGCTGCAGCCCAGGGGCCAGAGCTGCAGAGGGGCCCAAAATAGGTAGCTATCATCATGGTGGACAAAAAGAAAATACAAGAGTGGAGCACAGAAAAGAAAAAAGAAACAAGAAAAGGAGGACCGTGAGAAAGAAGCATTAAAAAATACATTGAAATTGACCTGATTTTTTAAATCTGTTCTCGATGATGCAGCAGTACCATTGCTCTTGTCACAGTCTGAGACCGGTGGACAAACAGAGACTTGTTCAACAGCTAGCATTAACACCAGCGTTAGCACAGGACCACCGTCCTTGCCACAGTCAGCAGCTAACGTTGAAGAGGCAGAGAGCATGACTTTGGGATTCTTGACCACAGAGGCCTCCGAACAACCAACTTGGCCCACCATTAATGTTAACGTTACTGCTCTGAGGATCCTTACAGCACCAATCCTGCTCGCTGGGGAAAGGAAACGTTAGATGATTCAGTCCGAGGCGAGCGTACTGGGCTAAGAAAGGGCCGGAGTTCTGCCGGAATAAGGATGTGGATATCAAAGCTTCAGAACAAGTATACAAACAGCAGTGACATTTTTTCTCCAAATTTCACTTCAAACACAAGCTGGTAAATGGTGAGTACGTATCAAGGCGATCACTCTTATATTCCCCTTCCACTGGCTGTGTGTTTTCTTTTGTATGCTGAAGCTTCAGTGATGGCAACTGTCAGTCCATCTTCAAAACTGGCTTTCGCGACTGGAAACATGCCGCTGAGCGCATAGGAAAGCATGAAAATAGCGAACACCACAGGAAAACGATACTGACATATGTTACACTAGTGTATGACAGTGGAAGAATAGATACAGAACTGCAAAAACAGTTCGAGTCAGAGTGTGTCTACTGGACTGACGTATTGAGAAGAGTGTTGGTGGTTGTGAAGTTTTTGGTCGAGAGGGGACTGGCTATCCGGGGCTCCAGTAACATATTTGGCAGGTCTGATAACGGCAGCTACATGGGCATTTTAGAGGTAATAAGTGAGTTTGACCCATTTTTGAAGGCGCACAGACAGAAATTTGGAAATGCAGGATCAGGCACCCCTTCATATCTTTCACCTAAAACATGTGAGGAGTTTATAGAAGCAACACACATCAAAGTTGCTGGTGAACGCAGCAGGCCAGGCAGCATCTCTAGGAAGAGGTGCAGTTGACGTTTCAGGCCGAGACCCTTCGTCAGGACTAACTGAAGGAAGAGCTAGTAAGAGATTTGAAAGTGGGAGGAGGAGGGGGAAATCGGAAATGATAGGAGAAGACAGGAGGGGGAGGGATGGAGTCAAGAGCTGGACAGGTGATTGGCAAAAGAGATATGAGAGGAGCATGGGACAGGAGGCTCAGGGAGAAGGAAAAGGGGAAGGGGGGGGGAAACCCAGAGGATGGGCAAGGGGTATAGTCAGAGGGACAGAGGGAGAAAAAGGAGAGTGAGAGAAAGAATGTGTGTATATAAATAACGGATGGGGTATGAGGGGGAGGTGGGGCATTAGCGGAAGTTAGAGAAATCAATGTTCATGCCATCAGGTTGGAGGCTACCCAGACGGAATATAAGGTGTTTTTCCAATGCAGCGCCAATGCAGTCATCGATGTAGCGAAGGAAAAGTGGGGGACAGATACCAGAATAGGTTTGGAACATAGATTGTTCCACAAAGCCAACAAAAAGGCAGGCATAGCTAGGACCCATATGGGTGCCCATTCTTTCTCTCACGCTTCTTTTTCTCCCTCTGTCCCTCTGACTATACCCCTTCTGGGCTTTTTCCCCCCCTCCTCCTTTCCCCCCCCTCCTCCTTTTCCCCCCTTCTCCTTTTCCTTCTCCCTGGGCCTCCTGTCCCATGATCCTCTCATATCCCTTTAGCCAATCAACTTTCCAGCTCTTGGCTCCATCCCTCCCTTTCCTGTCTTCTCCTATCATTTTGGATCTCCCCCTCCCTCTCCCACTTTCAAATCTCTTACTAGCTCTTCCTTCAGTTAGTCCTGACGAAGGGTCCCGGCCCGAAACGTCGACTGTACCTCTTCCTAGAGATGCTGCCTGGCCTGCTGCGTCCACCAGCAACTTTGATGTGTGTTGCTTGAATTTCCAGCATCAGCAGAATTCCTCGTGTAGGAGTTTATTGAGCTCATTTCCATTTTACTTTCTCAGAACACACGGTTGAGAAAAATACCTAGATAAAAATGCTTTGGCAATGTCTGGGAAATAAAGTCTATGGTATGTGCAGCAATAGCTAAATAAAGATTTAAGATTGGGTACATCATACTTCATCTCCCTCACAACCTTACTAAGCCAACTAAACCTAGGTCAATTTTTGAGTGCTTTAGATGCTGTCCTTCAAACTAAGAATCTGCATTACTTTCTGTCCTCCCTCTTAAGGCCTGTAAGTTTATAGCCTACATATTGTACTAAACCAATGTCTTGGTTTGCAGATTTGATATTTAGACCAGTATGACCTTTGCTCTTGTTCTTGCCTCTTTTGCTTGGTACAGCAGCATTTTATAGTGTCGGCAGGAGCCCATCAGGGCCTCCAGCCTAGGGGCCCCAGCCTCACTAAACCTGGCCCTGATTGCACTGTATTGCTGCAAAAACAAATTATGACATGTGAGTGCTGATGTCTCGTCGACAAGTTAGCTGTGAAAAGGTCGGCGGAAGAAGAGCTCAGCATCGTGGCGGTGCAGAACTCACTGGTGTGTAGACGCAGGGGGACAAAAGTGAGGCCTTTACTGATGACATAATGTTCTGCCTCAGAGAGGGGAATGGTGGAGACCCAGCACAGATGAGAGTTGGTATCGGAAGGGAGGGAGAAAAAGGTTGGTAGCATCTGAGGATAGGGGAAGGTTGGGGTGTTCGGGAACGGTCGGGTCAGAGGAAGTTAGAGTCTCCGAGGACCCGAGAGCTAGCGGTGGGATCTGAGAGACACGGGATTTCAGAGTGGTGGTGGGGGAAGGGTAGAGTGGGGTTCCAGCGGCAGCACATAAAGACCCAACCTGGAGGTGCTGTATCCAAGGTCTAAGCTGGAGTTGTGGTTGGAGGTTATGCAGTCAGCACTTCGAAGGTGTCCAGGGTTGTTGGAGCCTGCATTGATAGCGGTGGAGACTGGGCTCTGAATCAGCTCGGGATTGTTAAAACCGTTGAGGTCGGCAGCAGGAATCGTGATCTGAGGACATCCATGGCTGTGGCGTTGGAGACTGCAGGACCTGTAGTCTACGGACAGGCGATCTACCGATCCGCCGAGCACCAGAAAAAGCGGGATCTCCTGGTGGTCACCCATTTCAATACCACTTCCCATTCCGACATTCCAGTCTACTGCCGCGATGAGGCCACCACTCAAGTTGGAACAGCAACGCCTTATATTCCGTCTGGCTAGCCTCCAATCTGATGGAATGAACAGCGATTTCTTGAACTGCCGGTAATTATGCTCCCCCCTCTTCACCATAACCCTCTCTCACGTTATCGCCCTACCTGCCCAGAACCTCCCTTTGATGCTGTTCCCTCTTCCATTTCTTCTGTGGTCTTCTTTTCCTTTCCTATAAGATTTCTCCTGTATCTCTTTTACTATTCAACTTCTTTCCTCTTTGCTTTAGCCCTCCCCTTCTCCCGGACTCACCAATCACCTTGTATTTCTTCCTCTCCTCCTCTAACTTTCTTACTTTTACTTCTCTTCCTTTTTTTCTCCTGATGAAGGGTCTTGGCCCGACACATCGACTGATTACACTTTTCCATAGATGCTACCTGGCTTGTTGAGTTCTTCCAGCGTTTTTTGTGTATTGCTTGGATTTCCAGCATCTACATATGTTCTCCTGTTATAAATTAGGCTGAAGTTACCTTGTGTTTATATGCTTATTACTAAAGCTCCTGGACACTCAGATTGTTTAGGTCTGATCAATCCATCCATTACAGCTGCTAACATATCAGAGGATCTGTCTTGGGACCAGTGTAGAAGCACAAAGAAATTTGCTTAGATTTGGCATGTCAGCAAAGATTTGCTAGACATAATTCCTACAAAGCAAAACCCAATAGCATGAATGGCAGTGATGCTTCACTACCAAATGAGTTCAACGCCTTCTATGCCTGTTTTGAAAGAGAGAATATAACGACAGCTGTGAAGATCCCTGCTGCACCCCATGACCCTGTGATCTTTGTCTCAGAGGCTGATGTTATGCTGCCTTTAAAGAGGGTGATCCTCACAAGGCAGAAGGTCTGAATGGAGTACCTGGTAATATTCTGAATACCTGTGGCAACCAACTGGCAGGATTATTCAAGGATGTTTTCAACCTCTTACTTCTATGGGCGGAAGTTCCCACTTGCTTCAAGTAGGTAACAATTATACTGGTACTTAAGAAGAATAATGTGAGCTGCCTTAATGAGTATCCAGTAGCACTCACATCTAGAGTGATGAAATGCTTTGACAGGTTGGTCATGACTAGACTGAACTCTTGCCTCAGTGACGACCTGGACCCACTGCAATTTGTCTATCACCACAATAGGTCAACGGCAGATGCAGTGTCAATGGCTCCCTACATGGCTTTAGACCACCTGGACAATGCAAACACCTACGTTGATATCAGCATTTAATACCATCATTCCCACAATCCTGATTGAGAAGTTACAGAACCTGGGCCTCTATACATCCCTCTGCAATTGGATCCTCAACTTCCTAACCAGAAGACCACAATCTGTGCCGATTGGTGATAACATCTCCTCCTCTCTGATGATCAACACTGGTGCAGGAGTGTGTGCTTAGCCCACTGCTCTACTCTCTCTATACCCCTGACTGAGTGGCTAGGCATAGTTCAAATACAATCCATAAATCTGCTGATGATACAACCATTGTTGGTATCTCAGATGGAGTCAAGAAGGCATACAGGAGCGAGATATGCCAACTATTGGAGTGGTGTCACAGCAACATCCTTGCACTCAAAAGTCAGTAAGACAAAAGAGCTGGTTGTGGAAGGGTAAGAACATATATCAATCCTTATAGTGAGATCAGACGCGGAGAGAGTGAGCAGTTTCAAGTTCCTGGGTGTCAAGATCTCAGGAGCTAACCTTGTTCCAACATATCGATGCAGTTATAAAGAAGACAAGACAGTGACTATACTTCATTAGGAGTTTGAAGAGATTTCGTATGTCAACAAATACACTCAAAAATGTCTATAGATGTACCATGGAGAGCATTCTGACAGGCTGCATCACTGTCTGATAAGGGGGGTGGGGGGTTACTGCACAGGACAGAAAAAAGCTGCAGAGGGTTGTAAATTTAGTTGGTTCCATCTTGGGTACTAGCCTACAAAGTACCCAGGACATCTTCAAGGAGCAGTGTCTCAGAAAGGCAGCGTCCATTATTAAGGACCTCCAGCATCCAGGGCATGCCCTTTTCTCACTGTTACCATCAAGTTGGAGGTACAGAAGCCTAAAGGCACACACTCAGCGATTCAGGAACAGCTTCTTCCCATTTGCCATCTGATTCCTAAATGGGCATTGAACCCGTGAGCACTACCTCACTTTAAATATATATTATTTCTGTTTTTTGCATGATTTTTAATCAATTCAATATATATATACTGTAATTGATTTCCTATCAATTATTATTGTTATTTTATTTTTTTCTTCTTCTTCTTCTACATTATGTATTACATTGAACTGCTGCTGCTAAGTTAACAAATTTCACAACACATGCCAGTGATAATGAACCTGATTCTGATTTTTATCAGGCTCCCGATACAGAAAATAAAACTGTTTAAACCAAGTTACCTCCTTGTGTTTTTGAGGAAATTGGCAATTTATGCTTTTTACTTCTGGAAACATTACTTCAGATTCTATGCAATTTTTGTTTTACAACTGGATAAAACATCTCAGGCATCAGTGACACTATCAAATATATTGTATAGTAATCAGGACTGCAAAATACACAAAATAAACTTATTTACAAGTTATAGAATTTTGAGAAAAGTGGAAATGTATGCTCTGGTCTGGTACAATACCCTCATTTAGTTTACAGAATGAGCAGTTATGTTGTACAACTGCATGGAACCACAAAGATTTAAGATGCACATTCAAATAACTAAATCCAAAACACTCTACAGCATACATAAATTAAATCAAATTACCATTTTGTGATTTGAAAGCATTGGAAATATATGCTTATATGTTCTGAATATAATTAGATTAGATTATGAGGACACTCAGTCCTCATTTATTGTCATTTGGAAATGCTTGCATTAAAAAATGATACAACGTCCCTCCAGAATGATATCACAAGAAAACATGGGACAAACCAAGACTAAACTGACAAAACCACATAATTATAACATATAGTTACAACGGTGCAAAGATATACCGTAATTTGATAAAGAGCAGACCAGGGGCACGGTAAAAAAAAGTCTCAAAGTCCCGATAGACTCATCATCTCACACAGGTGGTAGAAGGGAGAAACTCTCCCCGCCATGAATCTCCAAGCACCACCAACTTGCTGATGCAGTACCATTGGAAGCACCCGACCGCAGCAGACTCTGAGTCCGTCTGAAAACTTCGAGCCTCCAACCAGCTCCTCCGACACAGCCTCTCCGAGCACCATCTTCTGCCGAGCGCTTCGACCCCACCCCGGCCGCCGAGCAACAAGCAAAGCCGAGGACTCAGGGCCTTCTCCTCCGGAGATTCCGGACCACACAGTAGCAGTAGCAGCAAAGCAGGCATTTCAGAAGTTTCACCAGATGTTCCTCCGTGCTCTCACGTCCGTCTCCATCAAATCAGGATTGTGCATGGTACCCTACTTGACAAATAACAGGCATCACCACTGGAGTGGCCGCTGCGAGCTGCATCGCACTGCCATCTTCTCCTCCCGTCAATACATTAAATTCTATACTTTTTTTGTTATGCAACTACATATACCTTCTCAGATACAAGTGCTACTATCACATCAATGGTTGCGGAATAATCAAGACCAGGGAATACATAAAATTTTTATAACAAGTTATCATATAGCATATTTGACAAAAGTGGCAATAAATGCGTTTTGCACTGAGAACACTAAATGTTCAATTTTGTGATACCATAAGACCACAAGGAGCAAAATTAGGCCATTCAGCCTATCAAGTCTGCTCCACCATTCCATCATGGCTGACCCCAGATCCCACTCCAACCCATACACCTGCCTCTTGCCGTATCGTTCGATACACTGACCAATCAGGAAACATCAACTTCCAGCTTAAATATACCCAAGGACTTGGCCTTCACCACAGTCTGTGGCAGAGCATTCCACAGATTCACCACTGTCTGGCTAAAAGCATTACTTCTTACCTCTTCTCTAAAACGCCACCCCTCAATGTTGATGTGTCCAAGGGTTGTGAATAGCCCTACCATAGAGGACATCATCTCCACATTGACCCTAGGTTGTCCTTTCAACATTCAGCAGGCTTCAATGAGACTCCCATGCATTCTTTGAAACTCCAGTGAATACAGGCCTAAAGCTGCCAAATGCTCCTTATCTGTTAACCTTTTCATTCCTGGAATCATCCTTGTGAACCTCCTCTGGACTCCCTCCAAAGACAACACATCCTCTCTGAGATATGGGGCCCAAAACTGTTGACAATACTCCAAGTGCAGCCTGACTAGTGTCTTATAAAGGCGCAGCATTATCTCCTTGCCTTTATACTCTATTCCTCTTGAATTAAATGTCAACATTACATTTGCCTTTTTTTTTACCATAAACTCAACCTGTAAGTTAACCTTCTTGGAGTCTTGCACAAGGACTCCAAAGTCTCTCTGCACCTCTGATGTTTGAACCTCTTCCCCATTGTTACAAGAATCACCCCCTGTATTAATGATCAGTGAGGTACAGAGAATCTGTATTTACTGAAAAGTAACTTTTAACTAAAAGCACGTGGGTTCACAAACTGTCTCTGTGTGCGCCCTACTAGAATTCCCTGACAGTCCACAAACGGTCAATGAAGGGAAAAGGTATTACCTGGGAAGGGAGTCTACGCTAGCCAGGCGTGACTCGTGGCCCCCGGTCTCCATATGTCCGTGGGATCCTCCTTATCCATGGTGGTTGGTCCCTGCCTGCTGGAGTGTTATTGCCTCTGTGAATTTGGAGCTCATGAGTCTTATAGCATTCCTGATCAATTAAACCATTGGATCTCCATCCCATTGGCTCAAGGTCACCTGAGCTACCTGTGTCACCTTCTTACTGGTCATTGTACAGGGCTACGACCAACATTGTTTCATGGTTCTGCCCGTCCCAGCCTTGTGTATTTGTGCCCTTACACTCTGACTGGTCCAAAACATGTACAGGTACTTAATTGGGGAATGGCAGGTCAGGTGGCAATTGGGAGCAGATGTTCTCAGAAAAATGCACAGCAGAAATGTAGAAGTTGTGTAGCGAACACTTATACAGCCTTCTAGATAGGTCTGTCCCACTGAGCGAGTGTAGCTAAATGATCAAGGGAAGTGGAACAGTTAGTCAAGAGGAAGAAGGAAGTATATTTAATGTTTAAAAGAAATAAAAATTAGACAGGGCTTTTGAGAATTATACATTGGTCAATAAAATATTTATGAGAGATAATTGAATTGAATTTATTTCTTACATCCTTCGCATACATGAGTAAAAGTCGTTATGGTACGTCTCCATCTAAATATGCCATGTGCAATCAAGGCAATTTATCATAATTTATAATAAATAGAACAGTCAATCTACTATAGAGTACACTCAAACCAGCGTGAGTTCATCAGTCTGATGGCCTGGTGGAAGAAGCTGTCCTGGAGCCTGTTGGTCCTGGCTTTTATGCTGTGGTACCGCTTCCCGGATGGTAGTAGCTGAAATAGATTGTGGTTGGGATGACATGGGTCTCCAGTGATCCTAAGGGCCCTTTTTTACACACCTGTCCTTGTCATGAAGCATGGGAAGTTCACAACGACAGATGTGCTAGGCTGTCCGCATCACTCTCTGCAGAGTCCTGCGATTAAGGGAGGTACAATTCCCATACCAGGCAGTAATGCAGCCAGTCAGGATGCTCTCAACTGTGCCCCTGTAGAACGTACTTAGGATTTGGGGGTGCATACCAAACTTCCTCAACTGTCTGAGGTGAAAGAGGCTCTGTTTGCCTTTTTCACTACACAGCTGGTGTGTACAGACCACATGAGGTCCTTGATAATGTGGATGCCGAGGAACTTGAAGCTGTTTACTCTCTGAACCACAGATCCATTGATTAGGGATTAGCTCATTTCCATTCCTCCTGTAATCCGCAACCAGTTGCTT
This sequence comes from Mobula birostris, assembly GCF_030028105.1. Lineage (NCBI taxonomy): Eukaryota > Metazoa > Chordata > Chondrichthyes > Myliobatiformes > Myliobatidae > Mobula > Mobula birostris. The sequence continues at coordinate 28,152,950 of NC_092380.1, read as the reverse complement.
TGTTTTTGCTACTTCGAGGGAGAGGTTGTCTTCTTGACACCACTGTGTCAGAGAGATGACTTCTTCCCCATAGGTTATCTTATTATTGTTTCAGATAAGGCCAATCAATGTAGCGTTGTTGGCAAATTTAATTAGCAGATTGGAGCTGTGGGTGGCGACACAGTCATGGGTATACAGGGGGTAAAGGAGTGGACTCAGTACGCAGCCCTGAGGGGCTCCTGTATTGAGAGGCAGAGGGTTGGAGGTAAGGGAACCCACTCTTACAAGCTGCTGACGATCTGACAGGAAGTCCAGGACCCAGATGCAGAAGGCAGGGTCAAGGCAGAGGTTTCTGAGCTTCTTGTCGAGCCCCGATGGAACTATGATGTTGAATGCTGAACTGTAGTCCAAGAGCAGCATTCACACATAAGCAACTTGCTTCACCATACGTGTAAGGACGGTATGTAGAGCTGTGGCTATTGTGTCATCTGTTGATCGGTTGCGAATTGTAGTGCGTCAGTTTGGGTGGTAGCAAGCTGCAGATGTAATCCTTGACCAGCCTCTCAAAGCATTTGATTATTATTAAGGTGAGTGAGGCAGGATGCCAGTTATTCAGGCATGTTACCTTGGTCTTTTTGGTACAGGTACAATGGTGGGTAATTCGAATCAGGAAGGCACTCTACATTGGGAGAGGGAGGGATTAAAAATATCAGTAAACACACCTGCCAGTTGTGCTGCGCACATTCTGAGTACTCGCCCTGGGATACTGACCGGTCCCACAGCCTTGCGACTGTCCACTCATTGGAAACATCTGTGTACCTCAGCCTCAGAGATGACCAGGTTGCAGGTTGTAGCATTGGCTTTCCTCGGAGCCTCAGACATTGAACCAAACATAAAAATGATTGAGCTCATCTGGGAGAGAGGCCACGATGTTGGTGGCCCCACAATGTTTGGCTTTGAAGTCTGCGATGGCATGCAGACCTCGCCACAAGTCACGCCTGCTATTCGTTGTGAATCTTGACGCAATCTTCTCCCTATATTGTTGATTTACAGCCTTCATAGCTTTGTGCAGATAATAGTTGCTTTTCTTGAGCTCTAGTTGATTGCCAGCTTGATGTCGCGCTGTAAGTGCTGTTCACACGGAACTATTGATCCAGGGTTTCTAGTTCAGGATAGACCCTGCTCGACTTCTGGAAAACAACATTGTCGATGCATTTCCGGAAGAAGCACATGACTCCATCAGTGAATTTGGAGACATCCTCATCATGGAAGATATTCCAGTCAATGTAATTGAAGCAGTCCTGCAGCGTGGAGGCATAATACAGCATAGGTTCAAGCCTTTCAGCCTAACTAGTCCATGCCAACCACATTCTCCAACCAGCTGGCTCAAATTTCCTACATTCAGCCCATTTCCCTCTATGTTAGTGGTTCTGAAAAGATGCTGTAGTAACTTCCTCAACCACTTCCTCTAGCAGCTTGTTTCGTATACTCACCATGTTCTATGTTCTATGTGAAAAAGATACTCCTCTGGTCCTTTTAGATCTTTCCCCTTGCACCTGAAACCTATGTCCCCTAGGGCTAGTCTCCCCAATCCCAGAGAAAAGATTATTACCATCCACATTATCTATACCTCTTATCCATGAAAACCTTTCTATAAAGTCACTCCTCATTCTCCCACATCCCAAGGAACAAAGACCTAGCCTGGCCAAGCCCTCCTTATAACTAGCAGCAACCTCACTCTTCCTGCATTCTTTCCAGTTTAACCCTGTCATTCTAAAAGAGGGTGCCAAAACTGTACTCTTTCTGAATTAATGATGTCTTTTCTTTCTGTAATGCAACAACCAAAGCTGAACACAATACTCGAAGTAATGTCTCACTAATATCTTGTACAACAGCAATATAACCTCTCAATTTCTATATGAAGTGACCTGACTAATGACTAATAGCCAGCTGGTTGTGTAGTGGCATCTGCAGTCAACTTCGAGGCGAGTGGTCCCAGGTTGATTCCGACCGGCTTGCACACTTACCATTCATGATGGGTTCAGCATTGAGCTAACAGCATGGCCCCATAAAAAGCAGACAAATGGTAAAGAAATGGCAAGATTGCCGCCTGATGCACCACAAGGTTGCAGAGAGGAAAAAAAAACTAATTCCAGAAGCCAGCTTCACCAACCAGTCTATCGGTGACCCCACACTCAGTGAACTATGTACCTGTGCCCCAAGGTTCCTATATTCTACGACACTCTCCAGAGTTCTGCTGTTCACTGTGAAAGTCACACCCTGGTTTGACTTCCCAAAATGCAACACTTATCCAAGTTGAAAGACATTTGTCATTGTTCGACCCAGCTGTTCAAGATGCCACTGTAATTTTTGATAACCTTTCTCACTCTCTACGATATTAGCTATTTTACTGTCATCCACAAACTTACTGATTGTGCCTTGGACGTTCACATCTATATCGTTTATATAAATAATGAAACACAGATGTCCCAGCACCAATCCGTGAGGAGCACCACTACTGACAGGCCTCTAATAGGAGAAACAACCTTTGACCATTTAGCCAATTACAAATTCAATTAGCTATCTATCCCTGGATTGTATGCAATCGAACCCCCCAGACTTGACTGACTTGCGGGACATTGTCAAGTGCTGTGCTAAACTGCTTTGAGATAATGTTCACTGCCCTATCCTCATCTATCCTCTTGCTTAACTTGAAAACTCCAAGACATTTGTCAGTCCCTACTTCCCATGCACAAAGTTGTACTCACTGTCCCTAATTAGACATTGCCTGTCCGAAAGCATCTTGTCCCTCAGAATCCCCTCAAGTACCTTACCTACTACTGATGTCACACTCATCTGTCTATACCTCTTGTCTTTGCTGCCATTCTTAAGTAACAGTACAACATTAGCCAGTCTCCAGTCTTCTTGTGACTACAGTCGAAGCAAGCATCTCTGAAAGGGCCTTCTCAATTTCATTTTAAGCTTTCCACAAGGTCCAAGGATACACTTGGTCAAGCTCTGGGGTTTATCCATTTTAATGCACCCCAAGGACTCCAATATCTACTCCTCAATAATTCAACTGTTGTCCAAGACATCAACATGCATATTCCTCATTTATTTCACACCAAACATTTTCTCCACAGTAAAAACTGTGATAAATATTAAATCTCATCAATTTCCTCTGGCTTCACACATACACAGCCATGATAATCCTCAAGAAGACCTATTCTCTCCCTAGCCACCCTTTTACTCTTAATATACCTTTTCAATCTCCTGGAATTTTCCTTAACCTTACCTTCCAGATTTATCTCATACCCTATTTTTGCCATCCCTATTTCCATCTAAAGTGTACTCCCAAACTTCTTATCGCTGAGGGATTTGCTTGTTTCCAATTGCCTAAGCGCAATGTATAACCAGAGCCTCAAGACCTCTTGTCATTTAGGGTTTTCTCAATAGTTCAGCCTTGCCCTGGATCTTGATATTGCAATTTTAAAAGCTTGCCACGTGCCAGTCATTCCTTTATCAGAAAACAGCCTCACCCAAGCAGATTCTGAAACAACTTGTGTAACAGCTCCAAAATTAGCCCCGTCCCAGGTTAATTTTAGCAGCATGCAAGGAATAGGGATCTGGTGACATAAGCCTATAGATCCCTCAAATTTGCTGCACAAGTTTGATTGGGTGGCTAAGAAGCCCTATGGTGTGTTGGTCTTCATTATTAGGTGGTCTGAGTTCAAACACTGAGTTCGACAAGGTAATTTTGCAGTCTTATAGAACTGTGGTTGGACCACAATTGCAGATATAGAATCATAAATCACTTCATTCCATTTAGTCCATGCTGGCCTGGTCTTTTGCATTGTCTCATTTACCTGCACCCAGACCATATCTCTCCATACTTCTCTCTCTTCCATGTACCTAATCAAACCTCTCTTCAATTTTAAAATTGAACCTTCATATACTTGCTGCTCGTTACATACTCACACCACCCTCTGAGTGAGGGAGATCCCCCTCACATTCCCTTTAAATATTTCACCTTTCACCCTAAACCTGTGACATCTAGTTCTAGTCTGATCCAACCAAAGGGGAAAATGCCCCCAAGCATTCAACCTATCTGTACCTCTCATAATTTTGTATTTCTCAAAATTTGAGATTGTTTAATTTTAATTTTTTCTCAGGTACACAGGTGTAAAGGGATATCATGATCCTCCCTCATCTTCCTCTCCCGCAAGTGCAAGAGAACGGAATAATTGTTACTCTAGATCTGATGCAACCCAAAAAGAACACAATAACGAATCGAATAATATATGAAAAGACACAATAAATATAAATACATCAGATAGCTTATATAAATAGCGCCCATAAAGAGATACTAGGCACAGGAGTGTCTGCACATCAGGTGATTCTGACAAAAAATGATAAAGTATTAGTGGTGGTGGGTGTGGAGGGGTGGATTAGTGGTTTGGTCATCTTTACTGCATGGGAAAAGTAACTGTTTTTGAATCTGATGGTCCTGGTGAAGATGCTACATATCCTCCTCCCTGATGGAACTGGGACAAACAGTCCATGAGCAGGGTTGGTGGGATCCTTCATAAAGTTATTGGCCCTTTGCCAGTACCTTTCTGTATGTATGTTCTTGTTGGCAGGTAGACTGGTGCCAATGATATGTTCAGGAGTTTTGACTATCCATTGTAGAGGCTTTCTGTCCACCACGGTACAGTTTCTGTACTATGTAGTGATGAAGCATGTTAGGATGCTTTCTATTGCACAACTGTAAAAGTCCGCAAGTGTACATGTGAATAGTCCAGCTCCCTTAAGTTTCCTCAGAAAGTAGAGGCATTATAATATGATCTGTCATCATTCTGTTGTCCCTCATGGAATAAAATCTGAACCCTTTCAACCTTTCCTTATAACTTGGGTCCTGAAGTCCCTGCAACATCCAAAGATTCAAAGGTTTAAAGTAAATTTATTATCAAAGTATGCATTCAATATAGAATCCTGAGATTTATCTTCCCACAGATGGCCTTGGGAAAAAAAACCCTTGAACCTGTTCAAAGAAAAACATCAAACCACACCCTCCATGTGAAAAAAAACAAATTGTGTGAACAGCAAAATCAGAAAATAAAAATGAGCAAAAAACACAGAATATAAAACACAAAATTGAAAAAGTCCAGGCAAATTCCATTCAGCTTCATTCGTCACCTGCAGGCCATCCCGATCAAAGTCACCCAAAACAGCAACAGGAAAGGAGTGACCAGAAACTAGAAATATATCATAACATGAACTACAGAGTCCAATCCACAACAGATCGATTAAATCTTGCCCAGGACCATGGTCTTCAGCAGAGTCCTTCAGCAGCATGAGAGGGAGAAATAAACCATTCGAACACAGGGACCTTCCGCCAACAGCAGTGAGCGAGAAGTTAGTAGAGGATGCTGGCCACCTTCGCCTTCTGCTCTTGTCCTCGACGTTTTCAATCTTTCTCAATGCTTTAGTCGATGAGAAATGGAGTCGATCATGAACTCTCATCCCGACTCTGGGCTTCGGGCCCTCAAGGCCACACACCTCACTGAAATCCCTCAATGACACCAAAGTGCCAGGTCACTCGATTGGCCCAAAACATGCCAGCAACATGCAGATGACAGGCTCCAGCAAAGTAGAACCACATTTGAAAGAAAAAGAAGACATAAAGAAGTGAAAGAAGCAGTTTCATGAACCTTCTGGAGATGTCGTCTTTGGTCATGATGTTCACTGGTGCCATCTTCTTCTTTGTAAATTTTCTCTATATTCTTTCAATCTTATTGATATCTTTCAAGTAGATAGGTGAAGAGAACTGCACAATTTACTCCAAATTCAACTTCACCAGCATCTTAAATACTGTAACATCATTACATTTGTTTTGTGTTGTTTCAATATAGGAAGGATGGGGAAGTTTCAGTGAGGGTGCAGAGGAAATGCTGCCTGGATTAGACAACAAGTCTTCTGAGTAATTTAGGGCTTTTCACTGGAGTGAAGGAAAATGAGAGGAAATTTGATATAGATGGAAAATATTATGAGAGGAATAGATAGAGTGGACAACCAGCATCTTTTTCTCAGGTCAGCAATGGTCAATGGAAGAGGACCCCCATTTAAGGTGAGTGGAGAAAGGTTTAAGGCAGATGTCAGAGAGAGGTATTTTTCACAGAGTGCGGTGCACATTGCTGGGGACAATGGTAGAGCCTGATACAATATGGATATTTCAGAGGCTCTTAGGCAAATCAATGTAAGAGAAATGGAGATGCCTGCATAAGCATGAACGTGACCTCAAATCTAGAGGGGATTAACATTGATTTTGAGTGTCTGGAGTGTGAAAGTGAAGAATGAGGGTGTTTGAATCTGTATGTAATGTAAAAGAGACATTGTAGGTACATTGTAACTATAGAATTATCCTGCTGTTACCTTTGATCATTAGTATAATAAATGTCATATAATATTACATCGAGCAGGCCTCTTCTTGCAAGAGTGTCTGAATACGATGCCTATTGTGTGATTTTGCTGAATAAAACTCTTCTATACCCATTAGCCAGTAGCTTCAGTGTCTCTCCAGGAACTGTTCACACGACAACATATGAAGACTCATTCAGGATACGCCCGTAACCCATCGTGTAGCCAGCAATTTCAGCAGTCAATGTGGGTGAGTATTTTTAAAGTTAGCACTCGCACTTGGATCCGTTCGGGTCAGTCACTATGGGGTCACAAAGTACCACCAACGTGTCAGAGAGCTGAACTGGTTATAATAGTAGTGTGAGTGTTTGCATGCATTTGTTGGTCAAATATCTGGAACAATCTCTGCTTAGAGTTTTCTAGGTAGCCATTAGAGATGATGGTGAAGATGTAGATCCACCATAGGGAAATGATAGGTAAATGGAGAAAGGGTTCCAAACTACAGGGCATTTTTGATGCCCAACTTGATTAGATCCTCCTTAAAGTTTGGCCTTTCCTGGGACAAGTTATTTTTTTCCAGGAAGGACAAGAAGGGACTGTTAGGAAGTTTTCTGGAGGTTTGTTCTACTGCCACCTTTCATGCCTGCTGCTCATTTTTGTTGAATAAAACACTTCTGTATTCACTAGTTTCAGTGTCTCTCTGGTGACATTGTCAACAATACCTCACCTCTATTTTGAGGCCATGCCATCTGGTCCTAGACTTTCTCCACCAAGGGAAATCTGTTCTAACTAGGCCTTCCAACATTGGATATATTTCAAAGAGATTCCCCCTACATTCTTCTAAATTCCAGCAAGTCCAGCCCAGTGCTTTCAATCACTGATCATATGTTAACTTTTTCATTTCTGGAATCGTTTTCATGAACTTCTCTGAACCCACTCCAATGTCAGTGCATCCTTTCTTAAACAAAGGCCCCAGAATTGCTCACAATATTCCAAGTAAGGCTTCACCAATGCCTTATACAGCCTCAGCATTACATCTCTGCTTTTATATTCTAATCCTCTTAAAATGAATGCTAACATTGCATTCCCCTTCCTCACCAGCATATCAAGCTGCAAATTAACCTTTCAGGAATCTTAACCATAACCATTTTAATCTTAACCATCCTATCCTTCTCAATATCTATTCAAAAATAAAAACTGAGTAATGGTCCCCATCCCAAAATGATCCCAAATGACACTTTAGTTACTTGTCCCATATCATTCCTTAAGAGGGATCCAGTATTGCACCCTCTCTGTATATTCATTAAGATTTCTGAGATAAATTTCACAAACTCCACCCATCCAAGCTCTTTGCACTTTGAGTTTTTTATTCCATGTGGCATCTGCCCTCATAATTCTTTCTGATACCAAACTCATAGTTGGCCAAAAAGGTGGCAAGCGAGGCAGGATTCAAACCAGGCTGAAGCGAAGGGGATGAGGCCTCCTCTTCCGAGCATCTTGTTGGAGAATGTAGTGTCACTTGAAAATAGGATTGACGATCTCAGGGCAAGACTGCTGTATCAGAGGCAGATCTCAGTTGTTTGTTGCATTGAGACTTGGTTAACGGCAAACACACCGGACGCAGCAATCCGACCAGAAGGTTTTACCATCTTCAGAATGGATCGAACCTCGAGTACTGGTAAGGAAATAGATGGCGGGAGGGCTTTTTAGTTAATTCTAGTTGGTGCACAGATGTTGGGGTTATGTCAGCTTCTTGTTCTCCTGATTAAATGTAGACCATTCTACTTGCCTCGGGAGTTCACATCCGAGATCCTGACCGCAGCTTACATCCCACCAGCGGCTGACCATAAGCAGGCATTCGTGAAACTGCTCGATGCTGTCTATAAACAAGAAATAGCCCATCCCAACGCATTTCAAACTATAGTCGGCGAATTTCACCAGGCCTGTTTGAAGAAAACCCTGCACATTTATCACCAGCACGTAACCTGTTGCAGCAGAGGTCCCAACACATTAGTGTACTGTTTTACACTACGATAAGGAAAGCGCATCGTTTCTTCCTGAGACCGCATTTCAGCATGTTGGATCGGTTGGCTGGATTCCTGATACCTGTATACAGACAGAGCCTAAAAAAGCAAGGCTCCAGATATGAAGTCGACTAATAGGTGGTCGTGGGAGACTGAGGAACAGTTACAGGATTGCTTGGGGTTAGTGGACTGAGCAATATTCAAGAACTCATCCTAGAATTTGAACCTTGATGACTACAATAGGGTCATTACAGACTTCATTAAAACTGATGTGGCTGAGTGTGTCCTCATGAAATTGTTCAGGGTTTTCCCCAGTCAGAAGCCCCGGATGAACAATGAAATCCAGAACTTGCTGAGAGCCAGATCAGAGGCATTCAAATCTGCAAATCAAGAATGCTACAAGAGGCGCAGATATAATCTCTGGAAAGTCCTCTCTCAGGTGAAGTGGATGTGTGCTTAGCTCCTGGCTCTACTAACTTTACACCTACGACAGCTCCAACGCCGAATACAAGTTTGCTGATGACACCACTGTCGTGGACTGTATCAAAGGGGGTGATGAATCAGCACACAGAAGGGAGATTGAAAACTTGACTGAGTGGTGTAATTACAACAACCTCTCATTCAATGTCAGTAAAAGCAAGGAAATGATTGTTGACTTCAGGAGAGGAAAACCAGAGGTCCATAAGCCAGTACTTAGCAGAGGATCAGAGGTGGGGAGAGTCAGTAACCTTAAATTGCTGGGTGTCACTACCTGAGAGGACTTGTCCTGGACCCATAATGTAAATATTATTTCGAAGAAAACACAACAGCACCTCTACTTCCTCAAGAGTCTGTGGATGTTGGGCATGTCACTGAAAACCGCTGCAAACTTGTATGGATGTATAGTGGAAAGTGAGCTGTCTGGCTGCATTACAGCCTGGTATGAGAACACCAATGGCTTTGAGCAGAAAATTCTACTCAAAAGGTAGTTGGTTCGGCCCAAGACATCACAGGCAAAATCCTCCCAACCATTGAGCACTTCTACATGAAATGTGGCTGTAGAAAAGCAGCATCCATCATCAAAGATCCTCACCACCCAGGCCATGCTCTTTTCTCGCTGCTGCCATCAGGCAGAAGGTACAGGTGCCTCAGGACTTGCACCACCATGTTGAAGAACAGTTACAACCCTGAACCGTCAAGGCCTTCACCAAAAGGGGATAGCTACACTCATTTAAGAACTCTATTATATTGTTATTTCATGTCTGTTATGTATTGCTATCTATTTATACCTGCATTTGCACAGTTTGTTTACAGTTAACAGCTCCTGATCTTTACAGTTTACAGTTACTGTTCTATAGATTAGCTATGTATGTCCGCAGCAAAATAATCTTGGGGTTGTATGTGATGACATGTATGTACCCTGATCATAAATTTTACTTTGAACTATCCTGATTAGTTTCTCTGTCCATTAACTAAACTGTCAAAATCTCTCAGCAATTAAATGTTTGTCTCATTTCTCTCACCATTCTATAGTCCAGCAGAAATAATACCCTCCACTCTGTTCTTCATGATTCGCATGCTTGAAGGTGAATGGTTAAAAGGAGTCACACATGCCTTTCCAGCTCCATGCAAGCTGGTTCTGGAATGGTTGAGTGATTTAGGGCTTTTCACTGGAGCAAAGGAGAATGAGAGGAAATTTGATATAGATAGATAATATTATAAGAGGAATAGATAGAGTGGACAACCAGTGTCTTTTTCCCAGGTCAGCAATGGTCAATGGAAGAGGACCCCCATTTAAGGTGAGTGGAGAAAGGTTTAAGGCAGATGTCAGAGAGAGGTATTTTTCACAGAGTGCGGTGCACATTGCTGGGGACAATGGTAGAGCCTGATACAATATGGATATTTCAGAGGCTCTTAGGCAAATCAATGTAAGAGAAATGGAGATGCCTGCATAAGCATGAACGTGACCTCAAATCTGGAGGGGATTAACATTGATTTTGAGTGTGATGAAGAATGAGGGTGTTTGAATCGATATGTAATGTAAAAGAAACATTGTAGGTACATTGTAACTATAGAATTATCCTGCTGTTACCTTTGATCATTAGCATAATAAATGTCATATAATATTAGATCGAGCAGGCCTCTTCTTGCAAGAGTGTCTGAATACGATGTCTATTTGATGATTTTGCTGAATAAAACTCTTCTATACCCATTAGCCAGTAGCTTCAGTGTCTCTTCAGGAACTGTTCACACTACAACATACAGGGGCTCATTCAGGATACGCCCGTAACCCATCTTGTAGCCAGCAATTTCAGCAGTCAATGTGGGTGAGTATTTTTAAAGTTAGCACTCACACTTGGATCCGTTCGGGTCAGTCACTATGGGGTCACAAAGTACCACCGACGTGGCAGAGAGCTGAACTGGTTATAATAGTAGTGTGAGTGTTTGCATTCATTTGTTGGTCAAATATCTGGAACAATCTCTGCTTAGAGTTTTCTAGGTAGCCATTAGAGATGATGGTGAAGATGTAAATCCACCATAGGGAAATGATAGGTAAATGGAGAAAGGGTTCCAAACTACAGGGCATTTTTGATGCCCAATTTGATTAGATCCTCCTTAAAGTTTGGCCTTTCCTGGGACAAGTTATTTTTTTTCCAGGAGGGACAAGAAGGGACTGTTTTCTGGAGGTTTGTTCTACAGTTACCTTTCATGCCTGCTGCTCATTTTTGTTGAATAAAACACTTCTGTATTCACTAGTTTCAGTGTCTCTCTGGTGACATTGTCAACAATACCTCACCTCTATTTTGAGGCTATGCCATCCGGTCCTAGACTTCCCCCACCAAGGGAAATCTGTTCTAACTAGGCCTTCCAACATTGGATGTGTTTCAATGAGATTCCCCCTACATTCTTCTAAATTCCAGCAAGTCCAGCCCAGTGCTTTCAATCACTGATCATATGTTAACTTTTTCATTTCTGGAATCATTTTCATGAACTTCTCTGAACCCACTCCAATGTCAGTGCATCCTTTCTGAAACAAAGGCCCCAGAATTGCTCACAATATTCCAAGTAAGACTTCACCAATGCCTTATACAGCCTCAGCATTACATCTCTGCTTTTATATTCTAATCCTCTTAAAATGAATGCTAACATTGCATTCCCCTTCCTCACCAGCATATCAAGCTGCAAATTAACCTTTCAGGAATCTTAACCGTAACCATCTTAATCTTAACCATCCTATCTTTCTCAATATCTATTCAAAAATAAAAACTGAGTAATGGTCCCCATCCCAAAATGCAAGTTTGTGAATTCAACCTTTTTGGATAAATTTAAGAGTTTTATTGGAACAAATTACTGGAACTCAATTTCCACATAACCCTATATTATTTTTATTAGGTGACGTTAAAGGGATAAAACCGAAACTTAAATTGAATAAATACCAGAAAGGATCCATAAAAATTGCATTGGCAGTAGCCAAGAAGGCTATTGCAGTTACTTGGAAATCAGATTCGTATTTAAGTATGGATCGTTGGAATAATGAAATTTTTAGCTGTATTCCACTAGAAAAAATAACTTGTAATTTAAGAGATAAATATGATACATTTTTGAATATTTGGCACCCTTATTTACAAAAGGTAGGATGGTATATATAGGTGCTCCGATGATAAAGGTGTTGGTCTTTTGGGGAAAAGAAACAAATAAATATATTAAATTTATTTCGAAATCCCATGGAGCATGTGGAGACCTTCCAATATCCAGGCAGTCTTTCTTTCTTTTTTTTTCTTTTTTTCTTTTTCTTTCTTTTCTTTTAGGTAAGGATATGTATCGGGAGGAAGGGTTAAGGGGAGGGGGGAGGGTAGATATTATTATTCCATGGAACCAAGTTTGAAAACATTAAAAAAAATTATTTTAAAAAATGACTTGTTTCACTTCCTTTGGTGGCGCCATCATGGTTCCCTAGCAAGTACAAATAAAAATAAGGCAGGGTCAAGCAAAGTGGTGATTGTGTGAGTGGCTGAGATGTTGGTATAGGGGGCAGCATTTCAAATTTCTGGATCATTGGAATCTCTTCTGGGGAAGTATGACCTGCAGAAAAGGGATGGGTTACACCTAAACCCGGAGGGACCAATGTTTTTGCAGGCAGGTTTGCTAGAGCTGTTGGGTGGGTTTAAACTAATTTGGCAGGGAAATGAGAATCTGAGTGATACAGCTGAGGATAGAGATGCTGGTTGCAAGCATAGGTGACTATCAGGAAGGACTAGCTGGTGATAGGGTAAAATCACAGTTAGTTTTGCTGTGTATTTAATACTTGAATATGCTATTGGCCCAGAACACAACAGGATGTGTGAATTCTTTAAAACAAGCGTCATTTACTGTGGTCATGCGATTGATGCACGGAGATTACACAAGGGTGCTGAGAAAATTCAAGCAGTGGTGGATGTCCCAAGGCCAAAGGACGCATCACAGTTGTGGTCCTTTAGGGATTTTTTTAAACTAACATAACAGTTTCCTGCCAAGCTTGTCTACTGTGCTTCACCCCTTAAACTCATTACTGCAGATCAGGAAGAAATGGCAATGAACAAAGCAATGTGAGATGGCTTTCAAAAAGGTAAAGGAAATGGTGACGTCAAACACTGTACTGACACATTATGATCCACATTGTTCTGAGAAGCTTGCTTGTGTCACCTCACCTTATGGTATAGGGGCAGTGGTGTCACATACTATGAGTGATGGAAGTGACCAGGCCATGGCCTTGGCATGATGTTCTCTTACCACTGCAGAGAAAAAATTATGCACAGATTGACAGGGGAGCCTTGGTTCTGGAGTTGCTTGGCTCGATTAATGCTTTAAAGTAGACGTAATGATGCTCCAGGTAATCTGCTAGACTAGGGATAATTTCCAAATAAGAAGTTACTTTTGAGATTTTCTTTGGTTAAGTATAGCTTGCAAGTTTGTGAATATGTTGGAGTCTTTGCCTGCTCTGAGTGATACAAGCTAGTTACTGGTTTAGTAACTGATTTAGAACAAAGAGCCATAAATTACCAGTTGTCATTTGTGGAATATGACTAAAAACATTCCTGGTAACCCTTTTTCTGAAGTAAATTGTGGTAAACTATCACCGCAAGCAGAGGCGATGCTGATTCAAAGGATGGGCCGTGCAGCTGCATTTCAAAGCTGAGGTGCAACTTATTCAAGACAAAGTCACAAATGGAGTTGGTATTGCTCTTGGAGTTGGAGTGAGCGATCTGGAGAGGAGTCATTGTGGAACAGTTTTGATGCCTGTCCACCTAACCCGGGTGCGCGTTTGGGTTGATCCAAGTGCCAAGGCGATTTGGTGAGATCGAGAACGGCTTTGAGCTGTGTGGCCCAAGTTTGTCGCCGTGCTGGGATCTGAGTCCTAGGCTGAGGCACTACCTGGTGCCTGTACAATGTAAACACCAGTCCAGATAGACGGGAAGTCCAAGTGTTAGGATCAGAGGTGAGGGTCGGGCTGGTTTTGCTCGCTCTCCTGCAGTGTTCATTCCTCTCTCCACGGCACCGAGGCTGTGAACTGCTCATTTCTGAGAATTGTGCAGTGTTTTTGCCCCATTAAGATGAAGAACTGAGACTGAGGCTTGGGCCTAATCTGGCTGCTCCAAGAAGTGGATCTAAGGACTCAATTTGGTTCGAAGTGCCATTGTTTGCTCCATTAGTTTCCATAATGTGTGGGTTTTATTTTCTCTTTCTCAGCACAGTGCTTATAGTCTTTTTGTTTTTAGTTGTGTTCTTCAGTTTTCTTGCATTGTGGCTGCCTGTAATCAATCAAATCTCACGGTGTAAAATTTATACGTAATTTGATAATTTATACGTAATAAATGCTCTTTGAATCTTTGACATGGATCAGAGCCAATAAGAGGGTGTTATAGGTCAGTCAGATGATCCATTGCCAATGACACTGAAATGCAACATCTGATAAGGAATGAATAAAAAAGCCGAGGCATTCAAAGGCAAACTAAAGATAACCGAAGATTAACCATCACAGAACAAGGGTGAGACACCCTATATGGAGCACACGGAGAGTGGATCGGGACAATAAGGAACAACTGGCCAGTGTAGACCTTTTCTATTCTTTGACTATTCAGGAGAGTCAGGGAAACAAAGTGTGTTTGTACACAGTTACTTGTTTGTTTGTTAGTTTTCACATGCCTGTTAGTTTAGACAATGAAGGTACTGTTGATAATCACAGATTCTCTCTGTGCCTCTCTGATCATTATTACAAGGGGTGATCCTTGTAACAGTGCAAATAGATGGAGACCAAAGATGAAGGAGTATTCTAAAGGGAGGATGACACATCCTAGGCTGACAAGGGAAGTCAAAGACAGAATAAAAGTAAACCAGATGTCTTATAATAAAAATTAGTGTGATTCTAGAGGAGTGGGAAGCTTTTGAAAACCAATAGAAGGGAACGGAAAAGGGAAGAGAAAAGATAAAATATGAAGGTAAGTGAGTCAATAATATAAAAAGAGGTTATCAATTTTTTCAGATATATAAAGAGTTAAAGAGTAAAAGAGAGCTGAGAGTGGACATCAGACTGTTGAAAAATGACACTGAGGATGCAGTAATGGAGTCAAAGAAAGGACTGACAAATTTACCAAATACTTTGTGTCAGTCTTCACTGTGCCAGAAATTAGAGAATGCCAGAGAGCGGAAATGAGTGCAGTTGCTGTTACTAAGGAGAAGTTGCTTGAGAAGATAAAAGGTGCACCAGTCACCTGGACCAGATGGACTACACCCCAGTGTTCTGAAGGAGGTAGTTGAAGAGATTGTGGAGCTATTAGTAATGATCTAATGACTAGTGGTGTTCTATAAGAGTTGATGTTGGGACTGCTTCTTTTCAAGTTATATGTTAATGATTTGAATGATAGAATTGTTGGTTTTATGGCCAAGTTAGCAGATGATACAAAGAAAAATGGAGGGCCAGTTGAAATGAGGAAGCAGGGAGTATGCAGAAAGACTTCACCGGGAGACATGGGCATAGAAGAGAATATAGTGGAGGGAAGTGTATGGTCATGCATTTTGTTTTCTTTCATGGTTATCTGGATAAGAAGAATCTCAGAGTTTTATACTGCATACATACTTTGATAACAAATGAACAATTGAACCAATAATCTACATTCTTGCCTACAAAGATACGGCCATCACATTCTCCCACTCCCGGAATGTTCTAAATACAATAGAGAACAACTTTCTGCTTCACACCAGACCTTTATTAAAGTTTCACAGATTTACCAGCATATACAAATATTTAAATCCACACTTCCATGTGGTGGGATGAAGATCCAATATCTAAGTTCATCCACACATATCTATCCTGATTCTTATTATTGCAGTTACATTGATTCGGCTAAAGGGAAGATTACTGATTTGTTCATTAAGTAATATTGTGGTTAAATGTAGCATCTATGTTACTTAACAAATCTATTAACTAAAACTATATAAAGCAATAACCTGCCGGAGGAACTCCGTGGATCAAACAGCATCTGTGGTAGGAAAGGAATTGTTGAAATTTTGGGCTGAGACTCTGTGCTGAGGACACCTCTATCAGTTCTAACACATGATCTTGACCCAGTGTCAACAATTCTTCTCCCCCATCCCCGCAAACAGATGCTGCTTGACTCACTGAAGTCTCCTCCATCTTCCTGTTTGGTGTTCCAGATTCCAGCACCTGCAGTCTCGCGTTTCTCTGCTGAATGTACATCTGTTCTTGCATTACAGCTTCCAATTGTTCATTGCTGGCGGTCAAATTTATTCCTTGGACAATTAGTGTGATCCAGTAATCACACTGATCGTGGATTGATGGTGGATGATGACAAGTTCCCCATCAGCCACTGGGAGGAAACTCTGCTGGTGAGAGAGATCCACAGAACATAGTGCAGAATGGAGGAGGGCCACATTATCAACACAGGGTCAGTATTGAATAGAGCTGACCGCTGAACCAGGAGAAAAGGAGCTTGTGGGAGCTGATGTTCTGTGCCAGGGTGAGATTGACGAGTTGCCTAAACAGTATAAAGTATAAACAGACCCCCATATAATTAAACAACAGATATTTTGGGTAATTGTGGTACAGTGTTGGACGGGTCAGTCAGTCAGTCAGTGGGTGTCGTCCGTCCCGAATCTGGAGTTGGCGGCTATGCACCTCCATCTTCTTTGATCCTGCGACAGCACCGAGTACAGCCCCTCCTCCAGTTTGTTCTCGCTGGCCACCTTGGCACCGCCCCCGCCGAATTTGAGCCTGAGGCCGTGTCGGCCTCCAGCCGTGGCCGCTTCTTCAAGCTCGGCCCTTACTTAGGCGGAGGCCTTGGGCAGGTCCAGGCACATGGTGCAGCGTCCAAGTTCATCATGTCTCTTCTGACCAGGTGCATAGCTTACGATTCGTAAATACGTGGTGAGGCTTTAATCTCTTCCACGGAAGATGGCCGTTGGCACACAAGGAGCTCATTCACCCTTTGTCAGGTCTTGTTTTTTACTGTCCTGCAAGGTATCCTCCACCCTCCTCACCAGACTAAGTCCGGTGAGGGAGCTGGCCAAGTCGCCGACCACTTGACCATGGCCCCCGGCCGAGCGCCAGGCACCCGCCCCCCGCCAAATCTCTCCGAGTGCCCAGCGCCCGACCGAAAACCATGATCAAGTGGCCGGCGACCAAACCGGAAGTTTGGTTGTTGGACAGGTATGAGAGGATTAAAGAAATACATACTCGTGTACTGTATCTCTATAATTAGCGACCAAAAACAAGACAGAGTCTGGAACCTCAATGCGGGAATGCAGAAAATGGACCTCAGGATATATTTTGGCAGCGGTAATTCCGGAGTCCAATAACTCCTGAAGAAATGTCCACGACCCTAGTTGGTGGGTGGGAGAGTCCAGGAGGAGATATAGTGTGTGAGGTGGGGGTGGGGGAGAGGTTGGTAATTGAACAAGGTGTCTATGAGCTGTGGGAGTGTGTTCGGTGGATGGTGGGAAAGTGCCCATAGGCTGTGGGTGGGGGATCAATGAGTGAGGACAGTCAGTGATGGAGCGAGTGTCCATGGATGGTGGTAAGGGATTTGATAGATGGGGAAAGTTGGTGATGGAGGAGAGTGTCTGTGGAAGGGGATTTAGTGAATGGGACATATTACACAAGGTCATGGGGAGATGATCTCATTCACATCTCTGTGGTTCTGAAATACACCAACTGGAATCTGTGCATAAACTAGGATGAAATCCTGACCCTGCTTTAAATGTTGCAGTGTGTGCAACCCAATAACAGGCTGGGGATTGGATGTAGAATGTGTGGAGTGAGGTCCAGTTCATTGATCAGACTGCTGTGGTGGTGGCCGGGAGGGTGGGGGGCGGGGGTGGTTAGAACCCTTTAGGGATGTCACAGGATAGGTGCTGTGGAGACATGTCTAAATGTACACCTTTTTTTAACTACTTTCTTGCTAAGCATAGACAAAGGAGAATCAGTTGATCTCATTAATTTGTATTTTTCAGAAGGTCTTTCACAATGTGCCACACATGAGGTTGCTAAACAAGCTATGAGCCCAAATTACAGGAAAGAGCCTAGCCTCAACAGAGCGGTGGCTGATTGGCAGGAAGTAAAGAGTGGAAATAAAGGGAGCCTTTTCTGGTTGGCTGTCGGTACCTAGTGGTTTTCCACCAGGATCTGTGTTGGGACTGATTCTTTTAACGTTATGTGATTTGAATGATAGAATTGATGGCTTTGTTGCAATGTTTGTAGACAGTATGAACAGAGGTGAAGAGGCAGGTAGTTTTGAAGTAGTACAGAGGCTACAGAAGAACTTAGGCAGATTAGGAGAATGAACAAAGAAGGGCAAGGAAGTGGCAGATGGAATACAGTGTGGGGAAGTGTATCACTTCTACTTTAGTAGAAGAAATGAAAGGGTTGGCTAGTTTCTAAATGGAGAGAAAATACAACCAACTGAAGCACAAGTGGACTTGGCAGTGCTTGTATAGGATTCCATAAAGGTTAATTTGCAGGTCAAGTCTGTGGTGAGGAAGGCAAGTGCAATGGTAGCATTTGTTTCAAAAGGACTAGAATATAAAAGGAAGGGTGTAATACTGAGACTTTATAAAGCACTGGTGAGGCCTCATTTGGAGTATTGAGAGCAATTTTAGCCCCTTTATCTTAGAAGCAATGTGCTGAAATTGGAAAGGGTTTAAAGGAGGTTCACGAAAATGATTCCATGTTTGATCAACTTGTCATATGAAGAGCATTTGATGGCTCTGGGCCTGTATTCATTGGATTTAAGAAGAATGAGGGGTAACCTCATTGAAATCTATTGAATGGTGAAAGGCCTTGGTGGAGAGGATGTTTCTGGTCGGAGAGTCGAAGACGAGAGGAAACAGCCTTGAAATAGAGGTGCATCCTTTTAGAATGAAGATGATGAGGAGGTTCTTCAGCCAAAGAATGGTGAATCGATGGAATTCATTACAACAGGCTACTGTGCAGGGCAAGTCTGTATGTAAATTTAAGGCAGAGGTTGATTGGTCAGGGCATGAAGGAATATGGGGAGAAGGCAGGAGAATAGGTCTGAGAGGGAAAAAAATGATCAGCCATGATAAAATGGTGGAGCAGACAATGCGCCAAATAGCCTAATTCTGCTCCTATTTCTTGTGGTCTTATGGTCTTATTATGGAGATATCTTTTTCAGTATGCTTTTGATGAAGTCACACAGAGATCTCATGAAATCTCCGAAAATCCGATTTCTTGCCTTCTCATATAACTTCTCCAGGTACTCATACATCTGCTGAGCCCTTCTTGCATCCTCCTTCCTGCCCTCGACTTCGTATTTCTCCAACTCACTCCTCATATGCTCCATGGCTTCCTTCAGCTCATCCACACTGTACTTTTTTCCCTCCTCAAATTTTTTCTCGATCTGCTCCATGATCTCCTTAGCCCTCTGTTCCTCAGCCGCCTTTCTCTCCTGCTCCTTTTTCTCCATCTCCTGTTTCATCTGTGAGAGCTTCTTTTCCAAATCTGACAAAAAAGAGCAGAGAATGAATTGGTTAGTCCATGCAGAGAGTGGCGAAGGTGTCATTTCCCCTAGGTTTGTGAGACAGAACATGGAGAGGGAGTTCACTCACTGTTCAATGTAAGACAACATGCATAAAATGTTGGAGGAACTCAACAGGTCAGGCAGCAACTATGGAAATGAATAGACAATCAACGTTTCAGCTGTGTCCCTATTTCAGGATTGAGGAGAAAAGGGGAAGATGGCAGAATAAAAAAGTGGGGGGAGGGGGAAGATACAAGCTAGAAGGTGATAGGTGAATCCAGGTAGGAGAGGAAGGTCAAGGACGGGAGAGGAAGCAATCTGATAGGAGAGAAGAGTGGACTATAGGAGATAGGGAAGGAGGAGGGAACTCAGGGAGTAGTAATAGGCAGGTGAGAAGGAGTAAAATGTCAGAGTGGGGAATAGAGGAAGGAGTGATGGGAACTTGTTTACAAGGAGAAATCAATACTCATGGCATCAATATAGAGGATTCCCAGATGGAATATAAGGTGTTGTTCCTCCACCCAGAGGATGGTCTCTTCTTGGCACAAGAGGAGGCCACGGACCAACATGTTTGAATGGGAATCGGAATTAAAATGTTTGGCTACCAGTAAGTCCCGCTTGTGGCAGATGGTGTGGAGGTGCTCGACAAAACGGTCCCCCAATTTACTATGGGTCTCACCAATGTAGTGGAGGCCGCATTGGTAACAACAGACAAAATAGACAACCCCAGCAGACTTGCAGGTGAAATGTCTCACCTGGAAGGTCTGAATGGGGCCCTGAAAGGAGATGATGGAGGAGGTGTACGGGCAAGTGAGCACTTAGGCTGCTTGCCGGGATAAGTGCCGGAGGGTGTTTATTTGGGAGGGGGCTGGTGGGGACGTATGGATAAGGGAATCCCTGCAGAATGCAGAGTGTGGGAGGTAAAGGTATATTTAGTGGTCGGACCCCTTTGGAGATGGTGGGAGTTCTGGAGAATGATGTGTTAGGGGACCATGGGATGGTAGGTAAGGACAAGAGGAATTTATCACTGTGAAGGTTGTGGAAAGATGGGGTAAATGCAGATGTTTTGGAAATGGAAGATATGTGAGTGAGGTCAGCATCAATAATAGAGGGTGAGAATTCCCATTCTTTAAAGAGGGACATCACTGTTCAACCTGTTCTTCTTTTTCCAGAAAGTAATCTTTTAGATATTTCTCAGATTATTCTTTACAAATATATATGCAATCAACAACAACATATTTAAGGTCTCATCTTTGTCCTCTTTCTCAAATCTCCGCTCCTTGTTTGTCCCCTAAATATACTCCTGAAGAGATAAATGTGAGCTTTGCCCATGAACCTTGGAGAGGGGAAACTCCCCTGCTCCTCTCTACATCTCTCACAACAGTCAGAGCAAATCATAGAAATGGGCTGTCCTCTAGCCTGTTAAAGTGCTAGTTGTTAAAGTGCCAGTAAGTGGACCCTGCTCACATGTGATAGAATGAGCTCTGCCCACAACAGGTGGTGGTCCGAGCACAGCACCAGGTGTATTGAAGCACAGCACAGCACCAGGTGCACAGACACACCTCATGAACTGTGCCATTTCCAACTGAGAAGTCAATAGCCAGTGGTGTCTTTTTGAAGGGAGTAGGATGAGGAGAATCATTGTACAGGACACACAGCAGTCCATCTTCTCACTGTCAGTGGATACTAGTCCCCCACAGCACAACTACCTGTCCCCCTCCAGTCAGAAGCCACTTATAGCTGACACGTGCATTCCTCTCTCTGCCATGGATCTCCAAAACTACCAGCTTGTTCCATCTCCAAGACAATCCTAAACCCATGATCAGTTGCGGAGGAATCCTCATACACCTCAGGGGAATCTGGGCCTGTTGGTAGCCACTGGGATAGACCCTCTGCACATCAGGTATCAGACTGAAGGATGGCCTCATTGTTTCTGGGTCTGGAAGTCCATCCAGAGCCACGTCCCGAGGTAGAGAGGAGCAAGTGTCCTCATCTCAACCCTTCACACAATCCCTGAAGCCTGGTAAACAAGTCCAGGGAAAATATTCCTTGTTCAGAAATAGGCAGCTCTTGGCCTAGCCTGAGGCCTGAACATAAAATAGAACATTTATAGTCTGTGTCCTTGTTACCGAGTTCACTGCCCCAGCAGCAATACTGGGAGGTCTCCCAACCACTGGAGCACCCTTTTTCTGCCTACAAGAGGGGTCGGTGTCCCACGGCATTTTTCCTTTCCCATCACCCACAGCCACGATCAGTATAAATACTGGGGTCTCCCTCCTGCTGCCACTGTCCCACCATGTAGCCTGTGCTTCTAATCTACACTATCTAATTCCTCTCTCATCTCGTTGTTTTCTCCTTTGCTTTGGTATAATACACTGGGTTTTGGATCAAACTATTGACTCTCCATTTGTATGAGAAATTCAATTATACTCTAATCACCCTTTCCTAGATGATCTCTATCTACAAGATCGGTAGTCTCTCTCATTACCCATGATGAGAAAAAGATAACACATTCCCTTGTAGGTTCAGTAACACATTGTTTTGGAAAGCTAAGTCCTCCTCAAGATTGCCTTGACCAATTTGATATGTCCACTCAATGAGCAAGTCCCCATTACACCTGTTGATCTATTCTAACATGTATTGAATATTTTTGTTTATTGCCTCTGCCATTGTAATATTATTTCATGCCATCCCTGGGTCGTACTGCTCCTCATCTTCTACCAAATTTTCCCACTCACTCCTGGTATCTCATGCCTCCCAGTATGCCTCAACCCCTTCAACCCACTGAGCCTTCTGCTTTTTGCCTCCCTACTTCCTACAATCCTTCCGACCCTCTACCCACCCCTGACCCCAACTCCACCTCCTGCCATGTCTTCAATAATCTGTCTGATCTTCCTTTCTCTGAAGTGGAGAGTTCTGTCCTAGCCAGGGCTTTCCCTTCTTCTCCATGTGTTGACACCTCAATGAGCTCAGAATTCAGAATCAGGTTTATTATCACCAACATATGATGAGAATTTGTTGCTGGGTGGCAGCAGTACAGTAGAAGGCAAAGACATTTAGTATATTCATTTCAGACATAAATGACAAATGCACAATAAAGGGTTAATGAGCTGGTATCATATGACATCATATGCCAAGCCCCTTTGTTGTCTCTGCACCTATATCTCTTCAACAAGGACTAACCACTCCTCACTGATAACTCCTACTCCTGCCTCAAATCTACCTCCTCTTCTTCAGCACCCCACTCTGGCCTTCTGTTTATGTTCTTCAAGAGACAGAACACCAACCTCTTCTTAGTATGAACATGTCCAAGAACATAAGCACACCCCTCCCTGATCTCAGTATGTTTCTGATGAACACTGAGGTGAAATACCCAGCAGAATTGTCTCACATTTTCAGTTTTCAGACTCAAAGAGTTAATTTAAAATCTACAGATGCACCTTGACCTGAATATTTTGAGCATTTTGTTTATTTTCTCACCAGAGACACGCTTTTGTTCCTCCGTCAGCTTGCTGTCTATTTCCTGTACATGGTCTAGACGAGGTTTTTCCTCTTCCAGGAAGTGGGTGAGGACAGCACACCACTACAGAGAAAAGAAGATACAATTATTCAAGTCCAGCTCTCTCCCACCACACCAGTCCACAAGGGACCAGAGACAGGCTCGCACCATCAAATATCTAGTGCTGGGGATTGATACACAATTTGGAAATTCCTCTTACCAATCTAGAGGAAATTGGTAAAACCGCAACTGAAAACTATGTGCAATTTATATTGTGGCCTTGGATGAAAGCAAATTTTTTTGCCAATTGACACAAGGATAAGTTGTAAGAATGACACACAGAGGTGATGTAGAGAGATATTTTCTGTGAATTGACAAGGATCAGGCAAGTCGAGCACAATGTGGGATAATGCAAAATATCCATTATGGCAGAAAGATAAATAGAAGCATATTATCCAAATGGGAGAGTTTGTGAAGTCTGAGATATAGAGGGATCTGGGTGCCCTAGTACAAGATTTGCAAAATGTTTGTGTGCAGGTAGTTGGGAGAAATCAAGTGCGTAACAATAGTGGAAGGATAATACTTCAGTTATATCAGGTTTTGGTAAGATTATATCTGGAATATGGTCAGTATAGGTCTCCTTTAACACTAACACACCGGAAGCAGTTCAGAGATGGGTTCCTGGACTGATACCTGGAAGGACAGATTACATTATTAGAGAAAGTAAGACAGGCTGGGTCTAGACACTTCTGTGGGAAAACCCAGAATCAGCACATGGACTGGATGGTGAATGTATGGGAAGTGGTCATGAATCGCAAAGCTGAGTTAGATAAACAGGTAACTTGATCAACAGAGATATGAGACATACATTTTTCCCTCAATGCAGGATTGGCTTCTGGAACTCTCTCCACTGAAGCACAGTTAAGATTTTTTAAGGGAGAAATTGGAAGGCTTTGAAAACCAGCGTTAAAAGATAATTCTCACAGCCCATGGGTATTCTGCCCCATTACTGACTCCCTGCTCACTGAATCTCCTCCCACAGGCCCAAAGGCTCTCACCCCATCATTGACAAATCCTACCCACTGAAACTCTTCCCACAGCCTAGCATAACTGGTTTCCCGATCACAAACCTAATCTATCCAGTTAAACCCATTCCAGATATACGGAAAGTTCATTTTTGTTGGGTGAAAGGGAGGAGGCAGATGAGGGAGTTTTCTGAATTCATGCAAGGCAGAGGAACGAAAAGCCATGAGAATTGAAAAGTAAATGCCTTGCTGTAAAATATTGAACACACCTCCATTTTGTTCTTAGTCTTTTCTTCATACTCCTTGATGGCCTTATCAAGATCCTTCTTCAGCTCCTGGAAACCACCAGGTCTCTGGTAATGTTTAGATGTCAGGTTTGCTTTTAGTGATGACATTACTTTTTGTAGATGTGTCTCACATTCCTCTTTTGAATTTTTCTTGATCTTGGCCTCGAGAGACTCGTAACTAGAATGCATTGTTTCCTGGGAGTGAAGGAAAGATGTATGGTAAACTAGGAAATAAAATATTGTACACTGACCGGTGTCTCCCAGTCCCTCTCTCTCAGTGGTATATCTGCACACCAACTATATCTCTGAGTTGCTCTCTCTCAGGCAGAGATCCGTACACTGACCAGTGTCTCTCAGTGAAAGATCTGTGCGCTAACTATATTACTGAGTCACTCTCTCTCTCAGAGAGAGATATGTACACTGATTGGGAGTAACCTATATAGAAACCAGTGTCTTGCTGCCACTGTCACTCAGGGAGTGAACTATACTATCCGGTGTCTCTCAGTCCCTCACGTTCAGGATGATATCTATGCTCTCTGTCTCTCAGTCTATGTCTGTATGGGTTGGGTCCAGGTCTGTTGTACAGTTGAGACAGTTGGTAATCACTGAACTTTAGAAGCTCACCTCCAGCTGTTGGATGTATTTGCCACTGTTGTTGTTCATAGATCTTTTGTGGAAGATATTGAATGCCTCTTTGCTCCTCTTATTGTAATATTCTATGAGTTTTCTCATAGTAAGATCGTCATATTCTGAGATTTTTTTCATTTCATCATTATAGAATTTCAGGGCTTCATCTAATGCTGCTTGGTTTTCCACCTCCGCTAGTTTGGTGACACAGCCTTCCACACATGGTAGGAATCCATCCGCCATCATGCCCACGTATGCCTTGATCAATTCAACAAATCCTGTGTGGGATGTTTCTGGAGGTCAGTGCCTGGGGATCTGATCAGAACCTCAATTCCCACTCTCCATATCCCAATGTACCCAACCCATTCTCATTCACTTCCAATGGGATCACACCCCCTTCAATTCTCCCATCATTCATCCTCTCAATGAGATCCCACCCCTTTCCCATTCAATCCCACAGTCCATGATCCCAACTCTTCCCATTCAATACCACAGTTGATATTCCGAATGGGTCCACACACTTTCCCATTCATTCGCAGTGGACTTTATCTCTTCCCATTCATTTTTGCCCTCTACGCTTATGCTGGTATCCCACACCATCCCACTCATTCCCATTATCTGTATTCCCAATCGGATCTCTACCTATTCATATTCATTTCCATTGTACTCACTTCCAATGGGATCCCAACTTCTTCCCATAAATTTCCACCATACTCACTTCCAATGGGATCCCAACCCCTTCTCTTTCACTTCCATTTAACACAATTACAATCGTCCCTACTCCTTCTCATTCAATTCCAGTATACACACTTCCAATTGGACCCCGTCACAAACAAGAGAAAATCTGCAGATGCTAGAAATCTGAGCAACACACACAAAATTCTGGAGGAAGGTTGCAGGCCAGGCTGCATCTATGGAAAAGAGTACAGTTGATGTTTCCGGCCAAAACCCTTCTGCAGGACTGGAGAAAAAAAAGCTGCAGAGTAGATATAAACGGTGGGGGAGAGGAAATAGAAACACAAGGTGAGTGGGCCCGGGTAAACACGCGGTCAAAGTGTTGGACAGCAGCAGGGATCACAGAAGGGAGCAGTGAGAGAAGGTTTCACTGAACTCCCATCGAAGGGAAGTTTAAAATTCCTTCAGGGTAGGCATCCATGGAAGAGACTTCACAGTGTAGTAATCAAATTACAAACAAAAGAAAATATGCAGACACTAGAAATCTTACTTTGTATGTGTTACTTCAATCGGATCCAACCTGCTTTCCATTCACATCTGTTATACACACATCGAGTCGATGTCCATGCCATCAGTTTGGAGGCTACCCAGATGGTTGGTACTGCTCCTCCAACCTGAGTGTGGCCTCATCGTGGCAGTAGACAATGCCACACAACGACATGTTGGAATGGCAATGGAAAGTAGAATTGAAATGGTGGGTGGGGGCACCAGGAAATATCGCGTTTTGTGGTGCTTTAGAGAGAAGGTGCTCAGCCTAATGGCATGAAGGTTGATTTCTAGAACATCCAGTCATTTACCAACCTCACCTTCTTCACCATTACCCATTCTTGTTTCACTCTCATACCTTCTCTTCTTACCTGCCCATCACCTCCCTCTGGTGATCCTCCCCCTTTCCCTTCTTCCATTCTCTTCTGCCCTCTCCTATCAGATTCCCCCATCTCCAGCATTGTATCTCTTTCACTAATCAACTTCCCAGCTCCTTTCTTCACCACCTCTCCCCTCCTAGTTTCACCTATCACCTGTCACCTTATACTTTTCCCCCCTTTCCCCACCTTCTCATTCTGAGTTTTTGCCTTCCTTCCAGTCCTGATGAAGAGTCGTGGTGCAAAATGTCGACTTTACTCTTTCCCATAGATGTTGCCTGGCCTGCTGAGATCCTGCAGCATTTTGTGTGTGTTGTTTTGGATGTTCAGCATCTACAGATCTTCTCATGCCAGGTTAGTGTGTTATGCTGAAGAGAGGTGATGAGGTTTTGCCCGGTTACTCACTCCTGCCAGTGACCAGCTGACCCCCAAGAACTCTCTTGACTTTCTTGTGGGTGTGAATGTAATTGATGAGATCCTGCCGCTCCTTGACGAAATTCTCATCCAGATCCTTGTCCTCCTGTTCCTGGAGTTGCTCGAGTATCTTCGGATTTGTGGTGGGAGGTGGAAGTGCAAAGCAGCAACGTGAGGGAAAATGATTGCGGATACACCTGCGGAGTTCATTATATTCCTTGTCCAGCTCTCTGATCTCATCTGTAAAAAAGAACCAGGAATCAGGCAGGAATCACCCTCACTGGGTCTGTTCTCCCATTCCCAACATGATGACCGTTACCCACAGGGCCATGGAGAGGAATAGGGGAAGGACAGGAAGGAAACAGAGGGGAGCAGTTTGCGAGATGTGATGGCGAGGGACAGAATGTGTGGGAGGGGCATCAAGTGCATTGTAGTTGGGTCAGGTGACTTGGCATGGAGGGTAATGATGTGACATTGGTGTCATACAGTGTAGTTGAGGGTCATACTGATTGAGAGGTGTGTGTGTGTATGGGAGAGCGGCGCCAAGCCAATCAGATGAAACTCTGATGGGAAGGAGGTGACAGATGGGTGGGAGTGTAGCATTTATACCATCAAACCAGAGGACGCTGTACATTGGTATCAAGTCAATGCAGGGAATTGTGAGGTAATGTGAATGTTAATGTGAACAGGGCAAAGGAATGCAGAGTAAGTGGGGAATGAGAGATGTGAAGGGGCTGGGAGACCCTGGACTATATGTGTGCACAGATTCTCAAAGGTAACAGGTTGTCCCTTCCTCCACCACCCCCTGACACACTGACTTCAACCCTGCTCCCTCCCTTCTCTGGCCCCTTTCCAAGTTCACCCTATCTCCTCAGAGACTGGCACTGCCACATACTCACTGTCCCTTAGTTTCAGACTGTGCTCCAGGTACTCATTCGGAGTCACAAGTTTTCTATCAATCTTCATACGCAGTGTCAAATCACGGATCACCCAGACAAATTCAGGGAAGAAACGGACAAAATCCCAACTGTCAGAGACATCGGGCTGGGACCTCATCTGGATTCGCTTAGAGAGTTCAGTCACAAATCTGGGAGCAACATCAAGGATAAAGGGATAAAGGGTTGGCAGGAAAATTGTGAGGAATGTCAGTGTCAGTCACTGTACAGATCTGCCCCTGAGAGAGAGTTACTGATAGACACTGGTCATTGTACAGATCTCCCGTTGAGAGAGAGACAGACAGACAGACAGACAGAGTGGTTCCAGTCAGAGTACAGATCTCCACCTTAGAGAGGGGTACGGAGAGACACTGGTCAGTGTACAGATCTCCCTCTCAGAGAAAGTTTGTCTAAGAGACACCAGTGATTGTGGAGATATGTACCCAAGAGAGAAGGACTTGATGAGTAAAAGGCAAAGCTGTTGGTGTATGAGAACCCTGGATGACAAAGATTATTGTAACTCTGGTCGTGTAAAGAGGAAATGTCTTGATTCAGAAACAGGTAGGTGAGATCATCAAAGAATAATTGAATATATATAGATGATGCCAGAGTACACTCAAGATGGAAATTTGGAGGGCAGAAGGGAGCATGAGGTGAAAGAAGAGTAACATGGGGCGAATTGGGCCCCTGAAAGAGCAAGATGGAAATGTATTTGTGGAAGTGCTGGAGATGGGCACAGTTCCCAAGCATTATTTCACTGTCACAGTGGACAGTGAAGAGGAGTACCAGCAAGTGCAGTGGGATCTTGGTCAGCTGGTCAGCTGGGCTCAGGAATGGCAAATGGAATTCAGATAAGTGTGCAGAGTTACATTTTGGAAGGACTAATCATTGTAGGAGTTTTGCATGGAATGCAAGGGATCTAGATACTTTTGTACATCAGAAGCACCTTGGAGTGAAGAAACACACATAAAAGTTGCTGGTGAACGCAGCAGGCCAGGCAGCATCTCTAGGAAGAGGTGCAGAGATGCTGCCTGGCCTGCTGCGTTCACCAGCAACTTTTATGTGTGTTGCTTGAATTTCCAGCATCTGCAGAATTCCTGTTGTTGTAGTGAAGAAGGTGGTTCTGTTAAAGGGAAGTCGCAAATAGAGAGAACAGGGATGTGAATAAAGATTTTAGTATACTGGCCTTCATCAGTTAGTGCACTAAGTTTGAAGTGGGTGGTTACACTACATTTGTATAAAGCAATAGTGTGGTCACACTTGGAGTACTATGTACAGTTTCAGACATGCAGTTGTAGAAAAGATGTGATTAAACCAGAAAGAGGGCAAAGAAGCATTTAGAAGGATGTTGCCAGGAGTCATGGAACTGAGAGGTTAGACACCTTGACCTTTATTCTTTGGAGCATAGAAGATAGAGTGGTGATCTCATAGCTGTAAAATCAAAATCACGAAGGGTATTGATAGAGTCAGTGGTCTTTGTTTGCAAGGTTGGGGAAATGAAAACTAAAGGATATAGTATTATGGTTAGGGTGAAATGATTAATAAGAACCTGAGATGTCATTTTTTTTATACATAAAGGGTGGTGATTATATTGAACTAGTCAGCAGAGGAAGTGGGTGAAGCACATACATTAGACACACGTATGAAGTACGTGGACGGGTCTGAAGATGATGAGAAATCAGAGGGATATGGGAATGTGCTGGAAAATGGAATGAGCTTGAGAATACACTTTAGTCGGAATGGACAAACATGGCTGAAGGAATGCTTTCCCTGCTGTTTAACTCAATGACTCTGTGATTGAGAGACAATGGTCAGTGTACAGATATATGTCAAAAGAAAGAGGCAGAGAAAAGTAATTCTGTGCCCAGATATCCTACTGAGAGAGACAGAGGCTGAGATTAACTGGTCAGTGTAAAATCTCTGTCTAAGAGATTGGATTGAGAGACATCAGTCACTGTGTAGATATTCCCAAGAGAGAGGAACTGAGAGACATTGGTCACTGGAAAGATATCTCCCTGAAAGAGAAGGACTGGGAGACACCAGTGAAGGATACTGTAGGTCTTTCAGGGCTTGCTGGTCTATGTTTCTTTGACCATTGTAAATGAGGATGCTGCTCAGAAGGATAGCCAATGAATAGATGGAATTATCATTATCGATGTCTCCCTGCAGGTAGAACAAATGAGCAGTTAGTGGGAGCTCTTGCTCAGAGATCAGTCGAATAGATAAGCATCCCATTTCTGGACATTTCTTGCACAGTGTGTGCAGAGATTGGTAGGTGAGGCTTCCCTCCACAGCATCCTTCCTGTCAATGCCACCAGTGGCAGGTGTATGGCCAAGGGAAGCCTTACAGACCAAGTCTCAGCCAGTGCTCACCAATACAGTGCAGGGGGAGAGCACACTGTCATGGTACCTTAATGTTCTTTTCATTTGGGAGGATGGGCATGGGAAATTGTGTGAGTGGGACAGGAAACTTGGAATAGGTAATGGTCTTGGACCACATACAGTTCCAATGGAAAATACAGCAGAATTCCTCCCTGAAGCTCAGCAGGAACCTTAAATGGCAATGTTAGTTAATTAAGAAATTAATTAAGCTTTATAATCTAGATTGTAAAGAGAATTTAAACGTCCCCATTGCCTGTGGTGGGATTTGAACTCTGGTCTGTGGATCATTCCTCTGTCTGTGGGTGACCCATTTGGTAATGAAACCACTGTTCTGAGGAGGGGGATAGTTGAGAGGGAGGGACTGACCTTCTCAGGATCTCCCAGACCCTCGGTGTCCAACAGCAGGAGGACCTCATTGGGTCTGTGAGGGAGGGATCGACACCACATCCAGATTCCTTTGGTGTGAGCTTGCATGTCTGAATCCACTGAGAATCCTGCAGAGGGAGAGAGATAAAGAGAGATAGAGAAGTAAACTTTGCAAGAACATACGTAGATCTATCACCTTCCATAGCCCAAAGATATGCAGGTTGTGAGTACCCTATCCCTAGTTTGTGAGTGAGAGTTAGGGCTTGGGAGGACTCGGTGGGAACATGGGAAGAATAAAATGGGATTGTTGTAGAATTTGTGTAAAAGGACAATTGATGGTCAACACAGAGTTGGTTTTGCAGCAAGTAACTCTGGTCTCCATTAACGAGACCAGTGTGCTCTCTGCATCCAAGATATGAAGCAAAAATGCAGTTTAAATTCCCCAGATCTCTCTGGATTCATTGTCCAAAACCATGATGGAAAAACCAACATGACATCTCAGTACATCTCCCACTACTGACAGCTTCACAATGCAAGTGTGCCCTGTGTGTCTCAGGTCTCGGGATAATTTTTGCAAGACAGATAGTAAACAGAGGTGAAAGGTTAGAGGTGGAAGTTTACTGCCACTGCCCTTACCCTTCTTTTTTCCAGCGAGACAGTTCATGAGGTAGGACTTCCCTGTACGAGCAGCACCAACCACAGCCACAACAACCATTGGATCCTCGATGGACTGGAGGATCCTCAGAGCATCTGAGTTCAGCTGCAGCTTCCCGTCTATGTTATAAACCAGCTGCAAGGGTTTCTCCATCTCCTGATTGTTGCCACTTGACTGTCCTTGCCAGGAATGTCTACAAAGTCAGAGCAAGGGCATCACACACTGATTGAATGACAGTAAATGGAAAAGACAAACACAGAGCACATCACCAAAACACCTGCATCTTAATCCTGAGCCCCAGGAGAAGATCCCAAACTGTAATTTACTCAATAGGATCTGTTACCTGCAGTATATGCCAATCACTGATTCCATGGATTTTATCCCAGCCTCGACATCATTACTAGGGATCTGTTATTTTATATATACTCCCTCTGAACACCTGGAATAGATTATGACCTATAATTCAGTCTTGGGAATCTGTTATTGAACATAAAATTTCCCCTAAATCCCTGCATTAGATCCAAGCCTCTAAAGCACTCCCAGTGATCTGTTTATTTTTAATATAGAAACCTCCAAACCCCTGGATTAGGTCTCTGCCTGTAGCTCACTCCTGGGATTCTATTGTTGTTTTACATAACACCACAAAAAACCCTTCTGAGGGGGAGTCACGTGGGCACTGGGCAAGATGGCCACACGTTAGCGGAGCTCCGACAACCCACCATGAAATTCTACTAATTATTAGATTAGATTAGATTATGAGGACACACAGTCCTCCTTTATTGTCATTTAGTAATGCATGCATTAAAAAGAGATACAATATATTCCTCTGGTTTGATATCACAGAAACTCAGGACAGACCAAAACTGAAAAAACTAACAAAACCACATAATTATAACATATAGTTACAACAGTGCAGCAATACCATAACTTGATGAAGAACAGTCCATGGAACAGTAAAAAAGTTCAAAGTCTCTCGAATGTCCCACATCTCACACAGACAGGAGAAGGAAGAAAACTCTCCCTGCCATGCCTGACCACAGTCCGACTCTGAGTCGTCGGAAAACTTTGAGCCTCCGATCAGCCCTCTGACACCAAGTACCGAGCACCATCTCTGCCGAACGCTTCGACCCCAGCCTCAGTTGCCAGAAGCAGGCAAAGCTGGGGATCTTGGGGCCTTGCCTCCGGAGATTCTCGATCGCACAGTAGCAGCGGCAGCGAACCGGGCATTTCAGAAATTTCTCCAGATGTTCCTCTGTGCCTTCTCATGTCTGTCTCCATCAAATCAGAATTGTGCACAGCATCCTACTTACAAATACGATATAATTTCACTGGAGAGCTGCGCGCGCTGCATCGCACCACCATCTTCTCCTCCCGCCTTATACCTTAGAGCATATTTATCCCGCCTTATCCATATACAGCTGTCCCGCAGTTAGAAACTGTTTGTTTTCTTCACTAAAACTGCTAATAACAACTTTATGAGATAACTCTGTATGATGTCGAGACCTTCTAAGAATGCTACAACGAGCCGCGTGGCTACAAGACAGAGCCCACAATCCGAAGTTCAGGCCACACTAACGACACAGACGGACCAAGGCTCCACCATGGAGAATTTACTGGCTGAGGTTAGTCGTATGAGTTCCACTCTACTCGTGGTGGCTGCTGATGTATCTACAATTAAGGAAATGACAACGGAGTTGAAGAACTCCGTCAATGCCATTCAAGAGAGGCTGGCAGAAATCAAGGGCCGCCTCTCTAGTGTGCAGGACACCACTGTGCAACTGGTGGGTGCCAGCGAGCAGAATAATAAACGCTTGTACCTGCTGTGAAACCGTATCGAGGAGCTTGAGAATTGGAGCAGACATAACAACGTCAAGCTGATCGGTCTAAAGGAGGGTGCAGAAACCAGCGGTCTGATTAAGTGTGTGCAAAGAATCATGTCCGAAGGATCTGGGATTGAACTGAAAGCAGAGTTTGAGATTGAGAGGGCACATCGGGCCTCAGCTCCTAGGCCGGGCGAGAATCACCCTCCCAAGCTGGTCCTAATACGATTCTTACGCTCTTCGGCCAGAGAGAAAGTGCAGCAAGCAGCCAAAGCAAAGAGGGGAGTTGAGTGGGAGGGATGCAAAGTTTCCTTCTTTCCAGATATGTCCAGAGAATTGGCTGAAAAATGGCGGGCATTTACTACGGCTCGAAAAATGCTGCAAAAAGTCAACGTGAGGTATGCACTTGCTTATCCAGCAGTTCTACGCTTCACGTGGAAGGAAGAAACAAGTTCTTTACTATCGCTGCAGAAGCAGAGAAAATCATTCAGGAAATCTGTGGCGCTGGCACTGACTGAGAGACAGGATATGATTGCAGTAATAGGTAGAGATAACTTTTTAGGTACTGTATAACAAGGTGGGTGGGGAGCTGGTTAAAGTAGTCTGATTAGGGCTAGGCTTACTAGCTGGCTCGGCACTTTGCAGACCATATCATGTGTCCTTTTCTTTTCTGTTTCTTTGTGGAGTTTATCCTGCCTGTTTGTTTTTATTTGTTAGTTAATCTGGCAGGAATATATTGTTTCTATGTTTTTGGGTTATGTTGTTTGAGAGCACAGCATTTGCAGTGTTTGTTGGTAATAACTGAGCATGGGGATAGAGTACAGCAGGTTTTTTTGGGAGTTTTCATTTTATTGCATTCCAGACTCAGCCATCCGGGTAAATGTATATTTTTGCACATGTGTGCATGAAGTTTAGGACAAAAAAGTGGTTAATTTCATATCATGGAACATTAATGGGTGTGGAAACCCAATCAAGAGGAAAAAGATTTTATCATACCTTAAAGGTAGACAAATTGATGTTGCATTTGTCCAGGAAATACATTTTCAAGATGTTGAAGCACTGAAATTTAGAAGAGATTGGGTGGGCCAGGTATTCTATTCATCACTTAATAGCAAACAAAATGGGACAATGATTTTAGTTAACAAAAAACTTAGTTTTGTATTGCTTGGGGAATCTAAAGACAAGGAAGGCAGGATAATTTGTATAGATGCACTTATTAATGGGGTGAAAGTAGTACTTTGTAACATATATGCACCTAATATATGCACCGAGGGTGAGGGAGGAGAAGATGGCGGCATGACACAGCGCACGCGGCCACTCCGAATGATATCTGTATTTGTAAATTCTGATTTGATGGAGACGGATGTGAGAGAACGGAGGAACATCTGGAGAAACTTCTGAAATGCCCGCTTCGCTGCCACTGCTACTGTGTGGTCCGGAATCTCTGGAGGAGAAGGCCCCTGAGTCCTCGGCTTTGCTTGTTTCGGCGGCCAGGACGAGGTCGAAGGCGCTCGGCAGAGGATGGCGCTCGGGAGGCTGTATTGGAGGGGCTGGTCAGAGGCTCGAAGTTTTCGGACAGACTCAGAGTCGGCTGTGGTGGGGTGCTTCCAATGCATCGGTAGTTGTTGGTGCCTGGAGGTTTATGACGGGGAGAATTTCTCCCTTTTTGCCACCTGCTATTGGGGACTATCAGAGTCAACCAGGATTTGAGACTTTTTTTTACCACGCCCATGGTCTGCTCTTTATCAAATTATGGTATTGCTTTGCACCGCTGTAACTATATATTAGAATTGTGTTTTTGTCAGTGTTAGTCTTTGGTTTGTCCTGTTTTTTTTTGTGATATCGCTCTGGAGGAACATTGTATCATTTCTTAATGCATTCTAAATGACAATAAACAAGGACTGAGTGTCCTCATAATCTAATCTAATAAGGAAGACCTAGACTTCCTTAACAAGGTGAACGAAATTTTAGGTACCAAGGAAGGAAAAACAATTTTAGCAGGGAACTTTAACCAAGACAGGACCCTGTTATTGATAAAAGCAAATTTCAAGCATCACCAGTACCTACGGACAGGGCTGCCTTACATCAGTTTATTGAGGATATCAGTCTGGTGGACATATGGTGATTGGTGAATCCATCCAGAAAAGAATATACATTTTTCTGTCATCGACATAAATCCTACTCTAGAATAGATCTTTTTCTAATATCCAACTCCATTATAGAACAGGTGTTAGACTGTAAAATTGGCCCAATAGCATTATCAGATCATGCACCAGTTGAAATTCAAATGGATTTAAATACTGAAAGGGGAAGGATGGTAGACGCTGTTAAAAGATGAGGATTTCAGCGACAAGTTGGCTGAGGATCTGACTACGTTTTTTGAATTGAACGCAGGGACCACAGTAAAACTGTCCTCGGTATGGGAGGCATCCAAGGCATATATAAGAAGAAAATTAATAGCACAAACATCTAAAAGGAAGAAGGAAAGTATGGAGCAAAAAAAAATCTGGAAGCAGAAATAACCACATTGGAAAAGGTCTTATCAAGACAATATACTGATGACTTATAGAAAGACCTGTGCAATTTGAAATTCCAGCTAAATAACATATATAACAAAGAAGCAGAATATGCATTATTTAGATTAAAAATAAGTTTCTACGAAGGTGGTGACAAAGCTGGTAAGCTGCTGGCACGATGTTTAAAGCAGCAGAATACGAATAGTGTTATACCTGTAATTAAGAAAGGGGATACATTAGTGTCATCATCTAAAGAAATAAACAGTCTTTCTACAATTCTATGAACATTTATATGTATCACCGTTTAACCATGACCAGGAGGAGCTGAACCAGTTTTTTGCTAACATAAAATTGCCTACATTATCCCCATAACAAGCTGAATCCTTGGATGCCCCAATTACTGTGGGTGAGGTCAGGCGAGCTATTGCGGCTATGAAAATGGGGAAATCTCCAGCTATGGATGGCTTCCCATTTGAATATTATAAGAAATTTCTGGACATATTGGCTCTTATTCTAACAAAAATCTGTTCAGAAGCTTTTAATTTGGAATCTTTATTTAATACATTTAATGAAGCATTAATATCGTTGATCCCAAAAAAAGACAGGGATGCAATAGATCCATCCAATTATAAGCCTATAAGCTTAATTAATGTGGACTGTAAGATACTGACTAAATTACTGGCTTCGTGATTAGAGAAAGTATTGCTATCTATAATTAATACTGACCAGGTTGGCTTCATTAAAGGCAGATCCCCAACTGACAATTTAAGGAGATTGCTGCACTTAATATGGCTGAGCTCCCCAAGTAGTATCCCAGATACTACCATCTCCCTGAATGCCGAAAAGGCCTTTGACAGGGTTGAGTGGAGATTTTTAACCACAGCCTTGTCATTCTTCGGGTTTGGCTCTATCTTTAAATCATGGATTAGAATTTTGTATAAAAACCCTAAGGCTGCAGTTATTACAAATGGTATCATATCCCCATTTTTCAACATCACATTGGGTACACGCCAAGGCTGTTTCTTCTCCCCACTGTTATTTACGATTTTTTTGGAACCATTGACAATCATAATTAGAGCAGATCCAAATATTAGAGGGGTGAAGGGAGGCGGAAAGGAGCATAAGCTGATGCTATATGCTGACGATATTTTGTTACTGATTAGTGACCCTCCTAATTCCTTATCCTCACTAATGAAAACAATTCAATTATATTCTGAGGTATCTGTTATAAAATCGACTGCAATAAATCTGAGGCTATGCCAATGTCGAAATTGTGTTATTCAAATTCAGCATCTCAGTTTAATTTCAGATGGGTGCCAGTTGGAATGAAGTATCTAGGGGTCAAACTCAGTCAGAATTTGGATGAAATAATTACTTTAAATTATGATCCATTATTGAGTAGGATAAGAAATAGTCTGGATAAGTGGGGGACACTGAGATTGTCACTCTGGGGTAAAGTAAATGTAGATAAAATAGTTTAATTATCTTTCTATGATGCTTCCTTTAAATATGTCAGATTTGATCTACAAGCAATACAACAAAATCATCAGTGATTTTCTATGGGGTAAGAAGAAGCCCAGAATTAAAATGAGTAAGATGTGTATGTTCAGGGACATGGGTGGGCTCAGTCTACCAGACATCAGGGCATATAAATTATCCTTTGAAATGACCAAATTTGCGAAACATTGGGACAGGGCTGATGTTGATTTAGATTGGGTAATTATAGAACAGAGCCTGGCTGCACCACATTCTCCCCTTAACATCCTCTCACAACATGTGGAAAACAACACTCACATCACGCTGGAGGAACTCAGCAGGTCGGGCAGCATCCGTGGAAACGATGAGTCAACGTTTCGGGCCGGAACCCATTGTCAGTACTGTAAAGGGAAGGGGAAGAGGCCCTATAAAGAAGGTGGAGGGAGGGTGGGAAGGAGAAGGCTGGTAGGTTCCAGGTGAAAAACCAGTAAGGGGAAAGATAAAGGGGTGGGGGAGGGGAGGCAGGGAGGTGATAGGCAGGAAAGGTGAAGAAAGAATAGGGGAAAACAATGGGTAGTAGAAGGAGGCGGAACCATGAGGGAGGTGATAGGCAGCTGGGGGAGGGGGCAGAGTGACATAGGGATACAGGAAGGGAGGGGGAGGGAATTACCGGAAGTTGGAGAATTCTATGTTCATACCAAGGGGCTAGAGACTACCTAGACGGTATATGAAGTGTTTCTCCTCCAACCTGAGTTTAGCCTCATCATGGCAGTAGAGGAGGCCATGTATGGACATATCGGAATGGGAATGGAAAGCAGAGTTGAAGTGGGTGGCTACTGGGAGATCCTGTCTGCTTTGCGGACAGAGCGGAGGTGCTCGACGAAGCGGTCCCCCAATCTTCGTCGGGTTTCACCGATGTAGAGGAGGCCGCACCAGGAGCACCGGATACAATAGATGACCCCAACAGACTGACAAGTGAAGTGTTGCCTCACTTGGAAGGACTGTTTGGGGCCCTGAATGGTGGCAAGAGAGGAGATGTAGGGACAGGTGTAGCACTTGCGCTTACAGGGATAAGTGCCAGGTGGGAGATCCGTGGGGAGGGACGCATGGACCAGGGACTCACGGAGGGACCGATCCCTGCGGAAAGCAGAGAGGGGTGGAGAGGGAAAGATGTGTTTAGTGGTAGGGTCCTGTTGAAGGTGGCAGAAGTTGCAGAGGATAATGTGCTGGATCCGGAGGCTGGTGGGGTGGTAGGTGAGGACAAGGGGAACTCTGTCCCTGTTGTGGCGGCGGGAGGATGGGGTGAGGGCCGAAGTGTGGGAAATGGAGGAGATTTGGGTGAGGGCATCGTTGATGACAGCAGAAGGGAAACCACGATCCTTAAAGAAAGAGGACATTTGAGATGTTCTGGAACGGAAAACCTCATCCTCGGAGCAGATGCGGCAGAGACGGAGGAACTGGTAATAGGGAATGGCATTTTTGCGTGGTGGCGGGGTGGGCAGAGGTATAGTCGAGGTAGTTATGAGAGTCAGTGGGCTTGTAGAAGATGTCAGTGGACAGTCTGTCTCCAGAGATGGAGACCGAGAGATCGAGAAAGGGGAGAGAAGTGTCCGAGTTAGACCAAGTGAATTTGAGGGCTGAGTGGAAGTTAGAAGTAAAGTGGATGAAATTGACGAGCTCAGCATGGGTGCAGGAAGCAGCACCAATGTAGTCGTCAATGTACCGAAGGAAAAGTTGTGGAGCAGTACCAGAATAGGTTTGGAGCACAGACTGTTCCACATAACCAACGAAGAGGCAGGCATAGCTAGGGCCCATGTGAGTTGCAAAAGCTACACCCTTAGTCTGAAGAAAGTGCGAAGAGCCAAAAGAGAAGTTATTGAGTGTGAGAACCAGTTCCGCCAACCGGAGGAGGGTAGTGGTGGTGGGGAACTGGTGAGGTCTATTATCCAGAAAGTAGCGGAGGGCTTTGAGACCTTCTTGATGGGGAATGGTGTATAGAGATTAGACATCCAAACCTTCATCTTTCCTGCCTATCACCTCCCTGCTTCCCCTCCCCCACCCCTTTATCTTTCCCCTTACTGGTTTTTCACCTGGAACCTACCAGTCTTCTCCTTCCTATCATCCCCCCACCTTCTTTATAGGGCCTCTGCCCCTTCCCTCTGCAGTCCTAATGAAGGGTTCCGGCCCGAAACGTTGACTCATCATTTGCACGGATGCTGCCTGACCTGCTGAGTTCCTCCAGCGTGTTGTGAGTGTTGCTTTGATCCCAGCATCTGCAGATTATTATGTGGAAAATAAGACTAATCTAAATTCTATACTATTTCACTAAAGGAGTGTGTGGAGTACAATTCATAAAGCTTGTAGAATGTCACATTTAAACCAGTTATACTCCTCGCTCTGCAATAACCCTGAGATATGCGTTGGGAAGAATGGAAGATTAAAGGTGTAAATACAGTAGGTGATCTCTATGAGAATGGGATTTTTATGTCATATGTGGATTTGCAAAGGAAATATAACTTTGTAGATAAAGAGAGTTTTTGGAAGTATTTACAAATAAGGCATTGCATTAGTAGCATATTTAAGAACAATGACCCACAAAGTAACTCTTTAACTGAATACTTTACATTACCACAGGGAGTTCATAAAGCATCGGTGTTTTATAAAATGTTCAAGCACTCTGTGGGTGAATCGTGTAGCAATTTCAAAGCAGTATGGTAGAGGGATCTTGGAAGTGATACTGAAGATGATGAGTGGTCAAATATTTTATCAAGTGTGGGTAGACATATTAGGAAAGCGAGAGGGAAATTTATTCAGTATTATTGGACACCAACTAGATCCCACAAAATGGGGATTGCTGATAATAATTTATGCTGGAAATGTAAAAATGAGGTGGGCACATATTTTCACATGATTTGGGAGTGTTCCATGATTCGTCCATTTTGGTGTAAAGTTCTTGACTTGTTGGGGAATTGGTCGGGTTCCACACTGCCCTTGTGTCCACGGCTTTGTCTCCTGGGTGATAGGACAATGATACCTAATGTAAACAATGACACATTACTATTTTAAAGGTGGGTCTCATCACAGTTGCAAGAATTACAAAGCAAAACTGGAAAAAAACCCAGATGTCCCACTGTGAAGTAATGGACTGAGGAAATGATTAAGATTTCGTCATATGAACACATGTAGGGAAGTATTAACAGTGAGGGAAAAGAGCAGGATGCGTGGGATCAATTTTGGTTGTAAGTTAATTTAAACTTAAATCAGAACTTCTTTCTAAGTTTTATTTGTTTTCCTGTCATGGGATGGCTGTGTAAATATGCTGTACTGTATCTGCTCTATGATATGCTGTGCTGCTTTGTAAAATAAGAATAAATAATAATAATAACTTGAATTATGAAAAAAGAACCCTTTTGTTACTCACTCCAAGGGATCTGTTGTGATATTGTCATGGTCCTGACTGAACAGCGGCAGACATCCGAGATCCAGCACTCCAATACTTCAGAGTATGGTTAGCTGCCACTGTCCCTCAGAGACTTAGACTGCCAATTATTTCCTGCCACATTCCGTTGTGGAACGCCTGAACTTAAAGGCCTCATGCTGAGCACTCTGTGCTCAATCATAAGAGTTCAATTTCTAGTACTACTCTTTGTGATTTTGTCTTTGGATTTTGTTTGTATCATCTTGTTAATTTTGAGTCTGAATTAATTCTGGACCTTACTCTGCACTTGGGTTAACCACCATCAATAGGTCTCTTGTTACAGCACGATTGAGCCATCATGACGTCAGCAGAGTACGAAGGTCTGCAAACTACACTGGCCTACCAGGGAGCAACTGTAGGCAGACCTGACAACATGCTTCAGGAGATCCTCACCACTCTACAGAAACTTTCATACCCCAGTCGGCAGGATCCAAGTTCGGCTAGAGTGGCTGCCAGTTCCAGGCATGTTCAAGCTGGAGACTCTGTCAATAATCGTCCGTCCCCCATCAGGAAGGCGTCAAAGCCCTCTACATCTTTCTTGACAAAAGAACCAACCAATTCTCCTGCACCATCTCCCTCCTCTGTCTGACAGAACTGGTCCTCACCCTGAACTTATTTCCTTCAGCTCCTTCAGCTTACAGTTCCTGATGCTTACAGTGCTCCATGTGACCACACTAATGCTTTATACAAATGTAGTGTAACCACCCACTTCAAACTTAGTACACTAACTGATGAAGGCCAGCTTGCTAAAAACTTCTGATTTGCTAAGTATGCCCGCAGGAAAATAATCTCAGAGTTGTATGAGGTGATATCTATATACACTGATAATACATTTACTTTGAACTTCGAATGCCCACTTTCTGTGAACCTAGGGGGTAGCTATGGACACTCACATGGGCCCAAGCTATGCCTGCCTCTTTGTCGGCTCGGTAGAACAGTTTATGTTCGAAACCTTGCCCAGTTTTACTCCCCAACTCTTCCTCTGCTACTTTGCTGACTGCGTTGGTGCTGCTTCGTGCACCCATGCTGAGCTCATCAATTTTAACAATTTCACCTTTAACTTCCACACTGCGCTTAAATTCACTTGGTCCATCTCTGACGTCTCCCTCCATCACTGGAGAGAAACTGTCAACTGATATCTTTTATAAACCGAAACGTTCTTTTCTCAACGATACTTTTTCAGCAGCTCAGGCGCGGTGAGTGTCACGGTCAGAGTCCTATGGAAGTCACAGAGAGAGAGTATATAGCAACAGATTCGGGTAAGGCCAGTCTCTTTTTTGCTTTGCAGGCCTAAACTCAGTGGCAAATTAAGGAAGATAGGGTCAAGCTGATTGGACTGTGCCAGTGATAGAGTAGGAAGGCTTTGGCTTTACGGGCAAGAGAAAACCTGCAGACGCTGGAAATCAAAGCAATAGACACAAAATGCTGAAGGAACACATCAGGCCAGGCAGCATCTATGGAAAAGAGTAAACAGTCAATATTAAGGTCAGCCAGTGTGATAGTGATAGGTGTCACATTAATTAGGAGTCAGAAAGCAGGTACTGTGGCCATAAAAGAGACAACAGTATGGTGTGTTGCCTCCTGGCTGCTAGAGTCCAGGATGTATTGGAGCTGCTGCAGGACATTATTTAGGGGGAATGTGAACAGCCAGAGCTCGTGGTGCATATCGGCATCAATGACAGAGGCAGAAAATGGGAAGATAGTGAGTATATAGAGTTAGGAAAGAGTCTGAAGAGAAGGAATCCAAGGTAGTGATCTCCAGATTACTGGCGGTGTCATGCCCAGAGCAGGTAGGAATGGGGTAATAGGACGGATCAATGAGTGGCTGAGGAGGTGGTGCAGGGGGCAGGGTTACAAGTTTTGGATCACTGGAACATTTTCTAATGAAGGAGTGACCTGTATAACAGGACTGGGTTGCTCCTGAACTGGAGGGGAAACAATATCATACTTGGATGCGGAGAGTGTGAGTGAGGTACTTAATGAGTACTTTGCTTCGGTATTTACCAAGGAACAGCACACAGAGGACCAGGACATCAGAGCTGAGTACATAAATATGTTAGGGCATTTATAGGTCAAGGATGAGGAAGTGTTGGGTCCCCTGATGAGCATTAAGGTGGTAAGTCCTCAGGATCTGTTGGGATTTATCACAGGTTATTGAAGGAGGCAAGAGGTGAGATTGATGGGGCCTCAACCAGAATCTTCATGTCATCTCTAGCCACTGTTGAGATCCCAGAGGACTGACGAGTGATTAATGCCGTACCTCTATTTAAGAAGGGAACAAAGGAAAATCCTGGGAACTATAGACTGGTGAGTCTCATGCAGTTGTAGGGAAGTTGCTAGAGAAAATTCTTAGGGATAGGATTTATGAGCATTTGGAAACTCATGGCATAATTAGAGAGAGCCAGGCACCAAACACAAAATGCTGGAGGAACTCAGCAGGCCGGGCAGCATCTATGGAAAAAAATACAGTCGATGTTTCAGGCTGAAACCCTTTGGCAGGACCGGAGGGAAAAAAAGGATGAGGAGTAGATGTAAAAAGTGGGGGAGGAGAGAGAGAAACACAAGGTGATAAGTAAAACTGGGAGCAGGAGGGATGAAGTAAATAGCTGGGAAGTTGATTGGTGAAAGGACTGGAGAAGGAATTCTGATAAGATAGGATAGAAGGCCATGGAAGAAAGAAAAAGGTGAAGGAGCACTAGAGGGAGGTGATGGGCAGGGAATATGAGCGAGGGAAAAGGGCATGGAGACTGGTGAAGGAGAGAGCTGGGGTGTGGGGACATTACTGGAAGTTTGAGAAATTAATGTTCATGCCATCAGTTTGAAGACTACCTAGACGGAATATAATGTGTTGTTCCTCCAACCTGAGTCTGGCCTCAACGCGACTGTTGAGGAGGCCATGAATTGACATATAGGAATGGGAATAGGAAGTGGAATTAAATGGGTGGCCACTGGGAGATCCCACATCTTCTGGCAGATGGAGTGTATGTGCTCAGCAAAACAGTGTGGCCTCTTGTATATTGGTGAGACCCGATGTAGATGTGGCAAGTATTTGGCCAAGCACCTACACTCTATCCGCCAGAAGTGGGATCTCCCAGTAGCCACCCATTTTAATTCCACTTCCCATTCCCATTCTGATATGTCCATCCATGGCCTCCACCTCTGTCATGATGAGGCCACACTTAGGTTGGAGGAACAACAATTATATTTCGTTTGCGTAGCCTCAAACTTGATGTCATGAACATCGGTTTCTCAAACTTCCAGCAATGCACCCCCCCTTTACCATTTCCCATCCCCTTTTCTTTCCCTCACCATGTCTCCTTGCCGGCCCATTGCCTCCACTTGGTGCTCCTCCCCCATTTTTCTTTCTTCCATTTCCTTCTGCCTCTTTCACCTAAGCTCTTTGCTTCATCTTTCCCCGTCCTTCACCAGTCCCCAACCCCTTTTTCCTCTCTCACTTTATCTCCAGTCGCCTCTCCCTGTTGCTCTTCCACCCTTTCTTCCATGACCTCTATCCTCACCTATCAGACTCCCCGTTCTTCAGCCCAGTATCTCTTTTGCCAATCAACTTCCTGGCTCTTTACTTCATCCCTCCCCCTTTGGTTATCATCTGTGTTTCTCTTCCCCTCCCCCACAATTTCAATCTACTCTTCATTTTCTTTTCCAGTCCTGCCGAAGGGTCTTGGCCTGAAACGTCGACTATACTTTTTTTCCACAGATGCTGCCTGACCTGCTGAGTTCCTCTAGCATTTTGTGTGTGTGTTGTTTGGATATTCAGCATCTGCTGATTTTCACTTGTTGGAGGGAGGCAGGTATGACTTTGTGCAGCACCCACAAAATGCTGGTGGAACGCAACAGGCCAGGCAGCATCTATAGGAAGAAGTACAGTCGACGTTCCGGGCCGAGACCCTCCCCCTCCTGGTTATCATCTGTGTTTCTCTTCCCCCTCCCCCACAATTTAAATCTACTCTTCATTGTCTTTTCCGGTCCTGACGATCGAGCTAACTGGAATAGTGTAAAGGTGGCTTGCCGAACATCAGTTCTATTCCGACTAACGTTCAGATTCCAATCTGTGAGCGTTATTTTCGTTGATGTGATCGTCTTCATCTTTGCCTCGCCGTTCCTTTGATAACATCATTCTATTCGTGTGAACTCGCTGCCATCATCAACATCCGATAGGTTTCCCAGTTTGGCTTTATTTTTAAAATTTTAATTTAGTCTCGTTAATGATGGATAAAGATGTTCGGCGCGATCTCTACAAGTCTGAAGGCAGTGAAGCCTTAAATTCTAATCCTGTTCAG
This sequence comes from Mobula birostris, assembly GCF_030028105.1. Taxonomy (NCBI): domain Eukaryota; kingdom Metazoa; phylum Chordata; class Chondrichthyes; order Myliobatiformes; family Myliobatidae; genus Mobula; species Mobula birostris. The sequence goes on along the minus strand of NC_092380.1, from coordinate 28,108,142 downwards.
AAACAGAAACTACAGAAAGTGCGTCAAACAATATTACATACCTGGAGTATGGTTATAGTCCGTTCCCGTCAGATCAACAACGCTCCATATGTGTAATTTGTAATACTGTACTTCTAAAGAAGCCATGAAACCATCAAGATTGCAGGAACACTTCCATAAAAGACACCCTGAAAAGGCTACTTAATGGTATTACTCAGTTCCC